>NC_136479.1:0-1483189 GCF_902686455.1 Sciurus vulgaris
TATAGGCTAGAAGGCAATGATATATTATGGATGCTACATTGGTACTGAAGACCATAGTGCAGTTATTATGTTAGCTTGAGATGCTATAGTATAGATATCATGTTAATACAAAAGGCTAGAGGGCAACTCATATTAGTTTTGAGTGATATTTCATGAATACTGTATTAATTTTAAAGGGCACAGGGTAGTTATTATATTAATTTTAGATGCTACATTATGGATATTATGATAGTATAAGAGCCAGGGAAGCTATTTTATTATACTATAATACAAATATTGCCTCTATATTAAAAGCCACAGAGCAGCTATTATGTTCATTTGTATGAATATTATGGTAATATCAAAGGCCACAGGGCAATGAATGTATTAATTTTAGATGGATATTTTATTACTTTTAAAGACCACAGGGCAGATATTCTATTAATCTATGACTAAGTATGGAAATTTTGTTAGTATTAAGACAACAGGACAGATAATATATCAGTTTTAGATGTTATATTATGAATTTCATAATAATATCAAAAGTCATAAGGCAGCATTTTGTCAGTTTCAGATGCTATATAATGGACTTTATATTAGCATAAAGGCAAAGAACAGATATTTTGTTAGTATTATATTCAGTAGGATGTATATTACATTAACATTAATGGCCACAGGCATGTATAGTCATAGTTTTTAATGCTATAGTACAGATATCATATTAGTCTGAAAGGACATATGGCAGATATTATATTTGTAATACATGCTACAATGTGGATATCACAAAAGGCCATTGAACATATATTACCTTAGTATGCTATGGTATGAATATTTCATTTATATGAAACACCACATGGCAGCTGTTATATTAGTTTTAGATTCTATAACATAGATATTATATTAATATTGAATACTTCAAGGCAGCTATTTCATTTGTTTTACATATATAGTATGGATATCACATTATTATTAAAGACAACAGGGAAGCTATTATTTTATACTTAGGTGGTATAGTATAGTCATCATATTAGTATGAAAAGCACTAGAGCCCATATTTTATTAATTTTATTACTTTTAGATGCTATGGTATAGCTATTACATTAGTATTAAAGGCCACAATTAAGCTGTTATATTAATTTCTGATGTTAAATATGAAAATTACATTAATATTAAAGACCAGAGGGCAGCTAATATATTAGCATCAGATGCTACAATATGAATGTTACATCAATTAAAGGTCAAAGTGCAGCTAGTATTTAGTTTTAGATGTTCTAGTAGAATATCACATAATAGTAAAGGTTGCAGAATAGGTATTATATTACCTTTAAATACTATAGTATGTATATCATAATAGTATTAAAGGCCACAGGGCAACAATTTATTAATTTTAGAATATATGTTATGGATAATATTTTAATTTTAATCACCTCAGGGTAGCCATTATATTAGTTTTGAATGCTTTAGTATGGATATCATATTAGTATCAAAGACCACAGAATAGATAGTATATTAGTTGTAGAACAACAATGTGGATATTACAGTAATATTAAAAGTGACAGGGCAGCTATTAAGTCAGTTTTAGAAGGTATACTGTGAACATAATAGTAGTATTAGTTTACAGGGCACCTATTTTATTAGTGATATATTCTACACTAAGGATAGCACATTAGTATTAAACACCACTCCATAGTCATTTTATTATTTTCAGATGCTACAGTATGGGTACTATATTAAAGGCCATAAGACAGCTCTTATGTAAGTTTAGTTGCTATCTATGGATATCACATTAGAATTAAAAGGCACAGGGCAGCTATTAATATCAGTTTTCAATGCAATACTGTGGTTATCAGATTAATACAAAAGGCCAGAGAGCAGTTAAACATCCATTTTCAGTACGATAGTATAAATATAAACACCATAGTGCAGCTATTCAAATATTTTAAAATGTTCTAGTATGAACATCATATGAGCTATAAAGGTCAAAGCACAGCTATCATATCAAATTTAAATGCAGTATCAAGAATGTCATATTAGTATTAAAGCCACAGGGAAGCTATTATATCACTTTTAGATGTAAATGAAAGGATATTTTATTAGTATTAAAAGCTACAGGGCTGTTGTTATATTAGTTTTAGATGCTGTAGTATTGGTATAAGTATATCAAAAGTCACAAGAGAGCAATTCTATTAGTTTAGCTGCTATACTATGGATGTCATAACAGTACAAAGGTAAGAGGACTGCTTTACATCATTAACACATGCTATGACATGGATATCATGTTAGTACTAAAGACCACAGGGCAGGTATTATATTCATATTGAGTGAATATATTCATGTTAAAATGCCACATAGAAATTATTATTTCAGTGTTAGGGGTCACAGTACTGATATTTCATTAAACCAAAGGCCATAGGGCAGTTATTATATTAGCATTAGATAAAAGTATATGGATATGATGTTAATATGAAAGGTCATAGAAGAGCTATAGTATTCCATTAACAGGTCACAATATGGATCATAATATTAATACCAAATGCAGTGGACTGTTCTTTTAGTACTTTGAGATGCTGTAGTATACATATTTAATAATAAATCCCAAAGTTTAGTTCTTATATTAGTTTTACATGCTATACTATGAGTATCCTATTAGTATTAAGGTATTATATTAGTTTAGATACTATAATTTGGATATTAGATTACTATTAAATGCCAGAGTGCAGCCATTATATTAACTTTAGATGCTATCATATGGATATCATAATAGTACTGAAGGCCACAGGACAGCTCTTTTATGAAGTTGAGATACCAGTGTATGGGTATTTTATTTAAGACCACAAAAGGGGGCTGTGGTTGTAACTCAGTGGTAAAGCACTTGCCTAGCTTGTGTGAGGCACTGGGTTCAATCCTCAACAACATATAAAACATAAATAAATAAAGTATTGTGTCCATCTACAACTAAAAAATGTTTTAAAAGATCGCTAGGGGCTATTTTATTAGTTTTAGAGGGCATAGTGTGGATAAAATATTAATATTAAATGCCACTATCTAGATGACACATAATGGGGGGTGGGAGGGGGCAGGAATGGAGGAAGGGGGGACTGTATAGAGGGAAGAGGGGTGTGAGGGGTGGGGGGAAGGAAAAAATAACAGAATGAATCAAACATCATTACCCTATGTAAATGTATGATTACACAAATGGTATGCTTGTTACCATGTACAAACAGAAACAACATGTATCCCATTTGTTTACAATAAAAATAAATTAATTTTTTTAATGCCACTATCTAGCCTTTATATTAGTTTTGGAGGATATAGTTTGGGTATCATATTTCCTATAAGGGCCACAGGGCTGATATTTTTACCAGTTTTAGATGCTGTATTATGGATATCATGCTAATATTAAAGCCACAGAGCAGCTATCATAACAAGATGCCATAATAAGAATGTTTATTGATATTAAAGGATACACAGCAGCTATTATATCAGTTTTAGATGCAACAGTATGGGTATTACATTTATTTTAAGGACCACAGAGAAGATATTATATTACCTTGAGATGCTATAGTATGGATATTACTTTACTATAAAAGGCTATGGGGGGACTATTAGTTTTGGATGTTATAGCATGAATATTACATTAACATTAAAGGCCACACAGAAGCTATTTAATTAATTTTAAATGCTGTACTATGAATATCAAATAGTATTAAAACCACAGGGCAGTTATTATTTTTATGTGCAATAGTATAAACTTTACATCAATATTAAAGGTCATAGGGCAACTATTATATTAGCTTTAGATTCTGTGGTATGGATATTGCATTAATATGAAAGGTCACAGAAGAGCTAAATGTTATGTTAAGGGGACACAGTATGACATAATACTAATACTAAATGACACAGGGAAGCTCTTATAGTACTATACTTTAAGATGTTATAGTATATGTATTATACTAATATTTAAGGTCAAAGTTTGATTATATAGTTTTAGATGCTAAAGTACAGGTACCATATTTGTATTAAACTCCACATGGCAGCTATTATATCAGGCTTAGATGTTATGTTATAGATCTTTTACTAATATTAAAGGCCACAGGATAGTTATCAGTTTAAGATGCCATATAATGTAGATTTTAGATTGTATATTAATCATATTAGTACTAATGACTGCAGGACAGCTATAGCATGGATAATATATTAGTATTAAGGATCACAGGACAGATATTATATCCATTTTAGATGATACTATATGTATACCTTATTTATATTAAAGGTCACAGGGCAGCTATTATATCAGTTTAAGATGATATATATGAATGTCATGTTAGCATTAAAGACCACTGGGAAGCTATTATATTACATTAGATTAGGTTTGGATACTATAGGATGGATATCACCAGTTTTAGATATTCTAATATGGATGTCATGTTAGTGTTAAAGACCACAGGTTGAAAATTATGTCACTTTTAAATGTTTGAGTATGGATATCATGTTAGTATTAAGTCAACATGGCACTATATTGATTTTAATACTATAGTATGAATATCAGCCAAAAAGCTGATATTATATTAGGTTATGGTGCTATAATATAACTATCATTAACATTAAAGGACACAGAGCACCTATTTATCAGCTTCAGAAGCTATTATAATAATTTTTGATGCTGTATTATGAAAACTGTAATAGTTTTAAAGCTATAGGGAAGTTACTATATTAGTTTTAGATGCTATATTATGAATATCATATTAATGTTAAAAGTCACTGGGGAACTAGCATATCAGTTTCAGAGGCTATAGTATAGATATCACATTAGTATTAAAGTGTACAGATCAGCTGTTACATTAGTATCAGGTGCTGCAGTATGAATATCATATTAGTATTAGAGGCAAAGGAACATGTATTAGTTTAAGATGCTATTTACAGATATTAAATTAATATTAAAGGGCATGGGCATCAATGATTAGATTAGATTAGATTAGATAGTATATATATTACATTAGTACTAAATGCCAGAGGGCAGCTATTACGTTAGATTGAGATGCTATCATAGGGATGTGATCTATTACCGTAATAGACCACAAGACAGTTACTATATTAGTATTATATGTCATAATATAAGGGCCAGGTGGCAGCTATTATATCAATTTTACATGCAATAATATGGATGTTACAATAGTTTTTAAATTATAGGACAGTTATATTAGTTTTAGATATTATAGTTTATATTTAATATTAGTATAAAAGACCACAAGATAGATAATACATTAGTAAAATATGCTATAAAATGGATATTATACCAATATTAAAGGTCACAGTTCGGATATTTTATTAGCATTGGATGCTACAATATGAATATTATCTTAGGAATAATGCCATAGGGAAGCTACTATATTAGTTAAATATGCTATAATACTGACATTATATTGATATGGAAGACCAAAGTTCAGCTATTGTATCAGATTTAGATACTATACTATGCATACTTATTAGCATTAAAGACCATGAGGCACTATTATGCTTAGATGCTATGGTATGGATATTATATGGCTATTATAGACTACAGGGCAGCTATTTCATCCAATTTAGATGCTACAGTATGGATAGTCCATTAATATTAAAGTAAAACAGGTCAGCTATTATATTAGTTTTAGATTCTATATTATGAATATTATATTACTATTAAGTGCTATAAGGATGCTATAACATCAGTTTTAGATGGTATAGTATGCATATACTATCAGTATTAAAAGGTCACATGACAGCTATTACATTAATTTCAGAAGCCACAATTATATATTATATTATCTTATATCATGTCATATATCATTATATATAGGCTACAGGGCAGCTCTTCCATTACTTTTAGATACTAAATTATGGATATTAAGTTAATATTAAAGACTACAGGGCAGTTATTATATTAGTTTTAGAGGGTATGGTATGGACATCTTTAATATTAAATACCACAGGGCACCTATTAGTCTTAGCTACTACAGTATGGATATTATTAGTATTAAAGACCACACAGCAGCTCTTATAAAATTTTCTAGGTACCATAGTGCATATAAATACCAGAGGGAAGCTATTTTATCAGTTTTAGAGTATACAGTACGGATATTATATTAGTATGAAAGGCCACATGAAAGCTATAGTATCATTTGTTGATGCTAAGTATGGATACAATTAGTATTAAACAGCCACAGGACAGCTATTCTATTAGTTTTAGAGGTCACAATATTGATATTATACTAAAGTTAAAGGCTACATGGAAGCTATTATACTAGTTTTAGATGCTATGGTATGGATATCATAACTTTTGTAGGTCACACAATACATATTTTATTAGTTTTAGATGCTATGTTATGGATATTATATTAGTAGTAAGGACCAAATTTCAGGTATTATATTGGAATTAGATGCTATAGTATGGATATTATATTAGTATTAAAGACCACAGGGCAGCTGATGTAGTACTTTAAAAGATGCTATAGTATGCACATTATATTAGTATGAAGACCAATGTAAATTATTGTATTAATTTTAGAATGTATATTGTAGATATCATATTACTATGAAAGGTCACAAAGCAGCTATTATATCAAGTTTAGGTGCTCTCCTGTGGAGATTATATTATTACTGAAATCCATTGGGCAGATATTATATTAGTCTTAGATGCTACAACATGGATATTACATTAGTATTGAAGGTCACAGGGAAGATATTTTATTAGCATTAGATGCTGTAGGATAGATATTACATTAGAATGAAGGCCACAGGACAGTTAATATATTAGTATAAGTGCTATACTTATACTAATAAGTGCTATAGTTTGGATATTACATCAGTATTAAAGGCTGAGAAGGGCTATTATATTTATTTTACATGCTATACTATGATATTATATTAGTATTCAATGCCACGTGGCAGTTATTATGCTAATTTGTCATGGTATAGTATTGATATCACATTGATGTTAAAAGTCACAGAACTGCTATAATATTAACTTTAGATTCTAGAATATGAAAATTACATTAGTACTAATGGCCACAGTTGCCATTTTAGATGCAATAGTTGGATATCAAGTTAGTATTAAAATCCATAAGACAATGCAACAGAATGAAACTAAATTGTTATCTCTCACCCTGCACAAAACTCAACTCAAAATGGATCAAGGACCTCGGAATCAGACCAGAGACCCTGCATCTTATAGAAGAAAAAGTAGGTCCAAATCTTCACCTTGTTGGCTTAGGATCAGACTTCCTTAACATAACTCCCATAGCACAAGAAATAAAAGCAAGAATCAATAACTGGGATAGATTCAAACTAAATAGCTTTCTCTCAGCAAAGGAAACTATCAGCAATGCGAAGAGAGAGCCTACAGAGTGGGAGAATATCTTTGCCACTCATACTTCAGATAGAGCACTAATTTCCAGAATATATAAAGAACTCAAAAAACTCTACACTAAGAATACAAATAACCCAATCAACAAATGGGCTAAGGAAATGAACAGACGCTTCACAGAAGAAGATCTACAAGCAATCAACAGATATATGAAAAAATGTTCAACATCCCTAGTAATAAGAGAAATGCAAATCAAAACTACACTAAGATTCCATCTCACCCCAATTAGAATGGCGATTATCAAGAACACAAGCAACAATAGGTGTTGGAGAGGATGTGGGGGAAAAGGTACACTCATACGTTGCTGGTGGGACTGCAAATTAGTGCAGCCACTCTGGAAAGCAATATGGAGATTCCTCAGAAAACTTGGGATGGAACCACCATTTGACCCAGCTATCCCACTCCTTGGCCTATACCCAAAGGACTTAAAATCAGCATACTACAGAGATACAGCCACATCAATGTTTATAGCTACTCAATTCACTATAGCCAGATTGTGGAACCAACCTAGATGCCCTTCAATTGATGAATGGATAAAGAAACTGTGGCATATATATATACAATGGAATATTACTCTGCCATGAAGAATGATAAAATTATGGCATTTGCAGGCAAATGGATGAAATTGGAGAACATCATGCTAAGTGAGATAAGCCAATCTCAAAAAACTAAAGGATGAATGATCTCACTGATAAGCGGATGAGGACATATAAGGGGGGGTGGGAGGGGTTAGCATTAGGGTTAGGGTTACGTTTAGGGTTAGGGATAAGGAGGGTGGTAAGAATGGAGGAAGGAAGGACTGTATAGAGGGAAAAGAGTGGTGGGAGGGGTGGGGGGAAGGGAAAAAAAATAACAATGAATCAAACAATATTGCCCTATGTAAATTTATGATTTTTAATTAAAATAAATAAATTATTTTTAAAAATCCATAAGGCAGTGTTTATATCATTTTTAGATTTTATAGTATGGGTATCATATAGTATTAAAGTCCACAGGGCAGTTATTATATCAGTTTTTGATGTGATAGTATGGATAAATATTGAAAGGCTACAAGACAGCTATTATGTTAATTTCAGAGTCCTCAATGTTGATATTATATTAATGAAAAAGACCACAGGGTAACTATTACATTAGTTTAAGAAGCTAGAGTAGGATATTATGTTAATATTAAAACCATAAGGCAGCTATTATTAACTTTAGATGCTAGAGTATGGATTTCACATTCATATAAATGGCCACAGGGCAGTTATTATATTTCTTTTGGGTTCTAAAATATAAATAGCATATTAGTATGAAAGAACTCAGAGAGGTATTATATTAGTTTTAGATGCTTTAGCATGGATATCATATTAGTATGAAAAGCTCAGGGTAGATATTATATCAGTTTTCCATGATAGAGTATGGATTTCATATTGGTGTTCAGGTAACAGGGAAATCATTATATCAGTTTTAGATGCTGTAATATGGACATTATATCAAATATATTTTTTCAAAACATTTTTTAGTTGTAGATGGATGCAATACCTTGTTTCATTTATTTATTTTTATGTGGTGCTGAGGATTGAACCCAGTGCCTCATGCCTGCCAGGCAAGTGCTCCACCACTGAGCCACAGCCCCAGCCCCTAAATATTTTTTAAAATTAAATAAATATATATATTAAAGGCCACAGGGCAGCTATCTTTTTCTTTTTCTTTTTTCTTTTTTTTGGACCAGGGACACTAAACCACTGAGCCACATATCCAGCCACTTTCTTTATAATTTGAGACAGATCCTGCTAAGCAGCTTAGGGTCTCACTAAGGTACTGAGGGTTGTTTTGAATTGTGACCTTCCTGCTTTGGTGTTTCAGTCAGCTTTTTTGCTACTGTGACTATAAGATCTGAGCAGAACAATAGTAGAGGAGGAAGAGTTTATTTGGGGGCTCATAGTTTCATAAGTCTCAGTCCATGGTCAGCAGGCTCCATACCTTGGGACTTGAAGTGAGGCAGAAAATCATGGCAGAAGAGTGCAGTGGAAGAAGGCAGCTCATGTGATAATCAGGTAGCAGAGAGAGAGACTCCACTCCCCAAATACAAAATATATACCCCAAAACCATGCCCCCAATTCCCACCTCCTCAAGCCATACCCTACCCACCTTCAGTTACCACTCATTTAATCCCTGTCAGGGGATTAATTCACTGGTTGGTTTAAGACTCTCACAACCCAATCATTTCGCCTCTGAACTTTCTTGCATTTTCTCACTCATGAGCTTTTGGGGGACATCTCACATCCAGACCATAACATTCAGCCTCCAGACTCACTGGCAGTACGGGCATGCACCACTCTAGCCAGCAAGGCAGTTGTCAATTTTAGATGGCATATTATGGATATCACATTAATAATAAAAGCTACAGAGCAGCTCTTAACATTAGTTTCACATGCTATATATGAATATCATATATATAAAACTGAATGATATGACAGTTTTGAATATTAGATTATGGGTAGCATATTAATATTAAAGGCCAGGGAAGAGCTATTATACCAGTTTCTGATGCTATATTATAGATATCATATTACTATTAAAGGTCACAATGCAGTAATTATATCAGTTCTCAATGCTATAGTATGGATATAATAATATTACTAAAGGCCACAGGGCAGTTGTGTCAGTTTAGAGGACACAGTATGGATATCATATTACTAGTAAAGGTCCCACATCTCCTATACAGTAGTTTTAGATGATGTAGTATGATATTGCATTAATATCAAATCCATAGGGCTACTATTATATTGGTTTTAGATGCTATAATATGAATATTATATCTGTATTAAAGGCCACAGGGAAACTATTACATTAGTTTTAGTTCCTATACTATGATTACTATATAAATATTAAATATTATTTTAGTATTACATGCTATACTATGGAATTCATATTAGTATTAATGGTCAGATTGCAATTATTATATTTTTTAATGGAGATTATATTTTTATTAAAGGGCAGAGGGCAGCTATTATATTTGTTTTACATGCTAAAGTATTGATACCATATTAGTGTCAAAGGTACATGGCAGCTATTACATTAGTTTTAGATGCCATAGAATATATATCATATTTGTATTAAAAGACACAGAGCAGCTATTCTATTTGTTTTACTCTTTTAGTTATACATGAATAGGGTACCTTTATTTTATTTGTTTGTTTTTTTATGTGGGCCTAAGGATGGCACCCAGTACCTCATACATGCTAGGCAAACACTCTGCCACTGAGCTACAGCCCCAGCACTTCTATTTATTTTGGATGCTATATTATGTACAGCACATTATTGTTAAAGACCACAGGGAAGCTGTTATTATATTTAGATGCTATACTATGGATATCATATTAGTATAAAAGGACACAGAGCAGTTATTTTATTAATTTTACATGCTAAATATGGATGTTACATTAATAGTAAAGGCCATAGGGGAGCTAACATTAGTTCCAGATCCTAGAGTGTGGACATTCCATTAATTAAAGGACACAGAAGAGCTATTATATTAGCTTTAGATACTATATTGTGAATATCATATTAGTATTAATTTTCACACAGCAAGTATTATATTAGTTTTTAGATGGTATAGTATTGATATCACATTAGCATTAAGAGCCACAGAGGGACTGGGTTGTAGCTCAATGGTAGAGTGCTTGCCTAGCACAAGTGAAGCACTGGGTTCAATCCTCAGCACCACATAAAAATAAATAAAACAAAGGTATTGTGTCCATCTACAACTAGAAAATAATTTTTTTAAAAAGCCACAGGGCCAGATGCTGTGGTGCATATCTATAATCCCAGTGGCTCAGGAGGTTGAGGCAGGAGGATCATGAGTTCAAAGGCAGCCTCAGAAACTTAGTGAGGCCTTAAGCAACTCAGTGAGATCCTGCCTCTAAATAAAATATAAAATAGGGCTGGGGAAGTAGCTCAGTGGTTAAGTGACCCTGGGTTCAATCCCTGGTACAAAAAAAAAAGTTGCAGGACACCTATTTATTTAATTTTAAATGTCATACTATGGATATTAGTAGTAAAGGTCACAGTGCAGCTGTTGTATTAGTTGTAGATGCTAAATTACAGACATCATATTAACATGAAAGTTGCCATAGAAGCTATTACCTTAGTTTTGGAGGCCACACTATGGATATTATATTAATGTTAAAGGTCATAAGATAGGTATTATATTAGTTTTCCAGGTCACAGTATAGATAATATGCTAATAATAAAGAAAACAGGACTGTTATTGTACTAATTTTAGTTGCTATAATATCTATATCATATTAATATTAAAGGTCACAGAATGGCTATTATATTAGTACTAGATATAGTAAATGCTATACTGAAGAAATTATATTGATATTAGAAGCCAAAGGGCATTAATATATCCATTTTTTGGTGCTATCGTATGGATATCATGTTAATATTAAATGTCATAGGGCAGTTAGCTAGTATATTACTTGTAGAGGCCATAGTATGGATATTATGTTAATATTAAAGACCACAGGCAGCTATTATATTAGTCTTAGATTTATAGTATGGATATCATTTTAGTATTAAAGAACATAGGAAGCAAATTACTTTTAGAATCTATAATATGGATAATATATTAATTATAATCACCTCAGGACAGCTATTGTATTAGTTTTGGATGCTATAGTATGGATATCATATTAGTTTTAAAGGCCATAGGGCAGCTTTATATTAGTTTACAGGGTACAATGTGGATATTATATTAATATTAAAGGCCATATGACACTATTATATTAGTTTTAGAGGCCAAATTATGGACATTATGTTAATATTATAGGTCACAGAACAGCTATTGTATTAGTTTCTGAGTCCAAAGTATGAATATTATATTAATATTAAAGGCCACAGAACATCTATTACATACAGAGTTAGCAGCCACAATATGGATATTGTAGTAGTATTAAAGGTCAGAGGGAAGATATTATATTAGTTTTAGAAGTTATACTATGGCCAGGCATGGTGGCATATGCCTGTCATCACAGCGCCTCAGGAGGCTGAGGCAGAAGGATCTCAAGTTCAAAGTCAGTCTCAGCAAAAGTGAGACCCTGTCTCTAAATAAAATACAAAATAGAGATGGGGATGTGGCTCAGTGGTTGAGTGCCCCTGAGTTCAATCTCTGGTTAAAAAAAAAAAAGAAAAGAAAAAGGAAGAGGAAAAGGAAAGAAGTTATACTATGGATATAATAAAAATCTTTAAGTCTACAGGGCAGCTATTTTATTAGTTTCAGATGCTATAGTATGGATACTGTATGAGTATTGAAGTCAACTTGACAGGTAGTGTATTAGTATTAGATGTCATACTGTGGATATATTAGGATTAAAGACCCAAGGACATCTCTTATGTCAGTTTTAGATGCTGTAATATGAATGCCACAGGAATCTATTATATTAATTCTGAATGCTATAACTATATACCATATTAGAATTAAAAGTCAGTGGACAGCTATTATATCAGTTTTCAATGCAATACTATGGTTATCATATTAACATGAAAGGCCACAGAGCAGCTATAATATCAGTTTTCAATACTATAGTAGCATTGAAATAGTATTAAATGTCACAGGGCAACTTTTATACTAGCTATAGATGCTCTAATATGGGTATTATATTATAATAAAATGCCATTGGACAACTATTACATGCTTTCAATTCCATAGCATACATATCACATTATTAAAAACCACAGGGCAAATATCATGTTAGTTTTATATACAAAAGTATAGATTATACATTAATATTAAAATTAACAGGGTAGCTACTATATATGTATTTTATTCTATAGGAAGACTGTTACACTAATACTACAGTCTTCGGGGGAGCTTTTATATCAATTTTAGAAACTAAAGTAAGGATAGCTTATCAATATTAAGGCTACATGGATCCTATATTAGTTTCAATCTATAACATCAGTTTATGATGCTAATACCATATTACTATTAAAGGCCACATGGCAGCTATAACACTAGTTTTAGAAAAGTTTAGATATTATATTAGTATTAAAGGCTAGGTATTATATTTATTTAAGATGCTAAATTATAAATATAACATTATTAAAAACCATGGGCAGATATTATATTAGGTTTAGAAGCAATAGTATAGATAATACAGTAATATTAAAGGTCACAGGGAAGCTGTTACTTTCCTTTCAGATATTATAGTATGGATATTACATTAGTATTAAAAGTCAGAGGTCATGGGGCTAGGGGATGAGGTTGTGGCTCAGTGGTAGAGCCCTTGCCTACCTAGCACTTGTGAGGCACTGCGTTCAATCCTCAGCACCACATAAAAATAAATAAATAAAATAGAGGTATTGTGTCTACCTACAACTTGAAAAAAATATTTTTTAAAAGTCACAAGTCAGGTCTTAGAGTAGGTTAAGATGCTATAGCATGCTTATTATGTTACTATTAAAATACCAAAGGTCAGCTATTTTATTAGCTTTAGATGCCACAGTGTGCATATCATATTAGTATTAAGGCCACAGTACAGCTATTACAATAGTGTTAGATGCTATACTATGAATATTATATTAGTAATAAAGGCCTCAGAGTAGCTATTACATTAGTTTTAGAGGCCAAAGCATGAATATCACCTTGGTATTAAAAGCAAAAGGGCAGTTATTATAATAGTTTAAGATACTATAGCATATGTGTTATTCTAGTATTAAAGGCCATAGGACCACTATTACATTAGCTCAGGAGGCTATAGTACGGATTTTGTGCAATTATTAAAGGTCACAGGGCAGATTATTATATCAGTTTTAGATGCTATGGTATGGATATCATAATAGCATTGAAACCACAGGGCACCTATTATATTAGTTTTTGATTCTATAATATGAATATTATGTTAGTATTAAAGTACACAGGACAACTATTATATTAGTTTTAGATGCTTTCATTTGGATATTAAATGAATCTTAAAGTTTTCAGGATAGCTATTGTACTCATTTTAGATGATACAATGTGGATATCATATTAGTTATGAAGGCCACAGAACAGCTATTATATCAGTTTTAGATGCTACAGTATGGATATTGTATTCATATTAAAAGATCACAGGTCAGTTATTCTTTCAGTTTTAGAGGCAACAGTATTGATATTATATTAATATTAAAGGTCACAGGGCAGCTCATATTAGTTTTTGATGTCATAGTATAGACATTATATTAGTATAAAGGCCATGGGGCAGTTCTTCTTTTAGTTTTAGATGCTATAGTATGCATACTATGTTAGTATTAAAGGCCACAGGGAACTCTTATATCACCTAAAATGATAGAATATGGACATCACATTAGTATTAAAGGCCATTAGGAACACTCTTACATTGTTTTTAGATGACAGGATATAGGCAACATTTTAGAATAGATTTCACATGGAAGTCATTCTATTATTCTAGATGCTATTATATGGATATCATGAGTATTAATAGCCACAGAGAGCAATTATATTAGTTTTACAGACTATATTATTATTACTGTTGGTGCCAGGGACTGAGAACAGGGGTGCTTTAACCACTGAGTCCTTTTTAATTTTTGAGACAAGGTCTTGAAAAGTTGCTTAGAGTCTCTATAAGTGACTGAGGTTGACTTCAAACCTATGATCATCCTGTTTCAGCCTCTCAAGCCACTGGGATTACAGGTGTGCACCACCATGCTTGGCTTATAAGCTATATTATGAATATCATACTAGTACAAAATGCTACTATATTAGTTTTAGAGGCTACATTTTAGATATCATATTAGTACCTAGGCTGCACTGCCAGCTATTATATTAGTATTTGATGCTGTAATATGGATATTATATTAATATTAAAAGTCACAGGGGAGTGATTATATTAGTGTTAGAGGCCATAGTATGGATATGATATTAATATTAAACCCCACAGGGTAGTTACCGCAATAGTTTTAGATACTACATTGTAGGTATTACATTAATATTAAAAGGCCAGAAGGCAGCTATTATTTCAGTTTGAGAGGCTGCACTATTGGTAGCACATTAATATTAATGGACATAGGGCAGCTAGTATAGAAGTTTTAGATCCTACTTTATGATATCATTTATTTTTAAAGACCACAGGGCAACCACTGTGTTAGTTTTAGAAGCTATAGTATGGATATTATATTAGAATTAAAGCAGACCAGGCAGTTATGGTTTTTTTATTTGTTTGTTTGTTTTTTGTTTTTTGGTTTTTGTTTTTTGGTTTTTTGGCCATGCTGGGGATCAAACCCAGGGCCCTGTGCTTGCAAGGCAAGTGCTTTACCACTGAGCTATCTCCCCAGCCCATGGTATTCATTTTTGATGGTATAATACAGATAGAATTTTATTATTAAAAGCCATGTGGTACCTATTATATTAATTGTGATGCCATAGTATGTATATAATATTAGTATTAAAGAACACAAGGCAGATATTATGTTAGTTCTGATGCTTATATTAGCTATAAAGGCCACAGGAAAGTTATTATGTCACTTTTGGATACTACAATATGGATGTCACATTAGTATTTAAGGCCACAGGGCAGCTGCTATATTAATTTTAGATTCTATACTATGGATCTCTTATAAGTATTAGAGACCAAAATGTCCAGAGCCGGCAGGTCACGTGCCCTGCCTTGCCTCATGGTCACGCGCCTTGGCTCATGGTCAGGCGCTTTGACTCATGGTCACGCCCCCTGCCGTGCCTCATGCTGAGCTAAGATGGCGCCTGCCAGATGCTGGTGGGGCGTGCCATTACCTGTTTACACACCTGTCAGACTATACCAGGTGCATCACACTAGATTGCGTGGTGCTTCATGATTGGACCACTACACTTCCTTATTGGAGTTCTGGCGCGAGACTAGTCTTGCCTTCGCGCGCTTTACTCTGATTGGTTTCTGTACTTTATATTAACTGTGTTTATTCCTCTAATAAACGAGACTTGATCAGTCTTTTGTACTGTCTCCATTTCTCGTGTCTCTTGCCTCTTTCAATCCCAGCACCCCGCTCCAGGTACCCGTTGATGTCCTGCGGGCCGGGGCACCAAAAAGCAGATATTATATTAGTTTTAGATGATATAATATGGATATCATATTAGTACTAAAAGCCATAGGGCAGGCCTTATAGTTTTAGGTGCCAAAATATGGACATTGTATAAAAGGCCACAAGGAAGCTATTATATTAGTTTTAGGTACACAATATGGGTATAATATTAACATTAAATTCTACATTTAGGCTACTATATCAGTTTTCAATGCCATAATATAGAAATCATATATAAATATAGTCATAAAGGTCACAGGGGAGCTATTATATTAGTTTTTAATGCCCAAGTATGGATATCCTATTAGTATTAAAAGGCCACAAGGAAGATGTTATTTCAATTTTAAGACCACATTATTGCTATTATATTAATATTAAAGACCACAGGGCAGCTATCATATTAATTTCAGTTGATATATTATGGATCTCATAGTAGTATAAAGGACACAGTGAAGGCATTATATTAGTTTTGGAAACCATGTTGATATTAAAGGCCACAATGTATTTATTAAATTAATTTTAGATACTATATAATGAATACACATTAGTATGAAAGGCCTAAGTGCCACTATTATATTATTTCTACATACTACACTATTGTTTTAGTCAACATTTGTGCCACAGGTCTAAAAGTCCTGATAAGAACAATTTAAGAGAATGAAGATTTTATTTGGCACTCACGGTTTCCAAGGTCTCAGCTCACAGAAGGTGAATTCATGGCTCTTGGCCTAAAGTGAGACAGAACATCATGACTCAACCCAAGGGTGTGGAGGAGGAAAGTGGCCCAGGACATGAAAAACAGGAAGCGAACAGAGACCAGGGACAAAATATATTCCCAAAGGAATGCCCCCAGTGACCCACGTCCCCCAGCAACACCCCACCTACTCACATATACCATCAAGTTAATCCTTATCAGTGAATTAACACACTGATTAGTTTAAGGCTCTCATAACCCCACCATTTCACCTTTTGACTTTCTTGCATTTTCTCACACATGAGCTTTCATATCTAAACCATAATATTCTGACTCTTGCTCCCAAAAGCTCAAGCCCACCTCATAATGCAAAATATATTGAGTCCATTTACAAGAGTCCATATATTCTTAACAGCATTTTTCAAAAGTTCAAGTCCAAAGTCTCTTCTGAGATTCAAGGCAAACTCTCAGCATGAGCCTCCATAAAAAAAATCAAAAGCAAGTTATATACATCCAATATATAATGGCACGGGGACATATAAAGAAGGTATGGTATAAGGGGACAGATGGATGAGGATGGTGGGAACACGAGGTTAAGAGAACAGTTATATAAAATACACTGACTGTACTGACTCCCCACATGCTTTCTTTGCTTAAAAAAAAAAATTTTTCCTGCAACCCTGCCTGGTCTGAGGGAACAGGATATGTCATTCCTCAGCAAACTGAGGCAGGAGGAGAAGGTCTGGCAGTCAGTGCAGATAATGAATGATGGGGGTTGAGAGAGGATTATAACTGGTTATCAAACAAAGAAGACAATGGGTTGCTAACACCTATCCTCCAGGATCATACTTCTCAGCTCAAGGAGTTGCTAAGGATTACCCCCATGCTCCTTCTCCTTTCCCTTAGGCACATATGTGGAAGAGAAAGAGAAGGTGAGGGGTTCTGGGGTCTATAAAAGAGCAAGATGCACTGCCTCCCACTGACACCCAGTCCCAGGCCCCCTTCTCTTCAAAGAAGGGTAAGTAAAAAGCACGTTTTTTTCTTAAACTTGCTTTCTGTGTTTGCCTCAGCATTTCTTGTTGTTTGTTTGTTTGTTTGCTTGTTTGTTTGTTGGTACTGGGAATTGAACTCAGGGGCACTTGACCACTGAGCCATATCCCCAGCCCTATTTTGTATTTTATTTAGATACAGGGTCTCACTGAGTTGCTTAGTGCCTTGCTTTTTTGCTGAGGCTGGCTTTGAACTTGCAATCCTCCTGTCTCAGCCTCCCAAGCCACTGGGATTACAGGTGTGTGCCACCATGCCTGACTTTCTTGGGTATTTAATCTTCAACACCAGGAGAATCAATTCCTGGCCTCCAAGACTTTGGTATCAGCAGTACCAAGGCAAAAGTGAAATTCAGCTAGGCAAACAAGACCTGTAGTTCCACACCCTGCATCTGAGGCATATGGCATTGTAATGTTCTCTCCAAGGGCTCTATGGCTTTGCTGGTTGCAACCCACAAACCTCGCTCAGCTTATATGTGTTTGATTCCCTCAGGCTTCCTTGGCAGACTTTCCATGGCACTAGCATAGTAAGACCCCCAAAAAGAAGACCCTAACTCTGTCCCACAGATCGATGGCAACCCCAATCAACTGCAGGAGGCATCACTTGATGCAAACCGCAAGAGGCTTTTATTCCAGCGCGCTGGGACCCAACTCGTGACTCATGCAGGAGTCAAGGAGTTGAGTCCCCAGCAGAAAATCTTACAAGTTTATAAAGGCAGAAACCACACATGGGGAGGGGTCACACACAGAAGGGGAAAGGGGAACAAAGCTGCCGGAAAATTCCAAAGGGGGTCTGGGTTTGCTGATAACATACAACATGTTTCACAATGTTTTACAACAGGGCGTAGATTCTGGTCAACAGTTTCTGGTAATCTTATATCCTATATATATCTTAACTGTCTAAGCACTATCTTGCTCGATTTACCCTTTTACTCTCTGTTTGGGGCTGTTTCCTGGAACAGCTTTAAGGGTTTTGTTCCCATCACTGGGAGGGAGACCTTAGGGAGTTGAGATAAAACAGACAGCTTAAAAAAATGTCCATTCTTTCATTCCCCCATTTTCTTTTTGGTAAGTTCTAATCATGGAACTTCTGTCTCTATATACGTTTCTCCAAAGCTATTTCCTTGGCGGAGGGACTGGTATTGTTGCCTGAGCATTAGTACCTGTACAGCACTTATTCTCTCTCTGATGAAGATGACTAGGCGATTTAGGATGCAGGGCCCAAAAGTGAGGAGTAAGAGCAGTATAACAAGGGGACCCATCAGGGTGGACATGAGGGTTGGGACTACTTATCGGCAGGAGGTGCGTCAACAGGAGCAGGAACACGGTGGATGCGGAGCTTGAGGGAGCTTGAGCTTGTCCAATTTTTCCACTTTCCACGTTGGGTCTGGTGGTGGTGCAGGCTTGACATGTGAAGCGTGAATCCAGGCGGCGATGCCACTGACTTTTACTGCAGTTGGAGTAGTGAGCAGCACTATGTATGGTAATGAGTGGGGGGTGAGTCCCATAAAGGATTTCAAAAGGAGTTAGCTTGAGGGAGCCAGGGGTATTGCACACCCAAAACAAAGCAAAGGGAAGGAGGACTGTCCAGTCTGTTATGCCAGTCTCTAAGGATAATTTAGTCATGACCTCTTTTAAAGTTCTATTCATTCTTTCTACCTGCCCTAAGCTTTGGGGCCTATAAGCACAATGTAATTTCCAATTAAGCCCCCAGGATTTTGGCCAGTCCCTGACTTACCTGGGCAACAAACGCAGGGCCGTTGTCTGACCCGATTACCTTGGGCACCCCGAACCACGGGAAGATGTCTTCTAATATTGTTTTGGCCACCACCTGAGCAGTCTCCTTCTTTGTAGGAAAGGCTTCAACTCATCCTGAAAATGTATCTATGAATACTAATAAGTATCTGTATCCATACCTGGCTGGTTTTACCTCAGTAAAGTCCACTTCCCAGTAACTCCCAGGACGGTCTCCTCGGAGCTGTTTACCGTGAGGTAGCTTGCTGGGCCGGGCATTCATCATCTGGCAAGACTTGCATTCTTTTACAGTTGTATCTGCAAGCTCCCCGAGCTTCATGATGTAATATGGTGAAGACTGGACAAGAGTTTTTAAATGTTTTGGGCCCAGATGAGTTAACTTGTGAAGGTGTCTGAGAAAAATGATCGCCTGTTTTTCAGGGAGAATTCTTTTTCCTTCTGAGGTTTCCCGGATCCCCTCTGGAGTCTCCAGGCAAAATCCTAATCTGTCCATTTCCTCAAGGTCTAGTTCTGAATATTCAAAGTTCCTAATAGAAGGGTATACCGCATCCTTAGGGTGAGACATTGGTTTTTCCCCCCAACAAGGATAGGACATTAAGTCTCACACCTGGCGTGGTGAGCGAGGAATGGGTATCTGAGTCACAGTTTGTTTTCTGGCCTCCGTTAGCCATCTCTGGCCCCCTTTGAGGGCATACCCCAGGTACGTTACCTCCTTTTGGCAGATCTGGGCCTTCCTGGTGGAGGCCCGATATCCTAAGCAGGGAAGTTCTTCTAGCAGTAGTCCCGTGCCCCATTGGCATTCCTCCTCTGTGGCCCCAGCCACTAGTAAGTCATCTACATACTGCAGAAGTGTTACCTGGGGATGACTGGCATGGAAGTGGGCTAAATCATGGTGGAGAGCTTCATCAAAGAGGGTCGGGGAATTCTTGAACCCCTGGGGTAATCGAGTCCAAGTCAATTGTCCTGTTGTCCCAGGGTCAGGGTCCCTCCACTCGAATGTGAAGATGTTTTGGCTGGAAGGGTGTAGTCTCAGGCAGAAGAAAGCATCCTTTAAGTCCAAGACAGTGTACCAAATATGATCCGGGGGAAGAGAGCTCAGCAAGTTGTAAGGGTTAGGTATAGTGGGGTGGATGTCCTGTACTCGCTTGTTTACTTCTCTTAAGTCCTGCACCGGGCGATAGTCTCCTGTGCCAGGCTTTTTAACAGGTAACAAGGGAGTGTTCCATGGTGACTGACACTTCACTAGGATACCTTGCTGAAGGAGGCGCTGGATATGGGGCCTAATTCCTTCCCAGGCTTCTTTAGTCATAGGGTATTGACGTACAGCCACAGGAGTAGATGTGGCCTTAAGCTCTATAACTATGGGTGGTCTTTCTGTGGCTAGTCCTGTTCCAGCCGTTTTGGCCCATGCCCCTGGATACCTGTTCAACCAGTTATTTATGTGACATATTTTTGCTTCCTGTCTCTCAAAAAGTCTATGTTCATCATCCAGGTGCATCGTCAGGGCAGTAGTTATTCTCTTGCTTCGGGTCACCTCTGGGCCATCGGGGTGAAGGTAATCTGAGCTCCCATTTTGGTTAGGAGATCTCTCCCAAGGAGAGGTGCAGGGCACTCGGGATGACTAGAAACAAGTGGGTTACCCGTCCCGTTCCTAAGTCTACCATTCTTCGGGTAGTCCATGAGTACTGCTGGTGCCCTGTAGCTCCTATGACCCATGATTTCTTGTGGGAGATGGGCCCACATGGTTCGAGTAGGACCGAGTGTTGAGCCCCAGTATCTACTAAGAACTCAACTGGCTCCCCTCCACCTTTAGTGTTACCCTAGGCTCGGGGAGGGGTTCCGAGCCCCGTCCCCACTAATCTTCTTCTTCTTCTAGGGCTAATGCTTTCTTGGAGGGCCCGGTCTTCTTCTTAGGACACTCTCTAGCCCAGTGACCTCTCTCCTTGCATTAGGCACACTGATCCTTGTCTAACGGAGTGCGGTTGCCCAGGTTACCTGACCCTTTTTTTAGCCCTGCCTTGTGTTTTTTCCTGGCCTTTCTCACCTACTACTGCAGCCAAAATCTGTGTTAGGTTCTTCTCCTGCTTACGATCCCTTTTGTTTTCTCTTTCCTCTCTCTCCTTTTCTTTCCTTTGCTCCTTCTCTTCCTCAGTTTCCCTCTTATGATACACTTTCTCTGCCTCCTTAACTAAATCCTGTAGGGTATAATCTTGTAACCCTTCTATTCTCTGCAACTTTCTCTTAATATCTACTTCTGACTGCCCTATAAAAGCCATGACCATGGAAGCCCTTTGCCCCTCAGAGGTAGGGTCAAATGGGGTGTAGTGCCTGAAAGCTTCCATTAAGCGCTTGAGAAATACTGATGGGGGGTTCCATGGCCCCCTGGATAACCTCTCTTACCTTAGCCAAATTAGTGGGGCATCTTGCTGCCCCACGGAAGCCGGCCACTAGAGTCTGGCGATAGGCTGTCAGTCGCTCCCTACCTTCTGCCGTGTTGAAATCCCAGTCAGGCCTGGAGAGGGGGAAGGCAGTCTCAATGATGTTGGGGAGCTGGGTGGGTCGTCCATCTGCTCCTGGTACATTCTTCCTTGCCTCCAATAAAATCCTCTCCCTCTCCTCAGTAGTGAAAAGGGTCTGCAGTAGCTGCTGGCAATCATCCCATGTGGGCTGATGAGAGAACATTAAAGACTCCACCAGCCCAGTTAAGCGCTGGGGGTCCTCTGAAAAGGGAGGATGTTTAGTTTTCCAGTTATACAAGTCTGTGGAGGAAAAAGGCCAGTACTGGAGGGGCTGAAGAGGAGCCGGTCCACCATCCGTTGCCACCAGCGGGGGCCCATAAGCCCTTAGGGGAAGGGCAACGGTGGTGTCGGGAGTTATTCCGCGGTGGCTCCGGGTACCCCGTGCAGGCCCCGTGGTGCCCTGTGTGGGCCCCAGCAAAGACTTGTTAGGGGGAGCAGAGGGGGCAACTGCAGAGGCCGGTGGTTCTTCTGGCTCTTCCTGACCCCCTACGGGGACCGAGGCGGGAGGGTATGGGGGAGGTGAGTCAAGGAGAAGGTGGTCAGTCTGGGTTTCGGGATAAATCTTCTTGGAGGGGTCTGAGTGACTGGATTTCCCCCCAGAACTGGGAGATTGGGCAGCTAGGATTTGTGCGGCTGGCTGGGGCCTGGGTTTTGCCACCCAAGGTCGAATCCAAGGGGGTGAATTTTGCACCAGATCCTGCCAGACCATGATGTAGGGCTCCTGATTTGGATGGGCTCCAGGTTCCTTCTGAAAGACAATCTCTTTAACAGCAAGAATGACAGATAGATTAAGAGTCCCTTCTGCTGGCCATCCTACATTAAAAGCAGGCCATTCTGAGGAGCAGAAGGTCCGCCCTGGGCCTTTCTTGATCTCAACTGATAGGTCGCGACCTCTTCCCTTAACTTCAGCCCAATGGTCTAATGTCAGACTAAGAGGGGTTGTCACAGTCTGTCCCATCATCAGTTCATCCATCATTAGAAACACAAACAAAAATGCTACAGACACAAGGACCCACTTACTCTACCTTGTCCGCCACAAATACGCAACAGAATCAGACAGGCACCAATCTCTGATCCAACAATTGAACCCGATCAGTGCCCTTACCGTAGGAGACTACCAGGTGTCCCTGGCTCTCCTCCACCCTTGGGGTGTCCCCCAGGGCTGCAACCTGTGGCCCTCCAGGCATGTCTACCGACCACTGTTCAGCCACTCTCACAAGTCACCATGGCTGCGAAACCAAAACCGAAAGCACGCTCACAGAACCAGACCAACTAACAAAACACAAGACAAAGACAGACAACCTCGGGGTACCCCTTCTTACCTCCAAGGTTGACTTCGCAGATGAGGGGGGCCGTCAGATCCTGGATGAGCCCCCAAATGTAAGACCCCCAAAAAGGAGACCTTAACTCTGTACCACGGATTGACGGCAACCCCAATCAACTGCAGGAGGTGTCACTTGATGCAAACCGCAAGAGGCTTTTATTCCAGCGCACTGGGACCCAACTCATGACTCACGCAGGAATCGAGGAGTCGAGTCCCTAGCAGAAAATCTTACAAGTTTATAAAGGCAGAAACCACACATGGGGAGGGGTCGCACGTGGAAGAGAAAAGGAGAACAAAGTCACCGGGAAATTCCAAAGGGGGTCTGGGTTTGCTGATAACATACAACATGTTTCACAATGTTTTACAACAGGGTGTAGATTCTGGTCAACAGTTTCTGGTAATCTTATATCCTATATATCTTAACTGTCTAAGCACTATCTTGCTCAATTTACCCTTTTACTCTCTGTTTGGGGCTGTTTCCTGGAACAGCTTTAAGGGCTTTGTTCCCATCACTGGGAGGGAGACCTTAGGGAGCTGAGATAAAACAGACAGCTTAAAAAAATGTCCATTCTTTCAGCATCTCTTAATCTCTGGGGTCTCCTCTGCAGCTTCAGCTTCATTCTCACTTCTTTATGCTTCACCCTTTCAGGGGCTGCCCATAGGAACTCTACCCCAGCAACACCTTATGTGGCCTCCAAGGTTTTCCTTTGAAATCTCAGTGGAAGCCTCCATGAACCCCTAACTCCAGCATCCTATAATCCTGCAGAACCAGCATCACATGGTTGATGCAAAGGCTGCCACTATCTCAAGCAGTAGGCAAGACTCCTGGGACCAAGGATGCAGCAGCTTCTGTGTGTCTGGGCAGCTCGGCATGGTAAAATAACTTTCTAGCCCCTCTTGTGCAAGCAATATGCACAAATGGTCTCCTCTCAAAGGAATTTTACTTTTACAGCCTTGAGCCTGAGATGGGTGTGGCCTTGCCAATTCCTAAAATAACCTCAGTCATCTTACCTATTGTCTCTGGGTAAAAAATTTAGCATCTCTTTAGTGGTTGTGATGTCTTTAACAATCGGTTTCCTTAGCCCCAGTTTTACACTTTTCTAGCCAAACTACAAATTGTCAAATCCTTGTACTCTGCTTTCTTATCCTGTTTATCATGGGAAACTTGGCTAAAAGCTGCCAACAATATTCATGTCACTGCCTGAATGCTGTGCTACCTTGAAATTTCCTCTGCCAGATTAAATACTCCATCACCTTTAAATTCAGCCTTACAGGATATTTCAGACCACAGGCAAACTGTAGACTACTTCTTAACCAGAAGGTAACTTGAAGAGCCTCTAGCCCAATTTCAATAGAGTCCTCTCCCTCTGAAACCTTACAAGCCCATTAAAGGCCACAGAGAGATACTGGATTTGTTTTAGATATTATAATATTATATTTGTATTAAAGACCACAGGGAAGCTACTATATTTGTTCTAGATGCTATAGAATGGATATTTTATTAATATTGAAGGTCACAGAGCAGCTGTTATATCAATTTTTTTTTTTTGTATGTGGTGCTAGGGATTGAACCCAGGGTCTTTGCTTGTGAAGCAAGCACTCTACCAACTGAGCTATATCCCAGCCCTTTTCATATCGATTTTAAATGTTATAATAAGGATATCAGGTTAGTATTAAAGGTCACAGGGCAGCCATTGTACTTATTTTAGATGTTATAGTATGCATATCATATTAGTATAAAGACCAAAGATCAGCTATTATATTAGCTTTAGATTGTTTATTATAGATATTATATTTCTATGAAATGGCACAGGACAGCTGTAACATCAGGTTTTGATGCTATACTATGGAGATCATATTAATACTAAAGTCTACTGGGCAGATATTAGATTAGTCTTAGATGCTACAATGTGGATATTCCACTAATGAGTATGAATAGTAACACTTGAGGCCACAGGAAGCTATTACATTAGTGTTAGATGACATACTGTGACTATTATCTTAGTACCAGAAGTCACAGTGTGGACATTATATTAATATTAAAGACTGTATGGCAGCTGTTGTATTAGTCTTCAAGGCCACTCTATGGACAGTGTCTATGGACACTGTATTAGTATTGGAGACCACATGTGGACACATTAGCATCAAAGGACATTATGGATAATGTATTAGCTTTAGAGGCTGCACATGGATAACCCATTAGCATTATCAAACCACCATTATCAGTATAATGTCACCACAAGGTCCAGGAAGGCAGCAGGCCCTCTGGTGGCTGCTGGGGCTTAGCGCAGGACACTGCAGTTATGAGGTGCATGTGCATCCCCTCCTGGTGTACCTGAAAAATGGACAAAATTCAGAACGGTACCCAGATTACTCAAGGCCATGATTTTGGATTTCAAACTAAAATGAAACACATTACTCATGCTTTTTCAAAATGGTAATTGAACAGATTTTTTGGAAACTATATGGAGTGAAATGAAAGTAGATACAAACTAAAACTCCTACAAGAATTAACTCATAATAGACTATAACTAAAATGTGAGAAAACTAAAAAACTCTAGAAGGAAACAAGAAAATCTATGTAATCTTAGATTTAGTAATGAGGGTATGTGTGTGTGTTCTAGTACTGGGGATCAAACACAGGGCCTCACACATGCTGGAAATGTTAATACTGAACTATTCCCTAGTCCTTGGTGATAAGTTTCAACTCACAATAACAAAAGTCAACTGACAGAAGAAAAACAATAATGTGGACTTTCTAAAATTATATTTTTACCAAGTACAGCATTTCATGCCTACAATCCCAATTACTTAAAAAGTGGGGGCGGGAGGATTGCAAATTCAAGGCCAGGCTGGGAAATTGAAAAAGGATGGGATGCAGCTCAGTGGTACAGCACTTGCCTAGTTTGTGTGAGACCCTAGGTTCAATACCCAGCATCACATATACAAAAATTAGATTTTTCTACTTTGTGAAATTGAGAAGAAAAAAAAAAAGGCAAGTCACAGACTGGGATAAATTATTTACAAACAGATTTCTGAAAAGAAAGTTTTATTCAAAATACACAAAGAATTCTAAAACTAAATGCTCAATTAAAATGAGTAGGGCTGGAGTTGTAACTCAGTGGTAGAGTGCTTGCCTAGCACATGTAAGGCCCTGGGTTCAATCCTTAGCACCACATAAAGATAAGTAAATAAAATAAAGGTATTATGTCCATCTACAACTAAAAAATATATTTTTTTAAAAAATGAGTACTTATGTGAACAGACACATGACCAAAAAAAAATACAAAGATGGCAAATAGTTACACAAAATAATGCTCGGCATTGCATATCATCAGGGAATCACAAATTAAAACAGTACTGAGGTAGCATGGCACAGCTATTAGGACTGCCAGACTCTAAGAACTGGCAGTGCACCAACAGCTGCAGAATGCAGGACACTGGCACTCTCAGGCATTGCCGGGGGGAACATGTGGCACAGTCACTTTGGAGGACAGTGTGTCAGTTCTTCCCAAAGCAAAACAAGTCTAACCTATGACCCAATGGTGTGCCTATAAATTATCTGCATTTGGACAAGTAATTTGATAAAGCAAGTCAAAACAAAACCAGCATGTGGTCATGCACGGCAGCTCTGCTGATGCTGGTCATGTCATTTGTGAGAATGTCCTTCCACAGCTGAATGCACGACCAACACAGAACAGAAAGGAATGAACCACCAAACTACACAAAGACTCGGGTGCACTCTACCTGGTGTGCTGCTGAGTAGAATGAGCCAGGCTGAAGAGGCTGCACGCTGTATGGTCCACTTTATATGACATTCTAGAAAAGACAGAATTTAAAGTCAGATGAGGAGATGTGCAGGATAAGCCCAGGAGTGTCCCCAGTGCAGGAGCCTCTGTCCACATAGAGTCAGGAAGCACCATCCTCCCTGCACATGGATATCTTCAGCAACTCAGAAACTCCCTGAACCACTTCTTGTACAGATTTCTGTGGAATCTTAATCATGTAGACATCATGGACTACTAATTCAATCTCCGGCATTTTTCCCCAAAGGATGGGTGGGGGACTGAAGGTTCCAAGCTTTTAGTCATCATTTGATCTTCCTCATGACCATCCTCCATCCTGAAACTGCTCTAGGGCCAACCAAGAGTCATTATTGGAGTAAAAGACTCTCCTACCACCCAGGAGATTCTGCATAATTCAGGAGTTATGTGCAAGGAACCAAGTTCAAAGAACAAATGTTAGAACAAAAGATGTTCCTAATACCCCTACCACTCAGGAAATATGAGAATTTTAGGAGTGCTGCACCAGGAACTGGGGACAGAAGCCAAATATGTATTTCTTATTTTGTCACAATGTATAATATTGAACAGAAATGAATTAATTGCTCATAATGGAATGATGAATTAATTACATGGCAGAAGCTAGGAGCTAGGTTTCTCACTGATGAGGTAAGAAGTTACAGATAAGCAAGGGGTGAAGGCAGAGTGATCTATGTCATAATGGATCAGAATCCACTGACTGCAGATCAGGAGAAACTCACATTTAGCTTAGTACATACACAGATGTATATGTATTAACACAAAAACAAAAAAACATAGTTATAACTAGGAGGTATATAAAGATTAGAACACACATATACTTCTTTGCATTGTCAATTGTGAGGGACAAAATGCAATGGGTAGGGGCTAGGGGTATAACTGAGTGGTAAAGTGTTTGCCTAGCATGAGTGAGACACTGAGTTCAAACCTCAAGACCACTTAAAAACAAATAAATAAAAATAAAGGTATTGTGTCCATCTACAACTAAAACTTTTTTTATTTTTATTGTAAACAAATGGGATACATATTGTTTCTGTTTGTACATGGAGTAACAGCATACCATTTGCATATTCATAAATTTACATAGAGTAATGATGTTTCATTCATTCCATTATTTTTTCTTCCCCCCCACCCCTCCCAACCTCTCTTTTCCCTCTATTCAGTCCCTCCTTCCTCCATTCTTGTCCCCCTCCCACCCCCCATTAAGTGTCATCATCCGCTTATCAGTGAGATCATTCCCCTTTTGGATTTTTGAGATTGGCTTATCTCACTTAACATGATATTCTCCAATTTCATCCATTTGCCTGCAAATGCCATAATTTTATCATTCTTCATGGTGGAGTAACATTCCATTTTATATATATGCCACAGTTTCTTTATCCATTCATCAACTGAAGGGCATCTAGGTTGGTTCCATAGCCTGGTTATTGTGAATTGAGCTGCTATGACATTGATGTGGCTGTATCTCTGTAGTATGCTGATCTTAAGTCCTTTGGGTATAGGCTGAGGAGTGGGATAGCTGGGTCAAATGGTAGGTCCATTCCAAGTTTTCTAAGGAATCTCCACATTGCTTTCCAGAGTGGCTGCACTAATTTGCAACCCCACCAGCAATGTATGAGTGTACCTTTTTCCCCACATCCTCTCCAACACCTATTGTTGCTTGTGTTCTTGATAATCGCCATTCTAATTGGGGTGAGATGGAATCTTAGTGTAGTTTTGATTTGCATTTCTCTTATTACTAGAGATGTTGAACATTTTTTCATATATCTGTTGATTGCTTGTACAACTTCTTCTGTGAAGTGTCTGTTCATTTCCTTAGCCCATTTGTTGATTGGGTTATTTATATTCTTAGTGTAGAGTTTTTTGAGTTCTTTATATATTCTGGATATCAGTGCTCTATCTGAAGTATAAGTGGCAAAGATATTCTCCCACTCTGTAGGCTCTCTCTTCGCATTGCTGATAGTTTCCTTTGCTGAGAGAAAGCTATTTAGTTTGAATCTATCCCAGTTATTGATTCTTGCTTTTATTTCTTGTGCTATGGGAGTTATGTTAAGGAAGTCTGATCCTAAGCCAACAAGGTGAAGATTTGGACCTACTTTTTCTTCTATAAGATGCAGGGTCTCTGGTCTGATTTCAAGGTCCTTGATCCATTGTGAGTTGAGTTTTGTGCAGGGTGAGAGATAGGGGTTTAGTTTCATTCTGTTGCATATGGATTTCCAGTTTTCCCAGCACCATTTGTTGAAGAGGCTATCTTTTCTCCATTGCATATTTTTGGCACCTTTGTCTAGTATGAGAAAATTGTATTTATTTGGGTTTGTGTCCGTGTCCTCTGTTCTGTACCATTGATCTACCTGTCTATTTTGGTGCCAATACCATGCTGTTTTTGTTACTATTGCTTTGTAGTATAGTTGAAGTTCTGGTATTGCGATACCCCCTGTTTCATTCTTCCTGCTAAGGATTGCTTTAGCTATTCTGGGTTTCTTATTCTTCCAGATGAATTTCATGTTTGCTTACTCTATCTCTGTGAGGTACGTCATTGGGATTTTAATTGGAATTGCATTGAATCTGTATAGCACTTTTGGTAGTATGGCCATTTTGACAATATTAATTCTGCCTATCCAAGAACATGGGAGATCTTTCCATCTTCTAAGGTCTTCCTTAATTTCTTTCTTCACTGTTTTGTAGTTTTCATTGTAGAGATCTTTTACCTCTTTGGTTAGATTGATACCCAAGTTTTTTTTTTTTTTTTTTTTTTTTTGAGGCTATTGCAAATGGAGTTGTTTTCCTAATTTCTCTTTCAGCTGTTTCATCACTTGCGTATAAAAATGCTGTAGATTTATGTGTGTTGATTTTATAGCCTGCTATTTTGCTGAATTCATTGATGAGGTCTAGAAGTCTTCTGGAGGAGGATTTTGGATCCTCTAAATATAGAATCATGTCATCCGCAAATAGTGGCAGCTTAAGTTCCTCTTTTCCTATTCGTATCCCTTTAATTTCTTTAGTCTGTCTAATTGCTCTGGCTAGAGTTTCGAGGACAATGTTGAATAGAAGTGGTGAAAGAGGACATCCCTGTCTTGTTCCCATTTTTAAAGGGAATGGTTTCAGTTTTTCTCCATTAAGAATGATTTTGGCCATGGGCTTAGCATAAATAGCCTTTACAATGTTCAGGTATGTTCCTACTATCTCTATTTTTTCTAGTGTTTTCAGCATGAAGGGGTGTTGTATATTGTCAAATGCTTTTTCTGTGTCAATTGAAATAACCATATGATTCTTATCCTTAAGTCTATTGACATGATGGATTACATTTATTGATTTACGGATGTTAAACCATCCTTGCATTCCAGGAATGAAACCCACTTGATCGTGGTGCACAATTTTCTTAATATGTTTTTGGATACGGTTTGCCAATATTTTGTTAAGGATCTTAGTATCTCTATTCATCAAGGATATTGGTCTAAAATTTTCTTTCCTTGATGTGTCTTTGCCTAGTTTGGGTATGAGGGTGATATTAGCTTCATAGAATAAGTTTGGTAGGGTACCCTCCTTTTCTATTTCCTGGAATACTTTGAGAAGTATTGGAATGAGTTCTTCTTTGAAGGTCTTGTAGAACTTGGCTGAGAATCCGTCTGGTCCTGGGCTTTTCTTGGATGGTAGATTTTTAATGGCTTCTTCTATTTCATTGCTTGATATTGATCTGTTTAAATCGTGTATGGCCTCCTGGTTCAGTTTGGGAGGAGCATATGTCTCTAGAAATTTGTCAATGTCTTTGGTAGTTTCTATTTTGTTGGAATACAGATTTTCAAAGTAGCTTCTCATTATGTTCTGTATCTCAGTCTGTTGTGATATTTCCTTTTGTATCATGTATTTTAGTAATTTGAGTCTTCTCTCTCCTTCTCTTTGTTAGTGTGGCTAAGGGTTTATCTATTTTGTTTACTTTCTCAAAGAACCAACTTTTTGTTATGTCAATTTTTTGAATAGTTTCTTTTGTTTCAATTTCATTGATTTCAGCTCTGATTTTAATTATTTCCTGTCTTCTACTACTTTTGCTGTTATTCTGTTCTTCTTTTTCTAGGGCTTTGAGCTGTAATGTTAGGTCTTTTAATTGTTGACTTTTCATTCTTTTTTGGAATGCACTCCATGCAATGAATTTTCCTCTTAGTACCGCTTTAATTGTGTCCCAGAGATTTTGATATGTTGTATCATCATTCTCATTGACCTCTAAGAATTTTTTAATCTCCTCCCTGATGTTTTTTGTTATCCATGTTTCATAAAAATGCAATGGGCACCTTCAGCTGTCAGATGAAAGACTTTTTTATAAAGAAATGTATTTATTTATTTATTTATTATTTTTTGGTACCAGGGATTGAACCCAGGGGTGCTTAACCACTGAGCAACACCCCCAGTCCTTTTTTTTTTTTTTTTGTACTTTATTTAGAGACAGGGTCTCACTAACTTGCTTAGGGCCTACGTTGCTGAGGCTGACTTTGAACTCATGATCCTCTTGCCTCAACCTCCCAATCCACTGGGATTACAGGTGTGCACCACCTCACCAAGCCAGATGAATGATTTTTATATTATTTTCTAATCAAAGAAGCCAGAGCTCTTTGAAGAAGTGGCTGATTCTAGGACTAAGATAGTAAATATATAAATCAGGGTAATTTTTAAGTATCAGAAAGAAATAACTTTGGGACAAAACCAGAAAATATGTTAAAGGACAACAAGAGATAATGGAAAGAGCTCCCAATGGCTAAAACAGGAATGAACCAAGCAACAAGGAACTATAGAATTGGATAAGGAACCACAGCATAAGGTAAATATCCAGCATCCACAGTGGTAAAAATAAATGACTGCACAGATAAATAAATGAGGTTGACTAAGAAACCACTTGTGCAGAATTCCAGATAATTGAAGCAGACACTCAGCCATCAAGGAGGTGGAGCTAATTCCCTGCTCTTTAAGTGCAGCAAGCTCTGCATAGTTACTTCCTCCAGAAGAAAACAGACAATGTGGACATGCAGAGAACAGTAACTCCACGGGTGAGAAACCTGAAAGGCACTGCCTCCGCCAGATGAACAGTCAATACTCAACATGACATTCACCTTAAGGTCCTGAGATGGCAGAGCAGCTCTCCACCTCTGTGACCTGCCTCCCCCAGACCCATAGTCCCAGGCTAAACTTGTAGGAAAGAAGTAAACCCCAATGGAGAACAATCTAAAAAATACCTAACAGGTCCTCCTCAACATTTTCAAGGTCACCAGAACAACAAAGTTCAGAGAAACTGTTCACTCCCAAGATAAGTCTATATAGACATAAAGACTGAATGTCATGTGGGATCCTGGATGGGGTCCTGGAACAGAGAGAGAGAGAACTGAGAATCCAAGGAAATATGACTTCCATTAGCATACCACTATTTGTTCTTTTTTAAATATTTTTAGCTGTAGATGGACATAATAACTTTATTTATTTATTTATTTATTTATTTATGTGTTTCTGAGGATTACACCCAGTACCTCACACATGCTGGGCAAGTGCTCTGCCACCTAAATGCACACCCAGACTCCAAAGACATCTTAATAAGCAGAAATTAGGGCTGGGGATATTGTTCAGTTGGTAGAGTGCTTGCCTCACATGCACAAGGCCTTGGGTTCAATCCCCAGCACCAAAAAAAAAAAAAAAAAGCAGAAATTAGTTAAAATAACTTAAGAATTTTAAAAATAACCATGAGAATTTTCAAACAAGACAATTCAATCCAAAACAAAGCTAAAAGTATATTTTTAAAATAGTGTTGATAAAAGACAGCATAAATTCACTGGATTAAGAATTCTGTAGAAAACTAGAAAGAGGAGAAATTAAAAGTTGAATAAGAGAAATCTACCACATAGAACTGGAAACCTGAAGGACATCGGGCATTTCATAGTAAATACAGACAGTGCAACATGACTGTACAATAAGGAGACTACAGTTCAATCAATTAGTATAGAAAAACTTGGAAAAGTTCCCAGGGTCACTGGGGCTCATAGTTGAGTGTTACCTGACCTTTAACAAATTCTGTTTTTATTTCAAATGTTCATGACCTAGAGAAAAAGGAAAAGAAGTGACTTTCCTAAGTTCATTTTATGGTATATCAAAGCCTGAGAGTCAATAGATTTCACCCACTGCAGAATGTCAATGTTTGTACAACACACCATTTTGTGCACCATTACAAACACGCTGCCAATTAGTGCACCAAGGTGCAGGAGGAGGGGGCGACTGTTTGACCTACCCAGCAAAGGTGGGGCCTGGAGGAGCAGGGGTCAGGTGGGCATGGCCTGGGTGAGGGGCAGGTTGGAAAGGGCAGAGTCTGGAGAAGGGGTGAGTCTGGAGAAAGGGGTTCTGGAGGAGAGTTGGGTTCTGAAGGATGGGGTGGACCTGAAGGAGGGGACTGGTCTGGATGAGGGAGTTTCTGCAGAAGAGTCAGGAGGGACCAAGGGTGTTGAGAAGCAGTGGCCTTGAAGTTCACCAGCTCAGAGCCAACAATTTCCAGCCCTCTATCCCAACATCCTGCCCAGGGAAGCAGAGGCTTCAAGAGACTCATCTCATAGATAAGGACATCCACAGACTAAAGGTGAAAGGACGGGGGGAAACCTACCATATACATAGACAGTAAAAAAGCAGGGGTTTCCATCCTTATTTCAGAAAAAGTGGACTTCAAGTCAAAGTTAGTCAGAAGGGATAAAGAAGGACATTTCATACTGCTTAAGGGAATCATAAATCAGGAAGACATAAATATTTATGCCCCAAACAACAGTGCATCCATGTACATCAAACAAATACTTCTCAATTCCAGGAATCAAACAGACCACAACACAATAATTCTGGGTGACTTTAACACACCGCTATCACCACTAGATAGATCTTCCAAACAAAATCCAACCAAAGAAGCCATAGAACTCAATAACACATCAATAACTTAGACTTAACAGACATATAGAATATTCCATCCATCAATGAGTGAATTCACTTTCTTCTCAGCAGCACATGGAATCTTCTCAAAAATAGACCATATGTTATGCACAAAGCAGCCCTTAGTAAATGCAAAGAAAAAGAGATGCTGCCTTGTGTTCTATCAGATCATAATGGAATGAAATTAGAAATCAAGAACAAAATTAAAAATATTATTCCAACATATGGACACTAAGTAATACTCTATTGAATGAAGCATGGATAACAGAAAACATCAGGGAGGAGATAAAAAAAATTCTTAGAGGTAAATGAGAATGACAATACAACATATCAAAGCAGTCCTAGGAGGAAAACTCATTGCATGGAGTGCATTCAAGAAAAGAATAAAAAGTCTACAACTGAATGACCTAACATTATATCTCAAAGCCCTTCAAGAAGAATAACAGAATAACACCAAAAGTAGTAGAAGGCAGGAAATAATTAAAATCAGAGCTGAAATCAATGAAACAAAATAATTCAAAAAATTGACAAAATAAAAAGTTGGTTTTCTTTGAAAAAGTAAACAAAATAGACAAACCCTTAGCCACATTAACAAGAGAAGGAGAGAGAAAATTCACATTACTAAAATTCATGCTAAAAAAGGAAATATCATGAGAGACACCACTGAAATACCTAACATAATGAGAAGCTACTTTGAAAATCTATACTCCAACAAAACAGAAAATACTGAAGACATTGACAAATTTCTACAGACATATGCCCATCCCAAACTGAACCAGGAGGACATACACAATTTAAAAAGATCAATATCAAGCAACGAAATAAAAGAAGCCATCAAAAGCCTACCAACAAAGAAAAGCCCAAGACCAGATGGATTCTTAGCCAAGTTCTACAAGACTTTCAAAGAAGAAATCATTCCAATACTTCTCAAAGTATTCCAGGAAATAGAAAAGGAGGTAACCCCACCAAACTCATTCTATGAAGCTAATATCACCCTCAAACCCAAACTAGGCAAAGACACATCAAGGAAAGAAAATTTTAGACCAATATCCTTGATGAATATAGATGCAAAGATCCTTAACAAAATACTGGCAAACCGCATCCAAAAACATATTAAGAAAATTGTGCACCATGATCAAGTGGAGTTCATTCCTGGAATGCAAGGATGGTTTAACATCCGTAAATCAATGAACATAATCCACCATGTCAGTAGACTTAAGGATAAAAATAATATGGTTATTTCAATTGATGCAGAAAAAGCGTTCAACAAAATACAACACCCCTTCATGCTCGAAACACTAGAAAAAATAGGGATAGTAGGTACATACTTCAACATTGTAAAGGCTATTTATGCTAAGCCCACGGCCAACATCATTCTTAATGGAGAAAAACTGAAAGCATTCCCTTTAAAAACAGGAACAAGACAGGGAAGCCCTCTTTCACCACTTCTATTCAACATTGGCCTTGAAAACTAGCCAGAGCAATTAGACAGACTAAAGAAATTAAAGGGATACAAATAAGAAAAGAGGAACTCAAGCTGTCACTATTTGCTGATGACATGATTCTCTATTTAGAGGATCAAAAAGACTCCACCAAAAAACTTCTAGACCTCATAAATGAATTCATCTAAATAGCAAGATATAAAAATCAACACACATAAATCAAAAACATTTTTATTCATAAGTGATGAAACATCTGTAAGGGAAATGAGGAAAACAACGTCATTCACAATAGCCTCAAATAAATATAAAATACCTGGTAATCAATCTAACCAAAGAAGTGAAAGATCTCTACAATGAAAACTACAAAACATTAAAGAAAAATTGAAGAAGACCTTAGAAGATGGAAAGATCTCCCATGTTTTTGGATAGGCAGAATTAATATTATCAAAATGGCCATACTTCCAAACGCACTATACAGATTTAACACAATTTCAATTAAAATTCCTATGACATTTCTCATAGAAATAGAGAAAACAATCATGAAATTCATCTGGAACAACAAAAGACCCAGAATAGCCAAAGCAATCCTGGGCAGGAAGAGTGATGCAGGAGGTATCACAATACCAGACCTTAAACTTTACTATAGAGCAATAGTAACAAAAACAACATGGTATTGGCACCAAAATAGACAGGTAGACCAATGGTACAGAATAGAAGACAAAGAGACAAACCCACATAAGTACAGTAACCTCATACTAGACAAAGGTGCCAAAACCTTACAATGGAGAAAAGATAGCCTCTTCAACAAATGGTGCTGGCAAAACTGGAAATCTATATGCATAAAATGAAATTAAACCTCTATCTCTCACCCTGTACAAGACTCAACTCAAAATGGATCAAGGATCTAGGAATTAGTCCCGAGACCCTTCACCAAATAGAAGAAAAAGTCGACCCGAATCTCCATCACGTTGGCTTAGGACCAGACTTCCTTAACACGAACCCCATAGTGCAAGAAATAAAAGCAAGTATCAATCATTGGGATAGATTCAAACTAAAAAGACTTTTCTCAGCACAGGAAACAATCAATAATGTGAAAACAGAGCCTACAGAGTGGGAGAAAATCTTTTCCACACACACTTCAGTAGAGCATTCATCTCCAAAGTTTATAAAGAACTTAAAAAACTTTATACCCAAAATACAAAGAACCCAATCAGTAAATGGGCTAAGGAAATGGGCAGACACTTCACAGAAGAAGATATACAGGTGATCAACAAATATATGAAAAAGTGCTCATCATTCCTAGTAATTAGAGGAATGAAAATTAAAACCACCCTAAGATTTCATCTAATTCCAATTAGAATGGCTATGATCAAGATACAAGCAATAATAAGTGTTGGTGTGGATGTGGGGGAAAAGGCACACTCATACATTGCTGGTGGAGTTGCAAATTGGTGCAGCCACTCTGGAAAGCAGTATGGAGATTCCTTAGAAAACTTGGAATGGACCCACCATTTGACCCAGCTATCCTACTCCTCAGTTTATACTCAAAGTACTCAAAATCAGCATACAAAAGTGATGCAGCCACATCAATGTTTATAGCAGCTGAATTCACAATAGCTATATTGTGGAACCAACCTAGATGCCCTTCAATTGATGAATGGATAAAGAAACTGTGGTATATGTACACAATGGAATATTACTGAGCCATAAAGAATAAAATTATGGCATTTGCAGGCAAATGGATGAAATTGGAGAATATCATGCTAAGTGAGATAAGCCAATCTCAAAAAATCAAAGGACAAATGATCTCACTGATAAGTGGATGATGACACACAATGGGGGGTGGGAGGGAGGCAAGAATGGAGGAAGTAGGGACTGCATAGAGGGAAAAGAGGGGTGGGAGAGGTGGGGGGGAGGAAAAAATAACAATGTATCAAACACCATTACCCTATGTAAATGTATGATTGCACAAATAGTATGCCTCTACTTCATGTACAGAGAAACAAGATGTATCCCATTTGTTTACAATAAAAATAAATTAAAAAGGAAGAAGAATAAAATTATGGAATATACTAGTAAATGGATGAAGTTGGAAAATATCATGTTAATTTGGATGAAGTTGAAAAATCATGAAAGAGGCCAAGCCCAAAAAACCAAAGGCTGAATGTTTTCTCTTATAAGTGGATGACAATACATAACAAGCAGGGGGTTGCAAGGGGGAACAGAAGAATGAAGGAATTTGGCTGGTGTAGAGGAAAATGGGGTGGGAAGTGATGGGGTATGGAAGGATAGTAGAATGAGACAGACAGTATTACTCTATGTACATGAATGGTGTGAATCTACATTGCGTACAACCATAGAAATGAAAAGTTGTACCCCATTTGTGTAGAATGAATCAAAGTGCTGTCTGTAAAAATAAAAAAAATGAAAAGACAATAGCTTGATCAAAACATGAGTTAAAGAACTAAACAGACATTTCTCAAAAGAAGAAATACAAATGGACAAAAAATATATGAAAAAATGTTCAACATCCTTAGCAATCAAGGAAATGCAAATCAAAACTACATTAAGGGGGCTGGGGAGATAGCTCAGTCGGTAGAGTGCTTGCCTTGTAAGCACCCTGGGTTCGATCCCCAGCACCCAAAAAAAAAAAAAACAACAAAACTACATTAAGAACTGGGATTGTAGCCCTTTGGTAGAGCACTTGCCTAGCATGGGTTCAATCCTCAGTACCACATAAAAACAAGTAAAATAAAAGTTAAGTTCTTTAAAAAAAAAAAAACTACATTAAGACTTAAGGTTTCTTCTCCAGTTATAATGGCAAAAATCAAGAATACAGATGACAACAAACTCTGGCAAGGATGTAAGAAAATGTACACTCACACATTGGTGGTGGAACTGCAGACTAGCAGCCACTCTGGAGAGCACTGTGGAGATCTCTCAACACACTAAGAATAGACCACCATATGACCACCTGTCCCACTCTTTAGCATTGATCCAAAAGAACTAAGAACAACACACTATAGTGATATAGTCACATCAATGTTTACAGCACCACAATTCACCATGGCCAAGTTATGGAACTGGCTCAGGTGTCCATCACAGATGAGCGGATAAAGAAAATGTGATATATACACACAACTTAAGCATAAAGAAGAATGAAATTACCACATTTGCTGATAAAAGAACAGAACTGGCTAAATGAAATAAGCCAGCTTCTGAAAACGGGCAAATGATTTATCTCATATGCAGAAACTAGAGAGAAAAAAAAGTGAGCAATCCCATGAAGATAGAAGAAAGGGCAGTAGAATAGAGGAAGAGAACAGAGAGGGAGTGAGGAGGGATGGGAAAAGGGAGGAACTGAGGAACTGACCAAACAATGTGTGTACATATATGAATAGACCAAAGTGAATTCTACCTTCATGTATATCCATAAATCACCAATTTAATGAAACAATAAACAAATAGAAGGAAGACCAGTAGAAAAGGGGAGCAGGAAGAGAAGAATGTAGAAGTACTGGGGATGAAATGCATGTATACACGTCAAAATGGACCCCACTAATATAACTAAAATCCACTAAAAACACTGTTAAAAGAGGGAAAATAAAAATGCAATGCCAATTAAACTCTGTGGTTAATGATTTTATTTCCAAGAAAGCCATGAAATAAAATTCTAATAAATTCTGACTTCGTTAGACATACATTTAAACTTAACTTAGTGGGAGCACATGTACTTTTCAACTATTCAATATTCTTTCTACTACTACAACACTGGGGGAAAATGAACCATTAAAACATTAAGGAAACAATAATGGAGTGCACTGGAGCCCCAATCCCCACACACAAGAACCTCCCTTAGGGTCCCTCCTTCTCCCTGACAGGTTCCCCAGAAACCACCCAGGGTCCCTGGGTTAAAATGATGAGGGTCGCAGACTAAGGAAGGGCACTGCTGCACAGTGAGCCTCCATGAAAAGGTGAAGGAGAGAGGGACTGCCTGTCAGGAGGCCTCACCTCTCACATCCAAGCAGGGCTTGGTCCTCGTCCTGCCAACATTCCCCACCTGCCATGGGCCCATCCAGAAGATCCTAGGGTGATTCCCTACATTGGTCTGAGGAGAAGGGCGCTAAGGCATTCCTAGAGACACGATTCATGAGAGTCCCCAAGCCAGGCGACCCCTCAGGCTGCTCTGAGGAGAAGGACCTCCAGACGTCCCTACAGACACGACCCACGCAGGTGCCCAAACCAGGCGTCCCCTCAGGCTGCTCAGAGGAGAAGGAGCTCCAGGCTTCCCTAGAGACACAACCCACCAGGGTCCCCAAGCCAGGCGTCCCCTCAGGCTGCTCTGAGGAGAAGGAGCTCCAGGCTTCCCTAGAGACACAAAACACGAGGGTCCCCAAGCCAGGCGTCCCCTCAGGCTGCTTTGAGGAGAAGGAGCTCCAGGATTTCCTAGACACACAACAAACGAGGGTCCCCACGCCAGGCGTCCCCTCAGGCTGCTCTGAGAAGAAGGAGCTCCAGGCTTCCCTAGAGACACAACCCACGAGGGACCCCAAGCCAGGCATCCCCTCAGGCTGCTCTGACGAGAAGGAGCTCCAGGCGCCCCTAGAGACACGATCCACGAGCGTCCCCAAGAAGGACCTCCAGGCGTCCCTAGACACAGATCCACGCGGGTCCCCAAGCCAGGCGTCCCCTCCGGCTGCCCTGAGGAGAAGCTCCAGGCGTCCCTAGAGAAACGACCCACAATGGTCCCCAAGACAGGCGTCCCCTGAGGCTGCTCTGAGGAGAAGGACCTCCAGGCATCCCTAGAGACATGACCCACGAGGGTCCCCAAGACAGGCGCCCCTCAGGCTGCTCTGAGGAGAAGGAGCTCCAGGCTTCCCTAGAGACACGACTCAAGAGGGACCCCAAGCCAGGCGTCCCCTCAGGCAGCTCTGAGGAGGAAGACAACCAGGCATCCCTAGAGAAACGACCCACGAGGGTCCCCAAGCCAGGCGTCTCCTCAGGCTGCTCTGAGGAGGAGCTCCAGGCGTCTCTAGAGACACGACCCAGGAGGGTCCCCAAGCCAGGCATCCACTCAGGCTGCTCTGAGGAAGAGCTCCAGGCGTCTCTAGAGACAGACCCATGAGCGTCCCCAAGAAGAACCTCCAGGAGTCCCTAGAGACACGACCCACGAGGGTCCCCAAGCCAGGTGTCCCCTCAGGCTGCTCTGAGGAGAAGGAGCTCCAGGCTTCCCTAGAGACACGACCCACAAGGGTCCCCAAGCCAGGGGTCCCCTCAGAAGCTCTGAGGAGAAGCTTCAGGCGTCCCGAAAGACACGACACATGAGGGTCCCCAAGACAGGCGTCCCCTCAGGCTGCTCTGAGGACAAGGACCTCCAGGCTTCAATAGAGACATGACCCACGAGGGTCCCCAAGCCAGGCGACCCCTCAAGCAGCACTGAGAAGAAGGAGCTCCAGGCTTCCCTAGAGAAACAACCCACGAGTGTCCCCAAGGCAGGCGACCCCTCCGGCTGCTCTGAGGAGAAGGAGCTCCAGGCTTCCCTAGAGACACGACCCACGATGGTCCCCAAGCCAGGCTTCCCCTCAGGCTGCTCTGAGAAGCTCCAGGCGTCCCTAGAGAAACGACCCATGATGGTCCCCAAGACATGTGTCCCCTCAGGCTGCACTGAGGAGAAGGAGCTCCAGGCGTCCCTAGAGAAACGACCCATGAGCGTCCCCAAGAAGGACCTCCAGGCGTCCCTAGAGACACGACCCACGAGGGTCCCCAAGCCAGGCGTCCCCTCAGGCTGCTCTGAGGAGAAGATGCTCCAGAGGTCCCTAGAGACATACCCACGCGGGTCCCCAGCCAGGCGTTCCCTCAGGCTGCTCTGAGGAGAAGGAGCTCCGGGCTTCCCTAGAGACACGACCCACGAGGGTCCCCAGGCCAGGGGTCCTCTCAGGCTGTTCTGAAGAGAAGGAGCACCAGGCGTCCCTAGAGACACGACGCACGAGGGTCTCCAAGCCAGGCGTCCCCACAGGCTGCTCTGAGGAGCAGCACCAGGCGTCCGTAAGGACATGGCCCACAAGGGTCCCCAAGACAGGCGTCCCCTCAGGCTCCTATGAGGAGAAGGAGCTCCAGGCTTCCCTAGAGATACAACCCACGAGGGTCCCCACGCCAGGCATCCCCTACAGGCTGCTCTGAGAAGAAATAGCTCCAGGCTTCCCTAGAGACACAAACCACGAGGGTCCCCAAGCCAGGCGTCCCCTCAAGCTGCTCTGAGGAGAAGGACATCCAGGCTTCAATAGAGACAGGACCCATGAGGGTCCCCAAGCCAGGCGACCCCTCAGGCAGCACTGAGAAGAAGGAGCTCCAGGCTTCCCTAGAGAAACAACCCACGAGTGTCCCCAAGGCAGGCGTCCCCTCCAGCTGCTCCGAGAGGAAGGAGCTCCAGGCTTCCCTAGAGACACGACCCACAATGGTCCCCAAGCCAGGCTTCCCCTCAGGCTGTTCTGAGGAGAAGCTGCAGGCGTCCCTAGAGAAACGACCCATGATGGTCCGCAAGCCAGGCGTCCCCTCAGGCTGCTCTGAGGACAAGCCCCACGCGTCCCTAAAGACATGGCACACGAGGGTCCCCAAGACAGGCGTCCACACAGGCTGCTCTGAGAAGGACCTCCAGACGTCCCCAGAGACGCCACCCACGAGCGTCCCCAAGACAGGCGAACTCTCACGCTGCTCTGAGGAGAAGGAGCAACAGTTGTCCCTAGAGACACGACCCACGAGTGTCCCCAAGACAGCCGTCCCCTCAGGATGCTCTGAGGAGAAGCCCCAGGCGTCCCTAAAGACATGGCACACGAGGGTCCCCAAGACAGGCGTCCACGCAGGCTGCTCTGAGAAGGACCTCCAGACGTCCCTAGAGACGCCACCCACGAGGGTCCCCAAGACAGGCGACCCCTCACGCTGCTCTGAGGAGAAGGACCTCCAGGCGTCCCTAGAGACACGACCCACAGGGGTCTCCAACCAAGGCGTCCCCTCAGGCTGCTCTGAGGAGGAGCTCCAGGCATTCCTAGACACACGACCCACGAGGGTCCCCATGGCAGGCATCCCCTCAGGCTGCTCTGAGGAGGAGGCGTCCCTAGAGACATGGCCCACGAGGGTCCCCAAGCAAGTTGTCCCTTCATTCTGCTCTGAGGAGGAGCTCCAGGCGTCCCTAGAGACACGACCCACGAGGGCCACAAGACAGGCGTCCACTCAGGCTGCTCTGAGAAGGACCTCCAGACGTCCCTAGAGATGCCACCCACGAGGGTCCCCAAGACAGGCGACTCCTCACGCTGCTCTGAGGAGAAGGACCTCCAGGCGTCCCTAGAGAAACGACCCACGAGGGTCCCCAAACCAGGCGTCCCCTCAGGCTGCTCTGCGGAGGAGCTCCAGGCATCCCTAGAGACACAACCCACGAGGGTCCCCAAGAGAGGCGTCCCCTCAGGCTGCTCTGAGGAGATGGAGCACCAGGCGTCCCTAGAGACACGACCCACGAGGGTCCCCAAGCCAGGCAACCCCTCAGGTTGCTCTGAGGAAAAGCCCCACACATCCCTAAAGACACGGCCCACCAGGGTTCCCAAGACAGGTGTCCCCTCAGGCTGCTCTGAGGAGAAGGACCTCCAGTCGTCCCTAGAGACATGACCCACAAGGGTCCCTAAGCCAGGCGTCCCCTCAGGCTGCTCTGAGGAGAAGGAGCTAAAGGCATCCCTAGAGACACGACTCAAGAGGGTCCCCAAGAGAGGCATCCCCTCAGGCTGCTCTGAGGAGAAGGAGCTAACGGTGTCCCTAGAGACACGACCCACGAGGGTCCCTATGGCAGGCGTTCCCTCAGCCTGCTCTCAGGAAGAGGACATCCAGGCGTCCCTAGAGACACGACCCACGACGGTCCCCAAGCCAGGTGTCCATTCAGGCTGCTCTGAGGAGGAGCTCCAGGCATCCCTAGAGACACGACCCACCAGGGTCCCCAAGCCAGGCGTCCCCTCAGGCTGCTCTGAGGAGAAGGACCTCCAGACGTCCATAGAGACATGACCCACGCGGGTCAACAAGCCAGGCGTCCCCTCAGGCTGCTCAGAGGAGAAGGAGCTCCAGGCGTCCCTACAGACAGAACCAGTCGGATCCCCAAACCAGGCGCCTCAGGCTGCTCTGAGAAGAAGAAGCTCCAGCCTTCCCTAGAGACACAAACCACGAGGGTCCCCAAGCCAGGCGTCCCATCAGGCTGTGCTGAGGAGGAGCTCCAGGCGTCCCTAAAGATACGGCCCACGAGGGTCCCCAAGCCAGGCGTCCCCTCAGGCTGATCTGAGGAGTAGGACCTCCAGATGTCCCTAGAGACACCACCCACGAGGGTCCCCAAGCCAAGCGACCCCTCACGCTGCTCTGAGGAGAAGGAACTCCAGGCGTCCCTATGGACACGACCGACGAGGGTCCCCAAGCCAGGCGTCCCCTCAGACTGCTCTGAGGAGAAGGACCTCCAGACGTCCATAGAGACACAACCCACGCGGGTCCCCAAGCCGGGGGTCCCCTCAGACAGCTCAGAGGAAAAGGAGCTCCAGGAGACCCTAGAGACAGACCCAGTCGGGTCCCCAAGCCAGGCGACGCCTCAGGCTGCTCTGAGAAGCAGGAGCTCCAGGCTTCCCTAGAGACACAACCCACGAGAGTCTCCAAGCCAGGCGTCCCCTCAGGCTGCTCTGAGGAGGAGCTCCACCCTTCCTTAGAAACACAACCCAGGAGGGTCCCCAAGCCAGGCGTGCCCTCAGGCTGCTCTAAGGAGAAGGAGCTCCAGGCGTCCCTAGAGATACGACGCAAAAGCATCCCCAAGAAGGACCTCCAGGCGTCCCTAGACACGACCCACGAGGGTCCCCAATAAAGGCGTCCCCTCAGGCTGCTCTGAGGAGGAGCTCCAGACGTCCCTAGAGACACGACCCATGAGGATCCCCAACCAGGTGTCCCAACAAGCTGCTTTGAAGAGAAGGACCTCCAGGCGTCCCTAGAGACACAACGCAGGAGGGTCCCTAAGCCAGGCGTCCCTTAAGGCTGCTCTGTGGAGAAGGAGCTCCAGGCGTCCCTAGAAACATGACCCACGAGCGTCCCCAAGAAGGACCTCCAGGCGTCCCTAGAGACACGACCCACGAGGGTCCCCAAGACAGGCGTCCCCTCAGACTGCTCTGAGGAGAAGGAGCTCCAGGCTTCCCTACAGATAGACACACACGAGTCCCCAAGACAGGCGTCCCCTCAGGCTGCTCTGAGGAGAAGCTCCAGGCGTCCCTAGAGACAGGACCCACGAGGGTCCCCAAGACAGGCGTCCCCTCAGGCTGCTCTGAGGAAAAGGAGCTCCAGGCGTCCCTTGAGACACAACCCACGAGGGTCCCCAAGACAGGTGTTTCCTCAGGCTGCTCTGAGGAGAAGGAGCTCCAGGCGTCTCTAGAGACACGACTCAAGAGGGTCCCCAAGCCAGGCATCCACTCAGGCTGCTCTTAGGAGGAGCTCCAGGCATCCCTAGAGACACGACCCACCAGGGTCCCCAAGAGAGGCGTCCCCTCAGGCTGCTCTGAGGAGAAGTAGCAGCAGACATCCCTAGAGACACAACCCATGAGTGTCCCCAAGACAGGCATCCCCTCAGGCTTCTCTGAGGAGAAGCCCCAGGCGTCCCTAAAGACATGGCCCACGAGGGTCCCCAAGACAGGCGTTTCCTCAGGCTGCTCTGAGGAGAAGGAGCTCCAGGCGTCCCTAGAGTCACCACCCTCGAGTTTCCCCAAGCCAGGCGTCCCCTCAGGCTGCTCTGAGGAGGAGCTCCAGGCATCCCTAGACACACGACCCACTAGGGTCCCCAAGACAGGCGTCCCCTCAGGCTGCTCTGCTGAGAAGGAGCTCCAGGTGTCCCTAGAGACACGACCCATGAGCGTTCCCATGAAGGACCTCCAGGCGTCCCTACAGACACAACCCACGAGGGTCACCAAGCCACGCGTCCCCTCAGGTTGCGCTGAGGAGAAGGAGCTCCAGGCGTCCCTAGAGACAGACCCACGTGGGTCCCCAATCCAGGCGTTCCCTCAGGCTGCTCTGAGTTGAAGGAGCTCCAGGTGTCCCTAGAGACACGACCCATGAGGGTCCCCAAGCAAGTTGTCCCTTCATTCAGCTCTGAGGAGGAGCTCCAGGCGTCCCTTGAGACACGACCCATGAGGGTCCCCAAGCCAGGTGTCCCCTCAGGCTGATCTGAGGAGTAGGACCTCCAGATGTCCCTAGAGACACCACCCACGAGGGTCCCCAAGCCAAGCGACCCCTCACGCTGCTCTGAGGAGAAGGAACTCCAGGCGTCCCTATGGACACGACTGACGAGGGTCCCCAAGCCAGGCGTCCCCTCAGACTGCTCTGAGGAGAAGGACCTCCAGACGTCCATAGAGACACGACCCACGCGGGTCCCCAAGCCAGGGGTCCCCTCAGACAGCTCAGAGGAAAAGGAGCTCCAGGAGACCCTAGAGACAGACCCAGTCGGGTCCCCAAGCCAGGCGACGCCTCAGGCTGCTCTGAGAAGCAGGAGCTCCAGGCTTCCCTAGAGACACAACCCACGAGGGTCTCCAAGCCAGGCGTCCCCTCAGGCTGCTCTGAGGAGCTCCACCCTTCCTTAGAAACACAACCCAGGAGGGTCCCCAAGCCAGGCGTCCCCTCAGGCTGCTCTGAGGAGAAGGAGCTCCAGGCTTCCCTAGAGAAAAAACCCACGGGGGTCCCCAAGCCAGGCGTCCCCTCAGGATGCTCTGAGGAGATGGAGTTCCAGGCGTCCCTAGAGATACGACGCAAGAGCGTCCCCAAGAAGGACCTCCAGGCGTCCCTATGGACATGACCCACGAGGGTCCCCAAGCCAGGCGTCCCCTCAGGCTGCTCTGAGGAGGAGCTCCAGACGTCCCTAGAGACACGACCCATGAGGATCCCCAACCAGGTGTCCCATCATGCTGCTCTGAGGAGAAGGACTTCCAGGCGTCATTAGAGACATGACCCACGAGGGTCCCCAAGCCAGGTGTACCCTCAGGCTGCGCTGAGAAGAAGGAGCTCCAGGCTTCCCTAGAGACACAACCCACGAGGGTCCCCAAGTCAGGCGTGCCCTCAGGCTGCTCTGAGGAGAAGGAGCTCCAGGCGTCCCTAGAGATACGACGCAAAAGCGTCCCCAAGAAGGACCTCCAGGCGTCCCTAGACATGACCCACGAGGGTCCCCAATAAAGGCGTCCCCTCAGGCTGCTCTGAGGAGGAGCTCCAGATGTCCCTAGAGACACGACCCATGAGGATCCCCAACCAGGTGTCCCAACAAGCTGCTTTGAGGAGAAGGACCTCCAGGCGTCCCTAGAGACACAACGCAGGAGGGTCCCTAAGCCAGGCGTCCCTTCAGGCTGCTCTGTGGAGAAGGAGCTCCAGGCATCCCTAGAAACATGACCCACGAGCGTCCCCAAGAAGGACCTCCAAGCGTCCCTAGAGACACGACCCACGAGGGTCCCCAAGACAGGCGTCCCCTCAGACTGCTCTGAGGAGAAGGAGCGCCAGGCTTCCCTACAGACAGACACAAGCGAGTCCCCAAGCAAGGCGTCCCCTCAGGCAGCTCTGAGAAGGAGCTTCAGGCTTCCATAGGGACAGGACCCACGAGGGTCCCCAAGACAGGCGTCCCCTCAGGCTGCTCTGAGGAGAAGGAGCTCATGGCTTCCCTAGAGACACCACCAACGAGGCTCCCCAAGCCAGGCGTCCCCTCAGGCTGCTCTGAGGAGGAGTTCCAGGCATCTCTAGAGACATGATCCACCAGGGTTCCCAAGAGAGGCATCCCCTCAGGCTGCTCTGAGGAGAAGGAGCACCAGGCATCCCTAGAGACACAACCCACGAGTGTCCCCAAGACAGGCATCCCCTCAGGCTTCTCTGAGGAGAAGCCCCAGGCGTCCCTAAAGACACGGCCCACGAGGGTCCCCAAGACAGGCGTCCCCTCAGACTGCTCTGAGGAGAAGGACCTCCAGGCATCCCTAGAGACACGACTCAGGAGGGTCCCCAAGCCAGACGTCCCCTCAGGCTGCTCTGAGAAGGAGCTCCAGGCGTCCCAAGAGACACAACCCACCTGGGTCTCCATGGCAGGCGTCCCCTCAGGCTGCTCTGAGGAGGACGACCTCCAGGCGTCCCTAGAGACACGACCCATGAGGGTCCTCAAGCAAGTTGTCCCTTCATTCTGCTCTGAGGAGGAGCTCCAGGCGTCCCTAGAGACACGACCTATGAGGGTCCCCAAGCCAGGCATCCGCTCAGGCTGCTCTGAGGAGAAGGACCTCCACACGTCCCTGGAGACTCCACCCATGAGGGTCCCCAAGCCAGGCGACCCCTCACGCTGCTCTGAGGAGAAAGAACTCCAGGCGTCCCTAGAGTCACGACCCACGAGGGTCCCCAAGCCAGACGTCCCCTCAGGCTGCTCTGAGGAGAAGGACCTCCAGAAGTCCATAGAGACACGACCCACGCGGGTCCCCAAGCCAGGTGTCCCCTCAGGCTGCTCAGAGAAGAAGGAGCTCCAGGCGTCCCTAGAGACAGACCCAGTCGGGTCCCCAAGCCAGGCGACGCCGCAGGCTGCTCTGAGAAGCAGGAGCTCCAGGCTTCCCTAGAGACACAACCCAAGAGGGTCTCCAAGCCAGGCGTCCCCTCAGGCTGCTCTGAGGAGGAGCTCCACAAATCCCTAGAAACACAAACCAGGAGGGTCCCCAAGACAGGCGTCCCCTCAGGCTGCTCTGAAGAGAAGGACCTCCAGGCGTCCCTAGAGACACGACCCACCAGGGCCCGAAAGACAGGTGTCCCCTCAGGCTGCTCTGAGGAGAAGGAGCTCCACCCATCCCTAGAAACACAACCCAGGAGGATCCCCAAGCCAGGCGACCCCTCAGGCTGCTATGAGGAGAAGGAGCTTCGGGCTTCATTAGAGACACGACCCACGAGAGTCCCCAAGCCAGGCATCACTGAGGCTGCTCTGAGGAGAAAGAGCTCCAGGCTTCACTAGACACACGACCCACGAGGGTCCCCAAGATAGGCGACCCCTCAGGCTGCTCTGAGGAGAAGGACCTCCAGGCGTCCCTAGAGACACGACCCACAAGGGTCCCCAAGACAGGCGTCCCCTCAGGCTGCTCTGAAGAGAAGTACCTCCAGGTGTCCCTAGAGACACGACCCACGAGTGTTCGAAAGACAGGTGTCCCCTCAGGCTGCTCTGAGGTGAAGGAGCTCCAGGCTTCCCTAGAGACACAACCCACGAGGGTCCCCAAACCAGGCGTCCCCTCAGGCTGTTCTGAGAAGGAGGACCTACAGGCATCTCTAGAGACACGATTCAAGAGGTTCCCCAAGCCAGGCGTCCCCTCAAGCTGCTCTGAGGAGAAGGAGCTCCAGACGTCCCAAGAGACACGACCCACGAGGGTCCCCATAGCAGGCGTCCCCTCAGGCTGCTCTGAGGAGGAGGACCTCCAGGCGTCCCTAGAGACACGACCCATGAGGGTCCCCAAGCAAGTTGTCCCTTCATTCTGCTCTGAGGAGGAGCTCCAGGCGTCCCTAGAGACACGACGCACGAGGGTCCCCAAGACAGGCGTCCCCTCAGGCTGCTCTGAGGTGAAGGACCTCCAGACGTCCCTAGAGACGCCACCCACGAGGGTCCCCAAGCCAGGCGACCCCTCACGCTGCTCTGAAGAGAAGGACCTCCCAGCGTCCCTAGAGACACGACCCCCGAGGATCCCCAGCCAGGCGTCCCCTCAGTCTGCTCTGAGGAGAAGGAGCTCCAGGCTTCCCTAGCGACACGACCCACGAGGGTCCCCAAGCCCGGCGTCCCGTCAGGCTGCTCTGAGAAGCTCCAGGCATCCCTAGAGACACGACCCACGATGATCCCCAAGACAGGCGTCTCCTCAGGCTGCTCTGAGGAGGAGGACCTCCAGGCGTCGCTAGAGACACGACCCTCGAGGGTCCCCAAGCCAGGCGTCCCCTCAGGCTGCTCTGAGGAGAAGGAGCTCCAGGCTTCCCTAGAGACACGACCGACGAGGGTCCCCAAGCCAGGCGTCCCCTCAGGCTGCTCTGAGAAGGAGCTCCAGGCGTCCCTAGAGACAGGACCCCCGAGGGTCCCCAAGCCAGGCGTCCCCTCAGGCTGCTCTGAGGAGAAGGACCTCCAGGCGTCGCTAGAGACACGACCCTCGAGGGTCCCCAAGCCAGGCGTCCCCTCAGGCTGCTCTGAGGAGAAGGAGCTCCAGGCGTCCCTAGAGACACGACCCACGAGGGTCCCCAAGACAGGCGTCCCCTCAGGCTGCTCTCAGGAGAAGGACCTACAGGCGTCCCAAGAGACACGACCCACGAGGGTCCACATGCAGGCGTCCCCTCAGGCTGCTCTGAGGAGAAGGACCTCCAGGCGTCCCTAGAGACACGACCAATGAGGGTCCCAAGCAAGTTGTCCCTTCATTCTGCTCTGAGGAGGAGCTCCAGGCGTCCCTAGAGACACGACCCACGAGGGTCCCCAAGCCAGGTGTCCCCTCAGGCTGCTCTGAGGAGAAGGACCTCCAGACGTACCTAGAGACGTCACCCACGAGGGTCCCCAAGCCAGGCGACCCCTCTCGCTGCTCTGCGGAGAAGGACTTGTAGGCGTCCCTAGACACGACCCACGAGGGTCCCCAAGCCAGGCATCCCCTCCGGCTGCTCTGAGAAGAAGGAGCTCCAGGCGTCCCTAGAGACACGACCCACGTGGGTCCCCAAGACAGGCGTCCCCTCTGGCTGCTCTGAGGAGAAGGAGCTCCAGACGTCCCTAGAGACACGACCCAGAAGGGTTCCCAAGAATGGCGTCCCCTTTGGCTGCTCTGAGGAGAAGGAGCTCCAGGCTTCCCTAGAGACACGACTCAAGAGGGTTCCCATGCCAGGCGTCCCCTCAGGCTGCTCTGAGGAGGAGGACCTCCAGGCATCCCTAGAGACACGTCCCACGAGGGTCCCCAAGCCAGGCATCCCCTCAGGCTGCTCTGAGGAGGAGCTCCAGGCGTCTCTAGAGGCAGACCCACGAGCGTCCCCAAAAGGACCTCAAGGCATCCCTAGAGACACGACCCACGTGGGTTCCCAAGCCAGGCGTCCCCTCAGGCTGCTCTGAGGTGGAGCTCCAGAAGTCCCTAGAGACACGACCCACGAGGGTCCCCAAGCCAGGCGTCCTCTCAGGCAGCTCTGAGGAGAAGGACCTCCAGGCTTCCCAAGAGACCCGACTCGAGAGGGTCCCAAAGGCAGGCGTCCCTCAGGCTGCTCCGAGCAGGAGCTCCAGGTGTCCCTAGAGACGCGACCCACGAGGGTCCGCAAGACATGCGTCCCTTCAGGCTGCTCTGAGAAGGAGTTGCAGGCATCCCCACAGCCAGACCCACGCGGGTCCCCCAGCCAGGCGTCCCTCAGGCTGCTCTGAGGAGAAAGAGCTCCAGGCTTCCTTAGAGACACGACCCACGAGGGTCCCCAAGACAGGCGTCCCCTCAGGCTGCTCTGAGGAGAAAGTCCAGGCGTCCCTAGAGACACGACCCACGAGGGTCCCCAAGACAGGCGTCCCCGCAGGCTGCTCTGAGGAGAAGGAGCTCCAGGCTTCCCTAGTGACACGACTCAAGACGGTCCCCAAGCCAGGAGTCCCCTCAGGCTGCTCTGAGGAGGAGGACCTCTTACCATCCCTGGAGACACGACCCACGAGTGTCCCCAAGCCAGGCGTCCCCTCAGGCTGCTCTGAGGAGGAGGACCTCTTACCATCCCTAGAGACACGACCCTCGAGGGTCCCAAGCCAGGCGTCCCCTCAGGCTGCTCTGAGAATGAGCTCCTGGCGTCCCTAGAGACAGACCCCCGAGCGTCCCCAAGCCAGGCATCCCCTCAGGCTGCTCTGAGGAGAAGGAGCTCCAGGCGTCCCTAGAGACACAACCCACGAGGGTCCCCAAGCCATGCGTCCCCTCAGGCTGCTCTGAGGAAAAGGAGCTCCAGGCGTCCCTAGAGACACAACCCACGAGGGTCCCCAAGACAGGCGTCCCCTCAGGCTGCTCTGAGGAGAAGGAGCTCCAGGTTTCCCTAGAGACACGACCCAGGAGGGTCCCCAAGCCAGGCGTCCCTCAGGCTGCTCTGAGGAGGACCTCCAGGCGTCCCTAGAGACACGATCCATGAGGGTCCCCAAGCCAGGCGTCCCCTCAGGCTGCTCTTAGGAGAAGGAGCTCCAGGCGTCCCTAGAGACACGACCCACGAGGGTTCCCACGAAAGGCGACCCCTCAGGCTGCTCTGAGGAGGAGCTCCAGGCTTCCCCAGAGACACGATACTCGAGGGTCCCCAAGCCAGGCGTCCCCTCAGGCTGCTCTGAGGAGGAGGACCTCAAGGCGTCCCTAGAGACACGACCCAGGAGGGTCCCCAAGCCAGGCGTCCCCTCAAGCTGCTCTGAGGAGGAGCTCCAGGCGTCCCTAGAGACAGACCCACGAGCGTCCCCAAGAAGGACCTCCAGGCTTCCCTAGAGACACGACCCACGAGGGTCCCCAAGCCAGGCGTCCCCTCAGGCTGCTCTGAGAAGAAGGAGCTCCAGGCGTCCCTAGAGACACGACCCACGAGGGTCCCCAAACAGGCGTCCCCGCAGGCTGCTCTGAGGAGGAGCTCCAGGCTTCCCTAGAGACACGACTCAAGAGGGTCCCCAAGCCAGGATTCCCCTCAGGCTGCTCTGAGGAGGAGTTCCAGGCGTCTGAAGAGACAGACCCACGAGCGTCCCCAAGAAGGACCTCCAGGCGTCCCTAGAGACACAACCCACGAGGGTCCCCAAGCCAGGCGTCCCCTCAGGCTGCTCTGAGGAGAAGGAACTCCAGGCGTCCCTAGAGACACGACCCTCAAGGATCCCCAAGCTAGGCGTCCCCTCAGGCTGCTCTGAGGAGAAGGACCTCCAGGCTTCCCTAGAGACACGACCGACGAGGGTCCCCAAGCCAGGCGTCCCCTCAGGCTGCTCTGAGAAGGAGCTCCAGGCGTCCCTAGAGACAGGACCCCCGAGGGTCCCCAAGCCAGGCGTCCCCTCAGGCTGCTCTGAGGAGAAGGACCTCCAGGCGTCGCTAGAGACACGACCCTCGAGGGTCCCCAAGCCAGGCGTCCCCTCAGGCTGCTCTGAGGAGAAGGAGCTCCAGGCTTCCCTAGAGACACGACCGACGAGGGTCCCCAAGCCAGGCGTCCCCTCAGGCTGCTCTGAGAAGGAGCTCCAGGCATCCCTAGAGACAGGACCCCCGAGGGTCCCCAAGCCAGGCGTCCCCTCAGGCTGCTCTGAGGAGAAGGACCTCCAGGCGTCGCTAGAGACACGACCCTCGAGGGTCCCCAAGCCAGGCGTCCCCTCAGGCTGCTCTGAGGAGAAGGAGCTCCAGGCTTCCCTAGAGACACGACCGAGGAGGGTCCCCAAGCCAGGCGTCCCCTCAGGCTGCTCTGAGAAGGAGCTCCAGGCGTCCCTAGAGACAGGACCCCCGAGGGTCCCCAAGCCAGGTGTCCCCTCAGGCTGCTCTGAGAAGGAGCTCCAGGCTTCCCTAGAGACACAACTCCCAAGGGTCCCCAAGCCAGGCGTCCCCTCAGGCTGCTCTGAGAAGGAGCTCCAGGCGTCCCTAGAGACAGACCCCCGAGGGTCCCCACGCCAGGCGTCCACTCAGGCTGCTCTGAGAAGGAGCTCCAGGCGTCCCTAGAGATACGACCCTCGAGAGTCCCCAAGCCAAGCGTCCCCTCAGGCTGCTCTGAGGAGAAGGACCTCCAGGCATCGCTAGAGACACGACCCTCGAGGGTCCCCAAGCCAGGCGTCCCCTCAGGCTGCTCTGAGAAGGAGCTCCAGGCGTCCCTAGAGACAGTACCCCCGAGGGTCCCCAAGCCAGGCGTCCCCTCAGGCTGCTCTGAGGAGAAGGACCTCCAGGCATCCCTAGAGACACGATCCAGGAGCGACCCCAAGCCAGGTGTCCCCTCAGGCTGCTCTGAGAAGGAGCTCCAGGCGTCCCTAGAGACAGACCCCCGAGGGTCCCCACGCCAGGCGTCCACTCAGGCTGCTCTGAGAAGGAGCTCCAGGCGTCCCTAGAGATACGACCCTCGAGAGTCCCCAAGCCAAGCGTCCCCTCAGGCTGCTCTGAGGAGAAGGACCTCCAGGCGTCGCTAGAGACACGACCCTCGAGGGTCCCCAAGCCAGGCGTCCCCTCACGCTGCTCTGAGGAGGAGCTCCAGGCGTCCCTAGAGACAGGACCCACTCGGCCCAGGGCCACGCCCCCTCGCGGGCAGAGGAGCAGACAGGTCCTCCCGGAGGCCCCTCCCCGCCCACGCCCAGGGCAGGTCGCCTGCTCAGTCTCCTGGAGTCCTGGGGCATCTCTCATCTCTCCGTTCCCACTGCCCTAACTAGGTTTGGCTGTGTTTATCTTGACCACTGTCAAGGTTAGCAGGCTGCACCTCCTACCCCGAGGCATTCTAAATCATTCAGCCTGTCCTTCCTGCGCGGCTCTCACCTCGGACGCTTCTGGGAGCTGCGGACTGCGCCTTCACTCAGAATTCCCAGGGATTCTGGACCGTGCAATGTGGTGTTTTGCCCATACAGCCCTTGCCATGCAGGATCATGTCCTCTGTCACTGCTGGCCCAGGTACCCTGGAGGACCCTGGCAGTGGAATCTTATTGTTCTGCCCATACATCCCTCATCCCAGAAGCCATGGGGTTGCCCATACCCCCCAGGATTCTGGGTAGTTTAGTCTAGTGTTTCCACAATGCAGTCTTCACTGCAGAGGTCTCTGGGAGCTTCAGACTACATGGTCACCCAGGCAACCCTAGGGATTCTGAGTAATGTAGTCCACTGTTTTGCCTGCATGTCCCTGCTGGAAGGACCATGGAAGCTGCAACCCCATGCTTTCCCAGTTGATAAACTACACCCCTGTGGTTGAAAACACTTTGAAACCCCATGGAAAGGCAACACTCAGGAGCTCAAATCCTACGTCCTGTTTAGCTTGGACCTGAACAGAAAGCAGGCAGCATCTGCAGGTCATAGCTGGTGTCACCTCATGCCCTTTGCAGGTCTCATGGGCCCTGAACATAGCTGGGGTCAACTCAATCCCCCTATAGATCTTGGGGGCCCTGGACATAGCTGGCCTTTACAAGTCTTGGAGTATCCTCCCATTACATGATTCTGCAGGTCCACAGAAGACTGCCTTCTATTCTGTGTAGACTTCCCTTAAGCAAGGTTGGACCCCAGGAAAGATGTCATCTCATGACAACTGTAGGGATCAAAGGCTGGCCTTGTCTCATATAACAAGCTTGGTGGTGAACAAAATCCAAGTTTGCCACAACAGTCCTGGGCAAACCAGAGCCTCTGTCTCTACTGTGCTTCACCAGCCACAGGCAGGCTCTTCACCAAGTCAGAACATCCTCCAAGTCTCTTCCCAGCACTACACATTGCATGTGCTATATCAGCAGCTTCCAGAGCAGCTGTCCCTACTGTACTTCACCAGCCACGGCAGGCTTGCCACCAAGTCAGAGCATCCTCCAAGTCTCTTCCCAGTGCTACATGTACATGTGCTTTCAGCCCCACACAGGTCAAGATGAGACTCCACACCTGTGTTCAACTTAGTGAAGTGCAAATATTAAAAAATTGTGCTGACATTCCTTGAAATTCCACTCCAGTGCAGACTGTTGATCAACAACCTACTTGGCCCATCGGAGTAGGAGGCATTAATGCCACCATTTCAACTGGATATTGGTTTAGTTCATCTGTCACTATGACAAGCTACCTTAGATGATCAACCTACAGGAGAAAAGACAGACTGGTTCACAGTTTCAGAGTCCTAGGTCCTAGGTCCTTCAGTCCTAGGTCCTGTCTCCATTGCTCTGGGCCTGTGGCAAGGCAGAAAATTGTGTGCGAGCATGTGACTGAGCAAAGCCACTATCCTCACAGCAGCAGGAAGCAGAGAGGGAGAGAGGAAGCGTCCATAGAGAAAACATCCCCTCAAGGCCCCCAGTAACCTCTTTCCTCCCACAGGGCCCTGCCTCCAACAGTCCCTACCACCCGCCACAGATCCTCCAGCTGGGGGCCCAGCCTGCAATACACAAACCTTTGGGGGACATTTCAGATCTAAACTGATGGAAGAAAGACAAACTTGAAGTGGAGGGACAGAGATGATGCAAGATGAAGAACAGAAAGAAAACAAGAAAAAATGAACAGAGCTTCATTTAAAGTACAATTTTTCTTTCAGAAAACCTTCAATGGGAGCTGAGTTGTGGCTCAGTGGTAGAGCCCATGTCTAGCATGTGTGAGGCACTGGGTTCGATTCTTAGCACCACACATAAACAAATGAACAAAATGAAGATGTTTAAATAAAACCTTCAATGTATAAATATTCTTTGTTCAGACATGGCTGACTCAATATAGTTCAGTCAAAGTCTCCCAAGCTTGATCTGTAGATTCAGTGCAATCTCAAACTCCCAGAAAACTCCTTCTGAACTCAGAATAGGCAACGCTGACTGCAAGAGGACCAGCCAGAAGAACTCTACATCCAGATCCCAGATCCAGTCAGAACGTTGCAGCAGTGGAGAGGGTGACGCTGACGAAGGAAGAGACGGCTCTAATGGAGTTGGATGGAGAGCCCAAACACGTTCATAGGTTCACCTGACCCATTTCCCTCAGCAGAGTACTTGGGAAATGTAGAAAAGTTGGTGTATCAAAACTCTGGGGGAAGGGCTGGGCATGTGGCTCAGTGGTGGAGCACTTGCCTTGCGCAGATGAGGCACTGGGTTCATTCCTCAGCACCACGTAAAAGTGAATAAATACAAATAAAAGGTATTGTGTCCATTTACACTAAAAATATATGTTTTACAAAACTGGGGGAGGGCACAGTCACTCACCACTATGAAAGAGCTTGGCAGTTTCTCTCCATAGGACTCAACACTCGATCCTAAGAATTTAGACAACTGCCTTGACAATCTGTGTCTAACAGCATGAAGTTGCATACAGCAATCCTGTTCACCATGGTTGAGAACTTTAAGGAATCAGGATTTGCCTCAATAGGTGAATCAACAACAGAACTGCAGAGCATCTGTGCCATGGAGGTCTGGGGTCTCTGAGTTTCCCCAGGCCTATGCTGTGGTCCACACCTGGGCCACCTAGCCTCCCCTTATCTTTGTGCCTCACAGTGAGGCAAAGTGGGCTCTGTATGCAAACATCTGTAGACACAGATGATAAACCCAGAAGAATGCAGAGACAAAACCCAGCTCTGCATCTTCACCCATAGAAGTCTCCTGGGGAAGGACAGCCAGACCTGGTGGCAACTCCAGGAGCCCCATAGAACCACACCTGCCAGGTAGAACCTGGAGGAAGCTCCTAGGACCCACCTCTGATCAGCTTGGATGACCTTGTATCATACCTTCATTTCCCCAAAGCAACATTTGTTTATCTCTTTCCACAGGCATCAACTGCATCCTGAGCTTGAATTCTGTCAGTTTGTTCAGTCTGTGCTACAGGCTAGTCCTGATGCATAACCTCTGAAATTCACTGTTCTGATTATTCCACAACATAATTTTGGACATTTAAGCTGACTTGAAGCCCACCATCCCATGCCTTGATCTGAAAGCATGGCACCTTGGTTGGAATATTTGCCTTCCAGATTTCATGTGTTAGAAATTTAATCCCCAAAATCCCAGAACCCAGAAAGCACAGGGCTGTACAAACCACTTCTCACTCCTCCTTCAGCTGCTGCCCTAGCCATCCACAATTTGAAAACAGCTGAGATGTCTGTCTCAATCTCAGCTAAGAAGTTGCCTCAGGCAGTCATAGAAAAGGATGCTCCACCTGGTCATGGTGTCTCACCAGCGTTCACTGGGCCCAGCTGGCCCTTTAAGGGAGTGAGGGTAGAACAACTGGGGTCCACAACCCACTTCTGAGGGAAGACTGGGACAAAGTCAGAAGGGTGGAGGGAAGGGATGAGCTGGCTGTCAGGATGCTGAAGGTGGCAGTCCCTCCCAACAGGGGCTGGGCACAGAGGCTGAGAAGGGCTTCCTGCCTCCACCCACAAGTCTCTGGCCACTGCATGGGTGCCCCTTCCCAGGAGGTCCAGTTGAGTCAAGGGTCAGCTTCAGGGACATTAGTCCATTTTCCCCAAAATGGACATGATGGGGCTGGGCATGTGGCTCAGTGGTATAGCACTTGCCTAGCATGTGTGAGGCACTAGGTGTAATGTACAAAGCTGCTCCCCGTGACCTTTCTGGTGCAGCCATTTTCCCTGCCTCCCAACCACTTGTCAATCTGTGAACATCCTAGCTAGCTATTGGTTCATCAGTCAGCTTGCAAGTATCCTTCTCCGCTATTGGTCCCCTGTTAGCCTGGTGGAATTCAGTTGCTTTACTGTAGCTACCCCGCCATCTTTTCTCATCCTTCTCTCTCTCCTCCTCACTTTCTCTATCCTCCTGGCTTTCACACTCTTTCTTGCGTGCGCCCTTTCTTGTTCCCTTTCTTTTCCTCTCATTTTCTCTCTTACCCTGCAGGGAGATACTGTTTGCTTAATAAACTCCCTTATATGATTTCCCATGTCCGGTGTGGTTTCCGTGGGATCCCTTACACTGGGTTCGACTCTCAGCAGCACATATAAATAAATGAGTAAAATAAAGGTCCATCAACACCTAAAAAAATTTTTAAATAAAAAGAAAACTATTTTTTTTAAAATAGAAATGAAGTAGCTAGTGTAGTCACAGTTCTAGAACATTCAGGACTGAGCTTGTAGGATACCTGGAATAGAAAGGAGCTCCTCATGCAGTCTGTGCCTCTGACCATGACCAGCTCCCTCACAGGTATCAACCTGCAGGAACTCTGCACCCTGCTGACTGCAGGAAGGGCCACGGGCTGAAGCTGAGATGGGCCCAGGACTCTGAGTATTTTCAAGGAGGGCTGAAGGCTGGCACCCCCTATAACAGCCCAAGGCACAGTAATCACAGCCTCCACCCTGCAAGTCTGGGGGAGCTGACCTGGCAGAGGACACAAAGGCCCAGTCCTCTTGTGGCAGGTAGGCAGATGACTGTTCCCCCAACTCCACACATCCTGCTGGCAGTACACCCCCTGAGCTCAGAGCCCCTGGGAGGCCAGGACCAGGCCCCTCCTCCTCCTCCGGGCTTGAGGATTGTCTGGAGCATGCCAGGCCATAGGTGAGCAGTGTGACGGCCTCCCAGAGGCTGGACTCCAAGGCTACTTGTGGGGTGTTGACACAGTCCTGGGTCAGCTGTGGGCTGGCTCCATGGGCTCCTATCCAGGTCTGGAACAGAGCACAGGGAGGAGGGAAGGGCTCAGGCAGCAGGTTCAGGGCTCACTCTGGGACAGCAACTTTGTCCTGGTCAGGCCCAGCCTTCCTCCTTCTTCAGGAAGCTCTCCTGCCATCCACACCAAGCAGCATCTGGACCCAGAACACTCCATCTTTCCCCATGTGCCAGCCTGGCATCAACACAGGACACTGAGATCCTTCAGCCCCTCAGTGCTCCCCAACCCTGAGCCCTGTGCTCACAGCAGCCTGAACCAGGCTAAAGATGGTGACAGGCGATAAGGACAAAACTAACCTCTGAGAGCACACTGCCAGGGACTTCTAGCAGCTACAGAGCCTGGACACCTCCCACCGAACCCCACTTACACACAAGGCAGGAGATGACCCTCTGCAGGACAACTGGAAGCCCTACCTCAGGGGACCAGGAGGCTTAACCAAATGTACCACACACCACACTCTCCATCTGCTTCCTGGAGAGCTGACCCATAGCATCAGACCTGTACCCTAACCCCACCCCTGAAGTCTAACCCCTGGCAGCCGCCATGGTTCTGCAGAAAAGGGGCCAGTGCCTGTAACTGGTATGGCACAGCCCAAGGACCAATCATTTCTGCCTGCTCAGCCTGTCCTCAGCTGCCTGGGCCCTTGACAGTCACATCCACTGACTTGGGGAAGAGGGAGACTCCCTCCAGAGCCAAGTGCCTAGTTTTGAGCTACAACTTATACTTTTGGACAGCAGAAAACTGGGCTCCCTATTGAGAGGGAAAAGGATGTTTTTGCATAAGAAGCTGGAGACAGTGTGAAGGGGACATCCCTGGCCACAGGGTGGAGCAAGGCTCTGGGACACCAGTAGGGGAGACCCTGGGGAAGAGCAGGGTCAGCTTGGCCTGGACCCTGGGGAAGAATTCAGCACTGAGAGGGGAAAGACAGAGACAATCCATCGGAGGTTTCCCTCCCCCAACCTCTCTCGAGGAGTATGAGCTGCCAATCCAGCAGAGGTAGGGGGCTACACAGATGATCTGATGTGATCCTCCAGGTTGCTCTTACCTCCCTATGGCCTGTGGGAGCCCAACAGGCCCACAACATGGAAATACAGGGTGCACTTATGTGTGGTGGTGCCAGGGAGCTACCCACGGGCCCAGAAGGGGCCACTTCATGGTGGCCACCAAAGAAGGAGTCAGAGTTCCTGTTAGGGCCACAACAGTAGTACCCTTCCCCAAAGCCACAGGTCAAAGACCTTTAGGAAGGAGGAGGAAAGAAGAGAGGATGAGATGGGGGTGGGTGCAGACAGGTCACAATATGCACTTTGAACTGAACATTTCCCTCAGTAGCAAGCAGACAGATAAGTCAGGAGCAAGTTTAGTTTTCCCATCAAAAATGGAACTGGCTTCTTCTCTGGGAAAACATCAAATGGCAGGTGACGCTGGTGCAGAGGGAGCCCCGGAATGGGTGGCTGCAGCGGCTTCCGTGGAGGTCTCCAAGACGCACTCGCAGAGGCACTCGCAGAGGCAAGGCCGAAGACAAGTAGTGGATCCCAGGCACCAGCTGGGCCGCCTGGTCAAGGACATGAAGATCAAGTCCTTGGAGGAGATCTACCTTTTCTCTTTGCCTATCAAGGAGTCTGAGATCATGGACTTTTTCCTGGGGCGTGACTCAAGGATGAGGTTTTGAAGATCGTGCCTGTACAGAAGCAGACTCGTGCTGGCCAGTGGACCAGGTTCAAGGCATTTGTAGCCATTGGGGACTATAATGGTCATGCTGGACTGGGAGTAAAGTGCTCCAAGGAGGTAGCCACTGCTATCTGAGGGGCCATCACCCTGGCCAAGCTCTCCATTATTCCTGTGTGGAGAGGATACTGGGGGAACAAGATTGGCAAGCCCCACACTGTCCCTTACAAGGTGACTGGACATAGCAGTTCTGTGCTGGTGCGGCTCATCCCTGCCCCCAGAGGTACTGGCATTGTCCCAGCACCTGTGCCCAAGAAGCTGCTGATGATGGCTGGTATTGATGACTGCTATACTTCTGCCAGGGGCTGCACTGCCCCTCGGGCAATTTCACTAAGGCCAACTTTGATGCCATCTCCAAGACATATAGCCATTTGACTCCCGATCTTTGGAAAGAAACTGTGTTCAAGTCTCCCTATCAGGAATTCACTGATCATCTTGTGAAAACCCACACCAGAGTCTCTGTACAGAGGACCCAGGCTCCAGCTGTGGCTACAACATAGGGTTTTTACACAAAAATAAATAAATACAGTGAATGAAACCCGAAAAAAAAATGGAACTGAACTGGAAGCTGGGTATGGTGGCTCATGCCCATATTCCCAGCAACTCAGGAGGCTGAGGCAGGAGGACCACGAGTTCAAAGCCAGCCTCAGCAACAGCGAGGTACTAAGCAACTCAGTGAGACCCGTCTCTAAGTAAAATACAAAATAGGGCTGGGGATGTGGTTCAGTGGCCGAGTGTCCCTGAGTTCAATCCCTGGTACCCCCCCCCCAAAAAAGAATGGAGCTGGAGCTGGGGCTTGGGTTCACTGGCAGAGCCTTGCATGTGTAAAGCACTGGGTTCAATCCTTAGCACTGCATAAAAATAAATAAACAGAACAATTATTTTTTAAAAAATCATCACATACAAAAAAAGAAAGAATGAATGAAACTGGAGGCCAGGGAACAAAAAGAAATCAGTAGTAAAAATGCACTTGAGACAGTGTGTCAATTATTGCCCACTTGAAACAGTATCAGTTTGAACCTACTAACTGTACAAAAAGAGACCAGACCAGCCCCCATCAAGCCCACGCCTGCCCCATCTGTCCCCATGCCCTGCAGTGCCCTCTGCACACACCTGGAAGTTCCCGTTGTGCACAGTGTAGAGGGGCTGGAAGAACACAGCTGGTGAAGGCACGTTCTGGTGGAAGGTTCTCTTCACCCTGAGGCCAGGCGGGAAGTCAGAGCCTACAGTGACCAGGTGCAGGCTCCTCCCAAACACCACATACCTATACATGCACAGACAGATACACACACACACTAAAACACACATACACTGAGACAGGAGGACTGGCCCTGCATCCCAGATACCACATACCTATACATGCACAGACAGATACACACACACACTAAAACACACATACACTGAGACAGGAGGACTGGCCCTGCATCCCAGACACCACATACCTATACATGCACAGACAGATACACACACACACTAAAACACACATACACTGAGACAGGAAGACTGGTCCTGCATCCCAGATACCACATACCTACACATGCACAGATACACACACATACTAAAACACACATACACTGAGACAGGAGGACTGGCCCTGCATCCCAGACACCACATACCTACACATGCACACACAGCAGCCACCTACCTGGATGATAGCTTGAACAGGAGGTAGGTCAGGCCAGTCAAAAGGAGAAATACAGGCACTGCAATAAAAGTGCTGTCCAGCCAGCCCCAGGATGGGACTGGAAGGCCTGTGGGAAAGGAGAGGTTTCCCCCAAGTCCAGCTGACAAAAGGCCTCTGTCAGATCCCTGACCCAAAAAGGCCTCAGTGGTTAGTGCAGAGCCTACTGAAGTCCCTGGGGTGAGTCTCATTCTGGGCACCTCCCTCCATCGCCACACGGCTGGTGGTCAGGTTGGTGAGCCTTCCCAGCACCACTGTGCGTGAGGGCCAGCCTCACCCTGACTAAGGAGACTGAGCCCCAGGTTGGTGTGGAGTTCCAGGTCACACTCACTCCCAACGGTAGCCACCAGACGCAGGCTCCTAGGAGCCCAGGGTGGGTTTCCCCTTGTACATTTCAGTCTTCAGGGGAAGGGCCCTTGGGGTGAAGAGTGGAGGGGTGGGATGGACAGAGGAGTGGAGGCCAAGGCTATGGATGAGCAGCAATCCCGTGGACCCACCTCCTCGCTGGGGCGAGGGGAAGCAAACAGATCGGCTCCACTCGCTCCACTGGCCCTCGTGATGCTCCTCCTCAGTCACATCGTCCTCCAGCATGGCCATCTGCACACGCAGCCTGGCCTCATAGGTAGACCCAGGGTCCAGCTCGATGGCTTCTAGAATGAGCCAGGTCACCCCGACGATGCGGTCCTTGTGCTGGGCCTGCTGCAGGGTCGGAGGCAATGAGCAGGCACCAGCGTGGGGCTGGGTGCAGCTGGAAAGTGTACAAAGCTAGCCACACACACATACATGTGCACACTCACACACAGACACACCCCTGCTCACAAAACACAGGCACACACACATCTACAGTCACACTCTATGCTCTCGCTCAGGCACCCCAGTGTACACTCACACATGTAGACACAAAGCACAGGCACACTCACGTACACTCACATACAAACACAAAACATGCCCACACATAGGCATGCTCACACCCTACTGTGTGCACACACATACACACACCAGCACACTGTGTGCATGGGGATGCTACGTGTACACACACACCGGGCTCTGGCCCCCTCCCCTCCTCACCATTCACCGCAGCAGACTGGGAGAGAAAGGACCCCAGGGGAACCAGCCAAAGCATTACCTCCCAGGCCTCTTCCTGCCTCTTGAGAGCCAGTTCATAGCTGAGAAGCATGGTCATCGGCTCCAGGGCAGGACTGATAGTCCAGGTTAGGATACAGGAACCAGAGCTGACATTGCTGTGCAGGTCAGAGGGAGGGTCCAGCTTAACTGGAACAGAGTGGATATGTGAGGCCTTCGGCATGCCGAGGACTGGGGCCCTGAGATTCCTGTGAGGCATGGTGAAGGCCCCCTCAGACCAGGCGAGTCACTGAAAGACAGGGACAGAACAACTATTCCCTAGCCCCTGTAGCAAGATGGTGTCCAAACGCTGCTTCCTCCTCCTTCAGACCTACTGCTGGAGTCCTTCCTGCTCTGACTGGAGTTCCTTTCTAGTGACGAACCCAACGCAGCCCCTGCCACAGTTTGCCCCGCATCTTCATCGTCTGCCCAAACCCTGGCCCTGCAGTAGCCCATGGCCATTCCCTCCCACGGTCCACCTGCTCCCAACCCCAGGTCTCCCTTGGCAAGAACTCAAGACCACAGGGGTCACAGGCTGAGGGCCCTGCCCCCAACCACCAAGCAGGGAGGCTGGCCCGGGGGAAGGAACCCCTGCTCACCATGTCTCCGGGGCAGGAACTGTGGGTCCACCAGGTTGACCTGCTCCTTCCCAGAGACACAGCGGTGGAAAGTAATGGTGAAGTTGTCGGAGGGCAAGAGCACCTCCTCAGGGGGCAGCTCCAGGGTGCAGGTGCTGCCCTGAAAGATGCACTTGTGCTTGCTGCCAGGCGCCTGGTTGCTGGAAAGGCCAGGCATCAGCACCAGGGCATGTTGCTTCCAAGGGGGCTCCACTCCCACCCCGGACCCTCCCCCTGACCTGGTGAAGAGGAGCCAGGGGCCAGAGCCAGGGTCCAGGTCTGGGGCAGACCAGTGGCAATCGATCCTGAGGATGTTGTTGGTCAGGCAGGTGAAGGTTCCAGCCCATGGCCCTGGGGATGGCACCATTGGAGCCTGTACCAGGTGCTTCAGGGCAGAGCTGAGGCGGGGGCAAGGGAGGGCCTGACAGCTGAACCCTATCAAGGCAGTCTCCAGAGAATGACCAAGGAGAATCTCTCAGAAGCAGATAATGGGGGACCTGGGCGTAATGGGACTGATTCGTGCACACAGGGAAGTCAGGACCAAGAAGAGGGCAAAGGAAGGCTAGGGTCAATGTGATCCCAGAGGACAGGTCCTAGCAGTCCAGGCCCACACTTCCCCAGGGATGCCCTCACTTCTACCTCCAGTTCTCCATTCAGCTGCCTCACACAGACACCAATGGCCAGTACTTACCTTCTCCCTCCTCAGAGACAGAAACTCCCCAGCAGGCACAAGTGCAGAGCAGGAGCCAGGTGCCCAGGTCTCGAATCAGAGCCTCACTCTTCAAGGTCCAACCTGCAAGGGACTAGACTAGAGGTCTGTGCCAGGCACCTGCTCTGGTTGGGAGGCCCCCTGAGATTCTACCTCGCCGAGGCTCTGAATGGGACACCACCTTCACCATCACCATTTCCCATGAAAGAGGCCAGGCACCCCTGTCCAATCTTCACCACTTGACCCAACCAAGGACTGTAGCTTCCACGTGCAGGACGCAGCTTCTGACTCAGCTCTGCTGGTCCTGGACTCCGGCAGCAACATCTCCACGTACGCCTACAAGGCCCTCACTGAGAATGCCATCCTCTGCCTGCCCTTCCCGCTGGGCCAGGGCCAGGCCCACCCTGAAGGGAAGTCAGGATTGGGGGAAACAGTCAGATCCACAGAGCTCCTGGGTGTGGCATGCTGTGCCGACTGTGCAATCTGCACTTTGTACCTTCGTTCTGACAACCACAAGAAAGGCCACCTGGTTCATAAAACGAAAGCAGATGACAAGGAGGGGAAGGGTCTGAGCAGGGCAACACACTAGGTCCATGAATGCACAGTAAGCCCCTCTGCCTTTTGCTGCCTTAAATAAAGACCTCTTGCAGCATTCTGCCCCAGGAACATGGTTGAGGATGGCAGCAGATCTCCATGCAACATATGATACAGAGATACACTCAAAGTGTCTGTCATCTCTGTTTCCAGGTGTCCTGCACCGCAAGAAGGACAAGCTCCTTTGCCTGGGATTCCTGGGAGAGCCACAGGTTGGCTGCAGACATGGGGTATCAGGAAGTGCCTGACTGTGGGGAAGCTGCCGACACCCTATCACCCCATTTACAGCCACAGATGTCTCACTGATAGCCCCTAAGCAGGAAGAGGGCCAGCCTGGTTACACAAGCCCGATTAGTGATAAGGAAGAGAAAAGGAAGCAGACATGCACACGGACCAGAGCATGCTCACCCTCCAGGAGCCCTCATACCCTCAGGAGGCACAGCTCCAACCCCACCCATTCTTAGCACCCCCAGGACAGACTTGATAAGACCCACTCTTCCCTGAAAAGGAGCATGCAGCCTGGCATCACCAGCAGCAGCATGAAAGACAAGTTCTCCAAGGCGGTATCTGGGGACTGGGGATGGAGCTCAGTGTAGAGTACTTGCCTGGCAAGTGCATGGCAGTGTCTGTCCCCTCCTGCTACAGTTACTGGCTCTGCCAGCCCACTCTCAGGGAAGGCACCAGGCCCTGGGAAAAGCTCATCACAGCAGCCACTTCCTGCTAAGAGCTGCCCAGGCCCCTGTGGAGACCCTACCCCAGTTGGAGAGGCACCCACCCCGCCCAACCACAGGTTGACCCAGGAGCAGGTGACTGGAGAACAGGCTGTCAGGTAGCTCCTAACTCCACAGGCCCCCTCTCTATACCAGGTGGGGAGGATGGTAGACAGGATGTACATAAGAGGAGTGACAGAGAGTTGGGTGCCACCAGCAGCAACCTGGGGAAACTGAGGCCCAGAGAGACCAGTGACTTGCCCCACAAGCACATGGCACGTGGCAGCTGTTCTTAGCAGATGTCCCCCCAGCTCCCACATAGCCTGGAGCTGCCTGAGGGCAATGTGTGAGTCCATGAGAACACACCCACTGAGAACCACACTAGAGGGGTGAAGCCTCAGGCAGAACCCCAGGTCATCACAGACCTCCCTCTAAGGCACTGCAGGCCTGGTCTGGGACGTCACAGAGGCAGCAAACCCTATGCCCAGCAGTCACAGCTGGAGCAGCCAGCACAGCTGCGTACCCCTCAGTCCTCAAAGAGGTGCCAGGGTGAGGCCGGGAGCCCTCCGACAGCAAGTCGCACGGTGGCATCTGTCTCATCAGACAGGTGTTTCCTGACACCTGGCCGACACCAGCGGCCAGCATGGCCTTTGCTGCTAGGTCTGCAAACGTAGCACTCAACACACTGCGGTCTCCACAGCCCGGGTCCACATCTGGCCTAGATGGCCTACCTGCCCTGGATTTCTGGGACGCCATGATTTGTGGGATGCCCTGTGGCCGGACCCCTGCCTTTGCCCATGGGATCTGGCAGCTGCAGTGGAGAATATCCATGCAGCCACTGCCCTACACTCTCCTTGGCCCTCAAGCCCCAGTAATCTCCCCAGGCCAGAGCAGGCCACCACCATGGGGATGTCCAGAAGGCTCTGGACTCCTTAGTGCCTTGCAGGACATGCTCCAAATTGAATCCACTTGGATTCACTATATCCACTTACTGTCACACAAAACCTATTATATATATATTTGTGTGTGTGTGTGTGTGTGTGTCTGCGCGCGCACACGCACACGACTCTGGGAATGAACCCAGGGCCTTACAGTGCCAGGAGAGTGCTCAACACTGAGCAACACCCCAGCCCTGCTTTTTATTCTAATGGGGGAAGACATGAGATCCCTGTTCTTCTCTTGTCCACCCATCAAGCTGGAGGATGTGGAGGCAGATCGATGGAGGTGGCTATTTAAATAAACCTTTGTTCTCCCTGCTGGAGGTCAAGAAAGAAATGCAGATTCTGGCTGCCAAAAGCACCCTGGGGCACATGGAAGCTCTGCCAGGAAACAGGACTGGAATGGGGGCAGAAGCCAAATCCCTCTTTGGGTCACAGAGGGTATGGAACTCCCCAAGCTGTTGGGCACAGGGTATATGAGGACACTGTGCTTCCTTGGTGATCCTGATGGGTCTGAGGATGTGTAGGGAGCAGAAGGGACAGTGTGGGAAGGCCAGCTGCTTGAGGACAGAGAATACAGACAGAGGGACCAGACACAGGGGCACACACTTATAATCCCAGTGATTCAAGGCTTACGCAGGAGGATTGTGAGTTTGAGGCCAGCTTCAGCAACTTAAAAAGACCTGTCTCAAAGTAATAAATTAAAAAGGCTGGGGATGCAGCTCAGTGGTAAAACACCCCTGGGTTCAATCCCCAGTACAGAGATACACGGGGAGATGCAGAGGCCAGGAATTGGGAGGAACTCGCATGAGCACCTTGCCACACACTTTCTGGCAGGGAAGGTACATGGGGGGTCAGGTGTCTGGGGGCACACCAAGCAGAAGCTCAGGAGAGAAGAGGCGCTGGGTGGATAAGGGCACAGACCCATGATAGAGGGGAAAGGGCAAGGACAGTGCCCAAAGAGCACAGAGAGCATGGGGCAGGGCGGGGGGTCAGAGAGCCCTGCACAGGCCGAGCACAAGCCCACCTTCCAGTCTCCCTTCCCTCTGTGCCCAGTGTCTGGCTTCTTCCCCATCACAGTGCTCTCCATAGCTCACCTCCAGCCCCAATCTGCCTCTCCAGGCAGACAAGATCAAGGGGGAGTGGCTGTGTACCACAGCCACAGTGCAGGAGCTGAGGCAGCTCTCCTCAGTGCCTGGGGAAGGACGCCCAGGACTCCAGCTGCCTGGGTCGGGGGCAGCCCTCTGCCCAGCACTACCCCTCGCCAGTCCAGGAGCCCCTGCAGGTAAAGCTCACTAATACGCAGAGTCCCACTCGGGACCGGGCTCCAAGAGTGACCTGCAGACCCTGCTGCCCTCTTCACCAGTGCTCACCCACCTGGCTACAGGGGCCACCCTTGTCATCCAGGAAGGGGACAGTGGAACTGAATTTGAGGTCACACCAGGAGGGTTCCCACTGATCTCACAAGGCCAGAGGGGAACCCAGAACAGCAGGCTCATAACCTCAACCCCTCATGAGAGCAGCTAGCCCAGAGCCCCAGGGGATGCAGAGGGCATTGCTTCCCCAGGAAGACCCTCTCTTCCCTTCCACCTGCTTGGCTGAGCTGACCCTCCTGTATTCCCACCTGCACCTGCTACCTCCCAGCTCCTCTTCGCCCTAAAGCCCCCAGAGACTCAGGAACTTGGAGGAGCTTTAGCAGCCCCAGGGCCTTGGTTCTACCTCATAGCCATGACAATGCCATTTGCTCTCATTCCCACAGAGTTCAACTCAGTCAAGTCACAGAGGACGAAGTTTCTTCCATAATTAGAAGAACCCTTCCCCTCTGTCCAGCTGCAGCAGGGCCACACAGACCACAGTGGTACCCAGGACCCCTGAAAGCCTGGAAATTGCAGTGCATGATTCTATGGTCAGTACTACAAATTCTGCCATCTCTTAGAGATGCCGAGGCCAGAGCACCAGAAGAAGAAAATTGGAATGGGACTCCCAAATGCCATGGTGGTTCCCTGGGCCCAGGGACAGAAGACCACTTGTCTCTGTTTCCTGAAGTTCATGCTAATGTCAGAGGTTGGGGAGCCCAGAATACAGACTCACCTTCCCAGATGCATCTGCCCAGTGCCATCGAGTCTTGGGCAGCCCCAGCCCAGAGGTGACCTGCTGTGACAGTCCTCGACGTGCAGCAAAGCCCCTCACCTGATCCAGGAGATAACCACAGCGGCAGTGACGTGGCCTCATGGCAGGCTGACACAGGCCACCCACATCTAAAACCACCATGCAAAGCAGAGCTGAGAGGCGCCTGTCACCACTCACCACGGGTCAGGGAATTGGGAGGCGGGTGAACTTCACTCCCTGTGGCACTGAACTGCCAATCCTGGGCGTTAATGATGTCTCCTGACTGACAGATGGGAATCCACTGTGCTCCTCTTAAGAACCACCACCAAGATGCACTCATCTAGCCCAGGAAACAAGGACCCTGACAGCAGAGTTGTGGCCTCACCCCTCCCCGGTTTTCCAGAACCAGAGGTGCAGTTCTTCCATCGCAAGGCCATCTGTGAGCAGCAGGGGCAGGATGGTGAACATAAAGGTAAAGGAAACTCAGTTAAGGAAAACAAACAACACCGAAGGGAATTTCTGAAATGGGAGATTTTCACTCAGCCCACTCCAGATGTAACCCTTGTCAGCAATTTAGCCCAAATCCTTCCAGACAACTTTTAAACTCATTCAAACAAGTGCATATTCTTAACAGACTCATACTGTGCTGTTGGCTTGGTGCCTTCCTTGTACTTCTGGCTATTTGCAATATCTATCTAGGTTGCCACAGACAAGTCTTCCTCATGCATTGAATGGCAGTATATGTCACGGTTTAGTTCCTGCATTGGACTTTTGGACCATTGCGTCCAGTATTTTACATGAAGGTGATGCACAATTCTAGGCAGGATCTTTAATGAACAGAAGGAGTACTTCTATAAAAAAAAAAGATTGCTAGCAGTGGAATCAGGGAGCCTCCCAGTTGACATTTGAAAACATAGACACCCAAGTGGCCCTACAAGAACAGGGCACCAACTTCCACTCCCACCAACACTGTGAGAACACCCATAACCCTTGCTTGCAGCAAATATTATCAGTCTTTTTAATCTGTGCTGGTCTGATAAGCAAAGATATTTCAGTGTTTTTTAAGTTTTGTACTTCCTTGATGATTAGTTAAGAGAAGCATCTTTTCATATACGTATTGATGGTATGTTCTTTGGAGTGCCACATAGATCATATTTCAGGGTGTGAGTGTGTGTGAGTGTGCATGCACAAATGTGTGCTGTGTGTGTACTGTGCATTACAAGATCACGAGTAAGATTTGGATACCCATGGATGCAGCTTTCTCAAGTCTGAGAGTGCCAAAATTCATGAGGAGATGGAACCAAAGGCTCAAGCTATAAAGCAACATCTTTATCCTGCTAATGCCTTGCTTATGTGATACAAATATATAGTAGATTCGCAAAAATACATTTTTTTTAAAAAGAGACTTTGTTCAAGACTATTGCAATAGGAGACAGGCCCAGAACTCAGTCTAATAAGCTCAACTCCACAAAAACAAAGTGCTGGAGAGTTTTTGAGAACTAAGAGGGAGGAGGTTGGGGCCACCAGGTTTTCTAATTGGCCTCACCAAAGGAAAGTATGTGCTCCCATCTTTACATCAGGAGGTGGCTCTCCCACCTGGAGCACAGCACTTCTGGAGTCAGGCTCCGCACAGAGACTGTCGGTACACACAGTCAGTACTCACACAGAGACTGGGGGTGGGGTACTGTCTTCCCTGACAATTGCACCTGCACAATGGCTCCCAGACCCTTGAGAAAGACAATCCTGAATCATTAAACTGTCAAAAAGTTTTTAGAGAGTTTTACTTCTGAAAGGCTCTGGGAATTTATAATTAGAATTTTTCTAAATGTTCTAAGGAAAGAGGTCAGGAGCCAAGATTCAGGAAGAAGCCTGTTTCAAAGTCGGCTGATCCGAAGTTGGTTAATTAGTATAAGTGATCACGGTCACTTACAATAATCCTATAATATAAGGAATGTGTCGTTCTCCAGTGGTCAAGCCTCTCTGCTTGTCCAGCTGCAAGGCATAAGTTACTGTGCACAGAGAAGTGAGAATGGGGAGCAGGGACTCAGAACAAGAGGACACAGTACTTTTCAGGAGGCAGACTCTGGCCTTGGAGGTGTCCACACATTCCACAGGGATTCCAACGCTAACGCCCTTCCTTTTCTGGTGACACTGCTGCAGAGTTTACATATGCTTCCACAATTAACAGCTGCCATTTTCTCCTGGGCTTCTCTTTTTTTCCCTTTATGTATGGACTCTCTTGATTTCAGAGGTTCAGTTCACAACAGATAAGCCAACTCCACAGCTCTGGGTCTGAGGCAAGGCAGCACATCATGGTGGAAGGGTGTGGCAGAGAAGCATAGTTCAGGCAGCAGCCACAGGAAGGGGAGGAGCAGGGCAAGACAGCACAAAAGTACACCTTCACTGAGAGAATAATGTCATTCCAGGCTCTTCCCCTTCTTGATTTGTAGATGTCATCTTCAACTATGCTTTCCATACTTAAGCTTTCTGTCCGGCCCTTTGATCCCTGTTCTTCCACTTATCTTTCCACTCACAAATGTTTCTTCATGTAGACATGAATAATTTGTCAAAGATTTCAGAGGCCTCAGTCCATAAATGGCAAACACCATGGTTCCGGGCCTAAGGTGAGGCAGAGCATCATGGCAAAAGGGCATGGTAGAGGAGAGCAGCTCAGGCACTGGCCACCAGGAAGCAGAGCACTGCCATATTTGTTTCTAGTATTAAAAATCTAAAGGCACAGGCCTGTGATACCAGTGACTCAGGAGGCCGAGACAGGAGGATTGCCAGTTCAAAGCCAGTCTCAGCAAAAGCGAGGCGCTAAGCAACTCAGTGTCTCTAAATAAAATACAAAAAAGAGTTGGGGATGCGGCTCAGTGGTCGAGTGCCCTGAGTTCAATCCCTGGTGAAAAAAAACAAAAAACAAAAACTTCATTCAACTTGGCCCCATCTTATCTACTACAAGCATACACTGAAGACATTCCCTCTCCAGTCTTCTTACCAAGAAAGCCTCATTCTTTCTGTCAGGGTTCCTTCCACCTTATTGAAACCAGAATTTACTGACTTAAAATCAGCAGACCATACCACCCTACCATGACTCCAGAAGTGAAGACCCAAGGGCTGCACAGGAAACAAGGAAACCTTGGGAAGGAAAAAGCCAGAGAAGACAGACCCAAATTCTGCATCTAAACTCAATCCAAATCTCTGACCCCTGAATCAAGCATGTGTAGGCCAACGCCCCCCAGCCCAGCTAAGGTCAAACAACTGACACGCATTTCACCTTCTGCCCAAACCAAGGACACAATTTGCAACAGGCTAAAACAATCACCAAGAAATCAACACTCTACAGAGAAATCTAGCAGAATCCAGTCTTAACAATGCTTATCACTCAACATTTCCATGATAAATACAAATTTATCAAACATATGAAGAAACAGAACTATGCCACCCATACTTTAGAGGAAAGAAAATCAATGGAAATTGATTCCCAGGACCAAGTTCTTGGAGCTAGCAAAGGTTTTAAAGCAGTCACTCTGTGCTCAAAGATGTAAATGAATATATCCTTCCAATGAATAGGAGACCTCAGAATAGAACTAGAAACTATAAAAATAACCAGCAGGGTAGTGCTTGCCTGTACTCCCAGCCACTCAGGAGGATGGCAACTTTGAGGCCAGCCTGGGCAACTTACTGAGACCCCGTCTCTAAACAAAAAATAAAAAGAACCCCTTAGTGGCAAAGCATCCTGGTTTCAATCTCCAGCACCACACACACACACACACACACACACACACACACACACATACTCACACAACACAGCCAGGAGGAATGGATCTGCCAGTTCATAAAACAAGACGAAGCACGAACTACATGGAATCCCTCACAGAAGGAAGGCAACTGAAGTTAGACTGGGTCGTCAGAAGAAACCACATCCGAAAGCATTCAGGAAGCATGTCTGTGAAAGTGGGCGACAGCAGGCAGCTGAGGGGAGTCCAGAGGATCAGGATGCATGGGAGCCCACAAGTCGGCTGGCTCCACCGAGCTGCACCCAACAGCACCAGCACAGGACCTGCCTGAGCAGACACAGGCCCAAGGTCAGTGCCTCTTCCCCCAGAAAAGGCCCTAATGGCACACCCCCAACAGCCCATCCCTATCCCACAGCAAATGAAGATACCTAGAAAACAACACCAAGAGACCAGCAAGGAAACCTCAGGTGTGAAGAGGAGCATCTGGCTGGAGTCACCATGGAAGCAAGTCACCAAAGGATGGACACCACCAGAGAGGCATGTTGCCAATGCTGATTGGACTACAGGTGCTAGAACAGGGTCAGCAAGCCACACAGGTCAAGTCCAGCCCAGGTTTCAAATCTGTGACTTAAGAATGGTTTACGCGTCTTTCTCGGTGGTGGGACTGAACCCAGGGACTTGCACGTGTCGACCAGCGCCCTTCTACTGACACACCACTTCACACATTTGTAAATTGTGGTGCACGCGCAGAACCACTAGTGCAGACCTCAATGGATTCAGAGAATCCTATTCCTTCATAGACTCGGTCACCAATGGGGCTCATTTTCCAGATGCAAAAATGGCTGTCAGTTGCAGAGGGGATTTTGCTTTTATAAGGTACAATGAGGATAATCATTGGAAGGTGATTATTGGAAGTCATGAATGTGCAGTTCAGGGGCTAGTAATACAGGTTAGAACTTTGACTTAGAAGGTGGGGGTAAAAAAAATTGAAACTCATTTTATTAAAATCTTTTTTATTTTTACAGACTGCATTTTGAATCTTTGTACACAAATGGGATAAAACTTTTCTATGTTGTACACAATGTAGATTCATACCATTCATGTGATCATACATATACATAGGGTGATACTGTCTCATTCTACTATCTTTCTGTTCTCCACCCCCTTCCACCCCATTTTCCTCTACACCATCCAAAGTTCCTTCATTCTTCTCTTCCCCCTACTTCCCCATTATACACTATCATGCACTTATCAGAGAAAACATTCGGTCTTTGGTTTTTTGGGCTTGGCCTATTTCACTTAGCATGATATTTTCCAACATCATCCATTTACCAGCAAATGCCATAATTTCATCTTCTTCAAGGCTGAGTAATATTCCATTGTGTATATATACCACTGTTTCTTTATCCATTCATCAATTGAAGGGCATCTAGGTTGGTCCCACAATCTAGCTATTGTGAATTCAGCTGCTATGAACATTGATGTGGCTGCAACACTTTTGTGTGCTGATTTTAAGTACTTTGGGTATAAACCGAGGAGTGGGATAGCTGGGTCAAATGGTGGGTCCATTCCAAGTTTTCTGAGGAATCTCCATACTTCTTTCCAGAGAGGCTACACCAATCTGCAACTCCACCAGCAGTTTATGAGTGTGCCTTTTTCCCCACATCCACACCAACACTTATTATTGCTTGTATCTTGATAATAGCCATTCTAATTGGAATTAGATGAAATCTTAGGGTGGTTTTAATTTTCGTTCCTCTAATTACTAGGGATGATGAGCTCTTTTTCATATATTTGTTGATCACCTGAATGTCTTCTTCTGTGAAGTGTCTGCCCATTTCCTTAGCCCATTTACTGATTGGGTTCTTTGTATTTTGGGTTTTTAAGTTCTTTATAAACTTTGGAGATGAGTGCTCTGTCTGAAGTGTGTGTGGAAAAGATTTTCTCCCACTCTGTGGGCTCTCTTTTCACATTATTGATTGTTTCCTGTGCTGAGAAAAATCTTTTTAGTTTGAATCTATCCCAATGATTGATTCTTGCTTTTATTTCTTGCACTATGAGGTTCTTGTTAAGGAAATCTGGTCCTAAGCCAATGTGATGGAGATTCGGGTCGACTTTTTCCTCTTTCTTCCTTTTTTTTTTTTTTTTTTTTTTTTTTTTTTTTGCAGTGCTGGGGATGACTTTTTCTTCTATTTGGTGAAGGATCTCGGGCCTCATTCCTAGATCCTTGATCCATTTTGAGTTGAGTCTTGTACAGGGTGAGAGATAGGGGTTTAATTTCATTTTATGCATATAGATTTCCAGTTTTGCCAGCACCATTTGTTGAAGAGGCTATCTTTTCTCCATTGTAAGGTTTTGGCACCTTTGTCTAGTATGAGGTTACTGTACTTATGTGGGTTTGTCTCTGTGTCTTCTATCCTGTACCATTGGTCTACCTGTCTATTTTGGTGCCAATACCATGCTGTTTTTGTTACTATTGCTCTATAGTAGAGTTTAAGGTCTGGTATTGTGATACCTCCTGTATCACTCTTCCTGCCCAGGATTGCTTTGGCTATTCTGGGTCTTTTGTTGTTCCAGATGAATTTCATGATTGTTTTCTCTATTTCTATGAGAAATGTCATAGGAATTTTAATTGGAATTGTGTTAAATCTGTATAGTGCCTTTGGAAGTATGGGCATTTTGATAATATTAATTCTGCCTATCCAAAAACATGGAAGATCTTTCCATCTTCTAAGGTCTTCTTCAATTTCTTTCTTTAATGTTTTGTAGTTTTCATTGTAGAGATCTTTCACCTCTTTGGTTAGATTGACCCCAAGTATTTCTTTTTGAGGCTATTGCAAATGGAGTTGTTTTCCTCATTTCCCTTACAGATATTTCATCACTTATGAATAAAAATGCTTTAGATTTATACATGTTGATTTTATATCCTGCTATTTCGCTGAATTCATTTATGAGGTCTAGAAGTTTTCTGGTGGAGTTTTTTGGATCCTCTAAATAGAGAATCATGTCATCAGCAAATAGTGATGTTCCACTTTTCCTGTTTGTATCCCTTTCACTTCTTTAGTCTGTCTAATTGATCTGGATAGTTTTCAAGGACAATGTTGAATAGAAGTGGTGAAAGAGGGCTTCCCTGTCTTGTTCCTATTTTTAAAGGGAATACTTTCAATTTTTCAATGACGTTGGCCGTGGGCTTAGCATAAATAGCCTTTACAATATTGAAGTATGTACCTACTATCCCTATTTTTTCTAGTGTTTTGAGCATGAAAGGGTGTTGTACTTTGTTGAATGCTTTTTCTGCATCAATTGAAATAACCATATTATTTTTATTCTTAAGTCTATTGACATGATGGATTATGTTCATTGATTTCTGGATGTTGAACCATCCTTGCATTCCAGGAATGAACTCCACTTGATCGTGGTGCACTATCTTCTTAATATGTTTTTGGATGCGGTTTGCCAGTATTTTGTTAAGGATCTTTGCATCTATATTCATCAAGGATATTGGTCTAAAATTTTCTTTCCTTGATGTGTCTTTGCCTGGTTTGGGTATGAGGGTGATATTAGCTTCACAGAATGAGTTTGGTAGGGTTCCCTCCTTTTCTATTTCCTGGAATACTTTGAGAAGTATTGGAATGAGTTCTTCTTTGAAGGTCTTATAGAACTCGGCTGAGAATCCATCTGGTCTTGGGCTTTTCTTTGTTGGTAGGCTTTTGATGACTTATTTCATTGCTTGATATTGATCTGTTTAAATTGTGTATGTCTTCCTGGTTCAGTTAGGGACGGGCATATGTCTCTGAAATTTGTCGACGTGTTCGGTATTTTCTATTTTGTCGGAATATAGATTTTCAAAGTAGCTTCTCTTTACGTTAGGTATTTCAGTGGTGTCTGTCATGATATTTCCTTTTTTATCACAAATTTTAGTAATTTGAGTTTTCTCTCTCCTCTTTGTTAGTGTGTCTAAGGGTTTGTCTATTTTGTTTACTTTTTCAAAGAACCAACTTTTTGTTTTGTCAATTTTTTGAATTATTCGTTTTGTTTCATTGATTTCAGTTCTGATTTTAATTATTTCCTGCCTTCTACTACTTTTGGTGTTGTTCTTGTTCTTTTTCTAGGGCTTTGAAATGTAATGTTAGATCATTTAGTTGTTGACTTCTTATTCTTTTCTTGAATGCGCTCCATGCAATGAATTTTCCTGTTAGTACTGCTTTCATAGTGTCCCATAGATTTTGATATGTTGTATCATTATTCTCATATATCTCTAAGAAATTTTTTATCTCCTCCCTGATGTTTTCTGTTATCCATGCTTCATTCAGTAGCATATTATGTAGTGTCCAGGTGTTGGAGTGATTTCTGTTCTTTATTTTGTCATTGATTTCTACTCTCAGTCCATTATGATCTGATAGAACACAAGGCAGTATCTCTATTTCTTTGCATTTCCTAAGGGCTGCTTTGTGCATAACATATGGTCTATTTTCGAGAAGGTTCCATGTGCTGCTGAGAAGAAAGTGAATTTGCTTGTTGTTGGATGGAATATCCTATACATGTCTGTGAAGTCTAGGTTATTGATTGTGTTATTGATTTCCATGGTTTCTTTGTTTAGTTTTTGTTTGGAAGAGCTATCCAGTGGTGACAGCGGTGTGTTAGTCACCCAGAATTATTGTGTTGTGGTCTGTTTGATTCCTGGAATTGAGAAGGATTTGTTTGATGTACAGGGATGCACCATTGTTTGGGGCATAAATATTTATAATTGTTATGTCTTCCTGATTTATGGTTTCCTTAAGCAGTATGAAACGTCCTTCTTTATCCCTTCTAACTTTGGCTTGAAGTCCACTTTATCTGAAATGAGAATGGAAACCCTACTTTTTTACTGTCTGCATGCATGGTAGGTTTTTTCCCATCCTTTCACCTTTAGTCTGTGGATGTCTTTTTCTATGTGGTGAGTCTTTTGAAGGCAGCATATTGTTGGGTCTTTCTTTTTAATCCATTCTGCTAGTGTGTGTCTTTTGATTGATGAGTTTAGATCATTAACTTTCAGGGTTATTATTGAGAAATGATTTGTATTCCCAGTCATTTGGGCTCATTTTTGGTTTTTAACTTGACCTGGTTTCTCCTTTGATTGGTTTTTCCTTTAAGGTAGTTCCTCCCTTTGCTGACCTACATTGTTGTTTTTCATTTCCTCCTCGTGGAATATTTTGTTGAGAATATTCTGTAGCTCAGGCTTTCTATCTGTAAATTCTTTTAACTTTATCATGGAAGGATTTTATTTCCTCTTCAAATCTGAAGGTTAGTTTTGCTGGGTATAGGATTCTTGGTTGGCAACCATGTTCTTTCAGAGCTTGAAATATGTTGTTCCAGGCCCTTCTACCTTTTAGAGTCTGGGCTGAGAAAACTACTGATATCCGTATTGATTTCCCCCTATATGTAATCTGATGCTTTTCTCTCGCAGCCTTCAAAATCCTATTTTTATTTTGAATGTTAGGCATTTTCATTATAATATGCCTTGGTGTGGATCTGTTGTGATTTTGTGCATTTGGTGTTCTGTAAGCCTCTTGTATTTGATTTTCCATTTCATTCTTCAGGTTTGGGACATTTTCTGATATTATTTTATTGAATAGGTTGTTCATTTCTTTGGTTTGTATCTCTGTGCCTTCCTCAATCCCGATAATTCTTAAATTTGGTCTTTTCATGATGTCCCATAGATCTTGGAGGTTCTGTTTATGATTTTTTACCATCTTCTCTGTTTGGTCAACTTAATTTTCAAGATTAAATATTTTGTCTTCATTGTCTGAGGTTCTGTCTTCCAGGTGGTCTAGTCTTTTGGTGATGCTTTCCATTGAGTTTTTTTATTCGGTTTATTGTTTCTTTCATTTCAAGGATTTAGTTGTGTTTGTTTGTTTTTGTTTTTTTGAGAATCTCTATCTCTGTTGAAATGATCTTTTGCTTCCTGCAGTTGCTCTTTCAACTGCTTATTGGTGTGATAATTCATTCCTGCATTTGCTCTCTTATCTCATCCTTTGCTTCATGAATCATTTTAATTATGTATATTCTGAACTCCTTTTCTGACATTTCTTCTACCATGCTGTCCCTGGATTCTATTAATATAGAATGTAGGTTTGTTTGGATCATTTTCTTCCCTTGTTTTTTCATGTTGTTCATGTATCTTCCCCTCTAGCAGTGCAGATCTGGGGTACTGCAGTTTTCCCCCATAGGCTTATAATGACTCTATAGGTTTCCAAATCCTTTTCTTTAAGAGGGAGATCAATATTAGCAGTGCCCAATTCAGACAGTATGCAACCCTAAACCAAATTGCCCCTATGATGATGTTAACAATATTGTCATAATAAACAGAATGAGTTCAATTATTATCTACAGTATAACAAATGGATTTGCAATAAGGTATGCAATTTCTAATGGAGGACATAGAGGACAGGGAGGGGTATAGGATGTAGCTGTTAATGGGATAAGAAAAGAATATTTAGAAGTTCTAGATCATAGAAAGAGTGAAAGTATAATCAAAAGATGCTGGTTGTTAGCATGGGAAAAGGGAGAAAGAGACTGAAGGAACAGGTAAACAGAAGAAAAAGAGCGCAAGAAAAGTAAAGAAATAAAAACTTAAAATTTTCAATAAGGAGAAAAAAGAAAATCTACAATATAACAGTCATAAAGTATTCAAACCTCCCAGTTTTCAGTAGCCTGATGCATGAGAGGTACCTGACAATGAGCTTCAGGTCTCTAGCAGGCATCTCAGGATGGGATTTGCCCCACCTAAAGATGGGAGATATGGCTTCCAGGATTATCAAGATGGCCACTCTGGCTTCCAAGTGTGTTGGCAAATGGGGAGCTGCAGCTGGGGGGTGGGGGGTGGGCATGGTCAGCTGGAGGTCCTGGAGGCGGGTGCAGTTGGTCAGGCAGGGGTCCTGGGCAGGGTGTGGTCGGTCTGGTTGTGGGATCCTGGAGGCGGGACGCAGTCAGTCTGGCCAGAGGTCCTAAGGGGCCTGGCTGTTGTCTCAAAATGGCGGCAGCCACATGTAACCAAACTTTCAGGTACTGTGACAGTGAACTTCCAGGCAACAGTAGGCAGTTGGCGCTCCACTGGCGGTCTGCAGTCAGTCTGCTGGCTGCTGTCAGAAGATCAACAGATGAACCTTGGGCAGTGAGTGATGGGTAGGTGAAAGGCAGGTGATGGACAGGCAAGAGGCAGGCAAATGGCAGATGGTAGGCACCAGTGAGCAATCTGCACTCAAAAAGTAGTGGATATGCTGGCAGACTGCAATAGATAAATGGAGTAAACAGCAGGGGATCTATAAGCTGCAAAAACTGCCTCACCAAGAAACAGATATCCTCTGCTTGAAACCCGAGTTACAGAGCGACAAGGAATGCAGCCTCCCTCTAGTCTGCCAAGGCATCTTGGATCTGAAACTATTATCTGGGGAGATAGGATTCCAGATCCCGAGGGATGAATACTCAAATTTTGCCCATTGTTTTACTTTCTCTGGGATCCATTGTTTCCCAGAGTTTCAATATTTGCTGTGCCTCCACTTAGGACTAATTTGCCATAGGGGAAGATCAAAGTTCAGGACCCAGCATTCAGTATCCACCCCTTTCCTTTAGGGCCCATTGTTATTAGGAAAGGATTTACTGGGAGATTAATCCTTGGCTAGTTTCCCCTCCCTCCTCCCAAGTTGCACCTCTCTCCGTTTTTTTCTCTGGGGGCTATCTTGCAGGAATATTATTTTCTATAACCCTTCAGTTGGAATTCTTTATGAATTGCATAACATATGAAAATCAGATGAAACTCAAAATACAGTGTCCACAGAGTTATGGAGCTTCTTGGTGTTAGTTTTGTTTTGTTGCTTTTGAAACAAGATCTCACAGTTTTCCAGGCTGGCCCTGAACATGTGATCCTTCTGTCTCAGTCTCCCAAGTAGTTAGGATAACAGGTGTGCACCATCATGCCTGGCTAGCTTTGTTTTCTCATAAATGTGCTTACTGTATTTTAAAATACACACGACATAAAATTTGGCATCTTGGCCACTTTTCGGTGTGCAGTTCAGTGGTGTTAAGTACATTCACACTCAGTCATCACACTGTCCACCAGAGGCCTCGACATCTGTGCACAAAGAAAGCTCCACACCACTAACAAGGCTGCACCCACCGCTCCCCTCACTCAACCTGACAAATAGCAGCAACTACTGTTATACTTTCTACAAGCAAAACTGAGACAGTTGGGGGCCCCATGAGAAACAGAACTCCCTAGGGAAAAAGGAAAATAAGACAGACAAGTCACTCCCCATCTTACAGGGGTTACATACAAGGAAATTAGGAGTCAAAATGTAAACCAGCCTTCAGGGCCCTGTGAGGCAGGAGGCTGGGAAAGCCAGCTCCAGCAGGAATGCCAGCTCTGGAAACACTCCCAGGCAGTCGGGGCAGCTCCAGGTGACAAGGTGCAAACGCATGCAGAGAATTCTCAGAAGTCACCAAGCTTCCTTGACCTCATTAGCACAGTGACACAGACTCCCAGGGGGACTCGATGGCAATGAGACCTGTGTCCTGGAGGGAACCAGAGGAGAGAGCAACATCCAACCTGCACCTGTGACGTCACAAGAGGAGTTCCTGCCCAACCCGTGGTGCCACCTATCCTGCACCTGATTGTAATCCCTGGTAGTCAACCTGGAATCCCAGACCCCACAGCCGACTCCTGCCTCACAGAAGTCCTGAGGAAAGCTTGCCTGTGCCTAAGTCCTCTCTAGGTCCACTGTTCATGCCCAGAGGCTGGAGAACCCTCAACACAAAACCACACAGTGCTTGTATTGGACACGTCACACACATGCAGCCCTCTGCTCTCTCCGCCATGTCTTCTCCCACCCTTTTCCTTTCATCCAATTTGTGTCTTAGATCTGAAAACAGTCTACTGTAGGCAGACATAACTGAAATGTTTTTTATTGTAAATTGACAAATTATGATTGAACACATTTGTGAAGTGCAAAGTGATGTCCCGATGTATGAGCGCAATGTGGAATAATCAAATCAACTAGTCACATACTCATCACCTCAAATTCTTGTCCTCTCTGGGAAGAACATTGGAAACTTGCCCTTAGCATTTTGAAATGTGAATACAGTTGTCTCCATTATCAGGGTTTCAGTCACCCATAGTCAACCATGCTCTGAAAATGTGAAATGGCAAGTTCCAGAAATGAACAATTCCCAGGTTTTAAGTTGCAAGTCACCCTGAATTGTGTGATGAAGTCCCATGCTGCCCCTGATCCTGCAGGGATGTAAAACCTTGGTGTGACATGCCTATATGACTTGTCCATCAGTCACTTAATGGCCACCCTGGTTATCAGATCCACGGTCATGGTGTCCCAAATGCTTGTGTTCAGTGACCTGGATCTTACTTAATAAAGCCTTAAAGCTCAAGAGCAGGAGTGATGGCAAGCTGGGTATGCCAAAGAGAAGCTTAAAGTGCTTCTTTCAAGAAAGGATGGACGTTCCCAACTTCAAGAGGAAAAAAAAATCACCATATGCTAATATACTATAGGATGCTAAGACCTACTTTAAGAATGAAACTTCTTTGGGAAATTGAAAAGAAAAAAAGAAAGAAATTCATGCTAGTTTTGCTATTCCACCTCCAACTTCAAAATTCTATCCCTGAGCTTGATCCATGCTTCCGATGAGATGGAAGAGGCACTGACTTTGTGGGCAGAAGACACGAACAGAAAACTGTTCCGACCGATGCCAGCATGCAGCCCAGAGAGCCTGTGTGAAGACTTAGCCAAGGGATTCCCAAAAGCAGTGACACCTGCCCTTTGGTGCAAGCGAGGGATAGCTACAGCCAGGACAGGGTTGGACTGACAAGTACAAAAATCAGTGGGAAACCTGTAAATGCTGATGAAGCTGCTGCCACATTCTTGGCAGAGCTGAAGAGGTTGATTAGGAGAGAGTTCTCAAAGAGTGATTTGTTAGGTGAGCTACAGAAGAGGAAGGTCAGGAAGAACCAGAGGTAGAACCAGGAATGTGGGCATTACTGAAATCTGCTTAAGTGCTTTCAATTGCAGGCATTAAAGAACAAGATCATGCAAGAAAACCCCTGAGTGGAGCAGCATGATAGTTCCCTAAGCACTCACAAAGACTGCAACCTCTGCAGCAACACTTGATCAACTAGGAAGAAGGGGCAGGTGGGCACAACTGAGGCAGAGGCAGGAAGCGCACAGGTTCAAGGCCAGCCTGGGCACCTTAGCAAGAAATTGTCTCAAAATAGAAAAGGCTGGGAACATAGCTCACCTCTGGGCTCACCTCATAGCTCCCCAGCACCACAAATGAAAGGACAGAAGGGAGGAAGGGAAGGATTACAACTCTGATAACAATGTTCCTCCAAAAGGTTTCAGCCAAAAACACCTTTAGCTATCAAGGATCCCCAACCATCCAGGTCATTATGGCCTGACAATGTGGGATGACCTCAAGCAGTGCATCCTCCTTGATGTGTCCACACAGCAATAGTAGCGCTGGGCGGGGAATGAGCTCAGTGGCAGAGCTTGCCTTGAGTGAGAGCCCCTGGTACCAAAACTCATTTATGCTCAATCACTAGTTATTGCTAATCTCTTGCTGTGCTAATTCATGAGAACTTTACCACAACTACATACGCATAAGGAAAGCTCAATACCCATCGGCCTCTTCTCCGTCCTGGCTCAGGCATCTTCTGAGTCTTGCCCCTCCCAGTGGATAGAGAGAGGACCACAAGCCGCTGTTGACTGAGTTCACCTGGTGGAACATCACCTCATCCCCATAACCCCTTGAACCATGTCTTTTTAAATCCATTTATCCAATCTCTACTGGAGAGTTAATTTACATTCAAAGTAATTACTAATAAGAACATATGTGTGTTGTTTTGCTATTTGTTTTCTGCATGCTTTATTTCTTGTCCCTTATTTCTTGCCTTACTATTCTCTTTTGTGATTTTTTATTTTTTGCAGTGAAACATTCTAATTGCTCTACACACTCTGTAAAATCAGAATGCCTTGACCACTCTGTGATGTGAGCTGCTGTGTGTTTTCCACAGGCAGAGACCAAGCTATGCCTTTGCATTACTATACTGAAATACCCGAGGCACCCAGCTTACACAGAGAGCCTTGATCCCTGAGCTCACAGGCCCTGGGACTGTGCCAGGCCAGTTCTGGCCAAGGCCCTCCAGCTCCAGCCACACTATGACAGAGGCCTCCAGGAAGTCAGACCTGCCTCCCACGAGCCCCACCCTGAAGGTTCCACTGCCTCTTGATGGCACCAGACCTTTAGGAAACACCCAGCATCCAGCTGCTGCTCCATCGGGGGCAGGCTCACCAGAGGCACAATCTGTTTTCTCTACAGCAAGTCCCGTCACCCTGGCATCCGGTGCTTCCCTGCATGCCTTACCTGCAGGGAGGAATGGTTTCCCATATTCTGTGCACATTCCATAGCTAAGTTTTTTTGGTGGGTGGTTGTCATAGGACTACATCTAAAATCCTAATGTCATGACACTTGACACTTGAGTTTATATCCGTTTAATAACCTACAAAACTCTCCGCCTCTAGGGACAGTTGCGCCCTACTGCCTTTCAGTTACTGTTACAAAATTGCATCTATTAAAATTGTGTGACCAAGCCAACCACAGTGCCACAGGCCTGTGATCCTGGCAACTCGAGTGGATGAGGCAGGAGGATTGCAAGGTCAAGGCCAGCCTCAGCAACTTAGCAAGACCCTGTTTTAAAACAACATAAATTGCTGAGATGTAGGTCAGTGGTACAGCACCACTGGGTTCAATTCCCCAGTGCCAAAAAATAAAAAATAAAAAATTTAAAAACAGTTGTGCCCAAAACATATCGTTAACATCAAATGCATTAATCACTTACACCATGTAGGAAAGAAATGCAGTTACAAGCCACATTAACAATATCAGCTTTTAAGTGAGTTAATTTTAAAATATGTCTCGATGTGAAAAATATGAAAAGTGGAATTATAAGCTGAGTTAAAATAATGCTATATTTTACCACCAGTTGCTGTCCCATGTCTTTTCACTTTAACTTGAAGAGCTTCAGCACTTCTTGCAAGGCACTCCCTAAAAGGAATACCCTCCCTCAGCCACCGCTGATGTTGCCATGTCAACTTCTCCCTCACTTGTGAACAAGTCTTACCCGAGACAGCCTTCTTGGTTCAGCTTTCTCAGCACTGAAAATTTACCAGTCTAGCCTTTGAGCCTCTGGAATTTCTGATTGGAAACCTGCTGATGATGGTATTGAGGACCCCTCATGTGATACAAGGCACTACTGCTGATTTCAGGTGGTTTCAGCTGGGTGCTGTGGCACACACCTATAATCCCAGTTCCTCCAGAGGCTGCGGCAGGAAGATTGAACATCTGAGGCCAATAGCTGTGAGACCCTGTCTCAAAATAAAAAGGGCTGGGATGTGACTCAATACACAAGGCTATGGGTTCAATTCCCAGTACCAAATAAGAGAGAAAAAGACCCTCCCCAGTGAAAGCGTGATGATATCTGGTCTTATTTGTCTTGCCGTGGACCTCTGAATTCTGTCTAAAGTTCACTGAGCCCCTTGGATGTTTTGATTCATCCTTCGTCAAAGGTAGGTCATTCTTCTGGGGGGGGCAGGGGCAGGTACTGAGGGTACTTTATCACAGAGTCACATCCCCAGCCCTTTATTTTTTATTTTGAGACAGGGTCTCACTGAGTTGCTTGGTCTCTGAGGCTGGCCTCAAACTTGTGATTCTCCGCTTCGGGTTAGGTGTGTGCCGTCCCGCCCGGCTTCATTCTCTTCATATGTCCTTGGCTGCCCCCTCACCACCTCCAGGACTCGCAGAATGCATGTTGGTTCACTGGGTAGATCGCAGGTCCCTTGAGCTCTCTGTTCACTTTCAATCTTTCTTTGTACTCCTCAGACTCAGTCATTTCTACTGTCCTACCTTCAGATTTCCTCCTCTGCCTGCTCAAATCTACCTTTGCATCACTCTAGCAAACTTTCATTTCAGTCATTAAACTTTTAAGCTCCAGAATTTTTTAGGTTTCTTTTTTATTTTTTGTCTATTGACATTTCCATTTCATTGTATATGTGGAACCCAGGGGCACTCTACCACTGAGCTACACCCCCAGCCCTTTTTATTTTTTGTTTAGGGCCTTGATAAGTTGCTCAGGCTGGCCTCAAACTTGTGAGCCTCCTGCCTTGACTTCCTGGATACCTGGGGTGGCAGCTGTGGCCAACAGGCCTGGCCATGTGTTTTCTTGACTTGTCCACATCTTCTTTCAGCTGTCCAGGCATCTATCAAGTCAGGTGGTTGAAACCTTCTTCTGTCAAGCCCACACACTGGTCTCTCTCAGGGGCAATTTCTGTTGGCATTTCCTTTGAAGGGCTACCCCTTACTGTTTCTATATAAGTCTTTTGGGATTTCTTACTGAAAACTGGTATTTGCATCTAATAATTATATATTATTGGAAATGAGACTGTCCCCCACCTGAGGGTTACTGATCTATTCTTTGTTGTGGTAAATGGCTGTGCCAGGGAGGGGTCCACCAGCCTGAGGTGCTTAAGCCTCTGCCCTACTCGAGCACAAGCTGACACCTCCCAACTCCCCCATATGGGGTTGCTTCTGAAGGTCCAAGACTTTAAAGTCTGGCTTACAAAAGGTGGCAGAAATGAAAATGAAGGGAGACACAGATGCTGGCTCTCCAAATCCCCACGGGGTTCTTCAGCTGGAGGGGTGGCCCACAGGGCAGGCTGACCGCGGCTGCCTGCGTGTGCCTGCACCACACGGAGGCACCCTCGCTGCTCAGCCTGGCTCCCAGGCTGTGGAAGCCTGCCCCAGGGCTGGGGGCTGGGCTGGGGAGCCGCCAGGAGCTCAAGTAGACAGGAGCGAATCTACGCTTACCAAAGTGAGCCACCGTCCATCAACACCCAAGGCCTCCCCTGGACGCTCCAAAACAGTCACATCAGGCAGATTCTGCCAGAGACAGACTCCATTCTCCTGGAACCCAGGCGCAAATACAGCCCTACTGGTGGCCAGTGGCACTCACTGGCCAGTGTCCATCGCTGCTTCCACAGCACTTCACACATCCGTGGTGCAGTCAACCAATGAGCACGTCAAGGACCGCCACACGGCCACCCATAACATCAGTCTTGCTTATTACCAGTGCTACCCATTCTGTCCAAGTAAGAAGGGCGAGCTGGGCACAGTGGCACACAGCTGCTGTCCCAGCAGCTCAGAAGGCTGAGCAGGATTGTCAAGTGCAATGTCAACCTGAGCAAGACCCTGTCCCAAAATAAAATAAAAAGGGCTGGGACATGGCTCAGTGGTAGCATGCTTGCCTAGCATGGGTGAGGCCCTGGGTTCAATTCCCAGCACTGATAAGAAAAACTGACTATGCCGTGACACTACAGCTGGTTGACACTGCCAGACAGGAAATCATTAGAACCACCCTCAATACACAACAGGATCTCTTCACACACATTAAACTGAAAATGGGGGCAGCTCAGTGGAAGAGCAACCTGGGTTCCACGCCCAGTGCTAACAAGTAAAGTGAATGGAACTCCGAGGGCAAAGCCATGTGTTTGGGCGTGATGACAGCAGTGTCCACGTTATCAGACAGCAGCCAAGAAGGGGATGTGCCCAGCACAGAAAAGTCACAGTCAGGAAACTCAGGAGTTGAATAGAAAATCTCATTGCAGTGGAACATGTTCACATGTGAAGAGTGGACGAGGCTGCAAGTGGACGATGTTTCCCAGTGGCTCGTTTGTCAGTCATGCAAGGAAAGCCATTTACTGACTGTGGCTTAGTGAGGCCACGGGAGGCTGCAGCTGAAGAAGCAGGCCCAGAGGAAGCAAGTCTAGGACCACGGGCCTTTCGACGAAAAAGTGTTCTGAGAGAGGAAGACACTGGGAACCATGTGGGCAGTTCATCAAAGCCAGAGAATGGTGGGAAGTCATTTTCCTGGGCTCTTGCTGAGCAGACAGACGCTACTGCTGATCTGAGGAGTCACCCCCTGAAGGCTGAGCTGGGCACTGGAAATCAGCCCCAAGCAAAGTCTGCAGTGAACTACAGCTGCAGGTGGGAGTATCTTCATGGTCAGCAAGACACACTCTGTAGAATCTGTTCTACTAGCATGCACAAGGCCCTGGGTTCAATCCCTAGTATTGCAAAAAAAACAGAGAAAAAAAAATTTATAAACCATAAAACCGCCTATTACTATCTCCATCATACGGATGAGGAAATGAAGACAGGTCTCATTAAGTACAGTCTGCCAAGCTAGCTTCAGAGTGCATGATCTATACGACTGATCCCTACTACCTCCCAACAACAACCTTAAACACAAAAACTGGAGCCTAAGGAAATACAACTAATGGCACAAGCAGAAGACACTAAGGATAACAACCGCCAGGCACTGCAGCATGCATCTGTAGTCCCAGCTATTCAGGAGGCTAAGGTGGGAGGGTGGCTTGAGTCCACGAATTCTACCCCTGGACAACATGGTGAGAACTAGTCACAAAAAATAAAATCTAGTGGCACACACCTGCAATCCTAGCAACTCGAGAGGCTGAGGCAGGAGGATGGCAAACTTGAGGCCAGCCTCAGCAACTTAGTGAGACCCTGCCTCAAAATAAAAAATAAAAGGCCTGGGGATGTAGCTCAACGGAAGAGCACCCCTGGTTCAATCCCTCCAGTACTGCAAAACAAAACAAAACAATTAGATATAACGGGGTCAGGACCTTGTCAATGTGTTATAACAATAGAAAATCATGGTTCCATGTAAAGATGACATCATTTTTAGCAAAGATACCAGTCTCAAAAAAATAAAAACCTGTATCAAAGGCAGAAATTTGAATCTCATGATTTCATAAGAATTCACTCTTAAGAGATTTAGTTGGGGGTGAAGATTTGGAAAGAATTTAAGTGAAGGGTATCAACAAACTTGTTTCCAGTTAGTCTGAGGTGTCCTTTTAATCTGAATGGAAAGATTAACATAGAAACTATAAAAGCACCCCATCTAATACATTTATTGCAACCCCAGGAAGCTAATCAGGGAATGTTTAAAAATTGAAATAAGAAGTCCAGTGTAGCCAGGCACAGTGGCTCACGTCTGTGCTCCCAGAACTAAGAAGGCAAAGGCAGAAGGACTGTAAGCCTGCAGCCAGCCTGGGCAATTTAGTGAAAGAAAAAAAATAGAAATTCATACCCTCATTATTAGCAATTCTGTAACCTGTTTAAACTTAAGCATAGTAGTCAATGTGAAGAGATCAATGTGGTTTGTGGTTTGCTATTTCTTAAAATATTTAAAACACTGAGAAGACAGTATTAGACTTCATTTTTATGAGACATTCAGAACAAGTTTTGATTACAGGTTTACAATTAACAATGAAATAGGGACATTTAAAGCACTAAGTTGTGCAAACAGTAGAGAGTGTTCATTGGTGTGAGAAATGTCATCTGCCTAGTGAATGAGGACTTTAACCCGGGCACGCTTCCCTGTGGGTCTCCTCTCCACACATCCTTTTCTGACACCCTGGTCTCCCACCCCAAGAGGCAAACTTCCCACTATACCAACAAAGACACTCAGAACACGCAATTCATATCCCACTGGACGTCACTGCGCAGCTGGGCCAGCCCTAGTCCCTCCAGCGGTGTCCACACTGAGCACTGCAGCACTTGTAGAAGGTGGTCATGGGCTCGTCCGCAGAGCGGGTCTGGAGCTGCATGAAGTAAGCTCGAGGATGCTCGCACTTGGGACACGGCTCTGGCAAGGAAAGAACCACACAACCCCGTTATACAAAAGTGACGCTTGTGCGGAACACACGCCTAAGAGGAAATGATCATGTTGATTATTGTTAAGGGAGGGTGTAAAGCCTCCCTTCCAATGACACAGACATTGTTCCCAGCAGCACGAACACCGAGGAGTCAGAAAGACCTATGACCTCGAAACACTCCTCCCAGTGGCACACTGTAACCTTGGTGACTGGAGAGGCTGAGGCTGGAGGATTGCAAGTTTGAGGCCAGCCTCAGTAACTTAGCAAAGCCCTCTGCAACTCAGGGGGACCCTGTCCCCAAAATAAAAAATACAAAGGGAATGTGGCTTAGTGATAAAGCACTCCTGGGTTCAAACCCCAGTACCAAGGGAAAAAAAAAAAAAAAAAAAAAAAAAAAGAACACCTCCTTCCTGCTCCCTGGATCCTATCTTTCGTCTCAATCTGACTGAAGACTGGCTGGAAGCTTAACATGCACCATGACTATCTAGTCTGTTTTGTGCTGCTGTAACAACATACCTGTGACTGCACGAGGGACGAAGGATAGAACGTGTTGTGGTCTGGACGTTAGGTGCCCGCCCCACCCCAAAGCCCATGTGTGAGACTGGGCAAGAAAGTTTAGAGGCAAAACAATCCCATTATTAGGATCTTAACCTACTCAGTGCATTGGTGGTAACTACATGCAAGTAGGGTGTGACAGGTGGAGGTGGGTCACTAGGGGCGTGCCTTCGGGGTTTATGTCCTATGGGCTCGGCTCTCACTTTCTCTGCTTCTGGTGGTGTGTCCTGACCTGTTCTCCTCACCACACTCTTCACGCATCACTGCTTGCCTCACCTTGAGCCCAAAGCAATGGAGCCTATGGACTGAGACCTCTGAAACCATGAGCCCCAAATAAACTTTTCCTACTCTAAAACTGTCATCAGGTCTTTTGGTTGCAGCAGCAAAAAAAGCTTACTAAAATAGAATAGTTTTATTTTTATTTTATTTATTGATTCACTCACAGACCTGACTCAAGTGATCATCCTGTCTCAGCCTCCCAAGTAGCTGGGACTGGCTTGGAGTGGTGGTGCGTACCTAAAATCTCAGCAACTAGGGAAGCTGAGGCAGGAGGATCTCAAGTCCAAAGCCAGCCTCATCAACTTAGTGAGAGGCCCTAAGCAACTCAGTAAGGCCCTGTATCAAAAGAAAAAAAAAAAAAAAGGATTGGGGATAGTGATAAAGTACCCATGGGATCAATCCCCAGTATCCAAAAAAAGAAGACAAAACCAAGGAGCTGGGACAATGGGTGCAAGCCACCACACCCAGCTAAACTAAGTCTTGAAGTGAGTGCTAGGAAAGCCCTGTGGGGCTGGGGAGATAGCTCAGTCGGTAGGGTGCTTGCCTCACAAGCACAAGGCCCTGGGTTCAATCCCCAGCACGGCAAAAAAAAAAAAAAAAAAAAGGCCTGTGGTGCCCCTCAATCCCTGAGGAGATTCTGGTAAGGATTCAGGAGAAAACAAGAGCTGGCAAGAAGGCTGCTTCTTCCTGGAGACTACGTACATGGCTGTGAACAGAACACTGTGAGACTACTCTGACTAGCTCTTCCGTGGAATGAGCAGCATCCTGCTGGAACAGGGGTACAGCGGGGCAGGGGAGGTCGTCTGTGTTACAAAGTAGCAAAGAACTGGCAGAATCATGTCTAACCCTAGGACTTCAAGGAAGGCAGAATTTAAGAGCTGAGGCCCGTGGTATGGGGTTCACTGCCCAGGGCGGCCTTGGGTCTCTGCCACCCACATTCCTCTGTGCTCTTCTGCCAGACCCCCAGCACCTTGATCCTGGACTTCCCAGTCTCCAGAATGGCAGGAGACAGATTCCTGCTCTCATCTGCAGATCATCATCTGCAGTGTTCTACAGTGACACAAAGGGAAGATGGTGACGAAGGCTGCTCACACTAGGGGCTCATGCTGCAGATTCTCCTTGTTAAAGGACCACTCCCCAGGGGGTGGACATATGACTTCTCTCCAAGCTTCTCTTCCAATTGATGGTGTGTCCAGGGGGTGTTCTGGTAGCAGCTGCTCAGGTCGCTCCTACCCACATCGTACCACATCCCACACATTTTCAAAATGTCCAGGGGCACAGATTGACCTCCAATTGATTCCATATGGAGAAATTGACCCTATTCTTTTGTTTCTGTTTCCTGGGTGCTGGGAAGTGCATCCAGAGCCTTACACTTGCTAGGCAAGTGCTCATCCTGGAGCCTCACCCCAGCCATCCAATCCGACTCTCAAGAAAACGCCTTCACACACTCTCTCACATCAGGTCCATAATCCATCTTTTAATAACAAATTCTACCAACGCTAACTTTTAACATAGCATATCTGTGTGTGCTGAAAAGACAGAACTAACCTTGAATTAGCTGTCACCCCTCAAAACAGGCTGCACTGAGGGCCCTTTTCTGCTTCCCCATCACATCTATGTCTATTCAACACGAAGCAAGACTGGAACGTTTATTTTTATCCAACGTGCACTTGAACGCTCCCTGGCACCACCCTAAAATCTCTATTAGAACAAGAAGACATTTTATCCAACGTGCACTTGAACGCTCCCTGGCACCACCTCCCTAGAATCTCTATTAGAACGAGAAGACAATTTTTTAGACTCTCACTGCCACCGTTGCTGCTGCCGCCAGAGCTGCCATCCCCTGAGTGCCTCCCACTTCCCACGCACTGTGCACCTCACTTCCTGCTCTCATAACCTACAAGTATGACCCAGCCACAGAGTCAGAAGAGGCCACGGGGGTCCGCTAACAAGAGGTTGCCCCAAGAATCCAACCCAGGCCTATGTAACACCAAGGCTTGTATGGTTATTTTGGGATGATGAAATTTTAAATAATAATAAATTATGAAAGAAAGATACTTTTCCTATTCTTAGACATGTACCGCCACAGACTCAACATGGAGTGGCATAGTCAGCAATGTCTCAGTTGTCCACAGCTTGGCAACAGAAAAGGCCTCTCACCTGCTGTAGAGTCAACATTTTCCCAGGCAGCTGCTCCCCCAAGCACATCATCCACTTCTTTCAGTTTTGGATACTTCCGGTTCGTTACCTAACCAACAAACAAAAACAGCCTTCACACTCCAAGTAAGTAAACAGTATGAACATGGACCACTATACCACACAGCCCTCAAGTGCCCCTGACTTCCTTCTCTCCTCTGTGGATGCCAAATGAAGCAAATTCCTGCTCCACAGAGTAGCACACTCCAGTGGAACAGGAGGTCCCATGACTGAGTTGTCCTCTAGGCTGGGCTATCAGAGATCTCTGCAAAGACTGGAAGATGCAACTGAGGGCGTGGAAGTGGGGACAACGGCTCCACAGAAGTCAACCAATAGCACTTTGCTGGATAATCCAGTCACTCTCCCCCCAGGCAGACAGCTTTCAAAGCAAGTTACACTTAGTTTTTTTTAATTGTATCAGACACTGCCAAAATGTTAATATTAAGTAGACTCTGAACCCATGAGGCAGCACTAATGAGGCCTACTTTCTAAAAAGTAAAGCTGAATTATCCAAGGAAAATAACGAGTTATAAGCCATTGTACACCGTTCACTTGCAGGACACTCACTGTGCTGTAGACCCAGGCATTCGGATTAGAACATACAAGGAACAAAGAAAACCCCTGCCCTGCTGAGCGTGTGTTCCAAGGTTAACAAATGCAGCACGTGAGAAAGCTACATAATATATTTGAAAGTAATAAGTCCCATGGAAAATAAAACTAGGGAGGAGAATAAATCGGAGGGAGGGGCTGCAATTTTAAATCAAGTAAAGACAAGACCGGTGAGTAGGGGGCCAACTAGGGAAAACGCAACCGGGCAAAACGCGCACCAGCCGGGTTCTCCGCGGGGTCGGAGCTGCCGCGGCAAAGCAACTGGAAGAGCCTCAGGCCTCTCCCTCGGGGATGCCCGGCACGCCCAGGCCTGCTGGGGGCGTTCCGGCCACGGCTGGAGCATCGCGCACGGAGCAAGCGGCAGGCAGGTCTCCGCGAGGAACCAGGCCGCAGTCTGACCCAGCCAGGGCGACAGCACCAGGAAGCAATGGTTGCGCGGCGGGCGCGACCAGCGGAGAGCCGGCCTCGCGGGCCCACCTTGCGGGTGACGTTGTGCACGTAGGGGCAAGTGTTGCAGGCGAAGCGGTGGCAGCGCTGGCCCTCCTCCACGATCAGCCCGTTCCCGCATCCCGGGCAGAAGAGCAGCATAGCTCCGGCTCCGCCGCCAGCTCCGCGCCGGCGCGCTCCCCGCAGCAGGCCTCACTCTTTTCACTGGTCACCGCCGCCCCGCCCCCCAGCTCTCCAATAGGCACGCGTCTGCGCACTCCCGGTCGGCCCCGCAGCAGGCGGCCTTCTCATTGGCCACGGCAGCCGCCCGCCCCCCAGCTCTCCAATAGGCACGCGTCTGCGCACTCCCGGTTGGCCCCCGCAGCAGGCGGCCTTCTCATTGGCCAATAGCTGAGCTGCCTCACAAGGCGGGCATCTGCGCGTGCGCGCTCCCTCCCCAGCGGTAAGCGGCGGGACCGGTGGACCCCAGCGCGCGGGTGGCAGCCCTGGAGGAAGCCGAGGTTGCGTGTCGGCCGGAGGGACAGGAGGACGATGAGGACGAAGAGGAGCTGCTACCGCACTCCGAGGCCGTGGACGTGTTCCAGGAGGGTCTCGCCATGGTAGTGCAGGACCCGCTGCTCTGCGACCTCCCGATCCAGGTGCGCTCGGGCAGCGCCCGGGGCGCGGGTGGGCGGCCGCGGGCGGCCCGGGACAGCCCCTCTGGGCATAAGCGAACTTTGCCTGACCAGGCAGGGGCGCCGAAACACTCCCTCACCAAGGTAAAAGGCATTTTAATGCGGTATGTTTAAAAGTCAAAGTCGATGCAGGAACCTCCGGGGGACACAAAGTAACGTGAAGATTAGGTCAGTGTTTCTATTTTTCCAATATGCTTCGCACAGATAGTACTGCCTTTACCTCATTTATTTTGAATTTTGCCCATCTCTGATCTTTAAAATTAACTTCTACCCCTACCCTCCACCACTGCGGTGCTGGAGATTGACTCAGAGGCCTTGTGTTGCTAGACAGGCGCTGTGCCACCCTCCAGCATTCCCAGCCCAACTTGCACTTTCTTAGGTGTTCTATCAGAACATTTCTTATCATCATCATTTTTCTGGTGCCTGGTAAGTTATGCACACCTATCCACCCCAGCCCCTAGGCCCTGGAACCCAATGCTCAGGAACTCTGAGGGAGAACGTTTAGGCCCAGTGTTCTTCCGCCTCCCCGGCCCATCTTCATGTGGGTTCATTCTCCCTCCCTGTTTCTTTCCCCCTCTAAAGATGTGGGTGAAACATGAGGCTGGGGTACTGAATAACTAGTAAACCCTAAAATATAGGCAAGAGCCCCTTCTTGCCCTTCATAAAATGGGACACCACTTTCTGGCCACTATCAGCTTGTTTTTCTTGTTGTTTGGGGTGCTAGAGAGCCAGGATTTCTATGTTCACCTTTGGTCTTCTCTAGGTTACGTTGGAGGAGGTCAATTCCCAGATAGCTCTAGAATATGGCCAAGCAATGACAGTTCGAGTGTGCAAGATGGACGGGGAAGTAATGCGTAAGTGCTGTCCTCCTCCCATTAGGCCTACACATTCACATGAACAAGATGTTCAGCAGGACTGGTCAGTGAGGACCTTGGGGGCCATGCCAGGGGCATTAGGGCAGCCACAAACCCAATCTGCAGAATAGGGCCTGACAGGTTCTGGGTTCTCCTGTCACCTGAGGCTCTGTCCCTCATGGATCTTCTCCCACTGTGTCCTTGGCTGCAGCTGTGGTCGTAGTGCAGAATGCTACTGTCCTGGACCTGAAGAAGGCCATCCAGAGGCATGTACAGCTCAGGCAGGAGCGTGAAGGGGGCATTCAGCACATCAGCTGGTAAGTGGAATAGCAACTCCTTCCTTGGACCTTCCTAGGGCCAGTATGGGCACCATTGAGAGGTAGTTCTCAGCAGCACACATGCACACACCTATTGCTCTGCTGCAAAGCTGTTTGGAGCACATTCAGACTGGGGGCGATTGTGTCTGGGACTCCTGCCTCATCTGTTTCTAGACACTTCCATCAACATCACCCTACATACACTGGTAGATATCTTCACTCTAGGGCATCAGTGTCGGAAAGTGATCTCCTGGGTGAAGGCTGCAACTGTCAGTGTCTCTGGGTGCTGTTGGCCCTCGTGCTCCTGTGAATCAAGTGCCCTATTGCTGTGTCTAGCACTGTCCCCGGTTTCATTAGCAAAGTGTTTGGCCAGCTCTTCATATGGCACCTCCTCACACATGCACTGCACGGGAGAAAAGCCTAGGCAAGGGATCACAGCTGCCCAGGGGCCCTCGAGGGCCCTTCATCCTGCTCATCCTGCTCAAGGCAGCGCCTGGTTTACCTGAGCCCCCTCTTGCAGGTCTTACGTGTGGAGGACATACCATCTGACCTCTGCAGGAGAGAAGCTAACAGAGGACAGGAAGAAGCTCCGAGAGTAAGTTCAGGCCACATCTTCAGCTGGAGGGACATCTCGTCTGGTGCCCTCTAATGCCCCATGTTCTGCCAGAGGGCTGCAGCAGCAGCGTCCCTGGCCAGACACCTTCCCACAAGTGGCTTCCTTGGGGCATTCCCCTGTGGGAGAGTGGCAGGCAGAGGAGCAGCTCCAGCCATGGCGTGCAGCGTGTCTGGGAGGACAGCCACACTGCCTCTTGCCACACACTCTTGCCACACCTCATCCTTTCTTTCTTGGTCCCTCACAGGTTTGGGTGGGGAGTTACAGGTGATCCTTCTGTAGGACAGACGCTGTCGTTTCCTTGTCTTTCAGTTATGGTATCCGGAATCGGGATGAGGTTTCCTTCATCAAAAAGCTGAGGCAGAAGTGACCCCAGGACAGGGATCACTCTGTTCACTGATGCCCAGTCCTTTCCCAGCAGGATGGAGCCCTCTTTCATCTTCCTCCTCAGAACAGTGTTGGGGTGGCTGCACTGTCAGCATGAACCCTGGGGTCCTCAGGACCGGGACAGGGCGATCCTTTGCTCCTTGCCTTCCTATGAAATTGGCCTGGGCTCAAAGACCTTATCACATGGCAGTTCCCACAGGGGTGTGGGCCTGGCCTCATGTGCAGAATAAACCTATTTGTTGGCTTCATTTTTTCAATAGTCATTAAGCCATAGTCCCCTGTATAGAAGGGAGTGGATCTGTCCCATCACAGAGGGGAGGTTAGGACAGAGGACTGATACAGGTAAGTCCTGAAGTCCAAGATGCCACACCAAGGCCCTGTGGCCACTTGCATATAACCATCATCTCCACAGCTCTTTCTGTCTGCTTGTGGGGAAGCATCCCAGAGCCTACAGTGGCAGTGAGCATCTGGCACAGGTGGATGGGGCCTCTACCCACAGGGTTCCCTACACCAGTGCCTTCCCCAGGCTCAGTGGAATGGGAGGCAGCATGGGATGGAAATGCAGCAAAATGTGGCAACACATCCCTAGGGTCCTCCAAGGAAGAGGAGCAAAGTGCAGCCTCCTGACTGAGGGGGCTTCCCTGGGAGCTGGAAGAGCCTAAGGCTACACTGGACACTTAGTTCCCTGTTCTGCAGAAGTGTGCTCTCAGAGGCCAGGAACTGCAGGGTCTTGCTCCACAGCCCTCAGCCAGGAGCCAGGAAGAAGGACACAGCCCTGGTCAAGTTAGTGGCAGCTAAAACGCTCCCGGTCCATTTATTGGCCACATGAGGTGGTCGTCAAGGGTCTAGTTGGAAGGTTATCATGGGAGAGAGTGTGATAAATGCCCAACAGGATAAAGTCAGCAGGAGTGAGCAAGGCACAGGAGGTCTGTGTCAGGAAAGCAAGTCCACACAAAGCAGGCAGAGTCCACAGGCCCCTGAGTCTCCGTGCTTGTGGCCACCAGCACCCACAGCTGGCTCAGTGGAGCTGAGCGTCCAGTTCGTACTTCTCGCAGAACTTGTCAGTGAAGGGGATGCAGGTGAGGAACTCGCACCACTCACAGCGGACAGGATAGAAGTAGAAGAGGACCACCAGGCCGGCCAGCAGGCCCAGGAAGACCACCTGAAAGATGATGATCTGGCAGCGCTTGCGGTACAGGTCAAACTTGCCGAAGCTGATGTAGGGCAGGAAGGCAAAGGAGAGGAAGAGGCCGCTGATGAAGCCTGAGATGTGGGCGAAGTTGTCGATCCAGGGCAGCAGCCCAAAGGCAAAGAGGAAGAGCACCACAGCCAGCAGCTTGAAGAAGGCGCGCCAGGGCCGTGCCAGGATCTGCCAGCTCTGGAAGAGCTCCACAAAGAGGCAGGCCAGGATGCCAAACTGCGAGCCAGCTGGGCCCACCTGGAGGTAGGGTGATGGCTGTAAGCAGCAGGAATGAGCAGCCCGGCTGCATCTTCCCAGCCCACCCCCAAGGGCAGGAGCACATTGGGGCTGAAGGGCCAGGTAGAGGTTGGGCATTCCGTGTTCAGGCCACAGGCGTACACGAGGGTCCCTACCCTGGAAGGCAGCTTTACCTCCGCCCTGTAGGGCAGGAAGATGGCACTGGCCAAGTTGCCAGTGACACCACTCAGCAGGTAGATGATGGCTATGCGGTGCCAGCCTGCCAGCTTCTCCAGGTCCCGCAGCACAGTCATCTGGAAGCAGATGGACACTAGGCAGTGCAAGATCCTGTGGGCAGTGGGGGTGCAGGTGGGGGACACTCAGCAGGGAAGGTGGCTTCCTGCCACCTTCAGCCAGCTACTCTGAGGTTCCCGAGACTACCCACCCAGCCCACAGATTCACTTGCCCAGCGTGCAGGAACAGGGACAGCCACAGGCGATAGAACTGGTCGGGCACCTCAGGGTTGAGGAAAGGCAGGAGGCCACACACATCATCCATGCAGTGCACCTGTGCGGAGTGGCCAGTCAGCACTCAGTGGCTAGGGAGGAGGGGAGGGAGACACCCTGAGGCCTACCTGAGAACAGAGCGTGGCCTCCTCATGGAAATAGCCCCTCATGAAGTCACAGTACTCCCGGGAGGTGATCTCACATCTGGAAGGTCAGGGCCCAGATTGGAGAGTCACTGCTAGGGTCCAGGAACAGGCACCTGCCCCTACTACCAGGCTCAAGTTTCAGCCCCCACCTCCATTGTTGACCCTTTCTCCTTGTTGGAGTCTTGAGTTGTTCTGGGACTTGGTGGGGGAGAAAGCACAGCCCCAAGGCCATGCTCCAAGCCAGAGGCCTGTCTCAACTGCACACTCACCTGCCCTTGGTGCCAACACAGCAGGGTCGGCCTGTTATGACACAGTCCATGTGAGGGTGGTTGGTATGGTTCCCAGCACTGTTTTTAGTGCAAATCTGGATCACAAGTAGGGAGGAGCCAAGTTAGCTCCCACCCCGACTGTTGCCCTACACCTCACAAGTAGAAAATACCTCCCTCGACTTCAAGCAGACGATTACACATGAGCCTCAGCAGAGCCATCTGTCAAATTGGAATGTCATCAGGCCTTCAAAGTCTAGCCAGCCCTCTTGCTCTGATTACACGCTCAGAGCGACAGCCTTAGGTCATGGACAGGTTGGGCAAAGGCCAAGGGCATTGTGTCTGAAAATGTGGGATGGTCCCACCCAGAGGGATCTCTGGTACCACTGATGGGTGAGGTAGGACAAGCTGACTTCCAACAATTCCCCACCCCAGCTTACCGGCCACTTAGTGATGTCTTCTGGCCACTCATGGGGGTCCTCAGAGGAGGGCTCATCACACACCCTGCATGAGCCCAGTATATGGTCAGAGCCTGCTTTGAGTCCCTGGCTTTGGCACCCTCCCACCCAAGTTGACAAGGGGAGAAGCAAAGGCAGAAAAGGGGGTAGGTAGCCAGGAGGACTGACCTGGGGTCCTGGTGGCAGACAGAGCCAAACTGCCTCTTGTGGCCAGCAAGGTCTGGGGCACTGGGATGGACAGGCCACTTCACCCACACTGCCAGGGTGGACTGCAAGGACACGGGTCAGCCCTGGTCAGAACCCATTCCTTGCGAAGTTTAGTCAGCAATGGGGGCTCAAAGCCAGAATCACAGGCAAAGGCCCTACCACTGCACCCCTAGTAGTTCAATAGCCTGACTCAGTCACATATCAAGATAGATTCTGGCACTAGGAGCATAATTGCCATTAGCTCTTTATATATTTATTTGTTTTTGAGGCAATGGGGACAGGATGCAGAGGTGTTCTACCACACAGCCACACCCAGCCCCTCTTTACTTGTTATTTTTAGACAGAGCCTCACTGAATTGCCCAAGCAGGCCCTGAACTTGCCATCCTCCTGACTCCATTTTCTGAATAGCTGGGATTATAGGCATGCACTACAGCACCTTGCTCCTATTAGCTTTTCAAAAACAGCCTCTGAGGGCTGGGGTTGTGGCTCAGTGGTAGTGTGCTTGCCTAGCCATGTGTGAGGCACTGGGTTCAATTCTCAGCACCACATAAATGAATAAAATAAAGGTCTATCAACATCTAGAAAAATATTAAACAGCCTCTGCATCCTAAATCTGGAAACTGGCTTAGGTACCTCCGTGTAAGCTGTGAAAGGGTATACCCAAACCAAGATCAAATCAAAAAGTCAAATGAACCTTCCTGGGTAAGGAACTGGGGATGGAGGGGCGCAGAGGGAGCAGGCCTCAGAGTGTCAGGCAGTGCAACATGCCAAGAGCAGGGGTCGAAGAGAACTTGGTGGGGCCTGAGTCTGAAATAACTGCAGGAATAGCATACATAAAGGTGGGCCGGGCGCGGAACGCACCGAGCACTCTTCCTCCGAGGTCTGCACGCAGCCAGACCGGTCGTTTCGCACACAACAGGCGGAGTGCTTCTCACGCTCTCGAGCAGCGCTGATGAAGCTGTGCACCTGTGGGTCCTGGCGCATGCAGGGCGAGAACTTGGCACCCAGGTGGATAAGGGCCTCCTATAGGAGATGTGCAGTTGCAGCCCTAGGCCCCCTGCTGGCCTCAGGACCTCCAGGCTCCGCCCCCAGCCCCCACCCTCACCGAGCTGGGACCGATCCAGAAGTTTTCTTGCTGCACATACTTGACATTTTCATAGACACCACGGTTCCGCAGCACCTGAAAAGTCAGGAAGTGGGATCCGATCAGGTCAATAGGGCCCTCTCTTCCCAGAGAGGAGCAGAGGGGGTCCAGACCCTAGCCCCCAATCATCTGGGTCCCAGGTGAGTGCCAGGAGCTCACCGAGTCCACCGTCTCATGCTGCGAGAAACCCACGGGCGCGATGCCATAGATGCACACTGCTAGAATGGTGACCAGCGAGTGCACGAAGGTAAGCCAGTAGGTGAAGAAGGGCCTGCGGGGCAGAGCATCAGTGGGCACATCCCCAAGGCGGAGCCCAGGAACCTGCATCCCAACCCCAAGACATGTTCACAGGGCACACGTTCCCTCCCTGCGCCTACCTGTGGTCGTCCATGTCCTCAATCTGGCGCTTCACATAGCTGTCAATGCGCTTGCGGTAGGTGCGGTTGGTGAGCCGTCCCACCATGCCCAGCCCATACGGTCGCTTCTCCCTGGCAAAGAGCTTGCGCACTGGCACTGCAATGCGTTGGCCCCGCCTGGGTCCCAGGGCGCTCACCACCTCCTGTCGGAGCCGCACCTTGGGCTGCGGGGCTAGGCCGCCCTCCTTCTGCTTCCTCCAGCCTCGCTCCAGGGGCCTGCAGGGAACCAGTTCGTCACCTCCGGGGCCAGACCGCCACCTGCTGCTATCCCTCCCGATGCAACCAAAGCCAGCCAGTCTTTACCCTGCCTTGCACCAGCCTGGCTTGGATGAAGGGGATGGGGGTGCCAAGTCTCAGTTTTAGCCTCTTCCTTACCAGCAAAGGAGCAACCTCAGGACCCTCCCAGGGTGGCAGGAAGGGACCCCAGACCCTGCAAAGGTTGTGTACCTCAGTGATAGGTTACCCTCCTCCATGTTGGGGTCCCCCCGCTGCTGCACTCTGGGATTTCCCCAGGTAGGCAGTGAACACTGGGGACATGTCTAGCCCTGGGACCCCACTGTAGTTGCCAAGCTGAGTTCCCAGTACATTGGGAAACACTCTAGGCAGTGAATGCCGGTACACCCGCCTCAGGGCCCAGCTGCTCCTAAGGCAGAGGTTCCCCACCCCGTGGCCCCCACCTGCCAGCTGCACTCACAGCATCAAATGGCTGCGCTCAAGCTCACTGCGGTCCAGGGCCCCACCCGTGAGGTCGGCCTGCTCTGGGGCTTTCTCCCAGTCTTTGAGTGCTGCCTCTGAAGGGGACTCAAACACTTCATCCGGGTATGTGGACAGCTCCTCATGGAGGACACCTTCCTGAGCAAACACGTGAGGTCAGGTTGGACACAGAGACAGAGGCTGTGGGTGAGGCCCCAGGCTCTCCTTACCCGAGCAAAGAAGGATGTATCTAACTCATCAGGGAAATCTGCTGTGTCCTCCTCCAGGAAACTGGCAGGAGTGAAGCTTCGCCGCTGTGCCCGGCGCAAGGTGCCATCCCTAACGGAGCGACCCTGAGGGCAAGGAGGTGACCTTGGGACCTGATGGCCACTCAGCCCCCCCCCTCACCCGTGGCCCCCACCCACCTTCATCAGTGCTGCAGCGGCCCTGAAGCTCATCTTGGCCACAGATTCACGCTTGCGCCGCCGAGGAAGCCGGTTGAAACCTGAGCGGGAGCTGGAAAAGGAGCAGAGGGAGGCGGCTCCGGGCGTGACCGGAGTGTGCGGGGCGCTCGGGCCATCAGCAGTGTCGTCTGCCATGCGGAAGGCCCGGCCGCGGGCCAGAGGGTCTATGATCTGGTGGAGGCAAAGACAGTGGAGTCAGGCTGGGTTGGCGCCCAGGGCTCTCAACACACCAGAGCCATGCGCGCCTCACGTAGAGGGCACAACTGCTGCTACCTTCACTCCTGGGCCAGGCCACTGTGTGGGCGTCGCCCCGACAGCCACAGCACCAGCGGGGCCCCTCCGCTCCCCTTGCACTGCTGGTCCCCCTGGGATACTTGCCTATCCACAGGTTGCCCCTGTACCATGCCAGGACCCTCTGCCTCACCCAGGTCACCCTCCCCAGAGCCTCCCAGCTGCCTCCATGGATCACCAGCCTGCCCTCCTGACCAGGAGTTCAGGTAGACCTGCCCTGGACCCACCCAGGGGCTGGGAGTGAGGGGTCAGGATGCAGCAACCGCAGCGCACCTTCTGCATGCCCAGCTGGCACGGCCCCACGTACAGCGGGGGTGGCGTCTCTGTGCTGGTCAGCGACGCACTGTCCTGGCTGGGCAGGTCCAGCTCTCGGATGACCTGGGGCTTCAGCTTCCCGTAGCGCTGACTGCAGTGACGGATGCTCTTACGCTGCCACTTCTGGGTGCTGTCACTCTCCTTGCTCACTCCGAACCAGTCCGCTGTGCCCCTGGCACAGAAGCAATTCAGCAAGGGGCAGCCACAGCTCCCCTCCCAGGCAAGAAGCCTGAGGCCGTCCTCCGGGCAGCAAGCCCTGTCCCAGGCCTCCAGCCCCAGCCGCCCCAAACGGTCGATCCTGAGTCCTACAGGACTTGCCCGGTAGGTGTTTCACACAGGCCCTCACCCAACCCGAGTCCAGGGAAAGAGCTCAGCCCCAAGCAGCAGCCCCAGCCAGGCACTGCAGCCCCAGCAGGCTGGGGCCTTCAGACATGCAGACAAAACATGCTGGCACTGCCCTCAGGGCTCAGGAGCTGCCAGCACTAGCAGCCCTCAAGAAGCCACATAACATGCACACACCAGAAAAGAGCGACACACTCACGGCCTGCCTGAAGTACCTGAGCAGGAACCAAGAGAGGGGCTGGCGCTGGGGGGGCAGCCTGCAGGCAGCCCGGGGACCTGGGAGGGGCAGAGTATGGACTCGCCCAAAGCGCACCTGTCGGCTGTGAGGGGCCGGAGCATTAGGGTGTGGAGACAGAGAAAGTTGAGTGCTGGGCAGCAGAGAAGGGCAGCAGGGTGGCAGCAGTTCAGTCCCCAGGACAGGAGGCCCACAGCAGAAGAGAAAGCTGATACTACAAGGACTCCTGCTCCTTCCCAGCCCCAATACCTGAAGGGGGCCCTGTGTGCCTGCCTCTAGGGAGTGGCCAGGACAGTACCTGCGGATGGTCTGTGTGATAGATGTCTGGCGCTGCAGCACTGGCCGCCGGGGCTCATGGTGGGGCGAAGGGACATGGGCCGTCTCGGCTGGCATACTCACACTCCGCAGGAAAGTCTGGCGCTTCAGGGGCTGAGCAACAGGGTCATGGTGAGGAGCCGGGATGGGGCGTACCCACAGCCCTGGATAGTCTGCACCTACCTGCAGGAAGCTGGGTTCCTCTGCTGCTGGGGGCATCATAGCCGGGATGTCCAGCTTCAGCCAGGGTGGCTTCTTGCGCTGTAGACTGCTCGTGCTGTCCCTGCGGCCCTCACTCATGGTTCCAGGTGGAATGAGGCAGGCCTGGAGAGGGAAGGGTGCTCAGTAATGCGGCTGGCAGGCCCCTGAAGACCCACTGGGCCCAGACCCGAGGGAGGCAGAAGCAGTGATGCACCCAATGGGGTGGTCACAGCTCCCACCACAGAAGCCCAGCTAGTGCTCAGCAGTAGCATGTCGGCAGTTGCCTGGTTCCTCTCCACACAGGCCTCAGATGGCCACGTCCACGGGCAGCGCTTTCAGCACCTCCAATGAGCAAGGCACTTGAAGGTGCTTGGCACATGCTAGGGAAGACGTAAGACAAACCTTCCCTCTTGGAAAATAATCATCCTAAAAAAATAAGTGGGTTAGAAGAGATATGTGTGATGGACAGAAAACAGCAATGACAGCTGCTTGGCAGGCAGAGCTTGAAGGGGGTGAGGACCCGAGCACAGCAGGAACAGTGAGGCTCCCTGCCACCTGGAGCTAAGGCTTGCACAGGTGTGGCCCTAGCCTTGCCTTCATTTACAACTGTGGTTTCCACTACAGAGTCAGAGGCACACTACACACAGAACAGAGAGTGAGGCCCGTCCACTGCACAGAGGAATCTCCAAATTCGGAGAAAGTCATGGTTTCGCAGGTGGCAGAGCAGCAGCTGGGGCACCAGGTGTTTTTCTGCAAACCACATTCGCACATAAACCATAATGACCACCAGGTGGCGCCACATGCCCAAAAAAAACAACAGTAAGGCAGCTGGGGGTTTGCATGCCTGATAACCCTGAGCATCTGAGACCCCCCAACCCACCAACACAGGGGAAGACCCAGAGCATAGAAGCCAGGATTCAACTATAAGGCAAGTCCTGGCCTCCTTGGGACTCTATTACGTACATTGTTTGTACAAAGGACAATTGCTGCAGATCTGCACCCATGAGGGTCTGGAAAGCGGGCCCTCTGGAATTATACCTAGAGGACAGAAAACCCCAAGTTCCTCAGCCTCTTCAAAGTGCGCAAACCTCAACAAGCTGCAAGTGGCTGAGTGTGTGACACACCCACTGATGGATTCCACTTGGGAGTCCCCCTCTCAACTGCTTGAAGGAGATAAAAAAAAGTCCCACCCATACTGTAAAAATAGGAAAACTGAGGCATAGAGAACAGAAGCTTGCCTTGCTCAAGATCACATGTTCAGAGTATTATAACTAAGTACAGGCCCAGAGTGATACCCAGGGCTCCTACAGGGCTATATCCACCAGGGAAGGCCCAGAACACTGCATATGGCTCTTATGGGCCCTATACTGCCAAAGAATAAAGGTCTAGGGTGCCAGTCACAGCTCCCACTGGCCCTATGCAGACCAGGAACAGAACAGACAGTGGAAGGGAGTCCTCAGGGATGCCTACTCATGGCTCCACCCCTCACATACCAACCCCTTCTCCAAGCCGATTATGCACTGCTGGGCAGCTGGGGGAGGGGGGGCTCCCCTACTATGTGCCCAGGGGTCCCTCCCTGTCTGTCCTTAGGACCTAGGGTCAGGCAGCATTTGTCTGCATCACTGGGCCTGCCCATGCTGTGCCCCTGTTGCGGGGTGGAAGCCATGTCTGACACAAGGCCATCCTGACTGAGAAATAGATGAGGCAAGGTCCTCCTAGGAGCTGAAGCAAGCCAGCCCTCAGCACCATGTCCAATCCAGATCTGAGTGCCAGGCATCAACAGTGTCTTCCTCATCATCCTGCAGCCACCTTTCACAGACAGCATAGATTAAGGTACGACCACCTGCTGGCAAAATGACTTAGAGGCCACCTCAGTCTCAAATACTAATGGCAGAATCTGAGACACTTTCTAGTGTGCTGGGAAAGCAGGCGGAGCACAGGGGGGGCTCCCAAGCCTACAGAGTGGCCTCAGCACCCTCCCAGTCTATCAACCTCCTCCCCAAGGCTGTGCTGTGCCTGTGGGGCCTAGGAGGTAAAGAGCCAGACACTAGGCAGGATGGAGACGCCCTTGGCATTCCTGCTTAGTTCACCCAAGGGGCCACTCCAGCCCTGCCACCCAAAGCAACATGCCTTCCATCTTCTTACTTGGAAACACCGATGCTGCTGGTAAGATTGTTATAGGGTCCAGAGAGGAGCAGGGCCAACAGTAAAAACAGGGCTACTGTTGCTGGGAGTCCACAGGTGAATGCCAGGGACTGGCCTCTCCAAGAATCTGCCACCTGTGCCCAGCACCTCCAGGTGGCATCCAGGTGGCACCTACTCAGTAGTGCAGGCCCCTCTGCTACTGAGATGCTCCACAGGCCCATCCACACCAATCTCAGGCCTACACACATCCCAGGACCTGCGACCTGCCCTCCCACAACAGGAGCTCCCTGGTCTGGCTCTCCCAGGGCTCACGCACATGTGTGCAGTCCTCTGTCCTGTCACTGACCGGGCCAGGCTGGCTCCAGAGCAAGCACTGGGTATACACACTGACAACTGCAGAGCAAAGCTAGCAGGGAGGAGCCAATTCCTAAGACCCAAAGAGCCAGGATTCCTGAAGGAGAGGACCCTCGGCCATCCTGGGAGGAGGAGCTGCCTATTAGGAGCAATTGTGAGTGCGAAGGGGACAAGCCGTGAGGGAAAGGAGCTGTGACCATGCACAGGCAACTGGACCCACCAGCCCTTGCCTCAGATGGGCCTGCAGTTGGCCCCAAGAAGCACCAGAGACCTAAGCTCACAACAGATACTCCAGCCCCTGTCTGAATATCTAGGCCAACCCCTCCCGTGCTGAGGGGTGGCAGAAGGGTGCAGGAGAACCCATGTGGTCTAGGTCTGGCAGGCAGGGAAAGGACACCCACCCTGCCCCACCACATGCTGGGTGCCCCATCTCAGCATAGAGTCAGTGGGATTCACAAGTCTTGGGGGAGGAGCAGGCCCAGAACGGACAAGTCTGGGCCAAGGAGCAACACACTGCCCACCCACAGTGACCCAGTGCCCAGGCCTCCTCCAGGCACACAGTGGGCTCTTGTTCCCAGACAGCCTCAGGGCACTCTCCCCTAGTCTGGCCCCAGTGCAGGGGGGAACCCCAGCCAGGAGGGCATAACTTCCTGGGGTCACAGCATTAGTCACTCAACAGCAACAGGAGCTGGCCACATGCCCACGGAGGACGAAGTGGAAAGTGCTGGGTAGCAGCGCCAGTGGTGGCAGAGGGCCAGGAAGAGTCCAGTGGGTGCCCCTTGGGCACACCAAGCAGTCTGGGACGAGCGATGAGCCTGAGAGACAGGGAGGTCAGAGACTGGTGTGGAGGGTGAAGTGCAGTTACCATGGCAGAGGGCAGGCGGGGGAGCAGAGTCCTGCTGACTTGGTTCCTCTTCCAGGACAACTGGGGACCCTTCCGGCTGGCCCCAGGCGAGACGCAAGAAGAGACAGGAGCAGGGCATGGTGGCACACACCTGTAATCCCAGCAACTGAGACTGAGGCAGGAGGATCACAAGTTCAAAGCCAGTCTCAGCAACTTAGCAAGGCCCTAAGAAACTTAAAGAGACCCTGTCTCAAAATGAAATATAAAAAGGGCTGGGGATGTGGCCCAGTGGTTAAATGTCCCTGGGTTCAATTGCTGATACAAAAAAAAAAAAAAAAAAAAAAAAGAAAGAAAGGAACAGGAGGCATGAAGGAAGGGCCAAGGCCATGCCGCTGAACCATGTTTGTCCCCATCACCAATGGCCCTTAACAAATCCATTTTGCCATCTGAGAATTATAGCCATGGCATGAACCAGCACACAGTAGGTGCTCAATAAACAGCAGTTGGATCGGCAGCAGAAAGGCTGGTGCTGCGGACTGTGAGGTGGGGCAGGACAGCCATGCAGTTGGTGGTGTGAGAAGGCCAGAGCATGTGCAATGAGGGAGCCACTGGAGGACCAGACCCTGCAGAGGTGCTGCCATTAGCACGGTGTGGCCAAGAGGCACAAAGACACTGGGGCAGGTTGGCCAAAGTCAGCATGTTCTCAGGTGTGAGCAGCAGCCTTCTCTGCACTCAGGCCTGCCCTGGACACTCACAGGGCAACAGGAAGCAGAAAGCACAGCCAGCCCAGGAGATGGCCCACTACCGAGGACAGCTGCAACAACAGGCCCCACCTAGGACACCCACACAGTCATGTCCTCAGCTTACCCAAGCCTGGTCCCAGAAGGAGTTGGCTCCTCCAAGATCCCCCTCAACCTCTCTCTAACCCCTAAACTAAGGTCCCTGATTCTCCCTTGAGAGAAGGGTCACAGCTGCAGCCTAGCAGGATCCCACTTCTCCTCTACTGCCACTGTGTGGCAAAGGGAGGGTCATGGGCCTCCCTGCCTCCTCTGTAAGTGGCACTATGTTGAGAACACTTGCGGGCTCTCTGCAAACCACAAAGGCTCTTCAATCCTTCCAGGGGTCCCTCCCTTTTCTGTGGAAAAAGCAAGTTTCCATGTGGAGCAGGGCAGACCTGAGATGGAGCCAGCAGCCTTCACAGTACTTCTGTGCCTAGGAAGACACACCAGTTCCCTGCCTCCCATATCACCCACCTGTCAACTGCGATCACCCCAAAGAAGCACGCAAATAGACAGTAACAGAACAAGGGGCTTCCTTCAACAGGCCACCTATAGGGCAGCCTGATGGCATACAGGAAAATAAAAGTCCACCCAGGGAAGGGCACTGCCCCATGGCTAATCCAGCATATGTGGCCCAGGGGTCACAGTACCAACCCACTGGAGCTAACAGGGCAGACACACCTGGGGGTTAGGGGACCTGCCACACCAATCAGTCAGAAAGTGGGGGCAAGGACTTGGTTGCACCAGATTTCAACTGTGAAATGCCCACCAAAATGGACACATCTGGTCCCCAATATGGGACCCGGCAGGTTCCAGGAGTTAAGTGAAAGCATAGCACACACTCCTGGATGGTGGGGAAGGGGCCCAACACACCTGGCTGGGAGGCAGATGAGCAGCCCGTCACCAGAGTTCCCCAGAAGTGCCCCGACTGACCCTACATACATGCTCCCTCCTGCCCAGGCACCCTCAGGCTCAGCAACCTCCTGCTGGACCCACTGGATGCAGAATGAGCCTGGAATGGCACCTGGAGGAAACAGGAGCCCGGCACACCTGCATCAAGCATGATCCTAGCTGACCCCACCAATCTATCATAGCATGTCCATCTTACAGATAAGGAAACAGCCTCAGAAAGGCCAGTCACTGCCTAAGGTCACAGAGATCCCAAAGGAAGTCCAGGTCTACCCAGGAACTGGGGTGGGGGTCTCCATCTGCCTGTCCAACTACAAACCAGCTGTGTTCTTGGACTATGGAGGGCTATTGGGCTCCATATGCAATCTCCTGCCCCCAAACGGAGTGTCCTGCCCCCAAACGGAGGCACCTGGGTGGAGGGAGGACGGTGCCACCACTAAACACTGCCAAGGAGAAAACAGGAACCAAGAAATGGTATTCTGGGGCACAAAGTCTATCCTGTTAGACACTGAGGAGGAACAGGGATGGGCTGAGGCCACTAGGACACTGAAGTGTTTGAGCAGCAGCTGGAGTCAGAAAAATGCTGGGGAGATCCCCGGTGGTCCATGGAGAGTAGGAAGACCTGGGGGATCCTGCTCACCAAGGGGTCCTGGGAAAGGCCAGCTCCCCAGGGTAAGGATTGCCTGGTTCCCTGATGCTGGCCTCAGTGGGCCTGTGCAACAGGAGGGTATATGGGGAGCCTGGAGTTCAAGGGTCAGTGCCTTCAATCTAGGACCACAGACTCCCTGGCCCTTGCCCCATGCTCGCAATTACCCTGGTGCCAGAGGGCTCAGCTTCAAGGACCCCTGGAGCCCTAGTCTTCTCCCACCTCCAGGTACGGGCAGGGGGCTGGGGCTGGCTCCATGGGGGTGGGGAGATCCCAGCCTGAGACTGCCCAGGCTTCTAACTGAGCTAAACCTGAAAAGCCAGTTTCATCCTTGAATCTCCCGGCTCCAACAGGAAGTGCGCGCGGGGGGTGCTTTCCCTGCACCGGGTTAGGGCTTCCAAGCCCAGGCCCCGCCCACCCAGACAGACACGGCCTGAGCTGCACAGTGAGGAACTCCGGTCGGGACCGGTCAGGACCATCCCGGCGGAGGGCAGGAATGCGTGGGGGACCCCCTGCCCGTTCTCCACCCAGACCCACAAACATGTCCCCAGCGGGACACAGCCAGGCCCTCGCGCAGCGCCCAAAGCACCGGTGCGGCTGTCACCGGACGGGAGAAGGCCGGCTTCCAGGAACCGGGCCGCGGCCTGGGCTCGGCCGCAGCCCGCCCGTCCTGGCCACCAGGCAGGGCGGGGGCTGTCTTCGGAAGCGGCTCCCGCGGCCCTGGAGCCCGGTGTTCACGGACCGGTGCTCACGGACGGGGACGGCGCTGCGAAGCAGCAGGAGGCCCCGGCGCCGCACCCACAGCTGCTGCTGTTCCTCCCTCCCCCGGAGCGCCGGGACAGGGACGGTCCGAGACGCCCCGCCCTCCCAGCCCGAGCTTCCGACACCACCCGCCGGAGGTCGCGAGGCAGGAAGGCGCGGAGGTCCGGGGACTGAGCGCCCGGTCCGGGGTTGGGGCCGAGCCAATCCAGCCATGGGCCATTTTGGCGGCGCGCCGGGCCGCCTGCGCCGGCGCTCGGAAAACTCCGTGGAGAAAGTCGGCGGCCCGGCGGGCACGCGTCCGAAAAAGTCCCGGCGCGGCCCGGGCCTCCGCCGCCCTCCACTCACCGCCGCCTCTGGGCCGGGGTCCTCCGAGGGCGTCCGGAGGCGCCGGGAGGGCGCCCGCGCCGAGTCCCCGCCGCGCCCGCCCGCGCGCCGCTCCGGCCGCCCGCCCGGGAATGCCATGGAGCGAGGGGCGTGCGCGCCGGGGGCGGGCCCGGCCGGAGGGGCGGCCGCGCTGACTCAGGGCTCAGGAATGCGCGCCGCCCGCCGCAGGGCGGATGCGCCTCCTCCGGGAAGGACGCCGGGCTGCGCTTTCCACCGAGCCTGCCTGCGGAGACACCGGTGGCCCGGGTTCGGCGTCGCCTCAGCTTGTGCGGAAGGGCCTGAGGGAGCCGGTAGTCAGCGTCAGTCCCGGGCTCCGCGACCTCTCCCACACTCCACTGAGTCGAGTTTGTTCTGCTACCTGTGCTGGGGATTGGCGACAGGTAGCATGGAAATGGAAAGGGTCCGAGGATCTTAAAAACGGACTGCAAACTCCCTCCTAAGGCTGGCACGGACAAGCCACTTATCCCACGGGTCAGAGTCCCACGTGAGCATCCACTCCCCATCACGTATGAAAACACATCCCTGACCCAGGGCGGTGGCACACTCCTGTAATCCCAGCTACTCAGGCGACTGGGGCAGGAGGATCGCAATTTCCAAACCAGAGTTGGTAACTTACAGGCACCCTGTCTCAAAAAATTAAGAGGGCTGGGCATCTAGCTCAGTGCTACAGTGCCCCTGGGTTAAATCTCCAGTATGGAAGGCAGGCACACTTCTGATCACTCATTCATACATTTGCTTACACACATGTTCACACACCTGTTTACACACACAGACTGATATGCATACATCCCACTCAGGCGCACACTTTCATGGGTACATACTGATATCACTCGCATTTGCACTTGTACATGCTCATATTAACGTGTTTACACAATGATACACATGCACTCCATCACAACCACACCATGTCAGAGCAGTTAAACCTTCCCTTGACCCTGGGATCCCAACCCTGTTACCCCAGCAGGTGCTGAGCCTGGGCTGCAACCACCACCACTGAGATCCTGCCTGCTCTGAGTTAGACACAAAATGGCCCGTCTGCTTTCCTTCGAGGCTGCTGGTGGGGGTTTCCTAGCATCCCTCTCTCCTGACACTGGAGACAACTTGTACCAACAGCAAGGTCAGGCAGGGCTGTCCAGAAGCCGGGAGTGAGTGGTAGTGGGTCCAAGTTACCCATGGGTAGTGGTTTGGAGGTCTCCCTTCTTCCCACAAGTCACTCAGGCCTCAGAGGTCCACAAATGACCAGACCCTGTGCTGTTCACAAGGCCACTGCTGCCCAGGTCACATCCTTGGGGACCAGGTGGTATCAGGCCTCTGGGAACTGAGTTCCTGGCACCAAAAGTCAGCAAGCTACATCCAGTGCCCAACTACATGAACTGAAAATAAAGTTGACCACTTGGACCAAAGGTGGTGGTACACTTACCGGTAGACCCCAGAGCCCAGACCAGGGGCCAAATCCTCTGATGGCATCCCCATTCATCAAGGGACATAGAGGTATCCACTCAGAGTGAACCCTCTACAAACACAGGTGATATCAAAACAATTCTTGCACAGAGGGAGATAGTGGAAGCTTGGAGGTGGGGGATGGAGGAAGCTCCTTCACTGGGGAGAGGCTGCTGGTACATCAGGAATAACAGTGCCTGCACGTGCCACTCTTCCTCCTATGCCAGGCTCAGAGACAGGATAGTCTCCATTCCTAGCATTCTTGACCCCTGCCAGGGATAAGCAGGCCCTGCAGAGCCTGGATGCCCAGACTGGGCTGGCTGGGCCAGCAGTGACATCTCTCTGGAAAGTCAGGGACTGGGCTTGCCTCCAACAAATGCCACAGCTGGGCATCTGGTGTCTGTGGGTCTCCTCCTGAAGTGGGCATTGTAGGCACTATCCAGACCCATCTTGGAGACACAGAAACTCCCTAGCTGCCCGGAGCACCAACCACAACTGAGACACAACCCTAGCCAGGAGTCACTTTCAACACAAGAGAGTGCCAAAAAGGCAGTGTGCATCTAGCAACAGGTGAACAGCTTTCCTGTGTTCATTCCCAGGAGACTTCTCTGTTCCCAAGCTCCAGTGGATCTTTACCACTGAGCAACATCCCCAGTCCTTTTTACTTTGAGATAAGGTGGTCTCACTAGTTGCCTAGGCTGGCCTTGAACCTGTGATCCTCCTGCCTCAGCTTCCAGAGCCACTGGGATTACAGGTGTATACCAACACCCCTCACTCTTCCACTCCTGCAAACCAGCTTTCTAGCCCCTCCATATCAGGAGCAGGCCCCTGCAGGCATATCCCTATACCAGCATCCATGTCCAGGAATCCCCAGACTGACCTACCTTGGCCTCCTGAGCAAGGGCATCAAGACAGCATGAGCAAAGTAAAGTGGACATGTACGTGTACGTGTTCAGGCCACCTAGACGTGCCTGAACACATGTATTCTGCCTCATTGACCTATTCTCTGGTGGAGAAGTCCCCTAAATGGAATCCCAGTCCTTGGTTCCTCTCTTTTCCCTTCATCCACCCTGGTAAAATGGAAATCAGCTGCACTTGCCTAGCACACCCAGAGCTGTTGGGCAGCCTTCTGGTGATGGGCCAGTCTTGCCTACCCAGGTCTTGTGGAGCTCACGCCAGGACATGAGGGGGTGGGGGCCCTGACTAGTCCCAGTAAGAGTAATCCTGGCAGCCACCCAGGAATCCTCAGTTCAGCCTCCAGGCCATAAGTCATCGCCCCAGGGGGCCAGCCCCTGAGCTTTGGAGGGCCCGTGAATAGATCAAAAGAAACTTCCCCTCCCTGGGAAGCAGAGATGCAGGGATGGGCTTAGGACCAGCGCCTGGCTATTTGGGGAGGAGGCGGAAGAGGGCCAGGCTAGCAGGAGGCCTGAAGTCATAAGCTATTTATGAGGCAGCTGCCCCTTCCCCATGACCCTGGGCTTGGCAAGGGGGTCCTATTAGCTCAGGACTCAGGGCCTGCCAGCATTGGCAGTACTCCCTTCCCAGGGAGGATGCAGCCCACACAAACCCCATTAGACCTGCCCAGTGGCTGCCCTTTCTACCCAAGGAACTGCCCCACCCCCAGGCCCACCAGACACAAAGCCACTGAAGCCAGTCAAGGTGGAAGCCACTGTGCTGAGAAGGTGCTGCAAGGGTGCTCGTGTCTGATCTGTAGGAACTCACTGGCTGATCTTAGTTACGAAAGACTAAGCCAGTGTCCTGGGCTCCTGGGCCTGTGAGGTTGGAACCCTCCTCTCTTTGGCCTTTAGTGCCAACAGGAACTGACAGCCACATCCCCCACAGCTGGAGGCAGCTCCAGCCCTTCCACAGCCTGTGGGGGGAGGGGCAAGGGGGCAGAGCAGCTCCTGCCAGCACTGACCCCAGCCTTAACCCTTTCAGACCGTCAACGCCCATGCCTCCTCACTGCCATCCTTGCCTTCCCCAACAGGCCTCTTCAACACAGCAGCAGGGCACAATGGGGACAGGAGGCCCCCAGGCCCCTCTGCCTTCTGGTTCTACCTTCTCTTGCTCCTGGTCAGTCTACCAGCCAGCCCTGCAAACCACTGTGGGAAAGCCCAGCCCACCATTTCCAGCCTTCAGTGGGAGCCTAACACCACAACCAGGAAGTAGGGGGTAGGGAGGGAGGGCTTGCATAAACCCCACCCCCTGCTTCCCCAGGCCAGAACATCTGGAGAAATGGGAAGATGATGTAGGCCCCACCTCCTTCTGGGGCAGGGTCCAGGCTGCCCACCAAATGGAATGAGCCTTCCTTTCATCCCAGAGGACTAGAGAATCCTCCAGAATGCCCATGATTTCTACAACACCCACATCCTCCATGCCCTAACCAGGGAGAAAGGGGCCCACCTAGGGCCTCAGTTTTCCCTCCTAGATTGGAAGGGGAAGGGGTGGGGGGGCTGTTCCCACAGGAAGGGATAGTCATTGTTTGGGCGGAATGGCTGCAGGGGATAAGGAGGAAAGTGGGTGGGAGTTACATTCAGGCCTGCCTCATTAGCAGGGATTTATGACACATGCCCCCCCCCCCCCCGCCCCCATCCCCGGAAGCAGCCAGCAGTGCCACAAACAGCTGGGTGGCTTCCAGCAGGCAGCAGGCTGAGGCTGCCCCTTCCCTCCCCAGGAAGTCCTGGTTGGGGACCATGGGGGTGGGATAGCTGAGCCACAGCCAGGGTCAGAGTTCTGCCCATAAGCTGGTCAGCAGAGATGCAGCTGGAGACCAAGTGCTTTGTTCACCTGAGGGTCACAGACACATGGTCTATCCCTGTCCTATCCAGCACCTTTCATGCTGCGCCCAATTGCTCTGAGGCCTCTATGGTACCTTCCCAAGGCCAGGGTCACAGAAATCAGAGCTCCGGACAAGCCCAAGGGTCGGGTTGTGGGTGTATGGGTGTGTGTGGGGGTGGTGGTATGGTATCTGCACAGAGGCCCAGCAGACCCAGAGAATCCCCACAGGAGCAGAGGAGGAGCGGGGTGGCTCTGCTGGTATAGAGGCTGCCCCTGAAGGCTCCCTCTCTGGGCCTAGCACTCCCCTGCCAAGATGCAGGGCGGGAAGCAGGCGCTGGGCATGGGGAGCGGGCAAGAGTGTAGGGCAGCTGCCGCCCAGCAGGGCTGGTGTTCACGGGACCCCACAGCCCTGATCATGGCCTCAGACCCTTGAGGAGGCTGGCCACCCTCCAACTGGCCCGCCCAGGACGTGGGTGAGCTGCTCTCCACATCCCTGGGGTAGGAGGGGTGAAGGCTGCACTGCAGAGACAGAGTTCCCGCTGCTCCCCACTTCCTTCCTCTGACCGGCTGTAACGACCCCGGCCCAAGGGTCCACTTCCTGCCCACTCCACTCAATGCCCGAGGTGGGGGTAGACAAGTCCCTGCCAAGGGCTGGGCCGCCGCCTCCTGGCGCGCTCTCCACAGTGCCGACCGCGCCGCAAGGCAGGGTCTTTGAATCCGTCCAGCTGCCGGGCCATCTGACCGCTGGTGGGGGCGGGCTCTTCGGAGGTCGGTGACACGGGGCAGCCGAGATGCAGGCGGCTCACTGGGGAAAGGACCCAGCCGCCTCCGCGCGCTGCAGCAAGCGCAGGCTCCACCAGACCGGCTCCGCCCCTCTTGAGGCGCGGCCGCCCGGCAAGGCGCCTACCACGCAGGCGCGGACCCCGCTCACCCGCAGGGCGCCTCCCACGCAGGCGCGGCCCCGCCCACCTGCAGGGTGCCTACCACGCAGGCGCGGCCCCGCCTGCTTTCCGGGTGGCCACGGGGCGCAGGTCCGAGTGGCCGGAAGCTGGCGCGCGGCGGGTCTCGGATACCTGCGTACCTCGCGGCGGCGAGGCTGGAACCCATGAGAAAGCCAGAGAGTGCGCCCGCGGGCCCCGATGGGGCCTCTATTTCCTGGACGAGCCCGCCGCCCAAGAGCTCCCAAGTGACCGGATGCCGTGGGGCCGGCCAGAGGCCAAAGCGGGTGAGAGCGGGGCGCAGCGTCGCGGAGGCTGAGCCCACGGCGCGCTGGCACGGTGGGCCGGGCTGCAGAGACGGTCACGTCAGGGTCCATTCACGGCGGACTGGCGGCCTCGGCCAGATGTGGACCTCAGCACTGGTGTTAAAAATAATAGGTGTCTCTCGGGGCAGGGCGCCTTGGGTACCGCCGGAGACCAGCGGCCCAGGAAGGCGCCTCAGGCCCCACGCTCACCTGCCGCCTTCCTCGCCTGCTCCCCTTGGCCCCTGAACCGCTGAAGATGCGTGGTCTGGTTTCCTCTCGCCCCACTTGCTCCTTATTCTGACATCCTGGATACTAACGCAGAGTGCAGTTAGGGACTGACCGGGGTTACGCCCTGAGCACTTGGGATGGGGTTGGGCAGATGGTCAGCCCCATTCTCACCCAGCTGAATGTGTCGGGCCTCCTGGGCCAGAGAAGTCTGGGACAGTGAGAGTCCTGCCATCAGCAGGCAGTGGGGAAAGGAGCCTACAGTGTGTTTCTCTGCTAGGCTCTGCCCAGGTCTGGGCTGGGTTTTTTTGGTTTTGTTTTGTGATATCCAGGGTGCTCTACCCGTGAGCAACAGCCCCAGCCCTTTTTGAAACACGATCTAAGTTGCACAGGCTGGCGGTCAGCATGGAATCTTCCTGCCTCCACCTCTCTAATAGCTGAGATTACATGCACAAATTCCTGTACATGCGTACACTGTAAATTCCTGGCCAGGGTTGGGTACAAAGAGCAGGGTTCCAGAATCAAACTCAGAAGGTTCCCTGGGGTCCACATGATGAATGGGAACAAGAGGGTCCCTAGCTCTTCCTGTTCAGGCTTAGACATCCAGTCCCCTCCCAGGTCCTGCAGCCCTGGTCCCCAGGCTGTGCATCTCCCATGTGTGAAGGGTCCAAGGGGTAGTGTCCACCTGCCACCCAGCAGCCCGTCATCACCTGAGGCTGAATATGTCAGCTGTGGCATTGTTCGTGCCTCACAGCAACCCATGAGGTGGGCACCGCAGTTTGCTGATGAAAAAAACTGAGCTTCTGAACTGCCAGGGCCTGTTTCACCACACGGTTACCTGGTGCCTCCTACTCAGTGCTTCTGTTTTTCCCACTGCAGCTTTCCCGAAGGATGGGGCAAAAAAAGCAGCGACTAACAGAGGCAGAGCTGCAGCAGAGCCCACTGGACACAGCCCAGACGCCTTCCCCAAAGGACCCCCACTTGAGACCAACCTCTGCCCTGGGCCCCCAGCGCAGCATCTATTTCTCCAGCCCACAGGGCCACCCTGCCCGGCTGGGGACAGAATTTTTTGACCAGCCAGCCGTCCCCCTGGCCCGCGCCTTTCTGGGACAGGTAATATAAACAGTGGTATGGTCTCTGCTGAGGTTGCCATCATCAGGCCCTCACCACTGTTCACAGCCTGACCTGACCCTCAGTGGACCGTCCTTGTACTGGTGCAGTTAGCTGCTTTCCCCCCTGAAGATCCTCGTCTTACTCATCTGGGGCCACTGGGGGATGAGGAGATGGCTGGTGCTGTTTGCCCCAGATGGAGGCAGGGCTGCCACCATCAGCCTTCCTATACTCGTGAGGACAGGAGCAGTTCACTGCCAGTTTTCCCACCTGGGACATGGAAGCTTAGTTCCTGTCTACCTGGGGCTCCTCAGGGCAGGTCATTTGAAGGTACTACAGCACTGTTGGCCCTGTATCATTGAGGGGCCAGCCACCTTCGCCTGCTGTTTCCTGACAATCAGCACTCCAGTCGGGATGACGTTACTGACAGTTTTAGACACATGGGATCTGTGTGGCCACTGTTGGGCTGCCAGCATCAAAGTTGCCTTGGTTCAGCCACCCTCCCACCCCATGGTTCACAGTGCCAGCTCTGGCCTCCCAGTAGCCCCTGTGGCTTATTGTAGGTACAGGATCTGGGCTCTGCCGGACATATCAGAGTGGGAAGCAGGGACCATCCTGCGGTGGCCTGCCATGCTTCCTGTCACTACCCATGCACAGCCATGGAGTCCTGGCTGGGTCCATCTGAGTCCCATCTGGGTATTGTTCCCGGATGCCAGAGTTCCAGAACGGGCTTACTGGCTATCCCAGAGATTCCCTGGTGCCCTTTGTCTTTTAACAAGCCTACTTTGAGGTTGAAATGACCAAGGACTCTGCCAGTTTCTGTGACTAATAGAAAAACCAGTGTCAAGAGTCTGGTGCTGGGCTGAGGTTGTAGCACAGTAGTAGAGCACTTGCCTTGAATGTGTGAGGCACTGAGTTCGATCCTCAGCACCACATACAAATAAGTAAAATAAAGGTCCATTGGCAACTAAAAAAATATTAAAAAAAAAAAAAAAAAAAAGTCTGGTGCTAAGCCAGGTGTGGTGATCCACACCTGTCATTCCAGTGACTCAGGAGGCTGACCTAGGAGGATCACAAGTTTGAGGCCAGCCTCAGCAAGTTAGCAAGGCCTTAAGCAACCTAGCAAACCCTGTCTCAAAATAAAAAGGGCCAGGGATGTGCCTGAGTGGTTAGGTACCCTGGGTTCAATCCCTAGTACCAAAACCAAACAAACAAAAACAAAATTGGGTGCTGAAAAGAGAAAACCCTAGCCTAGTAGAGAAGGGATGAGATTCTGTTGCCATGAAGATGCTGCAAAGGTCAGAGAATCCTTCTGAAAGTACCTTAAATATTGAACATTTATGATATGACCAACAGTATGTGGGGCAGGTGCACCCCAGGATTGATGGTCAAGGACCACAGCGCATTCATCTCTATTCAGTGTCCTCAGCACATCATTTCCCTTTAGTCCCCTGTCATACCTACTGGAGTCTGTTGACAAGGTGATGTCCAGCAGAGAAGAGGGTACTCACCCTATGTCCCTTTGGTCAGGGAGGACAGCCTTTTCCATAAACTCCCAGTGAGTGCTCTTGCAGACCCCTCATCAGGATCACCCTCTCATCAAAAGGTTTATTTCAGGGCGGAAGATATAGCTCAGTGGTAGGGCGCTTAAGAATGCTCAAGGTCCTGGTTTAGTCTTCAGCACTGAAAAGTTAAACAAGTTGCCCTGACGACTCAGACCACTCTGAGCTGAAGGGGTGCTGTCTCCCCCAGGAACCTCTATCAGAGAGCTAAGGGGCACTCCCTGCAGAAGGGCAGCTGGGTCCCAGGATACCCAGGAGGTGTGGGGGCAGGCTTGTGGCCCCCATGATGGCTTTTGGGCTCTAAATAAGAGCAAGGGAAGAGACAGATGGGAGGGACTGTCTGAGCCTGACACTTTCTGAGCTAGTGAGAGGTTGCACAGGCTGGGGACTGTCAGGATGGGTGGAACCCTGTCCCTTCTAGCCCTGAGCAGACTACCCACAGGTCCTTGTCCGGCGACTTCCTGATGGCACAGAGCTCCGAGGACGCGTTGTGGAGACCGAGGCATACTTGGGACCAGAAGATGAAGCTGCCCACTCGAGGGGTGGCCGGCAGACCCCCCGCAACCGCGGCATGTTCATGAAACCTGGGACCCTGTATGTGTACATTATCTATGGCATGTACTTCTGCATGAACGTCTCCAGCCAAGGTTAGTGATGTTGGCATTAAGGGAGCAGAACTGGAAGAGCCCCCTCAGCTAGTACTTGGGGGACCCCCAGGACGACTGGGTAGGTGGGCATATGAGGAAGGAGCTGCCATTGCCAGGGCCAAGTTCAGGTTTCAGGAGCTCTGGCTGCATTGATAGGGCACGGTTGGCTAAAGGGGCTGGGGCCCTATGAGATAGAGGCCCTGGGACAGACCTGAATGCAGACCAGACAGATTCCATGAGGTCACCACTGATCCCAGAGCTCAAAGCTGATGTCAGAAAAGCACTGGGGTAGATGTGGAAGGGGCAAGTTGTAGGGAAGCATGGGACAGATCAGTCCAGACTGAGCTAGGCAATTGCAGGAGCCTGTCAAGTGGCCTGTTACGGGGTCTGGTCAATTCCCAACCAGGAGCAATTCTGCCCCTTAGGGGACATTAGGCAATGTCTGGAGACATTTTTGGTCATTCTATGGCTGGGGGTGCTCCTGGCATCTGGTGATTGGAGACCAGAGTGCTGCCAACCCCCCTACAAGGCACAGGACAGCCCCCACCACACAGAAGCCTCAAGCCTGCAGTAGCTGGCTTGGTGTTTTGGGAGAAGCCCTCACTTATGAGTCCAGCTCTGGTGCAGACTGTCCTGGGTGAGCATGTGAGCAAGAGACTGGGCAGGTCCTTAGCTCAGAGCACCATCCTGCCAAAGCCACTGCTGACCAGGAACATCACCTGTCTGGCCCACCTGGCCAGCCAGTCCCTGCATCATCTGCTGAGCCTTCTTCACCCACTCCCAGACAAATGCTTGGGGAAACCAGTGGGGGTCATAGTCCAGTATTTCCCAGGCCATGTGTGAACAAGCACAATGACAAAATTTCGGCTGTCCAGAGCAGACCATTGGGGATGTGAAGTGCACAAGCCTTGGAGAGTGGAGGCCACAGGGACTGTAGGACCAGCAAGACTATCCCCATGCCTGGCCCAGAGCAGATGTGGAATAAAGCTCTGGGTGACTGGTTATCCAGGAGGGTAGAAGAACTTCCTGGAGGGCCATGGTCACTCCTGAGAGTTGGTCACAGAGATCCTTGTTGGCAGTGGAACTAACCTCAAGCAGGAAGGGCTGGCCTCAGAGGGGAAAGACTGGGCCTAGAAATGCTTGATGCTGTAACCAATGAAGTGGCAGCAGGGATGTGACCTGTTCCTTTCTGAATATGTGACCACGATGCCCCAGGAACGTCCAGGTTGGGGGGCAAGACCCCACATGGGTGAAGACAGTTAGGGTTGGGGCCATCAAATGAGTGGTGGTTGAGGATATGGTCATCACCTGTACAGGTGGAGGCAGCACATGGAGATGTGGAGGGGCTAGGTTCAGGAAGAGAACAGCCAGACTGCCAAGGCTGGAGCCACTGGGCAGCAGAGCAGGGGCGAGATGGTGGAGGCTGGATAGGAGGAGAGCAAAGGTGATGTGAGACATGCGTTCTGTGCAAAAGAGCCAAGAGAGGGGGTGTGCCAGAGTGGGGACTGAGCTGCTCTTCCTTTACAGGTGGCTCAGCAGTGGTCTGCCTGATTTCTGCAAAAGTGACTCAGGGTGGGCACAGAGGGTGGGCACGTGGCAAGCTGGAGGCAGCATACAACTCAGAGGGACTGGAACCTCCAGGCTTTGTGTCTTGAATCTCTTTGAAACCTGGCTGGTTACAGGGCATCTGGTCACAAGAACCCAGCACTTGCTGGTTGCAGGCTGTGCTACAGGGGATGGCTCCATTCACTTGGACTGGCCCTGGGTACTGATGCAGAGGCTGGGAGGAGACCCATCTGGCCGAGTCCCAAGGGTGGGGACTAGCTTGGCCATATTCAGGCCAAGCTTGACTCCCAGGTGACTGGGAGTCCAGGGTGCACAGGTGAGCAGCCTTATTGGAGGGTCAGAGTTGTTCTGGCCAAGGTCCAGATCATCATTGTCCAAGACCAGTAATAACAAGGGCCCTCCCAGATGTTTGAGACAAGAGGAATTTAGGCATCTGTGCCTTCTTGGTGGGCCCCTGAAGTAGCCTGACCTGGGCTGGAGGAGATCCCCTAGGGAGGTCTTATGGACATCTCCTCTTGACATGCTTACAGAGGGTTAGTGGACAGTCCTTCCACTGAATCACAAGCTGGGGCTGTCCGAGCATCCTGTACATGCTGGTGACTGCCCAGGCCAATTTCCAAGCTTGGCCAACAGGGATGGTTAGTGGCAGACAGATGGGAGAGCAATACTCTCTGGCTAGGAATCTGAGTCAGCCCAAGATTTCCCACTTCTTAGCAGGGTTACTCCAGCCCAGGAGCACCAGCGGTCTGGGGCTTCACACTTGGTGCCAAGCACAAGATGAAGGGAAAGAGGCTGTGGTTGTAGCTCAGTGGTCCAGCACTTGCCTAGCATGTGTGAGGCACTGAATTTGATTCTCAGCACCACATTAAAAAAATAATTAAAGAAAAAGATGAAGGAAGGGAAATACCAACGCCATGTGGTGGCAGGCAGGCAGGTGTCCCTCCAAAAGGCACAGCTGCCTTGTGGATGCAGGTATGCAGCAGGGAAGCCAGGCCGAGGGGTCTGGACACAGGGAGATGCAGACCCAGAAGGCAGTGACCATCCGTGCAGCACTGACACTGGAGTTGCACAGGAATGGGAGGACGGGGGCCAGGGAGGCTCTGCTTCCAAACTGTCCATCTGTTCAACAGGGGATGGTGCTTGTGTCCTACTGCGAGCACTTGAGCCCCTTGGGGGCCTGGAGACTATGCGCCAGCTTCGCAGCAACCTCCGGAAAGGCACCCTTAGCCGCACTCTCAAGGACCGTGAGCTCTGTAATGGCCCCTCCAAGCTGTGCCAGGCCCTGGCTATTGATAAGAGCTTTGACCAGCGGGACCTGGCCCAGGATGAAGCCATGTGGCTGGAGTGTGGTCTGCCAGGGCCCAGTAGGCCAGCTGTGGTGGCAGCAGCCCGTGTGGGCATCAGCTATGCAGGGGAGTGGACCCAGAAGCCCCTGCGCTTCTACTTCCAGGGCAGCCCATGGGTGAGTGTGGTGGACAGAGCAGCTGAGCAGGACACACAGGCCTGAGCAAAAAGCCCATTCAGACAGGCATTTTAATTGTTTAAAAACCAAATAAATGCTTTTACTTTACTGTTTGTCTTTGCAGAGCCCCTGGCTGATCCGCATATGCCTAAAGCCAGTCCTTCCAGGGTTAGGATCAAGAGGAAGAACCACACAATACACGCACATTCTGGGGCAGGGTCCTGGCAGGAAGCTTAGCCGCCACCCACCACAAGGGTGGCCTATGTGCTGTGGTGAGGCTGGGGCCAGGAGAGGACCACAGCAGTCTGGGAGGAATGCAGTGCATGGAGAGCAGAGGTGGTGCTGGGTGAGGGAGCCACACGTGCAAGGACACGGTCCTCACCAGACACAATCTAGACAGCCCCCTTCAGCCTAGTGATGCTAAGGCTGTTGCAAGGACCAGGAGCAAGTTGAGCACAGAGAGTGGTGGCCCCACAGCTGCTGCTGGATGGGAGCAAGGTGCCTGTAGCAAGGTCAAGAGCTCTGCAGGCCTTCAGTCAGGCCAGGGCTGGCAACCCACAGTGCCTACCCTCACGCCCCATTGGTTTCCTGGCTCATGTGAGCAGTGCCTGGAAGACAGCAATGACAGGGTCCTCATGGGTGGTCACCACCAGCACACTGCGGAACTTGTCGAAGAGCATGAGCAGCTGGGAGCGCCGAGTGTTCTCATTGTACATGATCTCCTCCAGGTGGTGGTGGCCACGGAAGTAGTGAAGGAGCCTGGGGGAGGGGTGGCATTAGCCAAGACCAGGCCAGCACCCTGAAATCCTCTGTCCAACAACCACAAGTGTGGTCAGCTCAACATCCTGGGCCCAAAACCCACTGGAGTCCCATGACCAGCAGTGGGCATGAAGTGGTCCTTACAGGAAGCACATCTGCCTAAATCTAGAGCCACTGAAGCCTGCACCCCAGTATGGGGAAGAGGCTGCTTGAGGCTCCTCTGTTCTGTGCTGCTGTGGTCACTTTCTGCAGCTAAGAAGAGCTGCACATGCTTCTTTGAAGGGTCTGGAGTGTGGTTTACACATAGTGCTGGCAACCTTACCTCTCCTAGGAAACCACACACCTCCAGTCAGGGTTGGGTGACAGACTGTCAGACCTATAAGATGCAGGGGTCCTAGGCAAATCCCTGCCAACTCCTACACAGGTAAGAACTTGCAGGAGAGACTCCTAGAGACAGGCAATTAAGGTCCCAGGCCTTGGTGACAGTGCTGAGATGCCATCTCACCCTGACACATGTGATCATGTCAGGTATGCCCCTTCCACTTTCTGTACAGCTCCACTAGCCACCAGCCCCCACCTGGCAAACATGCGCAGATCCTCAGGGTTCTGGGCAGCAGGTACACTGAGGATGGCTGCCCGCTCATGCTCTGAGAGGCTGGCCAACAGGCTCTCTGTCATCCGCTTGTTCAGTGGTGAATCCCCACTGGGGAGCAGCTCTGCACTGGAGTTGTCCATGCTGGGGCTGGTGAGGGTCATGTCATCACTGCTGGCTGTGGGCAGTACAGGTCAGGATGGATTGCAGGATGCTACGGGAACAGTGAGGGCAGAGCCAGCCCCACCCAGGGACACAGGGCCCATCCTGGTCCCCCAGCTGTTCCACCCAGAAACTTGTGTGCCACCCCATCCCCTAGGTATGACATCCCCCCTCACAGGTCTGACTTAGAACATGGGAGCAGCCCCAAGGGCCCTGAACAGGTCCCCCAGCATATTTCCTACATCCCCAGGTACGCCTGGGCATCCTGCACCCTCGCCCAGCTTGGAAGATGGAGCACCTGTACAGGCAAGGTTTTGCCAAACCCGGGACCCAGCACTTGGCAATGGATTGCCACCTTTAGGGCTCTTCCCAGAAGTGACCATGACAGTCTCCTCATGGGCCCTCAGGCACAGGGGTTTCAACTGTCCTGGTGATGTGAAATCCTGCTCTGATCCCAGGCTGGGGCTGTTACTGGCCGGCAAGCCCCTGCTGGAGAGGCCAAGGACAGCCATGGTGGTCAGAGAAGACTGGAAAGGGGTCTCCATGGGAGACATGAAGGTGGACACACGTGTGCAGCCATGTGAAGGCACTCGTCACGATTCCTAGCTGCCACCCCATGTTTCCCCCACTGCGAGACAGGTGCCCAGGGTAGGGAGAACCCTACTTGGAGAGCCAAAGCTTAAGGCGTTGGGTGTGCTGAGGCTGCGGCCGCCAACCCGGGCAGTGAAGGGGACGTCATCCTCCCGCAGGCGGGGCTCCTCCTCACTGGGGGAGGCCATCAGGCAGACATAGGTGTGCAACTGGATGAGGAGCCGGTGCTGCAGCATCCACACCACCATCTGGATGAGCTGGGTCTGTGGGCAGGCAGTGGGTAAGGCCAGTTCCCCCACGTCAGTGCTAACCCTTCCATGGCCTGGCCCCAGACAGCTCAGCACACTCTGGTGCTGAGTCCTTGGCAGGAAAGCCTTCACCTCAGAAAAAGAGCCCACAGCTGCTGGTCAGTTCTGCAATGCCAACTTGCCCCCAGGGAAGGCAGAGGGACCAGAAGAGCTCCTGGACCACACCACTCTGGCTCCTACTACACAGCTGGGCTGCCCAGTGTCTGGTGAAAAAAACAGGACCTGGGATGCAGCCAACCCTTCTCTGAGCCAAACTCCCCTAGAACCACCTCTGTTCTGCCTCCCTCACCCTTAGACCTTTGGGCCCTGCTGCTGGACCTAGCGAGCCAGGCCACCCCTGGGCAAGCCCAGACACTATTTGGAAAGAGGCCGTGGGCAGAAAGTTCTCTCCCTGGATACACCTGAAGTCTGCACTGGGCATGCAGTTAGACCCAGAAGGAAGCCAGGAAAGGGTCCCAACCCCTCTCACCACAGGACATGTTCAAGCCAGGCCTCTGTGGCTGGACCTGCAGCGTGCTTTGTGCAAGTGGAGAAGCGTGAGGATAGAGCCCCTCCCAGACACAGGGCAAGGTGTGTGTGGACATTCTCTTCCTTGAGGGTCTACAAGGAACTGCTGACCAGGGTCACCTGGGGTAGGGCTGGATTACTAGGGAGGGGAAGGGGAGAATGTACATACTAATCCTTTAAAAAAAAAACACAAAAAACTCAAAAGGACTGCAAAATATCTAGACTTAAAATGAAATTAAGAAATAAAGGGTCAGGTGTGGGGGTACAGATCCACAATACCAGCATCTCAGATGCTGAGGTGGGAGGATCACAAGTTGGAGCAACATCGCAAGACCCCATCTCAGAACAAAAAATAAAAGGGTCTGGGGGTATAGTTCAGTGGTGAAGCACCAATGCAATCCCCAGCAAAAGAAAAGAGAACAGCAAGGGGCTTCATAAGCACTAGACCATGCATCCCAGGGACATGACAGAACCAAACCTGGCTCCATTTGAACCCCTACAAGGCCTGGGGCAGCCATTAGGGAATGGCCTGCAAAATCCACCCCATCATCCCAGCAGTGGGAAGCTTCTGCTGGGTGGGAGCACTGCCAGCCCTTCCCCAGGACTGCCCAGGACGGAGGAGGCAGGTACAGATGCAGTGTCTTGTTCAGCTGGAAGGACCTGGCGGGGTTCCTAGAAACCCTGCTCCATGAAAGATGGTATTTAGGGCTGTCACGCTTAGCATCTAAATGAGCTGAAAAACCAGGATCTTACTCATTCACAATTTGAGAAGGGAAAGCACTTGATTTTAAGAACGGGTCTTGCCTGGTAGATCTGGAGCTAACTAAAACAAATACTTTGCTTTTGGAGAGCGCCTTGAGAACACCCAGCCTGTCCCGGACACCTGTCCTTTCCTATCTGACCAGTGAAGGGCAAACCCACCTGGAACCTATGAACAGTGACACCCTACAGCCCACAGGGGAAGACACACACCATCTTCCACATCAGGAGGAGGCCTCCCCACACACAGCCCAGGATCCTTGAATGAGAAGACTCCAGGCCCAGTGGCCCAGGGTTCACACACAGACCCGGGGCCCCTGAACACCCAGGGAAGCGGGCAAGAGCCCAGCTCTCTTGGAGGGTGGGGCACTTTCCACCTGTGGGCACTCTAGGCCAAGGCAGCACAACGGTCAGTGCTCGCCTGCCACATGGAACCAGCAACAGCAAGCCCCCCAAACAAGAAAGAGGCTCTGCAGCCCCTGCGGCTACCATGACTCACCTCCTGCGCAGGGGGCGCCAGTGGGTTCCTGAACTCCGACAAGGAAACGGGCAAGGAGAACTTGGCAAGGATGGATGGCAGGTCGTAGGATGGGAACTGGCGGGAGAACTGTTCAGCCAGTGGAGAGTACCTGGGGATAGGTGAGTCCAGTGGTGGGCATAACAGCCCCATGAGCACCACCCCCACCACAGGCCCTCAGTGAGCAGCAGGGCATTTCTGTGCTGGGTGGGCCAGGACGCTGTGATGGGACAGAATGGGTGTGAGGTGACAGCAGGGTTGGGCAAGTCTTCAGGTGGAATCCTGGGACTTTCCCTAAGGTAGCAGAAGGCACAGGCTACCCCAAACCCCTATCTGATCTCCGTCAGGAGGAAGTGGTCCTGCTGCAGGCAGGGCAGCCAGACCAGAATGAGCACGGGCGCAGCTGCAGTCAGTCACTGGGTGGGAGTGGGAGCCCTGCCTCGGGCCGCCAGTGCCTCTGGGGCCTGGCGCCCAGGGAGCAGCCCCTGGAGTGCTGAACGGGCTCTGGCAGTACTCACAGACACACGCTGGCATTGGGAGACAGCACGTAGACGTTGTTCTCACACAGAGGGTAGATGATGACAGCCTTGCCCCAGTACACCAGGTGAGCCGCAAGCTGGAACACCTGCAGGTCACAGGTGCTGGAGGACAGGCGCTAGGCAGCATGGCCTTCCGCACTGGAGAAGCTGGTTCAGAGCTCATGCAGCACAGACCTGTGGCCATGGCCCATGGGGCCTCTGGAGCCCCTTCGATGACTGGGGCAGCCCTACACTGGTGCAAGCAGGGCCAGCAGTCTCCTGGGCTCAGAGCCTTTCACCCCTGCTGCCTGCGCTGTCTGTCACTGACACTTCCTTCCACCCTGCTGCCTGCGCTGTCACTGACACTTCCTTCCACCCTGCTGCCTGCGCTGTCTGTCACTGACACTTCCTTCCACCCTGCTGCCTGCGCTGTCTGTCACTGACACTTCCTTCCACCCCTGCTGCCTGCGCTGTCTGTCACTGACACTTCCTGGCCAGGCCCTGCTGCCTGCACTGTCTGTCACTGACACTTCCTGGCCAGGCCTTGTGCTGCAGCAATCTCGCTGAGTTACAGTGCTGCAAGACCACAAGCATGGGGATATGGATGCCGGGTAGCACAGGGTGGACCCAGCGAGGCAGGGGGCTTGGCTAGGTGTCCCAGCAGAGGCACAGCCCTACCCACACCCAACCAGGATGCCCACATGGCTCCCCGAGAAGAGTAGATGTGAAGTTACTAACTAACACCCTACATACCCAAAGGCCTTACCTTCCCCCAGAGGACATCCTGCCATACTGTTCTTTGGGGCCCTCTGACATCAGGAATCCTTTCCAGAAACCCCAAGCACCCCAGCTTCACATGGGAGGCCAGGACTGAGACATAGGCACTCCACTCCTGCTTATGTCTCCCTGGACATTACTCTGTCCTGGCAGGGGGGCTCCAGTGTGCTGAGCCACCCCTGCCTGGACAGAGGCCTGCTATGCTGCAGAAGACATGTCTACTCAGCACAGCAAAGGGACCCACCCCCTTTTGTTGGTGTGGCACCAACACAGGGGGAACAGCAGGTTCGTCACTACCCCATGTTCCCTGTCTCCACCCCTCTCTCTGCCTGCAGCAGCTGGCCTGGTCTCTCCTTCAAGACCACCTCCACAAGCAGTACGAGCACCATGCTAGAGGCTAGAAGTCACAGGGCCAGAACCGAGCAGCACTCCCTCTGGACCTCAGGAGAGAATCTGCCCTTGCCTCCTCCAGCTGCCAGCGTCCCTCAGCTGGTGGCTCCATGGTCACTCTGCTTAGTAGGGCCCTTGTGACTGCATTTCGGGTCCACCTGGAAAACCTTCCCATCTCGAGATCCTTAGCATTCTAATATCTGTGAAGTCCCACAAAAGGCCACACCCACAGCTCCTGGCGTTAGGATGGAGCTCTGTGAGGGTCAATATTCAGCCAGTCACAAGGATCATACATTCAGGAGGCTGAGGCAGGAGGATAACAAGTTTGAAGCCAGCCTGGGCAACATAGTGAGTCCCTGTTTCAAAATTAAAAATAAAAAGGGCTAGGGGTCGGCTTAGTGATAGGGTTCAATTCCCAGTACTGCAAAAAACAAATAATATACAATGTGATCCTAACTCTATTCCAAAATCATGTGCTTTTTTGCAGGGCGTGGTGACATGCATCTATAGTCCCAGATACTCAGGGAGCCAAAACAGGAGGACCCTTTGAGTCCAGGATTTCAAGATCCTGGGCAATACATACAGACACATCTCAGAAAATAAAAAATAGTTTAGAAAAAATAATAAAAATTTAGGCACTTACATAAAAACTAGAGGGATCTACAGGTTCTGGAATATGAGATTATAGGGACTTTTTCCTCTTTCTGTCTTTGATTTCTATAATATTTCGATTTTCAAGAGAATATGTTCATTAATTAACTTGTTTATTGGCACTGGGGATTGAAATCAGGGGTGCTTTTCCACTGAGCAACATCCCCAGTCCTTTTTATCTTTTATTTTGAGACACAGTCTCACTAGGTTGCCCAGGCTGGCCTAGAACTTGCAATCCTCCAACCTCAGCCTCCGTCCGATGTCTCTGGGGTTACAGGTGTGGCCACTGTGCCAGCTGAGTAAAAATACACTGATTTTACTGTAAACAAACTGAATGCAATTGCACTAAGACACAGCATGAGTGATGCTGATCACTGTGACATTCACACCTGAGGAAGAGGCTCCGCACGAGGCTAGAGCCACCTGGGGGCACGGTGCCCGCTCAGAGGCTGGCAGGCTGAGCCCTCAGGGCTCCCACAGGAAAGGCCGAGGCGCCAGCACCGCACAGTGAAGATGCAGTGGCCGGCTCCTTCGGCACTTGCAACAGGGTCTGCAAACACTCGGCCATCCCCACCCTGGCCTCAGCCTGCAGGTGTGGGAATGGTGAGGAGGCCATGTGGGCTAGTGGGTCCTGTCCAGTCCAGGAGGCCAGAGTGAAACACAAAGCCAGACTCCAGCTGTGCTCCAGCAGAGCAGATGAAGGTATAGGCACACAGAGCACACCCAGACTCACCCAAAGAGAATCTGAAGTGCTTCTTTGGGAAAAAACAGAAATAAGCAGCAAAGGCCACCAGCAAGGCATCCTGCCTGAGCTTCACAGGCCCAAACTGAGCTAGGAACCTGGGCCTGCTGGGCCCCTGTGGCCCAGCCTTAGCCTTGGCTGCCCCCTGGTGGCCATATGATGCACATCACCACCCACAGGCACTCTTGGTCCTGCCTTCAGGCTTGTCACCTGGATGGCACTCAGCCCTGGCAAGGCCACGCCATCAGCAGCTGGGCCCTCCTCACAGTGCATAGACCAGCGAGAGGGTGGCATCTCGTACAAACAAGGAACAGAACAAGGGCCACGGCTCAGGCCCTGGCTCTTGACGTGGCAGGCCTGTGTGCATGCTTCTGCCCTCCCACCCCTGTGCTTGTTCATGTGTCTCTGGGAGACTTCTGTGCGCTGGTGCACTATGTGCCACCCCCCACAGAGCCAGCTTGGGTCCTGTCTTCCAGGTCTCTGCCCAGTGCTGTTTCTCCCTCCTGTCTCCCATAGCTCACCTCCCTTCCCTCACACTAGAGACCAAAGAAGTCAACCCTAAACCTAGGTCAGACTCAGACCCAGAACCTCAAGCCACCCCAGGAATTGGCCTAGTCAGGGCAGGTCATGCAGTAGCTCTCAACTAGACAGAAAACCTGGGATTCAATATGGTGAGCAACCTGCTTTCCGGGTGCCTCCCACCACCACTCAGGGTCTGCCTGTTCTGCATGAAATCCAAGTTCCCCAGGCCCTACCTGCAGCAAAGCCAGGTCAGCATCCTGGGCTAGCTGCTGCAGGTTCTTCACAGCAGACGTGGTCTTGATCACCCGCACCAGAGCTGGGGAACAGTCGACGGGGAGCTCACTCAACAGGGACTTCTCATCACTGAGCAGCAGCAAGGCATGGTAGGGGCTGGGGAGCAAAGTCACGTCAGTAGGTGTGCAAATCGCAGGGCCCCTGCACCAGGCAGGCACCCAGAGCACACTGAACTGTGAAGAGGAAAGGTGAGGGAGGAACCAAAGAGCAGGGCAGCAGTGTCCTGGGGACTTCATAAAAATCTGCAAGGACCACTGCTGCCCTTGGGAGAAAACAAAATGGAGCAAAACTTAGGTGGGCCTCAACAATTAACTCCATACCCCACCTCTGGGGTACCAGTACAGGTTTGCTGATCGAACGAATCACAGAATCTTTCCTAAGGGAATGGTCTCAAAGGCGGGAAAAGCAACTGTGAACAGAACTACCTACATATGTTCAGCAAGGACTGGAGGGAAGGCATCACTCAGGGCACTGATTGGGTTGGGGGGGGGGCATGTTTTGGTTCCAAACATTAAGGAATATGTCCAGATTTCCCTTTTTCTTTCTTTCTTTCTGTCTTTTTTTGCAGTGCTGGGACTGCATACAAGGTACATTCTATCACTAAGCTATAACCTTAGCACTAGGTTTCTTTCCTCCTCCTTTTGTTGTGCTGGGGATCAAACCCAGGCCTCACATAGGCTAGGCAAGGGCTCCACCACAGAGCCACACCTGCAGCCCCCAGGTTTCTTTTTACTACTCAGACGATACTCAAGGAAACAGGGGACTTGGTGTGTGTACATGTATGCATATGCTGGAAGACTGGGTCTAGTTCTCCCCTTACAGGAAATCAATGCAGTCGAGAAGCTGGGATCCATGATGCCTGACTCCCAGGACCACTGAGTAGATGTCATGATGAGATGACATCTGCCCTGGCCAAGGCTCTTCCCCATGCTCATCCACACACCCCACCTAGGCCCACTCCACCCAGGCTGGCTGGGAGGCCCAGGGGAGGGAGGAGGGGTCATTTCTGGACAGAACTGGACACAAAATCATGTTTCACTAATAGCAGAGCTCTACCTGCAAACTTTTATGACAAGAAGAGGAAAATATTTTTTTTTTCTTTTTTGGCGGTAACAGGGATTGAACTCAGGGGTGCTCTACTACCATTGAACTACGCCCCTAGCCCTATTTACTAATTTAAAATTTTTGAGATAGGGTCTCACTAAGCACCCAAGTAGCTGGGATTACCTGCATCACACCACACCAAGAAAATAATTTGGGGGTTTTTGTTTTTTGCTTTTGTTTTGGTTTGGTTTGGTTTTTGAGACAAGGTCTTGCTAAATCACTAAATTGCTAGAACTGGTTTTGAACTTGCAAACCTCCTCCCTCAGCCTCCCAGTCCCTGGTATTACAGGCACGCACCACCACACCTAACTTAGAGAATGTTTGGAACAAGTCATCAGCAAAGCTTTGGGTGGTAACCACAGGGAAAGGCTCTCACCGGATGGCTTTCAGGCTCCGCTCAATGGCCTCAGGGGGGATCAGACTGGAGGCAGCATAGTGGATCTTGTGCGGTAGGCAGAAGCTCACTTCCAGCCAGCTGTTGATGTGGAGTCGCACCACACCAGACGTGCACAGGCTGCAAAGAGTGGACACCAGGACTGTTCACACAGCCACAATCTAGGGACATGTACAGATCACAGCACCACACAAGGTATGGCCCCAGTACATTGCCCTCCTGGGTGGAGGAAACTACAGGGGGAAACCCTATGGGCCAGAAAGTATCTTTTCAGATGTAGTGCATGCTAGAAAGCTTGTTAGGAACTCACACAAATGCAGCTCTCACTAGAAAAGAGGTGTCTGTCGACCACTCAGCCTACCAGAGTTTAACGGAAGCCTCTTCTACCTCTAGGGCCCCCTGCCTGCCCACCTGGCACACAAAGCATGTCCATTCTGAGAGGGGACCTGCCCTGAATACCTGGTACTGGCTCTCATGGGTTTGCCAGGCAGGTGCAGCCTGTGTCCCAAGAGGTGAATAGGAGAGGGGTTGTCAAGGCTCCTAGAAAGTACTAGTGGTGGATGTGTCAGGGCCTGGGAGGGGAAGATGCTTCTGCATCCCATTCTGACCTGACTGGGCTGGAAGCCAATGGGCCTCCTGTGTCCCTCTATGGAATAACTCAGCTCTCAAACAGGAGCAAAGCTCAGGGCATGTCTCCACACCACTTGCCGAGACAGGGCCTCCCTCCATCCTGTTTCGACCCAGGACAGTAGCCAAGAAGTGCGTTTCCCATCACTCCTGACCTGCTCTGATGGTCCTAGCTCCCACAAGACATGCCAGATGGCTAAGTATGGAGCAGGTCAGCAGCTCCAGGAGGGGTAGGAAGCTCCACCTGCCCCAGGTCAGAATACACAAAGCACCTCAGCACTCTGGGACACACAGGCATCTAGTGCAGAGATGGCTGGTGGGGAAGCAGCCCCACAACCCCTCCTGGCACCTGCAGAACATTCTTACAGTCTCATCCCTAAAGCCTGAAGCAACAGAACAACAGCCCAGGCTTCACTCTCAGGTTCCCCCAAAGGGCTGGTCAACTGTGGTCATGAGTTTCAAATGCAAAAATAAATCTTCATACTCTCAAATGGGGAATAGGCAATGGGGAACCAGAACACAGGAAGAAGACAGGACACATCTCTGACCCCAACCACCAACCAGGATCCCAGCCAACACCAACTACCTCCTTACTGCACAGCACCCCAGGGTTCTCAAACAACCCTGCCTGCCCTTCCTCAGGGTGCAGGGGTGAGAGCCACAGGCTGGGCTGAGCACAGACAGTGAAAGCTGGTTCGCAGGTCCTCAGGGAGAAACATACGAGAGAGTTTAATGAGCATCAAGATTTGGGGAGATGCGTATGGTGGCCATCCATACCTGTCACCCCAGCAACTCAGGAGGCTGAGGCAGGAGGATCACAAGTTCAAGGCCAGCCTGGGCAACTTAGACCCTGTCTTAAAATTAAAAAAGGAACCAGGGGTAGAGCCCTTTGGTCTCTCAGTACCAAAGTCAGGGGAAAAAAAGATTTGGGAAAGGACCCAGGGTTCCAGAGAGCACCATTCTCGGTTTCTTCTAGCACTGGGGCCTAACCAGGTGTTTCTGAGCAGATGAAGGCTCTCAGAGCTGACCCCTTTTCAGTCAAGGTTTTTGTGGCGTAGAACATTCATGTCAAACCCTGAGGAACAGCCTGGCCTCTTAAGGAACCAGGATGACACTGTGTGAGACGTGCCAGGGGACGCAGGTTAGCTGCTTAACTTCAGTAAGTGACAGTTAGGATCTTGGTGTCCACATGAGCAGGAGAGAGAAGTGACAAGGAAAACAATGGGCCACACAGTGACCAGCTCCATAGGAACTACTGGCCAGGCTCCTCCATTTCAATGGTGGTCAGACGGTGAAAGTAAAAAGTTCTTCTATTTCTTTTTTCTTTCTTTTCTTTTTAGTGGTACTGAGGATTGAACCTAGGTCACTCATTCACTGAGCTACACCCTTGGTCCTTCTTATTTTTCATTCTGAGACAGGGTCTCCCTAAGTTGCTCAGGCTGGCCTTGAACACGGGCTCCTCCTGCCTCAATCTCCAGAGTAGCTTACAGTGGCTCCTGGCCAAGAATCAGAATTGAACGCCAAGACTCCTACCACTTCAAACACTGCTGTTTCCTGCTCTGCCAAGGAGCTCAGCCGACAACCACCTGACAGGTCCCGAGGATCCAAGCACCATCCGCCACACTTGGGTTCAGAGGACAGAACCTCTTATGGCCCTGGGCGTGGGGGGCTCACACTCAGTGGCACTGAGGAAGACGAACCGTAAGCAAGTTGTGAGAAGCACTAGAGAGCTACAGGACAGGAGGAGAGGAGGGTGCAGACCTGAGTGGAGCAGGGGCCTGGGCGGGAAGAGCCAGCAAGTGTCCACTGTGGATGGAAAGAAACACGGACACAAGGTTTGGTCACCTCACGCTGCTGATGGCATGGGGCCTGCTCCTCCTGGGTGCCCTGCTTTCCACATGGACTCCACTCCACTCTCCTGAGCACCTGCTTGCCTGGCCTGCAGCCATACCCCTATAAACACCAGGCACTGAAGCTGCTCATTTCAGACTAACAAGTTCCAAGCTCTGCAGCATGGGGCACAGTGCCATGGCCAGGAGCACCCAAGACAAAGCTCTACAGTAGCCAGGGGACAGCGGTCCTTGGAAAGGGCCTTGGATACTGGCCTCCAGCTCCAGGGAGTCAGGAGCCTCAGTGAAGTCTGCCAGGAGGAGGAAAAAGAAAGGTTTGCCCCTGGTTTTAAAGCCCACAGTTTCAAGACCAGACCCAGGATCTGGGTCCCGAAAAGTTTGCTGCTCAGCTTGTACTTTTATTTGCAGAGTGTTTAATGGTCTGGCTGAAAACATGGTGCCCCAGGCTTATCCAGTACCCACACCGCCAGGAGGGCCCAGCCCAGTCTGCAAGGGGAGATAGATGCTTCTGCCCCATATCCCATGCGATGACTGTACAGAGGTGACATGTTATCTTCCACACCCAAAATGGGCGTGCATGAGCCAATCCACCCCCTTCATGCTTCAGCGTCTGGAAGAGGATGCCAGTTCCTAACCTTTAGCTAATAACTGAAAGGCTGCTTTCTGGTCTCATTCTGGTCATGTTCCCACCATAGGACAGAGAACTGTGGTGATCCCAAGCACTGCGTCCTCTGGACCCATACTCGGGCTGAGCTTTGCTCCATGTGGGGGGCACCGTGCAATCCAAGAAGTACAGGTGCACAGCAAGAGCCCACCTGGGAATGTCATGCAGAAGCCCATGCACAGGAAATACGGACTGTGACTCAGAGCACTCACATCCACAGGCCAGCCTTGCTCTGGAAGCCAGCAGTGTTAGGCTCAATGCCTTGTGCCACCTGTCTGGCCAAGCCCCAGAGTGTCCCCAGGCTCTGACCTTCCAGGTCCTGAGAGAACTCCATAGGATACTTCCACGTCACTGTTCCTTCTGCTGTTCTAGGTTCCTTCCACCAAGAGCAGGGTTCCTCCACAAGCTAGGCATGCGGGCTGTTACCAAAGGGATGTCCCTGCCATCCTGGGGTAGGAACACAGTGGTCACACAAACGAGGGAGACACTGTCACTGAGGTCATGGTCCTCCACCCAGAAACACATGCTGGAACAGTCAGGGCGGGCTTCTGAGGGAGCCACATTCTCAGCCTACATTCACAGGCACACCAGGTCCCAGGGGACAGGGTGACCAGGCTACTGAGTCATACCACAACTCTAGCTTTAAAAGAAAACATCAACTCAGGAGCAATTCCTTTAAAAAGACCCAGTCAGATCCCCAATCTCATTAAGCTTTGTCTCTCAATTCCGCTCTGAGAAAATCTTTCCCCGGGATTTGGCAGAAGGTCACTGTTAGAAGAAAGGAGTTGTGTTCTCAGCTACCTGGTTGATACTACACACTCAGCCTCTCCTCTGGGCCTCGAGATCCACCATGGACCTGGTCAGATGAGGATGGACGGTAGGCTGCAGGCCACAGGCCAGAGGACTCTTAGGCAATTCCAGAGCTATGCCAGCACTACACAGGGGTGGGAACTTCTACAAGAGAACTGCAGCTCCAACATCCCTGAAGTAGGACTCAGGGCCAGAATTCCCAGTAGTGGATGGGAGTTCACATGAGAGAACATGATAATCCAGACACTAACACACAGGGTGCCTGGTCAGGGGAAAAACACCAGTGCTGAGCATTCCTCACCTGAACCCTGAATGCTTATGCTCCTCAAAACTTTGCCCGCCAAGTGACCAGGCCACTGACGCTCTGAGCTATGGCACTGCAGTGCAGTGGCATAAGCAATTGGTGGACAACTTCCAAACCCCCAGTTCAAACCTAAGAAACCACTTCCCTTCCTTCTCTAGAAACAGAAGCCACAGGTTTGCCTGTGCTTCAATCCCAGGTTGGAGGCTTCCAGATTCCCATGCAGAATAAGCCAACAATTTCCAAGGAAGGGATCTTCAACTCAGCCAATTCAAGACCAAAGGGCAGTCATTCTCTTGCTACAGAGTAAACATCAGTGTGAAACATGGACTACCAGGGCCTCAAAAGTCCTGCTCTAGGTCAGGATCGAGGCAGCACTGAGCTCTGCAGGGTGGGAGGACCACAAACTGAAGCAGTCACTTGGCAATGGTTGCTTGAGGCTGCTCTGAAGTCCTCTGACCCAGGGTGGCCCACACCCAGAGGTCACCAGGAGACAGAAGGACAAGTCCAACGGGGTCACAGAGAGCACAGTAACTTCCCTCCACGAAGGAACCTGCATTTCCTGACAGAAAGGTGGGTGAGGGATCTAAAGAGCATTCAGAAATGAAAATGCAGGGCTGGGGTTGTAGCTCAGTGGTAGAGCACTTGCCTAGCACGTGTGAGGCACTGGGTTCAATTCTCAGCACCACATAAAAATGAATAAATAAAATAAAGGTAAAAAAATTAAAAAAAAAAAAAGAAAGAAAATGCAGATGGTTCAAATGTGTGAAGAGACTCACAAATGCGTCAAGATAGAGCAGACCACAGAACCACCCTCCACCTCTCCATCAGTTAAAATGAAAAATTCACTAAGCTCCCTGGCAAATACAGGGAGAGGTGCTTGGCACACTGCTGACAGGAGTGCAATTCAAGGCACACACCCCAGAGGAGCTGCACCAACCACATGTGATGCTTTCCAGGAACTACCTCAGGGACAGAGGCACAAGCACAAAATGACACCTGCAGATGACTGAGCAGCACACGTCACAGCAGCCAAGTAAAGAATACAGGGAGCTGGGCACAGTGGTGCACACCTATAATCCCAATGGTTCAGGAGGCTGAGACAAGAGGACGGCAAGTTCAAAGCCAGCCTCAGCAATATAGCGAGGTGCCAAGCAACTCAGTGAGACCCTGTCTCTAAATAAAATACAAAAAAGGGCTGGGGATGTGGCTCAGTGGTAGAGTGCCCCTGGGTTCAATCTCTAGTACCAAAAAAACAAAAAAGAACTCAGGACACCACATAAACCACAGCTGCTCACCAGCCACAGCACTGGAGGGGAACCCATGGAGAGGGCAGGTTCACCAGGAGGCAGCAAAGCACAAGGGCCTAGGGCACCCAGGCAGACACAAGGCAGGAAAATGTGGGGAAACAGGCGAGCAAAGGAAGGGGAGACAGGAGGCTGCAACCGCACGGCAGGCAGAGGCCCCAGACCCACCTGTGCTGCACAAAAAGTTTGCACCAGGGGACACCTGCCGGGTACTGTGCCAGCACTGTGTGGCCCTGCAGTGCCAAGGCAGCATGAGAGTGGAAGCTGCAGGAAGGCAAAGCTCCAGAGGGGTGGCAGTTGGGCCCACACATCTAGCAGCCGCTTCAGAGCCAGGGAGTTACTTGGAGCCACAGGAGCAGTGGTCAGACAGAGGACCTTGAAGAAGAAATGGACTTTATGCTTGTCCACGTTTAATAGAGCTGGTGCTCAGTCACCCATGTAATCAGATGGTGCAGGTTTCCCTGGAGACCCAAGTGCTTGCTGCCCTCAGACTCTCCCAGAGTAGGGAAGAGCACAGCCAGGCCCATCCACCTCTATCTGCTGAGTCAGTTTCTTCATGGGTGAAGAAACCAAAGTGGGGCCAGAACTCTAGTGTCCCACTCTCACACACGACTCCTGGCTAGCTTTCTGTGTTCGGGAGAGTCTAGAGGGGAATGCTCCAGCTGGGTGCATGCTACTTAGCAAAGGCACTATCATCTGAAATGGCTACCAAGGTCACTTCTCACAAGAGTGGCCACACACTCATCCCTTCTGGTGCTCTCGCTCCAGTCTCAGTGGAGCGTCAGCAGCCAAACACCAGAACAGTGTCCAGAACTGGGGACTCAGTGAGAATGCCCACCTGCCTACCTGTCGTAGGCTTCCTTGAGGTCCCTGGCCAGCTTGCACTTGGGCAGGATGTGATGGAACGGGGACTGCGGACCCTCATCTGCTGCAATGATCACAACACAGAAGATTTCAGAGCTTCCACAGTAAGGAACTGTGCACGGGCTGGACAGGAAGCACCTTTGGAAAAGTCCAATACTCCAGGGTCACTTCAGATCATTCATCAGGAACTCCCTGCTTCTCATAAAACCTGTGTCCCTGTGAGCTGAACACAGGCTGTTTTCCTATCACTTCACATGGAACCCACTAGCCCCACAACCTCTGACCTCTCTCAAAGGCCTGTGCCTTGCACTGCCAGACCACCTGCCTTGCTGACCAGTGCGTCCAGGCCCCTCCCCTCACACACATATGCTGATGCAGCTTACTTACTTATTTTGGGTACCAGGGATTGAACCCAGGGATGCTTAATCACTAAACCGCACCCCACCCCTTTTTCATTCTGAGACAGGCTCTCATTAAGTTGCTGATGTTGGCCTTGAACATGCCATCCCCCTGCCTCAGTCTCCTGAGTCGCTGGGATGATATGCATACGCCAGGTGCCCTGCCCTACATCACAAGTTTTGACAGACACTTTTCAAACAGTGAGTAAAAGTGCACTGCAGTCTGGGCTGCTCTTGCTGCTGGCCTGTGCACGACAGTGACCGACTCTACTCGGAGCTACCAAGGCTAAGCCTGACTGCAGCTCTGTTCTCCTGTGTCTTCCAAATGAGCTGCAAACCTTAGGAAAAGGGGTGGAGCTTGATATCAAGTACCCCATGGCTTAGCACTGTGGGTACACCAAAAGTTACATGGGGGCCTGCCAGCAAATACTATTTTTGATAACTGGTTAGTGCATAACTCAGTTAAATCCTCCTTCAGCTTGGCCAAAAGCAAAGAATAGAAACCGCTCACCTCAAGACTGGAATTCCCGCCAGCCCCTCCCCAACTTGCACCCCAAGACCACAGGACTAGCAGGGGCAGGGCCAGGCTGAGGTGCTACCTGAAGGGTGATTCTACGGCAGCACACGGGGGGAAGGGAATCCTTCCAGTTGGGAAGTCAGTTTGGGCACATCCATTCGGGAAAGTGGACTTATGAACAAGACCATTGAGGAGTCTTCCTGTGCCCTGGGGCTCGCCTGCCCGATGTTAAGCCCAGACAGCTCCTCTACAAAAAAGGGACAGTCCCTGTGGCACAGGCTGCCGTGAGCACCTTCTCAGCCACACCCAGTGAGTGCACTGCAAGCCCAGCGACTGCAAGCGCCCGAGTGCTCTGACCATGCTGGGTTGGAAGACCTGGAGCTAGCCACACCAGGAGATGCCGTCAGCCAGCCCAGACCACGCTCACTGCTGCGCACCATCAGCCATGGCGGACACCTCATCCTGCAGTGCCAGGATCAGCTTGGCCTCCCGAGTGAGGTACTGGCAGCGGCGCTCCTCGTGCTGCAGCACCGTGGCAATGCGCCGGGACAGGGTATGCAGACAGTTGATCACCGAAGGGTCAGCATTGGCCTGCAGGAGAGAAGCCACACACATCCAAACCTGCACACAGGTGCAAATGAAGTAATAGGCCAGTAACAGTAGCACTTGCCTGTCCTTCCAGCTACCTGAAGGCTTACACAGAAGGATCCCAAGTTTGAAGCTAGCCTCAGCAACTTAGCAAGACCCTGTCTCAAAATAAAATAAAAAGGTATGGGGTGCAGTTCAGTGGTTAAACGTCCCTGGGTTCCATCCCCAGTGCCAAGAAGAAGGAAAAAAAAAAAAAAATGTAAACCATGAAAGAAGCCTTCTCTCCACTCCTCTCCCCAGGTGCCTCTCTGGAGGCCATCACTGCCAGAGATTTCCTGTGCCTCTCCAGAAATGCCAGTCCCCATTCCTTACTCTTGGGAGGGTTGCATAGATGGCTGCATAGAGAGGGCTCCACACACATCTTACCATGCCAGGATGGTAAGAAAAGCAGGCTGTGGCTAAGGGCAGATTCCACCCACCTGCTGTGTGACCCTGGGTGGCAGGTCCTCATCTAAGAAGGGACAACAGCAACTCCCTCAATGAGGACCAAGTGTAGGAATCAGACACATGAAGCACTCAGAGCCTGCCTTGACAAAGCCCTGCAAGTGTCCACCTTCAGCACTGTCCTATTGAGCATACCGGACATGCCTGGCCACATTACAACAGGGCACACAGTATGGATAACTCTTCCAGCTCTCCCCAGCTAACAAAAAGACCCGCAGGCCCCTGCCCAGGCCCTGCCCAGGGCTTCTTCTGCACCCATGCTGATGAGATGAGGAGGCTTCGGGAACAGAAGTGGACCCTGCCCCTCCGGAAGCTATCAGGGGCCACAGCTGGCCAGGCAGGTGTATCCGCCCAGGCCCAGGGTGGAGTGCACAGCTGTGGGGCCTGTGGACCAGCTCTGGAGAGCAGATAACCGGGCCAAGCATGACCTGGTGGTTCTGGAGACCAACAGCAGTGCTGAATCAGCCTGGGGAAGTGGAGGGACAGCATGGGACAGGTGGTGCCCCCGATTAGGACCTCCTGGTAACAGCAGGCCGGGCCGGACCTCTGGGCTCACAGCCAGGTGCGGGGCAGAGACCCAGGGTTAGCACTTGGTTCACCTGCATGATCCCAGACTCCCGTGGATCCAGACTGCACCTAGGCAGACTCACAGAGAGGCACACTGCCCTCCCCTAGTGCCTCTTAACAGTCCCTGATCTAGAGGGCCAATTCACAGGGCATAAGCAATTGCCCTGTGACACTCGGAATCTGTGTAAAAACACAAGAGCAAAGCAGTGGGGTGGAGAATGATCCTGGACATACGACACTCCCTCCCATCATCAAGTCACCCCAAGAGCACAACGCTCTGCCACTAGAGAAGGCACACCGGCCCCCCGAGGCTTCCTGTGCAGATCAAGTGTTGCCCAGGTAAGGCTGACGACCTGAATTGCAACATCTGGGTCCTGTCCATCCAGTCTTGACAGCACCTGAGGCGCCTGTGGGCCCAGCTGTGCAGCGACATGTGAGAAGTCCTCTGCCTGGCACATGCCTGCCTCAGAGCTCTCAGAGCAGTGCCCAGTTCATGGCAGCATCACCCACCAGGCTTCTTGTCTTCAATGTAACCTGGCCCTCAAACTTAGCTTCCGATTTAGAGGAAAGAAAGGCAGAGAGCAAGCCTGAGGGTTGCACTGGGAGCCAGCTCCAGATGTGGAACCTGTGCAGGACAAAGGGAAGAGTTGGCAGAGATGGCTCGCCCCAGACCAGAGACCAACTGGAAAGCGAGTCTGCACTCAGGAGTCCCAGTGCACCAAGTGCTAACAGACACCAATGTGCCATGGGGAGGGTCTGCAGACATGACTTTGTGGCACAAGGTGGGTGGCCACATTGCAGAGAAGGCTTCACAAGTGTGCAGGAACAAGTAGTCATGAGGTCAGGACTTGCTATGAAATAGGGGGTGGAAAAAGAGCCAAGTGCAAAGGCAGCAGCTGTGGGTCCTGAGACGGGCATGAGAAATTGTCAGACTATTCTCTTCTTTCTAGTTGGGTTGTTCTAAAACTTTTCAAGGTAAACAAGTGTGCTCCCTGTGTGGTAGGAGGATCACAAGTCCAAGACCAGCCTGAGCACCATAGGAAGGCCCTGTCTCAAAATAAAATGAAAAGAGCTAGGTAGGGATGTAGTTCAGTGCTTAAGCATCCTTGGGTTTAGTTCCCAGTATCAAAAAATAAATAAGTCAATTCTCACCTAGGGGTACCTTTCTATTTATTTGGATCCCTTACATTTTGACAGGTTTATGACAAAGGTATTTCCTGTAACCACTGAAACAACCTCAGAAAGAACTGGGAGCTGCCTTAAAAAACAATCAGACTTAGCCATGTGCAATGGCCACGCCTGTGATCCCACCTACTCAGGAGGCTGAGGCAAGAGGATCCAAGTTCAAAGTCAGCTTCAGCAACTTAGTGAGACCCCTCTCAAAATAAAGATAGGCCAGGCATGGTGGTGTACACCTGTAATTCCAGCAGCTCCTGTGGGTGAGGCAGGAGGACAGCAAGTTCAAAGCCAGCTTCAGCAACTTAGCGAGGCACTAAGCAACTCAGTGAGACCCTGTCACTAAATAAAATATACAAAAGGGCTGAGGATGTGGCTCAGTGGTAGAGTGCCCCTGGGTTCAGTACCCAGTACCAAAAAGAAAAAGAAAAAACAAACAATTAGTTTTAATGGAAGAAAGGAAGAGGAAAACAAAGAGTGTTGGTGAGAATGTGTAGAAGTGGGAACCCTTGCACATTGCTGGTGAGAATGGAAAAGGGTACAGCTGCTACAGAATAGAGTTCGGAAATCTTCAGTCTCAACAAGTACCACAGGACCCAAACTTTCACTCACAGGTGTGTCCAGGAGGATGAAAATGTGTACAGGAACACCCCCAGCAGCATCCTTCATCAAAGCCAAACACCCCCACCCACAAATGTCCAGCAATGGCTGAAGGGTGGTCTAGGCACGAGGCACCAGTGCTAGCCACAAAGAAAAAGGCTCACACACCAGGGAACTTCAGAACCAATGGGACCAAGGCCAGAGGCCAGGCCCCGGGTGCAGGATCTCTGTGTGCAGAACAGCAGGGAGTCCACAGAACAGACAGCAGCCTGCCAACCTGGGGCCAGAGCAGAGGAAGGGGCAAAAACTGGGAAGGGTGCAGGTGTCTCTCTGGAGAGTGAAAGCGCAACGGATGTGGATGGCAGCCAGGAGCAGACTGAGCGGCAGGTGAGGCTTCAGTGCCCCAGATGTCGCTAACCTGGACCCTTGGAAATGGTAAATAAATATTGTCATTTTTATGAGGGCCACAACAAGGCAGAATCTGCCTGCACTCCAGGGAGGACAAGTGCAGTGCCTACCACGATCTGCGCGGTCATGACACTCACCAGAAGTGGGTTGCTTCCTGCCCTACCCTCCTCCCCTCCCAGGCTACCACCCAGCACTCACCCTCAGGGCGAAGACCACATTAAAAAGAATCATGGTAGGCGCTTCCCTCTTCGGGGACGGATCTGTTTTGGAGACCTATAAGAGAGGCATGATTGCAATAAATTGAGAGCCATGCATGCAAGAGATCCCAGAGAATAGAAGAACAGAAGAAGAGCCCCCAGGTCTTTGAGAAGTGATTGGTGCCTTTGTTTCCGAGGAGCATCTGCTGCATCTACAGTTATGACAGGAGTGGGGGGGGGGGGGTCAATGCAAGCAGAATGACAGGACGCGCAGGGGCCTGGGGGCTGGAGGGCCCAGATCCCACCCCACTGCCAGCCCCAGGGTCCACCTGATCCTCCCAGGCTGCCTCTGCCAGGTATGACAAGTACTCAGGCCCACGTAGGGACAGGACAATACTCAGGGCCAGCAGAGGCCTGAACAGGCCCAGAGGACACAGGGCAGTCAGTCTCACACCAGAGCCCTGTCCTCACCTGTGCTCCCAGCTCTGGCATCCAGCCAGACTCATCACAAATGCTGAAGCACTCAAATGCCCACTCCAAAGGCATGAAGGAACTCTGCAAAGCCAACCGCAAGGATCACCACGAGGGGGAGCCCGAGCCCCAGGCGCCCTACAGGTCACTCCCACAAGCTGCCAACTCTCCCACCCCCAACTACTGGCAGTACCTGGGTTCCATCTCCAGGCCAATCAAAAACAAAAGAACAAAAAGGAATGCTTGCACCCTTTTGTAGAAAGCTCAGGGGCTGACAGATTCTGGCTAACTTAGTCTCTTGGATTCCCTAGAAACAGGTAACCTGTAAACAAAGGAGGCCTCATCCACAGAGATCCATGGTGCCAACAGCAGAAGCTGATCACAGGGTTGGAGGTGCAGCTCAGTGGCAGAGTGCAAGGCTCTGGGCTCGATGCCAGGATGGGGCAGTGGAGACAGTGGGAGAGGCAGAAGCACCTAGGATGCCTCATGCCTGCTAGCCAACCACAGACCACTGTGTGGCAAGGACTCCTCCTTCTCTGCTAGACCCCCAGGGCCTATGGAGGTGCACACTCATGGAAAGTGCCTGATCAGGTCTGCCACCTAATAGTCGCCCTCACTAGAGCCAGTGTCAGCACCATGATGAGCCTCATGAGCTCAGGATGGGCCAGGCCTGCCTAGGGAGAGAGCCCTACCTGCCTACAGAGGATCACAATGACCAGGGAGGGACATACCTGCCCCAGAGCATGCTGCAGCAGTGTCGGGTGCCCCACAAACCGCACATTATCTATCTTCAGTTCAAATTTTTGGCCGCACATTTCAGACTTGGTTGCCAAAATTGTTGCCAAAATAACATCTGAAAACCTTAAAGATGAAATAAGGTTAAATGGAAAATAAGTTCACCAAGGATGATGACACCGCGCCCTGCACCTCCAGAGGAGAGGGTCTCTGTGAATGGCAGTCTTCTGGGTTGCTCTGCACCCAGTGGCTTTCTTGCAGCAAACCCAAGGTTAGGGAGGCAAAAATCACCAAAATCACAGATACAAGGCATGAGAAGCACAGGCTGGAGGCACATGCTATCATCTCTGCATGCTCTATGAAATAAGGAGAGGAACAGCTGCAGTTTGCATTTAAGAGGGACAGCTCACTAAGCCTCACGGGCAGAGGGGGCCCTCCCAGCAGCTACTGGGCTGGCTTGCCAGACTGCACCCTTGACAGTGCCACCCAAGGAGCAGGGAACTGTGCTGTGGTACACGCAACATGCTAGCCACCTTCCTGCCTTCTCATCCTGAATGCTGACTTTCCCACTTTCATGCAGGAGGACTGTGCAGACCCACTCTGTCACGGGAGCACAAGGATGCACAAAACTGAGTGCCACAGGGAGGAGGGAATGGCCAGGTATGGGAACTCAGCCCTTCCAAGGCACACCTGTACATTTGTCTCCCTCCTGACAACACCAGCCCCTCCCACCTGGGGTCCTGGATGAGGGAGATGGTTTGCAGGGAGGGGCAGCTGGGGTGCAGCACTGTCCCTTATCTCAGAGCCCAGGGCCTGGCCTCCACTCTAGAATGGGTGTGCTAGACCATTGCTCCCAATGGACCCAGGAGTAGAAAGCACCGCACTTCTCTACACACCAAGGAAAGTGCTTCTAGAGTTCGGTTGGAGGATGTGGTGTCTCTGGGAAGGCTGCTCCTGCTGCCCAGGAACACATTCTGTCCCTGGATGAGGAACCCCACAGTCCTGAGAGGCCACTGGACTTGCGGTGTACACCTTGTCATGCCCTCCCAGAGGTGGGACCATCATTATAAGCCCTCCATTAGAAATGACAAACAAAGGTCGGCTACCAACAGTGGCTGCAGCCTGCCTCCAAAAAAGCAGCTGGCTCCAGACAAATGTCTGAGGGCTGTGGATTCCAGGAGACCCTTCACAAAGCAAAGCTGTGTGAGGGGTGACCTGGAGTCAGTCTAGGCCAAGGACCTCGCTGTGATCAAGTGACCCAGGATGACATGCAAGACAAGTACCTGCAAGTTCTCCCCAGTCTCCTAGGTCAGGGGCAATCAGCTGCCAAGCCAGAGGGCTCCTGTTGTTTCCAGCCTTCCCTCCAGAACTGGCAAGATCCTGCAGTAGTCCTGGGTTACCCTGAATACCCCAACAAATCCAGTGCAGAGACGGGCCAGAGGAGCTGCCTCGGGTCTTGCAGTCAGGGATTGTCAATACTCCCAAACTGATCTTGTTAGAAACATCCTGGGGGCTGGGAGTGGTGGTGCATGCCTGTAATCCCAGCAGCTGAGACTGAGGCAGGACCAGTCTAAGCAATTTAGCAAGACCCTGTCTCTAAATAAAATATTAACAAGGGCTGGGGATGTGGCTCGGTGGTTAAGCATCCCTGGGTTCAATCCCAGGTACAAAAAAAAAAAAGAAAGAAAGAAACATCCTAGGACATGCAGGTGTCTTGGTCTCTGCTCCTTGAAACACTGGTCTCTGGAGTGACTAAAGCAGACACAGCAGATCCCAGTGTCTCAGACCTCAGGCGCCACAGGTTTTCTTAAAGACTGCATAGCTCACTCTGCCCTGTAGCTCCTGTCTGAGGGACAGTGATATGGAAGGAGGTTCAGAGTCTGAAATCCCTACACCACTCCTGCTCTAGAGGCTGACCCAGTGCCAGCACGTCATGTCCCATCTGAATAAACACCCTCCACTGGGTGGTAACCCAGTGACTTGGGACCCAGAGAGAGCAGACAGAAAAATAACCCCCACCATTTCAGAAAGCCTACTTCTTCCTGCAATAGCATAAAATCCCCACCAAAAGCTGCTACTCTGTCATGAAGAGCCCCAGGCACTCAGCCTGAGCCCCAGCCCTCAGGCACCAGTCCAGGGATGCAAGCTGCTCTGGCTGAGTGATGATGGGTCCTGGGACCCTCAGAGGCAAGCAGGAATGGTTGTTTATGTCTATAAAACCTAAATCCCAAGCCCTGCAAGAGGCAAATCAAAAGCTCCTTACCCCTGGCAGACAAGATCCACAAAGAGAGCCAGGTGGAAAGTCCTGTGCTGCTGAAGTTAAAAGTCACACGGCCTTAAGTGGCTGTCCATGGAGGACCCTCGGATGCCCCAAAGGGTGACAGATGGCCACTCTGCTCACTGAACAAGTGTGCCCCACACAGAAACCCACTCACTACAGCTTAGCATCCATGTGCATGATGAGAAACTCTGGCTTCATACCTCAGATGGGGCCTGTTGCATTTACTCAAAGGGATAACTCACACAGAGTTGCCACAAGCAAGTGGCAACAATTGCTTTTTGCTGGTGAAAGCTGATAAATGTAACACATTAAAAGATTGTTACAAAAACTAAAGAGTTCTGGACTAACTTGGAAACCCAAGAAAAGCAGATTTAGGAAGCTCTACCAGCCCAGCCAGATGACAAACCTGAGCTTCTCTTCCTGCCAGACATTCTGGAGTAGGGCTTGCTCTCCAGCTGGACTAGAAAGGAGCAGGTAGCCTGCAAGGGAGCTCAGCTCTGCTCCCTGCCTCCCTGCTGGGAGCTCACAGACAGGAAAGTACGTCCAAGGCCCAGAGGGGATGTGCTGTTCGGGACACAGGACTGTCCCATCTCATCCCTGTCCTCCTGCAGCGGCTCAGGATCACTCCCAGGAACACCTTTGCCTCTGCGGGGCTCAGTTGACAACATCGAAATCCAAGCATCACACCTGACAACCAGACCTTGGTAGAGACACTACTAAGGCACCTGAAAACTGAAGACAAGAAGCCATAGCCACAGGTCTCAGCACGGCAGCGGGCAGAGAGGTGAGAAACTCCACTCTGCTCACCTACCACCTCCACAGGACTACGGGTTCCTCCTTGAGGAAGAGGTCTGAAGGCACACCTGATCCCAAAAGACCCTCTGGTGCCACCAACCATGGCTTGGCCTCTCAGGTAATGTGAAATAGCTAAATAACTCTGGGTGGAGAAAGGGCAGGGACAGTGGGGAAGCCTGGGCTTCTGTGGGAGGACAAGCTGGGGCCTGTGTGCCTCGTTAGTGATTTTTCAACATTGAGTGAAAACAGGAATTAAGCACAATTACAAGAAGAGAGGGCAGCCGGAATCAAGACAGAAAGATGGTGAAGTCTTGGTCTTACCCTGCAACCAACTGCTCATCGGTTGGAGGACATGGTTCGCTGAAATGGGAACAGGACCATCAAGACCAAACAGAAGCACTGCTTTATAAAACCATGAAAAGTTACAAGGTTATTTTACAAAAACAGTATTAAAGTCTAGTAGAGGCACCACCGCTAAGTGTTAACTGCTAACATCAAGACCAGGCAGCTTACCAGATAAGAAAGGGGCCCCAGGCACTCCTACTTACCCCAGGGCTTTCTCCCTGAAGTTCAAACTCTTATACGTGTGCACAGGTTTGGGGAACGGGGTCTCCTCCTTGCTTTTCTTTCTGTGTGCACAGTACTGGGGATTAAGTCTGGGGCATTCACTGAGTTACACACCTAGCCCTCTTATGTTTAACTCTGAGGCAGGGCCATGTATGTACAGGCCCCTGCCTCAGACTCCCAAGGAGCTGGGGTCACAGTTGTCCACTGCACCAGGCAGGAGTGACTTGCCTCGGACTTTGTGTGTGCGATGCTGGGGATTGAACCCAGGGCCTTGTGCCTGCTAGGCAAGCACTCTACTACTGAGCTACATCTCCAGCACCAGAGTCACTTTTTAAAAGCAAGCACAATGCTGGGAGACATGGGTCAGACTCCAGGGCCATAGAATTAGCCAGATACCTGGGCACAAGTATCTCATCTTTCTAAAAATAGGTTTCTCCTCCATATGACAAGAAACCACCTGAACAGGACAAAATGGGATCCCCAAAGGTAAAGCGTTCTGAAAACTAGAGTGCCAGGTGAATGATGCCTCCCTGCGCTTCCACCTGGAACAGCCAGGGTGTCACGTTAGATTCACTTGTGCAGAAAACATCTGGGGTTTCTGCACTACCCAACCTGCACTTTCAATAAAGAATTTAAGAATTTAGGTTCCTGAGAAGAGATTTTTATTCTGGGACATTCTGTTTCCCAAGTATGCTGAAGACAGAAGACACCCACACCTAGGAGTGGAAGGACACTATGCCACAGGGCTCCCTGCTGCTCCCCATGCTGCCAGAGACCCACTCGAGAAACACAACAGGGAAGCACCCTTTCCAGCAGTGCCACACCTTAGCTCACTGGGCTGTGTGGTATGGGGGTTAGGACACCTTCCAAAAGCTGACCAGAAAGCCAGAATCCTAGCAGATCCAGTCTGACTCAGTCAGCCCTTCTGCAACCAGACAGGTCACAATGCAAACTATACCTCTGAAGGCAGAGCAGCAAGCACACAGAGTTTTGGGTGTGGGCAAGGTTCCACTTACTGACAGAGGCAGGATGCTCCCATGCCATCCAGGCCTGGTAGCGGAAGGTGGGGCCCTGCCACAGGCAGGCGACTTACAGAAGACAGACAAAGGCTCAGCCTGAGGAAGATGCTCAAGCGCACAAAATTGGAGGCGGAACTTGGAGCCTGCACTTGTCCCAGCAAGTACCCCTCACTGTGACACAGTATCCAGATTGGGGAGAATGTGGTCCTCTTCTAGCTCCTCAGTACGTTGGTCAGGGCAAAGCCACCAAGAGCCACCAAGAGCCTGGTGAGCCTCAGGTGTGCCTGGGGTGAAAACAGGTGTGCTGTGAGCCAGACAGTGCTGGAGCTGGGCTACCTGGCAATGGCACCCACAGGGTAGACCCCCTGCTGTGGGAAGAGTGGCCAGGTCCAAGGAGGGCAGACTGGCTGCACCCCACAGATGGCACCCATGAGCTACAGGCAGCGATGGAAGCCCACCATAGCTCTGGGGGAGAATCTTCTGGACTGTGACCAAAGCATGGCTTCCAGGAGAATGTGACACTAAGAGGCCCACTCTCCTCCAAGTCCATGATCCCCCCAGAGGGAGGGGCCAGAGTGCTGCCTGTAATCTCAGAGGGGGCCAGAAGACACCATCCACTCAGAAGGGGATGCGCCCATACCAGGCTTTCTTGGAGACCTCTCCTAGTGGCTTCCCCAACCAGTGTGGGGTCCAGAGCACATTGAGCATGAGCACCCCAGCCCCTGACCCCCAACCCACAGGAACACTGCGCTTTTATGATCTTGAACTGCAAGTCTCAAGACACAGGATGGTCCCCATTTTCTTCTCTTCATACTGAATTCTAGAAGAGGGTTTTAAACAAAGGAGTAACAGTTAACGCCTAACCCTGATGTGATTTCACATCTTGATGAAATACCTAAAAAAAACCAGCCCCTGAAACAAGTCCAGTGCAACTGAGGAGCTGGATGTTTCACCCTATGCAGTTTCAGTGAATTTCCATTTCAATGGTCACACTGGCAGGGCTATGCCGCTGAGCAGTGCATTCTGTACCCTCACTCCTCTGAGGCCACGATCTGGCAAACTGACAAGCAGGAGCATTCTAGGGTCCCAGAGGGAAAAGCAACTCCAAGTGACAGTCACTTGGACAGGGAGCAGGTCTGCTGAATCGCTACAATGCCTCAGGAAGCCACTGAGCTACGACAGGAAGAGCAGGGGCCTGGCAGGTTCTGGGGGACATCAAGCAGCAAGGACCTGGATGCCCAAAGAAATTAGCCTAACCCTGAAAACAGGAGGGTCAACAGACCAGAATGTGCTAAAATCACCAAGCAAAGTAATCCCTTTCTCTTTTCTGGTAGTATGGGGATGGAACCCCAGGTCTTAAGTATGCTAGGCAAGGCCCAACAACTGAGCTACAGCCCTAGTCCTAAATGAAGCAATTCTTAATAAAGGCACTTCTGAAGAGAAGCACTCCCCTCCAGGGATTTCCCTCTTCACTATGTTAAATACTGAACGAATTCCCTAGAAAACATCTTTATAGTCACTATGAGTCTCTGAAAATTAACTGCAGGTATTAGGTGTACCAGTCTTCCCAGGAAACCCCTCCGCCCAGGCTGTTCCGAGACGTTTGAGTCTTCAGACCAACCCTCATGCTCAGCGAAGTTTGTGAGAACACGGGAGAGGAATGCACCAGCACCTGTGCAGTGTGCAGGGGCGAGAGCCTTCCATGTGCCCGTGGCACCTGAGCTTGTTCCAGGCCACCACCTTAGAGAGCAGGATGACCACAGACTCCACATGAAGACCCCCTGGAGAGCCCACAGTCCCCACCCAGCAGTCCCTGCAGGCTGGTCCCTCTTCCGAAGCGCACTCTCAGGTCATGCCAGAGGGCAAAACATCTCAGAACTGACCTCACCGTGCCGGTGTGCTGCACTGTCAGACAACCAGAGGGAGTGGCACTAACTCACTGCACATGGTTCAGAGGCCCGGCCCTGCACAGGCTGTGTCGGTGTCTAGGGAGCTCAGAGTAGGTACTTTACAACCCTCCCTCCTGCACCTGGGCTTATCATTTACCAACCTTTAAAATGATCATGAGAAGACAGAAGTGGTCACTTATGAAGTTTCTACCTCACAGTGCCTCTCAGAGAGAGCAGCAGAGCAAATATGGGGAGGAACAAGACCCAGAGGAAGCTCTGACCCTAAAGAAGTGTCGAGGGTCAGGCCAGCCCCAGGAGGGACCTGGCCAGCTATGCTGTACCTGAGTGCCTACATCTGACCTTAGGGCGCGTAGTGGAGGAACCGGGTGTGAGCACAGCAAAGGGGCCTGCTTTCCTCTAACAGGACACAAACGTCCTTCACAGACACGGCCCCACCTGTTCTCAGACCTACTTTACCAGCCACACAGCCCACGACTATAGCATGTGCCCAGAGTACCCAGCAAGCCAGAAAGACTGGCAAAGTAACCCTAAGCTCACCTACCTGGAAGCGCCCACTGAGCAGAGGACACCAGACTTCTCAGGGGCCAATGTCTGTATCAAAGGTAGGGCAGGGTTCTGCCCATGCCTAGGAGCACGGCCCCATCCTTGCCCTCAGCACCTTACCTGGAGTCACCGTCCTGGTCATCAGCATGGTCACCCGCGTTGTTTACAGCATATCTGCTACGTGGCTTATCTGAGTGAGCAGAAAAAGGGGGAGAATGGCTAAGAAAGCAGGATCTTGCCACACACTAGACTGTGGACTCCCTAGGATCTATGGTTTCCAAAACACAGTGCATCCATGCAATGGAACAGTATGCAGCCATGCAAAGGAATAAGCATGTGTGAATGTTGCAAACACTAAGCTGAATGAAAAAATCCTGACACAGAAGGACAAACATCCTAATTGCATGGAATATTGAGAATAAGTAAATTCAGAAGATAGCGCAGAGGTCAGCAGGGGCTGGGAGCTGGAGGCAATGAGTCACTGCTTAATGACTAGTTTCCAAATAGAGGCTAAAAAAGTTTAGAACCAGAAAAGAGTCAAAGACTGCACACTGTAACAAATGTAATTAATGCCACTGAATTATACACTTAAAAATGGTTAAAATGGCAAATTTCATGTCATATATATATATATATATATCATACTATAAAATTTTTTTCAGAAAAAATGATAGTTTCCAAGAAATCACAAAAATATGGGGAGATAGTTTTGCTATGGTGTTAATTTTTGTTGTGGGGGTGGCTACTGGGAACTGACTCAGGGTGCTCTACCACTAAGCCACATCCCCAGTCCTTTTCCTTTATCTTGAGACAGTCTGCTAAGTTGCTTAGGTTGGTGTCCAACTTGCAATCCTCCTGCCTCAGCCTCTGGAAACTCTGGGATTACAGGTGTTCCCACTACTGACAAGAAGGATGTATACATTGTATATGTGTGTACACATGCACACTCTCAGTGCAAGATGGCAATTAGGTCGAAAAAAACTAAAGAATTTTTAAATGTACATATGATAACCTTCATATACTCAAACAAAAATACTTTCCCAGAATAATACAGTTTAAACACCTAGTTTAACAATGAGAGGATTACAGCCAGCACACTCTTTTCTGGAACAGAAAGATGCAACAGGAAGATGTCTTTCTGTTAATCAACAGGCTAACGGCCACCTGCAGAGGCTAGGCCTGCTGCACACCTGCCAGCCCAGCTACTCAGGAAGCTGAGGGTGGAGGATCTCAATTCAAGGCCAGCTGGCAAACTCAGACTCTATCTCAAAATAAAAACAAGGGGTGTGGGCAATCCAGAGCCAGCCCAGTGGAGAATGCTTGGTTCAATCCCAAGCACTGAATGAATGAATGAATGAATGAATAAATAAATACAGCTTGAGGGCTGGGGTTGTGGCTCAGTAGCACAGCACTTGCCTGGCACATGTGAGGCACTGGATTCAATACTCTACACCACATATAAATAAATAAATGTCCATCAACAACTAAAAATATAATTTTAAAAAATAAATAAATAAATACAGCTTGGGACTGGGGCCTAATACAGTCGATGCTAAAGTTTTCAGTGAAAAGTAATAAAAAAATGACCAGGACAACAATGACAAGGAAAAACAAGAAGTGACAAACCCTGAGAGTATAATAAGTTACAGAAAAGCTAGTCGGGCACTACGGACACAGCCATGCCTCCCGAGTGCCTTTCCAGAAACATCTGCATGAAGGCAAGCACAAGCTCCCAGCAGCTGGGGAGGCTGAGGCAGAAGGATTCTAAGTTGGAAGCCAGCCTCAGCAACTTAGTGAAGCTGTAAGTAACTTAGCAAGTCCCTGTCTCAAGACAAGAAATAAAAAGGGCTGGGAATGAAGTTCAGTGGTGGAGCCTTTGCCTAGCACGGGTGAGGCCCTGGGTTCCATCCCCACCACCACAAAAATAAACAAGAGAAAATAAACATCCAAGGAAAACTCAGTAAACTTTTGTTGTTAATAATCTTAGCAGGCAGGAGTCCTTAAGCATAACAAAACTTGGAAACCACAACAGATTAGACTGAAGACCTGACTCCACAAAAGTCAACACCCTGCCAAGAACTAACTACACAGAAACAAACTGGGTACATATTTACAGCTTTGTCACAAAGCCTTTTATCTTAAATCTGAAAAAAATCAGAATCAAACAATTCCAAGAGAAAATGAGAGAAAGGATATGAATAGATCATTCACTGGAAATATAAATGGTTCTGAAAACAGAAAACACGCTCACTCAGATTCAATTCTTCACCTATTAGATCAACAAGAATTGAAAAATTAATGTATTAAAACTAAATGTGGGGCTGGGGTTGTCAGGCTGGGTTGTGGCTGGCTCAGTGGTGGAACTTCTGCCTAGCATGTGTGAGGCACTGAGTTAGATTCTCAGCACCGCATATAAATTAAAAATAAATAAATGGAAGTCCATCAACAACTAAAAAAATTTTTTTAAGAAAAAATAAAACTGAATGTAGGACGCTGGGGTTATAGCTTAGTGGTAAAGCGCTTGCCTAGCATGTGTGAGGCACACATGGTTCGATTCTCAGCTTGGCATGTAAATAAAATAAAGGTCCACTGACAACTAAAAAACAAAACAAAAACTAAATGTGCACGATGCCGTGGCACACATCTGTAATCCCAGCAATTTGGGAGGGTGAGGAAGGAGGCGTTGGAGGCCAGACTCAGCAACTTAAATCAGACTGGGTCTCAAATAAAAAGTAAAAAGGGCTAGGATGTGGCTCAGGAGTTAAGTGCCCTGCGTTCCATCCCCATTACCAAATAAACTCTCTTCCTTAGGCTACTTCTGGAACTGGTTGGTACAAAAATTCTGCAAAATGATATCGCAAAGAACATGTGCAGTGTGTATCAGCAAAAGACCGAAAACGTGCACGGCCATTGGAGGACCAGAGGGCACGGTCTGCGAGAATTCACCGGGCGGAAGTGCAGCGGTGGCAAAGCAGAGGCCGCGCGGGGCGGACCCTGGGTGCAGACTGGGACGAGGCCGCGCGGGGCGGACCCTGGGAGCAGACTGGGACGAGGCCACGCGGGGCGGACCCTGGGAGCAGACTCGGGCGGGAACTAGGGCCGCGGCGGGCGGGGTGCGAGTGCTTCCACTGGTGCTTAGACGCGGACGGTTCTGGGAAGGCGCGAGGACACCGAACCGCAGCTGCCTCCGAAAGGGGGCCTGGAGGCCCAGGGTCCAGGAGCGGGCAGCCTCCTCTTCGTCACCTGCCTGGCGTGTGGTATTGAAACCAGGCCGCAGAGCAGCCGAGGAGGCGGCGGCGGCCGCGGGCGCCACTTACTTGTCTGCGCCGCGGGGTGCTCCCGGCTTCTCTGGAAGGGGTACCTGAACAGCAGCTTATTGCCCCTGCTGCCCGAGCTCACCAGAATCACGCTGATGGGGCTGGTGTTGTCCCCCATGCTGCCCGGGGCGGGGCCGGGCGGGCGGGGGAACGCGGGGTCGGAAAGCGCCCTAGGCCCGCAAAGCGCGCCGGGCCCGCCGTCACCGCGCCGCGCTCGCGAGACTCCACGAAGTCCCGCGCGGCCGGCGCCTCGGCGCAGGCAGCCGTGTGCGCAGGCGCGAGCTCCCGGGCGCCGCGCTCTGACAGGGCACGAGCTTTCTGGGAGCCCGCGGCGCGGCCACGCGTTGGAGGCTACGCTGTAAGTGCTGGTCGCTGCATTGTAAAAGTAGCACACTCCCCAGTCGCTGTGTGTAATCCTAGCGACTCAGGAGGCTAAGGCAGGAGGATGGCAAGTTCCAGGCCAGCCGGGGCAGTTTAGCGAGGCCCTGCCTCAAAATAAAAAATAAAAAGGTCTGGGAATGTCGTTCGGTGGAATAGCGCCCCTGGTTCAATCCCCAGACCGCAAAGGAAACTAACACACCTGCTTTGGGCAGGAAGTTAAAAAACTATAAAATTCCCCAGGCACAATTGTGAACATCTGTTCACAGTTGTAGCCCCAGCTCCTGGGTGACCCACGCACGATTGCTGGAGTCCAGGAGTGGGGCCAGCATGGGCAGCATATCCAAACCTCATCTCAAAAAATAACAATAAGCAACTGTCGTTGTGGCACACGCCAAATCCCATCGTCTCCGAGGCTGGAGCAGGAGAATTGCAACAACTTAACAGAACAGAAGCACTAAGCAACTCAATGAGACCCTGTCTTTAAATAAAATACAAAAAGGACTGGGGATGTGGCTCTGGTTGAGCACCCTTGAGTTCAGTCCCCTGTACCAAAATAATAATAATAATAACAACAACAACAACAACCAAAAAATGCATTATTTTGATTTTTTTCCAAAATTTACAAAATGGAAAATAGTGTATTTCTTTGGTCATTATTGAGAGAGAGAGAATGGTACCAGTTGGTTATTTACCATTGTGGAGAACTGCCTTCTTTTTTCCTTGGGGTTTTGTCCTCTGATGGTGTGGTTGAGTTCTTAGCACAGTAATCCTGGTACAGATTTGAGAAACCTTATCCCATCTCAGGTCTCGATGTAAAAGGAGTCCTGCAGTTCTACCCATGCTTGCTCCCAAAGTCCCTGTTTGGAAACGGTGTAGGAGCAGGAGGTGAGCCTGGGAGAAGCTGATGGAACTCGAGGCCTGTGCCTGGGATGATGGCCAGTTGTGGTCATAGGGGCTTTTTGTCAGCCATGTGGCAGGACTGTGGCTCAGGGCTCCCTCCTCTGACTTCCCCATGGTGCTGCTGCCCTACTAGGCAGGCCCTTGGGTCTCCAGGCCATCAATCTCTGGGCTAGAGGAGGCCCAGACGTGGAAGAGGCCATCTGCCCCCATTTATCCTCTGAGGGCCCACTTCCACCTTCACAGCACTATGGATGGTTTACTTAGGACTAGTTTAATGGTAAAGGCATTGGCATTGGTGCCAAATGCTGCAGGAAGATCTGCAGCCTCCCGTCCCACAACAGTCTGGGTGCACCCTCCAGGCTGCTTCACAAGGCTCCGTACAGGACCCGCAGTGCTAGAGTCCCAGCGCCTCCCTGGTGGGCAGCACCAGGCCCATGCTGGTGGACCTCATCAGCCATTAGAGACATCAGAGCTCAGGATGTGCCCAGCCGGGGCGGCAGTAGCCCCCACTCTGGACTGCAGCTCCCCCACCAGTAAAGTTTTGGAGTAAATGGTCTTGAAATGCAGTCCTTGCTCTAAGTTCTCACACTGTCTCCTGGGTAAGAAGCAGCAAGGCTGGCCTCTGCTCAATGTAGGGTACACCATGAGAGTCTTCCCTGCTAAGAACACACTTCTAGCCTTATTTTAAATTTAAATAACTTTGATAACCTGCTTTAGTGAAAGAAGTGAATTTTTGGAAAATTAAACCCCAACCTTCCTCCAGCTTAGGTGCCCCCAGGGTGGGGCAGGAGGCTACTTGAACTCTGGGCCTTATCAGTCTTCACACTTGGGTTGCCAGAGGGCTAGGTGGGACAGACAAACTTATCTGTCACTGACCTTTTCCACTGTAGTGTTCCTGCCCCACCAGAGAAGAGTCACTCACCCACAACAGTGGCAACAATAATGTTAAATTCTATACCGTGTTCTGAGCTCCTGCAGTTATAGACGGTCCTTCCTAATGCTGAGGTGGGATCTGAGTTTAACCCCAACATAAAGATTAAAACAGTGAAACTGGGACTCAAAAGGTTAACTAGCCCTCCCAGGTCCCCAGGGTGCATTCTCAAATACTGGTCTACAGACCCCGAGTCTGGGCTCCGACTGTGAGTGACCAAGTGCCCATCTGAGCTTGGTCCCAGCTCAGAATGTGCCTGGAGCTTGGAATTCTGCCCCCAGACCAGCAGTCTCACCATACTGGATTCACTGCAGAGACTCCAGCTCCTCACAAGTCAGGGAGGAAACCAAGGCTGGCCTAGCCCAGCCAACATCTCAGGCAAATCAAACCATTGGGCCAGTTCCCTCCTCTGTTGAAACTCTGGACACATTTCCCTGAACCTCTAATTCCTTATCTTTAAAAATTCAATGATAATAAAATAAACCTCAGACGGGTGCGGTGGTACATGCCTGTAATTCCAGTGGCTTGGGAGGCTGAGGTACGAGGATCACAAGTTCAAAGGCCAGCCTCATCAAAAGCGAGGGGCTAAGCAACTCAGTGAGACCCTGTCTCTAAATAAAATACAAAATAGGGCTGGGGATGTGACTCAGTGGTCAAGTGCCCCTCAGTTCAATCCCTGGTACCCAAAATAAATAAATAAAATAAAATAAAACCTCCCTCACAGAGTGGTTGTGAGGTGCAGGACCCAATGCGAAGAGAGTTTGGTACCGTGCACAGGGCTTAGAGAACCCCTGATAAACTGCTGACATCACTACACCATCAATCCAGAATGGACTGTCACCTCAGGCACAAGACCTCAAGAAGAGGCTCTGGGCTACAAATGTGATCTGCAAGTCTGCCTCCTGAGCATTTTGCATTTGTTCAGCCATTTTAAAGTCGAACAAATCACTGACACTTAACACCTTCACAGTATCATGAACCACTCTCTCTAGTTACAGATTTTCACTGCCCAAAGGCCCCACAAGCACTCCATCCCCCTCCCCAGCTCTGAGAAGTACTCATCTACCCTCTGTCTATAGATTTGCCTGTTCGGCGCTTTATATACAAGCAATCACATGCTATGTAGTGTGTGTCTGGTTTAAGGTTCATCCATGTAGGGTTTGTTTTTGTCTGTTTGTTTTGTGTGTTTGTGGTTTATTTGGGGACTGGGGATTGAAACCAGGGACACTTTTATTTTTTATTTTTTTATACCTTTATTTTATTTATTTATTTTTATGTGGTGCTGAGGATGGAACCCAGTGCCTCACACATGCTAGGCAAGTGTGAGCCACAACCCCAACTCCCTTCTTATTTTAATTTCATCCATGCCATAGCATCTCCTCAATACTGCATTTTTGTGGCTGAACAGTGTCTCATTTTATGGAAATATCATAACCATGATGCATTTATCTATTCCTCTACTGATGAACATTCAGGTTGTTTCCAACTTTGGGCTACTGCACATAAAAGAATACAACATCTTTAAATAGGACAAGATAATCACTGATTTAATGGCACTAAAATCACAAACACATTCAACTGACAACAGTATAAGAGAGCAGAGGCACAGCAGTGTGTATCTCAGTGACAGAGCATTCACTTAGCATGTGAGAGGATGTGGGCTCAATCCCAAGTACCACAAAAAAAGAGAGAGAGAGAAAGAGAAGGAGAGAGAGACAGAACAGACAGACTACAGAATCAGAGAAAATATAACAAGTAAAACTGACAAAGAAATTATATCCAGAACATTTTTTTAATATTTTTTAAATGTTGATAGACCTTTATTTTATTCATTTATTTTTATTGGTGTTGAGGATCAAACCCAATGCCTCACACTTGCTAAGGCCACAACCTCAGTCCCCAGAACATTCTTTAAATTCCTGCAAAATAGTAAGACCAGCAACACAGTAGAAAAATGGGCATCTCTCAGACCCATCAACAAAGAGGAAAGACAACTACAGGAGACACAGGAGCAGGGCACAGCCTCACGATTTTCAGGAAACTGCACTGAAGTCACAAGACAAGCCCTGCGCACCACTAGAAAGGTGACGGTCAAGGGCACTGCGACATAGCACAGCGGGCGCTTGAGAACACAGAACCAGGGAACTCCTGCCACTAGGAACTTTGCCTGGTCAGATGCTCTGAAGACACCTGGCCTATCTGCTGAAGTTGAAAAGACACAAGGAACAACCCAGCAACTCCACTCCTACACACACACCCCAGAGAACTCAGGCACCTGGGCACCAGGTCTCACATGCGAGGATGAATGAAGCTACCCAAAGACATATTCACAATACAATGGAGTGAAGACAGACCACCACCATGTGATTGGTAAATATCAGAAAGGCTAGTAGGTAAGAGAGGACAGACACAAAAGGGGACATAGCCAGATGTGATGGCACATACCTGCAATCCCAGCAAGTTGGGAGGCTGAGGCCGGAGGATTGAGAGTTCAAAGCCAGCCTCGGCAACTTAGCGAGACCCTGTCTCTAAATAAAATATTAAGAAGGGTTGGGGATGTGGCACAGTGGTTAGGCACCCTGAGTTTAATCCCCATTAAAGCAGGGGAGGGGGGATGATGTTGCATTTCATTTATGGTGGCCAAAGCATGCAGGCTGAGGGCAAGGCTTAGTGGTAAAGTGCATGCTTGCTAGGCTCCAGGCCCTGTTTGTAGCCCCAGTGCATGTGCTCCCCACCCCCCACACACGCAGAAAGGGCTGAAGTGTTTACAGATACATATGTGTGTGTATAAAAAGCTATTAAAGCCAGACTCGATGGAGCACACCTCTAATCCCAGCAGCTCCAGAGCCTGAGGCAGAAGGATTGCAAGTTTGCAGCCAGTTGGGACAACTTGGTGAGACACTGTCACAAAACAAAATGAAAAATGGCTGGGATTCTAAATCAGCAGTGGAGCCCCCTGGTTCAGTCTCCAGAGAAAGGAAAGCATGAAGGTAGAGATCACTCTTGGGGAGTGTTGGGGCTGAAGGAAAGCTTTATGATTACTCATTAAACTGTCCTGTGCTACATTCATAATGAAAAGAGAGGAAACCTGCCTATGATGCTTTGAAGAATTTAGAAGTTTCAGAAACAAAGAGCCTGTTGGGGAGTCCTGTCCTTGTGAGAACCCAGGATGGAGAGGCATATGCTCCCAGGAGGGTGGGAGAAGGCCAAGGGGCTCCAGCATAGTTGAGAACCATCCTCTGCTGGAGAGAGGGCTGCCTTGGAAGCAGGATCCTGGAATCCGCCATCATCAGTCCTCTGTGAGGCAGCAGAGCAACCCTGCAGTGCTTCTGGCCACAGGTGCTCAGACACTGCAGTGGAGGAACCCTCCCAGTCACCTCACTGGGCAATCTCTGTGACTGTCCTTCATGTAGCCTCATACCCCCCAACCCCTGATTCATCTCCCCTGCTCTGTGTCTCTCCTCCCACTGACCTGAGGCTCCCTGTCTGGCCACTCGTTCTGTCCTCTGGACCCATCTGTCCATCAGTGTCCATCTCAAACCTTGGCATCCTCTTCTCTAGGAACAAAGTCTCAACCTGCAGCCTCATACAGGCCCACATACCTGTGGGGGGTCCAGCTGCCAGGCTGAGACAGGCCAGGCCCTAACGGAGGCAAAAGGACACACTCCAGGTGAGCATCCTGGGCCTGCTGTGATCAGCATCACTTGCTAGGACAGTTAGTATGCAAATGTAAGGGAATGTGTGGCTGGGCACACCCCTGGGCCAAGAGGACCCTCCAAGGAGACAATGGGGACAGCATGAAATGTAAGAAAGAACAGGAAGAATGCCAACTTTTTCGCATTCTCCCCAGCACTTACTTCATTTTTTAAATTTTTATTTAAATTTATCTTCTGCTTGCTGCAGATAGAACCCAGGACTCTGCACACACTACGCAGGCACTATCCTTCTGGGCTGACTCCAACCCTTGCCTTTTCAATCATGATCATCCTAGTAGGTGGGACATGGTCTCTCTTTATGATCTTGATTTGCATTTCCTGAATAACTAATGATGTTGAGCATCTTTTCATGTGCTTATTGGCCATCTGTATAGAGTCTTTTTAGAGTTTCTGAGCTGGGGATTAAACCCAGGACCTTGCTAAGCATGTGCTACCCATTGAGCTTCACCCCAGCCCTTTCTTTACATTTTAAAGACAGTCAGAAAATGAGTTTTGTTTGTTTGCCACCCCCTACACCTGAGACAGACCCAGAACCACTTCCCTTATTGCTAGGTTAGCAGGATCCTTGTTTTCTTAGAGGAAACCCAGAAATCAGCGACAAAGGGGGAAGAGTCTGGTATAGGCAGCATGGCGGTAGTGGCGAATGTGCCCAAGAGATGCATTATGGGCCCCAGTTTGCAATTCTGAAGTGGATAAGGACAGTGCAGGACTGGACTTCAAATGCAGGGTGACCTCCTGGAATGGCCAGGCCCCTATCTCTAGATTCTGGGTCAGATCATGGCCAACGCCCCCACCTCTAAGAACAGCAGGGGGTAGGAGTGATAGCCACTCACTCCCCAGCCCCCACAATCCCAGACTGCCCATTGTCACTGTCTGATAATAGACCCCACCCTCATAACTCCCTTCCCTCTTCCAACCTAAAGCCCAGCCAGATTGGGCCCCTGACTCTGTGCATATAAGGGGGTCTGGGGAGTGAGCATCACCAGGCCACTTCCCAGTGCACCCAGCTCCAGCACAGCCGCCAAACCCCACAGCCATGTCTCTAACCAAGAGCGAAAGGGCCATCATCATGTCCATTTGGGACAAGATCGGCATGCAAGCTGAAGCCATCGGCACTGAGACTCTGGACAGGTAAGCACCAGACAGGATGGCCTGAGTGACCAGGTCAGAGGCCAGGAGGAGGTTGGTAAGGAGACATCGGTGAGAAGGGGTCAGTAGCAGCAGTTCCTGAGGAAGGGTCAGCAGGAGGGGGCAATAGGAGGGGACAGTGCGAACTGGGATGTGACTTAGAGGTAAAGTGTTTGCCTAGCATGCACAAGGCCCTGGGTTCAATCCCCAACACTGAAAACAAAAGGAAAAAAAAGGAGGGGGCGGCGAGAAGGGGTCGCTGTGGAAAGCAAGCATGAAGATAAAGAGGAGTGGCAGTAGGAGGGGGTTAGTGTCAGCCAGTTGAAGAGGTGGGCGCTGAAGGCAGAGCTGTCTCTCTCGGTCCTCACAGCTCAGACACCTGTTGAAGGAACGAACGAACGAATGAATGAATGAATGACACACGTTGAGGTGGGAAGCAGTGTCTTGCCACACTGGAGCCTGGGCAACAGGAAAAATCAGCAATACTGACCCTTTGTTTTATTTTATTTTATTTTTGGTACAGGGGATTGAACCTAGGGACACTGATCACTGAGCCACATCCCCAGCCCTTTTTATATATAATTTTGAGACAAGGTCTCGCCAAATTGCTTAGGGCTTCGCTTAACTGCTGAGGCTGGCTTTGAACTCGGGATCCTCCTGAGCCCTGGATTACAAGCGTGAGCCACCACGCCGGCAACGTGGATGGTTTTGCATTAATTTTTCAAAACACTGCGTTAAAATGTGATTTTCCTGACTTCTGGGTTGGGGGGCACCCCGATTTGATCCAAGTACGGGTTAGTCTCTGGTCTTTTCAACCCCTGCGCAACTGACGCCCCTCAGCTCACGTCCCCGGCCTTCCGCAGGCTGTTTTCAAGCTTCCCGCAGACCAAGACCTACTTCCCGCACTTCGACCTGCACCCGGGGTCGCCGCAGCTGCGCACGCACGGCTCCAAGGTGGTGGCCGCCGTCGGCGATGCGGTCAAGAACATCGACAACATCGCCAGCGCCCTGACCAAGCTGAGCGAGCTGCACGCCTACATCCTGCGCGTGGACCCGGTCAACTTCAAGGTGGGCGGGTGGTCCGGGGTCCCGGCTGGGCCGGCCACCAGCAGGGGACCAGGAGCGGGCGGGGCCGGGACGGGCACGCCCAGCCGACGCCTTCGCTGAGCGTCACGTTCCTCCGCAGCTCCTGTCCCACTGTCTGCTGGTCACCCTGGCCGCGCGCTTTCCCTCCGACTTTACGGCTGAGGTCCACGCCGCCTGGGACAAGTTCATGTCTATCTTGTCCTCCATCCTCACTGAGAAGTACCGCTGAGCGCCGCCGCCGGGAACACCCCATCGGACAGACCGCGACTCCTCCCTTGTCCCTGAACCCTCCTGCAATCCCCAATAAATGGATGAGATTGGAACAATCTGGGTCCCGTGTTCTTAGTACTGAGGAGGAGGGGAGAAACCGGGGGATGCGTCGGGGCGTCGTAGGAATGCGGTCGACATTGGGGTCATATTCGCCTGGAGGACACTCCGAGGGTGGTTTGTGGAGGGTCTTGACCCAGAGGACCCCAGAGTGCACAGCATCCCGTGCATCTCCTCAGGTCGCACGAGCTTTTGCGCCTCTCCGCGCTTTCCAAAACCGCCATGCTCCGCATGCCCCTAGAGGTGTTGGGCCTGAAGCGGTTCCCTCTCCCAACCCCTATAAGGGAAGGGGGCAGTAAGTCTGCTTGTAGAGGAGCAATTATACATTCCCCAAGTCTGCAATAAAGGCGCCCACACACTGCGACGTGGGTCAGTTGGCACAATCCCGAAAATCACAGAGGCGGCGGCCAGCACTTGGGCGAGAGTCCTGCTGGCGACGTTCCTGCTCGCGGGCCAAGGGTGTCTGCGTTCCCGCGGTGCTGGAGCCGATAAGGGTGGGCGGGGTGCGGGGCGGGGGGGCTCTATAAGGAGGCTGGGGTGGCGGGCGCGGCCCCCAGAGTGTGCCGCCTGTGCCATGCTCAGCGCCCAGGAGCGCGCCCATGTCACGCAGGTCTGGGACCTGATCGCCGGCCACGAGGCGCACGTCGGGGCGGAGCTGCTGCTCAGGTGAGTAGGGGCGGGGTCGCCAAGAGGCGGAGACAGAGGTGTTGGGCACAGGGCCCGCCATCCCCCGAGTTCCACGGGGCTCTGGGAGGTCCTGGTGGTACCCAAGTGGCCGTTCTGCCAGCTCACCAACCTGCTCCTTCAGGCTCTTCACGGTGTACCCCAGCACCAAGATTTACTTCCGGCACCTGGGCACCTGCCCGGACGAGGTGCAGCTGCAGAGCCATGGACAGCGCATGCTCGCGGCAGTGGGCGTGGCTGTGCAACGCATGGACAACCTGCGAGCTGCTCTGAGCCCGCTAGCCGACTTGCACGCCCAAGTGTTGCGCGTGGATCCCGCCAACTTCCCGGTGAGCAGTTTCTGGTTCGAGTAAGGGTCCAGCATGCAGCGGAGGGGACTCGGGCAGGAGTTGGCGGGGGCAGAACCCTCTCACACGCCCCTCCTCCCACAGCTGCTAATCCAGTGCTTTCAAGTGGTGCTGGCCTCACACCTACAGGATGAGTTCACCGTGGAGATGCAGGCGGCGTGGGACAAGTTCCTGACAGGCGTGGCGGTGGTGCTGACGGAGAAGTACCGCTAAGCCCCGCATCCCACACGGCTTGATCTGTTTTGTCAATAAAAGGCTTCAAACGTGTGTGTGGTCTTTTGGGGAGCGCGCCAGGCGACATCACTGTTGCTGGGCAGAGAACCCAGGGGTCCCGTAGGGAGCCTCCCAGAGCTCTTAAACGACCACCCAAAGGTTCTCCTTCCCTTCCCGTGGCACGGGATTTTGAGGAGAGCTAGTGCTTGGAGTCTCTGGTTTATTCATTTTTTTCCATTCCCACCTCTGCTGGCACCTATGGGTGCAAATCCTTCCCCCTCTTGCAGACAGATACAGGAATGGAGTCTCCTGGGGCTAGGTGTGTGACTGAGGGCAAGCAAAGTTGGGGCCCCAGGGCTCCTCACCACTGTTCCTTTATGCTTCCTCTCCTCCCTATTGGAGTTTCCCTCTCTGCAGCAGACTTTGACCTGGGCCAATTTAGTCCCTTCCTCCAGATCTCTTGGCAGGGGGTGGAAGTGGAAGTGGCCACAATTTGGCAGTGCATGTTTGAACCCAGTTCATATTGACAAGCTGGGTGATGTGCACATGCTTGAGCTCTCTGAGCCTCACACATAAGATGGACTCACTAGATCTTTGATATAATTTTTAGGATCATAATGTAGGGTTGATGCCCAGCAGGCTCATAAACACCCCATACCCCAGCACTGCATTTCAGACTTTGCAAGTCTCCTTTACAAGGTGTGTGCTCATCCAAGACCTGGCTCCACACTCCCTGGCGACCTAGGGAGGGCAAGAATCTTAGGGTCCCTACTTTTGCAGTCAATGAGCAGGGACTGGAGAGGGAGCAGGACCCTCAAGCTCTCCAAACACTGAGTGAGGGTGGTTCCCAGGCTGAGGGTACCTCTGTGCCGCAGCACAGTGCCAGACTCAGGAGGGACACTGGAAGCTGAGCCCTGACTGTGGCTCTGCCTGGCCTCACAAGTGGTCAGTGCCCAGGACCAGGGAGAGGTGGGGAACTTGTAGGACTTGACTCCCACAGTCAATCTCTAGGTCCTGGGGGAAATTTGGTGTGAAAGCAGCTTGTATTTCATTCTGGGAAGGATTGCTTTCCCCTCCCCGGCCCAGCAAATATGTACATCAAGTGTGCCCTGGGTCTGGGCTGCACCTGGGTAGCTTATGAGTTTAGGGGGTCTCAGAAACTTATGTTCAGAACCCCAGGATGGGTGACGTTACAGTGCAGAAAGTTAGGTCTCTAGAGTAGCCGTGGAAGTACAACTAGGACGCACACTCTCCTCCGCCCCTCCCACAGGGGCACCTCCTGGTGAGGTTGCCAGCCAGTGAGCTTAGCCCTGGGACATGACCCTGCACAAAGCTATAAAAGCTCTAAGTTCTAGCCAAGCACAGTGGTGCACACCTGTAATACCCATGACTTGGGAGGCTGAGGCAAGGGGATCAAGAATTCAAAACCTGCTTCAGCAAATTAGCAAGGTCCTAAGCAACTTAGAAAGACCCTGTCTCTAAATAAAAATACAAAATACGGCTGGAGATGTGGCTCAGTGGTCGAGTGCCTCTGAGTTCAATTCTCAGTACAAAACCAAACGAAACCAAACAAAAAACAAAACCAAAAAAAGACAAAACAAAACAAAACAAGAACCAAACATTGCACTGTCTCCTGGTGACAAGGAATATATCAAGGCTGTGTAAGACAGGGTTGGCAGCCATGGTACTGGGTATGGTGTGGAAGTCCTAGGCAGTTGAGGACCCACCTCCCATCTGCACCCCAGGCTCAATGTCTGCCCCAGAGCCAGCTCCTAACTGTCCAGCTGAACTTTCTCTAACCCCCCACCCACATGCTGCTTCTCCCCACAGGGTGCTCAGGATCTTCCCCCACCACCCAGACCTGCTTCCTCCACTTTGACCTGTCCCCTGGCTCCCCCCAGGTCAAGGCCCAAGGCAAAAAGGTGGCCAACAGGCTGACCAATGCCACAGGCTCCCCAGATGACCTGGAGCCAGCCCCAAGTGATCTGAGAGACATGCATACCCACCAACTGTGTGTGGCTCTGGTCAGCCTCAGCGTGAGTACTGGGGTGGCCTGGAGGGATCCGGGTCCTGGCAGCTGCAGTCAGCCTGTGCACAGGGCGGAGAACTCCAGGGATGTGGATGGCTGGGCTGCAGCCTCTACTGCCACAGCCTCTACTCCCACTGATGGCGCTTTCTGCACAGTTCCTCAACAACTGCCTGCTGGTAACCCTGGCCACTCACCACCTGGAAGAATTCACCCCTGTGGTGCACGCCTCCCTGGACAAGTACTCGGGAGCACTGTGAGCACTGTGCTGGTCTCCAAATGCTGTTAAGCTGGAGCCTTGGTGGGCTTGCCCAAGCCCGTCAGGCTTCCCCTGTCCTCAGGCCTGCACCTCTTGGTCTTTGAATAAAGTCTGAGTGGGCGGCAGCCTGAGTGCCTTGGGTTCTCCATGTCTGCCTAGGTGCCAAGGTTGGGGGTGGTTCTACTCATCTTGGATGAAGAACCTTTCTGAGGAGTGGAGGGGCGCTTAACCATGGACCTACTCCAGAGATGGCACTGAACCATGACCCAGTCCTAAAAAGCACCAGACCTCCCAGGACCTCTTTGAGGGGACAGAGGAGGAAAGACCTATAGTCAACGACTTTTCTGAACTGACTGACCCCCGTTACACATACAACCAAGACCAAAACCAAATAAGCAGGCCTCAGTGGCACATGCCTGTAATCTGGAAGCTACTCTGCAGGCTAAGGCAGGAGTATTGCAAGTTTGAGGCCAGTTTGAGCAACATGGCAGGACCCTGTCTCGAAACACACATGCAAACAAAAATAGGCTTCTCCAGACACAAAAGAAGGTGCCAACAAATCTGACTCCCACCAGAGGGTAGGTGGGCTGAAGGGAGTGTGCTTGTCCCACCTACCCTTCCTCCATCACAGTGACACTCAGAGAGCAGGTCCAAAGTCAGGCAAGGAGAGGATGGGCTGGCTGGAGCAGACAGGGTGCCCTCAGGAAGCTTAATATCATAGCAGAGTACCTTGCCCCCACTTTTGTCAAGTCATGTGGATCTTGTGTCCCCAGCCCTGAGCCTGCTGATACCCTGGCTCACTGTCACACATTCTCTGGCTCTGAGGCACTGAGCCTTCCTGGGCTCTCCCAGGGGATCCACTTCTCCTGTTGTCAGCTGCCGTCAGAGATGACCCTGTGCCAGGTGCTGAATCTCATGCTCCACTGTGGGATGCTGAATACTGGGCCTGATTTCACTGCCCTAGGAACTTCAGGCCAACTACCAAAGTGAGACAGCACACCCTGCGCGGGATGCAACTTGGGAGCAGAACAAAGACCCATTCATCACTCTCTGGTCATGGACCTCTCTGAACACTGGAGTGTCCTGTCTTTCCTCTCCCCCATCCGCTCCTCTGCCTCTTAGCCAACTCGTTTTTATTCAAATAGTGAAAATGTTTAAGAAATAAACTGAGGGGCTGGGGATATGGCTCAGTTGGTAGAGCGCTTGCCTTGCAAGCACAAGGCCCTGGGTTCGATCCCCAGCACCACAAAAAAAAAAAAAAAAAGAGAGAGAGAGAGAAAGAGAAATAAACGGACCCCCACCAGTGCTTTCACATACACATTTCTGTATTACCAAAGCAGGGGACTAGACCCTCTGCCTGGTCTCCCTATCCCACGGAAGTCAAAGTGAACATTTGGGACTCAGTTAGGTGGCTTCCATCTGTGCCAAGAGGAAACTGGTGTGGTTGCTGCCTCATGTACCATCTTTTTAAGAGATGAGGTCTCACGATGTTGCTCAGGATGGCCTTGAATTCTTGGGCTCAAGAGATGCTCCTGCCTCAGCCTCCCAAGTATCTGGGAATACAGATGTTCATCATGAAGCCTAGCTTCATTCCAGTTTTGCTGATCATTTCTCTTCCTGTAAAAATCTTTTATCACCTGTTCTCATAAGTCATTTTTCTTTTCTTTTTTTTTCTTTCTTTGCAGTACTGGGAATTGAACCCAAGAGTGCTTTATCCCTGAGCTACATCCCCAGTCCTTTTAAAAAATGAGACAGGGTCTCACTAAGTAACGCAGGCTGGCCTCAAACTTGTGATCCTCCTACCTCAGCCTCCAAGGTAGCTAGGATTATAGAAGTGTCCTATAGTGCCTGGCATCCCTTTTCTTCCTTTCACAGGACTGGGAATCAGATGCAGGGACTCACCCATGCTAAGCACAAACTACCACAGAGCTACATCCCAGCCCTTTTACTTTCTGTTTGATGATGGGGGAGCTTGTTTTTTGCTTTTTTTTTTTTTTTTTTTTTTGCATTTGAGATGGGGTCTCACTATATTTTTGGAGCTGCTCTTGAACTCCTGGGATCAAGTGATCTTCCCATCTCAGCCCCCTGAGTAGCTGAGACTACCACCACGTACCACCACGACTGGCTCCCTCCCCTTTTACTTTATATATGAGGGATCTTTCCACATGAAGAATGCAAGTCAGGCTGGGTGCAGGGGCAAACACCCATAATCCCGGCAACTTGGGAGGCTGCAGTGGGAGGATGACAAGTTTGAAGCCAGCCTAGGCAACTTAGCGAGACCCTGTCTCAAAGTAATAGATAAAATGGGACATAGCTCTGTGGTAGAGCACCCTGGGTCTAATCCCCAGTGTTGCTAAATAAGCAAATTAATTAAAATTTAAAAGGTGCAAAATGATACAAATAAGACAGCACAGAGTTGTGCACCTGCATCGCAGCTACTCTGATATCTGAGGACAGAGGATTGCTTGAGCTAGGAATTTGTGACCATCCTGGGCAACATAGAAAGACCTTGTCTCAAAGAGAGAGACAGAGAGAGAATATGTAAGTCTTTGGCTGAAATATGTTCCACAGACTAAGACTTGTCTTAAAAGAGCTCATGTAGGGTTGGGTAACGTGGCACCATCTATAATCTCAGCTACTTAGGAGGCTGAGGCAGGAGGATCCCAAGTTTGAGTCCAGAATCAGCAAATTAGGGAGATCCTATTTCAAAATAACAACTAAAGAAGGCTGGAGATGTAGCTCAATGGTAGAGCACCCCTGGGTTCAACCCTAAGTATGAGGTGGAGGAAGGCTCAGGTAGAGAGATGGGAGCAAGATGCAGAGAGAAGTCTGCAGCAGGCGTCTTGGGTGCCTCTGAATCCCCAGCATCTTATCCTTCTTGCCCTTCGGAGTCAGGACTAAGCATGGGACTGTGGGCAGAATCAGGAAAGGAGTGCAGAGTAGGAAGGGGAAAGGGGCACTGTAGCAGGGTTCTGGGGCACTGCTAAGATGGGTCTAGCTCTGCCCTTGCTGTCCAAGGCAGTTGGCCCTCACCAATACCCAGATGACCAAGCAGGCCTCCCAGTAAGGATCCCAGGGGAGGGACTTGCACAGCTGTGGGCTGAAGGGTGCCACCAAAACCCCCTCCAGAGCAAGTTCTTCCTCCAGGCCCCAGGCAAGGCCACGTGGGTGACTTCTTGTCCCCTTTGCTCCTTAGGACCTCCACTCACCAGCAAGCCCAAGGGACCACCACTGACATGGACAGCACCAGCCGGCACTCCAGCCCCTCTCCTGCTTCATGGAAGTCCCTCCTTTCTTCAGCCTAAAGCCTCAGACCAGTTTCATCACCCCCTCTCCCTCCTCGGTTCCATAGCCTCAGGGACCTTCTCTCCCTGCCCCTGAAGGCAAGGCTCTGCCTTCTCCCAAGCTTTACCCTCAAGTCTCACCTCCTCCAGGAAGCCCACCCTGACCCTCAGGCTAGACTAGGTCTCCTCATCCACTTTCTCCATGTTTCCTCAGTGTCCTTCCCAAAGTGGATGTATACTTCTGTGATGACTCGATGACAGTGCAGGTCCCTGACAGGCCAAATGCTCAGGTCTTGCTCAGCCTGTTCCTGGGTCTATCAATCTAACCCCCATTTAAATCAAGTCATCCATGAGGTGCAATTTGGACAGGGGTGTCACTGTGAACAAGAACCACTCCTCCAGTGGTGCAGAGAGGCCATTATTCACCCAATCACGCAGGGGCTGGCAGAGGAGGGACCCACTGTGAGTCCCTGATCTAGGGCTGCACCACCACCAGGCAAGGGATCTGGAACCTGGAGCACCCTGCTCCAGCGCTAGCACTTCCATGCATGGGTGCGTCTTCCTTCCTTGTACCTGGAGTCACTGTCTGTGGAAGGAAAGGGGGCTGCAGGAGAGCTGATGGGAGGATGGCGGGCAGGGCACCATCGTGTGGGCACCTCCTTCTGCCCCACTGGGAAAGCCTTCGCTCCCTTCTCGCACGCCTTCCAGATTCACCCGTCGATTCTGCTCAGGTGATGCCCATCCAGCGTGTGCTAAGCCTAGGATCAGGGCAGGTGGTGTGGGCTGACCCTTGCCGGGTTCACAGGAACCCAGTTCCCGGCTAGGATGCTCAGGCATCCGAGGCATCATTGAGCTTCTGCGCCCCCACACCCCCGGCAACTGGGGCCCATCATGCTGCTTCCAAGGAGGCCTCAGGTAGTGGGGAAAGGAACTTCTGACCCGTGGGTCCCTGCGAGGTAGAGGCACAGATCGGCGGGCGAGGCAGCGCTCCCCCTGCTGGCCGGGCCCGGTTGCTCACCCGCACGGTTCCAGCCAATGAGCGCGGCTGGGCAGGGCGGGTCCCACGCACCACCGGCATAAAAGGGCCGCGCTCTGCTGGTCCAACACGCTTCTGGTTCTGACACGGACTCAGAAAGAAATCACCATGGTGCTGTCTGCTGCTGACAAGACCAACGTCAAGACTGCCTGGGACAAGATCGGCGGCCATGGTGCAGCGTTTGGCGGGGAGGCCCTGGACAGGTGAGCGCCCTCCTCTGCCCTGCTAGGTCACCGGGGGCTCAACGCCCGCCCAGTGTCCAACTGGCACCCCTACCTGTCATGCCCCCACCCTTCTCAACTTCGCCACCCGCCCCTTTTGCCCCGCAGGATGTTCCTGAGCTTCCCCACCACCAAGACCTACTTCCACCACTTTGACCTGACTCCCGGCTCCGCCGATATCCAGAGCCATGGCAAGAAGGTGGCCGAGGCGCTAGCCACCGCCGCGGGCCACCTGGATGACCTGCCTGGCGCCCTCTCTGCTCTGAGTGATCTGCACGCGCACAAGCTGCGTGTGGACCCGGTCAACTTCAAGGTGAGCGCTCGCGCCGACGGGGCCAGGAGGGACCCGGGCAGCGGAGGGCGCAGGTGGCACTCTGCGCAGGGCAGAGAACCCCACCGTTAGCGAAGGTGGAGCACGGACCGCAGTGGCCTCTACAGCCACTGAGAGCTATTCCTCTCTCTGCAGCTCCTGAGCCACTGCCTGCTGGTGACCCTGGCGGCTCACATGCCGGCTGATTTCCCCCCTGCGGTGCACGCCTCCCTGGACAAGTTCTTGGCCTCTGTGAGCACCGTGCTGACCTCCAAATACCGTTAAGGTGGAGCCTTGGTGGCCTCGCCCAAGCCCACCAGGCCTCTGTCCAGGCCCTCCTCCCCTCCCCTCCTCCTGGCACCTGCACCTCTTGGTCTTTGAATAAAGTCTGAGTGGGCGGCAGCCTGTGTGCCCTGGGTTCTCTGTGTCTGCCTAGGTGTCAAGGTTGGGGGTGGGTAGCTTCTTGGGAACTCATCATTCACCTGGTTCAAAGACCTCTCTGCATCTGGAGTGGGCAAGAAAAGTAAAGGGAGGGAGGGGAGGCAAGAAGCGGGAGTGGGAGCCAGCCCCTCCACCTAGAGAGCTCTCCTGTAGTTCCTCCCGGCATTTCACTCCAGGGCCTGGCAGATTCAACACGAGTTTGTGGCAATACTACCTTTGTTCCTCCTCTACACTTTATCACACATGCACACACACTTGCACTAATAGATGGCCTAGCAAGATGGGCAATGTGACACATGCTGATAATTCCAGCTGCCTTGAAGGCAGAGGCAGGAGGACTGTAAGTTGGAGGACAGACTGAGCAACTTAGCAAGACTGCCTCAAAACAAATAAACAAAGTGAAAAGGTTGGGCACTTGCCCTGACATGGGATTGGGGGAAATTGGCCTAGCTCTCCCAGGGACCCTCCCAGAGAAGGGTGGTGGTGAGGCCACACTTTCTCAGAATAACACTGAATCCTCTCCCTTCACCAATTAGTTTCCCTAAAAAAAAAAAAAAACCCAGATTCTCTATATAGTTCTGATAAACTTGAGGGTGAGTAGCAAATTGCAGATGCCACATCATTTTCAGGAGCTACCAACCCAGGATGTTCATTCTATGAATACTGTAGTCCTGGGGCCATCAGGGTCAGGATTTTGGGCCCAGCCCAATGCCCACTCAGCTGCCCCAGGTCGTCGGTGCTCCTGTTCCAGCGCAGCAGTAGAGAGAAGATCCAGAGCGAGGGAGACCTGGCTGATCCGCCCCCACATAGATCCTACCAGCAGAGCAGGCCCCAGGCAGGGGTATCAGAGGGAAGGGTTGGCAGTCATTGGGCCCCAGCCCTTCACTTACGAACACTGTTCTTGGGATTGCAGTTGGGGCTCAGTGGCAGAGCACTTGCCTAGCATGTATGAGGCACTGGGTTCGATCCTCAGCACCACATGAAGATAAATAAAATGGAGGTTTTGTATCCATCTACAAATAAAGATTTTTTAAAAAAGAACACTGTTCTTTCTACCCTAAGCCCAAGACTCATCCTTAATATGCCCTTTGGCTCAATAGAGCTCTGGGTAGGAGCCATCTTTGCTATTTTATTAGGAAAAATGGAGGTCTCAGCTATGGTGGAAACACAGCAGATGTATGTCAGTGGACAAATGTGCCCACGAAATGTGGCTTGTACACAGAATTCAGGCATAAAAGGAAAGGAAGTTTGCAGGATGTGGACAAACCATGCAAGAAGCCAGACCTGGAAGACTACATATTTGTATGATCTCATTCATATGCACAGTGGCACATGCTTGTAATCCAGGCTATCTGGGAGGCTGAGGAAGGAGGATCCCAAATTCTAGGCCAGTTGGGCAACTTAGCAAGACCCTGTTGCAAAATAGAAAATGAAACGGCTGGAAACATAGTTCAGTAGTCCATGTGTTCAATGAGGAGGAGGAGAGGGAGGAAGAGGGAGGAAGGGCAGGCGGAGGCCGGGGAGGGCCAGCCAGTCAGCCAGCCAGCCCACCCAAAATAAGCAAATCCATGGGCAAAGGAGCAGATGAGTGGTACCCAGGAGCTGGAGGAAGGGGATTGGGTAGTTAACAGTTATGGGGTTTCTGTTTGGCATGATGAAAAAGCTCCGGAACTAGACATAGTGATGGCTGCACAGCTCTGAGACTGTCCTAAATGTCACTGAATTGCACACTCTTAAGATGGCTTTAATGGTAAATTATGTGAATTTTACCTTTTTGGTTTTTTGGAGGGGGGACTGGGGATTGAACCTAGGAGTGCTCTCATTGAGTTACATTCCCTGTCTTTTTAATTTTTTTTTTTTTTTTTTTTTTTTTTTTTTTTAATTTTGAGACAGTCTTGCTAAGTTGCTCAGGTTGGCCTCAATTCAACTCATTTCCCAGTAACGCAAGAAAAAAATTTTAAAATGTGTGGTGTGGAACCCGGCAGAGCAGATGCTGACTAGGTACCTACTATTAATATTTGGACACCCAGACACCTAATAAATGTTCACTGTTCTGAAAGGAACTTCTACCAGGAGCCAGGCACCTGACATTTGATACCCGCGTAACTCCCACGGCAAACTATGATAATGGTAGATGGCCTTAAGAAGGGGTCCCAATCGTTGCAGGAGATAGAGCGCACGCCGAAACGCACGCCGGGGCTCAGCGTTCCCGGGTACCACGCTCCGCAGAGCGAACGCTGAACGAGCGCGGCCCCGCGCGCCGCGGGACGGAGGTGGCAGTCGGGCGCAGCGCAGACGCTCCGGGGCGCGGCAGCGGGCGCCCCCTGGCGGCTGCGCGGAGCCTGCGGTCCGTAGGCGCGGGCGCAGGAAGGGCACCGAGCGCTCGGTCCCGGCCGGGAGGGCGGGAGGGCGGCATGGCGCTGTCTGCGGCAGAGCGGGCCATGGTGCGCGCGCTGTGGAGGAAGCTGGGCGACAACGTCGGCGTCTACGCGACCGAGGCTCTGGAGAGGTAGGGAGCGGGCGGCGGGACCCCGGCCCCACTGTGCTCGGCCCGCGCGGGGACGCGCACCCACCCTCCGTTCTCCCGGCAGGACCTTCCTGGCCTTCCCCGGCACCAAAACGTACTTCCCACACTTGGACTTGAGCCCCGGCTCCGCCCAGGTCAAAGCCCACGGCCAAAAGGTGGCCGACGCGCTGACCCTCGCCGTGGACCAGCTGGACGACCTGCCGGGCGCCTTGTCCTTTCTGAGCGACCTGCACGCACACAAGCTGCGTGTGGACCCGGCCAACTTCCAGGTGAGCGCGTGGACCCGGCTGGACCCAGGGTCGCCGGGGCAGGGGGTCCCATCCGGAAGGGTGAGGGATGGATGGACCCAGGCCACGGCTGCTCTGCCCGCAGCTCCTGTGCCACTGTCTGCTGGTGACCCTCGCCCGGCACTTTCCTGGGGACTTCAGCCCCGCCATGCAGGCCTCGCTGGACAAGTTTCTGAGCCGCGTGACCTCCACGCTGGCCTCCAAGTATCGCTGAACTCTGGTTGGTGGTCGGGGGCCTCCTGGCAAAGCCAAGAAGTCCCGTTTCCCGGCCGGCATTTGAATAAAGTCCCCCAGAACAGCCTCCTGACAGGTATGTCCTTTAGATACAGCAACAGGCAAGGCTCTGTCCATTCTAGGGGGTTGGCTAGGGTCTGGGGAGTAGGGTCTCACAATCCTCAGCAGCCCCACCCCATGTTCCTGGCTCCCTCCAGACACTCCCCAGATCCACGTGGATGGGCTGCCCACCCCCACTCCTAGCAGATGCAGAAGCTCTGCAGTGGGGGGAGGCTGGTAAAAGTTGATGACTCTGAACCAAGTGGAAGGAGGTGGGTCCAGCCCCAATACCCAGTCAGGTAGTGGACAGGGTGGTGGTGGAGGGCCCACTGGAATCCTGCCTTCATCTCACATCTCCACAGAGGGGAAACGTAGGGGTTTATTTTATTTTTATTTTTATTTTTTCCCATATAAAATGAACCAAGGTAACTGCAGAAACATCAGTAAGTAATTACCCCGTCTGCTGCCCGCCCCTTTCCACTACTCGAGTCAGGAGCAGATCTGGCACATGGCAAAGGAACATCCAGAGCACATGCATGACACAGACACACAAATCAGACCACCAATGGGCATAAACAGGTCTGCAGCCTCCTGTGTAGCCAGGGACAGTCTTTCAGCTTTTGCTAGCCTCAAATACCAGTGGACAGAGCAGACCACTCAAGAAGGGTGTGTTGGTCAACAACCTTCCCAGGCTGATGGTATCCAGGCACTTCTGGGGTATTTGTGGGGTTCCCAGGAGAGACTGGCATTGGAACCAGGAGATTGCAGGTCCCCTGCCCAATGACACTGGGCACAGTCCACCCAGCAAGGGCCTGGGCACAACAAAAATGTGCAGGGGGGCGAACTGCTCTCTGCTTGGGCAGAGACGTCCCTCTTCTGCCCTTGATGTGGAGCTCCTCGTCTTGGGCTTTCCAAGCTGGACCAGGCCTCAGACCACTGGTTCCCTGGTTCTTGGGTCCTTGGGCTGGGAGTGGAACCACACAACCTGGCTTTTCTGGGCCTCCAGCCTGCAACAGCAGGTTGCTGACTTCCCATCCTGGGGCAGCAAGGGCCAATCCCACATAATAGCTATGAATCTCTATGTCCTACTGCTTCTGTTTCTCTAGAGAATCCTAGGAAGAAAAAACAAAAAGCAGTGAAAAACAGCCAGGTGTGGTCTAGTCCCACCACCTGGGAGACTGAGAACACTATGACTTGAACCCAGGACATCAAGGCCAGGCTGGCAACATAGTGATACCTTGTTTCAAAAAATAATACTTAAAAATGGACTCTTAGCTGGGCACATCCCAGCAGCTCAGGAGGCTAAAGCAGGAGGACCCCAAGTTCAAAGCCAGCCTCAGCAACTTAGTGAGACCCTAGATAACTTGGCGAGGGTGAGACCCTGCCTCAAAAAATAAAAGACCTGGGGATGTGGCTCACTGGTCAAGCACTTCTGGATTCAACAATGGTACCAAAATAAAAGAATATACAATTTTTTACAAAACAGCCCCCTCCAGTAGAGGAGCCACTGTGCAGCCTGTGTCAGTCACATGCAGGTTGTATAACTGGGCCAGGAACCTGGGACCTCAGCTTGTCCTTCTCCCCCACCTGCCAGGGCTTCTCACCAGCTCCTGTCTATGGGCTACACCAAGGGGACCCTGTGCAGGAGGCAGACGTGGCAGAGTCAACACCACAGCAAGTACAGCCATCCAACTGGCTTCTCTGAAGTCCCCACCCATGGTGTGCTGGAGTCTTCCCATGGTGTGAGGGCAGTGTGTCTGGGGAGAACCCTTTTGTTCTGCCTCATCCTGGGGTCCCTTGGGTGTGATGACCACTCTACCTGGGAAGCGGTCCTGATGGGCAGTCTCCTTCACAGGGCAGGGACCTGCCTCCCATGTCCAGACACCACCCACAGTGTGTCTGACTTTTACAGGCATTGCTGTGGAAAGCAAGAACTGTACTGAATGAAAAAGGTACAGACGTAGGTCCACTACAGCAGGCTGAGGACCCGATGGAGGTTTTCCTAGGGACAGGGAGCTGAGGGGAAGGAAGCAAAGTCTAGGGGGCCTCAAAGCTGCTCTGGGGCATGGGCTCCATTTGGCCTGGATCACTGGAAAAAGGCACAAAGGACCACAGTACTTTCCCAGCAAAGGGAGGTGGCAAGTCCTCTACCCAGAGGGCTACACTAGATCAGGTCACCATGGAAGGACTGCGGGGGGGGGACATTGACTCAGAAGCCCAAGAGGGCCTTGCCCCTCAGCTGCCATCAGAGGAGCTAGGGTGTGTGGGTGCTGCAGGTCATTCACTGGCATGCCCTATTCCCTGGCAAAACAACAAAGCCAAACACAAGCTATTTGTCCACATACAGAAATTTATGTCTAGACAGAGAGAGAAAAGGATCCAAACCAATCACAGTGGTAATGGGGGGTGATGGAGCGGACAGACTGGCTGACTTAAGCCTGGGAGAAGACAGCCTGCAAATGAACACTCAGCCTGGACACCCGTGACCTGCCTGCAGGCTGGATGCTGGTGCAGAGATCCATACACACACACGGAACAAAGCACCAATCCCACACGGACTCCAAAGATCCCCTTCCCACCAGCCTTTCCTGTGGAGACAGGAAAGTCAGGGAAGGACTGTGTCACAGGCCAGCAGAGCAGCACACCTACCCACTGTCATGCAAGGGACATGCTGGGGCAAGGGTAGGCCGGGATGGGACCAGTGGCCACATCAGGATGCTGGCGGCCAAAAGATGCCATGTGTGCCCATCTAGTCAAACAGCTCAAAGGAGACACCTGCACCTCTACGGGGGTAGAGATGGAGTGACTGTGTTAACAATGAGGCCAACAGAAGTTTCCTTCAAGACAAATTTTAACCTGCCTCCTCGGAAATGTGAAAAGGGGAAGGAGCTCCCCGTGTCCGTGAGTCAGCACTTACCCTTCCCTTTGGTCTTAAGGCATGTGTCCTATGATGGCAGCAAGAAAGGCTGAGTGGGTAACTCAGAAACCCATCCAGGCAGCTACTGCACCACACTGGCACCCTGGAACATGACCTAAAGCTAGCACCCCTCACGCCCCTCAAGTCTGCCAGGTGGGCGTCACCCAGGGGCTTTTCTTTGCCCTACATAACTTCAAATAGGGAATGACAGTACACCTTGCCTGAGCCCGGATCTGACAGGCCAGCTCCCCCTGAAGGGATGGATGGGAATATGCCCTCTGCTCCCTGTCTGCTCTCTAGTCTGTAGCAGGGGCTGGAGACCACCAGCTGAGATGGGTGTGGGTCAGGAGGGTGGGCAGCCACATACACCTGGCTCAGCTGGGGACAGACACCAAAAGCCAGATGGTGGCTGGATAGCAAGTCGCAGTTTTCCAAGGTGGGGCGGCAGCAGGCCTGTCTCTCCTAGAATGGAGGAGGGTCCGGGCAAAGTACTTCAGCAGAGGATGGTCAGGAGGCAGTCAGGTTTATTTATTTCTACACAACATAACCCATAATACAGGAGCAACTCTGCACGACCTAGGAACTCACAGCTAGCTCCATACAATAGAAATTCAAACTACAAAAGGTGAGTCATGTTCAGCAAATACAAAGGGCACTCTTAGGCTGTGCTGAATATTCCCAGACTCTCGATGGAACCAAAGCACGGGCTCAGAGCTCGCCAGCCTCCTTCTCCTCTGACCTCCGTGAAGCCGTCTTCCCGTTGGAGCTTTCCAGTCTCCAGTCCGCAGACCCACGCTCACTCCGCCCACACTCCCAGGGCTCTTCTCTTGATGCACGCTCTCTGGAGAACCTAGGGAAGGGGAACCCGAGGCTCAGTGGAGGCTGCCACCCTGCTTCTGGGTGGCTGTTCAGAAGCCAACAACGTGGACCCTCCCCACTGGGACAGGGAGGGCCCTGGTCCCAGAAGGCCACGGGGCAGCCAGGCCTGCCATCTCATGCCCAACCTACCACACAGGGAACATTAGGTAGTCACTAAAAACTGACATTTGCAAAGACTTTTAATGAGGAAAGTACAACAAAATTTTACATGTGATACAGGGTCTACTACGTGAGAATACAACAAGGAAAAGACCAAAATTTAAAACCACGACAGAAGCAGGGCCCAGTGTCAAGTGTCAGTGCCTGCAGTCCAGGATGACCAAGTGCAGAAGCCCTGCAGCTCCACCTAGAGGTCTGTGAGGGATATCCTCCACAGTCCTCTCCCCTTCAGGTCTCACCACTGGCCAGGCTCCCCACAAGCCCAGCCTCACCCTATGAGATGAAGAAGGGCCCACTGACAGACCCCCAGCAAACCCAGGGAACACAAAGAGAAGGGGCTCACTCCTGGTTGCAGCTACTGAAGGAGTCAGAGTAGTTACTTGTATTTCGCACTCCGGTCCCTGGAAGCCCGGCGATGTCCCCGGCTGCGGCTCCGGGAACGGCTGCGATGGCGCCGGTGTCTGTCTCGGGACCGGGACCGGGAAGACTTCCTTCGGTCTCGGGAGGTAGACCTTGACCGCCTTCGAGGACGCCGATCTCGGGAGCGTGACCTGGAAAAACCGAAGGCTCCGATGGTCAAGACTGCACCGGAAACAGCAGCCCAGGACTCCCCCTACCCACTGTCCTATGGTCAGGTTCTGCCTGTGGCCTTACTTGTATTTCCCCATCATCTCCCAAATGTGCAAGTCAGGTTTAAATCACTCCCATGAGCCACTCTCAGGCCAGAACCACCCCGAGTGGGGCTTCCTAAACACTCCTGGTTGGTCACAGGCCTCAGCAGCCCGCGTGGTGGCCTTCACATGCCACCCTGCCCACCAGATAAAGGCATGGAATTGCAAACATCAACTGTGGAAGAGGCATGTGACTGAGGACACTGTTTTGGATCTGGAAGCCTACCTCCTACGGTCTCTGGTTCTGGATGCAGACCTGAAAAGGGAAAAGATGATGAACAACGTTCCAAAAGCATCCCCACTCTCTACTGGCTGGAGAGGTGCCCCCACTCGAGGTGGAAGCCGCTCCCCAAGACCTGTTCCCTCTTGGCTGCTCAACTGCTCAGGTTGCAGTGGGAGGTGCTGACACTCACAGGATGAGGCCCCACCCACTCTGTGGCTCACTCAGTGGCACTGGCAGCACCCAGGCCACCTGTGCAGGCCAGAGTTACAAGCCTTTACAACGGACACTGGCTCCAGTGTGCAGTCAGAACAGACGCAGGGCTGCATGCAACTCCACTGCCACCCAAGTTCCAGGCATAGGCTTAGTGCCCGGTGAGCATCAAATGGGATCCTTCGATCAGACGACCAGCAACCTGAAACATGCATGTCACAGCGAGGTCTCAGGTGACACTCATGCTGAGAGCACTGTGACCGTCTAGACATGCCCAACCACAACGGTGGCACCTCTGTGCAAAAGGCTGGCAGGTCTCCTGAGGATGTTCCCCCAGAGCGTGAAGCTCTAACAATGAAACCACCATGGAAACAACACGCCACAGCAAGCACTGGCTCTGTTTGAGCCATGCGCTCAGGAATTCCTTTGGAAAAGCAGTTTGGGACTTGTAAGGGAAAGGAACTATATCAGAACTCTTCTCTGAACTCCAACCAGAAGGAACACCTCCCCTGGTGGAGCTGGGCGTTCTAACTGTACACGGCCGCTCAAGCTCCACCCATCCCTCCCCACACGACCTTCTCGACCCCAGCAAGTGCCAACTCCAGGCCAAGTTCCATTCCTGTCAGTTCTGTCCCCAGATCACACCCCCAGACTCCAGCCCCTTGACTCTTCAGACCCCCAATTCCTTCATGAGGATCCTCCCAACCAGCAACTCACTGGTCTTGTTGCCCCACCCAACACCCTACACCCTGCTCTCCAAAGGGTGGCGGCACCTCCTGGCACCAGACCCCATGTCTCCTATGAGATTTTTCAGGTCCCACACTATGCAATAAAGGTATGCCAGGCGACCTCCAACCACGCAGCCCAAAGTTCTTCCCTGACGCACTGTCCTAGAGCAAGGTGCCGCCACAAGAGCACACTGCTCTCCCTGAGGAGCAGCTCCTGCCTTTCCCATCTGCTGATGGCTGTGTGCCCAACAGTCAGTGGAGCAGCTTATGTGGGTGAAGGAGGACGCTTTCCTTAACTGTTCCTCTTCCTTCTCTTAAGGTGAGCACACGCAGGCACTGGGCCAGCCTGCAGTCTGTAGGACTGAATATGCTCTTAGCCTGTGGCAGACCATGACTACTCCAAGCCACACCTTGGTGCATGAAGCAGGGTCTCCTGAGCCCAAGGGCACTGCCAACCTGCTAGCCTCTCCCTGCTCACCTCCTGCTCAGCCGTTCCTCCCGCTCTCGCTCCTCTCGTCTCCTCAAGCGATCCTGATTTCTCTTCTCCTGCTTTTCAGCCACAGTTTTCTAAACAGATGAAAAATGGAAAAAGAGAAAAAAAAAAAAAAAGAAAAAGAAAGAAAAAAGAAAAACTCTAAGATTTAAACACTAACTCATTTGCTTAAAAACTTCTTAATCAAGCCAGGTGCAATGGCACAGGCCTATAATCCTGATGCCTCAAGAGGCTGAGGTGGGAGGATCACAAGTTTGAGGCTGGTCTGAGAAACTGGGTGACACCCTATCTTAATTAAAAATAAAGGTTGGGCGTGGTGGCACACACCTGAAATCCCCGCGGCTCGGGAGGCTGAGACAGGAGGATGGAGAGTTCAAAGCCACCTCAGCAAAGGTGAGGTGCTAAACAACTCAGAGAGACCCTGTCTCTAAATAAAATACACAATACAGCTGGGTTTGTGGCTCAGTGGCAGAGTGCCCTGAGGATTGATCCCCAGCACCACCAGTAAGTAAGTAAGTAAGTAAGTAAGTAAGTAAGTAAGTAAATAAATAGAAAAAAAGGTACATTCAAAAAACATGTCGTACTGCTACTTCACCACCTGTCACCATCATCGTGTGTCTGTGTGTGTACTCACCACTCACAGCAGCAACAGTTTAGACACCTCACAGATCAAGTTCTTCAGGCTGTAGGCAAAAAGTTGTAAACATACCCACTTTTTTCTTTTTTGTACTGGGAACTGAACCCAGGGGGTGGTTTAACTCCAAGCTACATCCCTAGTCATTCTTTTTTTAATTTTGGGGGATAGGGCCTTAGTAGCTAGCTACTGAGGAGGGCCTCCAATTTATGATGCTCTGAACCTCAGCCTTCTGAGTCACTGGGATCTCAAGTGTGCATCATATGCCTCGTTCATGTTCAAAGTTCTTTGTTGTTGGTGTTTTTGTACTGGGGATTAAATTTCCAGCCCTTTTTATATTTTATTTAGAAACAGGGCCTTGCTGAGGTGCTTAGGGCCTTGTTCAGTGTCTGGTTGGTTTTGAACTAACAATCCTCCTGCCTCGCCTCCCAAGCCACTGGGATTACAGACATGTGCCATCACACCTGGCCATTTCCCAACTTTAGGAAAAAATTCTTTATGAGACAATAGAGACCAAGTATTTATTTATATTCTATTGAATACATATAACATACAACCTTTTACATCTATAAACTTATAAGGAAAATTTCAACTGAGTACACTGAAAACTAGCCAGAATGTAGCTTGAAGTTGAAGTGCCCCTGAGGTCAATCCCCAGAACCAAATGTTCTACTGGGAAGATAGAAGCAACATTTTTTACGAATACCCTCAGTGCCACTGTACTCTGATCCTACTTCTAGTCCCCAATTCATGTCACCTAGGGGACCTTTTCTTGGGTGCAGAACCCTTTCATCTACTTGTCCAAGGGAGCAGCATCTTCCTGGAGACAGACAAAACCCAGTCTTACTAAATGTGGTCTGGGTTACTGTACCATTCCACATTCCAGTCAGATGCCATGTCTGTTCTTCCACATCTCAGGTGCATGGAGGGAAGGCTACATGGCCAGCCCTTTTTTTTATTTTCAGAAATAGTCTAAGTTCTCCTGGCTGGCCTTCAGATCCTACTACCTTAGCCTCCTGAGTAGCTGGGACTGTAGGCTACGCACCATCTCACCCAGCTCCATTCTTTTTTTTTTTTTTAAAGATTTTTTTTAGATGTTGATAGATCATTATTTTATTAATTTATTTATAAGTGGTGCTGAGAATCGAACCCAGTGCCTTAACCATGCTAGGCAAGTGCTCTACCACTGAGCCACAACCCCAGCCCCCAGTTCCATTCTTAAAGTTTTAAATGTTTATAGCCTAATTAGGAAGGAACAGGTGGTACACTGCTAACAGAAAAAACCCACTGCTTCCTTTTCTTTTCTGATGCAACTCAAATGCAACGATAAATGAACCACACAGAAGCTATTTCAGAACTGTCCATACCCAGGGATTAGACTCCATAATTTAACACAAAGAAGGGGTACAAACCAAATAAATTTGCAGGATTCTTTGGATTCTGATATTTCATGTCTCATATGAAATCAAGTGATAAATTTTGAGTATTTCACTATAAAACTCAAGTTCTTAGAGTGAATCAGAACAAAGGGGTTTTTCTAAAATTTTTTTTAGTTGCCAAAGGATATTTATTTATTTATATGTGGTAGTGAGAATCAAAGCCACTGCCTCACACTTGACATGACACTCTACCACTAAGCCACAACCCCAGCCCAAAAGATTTTTGAAAATATAGAAACGTGAAGGTGGAGCTGGGTGGTAGCTCACTAGCGGAGTGCTTGCCAAGCACACGTTAAGCACTGGGTTCAGCATCACATAAAGACAAATAAATAAAATACAGGTACTGTGTCCATCTATAACTAAAAAACAACTTAAACTAAATTAAAACAAACCAATAACAACAACAACAACAACAAAAATCAGAAATGGGAGGTTACTACAAGACTTCTGGGAGTTCTCCAGAAACACAACTCACTAACATACCCTCAACTGATCAAGCTTCTCTCGGATCTGAATAAAACCCAGGTGTAACTTGCCCCCAAAGTGATCTGCGAGGCGACGGTCATTGTCATGGAGACCCAGGTAGGCAGAACAGACCTCACACACACGCAGCTTTTGCTGCTGGAAACTGGATGCAGGCATGGAATTCCTGTATTCTTCCTGGAGAAAGGAGAGAGAGATGAAGGTAAGTGAACAGAAATGCCACCATGTACCAACTTCCAAGACAAAAATTACCCAAGAGGTCAGCAGACGTGGCTTTTAAACAAATTTAAACATGGGACTGTTCAGACTTTCACATATTCGCTAATCAGTTTAAAACATGAATTAATAGCTGAGAAGGCGGCCACACCTGTAATCCCAGCAACTCTGGAGGCTGAGGCAAAAGGATCATGAATTCCAGACCAGCCTCAGCTATGTAGAGAGATAACAGTCTCAAAATAAAAATAATAAAGGTCTGGGGATGTATCTCAGGGTTAGTTAAGCACCTCTGGGTTGAATCCCCAGTATTATCAATCAATCAATCAACTAATCAATCAATAAAAAACAATAAAACATTCATGATAGCAAAAAACATTCAAAAGTTCTCAAACAAGCAGGATTATTCTGAAGCCGGTGGGGAAGACAAGTCTCTGCTCTGTATGAGAAATTAAAAACCAGAGGAGCAAGAAGAATCCTCAACAAATACGCAAAAAACATAAACCATAGGGATCATGTCCCAATGTCCAAGAAACCACCCCAGTGCTGCTGCAAAAATGACAGTATGCAGGCAGGCATGGTGGCACACACCTGTAACCTCAGGTACGCAGAAGGCAACGTGGCCAGACCCTGCTTCAAAATGAAAATTAAAAGGGCTGAGGATATAGCTCAGTGGTACAGCACTAGAACGCTTGTTGGAGGCCACAGTTTCAATCCCCAAGACTACAAGGAAAAAAACCACAATGAAATCCAACATACTGAGCCCAGTACATGGATGTATGCCTGTAGTTTCAGCTACTCAGGAGGCTAAGGAAGATCACAAGTTTGAAGCCAGCCCCAGCAATTTAGCAGGGACCTAAGCAACTTAGTTGAAACCCTATCTCAAAAAAATAAAGAGTTGGGGATAAGAGCCCCTGGATTCAATCCCCAGAACCACCACCACCAATCCATTACTTAATGCAGTTAGTATGCACTAATAATTATAATAAAAAAGATCATGTAATTTATGACAGGGAGCATCTGTAGCTTTCTTGGACTGTGTTCAATAATCCAAACAGCAGAGAAATGAGAACTGCTGAAAAATGCAAATCTCAGTAGCTCAACAGCCTCTCTCCAAACTCTTCAAAGAGATCAAGTTCTTCATCCTGTCCTACCTCTCCCCATCCTTCAAAACTCCCCTTTGTAAATCCCACCTTGTTCCCAGTATCTACTCATCCAACCGTTATCTCCCCAAATCCCCTTTTTAGAATACTAATCTCCACCATCTGTGAACTGGGGTAAGCTGAGCATGGTTTGAATATGACCTAAATATAATCACTCCATGAGTACCCTTGGCTGGACTCTACTCTCTCTCAAAGTCCCCACACTTTCCCTTTTGATATTGAGGGCTGAACCCAGGGGTGCTCTACCACTGAGCTACACCCCCAGTCTTTTTTTAAATTTTATTTTATCTATCTCTGTGTGTCTACACATAGCATCTTACTAAGTTACCTAAGCTGGTCTTGGACTCTTGATTCTCCTGAGTCCACCTCCCAAGTAGCTGGGGTTACAGGCAAGTGCCAATGCACCTGGCTGAAGAAATGCATTGTCAGTCATCGGTTCTTTTTGAGGAGAACGGAATATACTTCAAGGGAAGATTAAAATGATTTACCATGACACACCAAACTAGCAAAAAAAAAAAAAAAAAAAAAAAAAAAACCACACATAAAAATAGACACTCTCACACAATGCTGGCTTACAGGCTAGGTTGACACAACTAAATGGAGGGCAGAGTAGTAAGCTACTGTTTAAAACGCATCACATGTGCACCATCACCAAGGAACTTTTGTAGTCTGTTTCCTGCAACTATTACATCAGCACCAGGAGATAGGTGTAAGAACAAGGTGCCTCACCATAGAACTGTCTGAAATGGTGACAAACCATCAATAACCTAGAAAACTGCCAACGAACATCCCTCGTCCATAAAATAAGAGTCCCACATCAATTGTCAATGTGGGAAGAACTCATAAATAAGCTGAGTCAACAATTTGAATTTTAGAAGCACTTGCGTAGTTTTAAAAATGCACAGCACAGAATGCACTATTTATGGGCCATATGAGCAATGAAGCATAAAGACAACAGAAGGACACATGCTGAGTGCAGTCTAGTATTTGCCTCTGGAAAGGAGGGAACTGGGACAGGGATACAGAAGGAACTTAAATTTTCATTATAATGTGCCGTCTTTTATTAAGGAAAAAAAATTCATGCAAAAATGATAATTATGTGAGTTTCCTCTGTCCCCTTTGTCGTTTTGAAACTTAGGAGTTTTAAATGTGTGTGTGTGTGTGTGCGCGTATATATATACATATGTGTGTGTGTATATACGTATATATATTTTTAGTTGTTGATGGACCTTTTTGTTTTATTCATTTATTTATATGTGGTGCTGAGAGTCAAACCCAGTGGTTCACACATGCAGGCAAGCTCTCTACCACTGAGCCACAACCCCAGCCTTACTCAGGTGTTTTGATATGGGGTCTTGCTATGATGCCCAGGTTGGTCATGAGCTCCCAGTCTCTGAATAGGGGAGTAAAGATGTGTGGGCCGAGCTGGGGATATAGCTCAGTTGGCAGAGTGCTCACCTCGCAAGCACAAGGCCCTGGGTTGGATCCCCAGTACTCAAAAAAAAAAAAAAAAAAAAAAAAAAAAAAAAAAAAAAAAAAGATGTGTGGGCCTATGCTCAGTATTATAGTTTAGAATTTTAAACGCTACCCTAAATTCTGATAATGTTTTGTTTTTTTTTTTTCCAAAAAAAGTCAATCTCAAAAGGTTACATATTATATGAATCTATTTATTAGTTCTGTGCCCAGGCTGGCATCAAACTTGGAATCCTCCTGCCTTAGTCTCACAAATTGCTGTTTAGTCACATGCCACCACAACTGGTACTATGATTCCATTTACAATAACTTGTTCTTGCTACCAGGGACTGAATCCAGCGGTGCTTTACCACTGAGCTACACCCCCAGTCCTTTAAATTATTTATTTTGAGGCAGAGTCTCACTTCGGCACTTAAGACCTCACTAAATTGCTGAGGATGGTCTAAAATTTGTGATTCTTCTGCCTTGGTCTCCTGAGTCAATGGGATCACAGGTGTGCGTCACTGTGCACAGCAAAACTTAGTTTCTAAACTACTAGAAGTCAACCTGAAAAGCAGGAAAGCAGCCTTGGGACTACTGAACATCTTGCTTGCAACTCCAGAGGTGCCACAACACTGCAGATATGAGCACTGCCAGGTCCCACATGCCCAGCCAACAGTCTCACCCCAAATCATCCTGACCTTGTCCCCCAGGGTGTTGCACTAGTACTGCCTCTTAGAGGCAGATCTCACAGGGAGGGGTGATGAAACTGGAGTCCTGGGCTTAGACAGTCACAATTCTGCACACTTTTTTCAGCCAGACATCCATGCGGGTAAAAACACCAAGCTATAGTTATTTAGCCAAATCACAAATTCTCCTGAGTCACCGATGGACAGTATCTCTTCCCCTGTCGCAGGAAGGGCAAGGGCTCAGGATAAACTGAAACGCAGGTCTTCCCTCCTGACGCGGCTAGAGGCACCAGAAGCCCAACAACCGAACACAGAACTCTAGGGAAAGCTTAAATATGCACCCCATTTCCCAGAAACTGGGGAAGGCTGGTAACAGTTTGGGAAGTCATGCCACCATGCCAATGGCACCAAAAGCATGTGAGTCAGTGTATCACTGCAACTGTCACTCACAATGCTTCTGTGTCATGTGCTATGAGTGGGTCCCACTTTCAGTGAGCACATATAAGCTTTTCTCTTTTTTAGTATTTTTTTAGTTGTCAGTGGACCTTTTATTTTTATTTATATGCAGTGCTGAGAATCGAACCCAGTGCCTCACATACCAGGTGAGCACTCCACCACTGAGCCACAACGCCAGCCCACATCTAAGCATTTATACAAAAAAGCACAGTATTTGTGCTGTACATCTATTCATTATCTGTTATGTTAAAGAATTTCAGGAATAAGGCTAGAAGCTGGGTGTGGTGGCACAGAGCCTGTAATCCCAGCAATGTGGGAGGCTAAGGCACAGGGTACTAAGTTGGAGGACAGCAACTTAGCAAGACCCTGTCTCAAAATTTTAAAAAAGGGGATGAGGATGTGACTCAGCAGTAGAGTGCCCCTGAGTTCAATAACGTCCCACAACACCAAAAAAAAAGAGTAAGGCTAGAGAATGCCATCTAGGGATGTCACTGAGGGCACCGACCCACCAGGGGGTCACACTTCCAGGAACAGCCTGCTCTACCAACCTCGATGCCAGCCATTGCTTGCAAATGGCTGAATGCAGTGTTCTGGGGGGTCCCATGAGTTACCCTACTGCCTGCTTCCCGTACTTAGGGCTGGTCTCAGAGGGCACGGCTTCGAAACCCACAAGCCCTTGGCACCACTTAGTTAATATAACCATGTATCTACCAAGTGTTAGGGGCCATGTGCAGCCAGAGGCACAACGATACCCAAAACCAGACCTACACCGGGGTGTGTAAACACCACCTCTGCCCCCTACCATTCCAATAAGCTCTGAGTCTGTTGGGGTCAGCTAGGGGGACTCCAGGATCACTCTAACCTAGAGACTGCCCTCAAAGTTGTTCTCACACTCAGACCACATCTCTTTGGTGCATTATCTTCATTAGAATAAACAAAGCAGAGAGGATTTCTAGGATAGTGAAACTACTCTGTAGGATATCACAATGGTAAACACGGGTCATCATCTCTTGTTCCAAATCCCTAGAATAAACTAGACATCAGGAATGAAGTCCAGTATCAAACTGTGGACTTCCGGATGATAATGATACAGGTCATCCATCAATGGTAATGAACATACCACTCTGGTGGGGGGCAGCTAACAAGCGGGGAGGCTGTGTAGGAGTTGCAGGGAAGAGATGGTGAAATCTGAGCCTTCCTCTCCAATTTTCTGGAAATCAAAACCACTCTAATCAAGTTTACTGGTTAAAAAATGCAGGAATTGGCCTAACATTAGTCCAGTGATCTCCAAATGACTTTCATTTCTCTTCCCAAGACATTTCCCTCACCGACCTCAGCTTCTTTTTTCTTTGCACGAACTTTCTCCACTTCCATGAGAATCTTCTGGGATTCGTCCACATTTCCTTCAGCTCCAAGCTGCTCAGCTTTAGCAAGGAGTTTTCCTATTTCTTCATTCAACTCGTGTACTTTTTCTGCCTGAGGGGAGAAATAATCAGGTAAACAGACACTAAAAATCAAGATTCTGAATGCAAAAGAAACAATTATTTATCTTGTTGCATCTCTGGCCTGTTTGATGGGACAAAAGGAGTAGCTTAGGGCTGGAACTGTGACTTGGTGGTGCAGCACTTACCTAACAGGTGCAAGGCCCTGGATTTGATACCAGTACCACAAAAATATATAAATAAAAACAATGAGTTAAATAAGTAAAGGAAATGGACTAAGAGCTATACTGAGACACATGCGCATTTTAGGTGTCCTTATTGCCACCAATGAAAGTCTGAGCATAAATCTGTGCATGGCATTCCAACAAAAAGCAGCAGTATCACCCCTGTAATCCTAGGTACTCAGAAGATTGAGGCAGGAGGGTTGCCAAGTTCAAGGCCATCCTGGGCCAATTAGTGAGGCCCTGTCTCAAAATAAAACAGGACTGCTGGGGTTGTGGCTCAGTGGTAGAGCAGTTGCCTAGCATGTGTGAGGTACTGGGTTCAATCCTTAACTTAAAAATAAAATTATTTTATTTATATTAAAATTATTTATAAATAAAATTATTATTAAAAATAAATAAGTAAATAAAAATAAAAAGGGTTGGGGCTAGGTGCACTAGTGCAAGTCTATAATCCCAGTGGCTCAGGAGGCTGAGGCAGGAGGACTGCAAGTTCAAACTCAGCTTCAGAACTTAGCGAGACCTTGTCTCAAAATTAAAAATAAAAAAGGGCTGAAAAATGTGACTCAGTGGTTAAGCACACCCGGATTCAATCCCCGGTACCAAATACATAAATAAATAAAAAATATCCGGGTGTAGCTCAGTGGCACAGTGCTTGCCCAGTGAGCAAGGCCCTGGGCTTAATTCCTAGAACTTCAAACAAATAAATAAGCAAAGTGAAAGAAATTATGTAGAGAGGGGAAAAGAGATAAGGAAAAAAGGCAAGGCAGCAACCCTCTGGCATGGGCATGCTTAGTCACTCAATGATGGTGAGTCAGAGTGCTATCTACTAGCAATTCAATTACAGTTGGCAATCTGTACCAAGGACACCTGACATACCTTTGCAGAAACTTCTGCACTGATCTCCTCCTGGGTTTCTGCCAACCGTTTCTTGGCAAGCTCAGTCCTCCGATCACACTCTGCAATAAAGGACTCCAAGTGATCCATTGCCTAGCTCAGGAAAAGCAGAAAGGGATGATTGATGATGCATGCCATACACTCAAGGAACCCCTTGGGATACCAGGAATGCACTCCTGTAGACTTCAGCTATAGCTAAGAAATCTGTAATCATAATAAATCAAAGGTTTTGTTAAACAAATGAATGCTAGGAAGCATGGTGTTTTCATGTGATTTTCTTGTGCATTTTCAAAATTCATAAAAGGACCACCAACCTTCAACAACACATCTCTCTGGGAACACATCTCTGTGGGAATAGAAAAGGTAACATCAAAGCAAGGCGCAAATGCACACACCTGTAATCCCAGTGGCTCAGAAGGCTGAGGCAGGAGGATCTCGAGTTCAAAGCTGCCCTCAGCAACTTAGCAAGACCCTGTCTCAAAATAAAATTTTAAAAGGGCAGGAAATGTGGCTCAGTGGTAAAGCACCTCTGGGTTTGATTCTTTAAAAAAGAAAAGGTAAATATTACTGAGAATTGTGAATAAATTTAGTTATTGCCTACTGTCTACTGTGTATAGCATGAGGAAATTCAGTCACAAAGAAGGAAAAGGAACTCTACAAATCTAACTGCTTACTCTGAAAAGAATGAATAAATTGCCACAGGTGCTAAGGTGAATGCACAACAACCAGGCAAAGGTCAATGTAATTACAGGCAGGACATCAACTTCCAACCATCAGTCTGTGCTACTAAGAAGGACCTCCTCCATTAGTCAGCTGGCTAAGGATAACATCATGTCCGATATGATAGCAAGTCCATTAGTAGTGATGACAGATTTAGACAAAGAAGCATGTTACCAAAACAGAAAGGAAATTTGGGCTGGGGATGAGAAAGCAGCTGAAAGAACGACAGGTCCAGAGGTTATGATCTGCATCCTCCCTCCAAAAGTAGAGAGCAGGGTGATTGTCCAGAGATCAGTGTTACTCAACAGAGGGACACTGGAAAGAACCAGCATCTTCCAGGAGTCTCCAACATTTCTTCGAATAAACAGGGGAGAGGCTCTATGAGGTGCTAAGTCTCCCGAGGATTAAAAAGGGCAAATCACCCCACTTGCTGTGTCTGACTTCAGATCCAACTCCATAATTGAGAAAATCAAAGTTCCTGTTATGCTAACATAAACATTCACTATGTTCAGGTCAGACCAGGAGGGAATCAAATGATCTGGCCTGTGTGTGCCAACGCAGTGGCATGCTGATTCCCAGGAAGATGAAGAACTGGTCACCTGTGCTCACCTGGGACCAAAGCTGCCAATAAGAACCTGACGTGCCAAGGCTCACCTAGGAAGTGCCCCTACTGTTCACTCAAAGACAGCACTGTGCACCTGACAGACCCAGGGATCCATTCAAGGAGGTAGAGTAGAAGATGGACACCTGACAACTCTGCCAGTGCCTTCACTGAGCAAAGCAATTACTTATACCACAAGCAGAATTCAAACTGGTTATGGCTTCAGATGTTTGAAAACCTAATGAATAAATGGTAAATATAGCATAGAAAAAGCAGACCACAGAGAAGCCTTCTAAACCACCATGTTCTTCAAAATGTGGCTTTCCTTAGTGCCCCATCTTAGGGGTGTCATGAAACACGAATTCCTAAAAGTACCTGGCACACCCCTTCTTCCCAAGAGTGGGGGCCCATAAACACAAAGTCTTAGAACGCTAAAAATAAAAACTATAGATAAATTCTTATTTTTGGTCCTTTTTTGGTAGAAAAGTATCTAATCATACCTTTAACCTGCTTTTTAAAAATTTATAGCAAAAAGGACTTATATGCAATGTTTAAGAGTTTGCCAGAATTAATATTATCAACATGGCCATACGTCCAAAAGTGCTATACAGATTTAACGCAATTCCAATTAAAATCCCAATAACACTTCTCATAGAAATAAAGAAAGCAATCATGAAATTCATCTGGAAAAACAAAAGACTCAGAATAGCTACAGTGATCCTGAGCAGGAAGAATGATGCAGGAAGTATCACAATACTAGACCTTAAATTCTACTATAGAGCAACAGTAAAGGTACTGGCACCAAAATAGACAGGTAGACCAATGGTACAGGATAGAAGACACAGAGACATACCCACATAAGTACAGTAACTTCATACCAGACAAAGGAGCCAAAAACATACAATGGAGAAAAAATAGTTTCTCCAACAAATGGTGCTCCAAAACTAGAAATCCATATGCAGTAAAATGAAATTAAACCCCTATCTCTCACCCTGTACAAGACTCAACTCAAAATGGATCAAGGATCTAGGAATTAGACCTGAAATGGTTCACCAATTAGAAGACAAAGTAGGCCAGAATCTCCTTCACGTTAGCTTAGGACCAGCCTTCCTTAACAAGACCCCCACAGCACAAGAAATAAAAGCACTAATCAATAAATGGGATGGATTCAAACTAAAAAGCTTTTTCTCAGCAAAGGAAACAATCAACAATGTGAAAAGAAAGCCTACAGAATGGGATAGAATCTTTTCCACACACACTTCAGATAAAGCACAAATCTCCAAAATCTGTAAAGAACTTAAAAAACTTTATACCCAAAATACAAAGAACTCAATCAATAAATCAGCTAAGGAACTGGGCAGACACTTCACAGAAAAAGATATACAGGCGATCAACAAATATAAGAAAAAGTGCTCATCATCCCTAGTAATTAGAGAAATGAAAATTAAAATCACCCTAAAATTTCATCTAACTCTAATTAGAATGGCTATTACCAAGAACACAAGCAATATCAAGTGTTGTCGTGGATATGGGGAAAAAGGCACACTCATACACTGCTGGTAGAGTTGCAAATTGATCCAGTCACTCTGGAAAGCAGTATGGAGATTCCTCAGAAAACTTGAAATGGGTCAAACTCACCATTTGACCCAGCTATCCCACTCCTCAGTTTATACCCAAAGGACTTAAAGTCAGCATACTACAGTGATACAGCCACATTTATATTCACAGCAGAATTCACAATAGCTAGATTGTGGGACCAACCTAGATGCCCTTCAATTGATGGATGGATAAAGAAACTGTGGTGTATATATACACAATGGAGTATTACTCAGCCATAAAGAAGAATAAAATTATGGCATTTGCTGGTAAATGGATGAAGCTGAAAAAATATCATGCTAAGTGAAACAGGCCAAGCCCAAAAAACCAAAGGTCGCATGTTTTCTCTAAGTGGATGATGATATATAACAAGGGGAGGTGGCGGGGGGGCGGGGGGGGAGAGAAGAATGAAGGAACTTTGGATGTTGTAGAGGAAAATAGGGTGGGAGGGGGAGGGGTGAGGGACGGAAAGACAGTAGAATGAGACAGATAGTATTACCCTATGTATATGTATGAATGGTGTGAATCTAGAATGTGTACAACCATAGAAATGAAAAGTAGTACCCCAGTGAATCAAAATGCAATCTGTTAAAAAAAAAAAAAAAAAAGATTCTGCCCATGCCACCATTCTATAAGAGTTCTATGAACGGGAAATCCTACTCCTTTTCTTGCCAGCAAAGCCTCAGATTTCTGATAGAGACAATCTTTGAACAGGAAATATGGGCTTCTAGCAAATGCTCTGAAATATTTTGTTAAAAAGTCGACCAATCAAAAAAAAAAAAGTCGACTAATTAAAACCTGTTTGTGGAATTTAAGAATTAACCTGTGGAAATCCAGGTGTGATGTAATCCCAGTGACTTAGGAGGCCAAGGCAGGAAGATCACAAGTTAGAGGCCAGCCTGGACAATTTAGTGGGGCTCTGTCTTGAAATAAAAAGAGCTGTACTCCTGGGTTAGATGTCCCAAAATGCCCCCGCCACCCACCCACACGGAACATTAACCTGCTGAAGCTGGGTACCACAGTGCACAACTAATCCAGCTACTCAGAGGAAACTGGGGCAGGCAATCAGAAGCTCAAGGCCAAATGGGAAACTCAGTGAGACACTGTTCCCAAATAAAAATAAAAAGCTGGGATACACCTAGTGGTAGAGCACTTGCCTAGCAAGTAAGAGGCCCTGGGTTAATTGCCAGCAATGCAAAAAAACCACCAACGACAACACCTCACCTGTTGTTTCTGGCTGCCTGCAGGCAGCAGGCAGCAAATGAAGGCCTGTTTCCTGTAGGGAGCAGGATGGGCAGCAAAGGCCTGTAAATGCTTACTACCCGTCTTTTTTTTTTTTTTTTTTTTTTTTGGTACTAGGGACTGAACGCAAGGGTGCTTTTCTACTCAGTCACATCACCAACCCTTTTATTTTTTATTTTGAGACAGGGCCTCGATAAGTTGCTGAGGCTGGCCTCAAACTGGCAATCCTCCTGCGTTAGTCACTGGGATCATAGGCATGTGCCATGGTCATCATACCTGGAAAACCTCTGTATTTTTTTCTTTTTCCTTTAAAAAATATTTCTATTAGGGGCTGGGGAGATAGCTCAGTTGGTAGAGTGTTTGCCTCGCAAGCACAAGGTCCTGGGTTCAATCCCCAGCACCACAAAAAAAAAAAAAAAAATTCTATTAGTTGTTGATGATCTTTTATTTATTTATTTACATGTGGTGCTGAGAATCAAACCCAGTACCTCACACAGGCAATTGCTCTACCACTGAGCCACAATCCCATAACCTCTGTATTTTTAAAGTTCAGTTATGAATTCTCTGAATAAGCAATACATGGTCATTAAGAACATTAAAAAAAAAAAAAAAAAGCTTTTGGTATTTTTGTTACTGATCTTGTTTTTTGCTACTGATTTGTTGCACCCAATTTTTCAATCTCACAAATAATCCTGCCACAAATTCTGCATGTATTATGCACAATCTGTGTGTATATTTCCAATGGACTTTTTTTTGCAGCAGCAGCAGGGGTGGGGACTGGGGATTGAACTCTGTCACCTAGATACATCCCCACCCATTTTTAAAAATTCTAAGCCAAGCATGCCTCAAACGTGATCTTCCTGCCTGAGCTTCCAAGTTGCTGGGAATATAGGCAGGTACTGCTAGTGCCCAACTGCTAATCACATTCTTAGCACAGATTTGCAGAAATAAGTCACAAGGTAGAAACTTCTACACTTTTTTATTTTTGCCTACTGTATTAGCAATCTAATAAACTGACTATATTACCAATCTAATAAATCTAATAGCGTTATATGACAGAGAAAATGTGAATCTTCTGTAATCCCAGCAACTTTGGAGGCTAAGGCAGGAGGCTCACAAGTTCCAGGACAGCCTCAGCAACTCAGTAATGCCCTAAGCAACTTCATGAGACCCTGTCTCAAAATAAAAAATAAATATGACTGGGGATGTGGCTTAGTGGCAAAAGTGCCTCTGGATTCAATCCTCATTACCCACCCCCCAAAAGTAATTCTTTCCCTTCCCTTTTCCAGGAAATGATAACTAACAGTGTGATGTATACCCTTTAAAACTGCATTAAGTGTGCATACTTAAACACATAATTTCTGGTCCAGAAATTTTTAAGTTATTCTTTTCATATCACACCTACTTACTATAATCCAGAGTTGTGCAGTATATCACTGGTTTTTACAAAAGTACTTCAATCCTTCCTGTGTATATTTGAGTTTTTCTACTACGTCAATGATTCAAAATGTTCCAATAAATATTTTATGATTTCTCTTCTGTAGTAAGTACACCTGCTGAACAATTTAACGAGATGACTCATCTATTTAACATTATACGTTCACATTTATACATTTAACATTTATATAAAGGATTGGTAAGATCTTCAAATTATATACAATATCATAATGAAAGTCAAATGCCATCTGAACTATGAGTTCAGCAATGAATTAAGAAATAGTAGGGCTGGGGATACAGCTCAGTTGGTAGAGTGCTTGCCTTGCATGCACAAGGCCCTGGGTTCAATCCCCAGCACTGCAAAAAAAAAAAAAAAAAAAAAAAAAAAGAAATAGTACACTTCAGGTGCGTGCGCGGCCCGCGGCAGCTCGGAGCCTCCGCCGGGCGGGGAGAGGGAGGGGCAGGTTTTAATTCCCATCATGGCCATCACTCAGTTTCAGCTATTTAAAGTTTGTACCTGCTTAGCAACGGTATTCTCATTCCTAAAGAGATTAATATGCAGATCTGGCAGAGGAAGGAAATTAAGTGGAGACCAAATAACTTTGCCAACTACAGTTGATTATTCATCAGTTCCTAAGCAGACAGATGTGGAAGAGTGGACTTCCTGGGATGAAGATGCACCCACAAGTGTAAAGATTGAAGGAGGGAATGGGAATGTGGCAACACAACAAAATGCTTTGGAACAAATGGAACCTGACTATTTTAAGGACATGACACCAACTATAAGGAAAACTCAGAAAATCATTATTAAAAAGAGAGAACCATTAAATTTTGGCGTCCCAGATGGTAGCACAGGTTTCTCCAGTAGATTAGCAGCTACACAAGATATGCCTTTTATTCACCAATCTTCTGAATTAGGTGATTTAGATACCTGGCAAGAAAATACCAATGCATGGGAAGAAGAAGAAGATGCAGCCTGGCAAGCAGAAGTTCTGAGGCAGCAGAAAATAGCAGACAGAGAAAAGAGAGCAGCAGAACAACAGAGGAAGAAAATGGAAAAGGAAGCACAGAGGCTAATGAAGAAAGAACAAAATAAAATTGGTGTGAAACTTTCATAACAAATGTTCTTCAAATGTCATAGTGCCAGTAGGAGAAATCTGAGCTCCACCACCCACACGTCATTTACATGGATTTAAGAGTATTTTCAGAATACCAACACACTGCTTAATTTCAGTGCATTCATCAGGCCATCCAGGACACCAGAATTCTCCCAAAGTACCTTGAACTCTTAGTGATTAAGACTCAAAAGAACAAAAAGAACTTATGAGACAATATTTTCTTCAACATGCTCCAAATATAAGACAGTTGTTTGCTGTAGAGAAATTATTATGAATGGAATATACCAGTACCTCTCAAGCTAGTGTTTCTAGCTAAATGGTTGTAAATAATTTTATGATGGAAAAGAACTCTGCTATCTATTATGCTTTCCTTCAATGTGCATAATTATAAAATAAATAATTTTAATATTCAAAAAAAAAAAAAAAAAAAAAAGAAATAGTACACTTCAATAATAAAGCCTTTCACAAGGACAGACTCTGCATTTAAACAACATACCAAGAATCAATACTACAATACTACAGCCTGATATGCTGGAGCACACCTGTAGTTAACAGGTACTCTGGAAGCTGAGTCAGGAGGATCACTTGACCCAGGAGCTTGAGGCCAGCCTGCATAATACAGCAAGACCTTGTCTCAAAAACAGAACTTTAGGGGCTGGGGAGATAGCTCAGTCGGTAGAGTGCTTGCCTTGTAAGCACAAGGCCCTGGGTTCGATCCCCAGCACCCAAAAAAAAAAAAAAAAAAAAAAAAAAAACCACAGAACTTTAAGGGTTGAGGTTGTGGCCCAGTAACAGAGCACGTGCCTAGCACGTGTGAGGTGCTGGGTTCAATTCCCAACACCACATATAAATCAAATCAAATCAAATAAACACCCATTAACAACTGAAAATATTAAATCAATAAATAAACAAAACCTTTAAGCCTGGCATGATGGCACAGGCCTGTAATCCCAGTAGCTCAGGAGGCTGAGGCAGGAAGATCCCAGATTCAAAGACAGCAAGACACTGTCTCAAAATCAAAAATTTGATTTTTGGGGGTGGGGGGCACCTGGGGTTGTAGCTCATTGGTGGAGCACTTGCCTTGCATGTATGAGGCACCAGATTTGATCCTCAACACTACATAATTATAAATAAGTAAAATAAAGGTATTGTGTCCATTTACAACTAAAAAAAATTTTTTTTAAAGGCAGGGAATGTAGCTCGTTGTAAGAGCACCCCTGGGTTCAATTTCTAGTACCCAAAAATTAAAAACAAGGAATAGGAGTCATAGCAGTAGCATCAGTGTAAAAGCATGCCTGTTAATCTGACCACAACAATCTGGATTACTTTATTTATTGATCATTAGTAGTATTTTTTTTTGGTAGTACTGGGAACTGAACCCAGGGCCTTGAGCCAAAAAAGTACTCTACCACTACGCTATATCCTGACGTAACAAAAATTTTTTAAACACACAACTCAAAATGATAGTTTCATTTAATATATCTGTTTATTAATAAATGTTACTATTTTGGTGTCAGTTGTTTGTTTACCTGACTGATAAAGAGGGCTCCTATGTACCTGACTGACCCATCGAACCAAATCTCATTCCTCCCCCAAGGTTTTTCCATGCTGCTTTCATGAATTCTGGCAGAAAAAATTCAACACTTTCTGATATGCCGCAGCTGAATGTGTATCTCATGGAAGTATTTCAGCAATGAAGCAAATACTACTGAAAACAAGCTACACAAGTATGCCTTATATGGTTTCAAACTTCTTTAAGAAATTTGGGGGGGGGAGGGAAGGGTTAGTGTTAGGGTTAGAGTTAGGGTTAGGGAGGGGGGCAAGTATGGAGGAAGAAAGTACTGTATAGAGGGTAAAGAGGGGTGGGAGGGGTGGGGGGAAGGGGAAAAAATAACAGAATGAATCAAACAACATTATTGTATGTGGATTTATGATTACACAAATGGTATGCCTTTGCGCCATGTACAAACAGAGAGGCAACATGTATCCCATTTGTTTACAATAAAATAATAAAATTTAAAAAAGAAAAGAAATAGAAATAGAAAGTTTCTGAAAATATTCTGAGAAAGTAAATTTTATTACTATAATGGTTTCTCTGAAATTTGATATTTGCTTCACATCACCCTCCACAGAAACCTTTCCTCCCACCAGCTTTTGTGAAGTGTCATGTATTCTTTTAATAAACTTGAGTCAAGATTCAAGGAAGCCCCTGATTTTAAAATTGAGAGCTTGGCCTTGGTTTCATTTTGAGGTTTGGGGGTTATTGAAACTCAACACAAAATGAAAGCTCCTTAAATCTTCAAATCTACATTTTAGAATAAATATTTTGTAAGAACCCCTGTTTTACTCCAAATAAAATTCATAATGATTTAAAAAAAAAAAAAAAAAAAAAAAATTTGAATCAAGCTGGGCCTGGGGGCACACGTCTATAATCCCAGCAATTTGGGAGGTTGACAAAAGGAATCCCAAATTCAAGGTCATAGTCGACAATTTAGCTAAATCCTGTCTCAAAAACCAAGAGGGCGGGGCATGGTGGCACAGGTCTGTAATCCCAGCAGCTCAGATGGCTGAGGAAGATGATAATGAGTTCAAAGCCAGTCTCAGCAATAGTGAGGTGCTAAGCAACTCAGTGAGACCCTGTCTCTAAATAAAATACAAAATAGGGCTGGGGATGTGGCTCTGGGTCAAGTAACCCTGAGTTCAATCCCCGGTACCCAAAAAAAAAAAAAAAAAAAAAAAAAAACACAGAAAAACAAAAGCAGGGTAAATCTTTTTTCTTTTTTTGTACTCTGCCACAAAATCACATCCCCAGTCCCTTTCAAATTTTGAGAAAGGGTTTCACTAAGTTGTCTGGGCCAGACTTGAATTTGTGATCCTCCTGCCTCAGTGACAGAGTCAATGAGTCAATGTCATTATGGGCATGTGCCAGCATGCCCTGTAGCAAAGCAGGATAAATCTTATAGCACATCAATTATGTCTTTATGAAGACACTATCCAAAAAGTATTTGAAGGCAGTAACTCCTTAATACTCAGAGATAACTGCTTAAAGCTTCACAGGGCATCCTATGACCTATGATGTTCATGTAACCAGTCCCATTAATAAGCAGCCTTATTATACCCTTTCTTTTCCTTTTTAAAAGAGGTACAATACACCTCTTTCCTGTGTATTCACTTGCCATGTCCTTAAGATACATTCCCAGCAGGGGAATTACGGAACCAAGAATATCTGCATCTAATATGCTGACAATGCCATGACAGACTGCCCTCCGGCACACACTGCTACTGCAGCTCACTCTTAATTCTCAATGGGAGGCTCTGTTCCTCGAGTTTACAGCACAGGTGACTGAACATTTTAATGAGCCACCTCTAAGTCAGAAATGAACTGTAGGTTGGGTTGGGGTTGTACCTCAGTGGGAGAGCACTTGCCCAGCATGTGTGAGGTACTGGGTTCAATTATCAGCACCATAAATAAATAAATAAAGGTTCACTGACAGCTAAAAAATAATAAAAATAAAAAAGGAAAAGAAATGATCTGTAGGGAGTTACGGGGGAGATGGTGGAGGGAGGTTATCTTTTAAACTGAATAAATAATTTTCACAAAGTACACAAATGTTACTGATCTGCCCTACCCTAGCCTCCCAATCTGCTCTCCCAAGACAAGTGTCCACAACCTCTGATGTTCCGCTAAAACTACTATCTGTACATAAAGCATTTCAACCAAAACACAACTCCTTCCTTTGAAAATAACACTGAACACCTTTGTAATTCCAGTTACTCAGGAGTCTGGGGGAGGAGAATTGGATTGCAAAAATATATTAATAAATGAGAATAAGTAAGGTCTGCCCATGCACAATACAGGAAAGCTACGAAGGAGACAGGCATAGTGGCACACACCTGTAGTTCCAGTTACTCAGGGAGCTGAGGCGGGGCAACTGCAAATTCAAGATCAGCTGCAGCAACTTACCAAGACCCTGTCTCAAAACAAAAATTACCAGGGCTGGGCTGCAGCTTAGCGTTAGTATGCTTGCCTAGCATGCACGAAGTCCTGCATTTGAGTCCCAGCACGAAGATACAAACCACACACAGCTCCCCAGAAAAAGAACTAAGAAAGTATCCTATCACACTCTGCTTCTCACTCCCTGAAGGTTCACATCAACACACACTGAAAGACACTGTTATCCTTTCACAGCTATGCATTATCCCATCATGAAGAGCTGGACCGTACCACTCCCTTACCAAAGAAGTCAGTGGGTTTTTGCCTCCTGCAGTTACAATGGTGCATGAATACTCTGGAGCAAGTTTATTCTTGAGCATACTCAACTATACCAGTCAGACCTGCCCTCAGAACTGCCACTGCTGGGATTCCTGGAGGCAGATCAGAACCACTTAACTCTCCTTAACTCTGAGGATCATGCAAGCTAGACAAGTACTTTACCACTGAGCCACAACCCCAGCCCCTTGATACTGTTCTTATCCGAAAAATTTTACATATGAAGAAAGCAGTCCGTCTTTATACATACTAAAAACAATTTGTTCTAGTTTACTGACTTTCATCTTACAGCAGAAAGTTTGTACCCTTTGAGTGACATCTCACTATCTCTCCCAACATAAGGGAACTTCATTCATTCGTTCATTTTCTGGTGGGACTGGGGATTGAACCTAGGGGTGCTTTTTCACTATGATACATCCCCCTTTTCCATTTTCTCATTTTGAGGCAAGATCTCACTAAGTTGCTGAGGCTGGCTGTGAACTTCTCCTGCTTCAGCCTCCTCAGTTACTGGGAGTGTATGGAAATTTTTGATATGCCAGTATTTTGAGTTCCTTTGCAGACAAATGTGCCGAGCTTTCTCTCTTACCTTTCTGGGTTTTGTAACATTTTAAGATGACAGAATTCATGTCATCAAACCTGTTATTTTTCCAAATGGCTAATCACAGTTTTCAACACTGTTCACTGAACAACCTTTGTACTCCATACTGGTGCAACACACACCCTTCATAATATACTAAATTACGATCTATATATATTTCAGTTACTTTCTATAATCCCAGTTTCTTCCATTAATGTATTTCTTTTGTAGCATTAAATTCATCAAGTCACTTAAAAATTGCATTGACATTCTGGTTTAATAAAAATGCTAGTAAGATCTATAATCCAAAAAGATTCATTACTAAAATGAGGACTTCAACCTATACATCTATAGACCTTATCAGTTTCTGAAACTCCAAGTCTCAAGGCAATGACCTCTTTACTGGTTAGATCATAATCAAATCCCATTTTACAACTGCTAAATTGCAAAAATTAAACAATCTGATAAAATCTAAGTATTGATGGGGGCATATGCACTGATATTAGGGGTACAAACAGGAAGTAAATCCTCTGCTAAGAATACACCCTAACTGAATCCCTATACATGTAACTAAGAAGCTATTTTTTAAATTCCTGTTATTATTTATAATAGAAAATAGAAAAACTAGAATCAATTCTAATGTTTTTAAATAAAGAAAAGACAGTTTGTGGAGCAGCAATGAAAAATAAATCCTGCCCAACAACAGAGGTAAACATAAATGTAATGCTGAAAGAGAAAAGAAAAAAAAAAAAAAAAAAAAAAAAATCAGGTCTAGATGATCTACAGAATCCAGGCCTCACGCATGCTAAACAAGCACTTTATCAGAGTTACATCCCTAGCACAGCCCCTCCTCATCTTTTTTTTTTGCAGTACTGGGATTGAACCCAGTGGTGCTCTACCACTGAGCTATAGCCCTTTTCTTATTTTGCAACATGGTATTGCTAAGTTGCCCAGGTTGGTCTTCAACTTGGGATCCTCCCACCTCAGTCTCCCAAGTAGCTGGGTTTACAGGCATGCTTGAAACCATACTTATAAAGCTTAAAACAAAGCAAAAATCACAAAAATATGTAATAAAAATGTTTCTGAAAGAAAATCATACATACAAAATTCTGGATAGTAATGGAATGATAGACAAAGAGATGTAGACTAATACTCCAGTACTCAGCTACAGAAGAGTGATAACAAATGCCTACTTCATTATTTTGCTTACTAATTTGGGAGTGCTACATTATTCTTATTAGTTCTATATTTGGTTCTTTACAATAGGGAAGAATCAACACCAAATAACACTTACATCCAATTCAAAGAACAGATCTCTTTCTTTACTTGCAATCTCATAATCTGCTCGGAGTGCCAAGTCGTGGATCTTGGTACATTCTCCTAAATCCATGCGCTGTGGAAAACAAAACATTCACACATGAACACTCTGCAGAAAGTGTTAGAGCATGCAATACGGCTTAACACTTTATTTTTGATTTTTACTTCTTGATACTAGGGATTGAACAAAGCGGTGCTTAACCACTGAGCAACAACTCTAGTCCTTTTTATATTTTGGAGACAGAGTATCACTAAATTGCTTAGGACCTTGCTAAGTTGCTGAGGCTGGCTTTGAACTTGCAATACTCCTGTCTCAGCATTAGGGGCATGTGACATTGTGCCCAGCTATCACTTGGTATTTTAACTGATAAGATAAACAATATATTTTTTTGAGTACTATAACTGACAAGAAAATTAAGAAATCAAGTATGGCTGAGAAGTTTCTTTTACCACCATGATTATGAGATACTTGGAAAAGAAGCACTCAACAGTGTAAAGGTGCATCTCTTTTAGATCCATAGATAAGTGAACTGCAATCAAGAACACCTATGGGGCTGGGGAGATAGCTCAGCTGGTAGAGTGCTTGCCTCAAAAGCACAAGGCCCTGAGTTCGATCCCCAGTACTGCAAAAAAAAAAAAAAAAAAAAAAAACACCTATCATATTAACTTTCACAACTTTTATGCATTTACTTTTCTTACTTGCAGTACTGGCATTAAACACAGGGCCTTACACGTTAGCCAAGTGCTCTACCACTGAGAAACAGTAGCAGCCCTTTTTTACTCTACTTTTGAGGGTTGAGTTGCCCAGACTGGCCTCAAAATTGTGATTCTCCCATTTCAGCTTCCCAGTAGGTGGGAATACAGACGTGTGTCCACCATGCCTGGTAAAATCGGTTTTATTTTTGCTACAGGTGAAACAGTCAGGAAGGAATATTTTAAGGGGTGTGACTGGCAAGGGCCAGAACTCAGGGTCACTGTAACAGGTTTCTAGAATTCCTCCTGTGGTCTTAACTACTCGAGATACACCATGTTGGCCAAGAGAAGGTGGACCAGGCCTGTAATTCCAGCAAGGGAGCCTGAGGCTGGAGGATCCCAAATTCTAGGTCGGTCTGGACAACTTAAGGAGATTCTGTCACAAAATTTAAAAACAGGGCTGGGGATATAGTTTAGAAGTAGAATGGATGCTTAGCATGTACAAGGTCATGGAGGGAGGGAGGGAGGGAGGGAGGGAGGGAGGGAGGGAGGGAGGAAGGAAGGAAGGAAGGAAGGAAGGAAGGAAGGAAGGAAGGAAGGAAGGAAGGAAGGGAGGGAGGGAAGGAAGAGAAGGAAAGGAAGGAAAGGAAGGAAGGAAGGAAGGGAAGGAAGAAAAGGAAAGGAAGGAAAGGAAGGAAAGGAAGGAAAGGAAGGAAAGGAAGGAAAGGAAGGAAGGAAGGAAGGAAGGAAGGAAGATAGATGCCCTATGCCTAAGATGAAGAAACAAGAAAACAAATAAGAAAGATGAGAGAGAAATTGGGTTTTGGCAATTAAACACAGCCTAACAAGTGGCTTTGTGTAGCTCTTTGTATAATAAAGGGATTAAAGCAGAAAGGGCTGATTCAAGAGTTTAAAGAATCTTTCAAACATTCTCCTAACCTGGTAAATGACCTTAGACACATAACTGGGTCACTCAGTTTGCCCAACCTTGAGAAACAATCAGCCTTCTTACTAAAACAAAATGGTCTGTGTTGTCAGTAAGATTTGCATGATGTCCTACTATATGTTGTAACCAGATATAGACTAAAGAGGTAATAATGCACACTTTTTATCTAAACCCTAAGAACACTGTTCTATGCAGGAACCTCCAGTCTGGCCATCTGCACAATAATAAGGAAGTTTGCACGGATGGGTTAAGTTAACAAAAACTAACCTGATTGGGGGGGGGGGGGGGGGGGGGGGGAGAGCACATGGTTATGTAACTAGTAAAAAATAAAAAAATAAAAAAATAAAAATCATTGAACTTCACTAACTCCTTTAAGCTTGAAGTATAACTGTGCCCCAAACTATTTTTACAAGTTCCTGGATTATAAAAACCCTTACTTCCTATGCAAATTAAAGGACTTGTAATGTCTGATTCTTGGGCCTAGTCTTGTAGAAAATATGCACCAGGCTCAGTACTAAAATATCCTTTCCTTTTACCAGCAACAGAGTCAAAATGGGGCTGGGAAAAAAGTAGTGGAATTTGTCTTCATTTTGACCAAAGACTGACTTTTCTCCATTATTTTTATTCTCAGGTCAGATGTAGCTCAGGTTATGCTGAGTACCTAGGGAATCTAGAGGAAGAGTCAAGAGTTTCTTGAAGTCAAAGTTGTAACTAAGATCACTGTCCCTGTAAACCTGGTAATATAATTTCTGCTTTATCCACTTTTCTAAGTACCAAGTACTATTCTTTTTTTTTTTTTTTTTTTTTGGTACTGGAGGCTGAACCCAAGGGCACTTTACCACTGAGTTATACATCCAGTTCTTTATTTTTTGAGACAGGGTTTGCTAAACTGTCAAGATGGGCCTCAAACTTGTGATCTTTCTGCCTTCGTCTCCTGAGTAGCTGGGATTATAGGTGTGTGCCACTATACCTGGCCTAGGTACTATTCAGCCAGGTGTAGTGGGCCAGGCCTATAATCTCAGCTGCTCAGAAGGCTGAGGCAGAAGGACTACAAGTTCAAGGCCAGTCTGAGGAACTTAGCAAGACCTTGTCTCAAACACAAAAAGGGAGATGGATGTAGCTCAGTAGTAGAGCACCCCAGGCCCAATACCCAGTAGAGCCCAAAATAGACAGAATGATACACAGTTCCACAAATGGAACTAAGTGCTTATAGCTGAAAAATGAGTGGAATATCAGAAAGAAATGCCATAAACTAACAAAGGCTCTGTTGTTCAAAGAAAAAACCATCACCAAAGGAAGTTAAATACTAAAACCTTTTAACCCAAGTCCAAAACGTCTGAAGTACACACTGGCTTCCATTTTAAACACTTCAACTATCAAGCAAGTTTTGATATTAGGAAACCTCACCTTAAGCAAAGTTCACCACTTTATTTGACGCAAGCAAGCACAAAAGTCATTACTAAAGCAGACTACTGGATTGGGATCCATAACTACCTTCTTTGGTATACCTTCCAGCTATGCCAAGGAGACAAGGAGCTGAAACACTAAGGAGAGCTGATATATCCCACTAAATTTTTCCAAAATATTCCAATTTGGCTATAAAGTCCAATGTGTCATTTTTTTAAAATATATTTTTAGTTGCAGAAGGACATAGTACCTTTATTTTATTTATTTTTATGTGGTGCGGAGGATCAAACCCAGTGCCTTGCACATGAGACAAGTGCTCTACCACAGAGTCACAACCCCAGCCCCAAGACATTTTTTTTACTATAGGGATGTACAAACATCTATGTTTTCCACTCCATGCTCTGGTGGTCTAACACTGCTGACAGGAAGCCAAATATATGATAGTGTACATTCCAACTACTAGAGAGTGCTGAGGCAGGAGGATCACACAAGTTCGGGATCAGCTGGGCAACTTAGCAAGATCAGTATCAAAACTAAAATTAAAAGGATTGGGGATTTGCTCAGTGGTTGACTACCACAAAAAAAAAAAAAAAAAAAGAAAAGAAAGAAAAAAAAAGAAAAGAAAGCAGGATGTGATGGTGCATGCCCTGTAACCCCAGCAACTTGGGAAACTGAGGCATGAAGATCCCAAGTTGGAGGCCAGCCTGGGCAACTTGGTAAGACAGATAGGAATATAGCTCAGTGGTAAAGTGCCCCTGTGTTCAACCCCAACTGAAAAGAGATTAAAAAAAAAAAAAAAAGAAAGAAAGAAAGAAAAAAACCACTGCTGACAAGGAAGGCAACTAAAGGTGCCTGAATCTTCAGAAAACAAGTTCTACCAAGGCACGGTACAACCACCTTACCTCCAATTGCTACTTTAATCTTCCAAACTCACTAATTAAGACTACACTTTCCTATAAAACTCAATAATTACTTCCATCACTCTGACCCACCCCATTAATCAGAGAAAAGAGTTTGACAAAAACCTGGACCAGGAGCAGCCCTTAGTAGGCTGAGGATTATAACCACTTGCTCTCTCTGCTTTTATATTCTAAAAAAACTATGGTCATTCCATTTTGAGGTACTGCAAAACTCCACAGAACAGTGATCTGTTCCACTACACCTCACCTCCACACAGCTCAGGACAGCAAAGCTCAACATTCACAACCTCCATCAGAGTTCTCAATCCTCACCCTATGTTCAGCAGCCCCTGACCTTCATCAAGCACTTTCTTTATGTTCATATACGCTTCCTGGTCTTCGTCTTCTCCCCCTCCCCCTCCCCCTCCTCCTCAGACTGCTCTTCTCAAACATCTCTGTTGAGTCATCTTGACCAATTCAAGCACTAGAGTGATCCACCAAGCCCATGACTTTTCACTCACCGGACTCCACAGCCTCTGCCTCCCTCACACCAGATCAGAAATGTAGCAATGCTCCCTCTGGTCTTGCCTCCACCCAGAACATGATATCCCTGAACCTCACACATGTGTTCTTTCACCATTCAGGGCTCTGCTCAAATGTCCCTCAAAGGCCTTTCCACATCATCCTACTCTAAAAAACAAGTTATTTACTGATTTGCTTATGTGCTGTCCATCATGTTTCCCACTAGGTAAGAGTGGGAGTCTTACTATCAGCATAGTGTCTCTGGCACAGAGCAGAGGTCCAACAATAAATATTAAGCAAATAACTCTACAACTAACAAAAACTACCTATGGGAAATGCATATTCTGATTATTTTTCTTGCCAGTGTTCCAGAGTAATGCTACAGGGCTCTGACCAATGAAAAAATAGCTGAGATCCTCACTACAGTTCATATCCATCTGTTTTCTCTGCCTTTTCCCAGTATGGATCTGTCAGTGATTCCAAGCTGTGCTTCCTACAGAAGAACGTAGCCAACTGCTAAAATGCTCATCACTAATCCATACACAATACCCACAACATGCTACAGCAAACAATAATTTGATGTTTTCCTACCCTGGGTTAGACTGCAACCAGCACAGGTTTGGCATTCATTTCATGTCTGCGGCCAGAAATGCCAATCTCAAAGACTTAATGTAGCTGAGCAGTTCCTCAGCAGATGTGCCCCCAACACAATGGTAATAACAAAAGCCATGATTCACCATGAAGAAATATTTTCTGGAACATAAGTGTGCAGTTTTTACATTCCCCAAGGTAGCTGTAAAGACTTAAAATGGTGAGTCTTTGAGGAACACTTTTGCTCTATGTGAATCAACACATGGTCCTCCACTTAAATTGTATCTAATTTTGGATAAATGTAGTTTCCACAAAACTAGCAATTATCCATTTTGTTTATCTAAAGTAGATTCTACAATCACTGGATAGCGTATTGATTTCACGAAAAGGTGACTTAATATAAAACTATAAAATTAATGCTATCTCCAAATGATTTGTAAAAAAAAAAAAAAAAAAAAAAAAAAAAAAAAAACCAACACAACAAGAAAATGAAAGAGGGTTGGGATTGTGGCTCAGTGGTAGAGTGCTTGCTTCGCATGTGTGAGGCACTGGATTTGATCGTCAGCACCACATTAAAAAAAGAAAAAGAAAAAAAAAAAATCGATAAAGGTATTATGTGTCCATCTACAACTAAAAAAATCAAAAAGAAAAAAAACTGGAAAAAGAAAATGTAGCTTACTGAGTAAAAAGTCTAGAATATACTCAACCTGTAATTATACAAACAAATCCATCCAGAATATTCAAAGAACTACATGCAGACCTAAAACACACATTTTGTTAAATTAAAATGTTTGGGGGTGGGAGGGGTGGGGGGAATGGAAAAAATAACAATGAATCAAACAACATTACTCTATGTAAATTTATGATTACACAAATGGTATGCCTTTACGCCATGTACAAACAGAGAAACAACATGTATCCCATTTGTTTACAATAAAAAAAAGAAAAAAAAATAAAAACTTAATATTAAATAATATTTTACATAATGAAAAAAAACACAGTTAATATATAATAAGGTTATTATTTTTAAATGAGTTAATAAATGTCTTACGATTGTAATTTCCAATTCTATGAATATTAATAGTTATAGCTCACATAAGTAAAAGCTTTTGAGGGACCCTGATAATTTTTAAGAGTATCACATAGTCCTGAGACTTAAATATGTGAGAACAACTGGCATAGATTATTAAATTGGATACTCATCTCACTACATTTTTAGCCTTTCTTCCTTTCTAATATAATTGTTTTAGGTTATAAATGTCTGTTTTCAATCATATCCCAAAAGTTTTGACATATTATATTATCATTATCACTCAGTTACAAGTGAGTATTCTATTTTAATTATGATGTTTGCTTTGATTTATGAGAAATGAGAAGTGTATATTACTAATTTCCAAAAATGTAAGAATTTTAATTTCTTTGTTATCGACCTTTAATTTAATTGCACTCTAGTAAGAGAATATGATCTGTATGATACCAGTTCTCTGAAATGTGATGAGAATTGTGAAGATTACGTATCTGTTGAAATATAACATGAATTGTTTATTTTTGAGAATAGATTTTATAGACATTAGTTTAATCATACTTGCTAATAAAGCTCAATTCATCTATATCATTAAAAAAAATAAAATAAAATAAAATAAAATGTTTGTACTACTTCATTGTAAGTATCACAATGTGAATGACTTTACAAAAACTTGATAGCTTTACAAACAGAACTTCACACCACTGAAATATGTTCCATAAAATAAAATGGAACCACACTAACAGAATCTACAGTTTGAAGATTAGTCAAGTAATTCAAGTAATTTCTGTGGTTGGAGGAAAATAAAATTTAACCTGAAAACCTTCACTGTCTATATAACACTCACTGTGAGTGTTCCATGAGGTCCCCCAAAATGCACCTACCGTCCCAGCCAGGATGTCATGGGGGCAGCAGTCCAGAAGGTGACTCTTGCAGACGCGATCATCTGTAAACTTGACCCTCTGTCTGGTTTCGTCTCCTGAAATTCATTTGTGGTTTTAAATAAGACAATATTATCAGGTTAACCACAAAAGGATATCTGGTACAACAATTCACCTGGATTATTTGCAGACTATCATTTCTGTGTTTTCCCCATCACATACACTGAAAAGCTGATCTAAAGACATTTACAACTGGAGCAAGGAGAACACAGATTTTTTTTTTTTTTTTTTGAGGCTAAATATACCATGAAGAATCACAATGACATCTGACTCCATCATTGTGCCAAGGAAGTCAAAGAGTCAGAAGTAAAAGGTTGAGCACCAAAAGGCCATTGTCCAACATATATATGTGGGCAGTGAGATATCAGTGAGTGCCATCAATCAACTGTGTGACTTATAGCTAATAATTTCCACCAACAAAAGTTACTAATTAGCTTAATCTTTTTGTTATGGAGAAACACATAAGAGGTGGTTTGCCCAAATTTACATAAAGAAGAAAGGTTTCAAATTCTTATCACTGACTCTTAAATAATCTAGACCTATTCTTCTCATTCCCCTTTCATTCCCACCCTTAAAAAAGAAAGTTGGCACCTGGGAGTCACTTTTAACAAGACAATACCAAAAGAAGCAAAAAGGAACTAGGTTAGTCAATACACACTGTGAGCGCCAACACATACTGTACCCATCTGCATTCTTCAAGACCTCAGCTGCAGAATTTTATGCCCGCTGTTGAAAAGTTTTAAAGGAAAAGTTTTCTTGCCCATACCTGCAGTAAGGAAGTCAGGGGGAATGATACATAAAAGTAAAGGCAAAGTGGTATGTGACAAATTTTAAAGCTAATCTGTGCATAGGACACAGAGCTGTGTAATAGTCAAGGAGGAATATATTTTAGGATTTGCAAGCATCCAGGATTAATGTAGTGTCTTTTTATTGAAAATGTTTTCTTTCTAAACTACACTTTTAAAGTTACTTGTGAAAAAAAGCAAACACTTTTTTGTTATAACAGCTTAGAAATTGGTTGTGACTCACGGCTCGATGAACATGAGGCTTTTCTGCAACTCCCTTGCAGATTGATGTAGGCAGGCAAAGATACACTGAACCTTTATAAATAAAATAGAGGGGCCACAATTGTTCAGTTTGTATGAAATAAAAATATGGGAAGCAATTCAAAAGCAACTCAATAAACAAAGAAAGCTAAAAAGCACTTATCCACCTAAGAAATAAAGTGCAAAGAATCTGCACAGCCCTGCGAATGTGCCAGTGTGAACTTACAACTTCATTACTTCAGTAGAAAAGGAAACAAACCACAGCAGGTATATGTTTTGCAAGAATGCAACCGCTTTATCCTAAGACAACCACGATCTTTCGCTCCTCCCTACAATACGACCTACCTAACGACCGCCAAGCGCTGCCTAAGCAGAGGCTCTCTGTGTGGTTGGGGGGAAAGAGGGACTGGAGAAGTACTAGACAGGAACCCACGTTAGAAAGCTCAGTTTATGGCTCCCTGTCAATGGTACAGAACAGAACGCCCCGGGGTTTCGAGGCACGTTTTTCTGCCCTGAGGAGCCACGGAGAATTCCGCCGCCGGGCTGCCAGCGCCCCGGAGCCCGTGCTGGTTCCAGCCCTTCGCCGACTCTCTGGTTCGCACGGGGGCGCAGGGCCGCCGCGCCGACGGGAAGTCGCAGAAGCCCCACCGGTCGCGCGGCCTCCGAGGAAGGAGCCCGCCCGGGACCCACGGCCGGCCCGCGGGGAGCCCAGCCGCAGCCTCCGCGGAGGCGAACCGGCTCAGACAAAGGCTCGGCGCCGGCGGTCCGCAAGCGGGGGAGGGGCGCTGCGCCCCGCGCAGACGCAGACGGCCATGGCCCCCTCCTCCGGCCGCCGGGCGGCCTCGCCTCACTCCCGCCCCAGCCCCTCGCCTAGTCGGCCGCCCAGACTCACCGTCCCGAGCCGTGCCCATCAGCTGGTCCAGCAGGGCCCGCATCTGCGCCTGGGCGGACATGGTGGCCAAGGGGGCGACCGCGACAGCTCCTCTGAGGGTGGCGGCGGCAACGAAGGACGGCCGCGTCGCTCCAGAGCCCGCTAGGCTCTTGCCCGCCGCGGGGGGCGCCGGGAGGAAGTGCGTGGCACCAACTCAAGGCCTGCTGGGAAGTGTAGTTTCCGGGGCGGGGCGCCTACCAGCCCGGGGGCGGAGCCAAAAGCCCCCGCCCAGGCTCCTCCCAGCCTTCAACCGGGCGGCGGTAGCGGCTTTGAACCTGCACTCCTGAACTCTGCCAAGCGAAACAAGAGTCTAAGCCCCTCACTTTTTCTGCTAGAGGTGAAGGAGTGCGCTTACCACTTCAACGTCTTACTTCTGTGAAATGGGTCTGCTAAACATGCCCCTCACGAATTCCGCCACCCTCCACTGAAGATTTAGCTCTACAGCTGAGCTAAATTTCTAACTTCTTTTTTTTCCCCCTCTTTTTGGTCAAAAGAGCTCCTTAAGTTGCCGAGCCTGGCCTCGAACTTTCAACCTGCAGTTCTGCCACAGGCTCTGGAGTCACTGGGCTTGCAGTCGTGCACCACCGCACCTGGCTTATAAGAGACTTTCTTTCCTTCTTTCTTTCTTTATTATTATTTTTTTAAGTTGTAGATGAACACAATACCTTTATTTTATTTATCTATTTTTATGTGGTGCTGAGGATCGAACCCAGTGCCTCCCTTGTGCTAGGCAAGCGCTCTACCACTGAGCCACATGCCCAGCCCCCATAGGATACTTTTTTAATGCAGTCTCCGGAGTTGAACCCAGGCCCTGAGCATCCTCGCAAGCGCTCTATCGCTGAACTACATACTCAACTCTGCTCTGGATGAAAGTTAAATCAAGCATGAAATTAACGTTACAGCTATGATTATCTTTTGCAGTCGTTCTTCTGTGAGCTGGTAGCCTGTCATTCACGGTGTAAAAAGAGACGAGTAAGCAATGTAATGTGTGTTTGTGTGTGAAGTATAACATACACGTCTACTCTATTGCTTATTACGGATCTTGCATCTAACTCCACTGTTAGAATCATAGTCCAGGATACGCTCATCTTTCACCTGAAGATAGCAGTGACCACCTGCCACAGGATCTTCCCACTTCCATTTTCATCATTCTCCCCGAAACATGGCAAACGTTCTTTTCATTAAACAGCATTTTGTCTTGTGATGATGGCTTTTTATTGCACTTACAATAAAATTCAAACTACTTTTCATAGTCCATTATGCCCTGAGAGGTCTGACCCCTCTGGGACCATATCTGACATAGGTTCCATTCCCCACATTTCCTCTGGATACTATCAATGCTCTTTCCAGGACTGGGAAGAGGATGACACCTTCCTTCCCCATTTCTTCATTCTCCACAGAGACCCCTAATTATATCATAATCCAAACCTGATGTTTGGATTATGATATAAACCCTTGTTATACAAATACATACAGAAAAAGGCAAAGACAACAAAAAGAGGGAGCACGAAGTTCTTTTTACCTGTTGTCTCATTCTTGTTTTTTTTTTAAAGGAATAGAAACTTTTTAAAAATATTGCTTAGATGTTGATGGATCTTTATTTTATTAATTTATTTATATATAGTGCTGAGAATCGAACCCAGTGCTTCACACATGCTAGGCTCTACCACTGAGCCACAACCTCAGCCGTGTTGTCTCATTGTTATTATTCCCTTTGAATTAACCCTTTGAGGGGAGATGGGATAATAGCCTTTATGGATGAAGATACTGACAATGGATAAAGATCACAGAGCTTGTCCACGGCAGAGGCAAGGATGGAACTCTGCTACTGCCTCCAACACAACTATCTCAAGCTACTCAAGGTCACTCACCTACAGAATGTTTCTGGTTCCTACAGATCTTGATGCAAATGTAGGAAATTCATATTATCCAGAAATGTTTGCTGCCAAACCAAGCAATGAAAATGTCCTGGCCAAAGGAAAGATGATCCACATGAATATGCTTCATGGAGCTGATTGACACCTGTTTTTAACTTCAAACATAAACAACTTGCAACATCTGAGGGGAAAAACCAGGAGTTGATTCTTTAAAGTTGTGGGTATAGTAACTTAGGACTGCTTATAATTTCTTCTTTCAAAAACTTCACATATGATAATTTAACATTACTGATGCTCTAAGAGAGGAAAAAAACCTTGCTCTGTAAGTGCTGAACAAAGACTATGATGATTGTGTGCAAGCATCCAAACTTCAGATAGTCTAAGACGTACTCTTTAAGGCACAACTATTAAATAACACTCTGATGCATGACTTTTCTTCCAAATGGTCATTTGAACAAAACAATTTATTCATCTAAATTATGAACCTCCTTTCACTGCCAAAATTATTGGCACTGGTGAGAGTATAGGGAAACTCTGATCACTGGAGGAACTGTAAATTGTCAGGTAATTTGTGCATATTCTTTTTTGGGGGGAGGGTACCAAGGATTGAGCCCAGTTGTGCTTTACTGCTGAATTACATTCCCTGTCTAGCCTTTTTTATTTTTTATTTTGAGACAGGGTTTACTAAGTTGCTGTCTGGCCTCTGACTTAACGATCCTCAAGGTTTGGCTTCCCTAGTCTCTGGGATTACAGGTGTGAGCCACTGCACCTGACTTCTTTCCTTTCTTTATGTTGGATAAATTCTATTTATCTACGTTCAACTTTGTTGATTATTTCCTCTGCTAGCCCACATCTGTTGAGCCCCTTCTAGTAATTATTTTCCATTTTGATTATTGTATTTTTCAACTCCCGAATTTCCATTTGGTTGAACTTTTAAAATATTGAGTTGTAGATGGACACAATACATTTATTTAATTTATTTATATGTGGTTCTGAGAATCAAACTCAGTCTCACACATGCTAGGCAAGCACTCTACCCCTGAGTTACAACTCCAGCCCTTGTTTAGACTTTTAAATATAATTTCTAATTTCTAAGCCTTATTGGAATTCTCTGGAAAATCCACGTAATTCCTTAACATGATTTATGTGAGTTCTTTGTATTTCCATTTAATTTCCATGTAATTCCTCAACATGACTTATGTAAGTTCCTTGAACATAATATGTGTGTATATGCATATATACATATATGTGTGTGTGTGTGTGTGTGTGTGTGTGTGTGTATATATATATAGTAGTTGCTTTGAGGTCTTTATCCGCTAAATCCAACATCTGAGCTACCTTATATGGTTTTCACTGACAGCTCTCATTCAAAAGATGATACCATTTTATATGCACAACTTGAGCATCTGTGGATTTTGGTAACCTAAGGGTTCTCAGAGCCAATCCTCCATGGATCCCAAGGGAGAGATTGCTAGGCATTATTTCTATAAACCATCAATTAAGAAAACACAACTTATTCTCTAACTATAATTTTCAATAGCAATGAAAACCACAAAATACCTGGAAATAAATCCAACAAGAAAGTCAAAAGATTTGTGTGCAAGAAATAAAAATCTTACTGGAAGACATTAAAGAAGGAATAAATAACTGTATATATAATTCATGCTCTTGTTTAAGAAGACAATATCTTGTCAGCCTCCTTCCCTGGTTTACAGAGTCAATACAACAGAGCTGGGCATGGTGGTACATACTGTAATCCTAGTGACTGGAGAGGCTGAAGCAGAAGGATTGTAAGTTCAAGGCCAGCCTGGGTGATTTAGGGAGATCCTGTCTCAAAATAAAAAGGGCTGGGGACATAGCTCAGGGGTAAAGTAACTCTGGGCTCAATTCCCAGTACCACAAAATAAAAATAAATAATAAAGTTGAAAGCCACTTCCTGACATCTGATCTTCTGTTCCTGGAGTTCTTTCACATGAGAATGAAGACTGAGGGACTGCCTCTGGCCTGGGAAGACACAAGGGAAACAGATTTTGCTTTCAACTAGCACAGCCTAACAACAGTGGAAATTTTGCTACTGAACCAGGCACAGTGGCACCCACTTGTAATTCCAGTTTCTCCACTTCCGCAGGCAGGTGGGCTCTACACGTGTTGCAGCTCTTAATGGCAGGCCATGCCCTGCAGTGCTGCAGCATACCCCAGCAGCTTACCATCAATTTCTTCTGGAATCTTGTCCCATGAATTGAAAGAATGAAATCCACACACCAGGATGAGTGAGTGTGCATAGAAACAGAACTCCTGCAGAGTGAAGGACACCTGACAAGGGTTACCTTCTGAGTGTGGCAGTCTAGGGGTTTATTTAGCACTTGGGTCAATGCTATTGGCCAAACTTATGTTAACTAGGGTTTAGAAAAGCACTAAAGCTGTTGTTTAAGTCCAAACTTCCATTCAGTTCTGCCCCATTTCCATTTCCTCACCATTAACCTGCAAACGCAGCTTACAAACAGACTGTGGTCAGCAGATCATGCATGCTCAAGGTTCTGGAGCTGAGTGGAGCGTCCTTCTGCAGCAGGCGTCCTCACCATGCTGCCACAGGAGGATGATAGGCTGGTACACTCTGGATTACCCCAACATTGCCCTGCTGTGCCTTAGGTGCATGGTGGCATGGCAGGCTCTGCACCGCTGAACCCATGCTTGACACCTGTGCTCCAGTTCACCTGAGCTGCCACTCTACCACTCTGATGTGACTTCTCAGCAGGGACCAGTGTGCTGACTGCAAGGCTTGTGGCCAAGTCTTGTCACAGCAACTCTGGAGGATAAGGCAGGAGTATCATAATTTCCAGGCCAGCCTCAGCAACTCAATGAGACCCTAAACAACTTAGACACTATCTCAAAATTAAAAAAAAACAAAACAAACAAACAAAAAAACTAAAAGGGAGGGTGCTGGTGATGTAGCTCAGTGGTAAAGCATCCCTGAGTTCAATCCCAAGTACCAAATCCCACCCCCAAGACAAAAAATGTCATTGATGGTAACATGGAGAATTAAGTTTCCCGGATTTTTCAATGTGATGGTAAAAACTCTGACCTCTGGAGACTTCTTCACTATGTGCAATAGATCTGTAGCCATCTGTCTAGTTATTGAGTTCGATCTCCAGTACCTGGGGGTAGGGGGCAATATCTTGTGAGTTCCTCCTCCCATGATTTACAGAGTCAACTACTTGGTCAGAGATACAGCGTGAATTAGGTTAGGTCCAAACGTACTGAGGAAACAGGAGTATCATCTTTATATTTAAATTTCAAGAAGTGAGACCCAGAATTTGGAGATATTTCTAAGTCCTCAAAAGTTGAAACAAGAGACACATAGGGCTGTCTGGCCCGTGGAAAGATTTTATTTACCAGCCAAAGGACTGGAGTAAAAAGAAGGAGACCCCCTCAAGATGGTAGGGGGACAATCCTTCTCTCCTTTAAAGAAAAGTCATTTTTATTTGTGCCTCACCTATTGTCGCCGCCCGGGCAATTTGTTACCGCCTGCAGCAACAATTGTGCGGAGGTGGACTGGAAACTGAGCTACTTATACTATCTTTCTCTTTAGTGGGCTGCTTTCCTGCTTGTTTGCTTGTTTATAGAGGATAGAGGAAATGAGGCTTACTTGCTTTGAGAGGAGAGAAAGCGAGAGAGAGACTTTGCAAAAAGAAAGAAAGAGAATTTGCTTAAGAGAGAGACGACACTTTCAAGGATCTATATCTTCTTAGTTTTGCTGCTGCTTCTTAAAGGTGCATCCTGCATTCTGCGTCCTTCACTCTGCTATCTAGAGGTGTGGCTTTACTTCTCCATTCTGCAGTCTGCAACCTGAGTTCTGTCATCATTCAGAGGTGCTGCTTAACTGTTGCTTATCCTCTCTGCTAGCTGCTTATCCTACCATTCCTGGTGCTTCCTATATGTGTATTAGGCAGCCAATCAGCTTAGGATTAGCACAATTGAGGCACCGCCCCTCAGTGCCAATCAAGAAAGAATGCGGAATATCTGTTGACCACTAGCACAAAGGAGACATTAACTAATCAGGCAAAAGTAGATCAAGCCGTGTTAACATTAATTATGCGCCACCTCTTGGCTCAATGCCAGCCGCCATCTTAGGGTTACCCAAACATGTCTTCTGCAACCTATGTTGTGTCTGAAACTCATGTAGGAAGAGTACATCATTTCCAACATGGTGCCCCAGGACTAAGGCCTGTTGGGTAGAGGGTGTGAAGAAAATGACATGCACACAGAAGTCAATTAGGAAGACACCTGATCCAGAACACCACGGGTAGGTGTTAGGGTAAAACTAATGAAGCTGTGCACTGAAAACATATACAGAAGCTCATACATACTTGGATTCTTTTTTCTAGTTCTAGGAATTGAAGGGGGCTTTGCCACTGAACTACACCCTGGCCTGCCTGCCTGCCCTCCCTCCCTCCCTCTTTCCTTCCTCCCTTCCTTTCTTTCTTTTTACCCCAAGGTTGTGCAAGCTGGCCTGGAATTTGAAATTCTACTGCCTCAGCCTCCAGAGTCCCTGGGATTACAGCTATGGCCACCACACCCATTTTGCACATAAGGATTTATCAAATGTGGCAAATGCCATTGCAGATAGCTGGGATTAGTCCAATAAATGATACCAGGACTCCAGGTTATTCATATGGAAAAAGAAATGAAATTGCCTCCTCACTTCCCTACCCTATTCCAAACTAAGTTAAAGACTTAAGTGTTAAAACTTTGAAACATTTAGAGAAAATGTGGGAGAGCAACATGGGATACGGAAGGATTTTCTTTTTGGTACCTGGGATTGATCCCAGGGGTGCTTAACTACAGCAACATTCCCAGCCCAGGACACTGGGATTACAGATATACACCATGGCGCCAGGCTTTTTTTTTTTTTTTTTTTTTTTTTTTTTTTTTTCCACCAAGGACTGAACAGAGGCACTTAACCACTGAGGTACATGTTCGGCTCTTTTTTAAAAATTTTGAGACAGGGTATCACTAAATTGCCTCTGGCCTTTTGAAATTGCTGAGGCTGGCCTTGAACTTGCAACCCTTCTGCCTCAGCCACCCCAGTCACTGGGCTAACAGGCGTGCACCACCAATGCCCTGATGGGGAAGGAGTTCTTAAACAAGACCAAAAAGTGTCAACTATAAAGATTTGACATATTATCAAAATAAACCGGTGTTCATCAAGACACCAGTGCAGAGAAGCCGTCAACGATGTTTGCAGTACGTTTCATTGACAGGATCCAGGACTGCAGAAAGACAGACATGCACTCAACACGGCAGGGGTGGAAGACACCAGTGGACGCCAACAGAAGAGGAAACGCCAAGGCCCACAAGCACACGGGACGCTGCCGGAGCACACCGAGACCCCGCGCAAGCCGCCGGCCGACGCAGGCCTTCCCGCCTGCCGAAGCCGGTGAGGCTGGGGACGGCCAGAGCCACCAGCGCAGGGTAAGGTCAGTCGGTACAAGCACAGACCGAGCCCTCACGGTCGAAGCCAGGGCGGCCGCCCGCGCGCAACCACACGCGGGACCCAAGAGAAGCAACCTTCTCTTCCCGCAGAGGTTGGCGGCTGCAGACCACCCGGGCCGCGCACCACTCGGGCTGCGCAGCACCCGGGCCGCACCGGCGTAGCTCGGCAACCGACGCAGGCCGGAGGCGGAGCCGCTCGGGACACCCGAACGCGAGATGGAAGTGACGAATACTGGGCGGGGCTTCCGGGGGGCGCGTTCTGCACGGGAGCTGGACCTGCGGTTGGGGCGGAGCCTGCGGAGAGAGGGCGATCTGGAGCCGAGAAGTGAGAGCGGTTGGGGCGGGGCCTGCGTGGGCGGCGGGGCCAGCGGGAAAGGGCGGGGTCTGAGTGGGGTGGGCCTGCGCTGGGTGTAGCTTGCAGCTCGGTGCCCGAGGCCTGCGTGGGGCGGGGCGGAGCCTGCAGGCGCGATGGGCAGGGCGGCGCGCGGGGGGCGGAGCCTACAGCTGGAATGGGCGGTCTGGGGCGGGGCCTGCGGCGGGAACAGCCTCCGTTCTTGGGCCCCGTTCCTGCGCCTTGGTCTGCGCCGCGCGACTTTTCCCGGTGGCGGGTCCGGCGCCTGAGCTTTCGCAGTAGTGTGCGCGCGGCGAGGAGCCCCGAGGGTGCCGCGCTCCCTATCTGAGGTAACCCGATGTTCTCGCGCTGGCGGGAGCGGCCGGGTCCAGCGTGAGGCCCGCCGTCTGGTAACCGGCCTCGGCAGCTCGCCCGAGCGCCGGGAGCGGCGAGGTCAGTGCGCTCGGGCCTGCGCGTCGGCTGACCGCCTGGCGCCCCGGCCGGGGGACAGGCGGAGTCCTGATCGGCCCTGCGTTGCATGGGCTCCATCGGGCGCAGCGGTAGGTGAAGGAGCGGACCGCGGAGGTGCAGAGGAGAAAGTGCAGCGCAGAGGCGTGGACACCCGCGTGCCCGCGGGGCCGGGGGTCTGCTGGCGCCTCGTCGACTCGCAGTCTTTGCTGCGCGCCTGGCATGCTCTGTCCGCCGGGTCAGGAACCAGCTCACACTGCGAAGGGAGGCCAGGAGCGTGAGAGAGGCCGGGATCTGGTAGTGGTGGGATGTCGCCCGCATACCCCCGCTGCTGTTTCTTCTCTGTTGGCCTTTTCTCAGCTCCTGTGCCATTATCTGCTGCTGCGTATCAGAGTTTCTGTGGGTTAGGCATTCAGCAGTGTCTGCCTAGCCGACAGCCCGAGCCTCTCTATTGTAGGGTCTAATTGCAACCTGGCTCACCCACAGGCTGGTGGCTGGAGTCCCCACGTTGCATCAAGCCTTTCTTAGGGCAGAGAGAGAGAAGAGGGATCGGGAGGAAATGGAAACCGCTGTACTTTTTATGACCTCTCTTTGGAGCCTAACACTTCCTGCGCATTCTATTCCTTAGGGTTACCAACAAGGGACGCCACCTTTTGAAGGGAGGCATAACAAAGAGTTTGTGAATATAGTTTAAAACCACTGTACCACTTACTATCCCATCCTGTGGGAAAACTCCTAGTTTCTGTAATTCCAGCTGAAGTTCTGGGCCTCATTCATTTCGGCCCTAACTTCTGTGATCTAAGTAGTTAGCCACTCATTAGTAAGGAGCCCTCTGCGGAGTGGGGAAGTTGTAGTCTCACCAGAACCACACTGAGCACGTGGGAGACTGGATTCTCCCAAAGACTGCCAAGGTACTCTGATTCTAGAGAAGATAAGTGTCAGGTAGTCACATCTGACTTGTGCCCTCTGTTTCTAACCAGCTTGTAATTCACCTGCTCCTGCAAGCTGTAGATTTAAAAGATTTAAAAATGGTTCATGAATGCTTTAGTAAATGTCTCCTCAGAGCTTAACTAGAATTGAACATTTATTCAGACATGTGTTTATGTTTATTTTATTTCTGGGCCTCTGCTGTGCTTTTGTCCTTGGGAAACAAAGGCAATAAAATGAGTGTCTGCCTTCAGCTTTTTCAAAGCTCTGAACTCTGAGGAGCCCCTAAACTAGAGGGCGTGAGGCATTTGCGGATATGAAGCAGTATTGGCCTCACAAGTGGAGTAGCACTGGAGGAAGAAGGGCAGATGAAATGGTGTGTCCCCAGCAGCATGTGACTGGAGGAAGCTGAATTGGGACAAAATGTGTGGGCTTGGGGGATGCACTGAAGAGGTAGGCAGGAGCCAGGAATGAAAAAACCTCAAGATAATACAGGTGTTGATTTTTGTTTTAAGGTGGTGATGAGTCATTTCAGGATGATAGGCAGATGACCAAGAGATATTTTAGGAAGTTTGAAAGGGCTCCAGAAATCCCAGTGAGAAGTTCTAAGAATATGACCTAAAGCAGTGGTCATCAAAAAGAACGTCTAGGGGCTGGGCTGTGGCTCAGTGGAAGAGTGCTTGCCTAGCACGTGTAAGGCACTGGGTTTGATCCTTAGTACCACATAAAAATAAACAAATAAAATAAAGGCATTCTGTCCATCTACAACAACAATTTTTTTTTTTTAAAGGGACTAAAAAGAAGTAGATAAGCTAGAATCTATACGGCTTCTCAGACGTTTCTGTTTTCTGTATATCTCACTCAGAATTGTTTTTTTTATAAAACCCACAGACTTGGTGTATTTTGTTCCCATTCTCATTTGTAAAATTCTTCATGGAACATAGGCTTTCACAATGCCAAAAAAAAGAAAAAAAGAAAGAAAAAGAAAAAGAAAGCTGTCTCCTAACCAACAACGAGGAAGCAGATGCTGAGAAATGGAGTGAGTTTCCTCTAAAGTGAATCAGATATTTAGAATCATCAAGAGATGGAGCATGCAGGAGCAGTGTGCTGACTGTGTGTTGACGGCCCCTGGGCCTGGGAAATGTGTGCTCTCGTTCTGTGAATATGTAGACATTTATGTGATGAAAGGTTTTCTTAAAACATGATAAAGAAGTAATCAAATCAAAGATGAGGGCTCTGACCTTGTAGGGGTGATCAGAAGAGATTGAGTTAGCTACACTTTATCCTCCAAGAGCTTTTGCTCCCCACCACATCCACTTAATGTAAGGACAGGAACAAATGGAAAAGCCACAGGGGAAACACCTGCCCTAGAGTTCAGGAAAAAGAGTTATTCGGGGGCTGGGGATATAGCTCAGTTGGTAGAGTGCTCGCCTCACAAGCACAAGGCCCTGGGTTCGATCCCCAATACCCAAAAAAAAGAAAAAGAAAAAGAGTTATTCGAGGACCAACCTATGAAACTTACTGTGTGTGATGGTTGCTCATCTGAAATGCCAGTGGCTCTTAATCCTCAGCTTACCTTTAGGAAGCTGTGTGCCATCCTTGGTTGCTTTTAAAGCCCTTTATGTGAAGGAAAGGAACTTGTTAAGGTTTTTGAATGCTGACCGCATGTGCTGTGAAATTCTGCCTTTGTTGGGGAATCATGACCTTAAAATTTGTTCTCAGTCGAAAAATGAATGTGGGCCTATTGTTTGCCTCAAGATTGTTCTTGGTGAAGAGAGGGAATAGCTGTTCATTGTAAACAACTGGACTCTAACTGTAACTGTCTTTGTCTGACATCTGCTTGGTCAGCTGGAAGCCCCAGTGCTGCCTTCTTGGTTGTTGATGTGTCTCATATTGTATTGCTGTCAAAATGCATGGACCAGGGGCTTCGATTGTAGCTCAATGGTAGAGTATTAGCCTAGCAGGTGTGAGGCATTGGCTTCGATTCTCAGCACCACACAAAAGTAAATAAATAAAGGTCTAAAAAAATGCACCTATAAAATACATGGACCAGAAGCTGGGCTTGGTGGTGCATGCCTGAAGGGTCACAGGTTCAAAGCCAACCTCAGCAATTTAGCGAGACCCTGTCTCAAAACAAAACAAAAATAAAAAGGGCTGGGGATGTTGCACAGTGGTGAAGCATTTCTGGGTTCAGTCCTCATCACTGCAAAAAAAAAAAAAAATTAAATACGTAAAAATGCATTTTATTGTCAAGTATAACTATTTACAACAAATAAATAAATAACTGCTACAACTTGCACCAAACCTTTCTTCCTGTTTCTTTCAATGTATTCTTCCCTCCCTCTCCCTTTTTAAAGTTGCAGGCACACACACACATTTTATTTATTGATTTTAATTTACAAGTATCCTTGATTTTTTTAAAGTCTGCTTTGTAGAACTGTTATTCCATCCATTGGGGTCCAGTCATGCAAGACTAGCTGCTCTTTTCTGAGTAGCAAGCCTTCAACCAGCTGAGCTAGAAGTTTGGGGCAAACAACAGCGGGTCTTCTTTACTCCTGTGGGAGATCCAGACCCAACTTAGGGCCTCACAGAGTGATTGAGGCTAGCTTTGAACTTGCAGTCTCTCCTGTCTCCACTTCCTTAGCCCTGGAATTGCAGGCGTGCGCCACTGTGCCCAGTTTTCCAGGTGCCTTAGTAAACTAAAGCCAGAGTTAAGACTTGAAGACATGCAGCTAAGATTAAATGAAGTCAGACTTTAAAGCATGAAACTTTTAGGATGAAATGCTTAGTTCTGACTGATCTCTTGTTTATTGTCCAAGAATTCACTTAAGAGTGCTAAAATGCACAATTTAAAAATTGAGAGAGTAGGGGATTCTTTCTTTTTGTGGTACTGGGGATTGAACCCAGGGGTGTTCTACCACCGAGCTACATCATCAGCCCTTTTTATTTTTTTTTTTATTTTGAGACAAGAGTTTACTAACCTCATCCCTCAATCTCAGGAGTGGCTGGGTTTACAGGCAAGCCCCACCCCCTGTACTCAGCAGGGGTGGCATTTATCATTAAAGTAACCTGAAATTATCTTTCTTCAAAAATACGGTTTTTTTTTTTTTTTTGTTTTTTGTTTTTGGTGCTGGGGATCGAACCCACGGCCTTGTGCTTACAAGGCAAGCACTCTTCTGATTGAGCTATCTCCCCAGCCCCCAAAATACAGTTTTTGTTACATTTCTACAGTTTAAAAAATTAGACTCCCCTCCTTTGGAAACATCTGTAGAATTGCCAGTTATTTGTTCTGACAGTTTTCATTCTGTCCTTCCTGGAGATTTCATGCTTTTCCTAATTAAAAAACAATTAGAATGAGACTTTTGTTTTTATTTTCTGTTCTCGTTGATTGGATAAACTATTCTTAAAGAATTCTTGGTGGGGGGGAGGAAATACCTGTTTTCTTTCTTTCCTTCTTTCCTTCTTTCCTTTTGTTGTTATTGTTTCAGTGGTAGGGCTCAAACCAGGAGGAGATACCTTTTATTTTCTTTCTGCATATGTATGGAATTCCTGCCTCTTTTAAATCAAACTCTCTGGCAATTTTATTGTTCTTGCCCATAATGAGAGTTTGTATCAGCCCAGGACTGCCTATTTGCTCATAAGGACAGGTGTGGCAGCCCAGTGGCCTTGGGCTGTGTCTGGTTTCCTGGCAGCTCCACTGTGCGGGGGAGTGAAGCCTTTTCAAGGCAACTCAAGGATCATCCTACTTCAGGTCGCACTTTGAGTCACCTGTTTACCTTAAGCAGTGTGTGTCATGTTACTGTACTTTCTTTCCCCACATTTTCCTTTCTTTTTTGTTTTATATGACTTTAAGTCAAGAAATATATTTAATAGCTGTGATTTCAGAAGTTCAAAATTGATAGAAGGAAATTCCAGTCACTTACTGTCAGAAAACTGAATTTCCAATTTCTTTTTCTTTCTTTCTATGCTGAAAGAACTGTGATGCGAAGGAGGTGGAACAATGAATCTCTTTTCCTTCAGTATCTTTTCTTCATCTATTACCTGTTACATTTTCACAGCTTTTCTTTCGGCAGGATTTTTTTTTTGTGGTGCTGTGAGTACCAGGGATTGAACTGAGTATTGAACTCAGGGCCTCCTACACACTAGACAAGCACTTTTTTATAGAACGATTATTTTTTATTATTATGAAATGTTCCTTTGATATCTAGTAACATTTTGGGGTTTTTTTGTTGTTGTTGTTTGGGGGTTTTTTTTGGTGGGGTTTTTTTTTTTTTTTTTTTTTTTTTTGGTTTCAGGGATTGAACTCAGGGGCACTCAGCCACTGAGCCACATCCCCAGCCCTATATTTTATTTAGAAACAGGGTCTCATTGAGTTGCTTAGTGCCTCACCTTTGCTGAGGCTGGCTTTGAACTCCCGATCCTTCTGCCTTAGCCTCCCGAAGGAAATGTTTTTAATTTCTATACCATGGCTTATTCTAGTGCACAAGTGTGATTTTGTTTTCCTCTAAAAGTGTCTGTTGACTTGATGCTAACAAACATTGATGCTTCCTAGGTCTCATTTCTCACTCCCACGCTGGATTTTTTTTTTTTTTTTCCGGTGCTGGGGATTGAACCCAGGGCCTTGTGCTTGCGAGGCATACACTCTACCAACTGAGCTATATCCTCAGCCCAAGCCTTGCCTTTTAGACGGGAGTGGTTATTAAAGCCCCAGTTGCCCACAGGTAAGAGTGTCCTTGCTGTGCTAGCAAATGAACTAACAGACATACTCGATGTCAGGAATATTGTTTGCCCTGTTTGTAGTTTGCAAATACTTCTTGGTGGTATTAGAAGCAAAATACCCTTTATGTTTCTTTTACGCTCTTTCTATATGGAATTCAACAACAGCAGTTGCAATCTGAAACAAAAAGAAGAAAGCCCAGAGTTCAAACACTGTGGACCTTAGCTCTTTATTGTTGAGCCTCTTAGGATCTGGTTAGCATGTGGAGCCCCCTGTGCATGCCAGTGGATAGGGCACTTCAGTCTTTTTGTCCTCTGCAGAGGTGAAGGCAACCTTCACCTGAGTGCTGTTTGCCTTTGCTCCTGAGACTTCTGGCTTCTAGTGGCAGCAAAGGGTGGATATCCACCCTAAGGGACCTGTAGGTTTCCACTTCCAGTAGGAAGGACAATTTCCTGTCGTCCACAAACCTCTGGGTCTCTGTGCTCACCTCACAGCTTCACTGCCTGGTAGCAGAGGCTCTAGTACTTTGCTGGAGAAGCTTTCAGGTGTACAAGATAAAGAGGCTGAAAGTAAAGCCAGGCAGGCAGGACAGTGGGCCTAGACCTCTTGCAGGTATGAATTTCTCACATCTTCCTTTGAAAGTTTTCTTGTACTGTACCAGAAGAACCCTGAGAAAACCCAGGCAATCATCTGTGAAATTAAAAAGTAGCCACTCTGGGAATCTACCCACATGTCAGAAGCTTTAGGTTAACATGACAATTGGGAAGTCAGCTTGGTAAGAGCCAAATGGCTGGACTCTGGTTACGAGTGTAGATGCTGAAGTACAGCCTGGCCCAGGGACTGTACTTTAGTATAAACTGTGAGGACTTTCTCCATCAGGCTTCCACAGCGGAGAAACATGGACATCTTCCAGCTGTTGATGAGCAAATCTTTGAACCTGCCTCTTGCTGTCCTTATTTTCAAACTAGGTGAAATGTGAACCAGCCAGCTTTGACTGTGCTGCTCTTGAGACCTTTAATACTACACCTGTTTCCTCGGTGGCTGAGTAGAGTTCCCAGGAAGTCTTACTTGGGGGTTTTGGGGTCTTGCGAAGGAATTTTTGATCAGCTCTTTAATTTTCCGAAGGCTTCCTTACCTGCATCCAGTGCTCTCACAGCACGTCCATGGGAAGCAGCCACTGCAGCCACAGGGAGGATGCTTAGCAGGAGAGCACCATCCCTTCTTTCACTTTGGTACTTCTGATAGCCTGTGGTCCCGCCCAGGGACTCTGGCGTTTGCCTGGTGTCATGTGTGTTTGGGCTATTATTATTAAGTATAAATTATGCTGTGAATATCTTCTCCCTCCCCACTGTGGAAAGGTAAATAAATGCAGTGGGTGATTTTCAAGAAGCCAGTAATTATTTCGAAATAGAGAATTGCAGCATGCCAGGGGTCTGACTGTTCTTTCAGCAGTTCTCCAAGTTACCACAGAACTCCACTGTTAACTATGTTCTCTCAAACACAAAGGATACAAAACAAAAAGTTTCTGCCTTTGGAACAAAATAGCTTTATAGTGAGGTGGCTCTGAGGCATGACTGGGGCCACTTGTGGGAAAGCTGGTTCTTCCTTTTGAACTTGAAGAAACTTCTGATCCTGCTTCCCTTTCTAAAGTTTTTCCTTTTTTTTTTTTTTTTGTATCAGTGTTTGAATCCAGGGGCACTTAACTACTGAGCCACATCCCAGCCCTTTCTTGTATTTTATTTAGAGACAGGGTCTCACTGAGTTGCCTAGGGCCTCACTAAATTGGTGAGGTTGGCTTCGAACTCAAGATTCTCCTGCCTCAGCCTCCCTGGGTGCAAGGATTACGGGTGTGTGCCACTGCACCCAGCTTCCTTTCTTTTTTTATTTTATTTTTTAACTTTTTGCTTTGATTAATTATAAATTCAAAAGATTTTGCAAAAATATAGAGCTGAGCTGGGGTTGTAGCTCAGTGGTAGAGCACTTGCCTAGCATGTGTGAGGCACTGGGTTTGATCCTCCGCACCACATATAAATAAATAAAATAAAGGTTCGTTGACAACTTAAAAAAATCTTTTTTAAAAATAATAATATAGAGCTGTCCTGCAGCTTCCTGTCCCTGATTAGAAACCTCACATCCTCAGCAGGAAGTTGACACCAGGTCGGTCTTACCCTTTCAGCTTTCACATGCACTCTTTCATGTGTGTGTCTGACATTTTCTAACCCTTCAACATAGAGAGGGAGCTGTGGGACCAACCCTGGGGCCCAGGGACAGAGCAAGCAGGAGCCTCCTCACACCTTGCTCCCTCTTCCCTTCAGCTCTGAGCTCTCAGTAGCTGTGTGTGGTGTCTATCACTGTACTCAAGGCCAGCTTCCCAGTGGCACCTGTGTGGCTTGCTCCTGGACACTCAGCTCAGATAGGGATTTCGAGGGAAATGAACCACTGGGTATGATTCATTGCTGTTAACACAGGGAGGGGTAAGACCCAACATGTGATTCCTCAGTTTTCTCTTATAAAGAAAAGAAGCCATCAGAGAAGGATCATGTTATCCTTCACCTATTTTTGTAAAGTACCTTTATTTTGTTTTGGGAGGGGTGGTGCTTGGGGATCAAAACCAGGGTCTTGTGCATACTAGACAAGTACTGCACCACTGAGCCACACACCCAGTCCTATAAAATGTCTTTACAGTTGCTGGGAAAAAAATCTTGGAACCCTGTTAATGATTAGGAAGCAGGTAAGCAGCACAATGCTGACCAAGTGCTCCTCACTACCTGAACCACCTCCCAGCTTCTGTCTGTTGGTCCTGGTGTGCAGTTCCTGTCCAGGGGAAGCCCGTCAAACCTCCAAAGACATGATGGACAGAATTTAATATCTCTCTTTTGTGAATAATTTATTATTGACCCCAATTTAAGCTATGTGAATTAGGCCATCCTTTATCGGGATAAGAACTGTGGCCTCCTGGCATGGCCTGCTGTAGGGAGCAAGGCCTGACTGTGGTCAGTCCAGTAGAACTGGGAAACCCAGCTGTAACAGCTTTCCCAATCTCTCTCTCTCTCTCTCTCTCTCTCTCTCTTTGTTTTTCCCTACCATACATTCAACCCATTGCAGCATGAATCTGCAGGTATTATGCACAAACAATTCAAAATTAAAGTTTATAGTGGAAAGGTCACCACACTGTACCTACCTCATCACAGTGTACTTCAACCAAGGCCAGCAGATATGCACCTCCGACAGGCAGATGCTTTGAGAGTTAAAACTACTGGAGGAGCTGCAAATAAGGAACGTGTAAAAATAGCAATGCTTAAGCATTAGAGCATTTTAAAAAATTTTTTGTTGTTGTCAATGGAGTTTTATTTTTTATTTATATGTGGTGCTGAGAATCAAACCCAAGTGCTCTACCACTGAGCCACAACTGCAGCCCCAACAACAGAGCATTTTTAAAAAGTGACTCGGAGCAACATAAACACATCTGAGTTCTCGCTGTGAGCCACTGTCCACCAATGCGTGAAGCACCGATTTTACAATTCTGAGAAGGAAAAGGTCCACACTGCCATGTAGAGTCATCTCATTGTGTGCTCTGGATTACACATGATCTTCAGATCCTCTTTCAGAGTTTGATGCATCTCAGCCAATTTTCTCAAAACGTCTGCTTATCATTTGGCAGCAACTTTTAATAAGAACCTGGGTATTGAGGGTATTGCAGATTTCCTTAGCAACCACGAGGAAACTTCTTGGCTAACTCCTCATTTTTGTTTGCAAAACTGGGTATGGTAGTCCATACCTGTAATCCCAGGTCAAATTCAAGACCAGCCTCAGCAACTTAGTGAGGCCCTAAGCAATTTAGCAAGATCCTATCTCAAAATAGAAAATAAAAAGGACTGTGGGGTGGCTGAGTTCTTAAGTGCCCCCCAGGTTCAATCCCTGGTACCAAAAAAAAAAAAAAAAAAAAAAAAAAGTAAAAATGGCTGTGCCCAAGTGGAGTTTCCAAATCTAGGTCAGTATTATGAAGTCTTGAAATCTCCAGCAGTACACGTGTGGTCTGCTGGTGGCCCTGGCACCAGACTGCTTGTCAGAACAGAGTCAGTGACTCGGGAGATGCTTCCTGGTTTAGATTGTTTGGTGGGGGGCTTGAACCTAGGGCCTCTAGCATGCTAAGCACACTCTAGCTCTGAGCTATACACCAGCCCTCACTCATTTTTAATTTGAATTTTTTATTATCTAAAAATGTTAAGAGCAAATAAAGATCACTGAGAAAAATACGTGTAGTGAGTTCTCTTTTAAATGATTATCAAGGAGTTGGCTCACCAGTGGTTAGAAGGCCCCAGACCTGCTTGCTGTTGGTCACCACGGGCAGTGGGCTCTTGGTCAGTCCATGAAGTCCTCCTTACATTGATCATACAATCATCTACTTTTCAGGAGTCAGCAGTGGTTGTCTTGGTCTTGCTTGTTACTAGGATGCCGTGTAACTATTCTGCGAACTGCTGGCAGAATGCAAATAGGTCAGCTGTTCTATGAAAACTCTTTGGATTCTTTGGGAAGACTTGTAAAGGTATAGGTCAGCAGACATCACAGTCTAATTCCATGTGCATAAGACAACAACAACAACAAAAGACTGCCTGTATGAATCCAAGAGGATTCTACACTTGGGTCCCCAAGTTTTCTCTCTACTTTAACTTGTAGATATGACTTGTGGAGGAGGAGCCCAGAGCTCTGGTCCGTGGGCCACACTCAGAGAGGACTTGCTCCTATATCAGAGGATCAGTGAATATGTGTACATTTGTATGTTTCAAGTGACAGCAAAGTATTTTATCTTATTTAAGTCAAGTTGCCTGCACTAGTTTGCTCCTGACGATAGGGGTTTTCCTCTCGAAGCCTTTGTTCTTGTCACTTACTGTGACCTGCTCACACACCAGAGCACTGGCCAACAACAGGCGCTCACAAGGGGCTAGTCACCTGACTTCCCAACTGTGCTGCTCCTCTGTACGAAGGATTTCTTCCTGCTCCAAGTCACTGGCAGAGGTGGGAACCGTGGGGCAGTATTAAACAGCTCCTCCAAGTCAAAGCCTGGTAGCTGAGAAAGTGTCAGCACCCCCTGGTTCCTGCATGTGCTACTCCATTTTGTCTGATTTCACATGGTAAATCATGCAGGTTTAAGAGTTTATCTTTCCTCTCATTTCCAGAGGTTACCTTTGTGATTCAGCTGTGCTGGTCACATGTCTGCTCAGGCTTGCCAGTGCATGGACTTTCTGGGAGGGGCAGTTAGAAACCAGTGGCCTGGGCTGGGGTTGTGGCTCAGTGGTAGAGCGCTTGCCTAGTGTGTGTGAGGCACTGGGTTCAATCCTCACTCAGCAGCACATAAAAATAAGTAAATAAAATAAAGGTATTGTGTCCATCTACAACTAAAAGTATCTAAAAAAGAGAAAGAAAGAAACCAGTGGCCTGCTTCTGCCCTAGAGTCACCCTTTTACGCCTCTTAGAGGTTGTGCCATATGTACTTAGATAACATTCGTTATCTTCATAATTTGCATAATCATGTTTTGCACTGTCCTGTGGTCTTGGTTTTGGGCATCCAAATGGCTTGGGGACTACAGAAACAAGTAGGGAAAGGAGGAGTTTGCTGGATGAACTTAAGTCTGCGCGTGTGTTGACTAACCTGATTGAGAATTCCAAGGCAGGATACTCAGGACCCAGCCTCAGATGGTTTCATTCAAGGGAGGGCTCCCTCCCTCTGTTGCTCTTCTCCAGGCTTGCAGTGGCAGGAGAAATCTGGCCCTCTTCTGATGCTCAGGGTGCACAGGTCCCTGCAGATGCTCAGCCTGTACTTTTCCACCTGGCTGCTCCTGGGAATCACCAGGAGAACATCAACAGTGCTCCTGCCTTGGACCCCCATCCAGAGGGGCTGATTATTTGGTCTGGGGTTCAGCAGCAAGATTGGAAAAGCACCCTGAGGCTCTGAGGTGGAGCTGAGGCTGGAGACCACGGTTGTGTCAGGACGTACGGAGATGCACTGACCATGACTTTACAATTCCTGGTCCACATGGGCTTATGAAGACACAGTTCTGCTGCCCAGGCCTAGTGACCAGCTGTGCTGGCAGCAGGTTGGGAGCTGCTATTCATCACGTCTTCCAGTGCCTACAGGACCGTGAAATGTGTACTGGTGGAGTGGACGGGCCTTATTTTTAGACTCTCAGGTCCTTTTGAGCAGTGCCCCTCATTCTTCTTTTTTTTAAATTATTCATATTTTATGTTTAATTATTGTTTAAAAATAAAAGTGCTAGGGTTGCCAGAGCTAACAAAATATTTTAATAAACCTTTTATTTTGGAATAGTTTTGGATTTACAGAATTATACAGATAGTTCTTATTTATCCTAAATCCTAATTTCCCCTATTATTAACATCTTACATTAGTATGGTATATTTGTCACCATTAATAAAATGATAGTAATGCAATATTATTAATAACAATCCTTCCTTTACTCAGTTCTGCAGTCTTTCCCTAATGTCCTCTTCCTGTCCCAGGATCCTGCCAGTATACCACACTGCACTTGGTGGTCATGTTTCCTTAGATTCTTCTTTTGACACTCAGGTACGATTTTCATCCAAACTGTGAACAATTTTTTATAGTGCAGGTACATCCCATGCAAAATTTCAAAATCTTTACTTTAAAATAATTATTCATTGTTTATCTGAAATTTAAATTTTTTGGTGATGCATTATAATTACACATAATAGTGGAATTCATTATTACACATTCATACATGCACATGATAGAAGGATAGGATTTGGTCCATTTCCCTCCCCTGTACCTCCTATTTCCCTCTATCTGATCCCCTTCCTCTACTCTGCCTGGTTTTCCTTCTATTCTCATGAGATGCCCTTTTATTTTTCCCTTTTTTTCTCTAACTTCCACATATGGGAGAAAATATATGAACCTTGACTTTCTGAGTTTGGGTTATCAAATTTAAATTCAACTGAGTGGGGCTGGGGAGATAGCTCAGTCAGTAGAGTGCTTGCCTTGCAAGCACAGGGCCCTGGGTTCTATCCCCAGCACCGCAAAAAAAAAAAAAAAAAAAAAAAAAATTCAACTGAGCATTCTGTATTATACTTACAACCTAAAGTATGTGTGTGTGCTTTGACTACAACCTGACATTATTGTCAACCTTGCCTTAGAAACCCCCTGAGGAAAGGGTTGTCTTCATTTTGTCAACAACCATGTATAGAGCCCTGAAGCAGATTTGGGAGGGCTCCGTCCTTTGCCTTTGCCTCCCAGAGGTAAAGATAGTCTCTGTCTTTAAGATTCAAATCCTAAGATGACTGGAGATGCTTTCTTACTCTTTTTTGTATCACTTAAACAAACCAAACTGAGCACAATCCATTAGTCACAGTTTCTCTCTCGTTAACCCCTCCGGACTCTCATTTAGTTCAAGGATCACCACCCTAAGAGGAAACTAGCCTGCTAGTGGGAAGTATAAATTGGTATAATATTTCTGAAGGACAGTTGGCAATATTTAAAATATGTAAAGTTTGCAAAGCCTCAGAGCCAGCAGTTTCACTGTTAAAATTTATTCTGTTAGGGCTGGAGAGAACATTCACCTAGCACATGTGAGGCACTGGGTTCAATCCTCAGTACCACATATAAATAAATAAAATAAAAGTATTGTGTTCACTACAACTAAAAAAAAAAGTATTAAAAAAATTTACTCTGTTAGAGTTTCCCAAACTTTCTAGGTTCATGGTAGCCATAGTGTCTCAGTAATTTTTTTTCACAGCACCCTTAGGCCAAAAGAAATACAAAACAATGTTTTAATTGTTAGGTCCAAATAATAAGTATTTATGCCCTAACTTGGTAGCTATTTGAAAAAATAATTCACATACATTGAAAGAAAAATAATTTGTATTTCATTGTCAAACAAATTTCTTTTTTTTTTTTTTTTGGGGGGTGCTGAGGATCGAACCCAGGGCCTTGTGCTTACAAGGCAAGCACTCTCCCAACTGAGCTATCTCCCCAGCCCCAAACAAATTTCTTAACTAACATAATGCATGTATCTCTTGGTCATCACACAGCTTCTCAGACCTTCCAGTCAGGTTGGACATGATCACACTCATTTGCAGAATTATACTGATTTTTGTACAAGGCTTTTTATCATAGCACCAGCAAAAACCCGACTTTACAAAGGTATGACCTCAGGGATCTAACGTCAACTACATGAACTACCTGTTCGTAGAGCATAGAGATGTTAAATGTTCCTGTATTTCCCTCAAAAGGATGCCACGGCTCTTTGAGTTCTCGGTGGCGTTGTGGAAGCACCTTGGCGCAGGTTTCAGAGGTCTTAGTCCATGGAAGACGGGCTTCATTCTTCAGGGCTCGAGATGAGGCAGGACATCATGGCAGAAGTGTGTGGCAGAGTGTGTGGAAGCAGCTCACATGGTGATCAGAAAGCAGAGAGAGAGCAGCGCCCCTCATTCTTGGATAGTGCTTGAGGTTTAAGGGTGTTTGTACCAGAAAGGTGTTCTGGCTTCTGACAGTGAGGGTAGCCGCAGCTTGGAGAACTTAGCTTTCCTTCCTGAGGGATGAGACCTTAATAGTGCCTTAGAGACAGCAATCTGGGATTTTAGCATTGCTAAAAGAACTTCTGCTTTAAACATTTCAAGTGTTCCTTTGCTGGGGAGCTGGGACGTGGAGGCTAGGTTTGCAACGCCGACAGCTCTCCTGCTCTCCTGCTCTCCTGCTCTCCTGGTGCTGATGGCCCTGCTGGTAAGACACTGCAGGCCACCCCTGGCTTTTCCCCTAGCCACCTTTCTCCTGCCACACCTCCCCACGCCCATTCAGGTGCCTGGTTTAATGAGTCCCCATCATGACTCACTGATTTTTCCTTGAGTCCAACTCATTACCTGTGTAGACCACATTTCCTGACCTCCAAGATATTAAAATTCATGCCTCAGCACTGAGGAGTGCACACAGGTTTGTGTTTTCAGTTGTGCTCAGGCACACATGACATAAAATTTTCCGGGCTGGGGAGATAGCTCAGCTGGTAGAGTGCTTGCCTCGCAAGCACAAGGCCCTAAGTTCGATCCCCAGTACCGCAAAAAAAAAAAAAAAAAAAAAAATTCCAACAGTGACATTTGGTGCATCTGCGTATTTTGCAACCATAGCCACACTTTGGTCGTCCAGAAGGGAAACCCACCCCTGCATGGTCACTCCCCACATCCCCCATCAAGCTCCCAGCAACCCTGACCTACTTAATGTTCTGCAGATGTGCCTGTCCTGTATGTTTCATGTACATGGAGGCAGACAAACGTGGACGTGTGTGTCTGGGTGGTGGCAGGTGGTACGGCCTTGGAGGCTCACCCCCTCAGCCTCGCCTGAGAGGCAGCCCTGTGAGGAAGGACCATGTTTATTCAATTGCTTGGTCACTGATGGACACTGAGGTTGTTTCTCTCTTTTGGCTATGGTGAATAATGAAGTGAAGAACATTTGTTTACAAGTATCTTGACTTTGCCTTAAATTCTTGTCGGCATATAGGAGTGGAGTTGCTGGATGCAGACCAATCCAGTCACCACCCTTGGGTCACACAGTGGAGCAAGTCTGAGATGCCACTCCCATCTTCACCTGAGATTCCTTGAACTTGGAGTCCAGAGCGTTCCTGTGTGAGAACGTTGTTCTAGCAGCCTCTCCCATCAGTGTCAGTGGATGGGCAGGGGGCTTAGTCAACACCCTGGAGTGGCAGGCAGGAAGTTCCAGTGTGTGAGGCGTGGCGTTTCCTTCCTGCTGGCTCTGCACCACCTGTGTGCCCTTCTGGGTTGATTGGAGGCCTGCTCGGGTAGAATCTGTTCAGACTAACACCCTGAGCCGTCAGAGAGCTTTTATTTCTTGGGCTGAGGTCAACAGTGGCAGCTGCAGCCAGAATCCTAGGAACCTGAACCCTGCAGACTGGCTGGGAGCTGAGCTGTGTGCTGCTGCTTTACTGCTTCTTGTTTTACTGATGCAGCGACCAGGAGCGAAGTTTTGGGATGTGACGGGATGATGGACAACAAGGATGTGGAAGCCGAAATCCACCCCTTGAAGAATGAAGACAGAAAATCACAGGAAAATCTGGGAAACAGGTTGAAAAATGAAGATAACTTAAAAAGCGCACCTCCACAGTCCCGGCTTTCCCGATGCCGAACCGTGGCATTCTTTCTATCCTTGTTTGCCTGCCTTTTTGTGGTGTTTGTTGTCTCGTTCATCATCCCGTGTCCAGACCGACCAGAATCTCAGCGAATGTGGAAGATCGATTACAACGCGGCAGGTGAGGCTCCAGACCTGCCTCTCCTGGAGGCAGGACTGTATCTAGACTTGTCCTGGACAGTGAGGCAGCTGCGTGACTACAGTTCTGTGCCCCATGTCTCCTGAGGTTTTAGGTGCTCCAGAGCAGCCTCAGTGAAACCAGAGGCACTGCCGTGGTTGGGTGAGCAGGCACAAGTGGCCCTTTCTGCTACTTTTCTTTTTATTTTCCTTTTATTCTTTTCTGGTACTAGGGATTGAGCCCAGGGCATCCTTGGCCCTTTTTATTTTTAATTTTGAGAGAGGGCCTCACTAAGTTGCCCAGGCAGACCTTGAATTTAGAATCCTCCTGCCTTAACCTCCCTAGTCCCTGGGATGACAGGTGTGAGCCACCACACCCAGTTTGGTTATTCTTTTTTTGATACCAGGAATTGACCCCAGGGTTAACCACTGAGCCACATCCCCAGCCCTTTTTTATATTTCGTTTAGAGACAGTGTCTCCTCAAGTTGTTTAGAGCCTTGCTAAGTTACTGAAGCTTTGAAGTTGTGATCTTCCTGCCTCAGCCTCCCAGTGCCTGGGATGGCAGGGATGGCAGGTGTGGCTGCTGTGCAGGCCTTCCCTGTCTGAGGTGGCTATGAAGTACTCCCTTCATTCTGTTCACACGTTGTGTCACAGAACTGTAATTGGCAGCTGTACCACCCGAGCCCCTGCCGGAGCCTGCCAGCTCAGCAGCTGTTGTCTCGCCTTTCCTCAGTGCCAGCCGCACCAATGGGTCTGAAGCGGCCTCTCTTTAGGGCCTTGCCTTGCAGCTCACTGATGACTGGTGACATGGCGTGTCTTTTCATGACCTGAGGGGTCACATGTGTCTTCTTGGGACCCTTTGCCCCCTTTTCAGCTGGGTTGATTTTTTGATATTGGGTTGTGGTAGTCTATATATTCTGGACATTTGTCCCATGTGCATATGATTTGCAAATATTTTCCCCCATCCTGTGGGTTATCTTTTCGTTTTCTTTTATCTTTATTTTATTTATTTATAGGTGGTGCTGAGAATCAAATTTAGAGCCTCACACATGCTAGGCAAGCGCTGTACCACTGAGCCACAGCCCAGCCCTCCCCTCTTTTTATTCTCTTTTTTTTTTGTGGTGCTGGGGATTGAACCCAGGGCCTTGTGCTTGCAAGGCAAGCGCTCTACTGACTGAGCTACCCCCCAGCCCCCTTTTATTCTCTTGATGGTGTCTTTTGATGCACAAAAGCTCTTAACTTTGATGGATTCTCATCAGTTCTTTCTTGCTGCTTTGGGTGTCATCCCTAAACCCAGTGCCATGTAGACTTCCCTGTGCTTTCTTCCAAGCATTTTGAGTTTTAGCTCTCCATTTGGACTGATTCCTTTTGAGCTTTTGTGTAAGCCAAGGGCCCACTGTCATTCTTCTGATGTTTGATTTTAAGACAGAGTGTATCATTTGAGTCCTTGAACCAAAGGAAGCAATAGGCCGTGTGGGGACTGAGTGTGACTTTCTGGGTCCCAGGCTGATCCGGGAGGATCCCTTCCAAAGACAAGTGTTCCGAGCTCCTGTTGGTAATGCCTGAGCATCCTGCCTGTGTCCGTACCTGGCAGGATCTTTCTGGCCTGTCATGTTCATGAAGAATTGCTGCTTTTCCCAAGTGTGTGGAAAACCCTGCCCACAGTGGCAGGCAGAGCAGAGGATTGGATTGCATTAGACTTGATCTTCCTGCAGACGGCATGGCCTGTGGAACATGGTCTGTGGCTTCTTTTTCAGTTACCTATGACTTTCTGGCCATGGAAGACATAAACAGGGATAGGATCCAAGATGTTGTCTTTCTTTATAAAAATGCCAACGGCACTGACAATTCCAACCAATCCTGCGCTGATGAAGGTAATTTGGTTTTATCTGAGAAGGAGGGGCTCCCTGCAAGGGAGAGGGTCTTTGTTCTAGGTCACACTCTCACTTTCGTGGTGTTTAGGGAGGCAAGTGGTGGGATTCTGGAAGCCATCCCATCCCTCCTCCAGGAGTGGGAGGAGGCAAGGAGGCAAGCTCAGCCCCACCTGGGGCTGTGAGTGAGTTTAGGGACCAGAGACAAAGGAGGCGGGGCCTCCTTTCTTTTGCAGGCAGAGCGTGAAATGCCTGCAGCACCAGGCTGACTACAGGCTATGTCCTCCCCCCTCAGGCTTCTCTTCTCCCTGTGCCTTCGTGGCTGCTGTGTCAGGGGCCAACGGCAGCGTGCTCTGGGAGAGGCCTGTGGCCCAAGATGTGGCCCTGGTAGACTGTGCGGTGCCCCGGCTGTCAGACGGCAAGTCATCTGCCTGCATCCTTGTGGGAAGGCCCAGTTCTCTCACTGCAGTTGACCTGCTCACAGGTAGACCCCAGGCAGAGGGCTGGGAAAAGAAAGGCATAGTGGGGCGGTGACTGGGGACAGCCCCAGGAACACTACCAAGCATCTGACGCTGAGGTGCTCTCTTCTGGCAGAAGCTCAGTGGCTGCCACAGGGCCCTGAGGGGCCTCCAGCACTGCACCTGAGGTGGGAAAGGTCACATTGGCCCTGGGTGTTCCAGAGCAGCCCTTGCCTGGTGCCCAGGAGTAGGAGGTCCAGGCTGGAGACCGGGAAGAGAGGTCTTCCCAGGAATGACACTTGTGCTATTTTCTGGTGGCCACCCCGTCTTCTCTCACATGGGCATGCTATGTCTTCAGCCTGGTGTCTATGCCTCTTGACAAGGACATCAGGCCCATTCACACGTGTTCCTGTTTCTGAATGTGTAGGCCACGGGCCCTGAGCACGGACACTTCCCCGGGAGCCTTTGCAAGAAGGGTGTTTGCAGCCGTGTGCTGTGATGGTGTGCTTGGTTTTAGGGGAAACCCTGTGGAGCCACCCCAGCAGCTTTGGTGGGAATGCCTCTGTCCTGAAGCCTCTGCTCCATGTGCCTGATGTCGACGGTGATGGGGCTCGAGACCTGCTGATCCTCACCCGGGAGGCCAAGCAGGTGCCGTCCCACATCGCTCTCCTCCCGGGTCCCCAACCCCACACACATGCAGCCTCCTCTCTACCTCCTTGTCCTCTTCCACCTCCCAGAGAGGATTGGGTCTGACCCCAGGCTCTCCTGCAGGTCCAGGTCTGCCTCTCCCCCATTGTCCTTTGTCACTGCAGGTCAGTGGGTACATCTATTCAGGCAGCACTGGGCGCCAGATTGGCCACAGAGGCAGCCTTGGTGTGGATGGAGACAGCAGCCCCCTCCTCCATGTCACCCGGACAGGCGCGCACTACATTCTCCTGCCCTGTGGTATGCCGGTTCCTGCGTTCCCAGGGTGGGCTTCATTCTCGCGGTGGAGCTGGTCTTCAAAAGACGAGCTCAGCACCCTGGAGAAAGCAGCACATAGGGAATTCAGCTTCTGCCCTGAGGCTGTCCTCTGAGGTGCTGGTTAATCCTGTAGTTCAGGGGGCCCAAGTGCCTGGACCAGGGGTGACAGCATGCTGTGTGTGGGGCTGCCCGTTGACCCTGGTGACTCCTGATTCTCTGTTCTGAATAGCAAATTCCCTGTGCGGCTGTTCTGTGAAGGGTCTCTATGAGAGGGTGACTGGGAAAGAGAGCCCCTTCAAGAGAGATCCCCTCTGGGAGAGCATGCTCAACACCTCTGCCCCCAGGCAACTCCTGCGCAGGTTGGTCTGGTGTACGGGTGTTTGTCCCACAGGTCGGGCTTCAGGACCTGCAAGGACCACAGGCGAGCCAAGCAGGCTGAGTCATCTGGTAGCTCTGGGCCATGAGGCCTTCCTAGTGGGCTGCTCCTCCTCCTCCCCAGGCAACCAGGGTCCTATTGAGGAGAGTGTCCTGGTGGGAGGCTTCTCCCCCAGCAACCAGGGTCCTGCTTACCCTCCAGCTGGGTACTGAGATATGGGGCTGTGTTATAGGGACGTGCAGGAGGCAGCCTCCACATGCCTGATGGGGCAGGAGGCAGCCCAGGGACCCTGTGTGCTTCCTTCTCTTCCCCTGTCCAGCTCTGGAGCCATTCGCTACTTGGTGAGCGTCCCAGGGAAATCTGGCCAGGACTTGCTCCTTGTGAGCTCTGAGGCCTGTGTGCTCCTGGATGGGCAGGAGCTGACACCCAGGTGGACCCTCGGTGCAGCCCAGGTCCTGAGGTATGGGGTCTCTCCCCTTGTCGCCTCCTGGCATCCCCAGCCCACCCCTGGCTGGCTAGGAGGGTGGGGGAAGGCTAGAGGGGTCCACGTGCTTCTGCCAGAGGCCTTTTTCCTGGCTCTTGGTTTTGCCCTGCACCTATAGTGGGGCCAGTGAAACCTCTGGTTCTGAGGGTCATCTTCTGATCTTGGGGCCAGATATGGGCAGCCCCAGCCCTGTCCAGGTATGGACACAGAGGATTGGATGGCATACCGTCTCCAGGTATTTCCTTCATCCTAGTCTCCTTACAGAAATCCCTTGTGAACTCCTCTTCTCTACCCCTCTTCCAGAAAACCCATCCTTGGCCACTACAAGCCAGACACCTTGACCGTGGTCATCGAAAATGGAACTGGCACTGATAGACAGGTGGGCTTTGTTTCCTCCAGAGGTTCCAACTTGACACAGTTGAGAGAAAACTGAAGCAGCACTGTGTCCTCAGAGGCAGCTGCCCTCAGAACCAGAGAGAAGGCTCTGGCCACCCCGAGAGCAGCTGCCTCCAATGCTGGTGTGGTTGGGGGCACCTGTGCCCGTGCAAGCCCTGAGGTTGTCCCAGTGCTACCCAAGTGTCCCCTTCCTCCCCAGATCCTACTTCTGGACCTCGGCAGTGGGGCTGTCCTATGGAGCCAGGCCCTCCCCAGCTTCCCTGGGGGCCCGCCATCTGCCAGCCTGCCAACTGCAGACCACCGCTCAGCCTTCCTCTTCTGGGGCCTCCATGAGTTGGCCAGCACCAATGAGATGGTATGGGGGAACACACTCAGGATAACCCTGAACACACGCCAGGCTCGGTGGCAGGCCCATCCCAAGTCAGTTGAAGCCTAGTGGGAGTGGGCCATGAATGGGAACATGCCGAGGGGTCTCTTAGGGCTGCACAAGGGAATCTGAGTTGGGGAGGGCTGGCAGTAATGGATGCCAGGGAGGAACAGGACCCCACCCAGGTTGGGGCAGGGAGGCTTAGGTGGGTGCCGAGCTCGGGGCATGGTGGCTCTGACGGCAGCATCCCTGAAGGCGGCCTGAGTGTTGCCTAGGATGTGGCCGTGACCCGGGGACAGCGGGAGTGTTGAGGCCTGTTGGTGGTCCTCACTCCAGGAGCCCAGAGTCGCCCAGCACAGTCTGTACATGTTCCACCCCACCTTGCCCAGCGTCCTTCTGGAGCTGGTCAACATCTCCGCCCACATCATTGCCTTTGACGGTGAGTGTGGTCGTGGGCCGGGCACCCAGGTCTGCTCTGGCTGGCCCTGAGAGGCTCTGACAGCTTGTCCCCCACAGCGCTCCTGTTTGAGCCGAGCCGCCATGCTGCCTATGTCCTCCTGACTGGCCCAGCAAGCCCCGATGTGCCTGGTCTGGTCTCTGTGACCAAGCACAAGGTACGGGACCTTGTCCCAGGCAGCAGGGTGGTTCGCCTGGGTGATGGCGGGCCGGACAGCGATCAGGCCGTCAGGGACCGCTTCTCCCGGCTACGGTACCGGAGCTAGGTATAGATGGAACCAGCTGGAGCATGCAGGAAAGACTCCAACTGCAGAAGCCAGGCACCCTGGGAATGGGCCCTTCCCTTGGCCTCCTACAGACCCCCCACTCCTGACCCTGGTGACGGTCTACTGGGGAGCCACAGCCTTACTGTTTGCACCCGAGGATGTACATGGGGTTGCCCAGGCTCCTGACCCAGCATGCCATGTGCGCACTGAGACTCACTTTGTTTCACTCTGTCCGAGGGTCTCAGCAGGTCAGGGTGCCCTTGCAGCCTCCAGGGCTGTATGTGCAGAGCTCACCCTGTGGCATGGCACCTTTGCTCTGTGCCCTGACCTTACCAGCTTCTCCCAGGCCAGAGAAGCCACTGTAGGACATGCAACTCCCAGGCCTGGTCTGTGTGCCCCTCTTCTTCCTGCCTAGTCTGTCCTTTACACCGACCTCTGGGATCATGGAGCTCAGAGGATAGGTGCTGGGGAAGGCCTGAGGCCTTGCAGCCTTCCAGCCCTACCCATAGCAGAGGGGAAGCGGCTCCCCTAGGGGAGAGGAACAGGGATGCAGAGTGGGGGTCCCGCCTGCTGGTGGTCAGGGGCCTGCACCACAGTTCACAGGTGTCCTTAGTGCGTCCACTCAGCGTCAGACTGTGCCCTCAGCACACAGGAGCTGCCATCCCTACAGAGGCCCCCTGGGCATGGGGGCACCTCCCGCCCCACTCCCTGGTGCTCACCTGATGCAGGACTCACTCTGTGCCTTGTCACTCCTGAGGCCCAAGGGCAGCCGCTGTGCTCTGCATGGAGCAGCCCTGCAGAGACCAGAGCCTGAGCTCTGTAGGGAAGAGCCTGATGACGCCAGTCACAGCAGAAACTACAGAATAAACCTGCACTGTGTAGAAGAGCCTGTGGTCCGGTGTGAGCCTGCCACCCACCTGTCTGCTCCGAGAAGCAAAGCAGGAGTTTACAGGCCCAGCAGTCTCCACATAACCTGGAAAAGGGGCCCTAGGGTTTGAGAACTGCTCCACGGCAGGGAACCAAGCCCCATGTAAGCTGTGTCCCTTGTCCTCCATGACCCTGGGTCCAGCAGAAGCTGCAGCGCAGGGGCTGGGTGAGCACCTGCTGCCACTGGGGCAGGACAGGCCTGGGAGGGGCTTCAAGGAGGTGCCATGGGGCCTGGAAGTGAGGAGCCCTCAGGAGCTTGCTGTGCTCTCAGCACTACTCTGGTCTCATGGCTGCTTAGATAGCCTTGCTCCTCCTCCTCCATGGGAAGTACTGGGGTGGGGATGCGGGGTTGAGGTTGAACAACTGAGTGTTGTGCTGGGAAGTAGATCCCCTGTCCTTGAGAAATAAAGGCAACCAACCCAACTGCAGGCCTTGAGCACAGAGGGGCTATAGGAGGGGCTATAGGGACACTGGCATATATGAAAGCTGCCAGGGCAGAGAGGGTCTGCCTGGGGACTTCAGTAGAGCCAGCCTGGGGCGGGCACTCTGCCGTTCACCTGGTGGCTGCTAAGGACAGGAAGTCTGTTCACAGGTTCCCTCCAACCACAGTCTTCACCTCCTAGACTTCTTACCATGCCACTCAGGGTCCTGGAGACTCTGCCCATTCTGTGCCCCTTGCAACTTGAGGGCCTTAGAGCAGGCTGGGAACAGCTGCCCCAGGAGATGTTAATGCCAGGAGCCCCTCCCATGAGTAGCTTCCTTGGCAGTTCCCTCTCTCTTGGCCAGCATCCTCACCGGCCCCTGCTCACCTTGGCCTGCCAGGGCACAGGTCTCAGCACAGCCCGGAGCCCGAGAGTCTGGGTCCTTCCACCCTCGTCCCACACACTGAGGGAGGCCACCTTTACACCTGAACTGTGCCCACTGACCTTTGCCTCCGGGCCAGCTCACACATACACAGCATGTACACCACATGCTAACACACGTGCACTCGCCAGGAACTGCGTCCACAGTGGGATCAGCTTAGGGCTGAGATTCTTTTATTTCTGTACCAGTGTACAGAAGGGGGAGGATATGGGTCAGCCCTGTGGGAGGGGTTGCAACTCGAAAAGAACCAGCTATGCCTTCAGCCTAGGTCTAGGGAAGTAGGGTGCCCTTGCCTGAGTGGGAAATAACACCAGTGGCCCAGAGGAAGTTTTGGGTGGGAGGAGTGGGCCCTGGCTGTCCTGCGGGAATCGGAGCCTCCTGATCAGAGTGACAGTGTGGCATCATCTGTCAAACCTTGGAAGGGTGCCACGGGTAGCTTGTGAGGGTGGGCGGGACAGGCTGGCAAGGTCTCAGCAGGATTAGGGTCACAGGGCGGTGGAGCTGCTCCTGGGCAGGGTGGAGTGCCCAGAGGCCTGCTTTTCCTCATCTCGTGACAGGTGTCCTATTGTGCCAGCTGTCTTGGTGCCCTCAAGGTGGGGAAGGGCACCCAGTGCTGGCAGAAGGCTGCAGAATGCCAGGACCTCCACAGGGCCTCGGCCTCGCCTTTCGTCTGGGAATAGGTCCTTTCCAGGCCAAGCTTGGCTAGTGAAACCCCTCCTGGAGACCAGTCCCTTCTAAGCAGGCAGTAGCATGTCCGAGGGAAAGGAGAAGCTGTAGAAAGGCTGGCAAGGCTGGGCCCTCTGGACGAGGGAGGAGTGTGCGGAGTTCAGGAGGAGTGGCCCACAATCAGGGTGTCGCTGTGGGGGTGAGCCTGAGCCCACCTAGCTCTCCCCATCACCACCTGCAGGGCTTCCAGCTGCCGTGGGCTCCCCAGAGATGGGTGGCAGAGCAGGGCAGGGGCTGGAGAGCCGCGGCTTCCGCACGAACGGGAACACCCTGTGGCAAGAAGAGGCTGGGACAAGTGGCTGGAGGGCCCTGTCCCCTCCCTGCAGGGCCCTCACCACCCAGTGGGCACAGGGCACCTGAGCTCACCGTCTCTTTGTCTCCAATGGAACCACAGCTTCCGCCAGCAGGCCCTTGTACATGTCAGACTTGAGGAACCTCGGGTAGGAGTCCTGCAAGAGGTGGCATCCTGGCTGGGGCTGGGCTCAGTGGTAGAGCGCTTCCCTAGCACACGTGGGGCACGGGGTTCAATCCTCGGCACCACATAGAGTCAAACGTATTTAAGAAGAGAGCATCCTGCCCTTGACGCCTCCAAGTTCTCACTCAACAGGGCCCGTCCCAGCACTGCTGGGGCCTTGTCCTTCCCACAGAGAGGCTGCTGGTGGCAGCCATCCTTACCTGCCCAGCTCATGTTGGGCAGAGCCAGGGAGACCTGGCTCCCATCTGGTGGGACTACAGTACAACAGAAGATGGGCAGGAGCTGCAGTGCCCACAGATGGAGAGGTGAACCAGGCTGGCCTCAGTATTTTTTCGAGGCCCTGCCCCAAAATAAAAAATAAAAAAGGGCTGGGCTATGGGTTCAATTCCAGTGCCAAAAAAAAGAAAAGAAAGAAAAACCAAGGTGGAAAATGGGTGTGGTAGCACACTCTGCGGCCCAAGCTGCTCAAGAGGCAGAGGCTGGAGGACCAGTTGAGCCCAGGAGTTTGGGGGCAGCCTGGGCAACGTAGCAAGACATTCTCAAAATTTAAAGATAATTTAATTTTTAAAATTAATTTTAAGAACATTTTTAAAGTGCCTGGAGTATTTGGCTCAGTGGTAAAGCACTTGCCTGGTATGCGTGAGGTCCTGGATTTGATACTCAGCACCACATATAAATAAATAAAATAAAAGATCCATTGACAACTAAAAAAATATATATAAAATTTTTTTTTTTAAAAAGCTGAGGGGTGCGTCTCAGTGGTAGAGCACCCCAGTGCCACCCAAACCAAAATGACTTCCAAGCCCGACTGACCACCCTTGGCCAATACAGCAGCCCAACTCTCTGTGTGGGGCTGGGGGTTGAACCCAAGGCCTCGTGCACTCTTCCAACTGAGCTGCATCCCCAGCCCACAACTTGTTATAAAGGATCAGGCATGACTCTGCTGTGGGGTCTGCACATTGGAGAACCATAGCGTAGACAGGAGCGGGAGGGGACTGGGTGGCACACAATGGAGGGCTGCCCATGCTCCGGGCAGAGGAGCGTGGGAAACACCCACTCCAAAGCAAATGCTCTGGACAAAATCCAAACAGGCAAAACAACAAAAAGCAACTGAAACTGAAGGGCCTGTGGGCTTGGGTGGGGACGCCAGCCCAGGCCGGCCACCTTTTTCATGAGCATGTAGATGTGCAGCTGTGCGTCATCCAGGACGTAGCGGTGGGGCTGGCGCAGCCCCTCCAGCGTTCGCTCCATTGTCCGGCTGTCAATATTGACCCACTGGGCAGCGCCGGGAGCCAGGAACTGCCTGGGGTGGAGATAGTGTCTGGCGGGGTGGGGTCCAGGCTGGACATGCCCTCACACTGGCCAGTTGGTACCACCCCACCACACTCACTGGTACACGGTATCCACCAGAGTGGGGATCTGGGCCTGCCCTCCAAAGCGCAGCTCCTCACACGCCTCCCAGAAGCTGAGGTTTTCCGCTGGGGACCGGGGGAGCCAAGTCAGGGGTCCTACCCAGGGGTAGCCAAGATAGGGGTCCCAGGCCAGTTGGGCCAGGAGTATTCTGAGGCGTCCAGTGGGAGCCTAGGAGGAAGGGCCAGGCAGCAGCCTCCCTCAAGCTGCCTGCCGTGAGCAGGGAGGACTGGGGACTTCTCACCACTGAACTCCTTCTGAAGAAAGTCCATGAAGTGGACCCTCCCCATGGGATCATCCAGGAGCTCCTGGAAGCTGAAGCCCCATCGCTCCACACGCGGCTTTGTGGGCACAGCCACCCTGGGAGGAGAGGGTAGGGCTGTGGGCAGGTGGGAGGCTGACTGCCCCCAGTCCCCGGGCAGGAGGCACACCCGCAGTCCCTCAGCCTGTGCTCACATAGGTGCATTCGCGGACCAGTAGGCTTCGTCATCTGTGATCCAGGGGTTGCTGGGCAGACACCCCGCCAGGATGGGGTCGTGTGGCCCTCGCTGGTGACTGAACATCAGGAACCTGGCGGGTGTTCAGGCAGTGCTGAGGGGCCTCAGGGCAAGCAAGTCCAGAAAGGGGCTGGGCTGGGGGTTTCCTGCCCACTTGGACTCACGCCTCAAGGCAAATGGACGACTTCACCCGGGTCCGGCCTAATGCTTTCCTGGAACGCTCGATCTAAGATGCCAGAGCCATGAGTTGGGACCTGGGCTAGAGCATGGGTGGCCCAGCCCCACCCCCAGGACCTACCTCTTGCTTATAGAAATCCAAGCTCTGTGTCTGGAAGGGACAGGTGGCTGCATGACCAGGCAGGTCTCCCCTCGGAGCTGGAAACCCCACTTGCCCAACACCACTAGAGCAGAGCTCCTGCTACACGGATGTGGCAGAGGAAGGTCCAGCACCCCATCCCCTTCCTTGACTCTTTTTAGAGAGAAGTCCCTTCTTCCTCTTTCTAAACCTGGGAGACCTCTGGGAGCCTTCAGTCTGAAGATTTCCAGGATATTCCATAGAACCCTCAGGTTCTCCAAGTGGCCTGGAAGTCCCCCAGTTGTGTTTAACTGGTCATATTTTCAGAGGTATTTAAAGTATTCTTTTAAACAACACATACATGAGAAGTCCTTGTACTGGCATCACATTGGGGACCCAGTTCTAACTCACCCAGGGCATCACAGGGGCCCAGGCCCAGGAGAGTGACTGACCCAGGTTCCCCATTCTCCAGCACGCAGTAGGGCGCTGGAGGTGGTTGTTCCAGACTCCAGCTTGCCCCAACTCTTTGGCTGCCTTTGCACAGGGAAGAGTCAGGGTGCTGAGACAAGAGGACACAATTCTTTCTGGACTCTTGTTTGGGTGGGACAGGCATGAGCAGTTTCCTGTCCAGGGCCTGATTCCTGTGGTCTGCAGGCCACCAGAGGCCCTGAAAGGAGGTGATGTGCCCCAGGTGCAGGCCATAGCCCTGCTTGCCACCCCTCCACATCCCTGGCACAGTGCTGGTCGGGGGAAAGCCCTCCCCTCCCCCAGGCCCACTTCACTTACCTGCACACAGGCAGGTGGGAGGAGAGAGGACACGAGTTAGCAGGGGGCTGGGAGTCACTTTTTTTTGGGGGGGGGGGAGGGGTGCTGGGGTTTGAACTGGGGGCCTTGCATATGCTAGGCAAGCACTCTACCAACTGAGCTATATTCCCAGTCCCTGAGGGGGCATATACCAGGAGTAGAGCAGGACCCTTGGAGTACATTAGGGGCATTTGTGTGGACCAAAGGACAGAAGGGGGATGGGTGAATAAAGCACAGTCCAAGCTGTCCCATGGTGGGTGGTGGGGCGAGGCATGGGCAGGTGGGCCAGGGCAAGTATGTGTGCCAGGGCAGGTGTGTGTGCAGACACTCACCATCTGCACCTGACTGGTGTTGTTGGAGGCCCTCTCTGGGCCCTGCTCCAGCACACTGGGGACCCCAGGCTGCAGAAGGAAGACAGGATAGGGTGCTAGGTCCCTATCCCTAGGGACCCCAATTCTGAAGCTCTTCATCCTTTGACGTGGAAACAGATGTGCAAAGAACCAGTCCTGGTCTGGCCCTGAGCCCCATCCTCTTTACTCACCCCCACCTCCCAGAATGAATCCCCAGAGAGAGGGGTCCTTGAGTCACCTGCCAGACCTGGGTCTGGGGAAGGCCAGATCCCAGGTAGCGTGCAAAGCCCAGTTCTGTTGCAGCTGAGCCTGGCCTTCACAAGGGGCTCAGTCCCCCAGGCTCCCCTATAGCCCTCCCTTAGATCTGCAGAGGACCTGACAGGTCCTGTGGTCTGGGACTACAGGCAGCCCCAATCCTGAATGTCACCTGAACCGCAAAACAACAGTTTCTGTCACCCATCAGGAACAGGAGGGGCATGTCATTCCTACAAACTCAAGTCAGAGTTTCAGGAAAGGTTCCAAGGATGCAGCCAGACCCACATCTACCCAACCCCACCCTCATGGCACAGGGACTCACCGGGGGCCTGTTCACCAGCCAGTATGTCTGCTCCTGGCATGCAATGACCAGCCTGTCCCCTTTCCTGCGCTGCTTAGCTGCCCTGGGGAGCAGGTGGTGGGGGTGGGTGGTAAGCAGAGCCCCCCCCCCCCCATAATCTCTGCTCAGGGCCTGGAGCCTGGGATGTTTTCTGGTTCCAGGGCTGCCAGGCTTGGTGCCAGGGTGTGGGCATGCGTAGGGACAGGGCTCACCGCAGCTGTTCCCGAGCCTGCATCACGACCAGGTCCCAGGTGTGATTGATCTTCTTGTGCAACTGGTCATAATGCTCCTGGAAGCATGAAGTCTCCAGTGGGTGACCCCTCACATACCCAGCTCTGGGACATGGACCCACCTGATGTGTGTGTGTGATCTCTCCAACTGAAAGGGAGGCCAGCCCACCCCAGAGGCCCTGTACAGAGCTGTCTCTCTGGCTCTGGGAGCACTCAGCTGCCCCTTCAGGGTGGGGGCCTGCCCAATGAGAGCAGAGCAGGTGGTGGCATGTATGGATTGTCTCAAGGCCTGAGCCATATGCTCTGGGGCAGACTGTGAGGCGTGGGTTCCTCCTGCTAGACTCAGCCTGCTAGGGGCCCTCACCTTCTCATGGTTGACCAGGGCTCCCTGCTTCCGCATGTTCTTCTTGGCCAAGTAGATGGCTGGAAGGACAGGGAGCAGGCTGCAGAGAGCTAAGCTCTGCCCTGCCCCATGGCATCACCAGCCCTGCAAGCGTGACCCACAGCTAGCCCCAAATCCTCCATACTCACCATAGTCCAGCTCAGCAGGTGGCCACAGAGTGCTTGTCCAGAAGTATGGTGTCTGGCCATGTGCATGAATAAGGGTGTCTGGTATTGCCTGAGCCTTTCCCACCCCAGCTACCCCCCTCACCCTCACAGCTCCCTCTAAGGAGACCGCTGGCCATCTGCCCACCTCAAGTGGTCCAATGGAATGGACCACTTTCCATTCTTTTCACTTGGACTGAGCCCTACTCATGCTTTAGGATTTTGCACAGAGATTGTCTCCCCTCCAGGATAGGGTGGGGGTGGGACTGCTCAAGCCCCGGATGTGGTCACATGCTCTTGGGGTTGCCTGGGTGGCTGATGTGGTCCGGGAAGGGCAGGAAGCAGGCAGGGCTCCACCATGTTCCAATACACACTGGTGCAGGGATCCTGTTCTCACCCCAACACAGCCTTCTTCAAGGTGGGGCTTAGGGACACCCCGGCAGGCAGCTGGCAGAGTTCTCCGCAGATATTGCCTTTTATGGGGGTCTTGGTGTGGCCCCAACAAACTGAATCCCCCACCCCTTAACTTGGCCCCCACCACAGGGACACCTCCAGTCCTGGCCTGGGGGGGGGGGCGGTGGGCCGCCAGCCCGGTGACGTCACCACACCCCCCTGCAGCACCAGCAGGCCCGCCCTCCCGAGTCCCCAGTGACATGCGGGGAGCGGGCAGGGTAGCTCAGGCGCACAACCTGACCTGGAACCTGTAGGGCGTCTCGTCCGGCCGGAGCGCCAGGCTGCGTGGGTCGCGCAGCGGGTATATGTAGCCGTGTTGCGCCAGCAGGCTGCCCAGGTGTAGGGCCTCTGCGGGGGCAGGAGTGAGTGCTTGGCCGGGTCCACCCTCCCCAGCCTCGGGGCTGGCCGACCCTCACCCTCCTCTGAGATGCAGAACTTCCGGACCAGCCATTCCACGACGTCGCCGCCTGCACGGGAGAGGCTGGGTGGGCGCAGGCCGGGCTCCCCGCTCCCCCTCAGGGCCCTCGCCGCAGCCTCACCGGTCACCGCGTGCGGGATGACAGTGATGAGCAGGCGCTGGCTCCGCGTCCGCACGCCCTGGTCGGGATCCTGCATGCTCACGACCATGCGCTCCATCTGGGCGAGGGGGTAGTGAGGGGACGCTCCGCGGTACTCCCAGACCCGGCTCCCGGCGCGCCCTCCAGCCCCCCGGAGCCGCAGGTCGGCGGGCCCACCTTGCGGAGGTACAGCCTCTGCTCGCGGGGGCGCCCGCCGCAGGGCGCTGGGCTAGCGGCCATGCCGAGCAGCGGACATCCGAGTGGCCCCGCCCCGCCCGCCTGCGTTAACCCTTGGGGCCTCGGGCAGAGGCCGGCTGCCCAGCCTGTGTTGGAGAGCCTGAAGCCTCCAGCGGCTACATGCGCGCAGGGGCGCAGGGTACCCAGGGATGCCCTCCTGAGCTCGGCCTGAGCCGAGTGTCCCACTTGCAGCGCTCTTGCAGCGGGGCGAGGGTCCCTGGATGGGGTGGACTCGGACCTGGGACTGAACCAGTAGATAGAGGGTCTCCAGAGGAGGGTCTGAGGGGAATAGGGGTTCTGGGCTTGCGGGAGCCGCCCCCCCCTCCCGTTGCCTGTGTGGGACCCCCCAGCGTGGACAGGCACCAGCAGCGGTCACTGCTGTGAAGTCGGAAGGGCTCGCCGGCCTGAGCAGGGTGTTTCTGTGACCCAAAGCACCAACTGCTCACGACCTGTCTGGGTGCCACAGGTTGGTGTCACCCTGGCTGCGGTCACATGATTATGAGCAGGGCACTCCCAGGAGCGGGTTCAGCTTTTCCCTGAGTCAAAGTTGTCCTGGGGTTGAGGTTTCTGGGAGTGTGTGACACCGTGGGTCCCTAAGCAGGGGTCCCCAGAGTCTGGGGAGAAGGGTAGGGGATGGCCACATCCCCTCAACCGCACAGGGGCTTGGGTGGGACAGCAGGTGAACAGGTCCAGAGTGCCTTGGAACTATAGAAGGGGCTTTACTGGAGAAGGGAGGTCTCAATACTGCCCCTATCCATATTCATCCAGATTCCCAGGGTTTCCTGCACTTTCTTCCCTTCTCCAGCAGCTTGGCCATCCTTCCCTAGATCTCCTGAGATGTGCCCAGGCCCCTCAGGCCCCATTAGGAAGCCCTTTATGAGAAGTAGAAATGCTTTATTATATATTTCTCCTTTCCTCCCTGTCCCCACTCAGGAAGGAAGTGCTGGGGGCCAGGTACAGGGAGGTGGGGTGGGTGGCCTTGGGCCAGGAACCTCCAAACATGGCCAACTGAGTCCATTCCCATGTTGGCAATGCAGATCCAGAATGACTCCAGATAGTGGCGCTGGGGGCTGGGGCGGGCATCTGCCATGGGCAGGGTACTCTTCCATCTCCCTCTTAGATCCCAGGTCACCCATTCCCCATCCCCCTATCTGTCAATGCTACAGGCCACCAGCAGCTGGAGCTGTCCCCAGCCTGGAGACAAGTGACCTAATACCTCCAGTCCTACAGAAAAGGGCAGCAGGGGTGGGTCTCCAGCGTGACCTGGGCCCCTTTGCAAGATTCTGTTTTGTAAAGACAGGGCCAGGTGAAGACCCCTGCCAGACCCCAGTACAGAGGGTTGGCCTTCTGCTTAGTCAGAGGGGCTCTGATCTGATCCCTGAGTGTCCCCCGAAATGGGAATGGGGACAGAGGTGTCTAAGAAAAGTAGGGGTTCAATCTGGTGTTGGGCAACCCCCTTTACTCAAACCCAGCCTTTTGTCGAGTTGTTCCCTGTGGAGTGCCTGCCACCCCTCACCTGCCCTGGCTGATCCCCACACCCATCCCCAGCTCTCAAGTGTCAAGATCAAGAAGCCTGGGCTTCCCTCTCAGCTTCCCTTCTATTTTCTTCATTGTTCTTCTCTTCCGGAGAGCAGGGCCTCCGGAACTGCCTGGGTCCCCAGGCCCCTGCAGACACATACCACCCCCACGGGCACATCCTTCAGTGTCTGTGGCCCAGCCTGTCCCTCAGGGTGCTTGGACCAGCCTGCCCAGCTCCCTCAGTACTGTGGCTGAGCCTCTAGACTGCAGGCCAACCCCCTCCCCCAGCGGGCTGGCCCGGGAGTCCCCGTGGCCCAGACAGCGCCGGCGGGGCGGAGAGGAGGGGTGGCGGAGGGCGGCCGGGCCCAGGTGCGGCCTGGCCGCCGGCGGCTAATGAGCGCCGGGGGACGCGGGGGCAGGGAACGCACCTGCTGCACTCAGGCCCGCCCGCCCGAAGGGCTCGGGGAGACCGGGTTCCCGCGGGCGCCGCGGGGCGGGGCGGGCCGCGGCGGCAGCGGGTTCGGCCGGGTGCCGGCGCGGGGCGGGCGACACGCGCGTCTCTGCGGGCTGCGCGGGGTCCGCGGAGCGGCTGGGGGCGCGCGGCGCGGGCGCGGCGCTGGGCGCGGGGGGCGCTCCCGGCCGGGATGAGCTCACCGCAGTCGCGCCGGGGCTGAGCCGAGCCGGGCGGCGGCTCCGCGTCGGGCCGCGCGCCACCATGCTGGGCCTGGACGCGTGCGAGCTGGGGGCGCAGCTGCTGGAGCTGCTCCGGCTGGCGCTGTGCGCCCGAGGTGAGCGGCCGGTCGGTCGGGCGGCGGCCACGTGGGCGGGGGGCCCTCCCCGCGGCAACTTCGGGGGCGCGCGGGGACCTCCTGGTGCCGCCCCGGCCTGACTCCAGCGGGGGTGGGGACCTGGTTCCCGGCGACCCGCAAAGGAAAGGAAGCCCAGGGTCGCGTTCGTCTGAAGCCGGGGAGGCATGGGTTTCTCGCCTAGGTGGGGCTGGGGCTCCGGAGAGCCCTGGTCTGGAGGGGCTAGAGCATTTGGGGAAGGGTCCAGCGGTAGGGAGCCCCGGGAGGCCCCTGGGCCTCCACTCTGCAGTAGTCCCAGCCCTGTGCCCCCCGCTTGGGGTCGTCGTTCCTTTAGGATCGGCCCCAGAGTCAGGGAGGGTCCCTGGATGGACATCTGGCCTACAGCAAGCCGGCCACCCCTTGGCCAGGTGGCATGGGAGCCTCCTCCAGCTACCAGGGCTTCTGCTGGAGAGGCAGGTGGGATGCTGCCTGTGTCCTCCGAGCCCTCACTGCTGTCCCTGGCCCGTCCTCCCCTGAGCACCCACCTGCTCTCCTTCCTAGTTCCTTTGGGCAGTGGGAGGCACAACTGGCCAGATTGGGGGGAGCCGGTCTCCAGCATGTGCTGGTCAGCTGGTGGCAGCAACTCATAAACCTTGCCCAACTCCCAGTCCTCCTGGCCGACAAGGAGGGTGGGCCAACACCACTGGAGGAGGCACTGGACGAGGCCGTGCCCGAGTACCAGGCACCTGGGAAGAAGAGCGTGCTGGAGATCCGGCGACTGGACCCGGAGGATGAGAGCCTCACCAAGTACAAGCGGGCGCTGCTGGGAACCGTGCCGCCTGTAGTGGGTATGGGCATGGGCCCTGGGCGTCGAGGGCTGCGCCTGGGTGGGGAGCCGCAGGGCATGCTGTGGACATCGATCCTCCTCAGATCCCAGCCTGCCCAACGTGCAGGTGACCAGGCTGACGCTGATGTCGGAGCAGGCTCCGGGGCCCATCACCATGGACCTCACAGGTAATGCTCTGCAGACCACCCCACCCATCTCTGGAGCAGAGACCTCGTAGGACCCCTGTGCCCCATCCCAAGCCCTGGGCCCATCACTGCGGCCCTGAGGGTGCCACAGCCTGGTGGGCTCCTCAGGCAGGGTGAGTCCACCCTGGAGTGAGAGCTTACCTGCCATTTCCCTCCCAGGGGACCTGGCTGCGCTGAAGAGCCAGGCATTCATCCTGAAGGAGGGTGTTGATTACCAGGTGAAGGTCACCTTCAAGGTGAGGGCAGCTGCGGTGGGGGCGCCAGCCAGCCAGGGCCCCGGCCCCAGAGGAGCCCTTAACGCCATCCGTCCCACAGGTCAACAAGGACATCGTCTCTGGCCTCAAGTGTGTGCACCACACCTTCCGCCAGGGCCTGCGCGGTGAGGGCAGCGTGGAGGGCAGTGGCGGGTGAGGGGTGAGATGGGGCGGGTGGAGGGCAGCCCTGATGCCCTGTCCCTCCCGCAGTGGACAGGGCTGTCTACATGGTGGGCAGTTACGGCCCCCGGGCCCAGGAGTACGAGTTCGTGACTCCAGTGGAGGAGGCACCGAGGGGCGCACTGGCACGGGGCCCCTACGTTGTCAGGTCCCTCTTCACGGACGACGACAGGACAGCCCACCTGTCCTGGGAGTGGGGCCTCCATGTCTGCCAGGACTGGAAGGGCTGACTCCCTGATCCAGCCTTTCTCCCCACCTCTGTCCACTGCTGCAAGGGACCCCAAGCTCTCCCAGCCCCTGGTCAGTGACCAGACCCCGCCCTCCCTCCGTCCTGCACCCTCGCCTGGCGCTGTGCCCCATTAAACGTCGTGTCACTGCCCTCCGTGTGGCCTCTCTCTGGCTTTGTCGTCCCTGAGAAAGGGCCCAGGTGCTACGTGGCGATTGCTGCTTGGTCCCCAGTCCCCTTATCTGCCCCGGCCTCTGGGGCCCGGCACTGCTATGGACCGCCAGCTTCTGCCTGTGCTGCTGCTGCTCCTGCTAGGGGCCTCAGGCCTACAGGGGCAGGGGCAGGGACCTGAGAGGCCCTCAGAGGATCTCCTGGAGGATGCCCCTGGGGAGGAGGTCCCCCAGGAGGACGGGATCTTGGTGCTAAACCACCGCACCCTGGGCCTGGCCCTGCGGGAGCACCCAGCCCTGCTGGTGGAGTTCTGTGAGTGTTTGGGTCAGTGGGCTGGGGACCACAGGGACCACCAAGGCTCTCCAGCCCGTCCTGTGGACTGAAGGACCTTTCTAGGGGCACTCTGCCCCCATACCCCAGGCTTCCAAGGTGCACCCTAGGGCAGGGAGCTCTGGGACTGAGCGTGGAGGGTGGTGGGTATGCAGGTGACCCGGGGACATGAGACACCCTGCTTGCCCATCTGTGGCCTTGTGTTGACACCCTTGCCTCACAGCCACTTCTCTGAGCTACTGGTGGCAGGATCTCCCTGCATGCTCTCCGCAGGGCTCTGGGTGCGTGGTCACCCTTTGTGCACGTCCAGCCGTTCCTCCCGGCAGCCTCAGGAGTCCCAGCCAGGACGCTCAAACTCTCTGGCTCTTCCTTGCTGTCCCTGGGGACCCAAGCCTGGGGATCTTGAGGACCTGGCTCTGGGTCCTGAGGAGAGTGTGCACAGGCACGCCCGCTGCCCGGGACCTGGTGGGGAGCGGGTGTGGCTGCAGAGGCCTGGCACTCATGGCCTCATCCCTCAGACGCCCCATGGTGCGGGCACTGCAAGGCGCTGGCCCCTGAGTACATCAAGGCTGCTGCCCTGCTAGCAGCTGAGTCGGCCACGGTCATGTTGGCCAAGGTGGACGGGCCTGCGGAGCCGGAGCTGACTGAGGAGTTTGGTGTAACCGAGTACCCCACGCTCAAGTTCTTCCGTGACGGGAATCGCACACACCCGGAGGAGTACACAGGTGTGGGGTGGGCACGGCCTGGGTGGGTGGGGTGGGGCCTGCCTAGACTGAGGGCATACTCCACAGGCCCCCGGGAGGCCAAGGGCATTGCTGAGTGGCTGAAGCGGCGGGTGGGGTCCAGTGCCACCCGGCTGGAGGATGAGGAGGGTGCCCGAGCACTGATGGATGCTGGGGATGTGGTTGTCATTGGCTTCTTCCAGGTAGGCTGGGTTGGGGGCCAGGCCATGGGGGCAGCACTGGTGCTACCTGCCAGCCTAACAGAGCTGGGCCTGTAGGACTTGCAGGACAAGGATGTGGCCACCTTCCTGGCCCTGGCTCGCGATGCCCTGGACGTGACGTTTGGCTTCACTGACCGGCCACAGCTGTTTCAGAAGTTTGGCCTCAGCAAGGACACCGTGGTTCTCTTCAAGAAGGTGAGTTGGCCAGAGCTGAGGGCCAGGGCTGAGGGCCAAGGCTGAGGCCCACACTGACCCTCCTGGTGTCAGTTTGATGAAGGACGGGCCGACTTCCCAGTGGAAGAGGAGCTGGGCCTGGACCTGGGGGACCTGTCCCGCTTCCTCGTCATTCACAGCATGCACCTGGTCACGGAGTTCAACAGCCAGGTGAGTTCAGCAGCCACCTGGGTGCAGTGCTGGGGTCCAGGGTGGGCCCTGGGTCACAAGCAGCCACTCCACAGACATCCCGAAGGATCTTCTCTGCCAAGATCCTCAACCACCTGCTGCTGTTCGTCAACCAGACGCTGGCTTCTCACAGGGAGCTCCTGGCAGGCTTCAGGGAGGCAGCTCCCCCGCTCCGGGGACAGGTACTAGGGGCCAGTCCTGGGAGTCCAGGAGGGAGGGGGGACATGGTGCCCAGCATGGACTCCCTGCTGGCAGGTGCTGTTTGTTGTGGTGGACGTGGCTGCCAATAATGACCACGTACTGCGGTACTTTGGCCTCAAGGCCGAGGAGGCCCCCACCCTGCGCCTGGTCAACATTGAGACCACCAAGAAGTATGCACCCACAGGCGGGGGGCCCATCAGCTCAGCTTCTGTGGCAGCCTTTTGCCAGACAGTCCTCAGTGGTGAACTCAAGGTGAGCCGGCTGCACCACAGGGCAGGCAGGGAGGGGCTCAGCTGCTCTTGGGGTCCTCTCCCCCCACAACACCCAGAGCTCCTGGCCTGGCCCACAGCCCTACTTCCTGAGCCAGGAGGTCCCCCCAGACTGGGACCAGCGGCCCGTCAAGACCCTCGTGGGCAAGAATTTTGAGCAGGTGGCTTTTGATGAAACCAAGAATGTGTTTGTCAAGTTCTGTGAGTGCTGAGGCCAAGGCACGGGGGTTGGGTGGGGTGGGCAGGTATGGACCCAGCTGGCCAAGCTTGACTCCCCCCCAGATGCCCCGTGGTGCAGCCACTGCAGGGAGATGGCCCCAGCCTGGGAGGCACTGGCTGAGAAGTACAGGAACCACGAGGACATCATCATCGCCGAGCTGGACGCTACAGCTAATGAGCTGGAGGCCTTCGCTGTGCCCGGCTTCCCCACCCTCAAGTACTTCCCTGCAGGGCAGGATCGGAAGGTGAGGAGCTGGGGCGGAGGCAGCCAGGCCTGTCTTTGGGGCTGGTGCTGGTCGGGTGGGGACCCAGGAGCCCCTTCAGGCCCCACTCCTCCTCAGATAATGGAGTACAAGGGCAGCAGGGACCTGGAGAGCTTTTCTAAGTTCCTGGACAGTGGGGGTGAGCTGCCAGCGGAGGAACCCACGGCCCCCTTCCAGGTATGCACCCTGTCCAGGGTTCCAGGCCCTGGACGGTTCCCCTCCAGGCAGGGCTGACGGGACAGGGGTGGCCTGAGGGCAGGGCTGAGCCTCTGTGGTCCTTTCTAGGAGCCACTAGCCAATGCCAGCATGGGGCCCAGGGAGGAGCTGTAGCCACCAAGTTGCTGCCAGCCTCAAGTGGTGCGTGGCCCCTGGCTGCAGAAGCTGTGCTGTGAATAAAAAGCTTTGCCCCTGGATTGTGTGTGGTTCCTGGTGAGGCTGGCAGCATGGGGCTCGGCCAGCCGGGGTCTCCTGGGGCCTGCTGCACTGGGTGAGGGCCGTTCTGCAGCCACTGCCTGCAGCCCCCCGCTTGGCCAGCGTGACCCCCTTCCACTGCTGGGTTGAGGAGGGCAACGGCCAGCTGGGCCCACCAGTTGCAGACAGGCACCCCACAGCCAAGGCAACTCCAAAAACTTTTATTCTTTACTATCCAAGTACCTTGAAAAGATCATTGTACAAGTCATCCTGTGAAAAACAGGCCGGGTCAGCCCCCTGCTGGCCCTGGCCTGAGAAATGTACATATTTACAGGGGCCCTTCGGAAGGAGGGTCCCGACCCGCTGAGCTGGCGGCCAGGAACAGGCGGAGCAGGGCCATGGTGCTGCTGCGGGATTCACACAGTGACAGGCGGGAGGGCGTGTTGAAGGCACTCAGTGACAAGTACAATCTGAGGGGTCCCTGCACCCAGCCTGGGCCTGACCAGGTGCCGGAGCAAGTCCAGGGGCAGAGGTGACACCAGTGCTTGGGACCAGTGAGGCCTATGGGTTTCGAGGTGGACAGCAGGGGCTGCGGGGTCTTCCACAGCTCCAGGCAGGCTGCCCGGCTCATGGTCTCTGCTATTGCTATGGTGGGCCTTCCTCTGGGGGCCAGGCAGACAGGCCGTGGGACACTCCGAGGGGCCCAGGGCAGTGGCACTCCTGGGCCTCCCCAGGACCCTCCCCAGGGGCTCCGTGGCTGTGTGCTCTGCTGGCCGCCTGCATCAGTCCACCTTCTCCACCTTGCCGATGATCTTCTCCTCGAAGACAGGCAGGACGGCCGCATCCTCCCGAACCTCCTCAAACACCACCCCGCAGTCGAACTCGTCGCTCACTTTCTTGAAGTAGTACCTGGGGACAGGGGGCCGTGCTGGTATGAGGGTCCTCCCCCAGGGCCCACAAGCTGGTCCACCTGGGGCCATGTGGGTGGAGCCCACCTCTAGGGTGCAGCTCCCGGCCTGCTTGGAGGGCCCACAGCCCCTGAGAGCCCGGGCCTGGCCCAGGTGCTGCCACAAGGGGCAGGCAGCTGTTAGGCACTGGCCTCCTCCTGCAGCCAGCTCGGCGACAGAGACCCGTCCAGTGGGCAGGGACTGACCTGGCAGCCTCCACCAGACTCTGGGATTGGCCCTTGGGGTCCTCTCTACCCTCTGTCCTTCTCATGAGGGCTGCCAGCTTCTGCCATCAGGCAGGAGGCGCTGAACCGTGAGGCTGGAGCCCAGGTCGGCCCAGCATGTGCGCTGACCCGTCTGGGCCTGTTTCCCACCTTTAGGCTGAGGCCTGGTGTGCCCACTGCCCCATCTGGCTGGGAGAACTGGGCTCAGGGTGGACGAGGACGGGACGAGGTGGGAAGGCAGCTCTTCCTGCACAGCAGCAGCCAGCACACAGGGTGGCTCTCCTGGCTGGGTACGGGGACCTCGCCAAGGCCCCAGGCCCTCCTCTTACCTGTAGCTGCCCTTCTTGGTCAGCAGGTCCTTGAACTGGCCCAGGGTGACCGTGCGGCCCCTCACCAGGGTCCGGTAGGGAATGGGCTCCCCGCAGAAGTAGTAGGCCACAACGATGCTGTCACAGGGCTGGGCACTCCCACTGCCGGCCCTCCTCTGTGCCTTTGTCCTGGAGGGGAGAACAGCAGCTGCTGGACCTGCCCACTGCCTGTGCAGGGCAGCTGGGGGCCCTTGCCCAGCAGCTCCATGACTGCAAAGACCTTCCCACATGGAAGTCACCCTGGCCAGTCCCTGCTGGCCTCCCAGGAGAGGCTCCACTGCCTGGTGGGTGGTCGGCACGCAGCTTCTCACTGCAGTCAGGCTGAGTCCACACCATTCCCATGACCAGGTGGCCACCTGCTAGTACCTGAGTAATACCTGAGTTCTAGAGCTCTTGAAATATCCAAAGGGCCAGGACAGGACAATTGGATTTCAAAGCAAATGTCCCCACAGGCTACAGCCTGTGACCTCCAGAGCCAGGGAGGCCAGCACTGCCCAGGAGGTGGGCAGGTACTATATGGCCTCTGTGTTTGGGATGGCAGATCACAGCCCTGTGCTCCCAGGGCCCCAGCACAGAAGCTGCTGGGCACAACAGGCTTGGCCTCTGGTCCCCCAGCTGGGCACACCAGTGGAAAGCAATGTGGCACTTCTCTCCCCTGCCCCCAGGTGACCGGGCTGCCTTGGCAGTGTGACTGTTCTGCACGCCGGGCTCCCAGGCACCTCTTGTGCTCTAAGAGGTCCCAGGGGCCATCAGAGGCGCCAATTCGACAGGGTCCACTTCTCCAGGGACAGGAGGAAGGAACAGAGTCTCTGCAACACCCTGCAGCACTCTGCTCATGGCCGAAGGCCTGGGGACTCCCATCCTCAAGTCCCTCTTGGGGGATCCCCCTCCTCCTGCCTGGAGCAGGAACCAGGAACGGGGAGGTCGGCCATGTCCACGTGCCGCAGGGCAGGAGGAGATTCGTTCCTGGCTCTGGCCACTCACGCTGTCCAGGCACCACTCCAAGTAACCCCTGTCTAAAGCCCCTGGAGTCATTTCAAGGGACATGGCTGCGTCCCCAGCCCTGTTCAAGATCATCGTGGACCCCCTGTGGCCCCAGCCTGGGCACAGGCAAGCTCAAAGTAGGAGGTAGCGCCTGCTTAGATAGGTCATTGGCTCAGACACACATCAGCCGTCTGGCTGCTGTCTCCACAGGGCAGCAGGTGACTTTCTGGGCAGGGACAGGAGGGAGGGCGGGGATTTGGTGGCCTTTCTCCAGTCCTGGCTCTCTCCAGACATGGTGCCTGAGCTTGTGCCCAGAACAGCTGCTCCACCTGGGGCGGCCCGGATGGCTGGGTGGGTGGTGGTGGGAGGCCCTCCTGGCACACGTACTCTGTCTCGGAGAGCTCCAAGTCCGACACGGCTGGCACCACGCTCAGCACAGGTGTGCACGCTGGCCTGACACAGGCGCGTCCCCGCTGCATAACCGCCTGCACATACCTAGAGAACAACCCGCGTCACTGGGGAGGGGGCCACGGCCAGCACTGCCAGACAGCAGGCCAGAGGGCAAGGTGAGGGGCTGCACTTGTGGGAGGTGGGGGAACGCCAGACCAGGGAATCAGGGTGTCCAGGGACATCCCAGATGCAGGAGACTGTTGGTCTGGAGCACCCCAGATTTGGTTCCCTGGGGCGCGATGTGGGAACCCTGGCCTGGGAGCTCGTGCTGTGCTCACCCTCCAGGACGACCCTGTGCCACGAGCCCGTCTGAGGGCTCCTCTGAGCCACAGGGACTCCACTTGGCTCTCTGGAGTACCTCGGGGACCCCTGGTGCTGTGAGGGAGGCCCATCAGGATAGGCTGCTGAACTGCCCTGAGAGTGAAGTCCACCCTGACCAGCTGGGCAGGGCCCACAAAGCCCAGGGCCAGGTCCTTTACTGCTCAGGGTCTTTGCTCAGTATATCTCACAAAAAGCCCCATCCCCTGGACAAACAGACACACCAGCGATTCCAGGGTTCTCCCACAGCTGGAGTGGCTGCAGCCACCAGCTGAAACCCTGCAGGGGAACCACACCCTGAAGGCCTGGCTAAGGCACCTCCCGTGGATCAGCCGGTGCTGCGGCCAGGAGAGAACAGCAGAACCTGCCTGCCGCGGGCTCCAGCCAGGCATGCTCAGGACAGCGGAAGTGGCAATGTGGCTGCCCCTTAGAATCCGGTGACTATCACCATGTCCCTGGGGTGCAGGCTCAGAGCCTGGTACCGGTCTGCGGAGCCCTTCAGTGGCAGGGTGGCGTCACCTGATACCAGCAGAGCAGATGGGTCTGGAAGCCTGCTGAACCCAGGGTCAGCCTCCAGGCTGCCCAGAACAGGGGAGGAACTGAGATGCACAGTGAAGGGCCATGACTTCTGACGGACACACCATGGCCAGGTTCTGGCGAGGGAGACCCTAAGTATCACGGAGATCTGACCCACCGGGAATTCCAGTAAAAGGGTCAGAAGCCACATTCCAGCCTGGAGAAAATGATGCTGCACTAAATTAGGGAAGGTCCACCCTAAGAGGCAGGCAGCAGGTGTGGCACCTGAGACCTCTCAGTGCTGGCTGCAGTCCTGCCTACCACAGCCCAGCTTACCCAGGTGCTATCAGTCACCTGTTCCTGTGAGCCAGGGACCTGCAGCCTGCACAGACCTGGTGCTGGAGAACATGCCTCCTCTCTTCCTTCACGGGTGGTAACAACATCCAGCTTCCCACCTTGCCCTGCAGCAGGTCAACTGCAGACTCGGCAGAGAGCCAGCAGGCCGTGTGACCCAGTGACCCCCCTTACAGGGCCTACCTCTGCTTGGAGGGCAGCTTGCTGGCTCTCTCCTCCTCCTCCAGACGCCTGCGGGCCTCCTCCAGCTGGGTCAGGGGGTTGGGGGCTGGGTTGGGAGGCATCGTGGGGTCTTGAATGAAGAGATGTGAGGGCTGAACAGCGTTCCGAAGTTGGGCACTCACCCAGGGGTGCACAGCCCCAGGGCGCTCGACGGACAAGGGTCTGGCGCTCTCATGGGCCTGCTGCTTCCTCGCTCCAGAAGACCTTAGGAAGCAAGGACAAACATGGCAGCCCCAGAACGCCAGGCAGGTGGGTGAGGCCTGGACCCAGCCACGGAGCCCATGAGCTCCTGGCCTCAGCAGGCACATCCCACTCTTGTGGGATTTTAAACCTCATTTTTAGCAGCTTTACTAAGATATAAACCATATACTATATATATGTTTTTTAAAAGACACCATTTTTAATATAAAAAAAAATGATTTAGGGCACATGCCTGAAATCCCAGCTGCTCAGAAGGCTGAGGCAGAGGATGGCAAGTTTGAGTGTGGCCTCCCAAATTAGCAAGGACCTAAGCAACTCAGAGACCTGGCCTCAAAAGTAAAAAATAAAAAGGGTTGGGGATACAGCTCAGTGACTAAGCCCCTGGGTTCAATCCCCAGTAACAAAAATCTGAAAATAAATTTTCAGAACTGGACACATGTAGCTCAGTGGTAGAGCACTTGCTTAGCATACATAAGGCCTTGGGTTCAACCCTTAGCACCACCAAAAAAAAAAAAAAAAAAAAAAAAAAAAAAAAAGGAAGGAAATGTCAATGGTGGAAAACCTGGAATATGCAGGAAATTAAAAGAAAAACTAAATAATCTACAATATCCTAATTTAGAAATAACCTCTCTTAGTATGTTCAGGTATATCCCCTTACCCATTAAAAGCACTTGAAGTAGCTGGCCTGAACCTAAACATGTCATTTTCCTCGATTTTCCAACTTAATAATCACAGCCTACCCTTCACTGTGCCCCAGGAATGTGTTTTCCATCTACAAGACTCCATCACTCAATCCCTGAATCATCAGTGGAAAGACAGCAGCCTCTGGGCCATGGGGGAGACATCAGAAAGGGCTGTACCCTCAGGCAGGGCCACCCAAGACAGGGCCAGGGCAGCCAGTCCACAGGCTCCTTTCTAGTTAAGGCCCCCAGGCCCAGCCCATCTGCCTTAGTGGCCCTCACCACAGCAGCCAGCCCTGAAGATAGCCCCTCCTCCAGGCTGTCCATGCCACTACCTCTTCAACCAGAGAAACTGCCTTTCTTGGGGAATGTTTAGGACAGACAGACACACCCCCTTGTGAAATCCACAGGAGGGAAATCAGAGGAGCCACAAGCTCACCCACACCCCAGCCCATGCTGGACAGGGCTCCCTGAGACCTGGGACAGGCTTTGCAGCCCCAAACAGACAAGGTGGGCAGGCAGGTGCCCTCCCTAACACTCCCTGGCCCCACAGGTAGATCTGGCTTCTGTCACACTCTCCCAGTCTTCAAGAGGGTGGTCTTTGCTGGCCAGAGGTGGGCTGATACCTCTCTGGGACACTGGACACACAGGGATAGGGGATGGAACAGGTGAGTAAGGAGACACTGAGGTCCACAGCATGTGGTGCTGGCCGTGGGGCCCTTGCTCCACACCACCCCAGAGCAGCCTCTGTCCTCAAGGTTGGGGACAGGCAAGTGAGAGCAGATGGCATCTCCCATGGCTGCTGGCTTTCCTGTCCAGGGACGGCCCCCTCGGGGGAGGGCTTGTGGCCCAAAGCCAGGAATAACCTCCTCAGAGCAGGAGAGCACCTGTGCCCCTGGGAGGGGCTGCTGGCCAGCTTTGGGGAGGGGGCCAGCGCTGCGGCCACTCACCCATGGCCAGCCTTCCGATGCCTGCTGATCTCCTTCTCCCCCTCGATGATCCACTGCATGATCTTCTGGTTCTTCTCCACGTCCTCTGCAGGGCCTGGCGTCTCTGTGCTGGCGCTCTTCCCGGAGTCCGCCTTCTTAGAGCTCCTTTTGGAAGGTGCACCTGCCTTGCCCCTGTGAGAGGAAGACCTGGGAGTCATCCTGGCCTTCTCTGTGGCCTCCTGAGCCCCTGACGCCCCACGGAAGGGCACTGTACCCCCTGTGAGGTGGCTACCACCGGAGCGGCCTGCTGCCGCCTGGGATTTGTCTTGTCCTGAGCACACTGGAGGAAGTGCACTGGTCACCGATAACCCGCCAAGACAAAAACCTTGGACTGCAGTACTGTCCTTCACCTACCTTAGTGCTCAGTGGACCCTCCTTACCCAAACACTGACCCTGTCCCTGGGCCCCCACCTGGCTCCTCTCCAGGTTTCTTGGGACTTTCTAGAGAAGGCTGGGTCTCCAGGAGGATAGCCTGACAGCATGGCACCCTGGCCCTGATGCTGGGGATGGGGACCCACCATTCCCGCAGCACCACTGGTGCAGAGCTCACCCGCAAGCCAGGTCACAAGTGTTGGGGGCAGTGCCTGCACTTTCTGAGCAGCCACGGGGCTTGGTCGCATGACCATGGGGTTCTGGGCCCCACGTGAAGCTGCTCTGGGCCCTGCGGGTGGCCTCAGCCTCCAGCTGCTCCTTGGGCCTGGATGTGCCGTGGTGCAGGTGGTGGTGGACATGCCTGTGGTGGTGCAGGCCCGCTGCATCCAGTTTTGCCCCTGACCTGGGTATGTGCTTCCCGTGGCCCAAGGCTGTGCCCCCTAATGCCACCATCTTGGCCATGTGCCCACTGTCGGGGGAGCGGTGGCCAGGCCCAGGGGACTGGCAGCCAGGTGTCCTCATGACCCGCTGCACGTGCTCATCCAGGATGCTTTCAGGGTTCTCCTCGTGGGCATCCCGCAGCCCGCCACAGCCGACATCCACATAGCGGGGAGGGAAGTGGTGCCAGGCCAGAGCAGGAGGCAGCTTGTGGCTCAGCCCTGGGGGCCCAGGGGGGAAGTCTCCATCCTCGCCTTCTTCCTCCTGTGGGGACAGGCAACACCCTCAGCACCAGTTGCACCCAGAAACCTCACAAGGTGGTGCCAAATAAGAGACAGGAATGGCCCAGCAGCAAGCAGGATCCCAGAGGTCAGGCATACTGGCCCTCCTCAGGATGTAGCCAGGCCAGGGAGAGATGTCGGACTCCTGGACACCATGTGCTTAAGCCTCCAACAGCCCTGAGCCTCCTCGGACTCTCTATTCCACAGGCTAGGGCAGGGGTGAGAGGACAAGGACCAAGCAGAAGCAGGGCAATAATGGGGCCTCAACAGCCAGGCTCCAAGGACTCAAGGTGTCCAGGGCCTGTGTTGGTCTTGGCCACCGACAAAACCCTTCCTGGACTTAACTTTCTTGCACGTTTCTCAATAAAGGTTTTGTTTTTTTTTGACTGGGTTTTCCCATTCCTTGATTTTACTGCCGTACATATTTCTCATGACACTGTAAGAACACTGCCCCAATATGGGGAGTTCATGATTTGTGCTTGTCTTGCCTGTGCTTTTTCCTTCAGGCACTAGGGATTAAACACAGGGGGGTGCTCTACCATTGTGCTCCACCCCAGACCTCTTATTTCTTATTTTAAGATAGGGTTTCAGTAAGTTGCCCATGTTGGTCTCAAACTTGGGATCCTCCTGCCTCAGCCTCCTGAGCAGCTAGGACCACAGACATGCACCACTGCACCTGCTGACAACCTGCAGCTGGGACCACAGGTGTGGCCACTGCACCCGCTTTCGATCCACTTTAATACAAACACATTTCCAGAGGCTGAACACCAAATTCCTCACAAAGGCAAAAGCATCAAAGCAGTTAGGACCCGTGTACCAGAGCTGCTGAGGCACATGGCTGGGGAGCTGGTCAACTGGTACCTATGGGACAGAGAGCAGCTCATGCCTGCCTGTGGGGCTTGGGGACTCTGGGTGACAGCTCTTAGCTGAGGGTCTTTCTGTGGACTGGAAATGCCATTATTTCTAAGGCAGCAGGAGAAAGGGGAAGCCCAAATGCCTGGGGACAACCTAGGCTAAGACCCAGTTCCTTCAAACCGTTTTGCTTCTGTAGAATTCAACTGGAGGGCTTACTCATCTTGGGTGCTGGGGAGTAGACCCAGGTTCGCAAGTGTGCTGGCAAGAGCCTGACCTGTGGGCCACACCCCACCCCCCCGGCGGATTTGGGAACATTAGAGTAACTTAACTGCAGCTAATAGCTTCACTACCTTATTGGTGCTTTTATTTTCTAAATTTTATAGTGACAAAAATTTATTTAAAAAAACATGAGGTTATAAATACGTGCATTTTAAAAATATGAGACTATTCCCTCATAAAAAGGAGCACCATCGACACCACGATGGAGCCATGTGTTGGGGCAGCTAGGATTGCTGCCCGTCAGGCCCACTGCCCAGAGGCAGAGGCAGCAGGCATCAGTGAGGCCCGAAGGGAGCCTGAGCTGGAGGCCTGGTGCCCACAGACACTCCCAAGTGGTATCGTATCGGGGGCACATTTCCTGTCAGCCAGAGAAGGCAGCTCTGCTCCAGGGATGCAGCCAGCCCAGTCCCCACTGAGCTGGGTGTGTGCTGTCCTCCTGAGGCAGAGCCGCCCTTAGGGCGTCAGGGACTCTGCGGGGCTGAGGGAGTGGAGCAGCTCCACTGCGTGGGCACAGTACCACGCTGCCCCAGTCTGCCGTGAGCACACCTCCAGAGCTGGCTGTGATGTGCTCAGGGCCCTTCTCACAGCAGAGGACGTCATCTGAGGCACTACTGTACATATTAAGGCACCGATAAGATCGCAACAGGAACCAGGGCTCAGCACTAGAAGCTCCTACTGCATATGAGGCTGCCCCAAATATTTGGATTTTGGGAAAAGGCTGTGCACCTCTTCAACTACCCAATGAGGCTTCCATCGGCCCCAACAGGGGGCTGGCCAGTGTGTGCACACCAGCACCACCAGTGCCACCAGATGCCAGCTGCAACATAGCTCCTGGGCCAACTCACAGGGTCTCCCGACAAGACAGCCGATCCCATGGATAGCTGCCCACATGATAGCGACTAACTACTGTCTGCCAGAACCTCCTGAGTGATCACAAGATCACAGCTTGCAGGTGGCCTCAGGCAGGGTCGTGAGCTTTGGGGAACTACCAAGTCACCTTCAGGGAACTGTGGAGAGGGTGGCTGACTGCACATGGAAGTCTCCGCCAGCACCTTCTCTCACACCCAAGCTGGAGGGGAAGAGAAGGGAGGGAAGGGGAGGGTCCTGCTGGTCTCGAGGCAGAGTGCGCTCCAGGGAGCCAGGCCTGTTTCCCTGCTGCACTGCGTGAGAAGCTCTGCCCCAGTGATCGTCCCCAGACCAGTGCGCCCAGCTCATCTGTGTGCTCACCTGGGCAGTATGAGCGGGAAGAGAGAAGGCAAGCCTGCTGGGAGTGCTGGGGCCTGGAGGGGCTGAGCCCACAGGTTCAACAGGCACAGGGGAGCGGTGGGGAGACAGTTCCTCAGAGAATCGCGCAGGGTGTGCTCAGGGGTGGAGACTCAGATAAATAAGAATATTCACATTTTGAAAGCATTATGGTCACCAAACACTGCAAGGAGAGCAGAGGATACCTGCTTGGTGGCTATACAGCTCTGGCAGGAACCTCCCTGAGGAGAGAAGCCCCAGTGTCCAAGGCCTACATGGTGGACTTGACAAGAAGGGGAAGGCCAGGGTAAGAGCCTGCAGCACTGGCTATCAGCCTCAGGGGGCCCATCACCTATCAGGTGCTGGAAGCCTGAGGTATCTCAGGACAGGGCCACGTGGCCCCTCTTGGCCCATGATGGTGAGAAGTGCCAGGTGGGAGGGTCAGAGGAGGCACAGTGTCAGGAGGAGCAGGGGCGGAGCTGAGTTCAGGGCTCCCAGGTGGGGAAACACAGCAATGCAGATGCAGCTCTGAGTGCGTCCCACTCACCATCCGCACGCGCTTTAGCCGCTCCTCCAGCTTCTCCTCGGCCTCCCTTGTGCGCTGGACAGCCTCCAGGCGGTGGATGAGCTCCTCAGCGAACTTCTGTGGCTCCACACGGATCTCCTTTGGCATTCGGTAGGTACGCTGCAGGAAGACAAGGAGTCAGCGGGCGTGGCCCCACATGGTGTACACCTCTGTGGTCAGCAGCACGTGTGGCGAGGACTGCAGGTGCTCCTCTTCTCTCACTCTGGCACCACTTCCCTGTGGCCCCTGACCTTGTCTGCATTCAGCACGGAGGTGGGGACTCTCAAGACAGACTTGGAGTTCGGATGAACCCAGCACTGCACCCGGTACTGAACACCTACAGCTTGTGCATGTGGAAGAACTGCCGACATGGCGTACCATGGGAGCACTCCTGAGGCTCAGTCACAAAGGCCACCAAGGACAAGAGCAGGTAAGACCACCAACATGGGCACGACTGCCAGGAATGCCAGGGTGGGTCCATGGACCCAGAGTACCTCCAGAGATCCCACCTGGCAGGGACCCATGCTGGGCCTGCCAGGGGTGCCCTGTCTGAGTGTGCACAGGTGGGTCTGCTACAGCATGATGGGCACAAAACTCGAGCACAGGGAAAGCTCTGGAGCTCAGAAGGGCTTTCCTTTCTAAAAGAAGGCAAATCTGAAATATATTTTACAGTGACATGCTTATAACTTTTTGGGAGGCTTTACCTTGAAATAATTTTGAACCTCAAAACAGGTGCAAGAGCAGCCCCCGGCCTGCCTGACCGTCACCACACTCGCCACGTGTGGACCAGCAACATCTACACACGCCCACACACGCTTTCCTGAACCAGCTGGAGTGCACTGAGCGAAAGCAAGGAGACTCTACCTCTGAGCAGAGAAAAGCTGTGGACGCAGTAGCCTGGCATGCCAAGGCATTTTTGTCATACAGGGCTTAGCCAGTCTCACCTCCCCCAGTGATGACTGTGACAAGACACACTTAAAACTAACTCCAAGCCACTGTCCGAGGCAGAAGAACTGCAAGTTCCAAGGCCAGTCTGCCTAGAAAAAGCCTGCCTCAAAAATAAAATAACAAGGGCTGGGATGCAGCTCAGTGAAGGGCTTTCTTGGCATGGACGAGGCCCTGGGTTCCATTCCCAGCACCATCCACACCCACACCCAAATTCAAGCCACCAAGATCTAAGCTGGGAAGGACCCAGCTTCTCCTAAGCTAGGAGCAGAGAGGGGCTCTGGTGGGAAGGTGGCCAGAGGACAGTCAGCAGACAGCTACCCCTCTGGGGCATGCAGAATCTGGCCTTCAGATGTGGTAGAGTAAGGCCAAGTGGGGAAGGCGTGGTGGGGCAGGGCTGCTGGTGTTCCCTCCTGCCCCACCAGCAGACATTGCACATCCTGACTGTGCACACCCATGTCTCATCTACAGAACCAGAGGGGAAACAGAAAATGGTTTAGGGGGAGAAAAGAAGACTAAGCAAAGGCTGAGCAACGTGATGTGCAGAGCTCAGAACAAGGCACTTCCTGACAAAACAGACACCCCTAGACAGGTATGTGGGGTTTGCCACCGAGGCAGGCACAGTACAGCCAAGGGACCAGACTCCAGGTGTTGCCAGTCACACCCTGACTGGCAGGTCCCAACAGGAGAGAGGTGTCCACTCCACTCCAGAGCTGTCCTCGAGGAAGGAGCCCATGGGTAGAGTCTCACACCACCACTTTCTGCAAGATGCGGCACATTTCACATTGCAGCCAAGGACTGCCCACAAGGCCACATGTCTGTGGGGTTGTGGGGAGGCGTGGGTCTCCGTCCTACCAACACTCACACCCCTAAACTCTGTCCTCCTGAGTTCCTGTGACACTCAGAACCTGGGCTCCACACGCCCCTTGAACTGGTTCCCAGCGACTGCACTGACTGGCCTCTACTCCTTCTCTGCTGCATTAGAAGTGCTTCAGGCCTGGACTCTGCTCCCCAGTGTGCTCTTCAGGCTTCTTCTAACACTCTATTTTATGTTTAACTCACACAATCAATCAAATAGCTTTTATTGTCAAGCTTCAGCAAAGCAGCAAGAAAAGCATAAAGAGCATCTTTCCTGAGTCTTCCAAGAAGACACCACCTGCCTGCTGTCCCCTCACTCTGGTCTTGCTGAAATTTCCTGCCACAAGGACTCCCTCCTTCTAAAATGCCCAAAGTGTCCTCTGCCTGTCTTCCCCCACATCCAGGACCCTGGCTTCTGAAAGTCAGAGGTCAGCTGCTATGAAGCCCCTCACCTTGCACTGGCTGTGGTCTCTGGCAGATCTCACCCACCTTGTGCTCACAGGGGCCCCCCTCTGGCCAGGCTCTAGCGCTGGCTTGGGAGGTACTCCCCACTGCAATACAGGGTTTCATGAAGTGCCTACTCTCACCACAACGGTGTGGACCCACGGACCCAACTTCATCTTCACCAGTTTGACGTCCAGGGTGCTGTTGTGCTACTGGGGTTGGGGCACACCAGCTTGCCTGCACAGTGCATCCCCCTTGTTCTTGCAACATTTCCTCTGTTCTCTTCCAGCTGCTCTTAATAGAAGTCCGAGTTTAGACTCCTACTAAGTACCAGCAGGGTACTTAGTAGGGACCAGGAGGGTGGGGACCAGAGGTGAGGAGAGGGGACCAGGTGGGGGGGACCAGAGGTGAGGAGAGGGGACCAGGAGGGGGGGGATCAGAGGTGAGGAGAGGGGACCAGGAGGGTGGGGACCAGAGGTGAGGAGAGGGGACCAGGAGGGGGGGACCAGAGGTGAGGAGAGGGGACCAGGAGCTCCTGCTATGCACACATCCTGCATGGGAGGCCTAGCTGGGAACATGCTGACTACTCTGCTGAGGCCAGGCTGCTCCTGACACACAAGTGGCAGGCACCTGAGTATGTGTGCAGACACATACGCACACCACTGCACACACAGAGCCCTGCTTTTGTAAGTGGACAATACCAGTGCCTAGTCTGAGCCAAATCTGCGTAGGGGTGGCAGGGAGATGACACAGTGGCCCACCCAATCTCCCAGAGAAAAGAACAAATGAGCATCTCCCCTCTCAACCATGAACATCACTGTCCTGATCTGGAAATTAAAGGCTCTGCCAAAAAGTTAGAAGACCCAACTGAGAAGTGCAGCCTGAGTGTATGTGAGGCTCCTGCACACCTGCACAGCTCACCCTCCACCACTGCAGAGCCAGGGGGCGGCACAACACTAGCTGCCCTCGTCTCACCTAAAGCATCTTTCTGCTCAACGTCAGTGTGCCAGCATAAGGAAAGTCTACTTGCAGACAAGTGGACTCTGCTGATGGAGACTGGCTATGCACAATCGTTGCCCCTAGGGATTGGTCCAGGAGGCAAAGCTCGGGCAGCCTTGCAGTCCAGGTGTCTGTGCAGAGGTGCCTACTGCTCAGCTATAAAAAAGCTGACTCTGGAAGTTTACCTGAAGCAGAGCAGAGCCAACTCTCACAGAAACCGTCAGGGAGCTGCAGAGGGCCAGAACTGGGCCCCACGTCACGAGGGAAGCTGCCAGCCACTTCCCCTTGAGAGGGCGTCCTGCTCACAGCAACAGGAAGAGATCACCAGGCGTTCTAGTGGAGGACAGGTCCTGCCACCATGCGTGGCTCTGCAGCCCCAGTTCAGGGCTCCTCTGGGCAGAAGATGCCTGCAACACTGCTCCAGCATCATTCAGGTCAACATTGGTGCCTGGAGGGGGCCAAGCCTCCAGAAAGCCAGGTGCCTGCCTGTCCTGCTTGTCTGGCCCAGCTCTAAGTGAGAACAGGGAGCATGGAGGGGCTGGTACTTACAGGAATGTGAGGTAGAGGTACCCTCCCGTTGACCTGGATGCTCTCCTGCATCTCTCTCCGGTGCTGCTTACGAGTCCGGTATGGGGGGACTCCATCCCTAGGCAAAGAAAAGGGGCAGTTGTTAACTCCCAGGGGAAATGAGGCTCCACAGAGCACCAGCAGGACTGCCAGCCTCCATCGTCTGCTGTGGTGGCCACGACCACCAGGGTGCAGCAGCCCCACATGCTTACGGGTGCAGGGCAGCGCACAGGGGCTCACAGGCATGTGAATAGCACAGCACACACATTCATACGACAGCAAAGCCCAAGAGTTTTGTAGGTTCCTCCAGCTAGTATTTACTGAGCATTTCAACAAAATTCAGCTGTGCCTGCTTTACGGTTTGAAGCTGATTTCTGAAGAGTGGGTTAGAATATGACTGTGTGGCAGCAAAGCTGCAAGCAGTGACTGCTAGCTTAGCTCTTCATGGAGACATCTGCAGACCTTGCTGTGTCTCTTAGGCCGGGGTCATGATGGACCTGCTAGCGACTGCAAACAGACCACAACACAGGAGGTTGCACAAGGGGCAGCAGAGATGCCCCAAGACTGCTGAAAGCTGGACTTCCAGATGCTGCAGACTGCCTCCTCCAGGCCAGTGCAGGGCCAGATCTCTGAGTGGCACCACTGGGTCTTCTACACATGCACGTCTCTAGAGCCCCAGACTACAGGATGAGGGTTGCTAGCCACAGGGCCCTCTCAATCAGGACAGATGCCAGATTCAGCACCCTACACACTGCCAAGCACTTTCCACTGTCACAAAAGCCACTTGGGCACAGCAGCAGCAGGAGCCAATGTGATGTGAAGAAGCCCGAGAGTTGGGAGAAAGGACAACTGAGACTCTGGAGTGCCATGCACCCCTCACCACCAGTCTCTGGTGACAGGAATGACTGGGTGTACTTCCTCCTCCCCACTGGACAAGGATTAAATCCCCTGACCATAGAAAGGTCTCAGGCTGGTCTCCAGGAGTTCAGAGTGAAGGTGGTCTGCTGGTGAGTATCCTGGGCCTCCTTGTGCCCAGTGCTGCCAGCACAGAGCTACTCACACATGGCAGTGCGGGAGACAACCATGGTGCTGACGCTGAGGACTTCCCAGGACAGCTTGGTAAGTACCAGCCCCTCATGCTTCCTGTTCTCACTTGTGCCCCCTGCCCCATACAAGGCATCTGAGCCCCTGGGTCTGGGATGGCACTGTCAGCAAGCAGGCTGCAGTGTTCTTCCAAGAGCCACACACAGATCTCCGTTCTGAGCGAACAGGCACAAGGAGGGGGAGAATAAGGCAGACAGAGGCTGTGATGGCCTCTGCCAAGTGTCCTCTGCAGTCAAGAGCAACAGCTGAGGCTGTCGGCAGAGGTTGGGCTGCGAACAGGCACATCCAGAGTAGGCGAAAGGAGGCATCACAAAGCCGCCAATTTACCTGCTTCCTCTGCACTCAGACTGAACATGTTAAATTCCACATACCTGCCTGTGCAGTGGCACACAACCTGAGGCAGGAGGAGTGAAGATATGAGGCCAGCCTGCGCAACTCAGCAAGACTGTGTCTCAAAATGAAAAATGAAAAGGGTTGTGGGGTAGCTCAGTGGCAGACAGAACCACACAGGATCTATGTTCATGATGGACAGCCAGGAAACACTTGGCTTAGCAAGTGAGTGTGGGCCCAACAGAAATGAGGGTCACCCATTCCACTCCTGCCTCTGACACACAGCAAGTTTATGTCCCATATTCTTAAATCTCTCAGTATAAACCACAATGAATAGACATCAAGGAACAATAGATGACAGATGACTTATTTTAGGTTCTGTTCTTGTGAAACATGACCTCTTATGAAGAAATTAAAAGTTGTTTGTTTTCCCTATCAAATTGTCCCAGGGTCAATTTCCACCACAGGGACACAAATTCCCAGGGACAAGAAATCCAGGATGAAGAATGAAGGATGAAGGAAAACCTGCAAGGAGCAGGCCCCAGGTGGAGGGAAACCTGAGTGGAGGATGCCCAGGATGGAGGATGTCTGGGTTGAAGTTGTGAGAAACAGCAAGTCCAGTGGTCCATTTTCAGAATGCAGCATTTAGCTTTAAATGTAAAATTACTGAGACTATATATACGAAAATCAGCTGGAGAGGAAATAGAACGAAAAGCACTAGCCCTTAACACAGAAGTGCAAATATGCACAGTCCCTGAGCAAACAGAAGGTGGAGGGACAGGCCGACTTGACCAACAGAGAGAAACTACAGATATTCAAAATGTACTCAATCCAAGGGGCCTTTTCCACCACCAAAGAACAAAGGGAGGTGGGGCAGCTACAGGTACATCTCTTGAAATAATCCAAGAGGAGACAGCAGCACCTAGGCTTCGGGAAGACTGTGCACCCATAGCACTTGGTCAATGAGGAACCAGGGACAATCTTGTACTCCAGGGGATAAAATGCTGATTTTAACTGCCAGGTTTGGGGGTTGCGGGGGGGCGGGTGCCTGCTCCCCCAGACCCTAACTTGAAAGACTGTCAGTAAAGCCTTGCTTTTTGCTATACCTTGTGTCTCTCAGGTCAGTCTTTGGGTCTGGACAAGTGAGTCCTGTCTTGTACAGGACACCTGGGATGAGGGACACCTGGAACGAGCACTCCTGGGCGAGGGCTGGCTACTGGGCTCACACCTGCTTGCTGGGATCACCACAGGTTTTCTCCACTATTTGATGCTGCTGGGGGGAAGCCCAGGTGTTCCCAGGCTTCAGTACCTGCCCTGGCCCTCCCTGGTGGTCAGAGAGCAAATGGCAACAGACTGGAAGCTGGCCATTGAGATTCAAGGATGACCACAGCAAGATTTCAAAGCATCCACCAGGCTGAATGGGGAATCTACAGCAGTACTCCTGTCTGGTCTCTTTTCTTTTTCTTCACTTAAGGAAATATGCTTTCTCCTGGTAATATCATGTTATAATACTAATTGTTTTCACCAATTTTGACTACTACCAATTTCTTCAACATACCAATTTTGATCCATCCAGTTCCTAATGTGCTATGGGTCCCAGCCCTTGCCCGCACCACTGAGCTGAGGACAGTCACAGGACACACCCATCCCACGGGCCCCTCAGAAGTGTGACAACACAGGGATGTTCTCCTGACTCACTGTGACCGCAGGGGATGCAGAGGCTCAGATGAAGCTGTGGCACAGTGAGCAGACTACTCGCCCTGACCACCTCTTACCATGGGGAGCTGGGTTCAGCACCTGAAGCCACAGTGCCCTCTCGCCTAGACTGCAGCTCCAGCAGCGGTTGCCTGACACAATCCTGTACCACACAAAGGGTGCATGCAGGGCTGCATCAACAAGGAGGTGTCCATGCAGCCATGAGGCCTCCCAGAGACTGCACCCCTATTCTGCAGTGGGCCCCTCTGCCTGCTGGCCTGTGCCTACCTCTCAACTAAAACACCAGGCCACACAAGCTAAGGAGAAAATGGAACCTGCAGTGCTTTACTGGGTGGCTCTGAATCTGCCTCTGCACACCCCTGGACCTACCTGTGTCAAGGCTCCAGGCAGCTCTGGCCATGGCATCCTTGGGTTCCACCCACAGTGCAGCTCACCTGTGTTTGGCTGCACTAGGCCAACTCAGGGCAACTAGCGACAAAGCCCAGTGCCACAGCCTGCAGCCAGGCCGCAGAACGCTGAGTGGGTAAAACTTACACACTGCTGTCTGTGAGGGACAGGGTGTCAGCGTCGCTGGACAAGCTCTGCTGCTCACTGTCGTTGGCGCTGGCGGCGGGGGCCAGGGCGCAGCCAGAGCTGACGTAGTAGGAGTGTACTGGCTCCCGCCAGGGTCCATACCTGCAAACAAGGAGGACACATGAGTGGCAGACTACTGCACCCCTTCTTTAAGTCCACATCCCAGAACTATCTGAATACCGTGTGAACTAAAAACACCAACAATTTAGGAAGAAAAATGGACCAGAAAAGGTCAGTGTCCCTCCCTCCCTGCCCATCCCTGTGAGGGAGTCAGACCTGGGCACCAGTCTCGTCCTCTGTTGGAAGATGTCTCAGAAGGCAGACTCTCACATGGGCTGGGATGCTATGCATGTAACTAGAAAGGGGATGTGTGCAGACGTAGCCCCTCATCCTTGCTACTGGGCCTCTGGGTCCACCCTCAGGGCATTTCCAGAGCAGGAAACAGTGGGCCTGTAAGGACAGGCCTCAGCAGCCTCAAACTGGGTTGATAGTACATGACCAGGACCTCGGTCAGCCTCCCTCCCCAACATGAGCAGCCCACGGGTGCCAACTTGCAACTTCACACTCTTCACTAAGTATCAAGACGCACTAGTCCCATGACACCGGTGTTGCCACTTCCCCAGGTTAAGTGCTCAATTATTTTTAAGTATGGCTGCTGCTACTAAGAATATCAAACTTTGGTGACTTTCTATAAACACTTATTTGGTCTAAAAGCAAAGCTCAAGTGACAGAGAGAAGTCCCCATCAAGGGCACACAGGCCCCGCCCTGCCTCCACTCTCTCCAGTAAAGACGACAAGGAGGCAAGTGCAGAAGGTCTGAGGAGGAGGGAGAGAGAAGGGAAACTCATATGGGAGAAAGGGAGCAAGGGGGCACCAGCAGCCTGCTTTCCTTCTGAACCCCAGGACAACTGCCCTGGTTGGAGGGGGGTAGGGGGACAACCACTGGGCTGATGTGATGAAGCTTGCTCTGACCAATGACAGGTATGGGGATGTTACCAGGACTGCAGGACCCACCCTGAGAGCAGCGGGGAGCCACAGAGAAGGTGGTGTGCAGCAACCACACTCCCAGGCAGCACAGCTAGGCTCACTGGAATCCTCAAAATACAAGCTCAATGGGGTCCACACAGACACGGCCTTTTCAACATGGAGCTGAAGCAATACTCATGAGCCAAAAAAACGAACCTCAAGAACCTGAAGAACCAAGTCTCATGTTTCCTACAAAAATCCCTCACTTCTGTGGCCACTGGGCATTTGCAGCCCCTGTTCCTTCCCCCACATGCTCAGGCCCCAGTGCTGGCCTACCAGCCCATCTGTTCTGCCCACCCCTGCTCAGTACCCACGCCCAGGTGATTCACTAGAGTCTCTGGCACCCAGCAGTCCCCTCCCACCTGCCACACACACAGCTGGCTTCTCAGTGAGGCCTGCTGGTGCCCAAGACCAGGGATGGGTTCCACTTGCTGCCAAATGTAGGTCATTCCCAAATCTCAGTGAGTCCATGATGGAGAAGTGGCCTGTCCTGGGGCTAAGTCCTCTGTCTCCTCCATACAGTGACTGCAGACTACACAGCAGCTCAACCTGTACCCACCCAAACCCTTCTCAACTCTGCCTAATGTCTGCCTGGGTCCAGCTACCACCCAAGCAGATGGCTCCTCAAGGACAATGTCGTAAGCCATGTCTATACACCACAAAGTGTGACAAGCAGCCTCCCCCAGACCCATGGAGCACAGGCTGACTCCTCAGAGCTGTGTCCCTAGAGCATGGAAATAGGACCCAGGGAGCACAGGATGACTTCTTACATAGAGCACAGGTTGGCTCCCCCAGAAAGCTGAGATCATGGGGTCGGGTATGATGGAGACCTGGTCTGGCAACAGCATGGCTAAGCAGCAGGTCCCCAAGCTCAAGTGATGGGAGGCAAGGCAGCCTCTGGGGCTGTGTGACCTGGACAGTGTCCTGCTCTCTCTGCTAGGCTGCTGCACAGACAGGACACAGTCCCAGGCACAGGAATGACGAGCACTTGGGCATGGGGATCATGATGGTCACCCTAGACACAGGACTCTCCCACCTGCTCTAGGGTATACCTCTGCTGGTCCACTCCTCACCCCAGCACCTGGAAGCAGAACATCCATGAGGTCAGTAGAGTGCCCGCACCCACTCATCCCCAGGCATCTCCCTCCCAGAGACCCAACTCAGATGGTAGTAATTCCACACCCAGAATGTTGGCTCTGATGACCTCCTTCAGCTCTCTGGAGTCCAGAGTAGGTAAGGACAGGGTCTCCATTAGTCAGGGGGTGTGTGTGCTGGAGCCTGCAGGCTGCTAGTCTCTAGCAACCTGCCTGAACATCATGTCAGCTCAGTCCAACTCTGCCTGCCTAGACACACCTGACCTCAGGTGAGGGCCCAGTCTTGGCCACATCCCCACCTTAAATGCATCTGGTGTGGGCAAGGACCCTGGCAGAGACCATGGATGCCACCCTCTGGCTTCCCAGAAGGAAGCACTGAGGATGCAGTTTGAGTTGGCATGTGTTCCCTGCCTGCACAGCAGGACAGTGGGCATGTAAACAGAGGGGAAAGGCACAAACTGCCACAAGTAACCAAACAGCGCACAAAGCAAGAGGCAGGAGCAGGGCATGGGCCCACAGGGAGCTGCACCCAACCCGCCCGGGGCTACCTGCCCCAAGCAGCAGCCTCCCTGTGGGGACATTCTAGCCCAGTGTCCTCTGAGTGCTTACTGATCACACCACGGCTCAGCAGGGCCACTTGTGCAGGCTCTGACCCTAGAGTGGAAGCTTCCTTCTGCTTGGTGGCTTTCCCTACTAGTCCTTCCTGAGCCCTCCAAAGAAGCCACTCAGGAGCACTCAGGAGGTGGCTGCCTGATGGGGTCTGGGGTACCAATGTGGCCCAGGTTCTGACAAGAAACCTGCAGGATGGCTTGTTAACCTTCCCCTGCCAGACTTCCCAGGGACAGAAGAGCAACAGAGCCTGAAAACAAAGCCCTCCTGAGTGGAAGGTGTCCACAGCACAGTTGCAGACAGGAAGCTCCCGAGCTGCCAAATGCCCCAAGAGCAATGTGGGCAGCACAAGTTCTAATGAATCCCAGGAGAGGAAAAGCATCCTGGCCGAGCTGCAGAAGTAGAGGCACTCTGCATCCCACCCTGCAGAGGCACAGTCAGCAGGAGAGGTGCATGCCACAGAGACGGGGCACAGAACCCTCCTTCCCAGCCCAGCATCAGGGACCCCACTGAGACAAGAACACACCCCTGGGTCCTCCCAGCCTTCAGGAACACAAGAACACTGCCTGTGAAGCTGGAGTTCCTGAGCCACAGACACACAAGGGACAGCACGCTGATGGCCACTGCCAGGAGGGCTGTGCCTCACTCTTCTTGCACCCCTTGGAGTTCATCTGTTCATCGCCCCAGCCATACTCTGTCCTGCTGTCACCAGCAGCTAGCGGGCACGCTCTAGAATGCTGCACTGTCACTCAGGAGCTCCCCTCTCTGGTTTGGCTCTCCTCGTGACACTCTGCTGAGTCAGTCACAGGCCTCCGTCAGCAGACAGCACGTGTGGTGTGGCACCCCAGCCTCCCAGTCACAGCCCACGCTGCACAGCACTATACAACTGGCACAGTCCATCCTGACAAGAGCCAAGCAAAAGCCAGTGCCCCTTGCCACCCTCACCTTCACTCAGTCCTGCCAACTGAGTGTGGGTCTAGATGCAAGTCTGGGTCTTCTCTACCACACTCATGGGCAACAGTGGGGCAAAAAGGCATCACCCGAGCCCAGAGGCAAGACACTGAGAGTCCTCAGCGCATGTCTGCTTGCGATTCTGTGTTGCTCACAGACTGAGGGCTGCCAATCCAGGGCCTGGGAGGGGCTAGTTCCCAATAAGGCAACTCCGTTTCCACTGGAAGGCACAGACAGACAGCAGTGCTAGAAGGGCCAGGTGCATGTTTCCTCGCTGCAAATTAGCCTTGTCCAATGCAGACACTCAACGGCAGGTAAGATCTGCTTGATTGCTTTTTTTTTTTTTTTTTTTTTTGATACTGGGGATTGAATCCAGGGGTGCTGTGCTCTACCACTAAATTACATCCCCAGTCCTTTCTGAGAAGGGGTCTTGCTAAATTGCTGAGGCTAGTCTCAAACTTGCAACCTTCCTGTTTCAGCCTCCGGGGTCTCTAGGTGTATGCCATCGTGCTCCACCCTGCTTCTGATTTTTAGCAGCAGTGGCCCACATTCACATGGAAATACTGTTCTTCACATAACACATAGCTCACCTCTGCACCTAAAGGTCAAAAAGGAGGATACTCAAAACTGTGATCAAAAGTGGACTAATGTCAGCTATAAACATGTTTTTGTTTTACTTTTCCACACAAGATAGAGTCTGGCCTCTACCCCTGAGGGCTCAAGGTTTCCAGCATTCCCGTCTGTACGGTTTCCAGCACTCCCGTCTGTACCCCCAGGTCACAGCCTCCAGCGACAGGCCCAGATGAAGTGAGGCTGGACAGCCAGCCTGCCCTGGGACACCTCCATGGGACGGGATGTGATGGGAAGCCACAAAAGGCTGAGAGAATGAGTCACTAGGCAGCAAGGGTGGGAGCTTCCTGTCACCTGTGCAGAGGAGGTCAGCTCCGCTTCAGGGGTTTTATTTCTTCTTATACCTCTGACACTCCACCCACTCACTCTGAATTACCCATCGAAGGCCCTTTATGGTCAAAATCACATAGTGGGTCAGGGAGAGTATGTGCTTCACAGAATGCAGAATGCAGGTACAGTAGACTGGGGTGGCACTCACATTTGCCCCAGGGAGCCACCTGGGAGAACCTTGGCCTTGTTTCTATCACCATCACCTACAGGTTGCAGATTGGGAGAGGCAATGCCACTGCTTTACAGGGCTCTGACCATCCTAGTGAACAGCACACCCAGCCCTGGAGTGAAGGTCCCACATACAGTGAGAGCCCTGGACACAAACTGGCAACCATACTGTCCCTGGCCCCGCATCCCACACTCTGGTTGGAAGGAGGACACAGAGGTAAAGGTTGAGGGTCACAGTAAAATGATTTAAATGCTTAACCAAATTCAAGGCTCTGGTGTCAGAAGAACAGCAAGTCCATGGAGCCCAACCACTGGTACGCCTGAGAAGCACAACACAGATCTTCAGGTCTACCGAAGGCAGGCAACCAAGAGCATCACAGATCACATCTTCAGCCAGGGAGACAGAAACCGAGACGACGCTACCCTATGCAAAAAGCAATCCCAAATCATTTAAAAAATCACAATCTGCCAGGTGTGGTGGCCACACCTGTAATCCTGGAAACTGGGGTGGCCTAGGCAGGAGGATTCCAAGTTCCAAGTCAACCTGGGTAACTTAGCAAGACTATCTCAAAATAAACAATAAAACCAAAAGGGCTGAGGGTATAGCTCAGTGACAGAATACTCCTAGGTGCAAATCCCAGTGCTACAAAAAAAGAAAAAGACAAAGAAAACACCAGAAGAACCCAAAAACAGCAACACAAGCATAGGACTCTGCCAGGAACTGCCTGCACCCAGTTAATGTGATAAAGCCCCCTCAGGGGGCTGCCTATGGACCAAAGCCTGTGAGCGCCAGGGAGTAAACCCCTGCAAAGCACACACAGCCCAGGGGAGAGGCCTCAGAAGGATACCTCCCATTCTGATTTCAAATTCCATTCTGACTGAAGACTCAATCAATGTCTGTTGTTTTGTTATGGTATTATAGACGAGACTAATACCACAGGGTGAGACACAAGAAGTGGCCTCCTTGGAAAGGCAGGGGCTAGGGACACATAAATGCAGCTATCAACCCTTTAGGGTTATTTTTTCTTTATCTCCATGTTTTCCAATAAAAATTAAGGTTAATTTTTAAAAGATCTAAGGGGTTGGGGTTATGGCTCATTGATAAAGCACTCGTCTTACATGCATGAGGCACTGGATTCGATGCTCAGCACCACATAAATAAATAAAATAAAGGTATTGTGTCCATCTACAACTAAAATAAAATAAAATAAATCTAAGTATTAAAAGGAAACATTTAGAACCAGGGACGGAAGTGCATACTCCCTGTTCAGAAACACACCAAAGCAGAGATGACCCCCCTGCAGCTCAGGACTACAACTGACACAAGCTCTTTGGGCCTCTCCATTCCAGACTTCTTCAGTCAGACTGCTGGTCATGCACTTCATGGACACTGGCAATCTATCAGACTGACTGTAGCAGAGAAAACAAACTTTTAGAGTACTGCCCATGAAGGACGTGCATGAATGCGAGCAGGATGGTGGGCCATCAGGGCATACTCGTGTCCCAAGGACCTCAGGTTTCGTTCCTGCTGCATGGAAGGCTCTGTGGCCCTGGAAGAACGGACAGCGAACGAACAGCGTCTATGAAAGATCCCTCTGAGGCTGCAGGGAAGACTCACTGGGAGCTTCCTACAGCAATCCAGTTGGAGATGGTAGGAGGCAGGAGGAGACAGTGCTTTTGATAGCAATCACCAGGGCCTGCTGCTGACCTGAACGAGGGCAAGTGAGGCAAGAATCGAGATGTTTTGGGCCGATTTGATGAAAGTAGTGCCACTTCCGAGCTTAGAGAGTTTAAAAGAGGAATAAGCTAGGGCGGGGAATAGATATACCTCATCCTAAGCAAGTCTGGTTACTACAATGTGAATGTATATTCACCAATACGCTTGTAACCATCTGTAACCCAGATGTGAATTTCACAGTGTCCAACATTGTCTGCGTCCAGAAGATGCTGAGAGTGTGACTCAGAGCTCAAGCCCATGAGCAGCTGCTGGGTGCAGGTTCAGGAGTCCAGGCACTACCTCAAGGCACCCCCATGGCACCCTCAATTGACAGGTCCTTCCTTCATTATCCCCATTTCACAGAAAAATACGGAGAGGTATAGGAACTTCTCCAGAGTCACACCATAGCAGGAGGACCCCACAGAAGTCAAGTGGGCCCTAAATGCAACCACTGAGCCTCAAATTCTCCAAGCACTTAGGAAGTTCTGGCAGAAAACATGGCTCTTCCGGTCACTAAGTTCAGGAATAATTTTTAAAGTTTCCTTTGGATTTTCACAAACAAAAAACATCTTCTTTTTGGACGTGGATCAAACAGGAAGTATGAATCTCAAGGGAGACTGTGGGAAAGCCACACCAATGCACCCCTTGCAGGTCACAGACCTCCTGGCCACAGTGTGTTGGCCAGGGGCCTGGTCCTAGAAGGCCTGTAGGCTGTCCAGCCACCAAGGCAAGGGAGGTGCCACCAACTCTGGTCCTGAGCACCACAGTGGCATATAAAGGTTCTCTCTGGAAGTAGCTCCGGTACCATTCTGGGGTTGCCTACCCAGGGATGAAGTTCATCCATTGGACCAACCACACATCTGGAAGATGCCAGGGATGGCAGCAGGGCCACGCTCTCCTCTCAGCTTCCTGCCCCAAGGCCTACAGCAGAAGGTAGAGGGCTGCAGGGAGGTCAGAGGTTAGACTTCACAGATGAGCTGACTTTTGTCACAAATGACCCTGAGGAGAAGGGGCCAGAGGTCAAATCAGTCTGTCCTGTGTCTTCAGGTTAGGGAACAGCAGACTACATTCTCTTCTGCCGCCAGGCACCCTTTGCCAGAGCACTTCACTCCCTCAACTCAGAAGCCAGGGTCCATCTTCCAAATGAAGCTCTGTATAAACTTTGGGCACTTCCTCTTTTCACAATTTCTTCTCTTGACCTTTTAAGTCATTACCAGAAAGTCAATAAACTAACAGGCAGATCCCACAGTCATTCAGGCAAACTCTGAGGGGCCTAGAGAGCAGTGCTGGTCTTGGACCTGAAAGGAAACTCTTGTCTTCTGAGTGGTCAGGCACTTCGTGCCAGGAACTCAGCCAAGCCGCCATGTTGCTCCTGCTCTGAATGGCATCCATGGTCCAGTCTCTGGCTATGGTCATAGAAACCACCCATGAATGGAAGTGGTCTAGTCCTAGGAAGACACAGAAAATATCCAGGGAAGTTGGGCTCAGTGGCACACACCTGTAATCCTGGCTACTTGGGAGGCTGAGGCAGGAGAAACATAAGTTCCAGGCCAGCCTGGTCAACTCAGCAAGAACCTGTCTCAAAATAAAATTTTAAAAAGGATTGGAGATGTAGCTCAGGGGTAGAGTGATTACCTAGCATGTGAGAGGCCCTGGGTTCAATCCGCAGTACTAAAAAAAAAGAAAGAAGAAAAAGAAGATATCCAGGGAGATCCTGCCCTCAGGGTCTACTCAGCTGGCAGGAAAGTCAGGGCAGCAAACTGAAATGCCAAGAACCTCTGCCATCAGAGTCCACAGCAGCAGCCAGGTGGCTCCAAGCCTGCCCTGGGCACCTTTTTGTCAAGCCAGCCTTCCAAGGGGAGTGAAACCTAAGCGGGCCAGCTAGTGTGTTGCAACTAGTGTGATAGGCCCAACTGCCAATCATTCAGTAAGCAGCCAAAAGCTGTGGTTCACACCAGCTGAAACAGTGGATCTGCACCAACCCATTATATGTTCAAAGTTCACATTCAATAGGTAATAAAGACTGGAGAAGTCTTGGCAAAGAGGCAAAGGAGGGAACCAGTGAGAAGTTCCATGACACTGGGGCTCAGGGGCTCCCCAGACAGCCACAGGAGGGTAGGGCAAATGCAGAAGCAGACCAAAAGTATCCTGTTTTCTTGGTTTTGATGGAGAGCTAAGTAGAAAACTCATCTGAATTTCCTCCAGTCACCTACATGAAAACCACCTGGCATCTCAGACAAATGAGGACAGAAGCAGCAGAGTGGATGTCACCAACAAGCACACAAGCAGAGCAGCCCACACTACAGGAACAGAGCAAAGGCAGTGCTAAGCCCTCTGGTGTTGAGCTGTCCTAGAGGGCCCTCTTGACACATCCCTCCACACAATTCAATACTGCAGCTGATGAAAAAGTGAGACTGAGCTCAGGGCCTCCTTCCTGGTGGGTGATCGCTGCTCACCTAGCCAGCAAGCACCCACTCTCCTCTTCCCTCTCAGCCTCAACCTTCCCTTGGGGAATCATTCTCCCCCAATTGGGGAGCAGCCATACTATCTGGGGGCACCCCACTTTCCTTCCAGGATGGCCCTATGTAGTTGAAGCCAATAGCACAGTCTCAGGCCCTCAGAATGTAGAGCACATAGGACACAGAGGCACCAGTGTCCTCTGACTGACAAACGCAGGGCCTTTCTTTAATGCTGTGGTAGCACTTGTAAACAAGGGGACCCAGAGCCCGAGTTCACTGTGTAGCCACCTCCAACACAAGGGAGCAAGCAAAGCAAAGCTGGCCATCAGGAAGGCAGGGTCAGTGGGGCATGAAGGAGGAGGCTGCAGTCGGCCAATTCCTTCACTGTCTACGCCCAGGTGTCACACTCCCCACTCCTGACTTCTGACTACAGCCTGGGGGACAAGCTGAGTGCCTACAAATGAAAATCAACATGAGCAGGGGACAGGGTGTGCTCAGTGGCCAAGGATTTGCCTAGCATGCTCCAAGACCTGGGTTAGAAATCCAGCACTGCAAAAAGAACAAAAACGGACAAAAACACCTCAGTGCTAGTAAACAATGATCCCAACATCAGAGAACTTCAAACTACAACACTGTACCACAGGCAGCCTTGGGTGGGAGAGAGCCATGGTAGAAGGGACTCCTAAACTCTAGGCCCCTCTGCTACCAAAAGCTCCATGAGGGCCAGTGAGCATGCTACAGCCCTCAAGGATAAACACCACCCAGCAGAAGCAGCCACATGGTCTACTCATGTCAGTCAACACTGTGCCTTACAAACAGGACAAACCAAAGAGAGAAACAGCAGAACTGCTGCTGTGACCAAAAACTGAAGAGTGGGCAGACCGGCTGGCCCAGGAGGGGTGGGCACTAGTGTTTTTAAAATTAGAAATCAGAATTAAGCTGGGTGCAAGTGGCCACACCTGTGATCCCAGCAACTTGGGAGACTGATGCAGGAAGATCCTAAATTCAAGGTTAGCCTAAGCAATTTAGACAGACCTTGTCTCAAAATAAAAAAAATAAGGGGCTGGGGATATAGCTCAGTTGGTAGAGTGCTTGCCTCACATGCACAAGGCCCTGAGTTCAATCGCCAGCATAAATAAATAAAAAATAAAAAATAAATAAATAAATAAATAAATAAAGCCGGGTGTGGTGGTGCATGCCTGTAATCCCAGCAGCTAGAGAGGCAGAGGCAGGATTCCAAGTTCGAAGCCAGCCTCAGCAACTTAGCGAGGCCCTACGAAACTTAGGAAGACCCTATCTCTAAATAAACTACTTTTAAAAGGAGATGGCAATGTGGCTCAAGTTAAGCACCCTTGGGTTCAATATTTTTCCTGTAGCCCAGTCCTCAAATCCTCAAATTTAGTGTCATCTTAACAAGGTTTCTAGTCTATTACAAACTTTTAGGTTAGGTTTCAGAACCTGTTACAGTTACACCAGCCTTAACAGGATTTGTTTTTCTTTTCTTTTCTTTTTTTTTTTTTTGGTACTGCTCTATCACTAAGCTGCCTCTCCAGCCCTCTGAGGCAGCTGGGATTACAGGTGCACACTACTAAGTTGAGCCTAACAAGGTATTTTTATAGCATATTCTGTCCTAAAAAAAAACTTGCTAAATAAAAGCATTTAGTAATGGTATAAATCAGTATAGAGTGCTCACCTAGCATGCATGAGGTCCTGGGTTCAGTCCCCAGCACTGTAATAATATTAATAATAATAATAGCAGCATTTGGCTGACAACAATAAGCAAAAGGAACAAAATGATTAGTCAAATAGCCAGGAGTAGTGACCATGCTTGTAATCTCAGTGCTGGGGAAGCTGAGACGGGATGATCACAAGTTCAAAGCCAGTTTCAGCAACTTAGTAAGACCCTGTTTCAAAATTTAAAAAATCAGCTGGCCGGCCTATAATCCCAGAAGCTCGGGAGGCAGAGGCACAAGGATTGCGAGTTCAAAGCCAGTCTCAGCAAAAGCGAAAACACTAAGCAATTCAGTAAGAAATCTCTAAATAAAATATAAAAAAAGGGCTGGGGATATGGCTCGGTGGTTGAGGGTCCCTGAGTTCAATCTCCAGCACCAATAAATAAATAAATAAATAGATAGATGAATAAATAAAAAGATAAAAAGGGTTGGGATGTCACTTAGTGGTTAAGAGCTCCTGGGTTTGTGGCTCAGTGGCAGAGCACTTGATGAGCATGTGCAAGGGACTGGGTTCGATTCTCAGCACCGTATATAAATAAATAAATAAATAAAATAAAGGTCCATTGCCAACTAAAATATAGATATAAAAAGAGCTCCTGGGTTCAATTTCCAGTACAAAAAAAAAAAAAAAAGAAAACCATTAGTCAATCCATGTTGACCACACTTAACTAAAGGGTCCAACTCACTTAACCCTCAAAAGGGTGAGTCCTATGCAGACTAGCTCAAGGCCAATCTCTTCAAGGCAGCAAGCTTGAAGAGCTGGTCTTGGTGTTCAGCAGCTGCACCAGAGCCACAGCACCTGGCGACAGGCTCTCAGCCTCATGCTCATGTCAGCAGCCAATGGATTCCAGACCTTCAGAGTCCCCCAGGCACCAGCTCTGGGGAAAGGATCAGGAAATGCAAGTGCTCTGCTAAAACATGCAACAGAAGCCAACCTGCAAGCCAAATGAGTCTCCCATAACTATAGAGGAACTGCGGGGAAAGAGTGAAGAAGCAGTTTCAAAGCTGTAGAGACTTCCTGAGAGCTTTGCAGCTCCCTCCAAGCTGCATGTGCACCTACACACACAACTGGTGAGGACCACCAGACAAAACACCTGGGCTGCTGGCACTGACCCACAACACCCACACGTAGTTAGCAAGCTAAAGGGACCAATCCTCAACTCCAAGCACAAGTCCCACAAGCTTCCCAGTACTCTGACAACTCCCCACACAGAAACTTCCCCACCAGGTCTGCCTCCAGGAAGAACCCTACCGGATCGCTATAAAAAAGCTACTGGAACTCTCCATGCATCGATGCACTTGAATGTATACTCCTCCCTTACTAAGCCCAGAGTTGTGTCTCCAGGTAAAGCCACTTCTGTGCAGGAGGACATGAGTCTACCTGCTCCAGGGTCAAGTTCCAATGTCATTATGACTTGTGAGAACTCCCATGTTCCTAATGATTCACCAAGCCACGCAGTCTGTTCTCAATGAAAGTATTCTCAACATCACAGACACAACAAATAGGGAATCAAACCCTGACAAGACCAGAGTGGCAGCCGTACACTCAGCTTGGGCTAAAAGATCCCGTCACCAACACCCTTCCCTTGTTCCTTCTGCAGGTCTCAGAGGTGAGCACAGAAAACAGACAGCTGGTGACTCACCTGAGCTCTCTGCCCTCGCTGTACCGTCTACTTGAGGCCCTCGGGGTGGCTGTCTCCAGGAGCAGCTTCTGAGTGAGCCTGCTGGGGGGGGCGCCATCTCTGCCATCATCCTCTTCCGCATCCTGGTCACATTTCCACTCCTCATCTTCATTCAAAGTGGGCAGGTATCCAGATATGCCCTTCCCTGTCCCTGACCCCGAGCTCTGGTCACTGCAGACCTTTGGGCTCTCCGAGCCTGTCCGCGTGTATTCCAAGTAAATGTCAGACTTCAGAAAGGACGGGTAAGTGTTCTCCTCCATGGTGGACTGGATCTCTGTCTGGGCCTGGTCGAACATGGCAGGGTCTATCTGTTGCTTCATGACACAGTCCTTGATGAAACTCTTGGTGGCTGGTTTGGTTTGCCTGGACACGATGCCACTGCTATCCAGGATATACTTTCGGTAGATGGCTCTTGCCAGCTTCAACCTCTTCTCCTCATTTGAGTTGCAGGGCTCAAGTTTCCTGAAGCCACTGCAGGCAAACCAGAAGTCCAGCAGGTCAGCACAGCCCTCCTGCTTCAGGAAAGTCCTGAACAGGCTGATCCCATCCTGGTCGTCCAGCAAGGAATGCAACGACTCCGCCCACCGCAAGTAAGGCGGGGTAGGAGAGGCACTGCCCTCAGGCTCATACCCCAGATCCAGATCTGAGCGCCTTGGGGTAGCTGTCGAGGTCTCGCCTTTAATGCTGATACCTTTCCCAGAGCAGAAACTGTGGCTGACGGGCCTTGGGTCTGTGGACACCAGTTCTCCCTCCTCACCAGGCACTGGGGGTCGGGGGGCATCTTCAGTGAAACTTGCTCCAAGGTCCAAGGGGAAACCCTGCTCCTGGACACTCATTCTGGGACTCTGCGTCAATGAACAACGAGCGCTGCACCCTAATACATCAGTACTTACGGCTCCCAGGGGAGGCAATCTGTCCTGTTGAAACCATCAAGAGGACAAGGGTTAGGAAGGTGGCCCTCGGGACACTACCAAAGGTTCTCTGAGACGAAACTACGGTGCTGCCCTCCCACTCTCACTCAAAGCAGAAAGCCAGTTCCATTTCCAGCAGAGATACATAGCCACACAGTATGCTCTACATCATACAACTTTTGAGAACTTACAATTCCAGGAAGTCCTCTCATAGTAAGTGGATGTCCAGAACACAGAGGATGCTTCTCCTCTAAAGTGTCCTTGCGTGAGACCAGGAGTCTGCAGCCAGCCACTGTGGCTTAAGAGCTGAATGACCAGGAGGGTTAGAGAAAGTAAAGATGCTCCCATCCCTGACCACTGGTGCCAAGGGCTTACTGGTCCCTCACACACAAAGATAATCACTCCACCTGCCCAGGCGACTCGCACAACTGGGAAAGGCACGCTGCAGACCCTACAGCAGGTGGGGTGTCTTCTGAGTCTCACAGCCTCTATTGTTTTCTGTTACTGCAGCACTTCATATTTGATATGCCTTGCAACAGATGCAAGCGCCCAGCCAGGTGTCCCTGCTACTCTACACATACACCTCAAAGAGCAGAAGGCCTCAGGCTGCTTTCAACACTGTGAGACTGGCAGTCCAAGGACACAGTACATAGGCATTCAGAAGGCTTCAATGCTGGCAATCTTAGAAATGCAGAGAGTTACACTTGACTGTGAGCACCTGTCTTATGAGGAAATGTTCTTCTGATAGCAAATGGTAGGTGGGGACATTAAGGGACAGAGAAAGTAGAGAATAAATTAAATTCAAATACAGGTACGCTTTTTAGCGAAGGAAGCATACGGCTCCTATGATTTAGCTCCCTAAGCTGAAAACCAACCACACATCCTCTTAGAGGTTATTCAGGAGGTTGAGGCAGGAGGACTAAAAGTTCAAGGCCAGTCAGGGCAATTTAGAGAAATCCAGTCTCCAACCTCAAAGTTAAAAATAAAAGGGCTGGGAGTGTAGCTCAGTAGTAGAAGGCCCCTGGTTCTATCCCCAGTTGTTGAGAAAAAGAAAACAGTGTTCATACAAACTGGTTTTTATTGCTACTGCTGCCAACAGGAAGGTGGGAGGCATGTAGGAGACCGCCCTCAAGCAAGATCTGGAGCCCACGAGCAGGCTGTGCCTCTCAACACAGCCTGCAGGATGTACCAACCTAGCCAAGCAGGCTGGAGAGGGGACTACACATCATCAGATCAAACACCTGGAGCACTGAACAAGCCAGAGCGCACAAAGTCGGCCCCCAGAACCAACACAAGGGGGCTCTCCCCAGCACCACTCACTCTGCTGGGTCTTGGCCTCCATGAAATCTACAACACACGTACATTCCCACACTGCACACTCTCATCTGCCACCCACTGCTGACCATCAGAAGGAGGAGGGTCACACCCCTGAAGGGAGGTCACCAGTATGTGCCCAATGTCATCTCAGCCTCAGCAGGGCTAGCCTGTGGTTCCTTCAGGTCAAGATCCTGTGCTGGGCTGGGCTGGGGCTCAGTGGTAGAGCGCTTGCCTAGCATGTGTGAGGCACTGAGTTCAATCCTTAGCACCACGTAAAAATAAACAAACAAAGGCATTCTGTCCATCTACAACTACCAAAAAAAAATAGTTTTAAGAAAAAGAAAAAAGATCCTGTGCAGTTCACAGAACCCCCTCCTTTTAACTACAGTCGCTTTCTCTGAATCCCATCATGTTGGAGTGAGCACCTTGGAGTGTGAAAGTAACTGTCTAATGGTGACACTCTTGTAGGTCAGGGCTACTCTTTCACATGTTATACACTTCCCTCATCACCTGAATTCTGAATGACCAATGCAGCCCAGAAAGTTCACTCAGCTTCTCTGAAACAAGAAATCTAAGACAAGTAAACACATACTACATGTCTGCAGCCCCACGTCATCTCAGATGTCTAGCTTCCTCTTGTCCAGGATGCCACCAGAGGAAAGAGGGCCTACATCCCTGACCACCCTTCCAGATGCACAACAGGCAGCCCACTAGCCTTGAGAAAGAGCAAAGTTACCAGGAACTGAACAGCAGCTGGGCAGACAGTGTGCTGAAATGTGAGGTTGGCTACTGTTGCTCTCTCCAAAGTGCTCAGGCCTCCCTGTGAGCGAATGCAGCAGGACCCTCAGCACTTAACAGTCTCAAAACCAAGGGTACCTATGGATATTCAATTCACTGGCACTGAGGAGAAAGATGTTTGTCCCAGATGCCAGACACAAGCTCTTTTCACATGCTGAGCTATTCTTGTGCAATAGGCAGCAAATTCAAGACATAGTCCTTGATTACGGAACTGCAGCTGCCCTTCAAAACTCACATTTTACTGTGTAAACCCAGTCCTCCTAATTATTTTAAACTGCTTTTCAGAGTCCAGAGGAAATTTATCTTATAACACGTCTCTTTGGTTATCAACTGACAGGAGACCTTTGATGTCCCTGGAAGGACACCAACACCTCCACATATCACTGATGTGGAAACAAGCCAATCCCCCAAATCTCCAAGCTCCCCAGGGGAAGCATACCTAGCATTTAGGGCACACACACTTACATACCACACATCAGACAGCTACATTAATTCAGGCGAGACAATGCCCACAAGCACCAAATCTGGCCCACAGCCTGTAACCACCATCAATAAAGTGATTCCATAAAGGGAACTATAAGTCTGATACAATATTTAAAATTCAAAATTCCCTTGGGCAACACTGAGGCACACACCCCTGAGTACCATGGCAGCAAGCTTGATGCTACAGACTAGTGTTTGTATTTATTTTACTCAAACATAACTTCCATACTTAGATTTATGAGGAGTGTGAAAGTAACTGTCTAATGGTGACACTCTTGTAGGTCAGGGCTACTCTTTCCCATGTTATACACTTCCCTCATCACCTGAACTCTGAATGACCAATGCAGCCCAGAAAGTTCACTCAGCTTCTCTGAAACAAGAAATCTAAGACAAGTAAACACATACTGCAAATCAAACAAAAACAGTGTTACCAGGTGCAGTGGTGCACGCCTGTAATTCCAGGGGCTCAGGAGTCTGAGGCAGGAGGATCACAAGTTTGAGGTCAGCCTCAGCAATTTAGCAAGGCCCTGAGCAACTTATTGAAACCCTATCTCAAAATAAAAAGGGCTGGGGATGTGGCTCAGTGGTAAGCGCCCCTGGATTCAACCCCCAGTACAAAACAAAACATAACAACACCTTTCCCACACTTGTTCCTGAATGGAAATTCTTAAAACTGAAATCAGCTAGTGCTGGCTATCTGTGGCAGACAAGAGTTAGGCTGCATGTGTTCTCTAAAACAGGGATTGTGGATCCAGGTAATATGCATATGAGCAAAAAGAAGGGTTCACAGCACAATGAAAATCTCTCTTGAAGATGGGCTGAAAAAATCTCCAGAGGATTGATGTGTTTGGTTTCCTTACTGTCTTCATGTTGGTTGAAGTGTGCAGCTTTAGTTTCATGCATGGCAGGGTAGGCAGGGAGAAGGTCTGAATTCAAATTTTGTGATGAGGACAGAATCTAAGACTTAACCCCAAGAGAAAGATCTGTTTTGGCTACCAACCTGAAAAGGTATGGACGCCACAGCAACTGGTTTCTCAAACAAGCCAACCCACTGGCTATACCCACTGGCCCTCCTATGGTGGTCGCATACTACTCCCACTTATGAGGGATGAGGAAGGAGACAGGGCGAGGGGAGGACCACCCAAAGCCTGGCCTCAGTAGCTACTGGGCACCTCATTCACCCTAAACATGAACCAGGCCCAGGGTCCACAGGAGGCATCCCACAGTGTGTCAACCACATGTCCACCTGTTAGATCAAACCCCTTCCCTAATGACACAACCCAAGGTCAAGGCCCTTCCTAGCACACCAGGCAGTCCTCTTCGCACACTCAGTCGCACACTGCCCGCCCCTCGGGCCTCAGTCTTCACTTCTGAGAGCTTCCCAACACACTCCCCGGCCCGCCCACCCTGGGCCTGCACAGTCCACGCTCCTGCACGCTTCCCCACACAGTCCGGGCCTCCAAACCCCCCCACAATCCGCACAGCCAACATTCCGCAAGCCTCCCTTCACGCTCCACGTCCCGCACACCCTCGGGGCTGCGTAGTCTGCACTCCTGAAAGCTTCTCCGCACACTTCTTGCCCCGCACACTCTGTGCCCCGACGCCCTGCACTCGTGCACGTCTCCCGAAACACCCGGGACTCCGCACATCCTCCGGGCTGCACAGCCTGCACTCCTGCACGCCTCCCGGAACGCACTCTGCCCGGCACAGTCCCAGCCCCGCACATCCCGCGCCCCCACACCTGCGCACCTCCCCGCACTCCCAGCTCCACACGCCCCGAGGGCCCCCACGGCCCGCACACCTGGTCGCCTCCCCGCACACTCCCCGCCCCTGCACGCCTCCCGCACGCACGCCGCGGGCCCCTCTTCCGGGTCCGCGCCCGCCGGCCTAGCGCGGCCTACACCGGCGGCGCGGGAGGCAGGCCCTCCCGCCGCAGGAACGCGCCCGCCGGCCCCGCGCAACTCACCGGCGCGCGGTGGCTGTGGCGGCGCGGCCCCGGGCCCTGCTCCCGGTGCGGCGCGGCCCATGCGCTCAGCGGCTGCGCGGCGGGCGGGCCCCGGCGGGGGCGCGGCCCGCGTAGGCCCCCATCGCGGCGGCGGCGGCTCGGCAGCCGGAGGCCTGGAGGCGGGCGCGGGCAGGCCACGGGCGCCGCCGAGGCCCGGCCGCCCGCTCTCACCGGCCTGCTCCGCAGGGACGCGGCTCCGGCCCGACTCCGGCGGGCTCCTGCGGCGGCAGCGGCGGCGGCGGCGGCGGCCGCGATCGCTTCCCGGAGCCAGAGCCGGAGCCCAGAGCACCGAAGCCCAGGCCCAGCGCCCCCGCCGGCGCCGCCCGGAAGTGCGGGGGCGGGGCTTCTGGCGGGGCGGGGCCGCGAGCCGGGGCGGGAAATGGGCGGGGCCGCGGGCCGGGGGCGCGGGCGCGGGCGCGGACGCGGAGGTGGAGGCGGGCCTTGGCCCTGACCTGTCGGACTGCCGACCCCCGGCTGCCGCAGTGCGTCTGGGAGGGTCCCAAGGGCTGCCGCCAGCCGGGAGTCCTCGGCGTGTGCACTGAGCGGAAGACCCGCCCGGATGTGAGCGCCGCAGTGAGCGCCGGGTAGCAGCGCTTTTCTGTCACTCACACCATCGAAGGCGGCCCCCGGTGTCCCGTCCCCTCGACGAGCGGACCGGAGCCGGAGGAACTGGAAGATAGGTGGGTGCCTGCCTGACCGGCCCTGGACAGGAGGCTCCTAACAAGAGCCATCACCGCCCGCCCAAGGCATGCGGGACGCTTACGGAAGCAGATGTCGCGGGGGTTGGGCTGTCGTGGTCAGGGCGGGGCTGATCAGGATCTGAGCTCCTTTGACCGTCCAGCCCCTTTTTTTCCCCTTTGTTTATACCCACTGCCCCCCAACTGTCTAGGACCCTCAGACGGTGAACTTAGGACTAGGGCACACAGTAAATGCTGGCTGCCACTTGGACAGGAGGTAAAATCTCCCAAGAGCTGTGGGCTGGGGTTGGTCAAGAATGCACCAGAACACAGGTCCCTCTGCCCTAATTTCTCCCAGGCACCATCCAAGATTCAGACAGGGGCTCTCCTTCCCACTACTGCCCAAGCGTCCCACTAGTCCAGGCCAGCCTGAGAAGGAGGGCTTCTGCGTGTCCTGTCTTGCCCACCTCCCTCTCCATGGCATCTCTTGCTGAGAGCTCAGGTCTGAGCCTCCAAGCTCAGCAGGCCAACTCCATTTTGCCCACCATCACTAGACGCAGGACAGAAGGCCCACAGCTCTAGACACTCAACTGCAAGGGAATTTCCAGCCATACCTGGCAGCAGCCCCTGCACCAGCTCTGGCTACTGTCATCCTGTCAGAACCAGCACCTCTCCCGATCCTGGGGCCCTGCTCAGGCCTCAGCCCTCCATTGACCACTCTCCAGCGAAAGAAGGTGGGCACCAGCAATTGCTGCCCCTTTGTCTATCACCCCATGACAACCCAGGATCCTGTGCTTCACAAAGCCATGTCTGCCTGGTACCTCACACACACTTCAGGCCCTCATTTCACAGCCAGAAAGCTTCACACAACTCAAGCTGACTTCTGCCCATCAAGGATTCACAGCACATCATCCGACCCCCACCTTAGCTGACAGTCTTCAACTGGTCTGCACTCTGCTTTGAACCTCTCAGGGCTACTAGGAGCCCACATCCTTTCAGGACGATTCTAATGATGTCTCCTACACACCACCCTCTCCTGGATGCATCTGGTCACTTGCTCACTTCAATGCTTCCACTATGATGCTCTCCCAAGTCACCTCCAATGCCACTGTCATATCTGTTAGACATTACTAACCGTTGATACCAACCCCTTATCCTTCATTGCAAACTTCCAGGCAAGCACAGAAATCCTGGCTTGGGCTTTTGAGTCACCAGCCCACCTCCCACACTGCTGCCTACCTGTGGTGAGCATGTGCAGAGACATGGCAGGCCTAGCCCCTGTTGCCTACCTTTCTGGGGACTTAGCATAGTGCTGGATGTCCAGGGTTGGTGTGTGCAGGAAGTGGGCAGCATCAACAGTGGATACTGGAGTGTCCCAGTCTGCCATGGGCTATCCTGGTTTATTACTGTGCCTCAGGGTAAGGGCCAGGGTATGGAAGCCACACTGCTAGTCCAACACCAGCCACACTGGGTCTTGACAGCAGGTGTCCATGACCCACCAGGACAGCCCGAGGTCAAATGGTGCCTGCACTGGAAGCTTCCTTGAGGCCTCCCTCCCAGCCCATTCAGTCCCAGAACTTAGAGGAGACAGTGGGTGACCACTGGGTCAGCAGTAGATAGCCCTCATGGCACAGTAGGCCACTATATGTTCAGGGAGACCTGGGTGGGCTGCACAAACAGCAGAACCTCTGAAACGTTGGTCTTGGGCTACCTCCCCACTCCCGAACCAGGGCCCCAATGCTTGCCTCAGTTCTACAGAGCTGCTGCCACGGCCAGGCCAGGCTCTCGGGGTCAAGTCCACGTCCATCCTCTTCCTGGCCCACGGTGGTAGGTGTCCCCCAGCCCTGGGACCAGAACTGGACCCTTGGGTCTCCGGCTCCTTGGGGCCCCTGCCCTGCAGGGACAGGAAGGGAGTCAGGAAGCCTGCAGAAAATGCACAGTCCTGCTAGAGTGGATTGTGGTGTGAACATGAGGGACAGTGTTGGCACAGGGTGGTGGAGGCAGGACCAGAGGAGGGAGCTCTGTAGGCCTCCACCCAGGGCTAGCCTAGAGAGACTGCGGAAAGCTCTGAAAAGGAGGCAGTGGGTAAAGTGGGACAGAAGAGGCTGGACACCTGAGGAATTTTCAGGAAGCAGGTTTATTGACTGCAGGGTTCAGAGGGGGCCATCACCTAAAAATTCTTCCTCTGAATGAGTCTAGAAATTCTTTGAACTTCATGCCCAATGGCGGGGGCTTGGAGGTTCACATGACAAGTGCTTTGCATTCCATCCTCTAGACCAGATGGAGGTTTCAAAAGTTTTTTTTTTTTTTTTTTTTCTGCAAACCTGCCATTTACAAAAAGAGAAAACTACCAACCACAATGCCCTTTTGCAGAAGGTTTTGCTGATAAAAAGTTTTCTGACAGGCTAAGAGAAACTCACATGCCACAAATATGTCGGGTGTTTCTGTTTAATTATGATAAATGTCTTCTGGGTCGGGGTCTCTGGCCTCCTTCACAGGCATAGCACTGGGGGTCTTGCTTCTGAGCACTTGGCACCCTCCTTTCAGGATAAAGTCCTTTTGGATGTGAACACCTTTGGGGGAGCTGGAGTTTGCTACTAAAGGCTTGGATTTGATTAACTTCCTTGACATTTATTCAGTTTTTCCAGGAATTGATCAAACCCTTCAAAGCGAAAATGACGTTGTCTTCATGTAGACATAACGGAATACTTTGAAATAAAGTGACTTTTGTTTGTCCACTTGACTGAGGAAGACCATTTATAAACAGAGATCTGAAGAGAATCACCTAGGATGCCCATGGCACATGTGCAAAGGAGGGTCTGGCTATGGGGGAAAACACAGAAGAGGGTAGCTGCAGAGGGAGACAACAAGTGTCTGAGTACCAGCTCTAGAGGGGAGGACGAGGAGGACAGTTTTGATCTTATTCTGGAGTGGTAGGGAGTCCCAGGCTTGGCCTGCTCTTGTCTGTCCCTTCCCTACCCCCATTGCCCAGTTCATAGGTGTGGGAAATGGAGGTGGGCAGGCAGGCTAGGTCTCTATAGTGGGGCTTGGAGATCTTAAGTGGCTTTACCTGTGGTTCTAGAATTGGACTCAGAATGTTTCCAAATGCTGTGATGGGAGAATTTTGATGGTCCGTGCCAAAGATTAAGGCCAACCTTGACTGCCAGCCAGCTGCCTTTGTGCCACCCGCCTGGCCCCAGTGCCCCTGAGTCTTTTCTGTCAGTTCTGAGCTTGGGTGACAACAGGAAACCTAAGTACCTATCCCAGGAGTTCATGAGGGTCTTTGGTGGACAGCAGAATCATGAGTGAGCTCCGCTTTCTTCTTTACACTTCAGGAAGTTTCTGCAGTGATACTACTGTTACAGTCAAGCCTCTGTAGCAGGCACCATCTTCCTATCAGCAGCAGTATGAATTAACCCACAGGAGCAACATGGCAGCAAAGGTGAGGAACCGCAGGGATAGAGCTGACCTTTGGCTAGTGGCAAGCAGAATGGCAGGCCCAGTCTTGTGCCTGCCACATCGTATGTCAAGCCCTCTGTTGGCCTGGAGACAGGTGAGATGATGCAGCCACCTTCCTGAGACTTGTGCTCTGTCTTGGGCTTCCTGGGCTGCCTTGCTCCTGTGGTCACTCTGGACTGGGGCCTTCCTGGGCCCCAACTCTGCATCTGGCAACCACTTTAACTTTAGCACTGACATACCCCTTGATGGGTCCTTCCTCCCCTGCCCTTGTGCCGCTGCTCTCTCCCAGGCTGGCATGTTGGACCATCCCTGCTGCTGGAGTTCCCTGTCTCTGGACAGCCTTGCAGCCAAAACTGGCTCCAACACAAGCTGGGCGAGGGGATGGGGACAGGCTCACATGACCCCGCTCCATTGCCAGCCAGCACTGAAACTGCATGAATAAGGTGTCCCTGATGGCTCCTGCTCCCAGGACACATCTCAGCCCAGGTGGGGAGGACCCGCCCACAGAGGGGCGAAGAGTGAAACAGTCTTGCTGGCATGGGCCTTTAGAAGCACCTGCTGAAGCCACTGCTCCTGACCTCTGATGCAGAGGTCAGAGCTACTATCTGTCCTAGGTCCAGTAGGCTGGCCTCATGCTTTCCCCCTGGGCAAGCACACCCACGTCCCCACACCAGCAGACCTGACACAGCACCCCAAGTCCCTATGGACCCATAGGTCTCAAAAGCTGGGCTATCAAGGCCAACCAGAAAACAGTGGCACCAGAGAAGAGTGAGGCTCAGCTAGCTCTCCACTCCACCTGGGCGGACCCCACAGCAGTCTCCCTCCCAGGGTACCAGCCACACCCTCCCACTAGGGCCTGACTACTGCTGTTCTAAGGGAAGTCCTCCCGCACAGCCTTGTGGAAGCATTGACCACAGGGCAGGTGGGGTGTCCCAGGTTCCTGGGGGAAGGCGGTAAGAGCAACCTGCTGGCAGGCCTAGTCACTCTCCAACTCTGGAGCCTCAGTGACAGTGACAGAGTGGCCATGGCCCAATGCTTGCCTATGTCTGGGTGGGGCAGGGACCTCTTAGCTAGAATGTCTTTGTTGGAAAAGTGAGGGACCTGACCCAACCTCACTGCCTCAGAGCTGTGTGATCGTCCAGAGATAGGCCTGAGTGGCAGGAGGGAGCTTATAGCTGACGTGGCCCAGTCAGGTGTATCAGACCTGTCTTCAGAGAGCTAAGGGGTTCTTCTCAGCCTCAGGGCCATTGCCCAGGACTGGTGGGTCATCTGGTGGTGGCATGGCCTCGAGGGCCGTTTTAGCTGAAGTTACACGTCCCTGGCAGCCTCAGGCCTCTTGTTCTCTCCCTGGGCACACTTGCTGTCCTGCTCACAGACCCTTGCCATTCCCTCACTGGATGCCCTTCCGCATTCTGACAGCCTCTGTCCACACAAGCCCTTCCAGGTTTTGGGCACCCTTAAGCCCCTGTTGTCATTTTCTTCTACTTTACTGTCCTCAGTGACCCCCAAACATGCATGGTCCCAGGGAGCAGCAGCTGGAGACCAGGGGACATCCTTGTGGGGGTGAAGAGGTGGCACCCAGGTAGGCAGCTGCCAGCACCTTCAACCTGCCTAAGTCCCTCCTTCTGCCTGTGCCCCTCCAGTCTGCTGCCCTCACACTGCTGTCCCAAGATGTCTCTCTCGGCTGCCTAGGAACGCTGTGGCCAGTGCGGCCAAGTTCTGAGTATGTGATTATGTATGCCGGGGTCCCTACAGCCCCTTTGTTGCTGTAGAATCTGTCATGGCAAACAAAAGTGCACTGGATTAGCCACAGTGGATTAAAAGATTTGCTTCTCAGAGTTTACCTAATAACCTAACAATCGCATCAACAGCAGCTTTGAACCCCCAGGATGCCTTGCCAGGCCAGCTGAGAGCTTGAGGCTCTGTGGGCAGCAGGAGTATGGTTGGGGTGGCTGTGTACAGCCCTGCCCACAGGCAGGCCTGCCCCCCGGCTGCTGCAAGCTCATCTGGGCAGGACATGGGGAAAGGATCAGACACGAATACGAAGTGGAAGCCCAGGCTGGGGACTGGGCCCTGCCAGGATCACCTTCCAGAGGGTGTGAGTGTCAGGGACCAGGCCTTGACTGTGCCTGGCCCCCCAGATGCATCCACGCATGTCATAGCAGCAAGGACGTGGGCAACATGGAGGGTGGCCAAGGTGGGCTCCACTGTGCCGCAGTGCAGGGTCCCTTTGCTGTCACCCCATATCATGTGCCCCTGCTCACACACATGCACGTGTGCACACATTTGCACACATGTGCACACACACTCACATGCACACACATGGCCCCTTTGATCTCCGAGGGGGCTCCATTGACAGGCTCCTAATCGCAGCTGCCCGTGCAAGGTCTGTGCTCTGAAGTCTCGGGTAATGGGATTTGGCGCTTCTGATCCATCTGGGCTGGCTGCTCCCTGTTATATAGGTGGACATTTTTTTCTATCGCTTTTTTCTCCCCCTTCTCAAAAAAATGCTCCTTAAACCGCACTGACTTGATACGGCTTGTTGCTGAGCCCAGACACGGTGGCCAGGACGCTAGGGCCCAGGCCAGTCGGGAGCCTTTGATGCCGCTTCTGTGTGAAGTCTGACGTGGGAGACCTACCAGGGTGGTTTTTGGGTCCGTGGTGTGGTGGGATTCAACTGCCTCCTGTGCTTTCCTTTGTTTCTCCCCCTCACCCTTCCTTGGGACATGTGGGAAGAGGGTCCAAGGGTGAGGGTGTGAGTCGTTGTGTGTGTGTGTGTGTGTGTGTGTGTGTGTGTGTGTGTGTGTGTGTCTGTGTGCATGCGTGCACGACGGAGGGTGGGTGGGCCCAGGGAAGGGCCGCAGCCACAAGAACAATGGGCTGCAAGACCACGTCCATCCACCTGTCGGCCTGTTTGTCCGTCCATCTGTCCACCCGCCTGGCTTACCTCACCTGCCTGGCTCCACACGCCTGCTCGCGCCCCACCATCCTGCTGTCCGCCATGATGGGCTCGGCCAGCCGTCCAAACACTTCCAGCCACTCCAGGAAGCGGGTCCCTGCTCTTGGCCACTGTGTGGCTGGGAGGCAGAAGCGTGACTCTAGGCTGCAGCTCGGGCTCCCGCCGCCGATTGGCTGAGGCAAGGACCAGATGACGGGCCTCGGAACCCTATGGTAGCCATGGCAACCAGCCCCTTTAGACACCGCCACCCCCAAGCCACTCCTGACTGCTGAGGGAGCAGGCGGCGCCGCCAATGGGCCCATGCCAGGGTCCTATTGGAGGGGTGATTGGGTGTGGCTGCATGGTAGCTGCTTCCAGACCAGCTCTTGAGCATTTCCGTGTGTTTCATGCATGTCCAGTGTGAAAAGGGCCTGTTCTCCTCATGGCTTGTCCCAGGTTCATGCCCTGCGTGACCCCTGGTGGAGGTAGGAGCAGTCACCTTGCAGTCCCTTTGCAGCCCTGGCTGAGAGCAGGACTTCAGGTCAGGCTTGACCCAGGGGCTGAAAACCAGGCCCAATCTGGTGAGAAAATAATAAGTGGGCAGTGGTAATAAGAGCAAGGAGAGCTTTCCAACCTAGGTGGGCACTGCCAAGCTCTCAACCTACCTCATAGTCAAGAGCCTGCCAGCTTAACCATGCTGCAAATCACTCTGCTCTACCCTCGCTAGCTACTGCCTGTTGAACATATGGACCCATGGTTGTGATTCCCTCTCAAGAGCCTTCAGAGGTCCCTGGCCTGGCTCTACTCTTTGGACCTTGTGTCCCCACCAGGCAGGACTCTGACCTGAGCCACACTTGGCCACACACCTGATTGTGCCTGCTCCCCCCATGACTGCAAGCCTTCTGGAGTGCAGAGCACTCTTCACCTGCAGAGCCCATCAGCCCTCAGCAAGGCTTTCTTGGATGTCTCAAGACCAGCCCTGATCTCAGCAAAAGTGTCACGTAGCATTCCTCCATAGACTGACCATCTTGGGAGCTGACTTGGAGCCACCTTGACCCCATCTCTGTGACCATCAGAATAGGCTGGCCCGTATAAATGCCCTGGAAGTTGCATCACCTGGTCCAGCACCTTACAAACACCTCCCGAATACCCTCAAAGCCTGCATCCCAGTTCTTGGCCCAAGTAAGAGGCACATTTGCTGAGCAGGATGATCAGTTTTAGGGCTAAAAAGCAGATACAAACCTGGGTTCCCAGGAAGAGGCCAGGGCTGCAGCAGGCCCCAGGGGTCTGTGAGGTCATGAAGGTGGCCCCTGCCAAGGCCAGAAGGACCTAGGAATGGGGGACCTGGTACATAGGTCCAGGGGCTCCTATATCCAAGGCAGCTGGCTTTGGGGTGATCCCAGATCACTAGGCTCAGGATGGATATGGTCACTGCTGGTTTGAAGCTATGGCCAGCATGAGCCACGGGACTTGAGTTGCTGCACAGGCCCCTGATTTGGCCTGACCTGGGCCCAACCTGAGCAGCCCCATCACGAGAGAGATCCCTGAACTCACCCAGCCTCCCCACATGCTGCAACCATTAGCAGGCAGGCCTAGTCCGTGGCAGAGTGTGGGTGGGGATGCTGGCCCAAGTCAGCTGGCAGCAGTTGGAGAAGATGGGTCCCGTCTGGGGCATGGCAGGGGCTGGTGGGGGCTGAGTGTCCTGCCCCAGAAACAGCCAGGATGACATGGGGCCCTGGCAGTAGGGTGAGTTCACTGGGCCCAGGGTTCCAGCTTCGGACTGGCTCACAGGGCTGGAGGGAGCCTGGGGACACCACATGACCAGACCCCATCTAAAGCTAGTGGAAGGTTCTGGTCGTCAGCTAGTGGCACAGGCGAAGGAGAAGGTGGCAAAGGACGCGAGATGATCTGACATGCAGGCAGATGTGGCTATGGGTAGGGCCTCAGGTTGGCTCCCTGGGCTCTCAGCACACACTGGGCCCACCAGCCACCCCATGTCCACGCCACCCCAGTTGCTCTTCCTGGCCTGCCTATCCCATCTCTAGGTGGAGCGATGGGTCACTTCTTCCTGAGCCTCCACTACCCAGCCACAGCAGCAGTTATGGTCCATTCTGGTACCCAACCTCTTTTCCACATTTACAGCCCCTTTGACACTGACCTCAGGCTCTGCCGTTGTGAACTCATGGGGATGTGTCTTGGCCCCCGAGGGCTCCCGGAGGACTGATCAGATCCAGCTAATTCAGGGGCGAGGGCCAGCACAGGGCAGCTCTGCCTTCTGCAGGTTTGACCTTGGTCAGCACAGACCCCTCTGTGGCAGGCCCTCAGACAGCAGGAAGGAGGCTGGCAGGTGTAGACCGTGGGCACAGAAGTAAGGGTGGAGGGGTGCAGGAGACGTGGACAGTCATCAGGACTCACAGCTCAGATCCTGCTTCCTCATCTGTGCAAATGCATGTGTGCTTCATGTGTGTATGTACATGTGAGTCTAAGGAGACACAGTCCTTGTGCCACTACAAGCTCAGAAGGTAGCAGCACAGCCAATGGCTGGCGCAGACTCTGGCCCAGACCTAGGTTAGTTTCACTGAGGACCACCCCGTCCTTTTCTGAGTCACAGCCATCTGTGAGAATCTGACACAATTGACACAGCATCCCACCACAGAAAGGCTGCTTTGGAGTAAGTCAAGGTCACACCCAGCATCCACCTAGTTTGGGCCTAGTCTTCTTGAGGGGAAAAGGAACAGTCTTGGGCTCCTGGAGGCTGCACAGCCCCGCCAGTGGCTAGCCTGTACTGATAGCCCTTGGGCCCAGAGCTGCGGCCCTCGGTCAACTCAGGCAGCACTACAATGCTTGCCTGCCCACTCTGCGAGGCCTGAAGCCAAACCTGTCCCCTACCCTGCTCCAACCACATGTCCCTCCAAGCCAGCCTGACCCCTGGAGGCCCCATGGACTGACACAGAAACCCTATATGTAGGTCCTGATTGATTGGGGCCTTCAATGCAGCTGAAGGGCAGATGAGCAGGGCCCAGTCAGCAGGCTGGGGTCATCCTGGCACATACCATAGCAAGGGCCCAGGCCCAGGCCTGGAAACGGTGGGGCTGGGTGGCAGGCCCAGAAAAACACAAATCTGGCTGGAGCCAGACTTCAGTGCCACATCCACGTTTAGACAACTGGGCAGAGCCTTTGGGGGAGGTCAGAGCTGACCAAGCACTGTCTGCTTTGGGAGTTTTTGTTTCCTAAATTATGCATAAAACATGTACATTATGTGACAGTGGTATGCAGAAAGCACCTTGGGGACAGACTGAGACTTTGGGGGCACGTTCCTTGGGCTCTGACCCCAAGTCAGGCCCCAACCCTCACAAACCTTATGGGCTATGCAGCCCTCTAGCCTTCCTGTCTCTGCAGGGCCAGCTGCGTGTCCCCTCTAGGCTGCACTATGAACAGAGCTCAGGCATGGGTGCTCCCACGGCACCCTAGGGAGCCCAGTGCGCCTCAGCTCGTGGCCTCTGATACCCACCTCTTCCCTCGTGCACCAGCTATGGCCAGGGTGTGGCGCTAAGGACATGGACCCAACATGTCCTCCACACACAGCTTGGGGGAAATGCTCCTGTGGTCCCTGAGAGAACTGAAGTACCTCAGTGCTTAGAGCTTTCAGGGAAGTGTGGGGGCACCCCAACCCTCACACAGCTTGGTTCAGCTCCCACCTCAAGCCATGACTCCAACCAGCAGGACGGGAGGAGGGCTGCTAAGGAAAGGGGGGTCCTGAGGTTGCAGTCCCCAGGTCCGTGTGTTTCCCACCTCCCATATGACCACAGGTGCTACTGCTGACTTGCCCAGCTACTGAGGAAGCTGAGGCAGAGGGTTTCCTGTGGTACTGGGGACTGATCTCAGTACCACAGGAAAAAAAATTCTAAAAGCTGCCCCCAGCAAGGCACACCCAAGATGCCCTCCTCAGTCCCCAGAGCCAACCTGCAGCTTCCCTTCCATGGCTCTGAAGAACATTCTAGAACAGGCAAGGGTATGCAATGAGAGGTGACAACTAATTCCTGTTACACTACTAGTTCCTGTTCAACTGCTCAGGATCTTCTCCCAGATTAAAGAAAACACCAAATTGAAGCATGGTCACCATAGCTCAGGATGGGCAGCTGGAGCCACATGGTGTATGCAGCCCACACTGGGTCTCTGGGGGATAGGGGAGTGAAGTCCAGTACTCCAAGCAAAGAAGCACACACACAGTCTGTCTCAGACTTTACTCACTCCAATCCCACAGGCACAACAAACACTGCCCAGTATGTGCCCCCACCCGGGCAGAGCCTCTGCTTGGAACCAGGCCTCCTGGGGAACTTGTGAAATTGGGCCTTCAAAAAGCATACCCCAGGAGCTCGCTCTGTGGCCACCACACAAGAGCAGGGTTCACACTGCCCACAGGTGGCCCTCAGGGCCACCCCAGACTCTGTGTCCACACTGCTAAAAAGTCCAGAGGGGAAAGCTGTGCCTGGCAAACAGACCCGGAAGGGCTGTGGTCACTTTCTGCTGGCTCTCTTCGGTACCACCGCGGGCTCCAATAGCACCTGCTGGCGAAGCTGTTCAACCAGCTCCTCCACGAAGACCTTGAACAGGGGCACCGGGTCCTGAAGGGAAGAGGCTCAGGGTAGTCTAGAGCAACTGGGCCTCTGGGGTGGGCAGGTACCAGCCCCTGCTGGCCAGACATCAGGGAAATTGGGCATGACAGGACAGGGGCCCTTCATGCTCCATCAGAGTCATGCCAGCTTGCTTGCCCACCTGGAGGGCAGAGCCCACCCAAGAGACAATCCCTCTCCCTGGGAGTTGCAGGCATCACATGCCCACCCCAGGCTTCCCTGTGGTCTCAGATAAACCAAGCAGAGGGAATGGGACAACAGCTGATGCGCCACAGGGGCCCCTCCTGGAGCTACCAGACCCTCCCAGGAAAGCCTGGGGATGCCGGTGCCCCAGCTAACGCAGTGCCCAGTCCCTCTCCGCCCACTGAGAGGCTGGGGCAGGGGAGAGAAGGGATGAGGGGCAGGTGCCTGCCACGCTTCTCCCAAGCACAGCTGGGGTGTGCAGTCCTCCTCCAGGCTTTCTCCAAGGTGGCGCCCCATGTCCCTCCACCTGTGGCACCTGGGAGGACAGCAGGGCTGTGCACACTCATTTACCTTCTCCTCCAGGAGCCGCTGCTTCTCCATAGCCTCCTCCAGCGTCAGACCCACCCATTCGGCCTCTCCCTCTGGGATGGCAAACCCCTGTACAGGCAGATGGTCAGCAGTGAGACGGGGGCTGGCCAGGGGCCACAAGCAGCTGGGAGGGCAGGACAGGGGAAACCTTTACCTTGTACTTGTCGTAAATGGCTGCCCTCCGCTCAGGGTCATCAGGGTGCAGCTCAGGGTCCTGTCGGGCAAGCCTCAGCAGCATTCCTCGCTTCAGGTCCATCCCAAACTTAGAGCACAGGTCCTCCTTTGGAGTCTGGCAAGAGGCTCACATGGGACGAGGTGCTGACAGCAGGGCCCCATCCACCCTGCCAGCCAACCCTGCCAGGCTTCTTGCCAGCGGCTGGCAGTCCTGGGCCAAATCAGAGAAGGCCAGGCATGGTGGGCAACACCAGCACCCAGGCCTGGGTGAAGGAGAACAGAAGCATTTCCAAGAGCAGGAAGAAGGTGGCCATAATCACTCAGGCACCTTGGACAAGTCAGCTGCCCATAATGAGTGACTCTCCTATGGGCAGGAAGCTTCTTGGGGCTGCCCAGAAAGGGGTCGAGTCACATTTGTTTTACCAGTGATCCTCCACCCCAAACACCACATCCTCCAGAGTGGTGTCGCTCTGGCCTCCCTGAGGTCTGAATGCCCACAAGACCGCACTGTCATTACCCCCTGCTTGCCTTGAGAATGTAGAAATCGAACCCATAGGCTTCATCAATGAGATCCAAAGTCCGCATGGTCACGGTCACAGAGAACCTTTTGTCTAGGATCTCACTGTAGAGCTCACGCTGAAACAGCTGTGGTTTCCACACCTTCTTCACCCTCTTTGAGAGCTGAGGGTACAACCGAGATCTGTGAGTGCTGCTGCTTCTCCCGGGCCTGTGACGTTCCCCCAGTCCTCACCCTTTCTGGGAACAGGCTCCACCAACCACTGGGAATGGACAGAGCCCCAGCCTGGACCTCACTGCTCACTTGGGGGTTGGCTTCTCCCACCCTTGCCCCAAGGTTGCTGGTGTATGTTCCAGAAGTACTTGCAGCTTTGTAAAGGAAGCAAAGGCAGAGAGAGAGAAGCCAGGGAGGTGTCACTGGACACATGTCCTCTGAAGTCAGCAGCAGAATCCCCCCAGAAGCAGACTCAGGAGCCAAGCTGCATCCCTTGCAAACAGCCTGACTCGGTATCTATCGGCCTTTCTAATTTTGGCCACGAAGGAGCAATGCTAGCCCTCAAGGGTCACAAGAATTAGCACACCATGGCCAAGCCTAGCAGGCGGGTGACCGCCGACCTCCCTCCTCCAACTCTCCTGAACACAGGCCTCACCCCGCTCCTTGCTTCCGACCTAGCACCACCCGGGGCAGACACCCGGATCCAGGCGCACCCACCTTGTCTCCGTTGACGTATCTGTAGCCCAGGATCCATCCCTCGCCTCCCCACAGACCTTGCTGGGACTCGGGCGGGTAGTGGACGGGGATGGGCACGTCCTCCACGCGCTCCCGCTGCCCGCTCGCGGGGTTGAGCCTGAAGCGGGCGCCGTGGGGCCGGTAGTGCACGGGAGCGGGCGGCGGCGCGTCCTCCAGCGAGCGCAGGAAGTGCGCGGGCAGGCGCGCGCAGAGGCCCTGCCGCAGCTGCAGCCGCCTCCAGAGCCCCACGGGGAACCTGTGCAGCGGCATCGCTGCGCCCGGAGACGCGCGCCCTGCGCCGGACGGAGACGGAAACGCGCAAATCGGCCGCGACTTCCGCCCGCCGCCGACCGGCCGCGGAGCCCGTCCGTCTACCCTCGTCCCGCCCCCTTCCCGACGTCAGGGACCGCGGGGAGCGACCCGCGGAGACCGCAGTTCCAGCAAGGTACGGTCGGCAGGGCGCGGCCCGGGCTTGTCCCGCGAGGGGCGGGGTCTGCTGTCCTCCCGCCCACGGAAGGAGCACAGGAAAAAGACGTGGTGACTCATTTGGCTTGAAAACTCCCTGTAGAATATTAAATTCACCAGTCACATAAAAATGTCTTTATGCCTTGGAATGGTGTATCCCCTGAAACACCCTATGTTTCCCCTTTTGGAGGCTGGGAATGCTTTGGTGGCTGTGCGCAGGGTGGCTGGGACTGGGGGAACACCAAAGAAGACCCCGACCTGGACCAACCAGCCCGGAGAGGAAGCCCCCAGAGCCAGAGAGCTGGAAGCGCTGCCCTCCTGGTCCTCATCAGCACCAGTTTTCCAGGGGCACCGCACTCAGGTCTGGACAGAGCTCCCAGGAGCAGGAAGGCTGGGCTGGGTCTCCAGAAACTCCTCCCCAAGCTTCAGTGGACCCAGTGCTGGGGTCAGCGCAGAAAGATTCTCGTCAGACAAGGCAGGAACCTTGGGGTGAGCAGGTGCACAGGTGCCTTGCACCACTGTGCCTCACGGAGCCTTCAGAGCAGCTGAGCAGCTGAGCAGCCTCCTTCCGAGGCGGCTCTTCTCAGGAGGTGGCTGCACTGCAGAGAACAGGAGGGGGCAGGGCTCTGCTGTACCCTGAGGGTCGATCAGCTTTTTGGTGACCTTGTTTTTTTCCCACAGAAGTTGCTGCCAGGGGCGGGGGAGGGGGTCCCCATACCTGAGGCAGCTGGCATTCAGGGGCAGAGTGTAAGGGATGCTAGGAGTGCCCAGCTGCCAGCCTCAGTGGGCTGAGGTCTCTTTGACCATGGGTGTCTCACATCACAACTTTATAGGGGAACAGGGAGTCCTCTCTACACTGCTGGCCATCCCCAGGCCAGCAGAGCACATGGTACCTGTGGTCTCCAGGGGTCTCTGCAGAAGCGTTGAGACCTGTAGGGAGCTGGTTGAGTTGGGGAGTGGCGATCTCTCCTCTAGAGGAGGGAGCTAAGGTCTCAGGGTAATTTTATTTAGTTAAGATCTAATTTGGACAGGGCTGGACAGGGCTCCTCTCCCTTGGTCCTGCCCCTGACTGAAGAAGTTAGAACAGCAGGTGTCCCCAAGCTGGCCACAATCACGTCACTGTGTATAGCTCGTCCTGATTGTTCTTGCAGATCTGATAGTAGCAGGAGAATTTCTGTGAGCAGGCCCAGGGCTCGGTCTGCTCCTCCCGTGGAGGCAGCAGGAATGCCGCGCTCCCAGCCAGCAGTATGTGCCAGATGCTGTGAGTGTAGTAATAGTTGTCACTGGTCATCATGGAGGTATAGATGGCGACGCCCACAGAGGCCATGGAGATACCAGGCAGGAGGCAGAAGGCCCAGCGCTGCCATGACGTGGGGTAGCATTGGTGCCGGTGCCTGCAGCGGTGTACCTGGAGCAAACAGCCATACAAGGGTTGGCATAGGTTGGCTGCTCCCAGGAGTCCAGCATCAGTGGTTGTGGGGCTGCCCAGGTCTGGGCAGCAGAACCATGTGCATGAGTTGCTGGGAGGGGATAAAGGGTACATGGTCACTGGTCCTCAGACCCAGGTCTTAGACACACTGTTGGGTTGGGACTCTATGGGTGCCACCAGAAGCCCTTAGCACATGTGGGGCACTTGGGTCCTAGACTGGACGGTCAGAACAGGACTGAGGGTGAGGCTCTCTTCTTCCAGAGACTTCTCTGCTCCTTACCCACATGAAGGCCATGATCACAAAGGCAAAGAGGCAGGGCCCTATCGTGTTCCAGATGCCTCTGCGATCCAGCTGCAAGGACATGGCGATGACCAACGTGCCCAGGAGAAACAGAACCTGGACAAGACACAGGAATGACTGCAGGGTCATGAGAATCGTGGACGGGGGATGACACCCGGCAGGAAGGTGGACAGGTACACAGACCACCACCTACCTGCACCTCTGCCCACCCCCCTGGCTGGCAGAATTTGCTCTGCTCTGGCCACAAAGAGGGAAGTATCCTCCTCCAGCTCCTGTAGATTGGCCACATGTGAACTTGGCCCAGACACTTCAGGGGGAACTTGGCCAGGCAGGCCCCTCTGGAGATGAGGAGGTGATGCCCCTCTTTGAGCAAGGGCACAATCTGGACAGCCACCTGTTGCAGCGCTACACCTACACACTTGCCTAACCCCCTCACTCCTGGGTTTCAGGACATCCTCAGTCTTCCCTCAGATGGTTCCCGGGGAGAGACTCCCACTCCCAAGTCTCTGTCAGACACAACCTGACCTCTGCCCACACCTGCAGATTCATGGCCCAACACTCAGCCCTGCTGAACTCCAGCACTTTGGAGTTTTCTTCCCTCAGCCTCTGTGCCCTGACCTGGTTCCCATGGTGCCCCTGGAGGCAGTGCCTACAGCAGAAGATGTAATTCATGGGACCCGGAGACTCGTCTCACTGGTCAGGTCCAGCTGCTGTGGAAAACTCCCAAAGTGTCCTACGCAAGTGGGAACCCAGAAGCATGGTAGGGCTTCTTGGGGAGGGCTGACCTGGGGTAGGTTCCTCTCTGAGCAGGGCCCAGAAAAAGGCTGGAGGCCTTGCATGACCCCACCTATGACCTTCCTCCTGGTATCCTCCGATGGCCAGCATTGTTTCTCCATAGCTGCTGGGGCTTCTTCTGGGGATAGCTGACAGTCACACGAGAATCGAGGCCCAGGGCCTTACTATCTGCTCCTCACTGCCTCGTGTGTGCAACAACCAGGGCCTATGCTCCCCCAGAACCCAGCCCAGTCTCAGGTCACTCACGTGTTTTAGGACTGTCTTCAGCCTGGCCATGCAGAGAATCGTGACCCAGGTGGACACCCCAGAGCCCAGGAAATCGCAGTACTGCAGCGTGTCATAGCTGAGGATGCACAGGACCGCCTCCCCTGGCTGGTCACAAGCATGGTAGAACTGCCAGATGGGGCAGTGAGCAGCAGCTCAGACTTCCCCCCCAGAGGTCCCCAGAGGAGTGGGACAGGCCTACCGTGGAGAAGAACATGGTGTAGAAGTAGACAGAGGCCTCCACTAGGAAGGCACGGTGCACAGACAATACGATGGGGACCAGGAACATGAGGTTGCTCAGAGTGAGCAGCAGGGCGGCCACCTTCTGCTGGGCCACTGTCTGGGCCGTGCTGTTGTCAGTGCAGCTCCACCCACGCCAGCCTGGGGGCCATGCAGTGTTCAGGGGCCTGAGGTGGGCACCTGAGGCCTTCTGAATTCCAGGTCCCTTTCCTCACCCAGGTGTAGACTGGACAGGTGGGGACGGGTGGGAGCAGTGGGGAGCAGGTATAGATAGAAACTGACATGGACAGGGAAAACAAGTATGGGCAGGTTTGGATAGACATGGGCAGGTATAGGTAGGCCAGGGCTAGGGGGCCAAGGAGAGACAGCTCACTATCTCTGCCTGGGCAGTGGATCATGGGGGGAATGAGAATAGGGAGGAGCCGTGTTTGGCCCTGCTTTGTCTGCATGGGTGCTTTCTGCAGTCCTGGGGAGGCTTCCACAGGGGAGGCACAGGGCTGGGACACCAGTGTCAACAGAGACTGCCCTAGGTGTGTAGGGCCCAAGCCCTCACCTGCCTTGCAGCTGCAACCCGCATACAGGTAGCTATATCTGCGCAGCAGGAGGCACTGGCCGTAAGGTCCACAGTCATTCAAACAGGGTGCCAGGTACAGGTTGGTCTCTACAGGGACCATGGCCTGCTCACAGCCCCTGAAAGGGAAGGGACATGCAAAGGCTGGCCACAGCCCCTGGCCAGCCAACTCAGTACCACTACGCCCAATAGGCTCATGGACAAATGAGCCCATACTGAGCTCCATGCTTCAACAGCGTGGAGGGATACTCCTGCCTCCTGCCACATCTGTCAGGGGAGGGATGACCAGGCAGAGAGGGGGATCCACCCTGACACATGGAGACAGTCAACCCTTCACTTCTGTGGGGAGCCAGGTTTCTCTCCACTCCCCAACCACAGTCCTGATTAGGTGACAGCCACTTGTCCCAGCTCAGTTCACATACCCAGGACTCTCAGGGCACAGGAGCTGCAGGGAGAGGTACCAGCTGCCTGTCTCTGGGTAGGGGATGATGAGGTTGGCCACAGGAGAGGAGGCACGCAGAGATAAGGGGTAGCCCTGGAAGAAGGCTGCATGGAGTGGGAAGATCCATCAGAGGGGATGGAGGGGCCAGCCAGTCACCCTGCCAGTCATTCTGCTAGGTGCTGCCTGCCCACTTTACCTGTGGTGCAGTTGAGTGAAGTGTTGAAGCTGAGGAAGGCTGAGGCAGCATTCACACAGGCCACTATCAAGGTGTCCCCTGTGACCTCAGTCTGGAAGGGGAAGCAGTGCAGGTTAGGCCCCTGGAGATGCTGCACAGTGCCCATTCTGTATCCTAGCGAAGGGTGCTTCTCTCTCTCTCCATGCTGGGGATGGAACCCAGGGTCTCAAGGGTGCCCAGCAAGTGCAGGGGTGCCTTTCTTCAGGTTCCTGCTGGTCCAGGGTTCACCCTAAGCCTTCCCTCCTGGACCTGCCTCCAGCTGTCTCTGATCCTAGTGACTCCATAGCCCATTCCTCAAGCTCAGCTCTGGGATCTGCTGACAGGGCCAGGCTGCCTCGTGCCTGTTTGTGCCACCATCACCCAGGAGGGTGCCAAAGTCAGTGCACAAATGCCTGGGTAGGTCATTCAGTGCCCTGAGCCAAGTCTGGGTGTGAGCCACTTGCAGACAGCCCCAACAGGCTATCAGGACAGTACCTTGTTGACCCTCAGGGTGATGGTGAGGGAGCCCCCACTGTCCATGCCGGTATCAAGGCGGAGCCGCAAGATGGAGGGAGCGTCAGAACGCACCAGCACCGAGATCCCGTCCATGGGCTGAAAGCGCACAGACACTGTGTCTATGTCCTCCCTCATGACCGGGAAGCTCAGGAGACAGAAGGCGCCACCGCCCACCCCACTGCTCCTGCCCAGGCCCTGATCGGCAGGGCCTGGGGACAGCTGGCCCACGGAGGTATCATGGCTCTGGTTTGGACTGTTTCGCAGAAGGCGCTGGAAGGTCATGCTCCATGGCCTGCAGGCTGCCAAGAGTACCAGGCTCAGCTGGAGGAAAGCCTGGGGGCAAGGGTGGGGGAAAAGACACTCCCACCCACCCTCCCTGGCAGCCCACCTGTGAGGGCAGCTTGGGCAACGAAGGCCACTGACACCTGGGGCCCCGCCAGGCTCTCAGCTGTTACTTGCAGCCACCGGCCCCAGGGTGGTGAGGGCAGCAACAGACGACAGGACAGTGTGGGGCCCGTGCAGGTCAGCACCTTCTGGAAGTTGCTGGGAAGGGTGGCCCCACCCACCGTGAGACGCACAGGGCAGCCCGGGCTCCCACTGGACACACAGCCCTGCAGCTCCAGCAGAAGCTCCTGGGTATACTCAGGGACGAAGATCCTGCACAAGGTGGTGTCCTCCCTCAGGCCCTGTACTTCTTCCAACCCCCTCAGGTGGATCATCCGACCCACTCCCAGCAGGACCACAAGGCCCAGGACCCAAAGACTGGGGCCCTGCCAACCCAGGTCTTCCCCAGGCCCCACTCACTTGAGGTAGTTGGGCTGGGAGAGGAGAGTCTGTGGAAGGGGTGCATCAGGCTCCAGGATGGAGACCTCCATCGCCCGCATGACCAGCATGTCGGGCTGAAAGACGTAGGCACAGGTGGGAGCAAAGCCCTGGGGAGAGAAGAGGCTCAGGGTGTCAGGCAGTGCAGGCTGTATGGAGAGCAGCACGCTGAACCCAGAACAAGGGCTGCCCCAAAGAGGGGGATGAAAGGTCACCTACGTACCCAGGGGTTCCCAACCCCTATGGGTCAGCACCCTTACCTGCACCTCGATCTTCTGGGAGGAGGGAGGCAGGTGGGCAGCCACAAACCAGTCCCCGGGGGCTGGATGGGAGACGTTCACAGAGGTGTTGTCCAGTAGCATGGAGCTCAGCAATGCCCTGACTTGGAAGGAGGGCTGCTGAATGGTGTCGTTGGGAAAGCTCGTGCCCAGCGGGTTGACAACGGGAGGGGCCCCATAGCGGAAGTGCCTAGAGGTAGGAGGAGAAGATGGGGGTCAAGGTTCAGGTGTGGGACCTTGGTCAGGTGCGGGTGCTGTGGGCAGGTGGGAGGCTGGGCACTTACACGGTGATCTCCACGTCGGTGCAGGGCGTGCCGCTGCCCCAGGACATGTGCAACAGCCAGCGCAGCAGCACGGTGTCTGCAGGCACACGGAAGTGGAAGAGCCGGATGCTACCGTACCAGCTGTAGGAAGACAGCTTCTGCGGGGCCTGGGAGAAGTGCTCGGACACCAACCCGACCACTGTGGAGAAGGCAGAGTCAGCCAGCACCAGGCCCTCCTCCCTCCAGGGAAAGAGTGACGTGGGGCACGGGTCCTTCCCCGAAAGGAAAGGACTCCAGAAACTAAGTCCTGGGGCAGTCCTAAAGTCCCAGTTGTGCCAGCTTCGACCTTTGCAAAGGTCCCCACTGCCCTCTGGAGGTTGGCCCTGGTTTCTGGAATTTTCCCTCAGGCAGCCATTCCTCGCTCCTCCCCAGATGGCCAAAGTGACTTCTTATCCTGCAAAAGTTCCCAACAGCCAGCCCTTCTCTTGCTTGCCCCACATGACAGTCTGGCAGAGGTAGAGGCTGAAGGACACAGGAGGTGGTCAGGCAGGAGTCCCCACCCCTCCTGATGTCTGCCCTGGCTAGGCATGGGGATCAAGGGACACCTGGCCCCTGTGCCCCAAGTAGGTGAGGCCTCTAACTGACCTTGGGGCTCACATCCATGGGTGGCTATGCAGGCCAGAAGCAGGGCCCTGCATGGACATGGGTGCCCCTTCCCCTCACTAAGGCATGGGTCCAGTGGGTAGAAGTGAACAGTGCCCCTTCTGCCAAGATTAACGAGTGGTGAAGTGCTTCAGAAAGAAACAGTAGCATCTGGCCTCACTCTCTGGGCTGAGCACTCCTACACAGGAAGCCTCCGTCTGCACCCACAAGGGATGGGGAAGGAAACAGGTAAGCAGCTGGTTTCTCTGCCAGCCTCGTGATGCCTCCATAGAGGCACCTGGAGAAAAGACAGCAGCCTGCTGGCAAAGTCATGGAACACTAGAGGAACCTAGCATGGGGGCTGGGTAGGGGCAGGCTCTGCCCACAACTCATCACAGGCTTTTCAGGTGTCTGCAGGCCACCAGGTCCCACTCGCCAGGCTGTGGCCTGAGCCAGGAGCTGCTGCGGGACCTCAGGTGATATGTCAATGTAAGTAGAAAACTAAAGTTCTGGGAGCTGAGGCGGAGCATACCCCTGGCCCAGGTTTGTGGGATCTTGAAGAAACAGTCACCAGTCAAACCCCCCAGGCTCTGAGGGGTCAGTAAGGGGAGAACACCCTGCAAGTGCAGCTTCCTGACCATCCATGGGCAAACCCTGACTGGATCCCCACAATGCCAGCCTGAGGACACCTGAAACCCAGCTGGTGGTTGTGATATTTCAATAGGTAGACACGAGATAAGAGACCAGCTCGAGGTTGCCCTAAGACCTGACTCCATGCCCCCCAGGGCTACACAGCCTCTCCAAGCCTCCTGGAGACTTCTGAAGTTCAGCTTCCCTGCCCAGATGCCCACACTGCTATCTTGATGACATAACTGGCAGGCAGCAAGATAAGCTGAGCCCCACGAGATATCAGGAAGGAAGGGTAAGGAGGGCCAGTCATAGGCACCCCTCCTGTCCCACACACTCCATAGGCACAGAGTTGGGTGGGGAGGGCAGAAAGAAAGTTCCTGAGCCAGTCTTGAGACCCCGAGTATGGCACCTTGTCCCACTTCCTCCAAACCAGGACAGGCATCAGCTAGAGACCTGGCCAACCTCAGAGCCCAGAAGTCACAAGTGGCCTGCCTTTCAGCAGACCTGGGAGGAGGTAGGGGCTGATCCAGGTCACCAGGGCCCTGCCCTGCCCAGTCCAGGGGCTTCCTGCACCACCCTCCAGTGACCCCTTCACCCAGGTCTCATCCAGGGGATGGAGAAAGAGGAGAAAATGGGGTAGTAGAATCCAATGTAGCAATATAATCAGAGTATTTTCCTCAGGAAAAACTGTCTTTTAAGCTGCACCAAGCTCAGAAACCAGAAGGCATGGCCCTCAAGAAACAGGAGCTTAGAGGAGCAGTATTTCAGAGAAAGAGGGGAGAGGCTTTGCATGGGGAAGTGGAGGAACCAGCCCGAGGAGCACTAGGTGAGCCCCAGGGGCCCGAGTTACAGACTAGGTCAGGGTGTGCAGGGATTGAGGTGTAGACAGCCTGGATGTCCCAGTGCTAAGCAGAACCCAGAGGGGTGGCACACCCTGGTCTAGTCACCTCATCGGACCTCAGTCAGGGATGGGAAATCTCAGGGAGCAGAAATACAAGGGAAGCAAGCAAGTGCCTCACCAAGAAGGAGGAGGTGCCCTTTCTCCAGATCCGCCCTAACGGGCGGCTTCCTCCAGCCAATTGGGAATACAGCGGCCAGGAAGCAAGGCAAGCGGTTCAGAGAGATTGCACTGGTCTGGGGGGGGCACCACGTAAGGGGTGCACATGGGACCTCTTGGGTCGGAGAAGCTTCCTCCAAACTTTGCTCCTCCACAGGAGAGGGGGGGCCCTTGAACCTCTGCCCTACCATTCCTCCCAGCGGGTTTCCGACCCGGGCCCGGGGCCCTCCACCTCCGCGCTCAGGTGTGCGACCCGAACGCTCTGGGAGCTGGAGGGAGCCAAGCGCTAGCTCCAAGGGGCCGACCCGTCCGAGCCCCGGCTGGGGAACATAAAAGGGAGCACAGGCATCATCTCCGCCGAACGCACCACGAAAGGCGCCACTGGGTGGGAACCTTGGCCCTACGCCCGCGCCGGCTGAGCGCACAGGTGCCCCCAGGTGAGTCACAATCGGGCCCCGCCCCCAGGCGCGCCCCCCGCCCGCCAGCTACTCCTGATGGCTCCGCTGTCCCCGGCTCGCTCACCGCTCTTCTTGTGGTCGCCGGCGGCGGCCGGCGGGGGCCGAGCGAGCAGCAGCAGCAGCAGCAGCAGCAGCGGCCCAGCCACCGCCGCCGCCCGCGCCGCGCCCCCGGTCCCGGCCCGGCCCATGGCTCCGCGCTCGGCCGGCGCTACCCGGCCCGCGTCCCGCGCCGCCCGCCCCCGCCGCCGCTCGGGCAGCCGCCGCCGCCTCTGCGGCCGCCGCCGCAGTCCGGAGTCCAGGATCCCATGGCCCGGCCGGTAGGGCCGCCGGCGCCCCGGGCACTTCCGCTTGAGAGGCCCCGCCCCGCAGGGAGCTGGGGCCGAGGCCCCGAGTGGGGAGGGCGGCAGGGGCGGCGCGGGGGACGCAGGAGACACGGCGTAGGGCCGCGACCCCGCGTGCAGCGTCAGGGAGACCTGTGGCCCTGGGTGGGGGTACACGTGGGATGCATGAGGGAAGAGGTCCAGAAGAGACGCATGGGGGCCAGAGGGTCATGTGGGACGAGCGAGGGACTGGGGCCAGAGTGGCCAAGCGGGACGCATGGGGGGGGGCAGACGCGACGCAGGGGCACGGGGACCAGAGGGGTCACGCGGGACGCATAGGGGGATGCAGGGCAGAGGGGTCGCTTGGAACCGAGGGGCACGCTGAATGCGCATTGGAACGCGCTGTAGGTTCAAGGCGGCCGGGACCCTGGTCTGTTTGGCTCTGGAGCCACTGGGCCGGGGAACCTTGGGCTGGCGTGCTCCTTTCATAGCTGGGTCCTCTGCCGAGGCCTCTGGACCGTCACACCACAAAACCACTACCAGGATGGGTAAAAGACACGTTCATGAAAAGATGGGAGACGCTTCTTGCACATTTGGGAATATAGTAAATATAGTAAGGGAATAAAAGTGGAGATTCACACAGGTGGGTGGGATTAACTCCTCACCTTTTATGCTGCCGTAGTTTCCAAACAGATTAACGATTTAGTAAACAAAATGAAACCATAAAAGGCCTGGATGAAAACTGGGTAAACCCAGGAGGTATGAGAGGCCAGACTGGGGAATCCAATGAGGTGAGGTGAGCAAAACTGCATGTGCGAAGTTTAAAAAAAAAATTATAGACACACAAAATATACACATATTGTGTGTGTGTGCGTGTGTGGTGGTGCTCCAATTTATAGCTCACAAAGGTGATCCCAAGACTCTGATGCACAGAAGGTGGACTTTGTAAGGCTGGGAGATTAGGTTGCCTCAGGGGAGCCAGTGGGATTTCCAAAAATAGCAAGAGCAGGCAGCCTGGATTAGTATCTCCTGCTGGAGTCTTCCTGCTCCTCTTCACAGAATTGGGAGACTGCATATATATGTCCACCACTATTCTGCATAGATGTACCTTATCAGATATGGAAAATTGAAACAAACAAGCAAACAAACAAAAAACAGACCTGAGAAAAGGGAGTGAAAAAGAAAGGCATACATTGATAGTTTTCTCAGTGCATTCTTTCCCAATGAGAACAATTCCTAGAAAGGAAGCCAAAACATTGATCCTTCTCCAAATACATCCTTTCCCAGTGACAGTACAATGGGACCCTTAAGGGAAGGAGATCAACACTGAACACTGACCCCAGATCCTCCATTCTTCAAGTAAAAATATTGCCCAGTAAGAAAAAAATTTCAAATTCTTACAAAACCTGTTTCCTGAGTGCCCAAACTGAGAGGCTCACTAGACCACCCCTCAAAATAACCTATATAAAACTAGTCCCTTTCTTTGTTCAGTGGCTCATTTTCCGCCAGGAAAGTGGGTCCACCAGCACCATTTCATCCCTGTATCCCCTGTTCCTGTGTGAAAATTCATTCCTGAATAAACAACTGAGATGATTTGCGAGGTTTGTATTCTACCCAGGTTTTTTGTGCTAACACACCTAGATGATGGTCACTAGTGATATGGGCATTGGAATCATGGAGTATTCATACCATGGTGCAAATACTGTGGTGTACTGTGACTGCAAAATGAGAAAACAGGAAATGGTATGCACTGTCTGGGAATGTGCAACCAGGTACAGCAACATTAGCTGAAAAAAGAGAGGGCAAAAAAAGAAAAACTAAACAACAAACTAAAAGAATGCCCAGAACAATGCACTGCCATTGTTGTAGAAAAGGGGGAAAAATACATATCACTGCATGTGTCAAAGAATGTTTCTGGAAAGATCCAGCAGCAGATTATACTGGTTGATCCTCGGGGAGGGGAACCAGATGGCTGGGAATGGTGAAGGGCCCTACACACGTTTGAATCTCTGGAATATGGTACTGCTATTGGGGAAAGAGAGCTGACCCTGTGAGTCCAAGGCCACTGAAGGCACATGGAGGGTGTTGACTAGGAGGAAGCCCTGGGTACAAAGTCACTGGATCCCCCGCCCCCCCAATCTGAGCTAGGCCCTCTTTACCCGTCGATGCTGGAGGCTCCCAGGCAGTTATCAGTTTAAGGGGTAGAGGTCCGTTTGTGAATTTTGTTGAGCTGTGATTTTAGTGCACTGCACTCTATCCACTGGAGCGGTCCAGAATTGTGCTGGGACAGCAACTGTGGTCAGCAGAGGATGCTCCATTTGCTGCCCCAGGCTGGGCTCAGCCCCGCTCAGTCCTCCCCACTCCAACAACCTTCCCCCGAGTGTGTATTTGTGCGCAAGTTTCCTGTGCTTAGGTCCCCCAATGAGTGGGAACCAGACTGCAGAACTCCCCTCCAGGGCTCATCTGATGATGAGCTGCTAAGTGACAGCTTCAGAATGGAAGGAGTTCTGCCACAGGAAGCACGGCTCCATTACACCACCGGTTAACGAACCACAAATTAAAAGATGCCACATGGTTAGGGGGAAAAAAAAAAGGCACTTGCTACCCTCCCAGAGAATGGGCACCTCACTCTGTGTGCACAGGAATGTGCACAAACCCTTTTGAAAGATAATGTGTCAACATTCACATGAAATAGAAAACTCAAGGACCAGGGGACTGATACACAAAAGTGTTTGCAGTTGCAAAAACCTGGGAGCTCCTCACAGTTTGAGTACCTTATAGATATACTCTGAATATTGATGCTTCTTTCAGACAAGTCTGTGGGTCTTCTGATGGGTTGCCTATGAAGCAGGAAGATCCAGTTGCTGGTTAACATGGATATACCCTATTTCTGGGCAAACCAGACTACCTTACCCTCCCTAGCTCAGTCTGTAGTGAACATTGGCCCCATAGTGGACTACTCGTGGGGAGAGGGTTGCGGAAGGAATAGGGGAGATCCAACAATTGGTGTGCTCTTCAGCCAACCACAGAGGGTAATCACTGTGTGTGCTCTGGGTACAAATTTCAAAAGTTTAACAAATGGAAACAAACAAACAAACTTATAGCTCAGTTTGATCAAATAACCAGAGAAAGGGGCAGTACTTAGTTTTTAAGAGTGTTTCTTAGCTTCTGGCCCTGTTCTGGAGGCCAGGAGGAAGTGTGACAAATTCTCTCCTGACTGCCTACCCTTCCCCTAACCTATCCAACACTCAACTTCATCTTCTTCTACTTCCTTTCTAGCTGAAGGCAGGTGCTTGTCTTACACATATTGCAGGAAAGTCAAACCTTCCTTCATAACTTTTTCACCCAGTCCTTTTTATTTTATTTTGAGACAAGGTCTTGCTAAATTGCGAAGACTGGCCTCAAACTTGCAGGCCTCCTGCTTCAGCCTTCTGAGTCCCTGGGATTACAGGCATGTGCTACTGTGCCTGGCATGCTATCTTGTTTCTTGTTTCTGTGTGGTATGTCTTAAAATCAAAGTGTGAGTCCTCTTCCTTTGTTCATTTTCCCAACTTTTTTCTGGCTATTCTGGGTTTCTTGCAAGTCCACTGAATTTTAGGATCTGCTTGGTAGTTTCTAGAAGGAAGTCTGATGGGATTCTGGCAGGGATTGATTCGAGTCTATCGGTCAGTTTGAAAATATTGTCATTTGAACAATATTGAGTCTTTCAACCATGAACATGAGGTGTTCTTCCATTTATTTACAACTTTCTTTCGACAAAGATTTATAGTTTTCAGAGTATAAGAACTTAAAGGATATCAGAAAATACTTTGAGATGGATGAAAATGAAGACAAAGCATGTCAAAACTTTGAGAATTGAGCTGAAGCAATGCTTAGAGTGAAATGTATGGCTGCGAACACCTGTACCAAGAGGTACATTCTCAGATCAGCAACTCGTCTCCTACCCTAAGCTCCTGGAAAAAGAAGGCCACTTTTGTTCAACATTGTATAGAGAGTTGTATAGAGCAACTGGACAAAGATGAAAGAAGAAGTAAAGTTACCTCTGTTATTTTTTTCTTTTTTCTTTTTGGTATGGGCGATTGAACCTAGGAATGCTCTACCACTGAGCACATCCACAGCCATTTTTATTTTTTATTTTGAGGCATGGTCTCACTAAGTTGCTTAGGGTCTTTCAAAGTTGCCGAGGAGGCTGGCCTTGGACTTGGAATCCTCCTGTCTCAGCCTCCAGAACAGCTGGGATTATAGACATGTGCCACTGTGCCCAACTCCTCTCTTCTTATATGGCATAGATCATCTATGTCCAAACTCTCAAGGAAGTCTCTAGAAAGCTGTCAAAATTGATAAGTGGGGCTGGGGTTGAGGCTCCATGGTAGAGCACTTGCCTGGCATGCAGTTCTCCCACTGAGCTTCATCCCTTCCTCCCCCACTCCCCTCATTTTAAGACAGGACCTCACAAAATTGCCCGGGTGTGCCGGAACTTAAGACCCTCTTGCCTCAGCCTCCAGAATCACCGAGATTTCAGGCGTGTGCCACCATGCCGGCTCAGTTTATCTCTGGTTTCTGTTTGTGTTTGCAAGTATGACCCCAATTTGTCTCTTATATTCGCATGGAAATGACTCAGCACTCCCATTAGAGGCCCGCTGAGAATAAATGCGGGATCTTCTCCATTCAAATTCAGGGACTTAGCAGAGGCTGAGAAGCCCTGGCTTCCTGTTGCCCCTGACAGTCCAGGTCCACCCTCTAGTGCCATCCTCAGAACGAAGATGTGATTTCCAGGGTAGCCTCAGGTCCTGCAAGGCTTTCTGTCGTTCCAAAGAAACTGACCCCGGAGTTCGGTCCCGGTGTCCGGCAAAATGGGGCGAATTAGGACTTCCGTGGGACCTTCCATGAAAAATAGCCGGGCATTTGCGGTGCGGGCATGCTTAGCATGTCTGAATCTCTGGGTTCGCTCCCCAGATTTGCAAGAACATATCAAACAGTTGCGTTGGTACAGAGGCTGAAGTAACCCCAGCTGGATTTTATTAGTGAATTTTGTTTGCTTCAGATGTCAACAGAAACGGACTCAGAGTTTCCAGGTGCCTGGGAGCGCGTGGCTCGGTGGCCGGGGTCGGGGTCACGGCGGGGGCGCGCGCTGGGCGGGCCCGAAGCACTGCACCGAGCGAGGCACCGCCCCGCCCCGCTCTCGCTGCGCGCCGCGCCCGGGCCGGCCCGCGTCATGGGCCGCCTCTTCGGGCCAGCAGCGCTGCGGGCGCTGCTGTGCGGGCCGCGCTCCCCCGGGCCGCGTCAGCTGGTGCGCCCCAGCTCGGGTGAGTCGGGCTCAGGCGGGCGGCGGGCGGGTGGCCGCGGTCTTTGTTCGCGCACGTGCGGCGGTTGGCCAGGACGCGCGGGGCCTGGCGCGGGGCAGGGAAGGCGCGGGCTTGGCCCTGAGCCCTCTGTGCGTTCCCGTCCGGCGGGGCCCAGCAGCCTCAAGGCCTGGCTGCTTGGCTCAGGGGATGCCAAAGGCCAGGCGGCAGCCCTGAGCGTGATGGCGGTCTCAGTGGACCGGGGGCCTACTGGGGGCTCCCCATGGAGCCTGTGTTGCCGGGGCGTCTGTTCCAGGGCAAGCTGGGCCGGAGTCGGGACACCAGGCCCAAGATCGCCCGGCCACCCCTGCCCTGACGCCCCGCCCGCAGGCGCTTCTTGAGAGCCAAGTATCTTTTTACTTCCCCTCGCTCTGGAAAGTGAACGGCCGCCCCCAGGTACAAACCGGGCAGCACCGGCGACCAGCGAAACAAATACGCCAGCGTAGGGAGCTTCCCGCAGGCTTCACTCCGCCGCGAGGGGCGCGCTGGCCCCCATCTGTCCGCTGCCGCGCACTGCGCGTCGTGGTGGATTTTCCGAGGGTGCAGGATGGAGCACTACACCTGGCCCAGGCAGACTTGGTGTCCCCTCAGTCTGCCCACCCGCCTTGCTCTGGGAGTGCTTTGGTGCTGCAGGACGAGGAGGGTGCCTCCCCTCTCCCTGGCAGTGCCCTCTGGAGAGGGACTCAGCTGGTGTGTCCGGCCGAAGTTCCACAGCAGCGAGTTCCTACCTGGCTCCAGCCTCCTCGACTATGGATGATCCCTTCATCTTTCCTCTCAGTTTTTTTTTTTTTTTTTTTTTTTTTTTTTCTTGTTGTCAATCTTTATTTATTTTACTTATTTATTTATTTATTTAATTTAATTTTTTTTTTAGTATTACCTGTGACTTTAGTACCAATAGAGATTACAGATAGGTTATATCATATTACATTTATTAGAAATATTTTAAAATATCGTTCACCATGACTAGTTCACTTACATTTTTGTTATTAGCACTGTCATTGTCTTAATTAGGGAACATAACATTATTATTCCCACACTTTTATTTTTTAAAATATTTTACTTATTTATATGTGATGCTGAGAAAGAAATCCAGTGCGTCACTCATGCCAGGCAAACACTCCACCACTGAGCTACAACACCAGTCGTTTCCTTTCAGTCTTTCTTTTTCTTTTCTTTTTTAAAGATTTGTGGGATTTATTTTTTCTAGATTTTTTCATATATATATATAGGGTAATGTCTGCCCCAACCAGCTGTCCTTCCCATCCCCACCCACCCCACCCCTCAGGCCCCTCTGTACAATCCAAAGTTCCTTCATTCTTCCCTACCCACCCCCCACTATGGATAAGCATCCACTTATCAGAAAAAACATTTGGCCTTTGGTGTTTTGGGGTTGGCTTATTTCACTTGGCATGATCTTCTCCAGTTCCATTTACCTGTAAATGTCATAATTTCATTGTTCTTTAAGGCTGAGTAATGTCCTCTCAGTCTTAAGCCCCTTGTGTCCTCACTGACTGACCCATCTGCACTTCCCCTCATCTGGTTGCCTCTCATTCCTTCACCTCACACCAGAGGTGGTCTCTGGGCTCCTCACTATGTGGCAGGATGGAGTTCAGATAGCATCTGCCATTCCCTGAAGGATGAGTTGTACACACTTTCCAGGGCAGCATCTCCAGGCCCCCAGGTGGGCTGGGCTGGGCCTTCCAGGCTTTTGGGCTCATTAAGATGCCTTTCTTTTTTATTTTTATTTTATTTATTTATTTATTTATTTTTTTTGTATTGAGGATTGAACTCAGGGTCACTCAACCACTGAGCCACATCCCTAGCCCTTTTTTGTATTTTATTTATTAATTTTTTTGTGGTGCTGGGAATTGAACCCATGGCCTTGTGCTTGCAAGGCAAGCACTTTACCGACTGAGCTATCTCCCCAGCCCTGTATTTTATTTAGAGACATGATCTCACTGAGTTTCTTAGGGCCTAAGTTGCTGAGGTTAGCTTTGAACTCGAGACCCTCCTGCCTCAGCCTCCAGAGCCACTGGGATTACAGGCGTGTGCCAAGGAGTCCAGCTTTAAGATGCCTTTCAAGGGAAGCTGGCTCTATCCTCCATTTTGGGCAATTTTTTTTTTTTTTTTTTTTTTTTTTTTTGTACCAGGGATTGAACCCAGGAGCCCTTAACCACTGACCACATCCTGGGCTCTTTTTTATTTTTTGAGACAGGCTCTCACTAAATTGCTGAGGTTGGCCTCGAACTTGTGATCCTCCTATGTCAGCTTCCAGAGTTGCTGGGATTACAGGTGTGCACTACCACGCCTGACTTGGGCAGCTTTTGCCATTTTGTGGGAGAAGCCCATGGGGCGTGCTGCCTTGGGTACCCCTGGCAGGCAGTGCTAGGAGGCAGTGCCAGTTTGGGAGTGCTGTGCTTGTTCCTTCCAGAGCTGCCCTGCATAAGGCACTCTGAAGCCTGGTGACGTCTGCATCCTGGCAGGGAACCAGGTTGGGGAGATGTGAAAGGGTGAGGCAATGGCAGTCCCGAACCTCCCCACTTTTAAAGGAGGGCCCTCCTGGACCCAGGAGCGCACCCTGGTTGCAGTGAAGCCAGACGGGGTACAGCGGCGGCTCATCGGAGCTGTGATCCAACGCTTTGAGAGGCGGGGCTTCAAGCTGGTTGGCATGAAGATGCTGCAGGTATCAGACCCCTTGCGGTGTTTGAGGGACTGGGGGTGCTTCTTGGCCATTAATAGCTCAGCCCAATGTCAGGGGTGTTTTCTGACTTGGTGTTTGCAGGTGTGGGGAGGTATCTGTTCTGTGACTGAGTGCCAGCCCATGTAGGTATTATCTGCAGGGTGCCCTGAGGTCAGAACACCAGTGTCGGGGGGCTCATCGCTAGGGATCCCTTTTACCCCTTTCCCATGTCACCAGGCACCTGAGAGCATCCTTGCTGAGCACTACCAGGACCTACAGAGGAAGCCCTTCTACCCAGCCCTCATCAGCTACATGAGCTCTGGGCCCGTGGTGGCAATGGTATGACAGGACCAGGGTGGAGGAGGTGCAGTGTGGGTGTGTCCTCTACTAAGCACAGGGAAAGGGCCTGGATTGAGCCCTGGACTTGTGGTGCCCCCCACTGCTCTCCAACTTTTAGCTCTGTACTGCAGGTCTGGGAAGGGTACAATGTGGTCCGTACCTCCAGGGCCATGATAGGACACACTGACTCCACTGAGGCTGCCCCTGGGACCATTCGGGGAGACTTCAGCATCCACATCAGCAGGTATGGGGTCCTGATACATTGGGTCACCTGCCATGAGGGTGAGGAGGGCCAGCATTCAGGCAGCAGAGTGCTTTGAAGGCAGATCCTGAGAACTGGGTTTTTTGTGGGCTGCAGGTGAAGCCAAAGAGGCTTGATGGTGGGACATCACGACTAACACTGGCTAGAACAACTTCTTTCTCTGCCCTTTTTCGCACTTTAGGGATGATAACACATTCCCATTGTTTGTTGTGAGTGAACTCTGTGTTATGTGTTATCTGTCTTGCTAGATACCCCAAGGGGCTGGCACAGGACACTGGTGGGAAAGGAGGCTCCCGAAAGCTGGGGTTGGGCTGGCTCTAGAGGCTGGGGTGAAGGCTGTCTGGGCTGGTAGTGTTTTCCTTTTCCCTCTGCATTCACCTGCTTGCTCTCCTAGGCAGAGGGGAGCAGGGGAGCAGCAGATTGCCCATGGGACTCCCAGGTGCACACTGGAGCCCTGAGCCTCTCCTTTGCTGCTTGTCACCTGGCACAGGAACATCATACACGCCAGTGACTCAGTGGAAGGGGCCCAGAGAGAGATCCAGCTGTGGTTCCAGAGCAACGAGCTGGTGAACTGGGCAGACGGGGGCCACCACAGCAGCAGCTTCCAAGCCTAAGGGTTTGTGCTGCCCTCAGTGCCCCAGCAACCACCCAGGACCAAGTACTTGAGTCAGCAACTCAAGCCACACCCATCCTGTCTCCCCCAAACCACTTTTTTTTTTTTTCACTTTCTACCCCACCCCAGCCCAGGGAAGTTTGAGGCTGACATTATGTGCCTTTCTGTATCCTAAGTCAGCACAAGATTGGACCAAATCCTTTTGTACCAAAGTGCCAGGCAACCTTTGGGCATCTTCAGGGGTGACCTTACCTGCCTCAAAGGAGACACATTAAAATCCACTGCTTATAATGGGGGTGGTGTGCTCATTTTGACTTCCGCCATCTCTGAGACAGCAATGATGCTATTATGAAGTAGTAAATAGAAAAATATTGAAGCTTGCTGCTTGCACACACAGGAGGGGATCCCTGACATGGATGATTGTATGAACCAGACAGAGTCTGGAGCCCTCCAGCCTGAAATGTCGGAGAATTCTAGCTTAACCCTGCCTGATTCTGCTGAAGAGTGGCAGGGAGGGACAGGTGGGGACTGAGACCACACAAGGCACAATGAGCCTGTGATCATGGTCCTCCCCACTTGGTGGTCTGATGTCATTCGACACCACGAGCTGCCCAGCAGTTATATATATATATATATATATATATATATATATATATATATATATATATACATTTTTTTTTTTTTTCTGGCACTGCGAATTGCACCCAAGAGCTTCATGCATGCTGAGCAAGTGCTCAACCACTGAGCTACATCTCCAGCCTTTTTTAAAATTTCGAGACAGGGTCTCTCTAAATTACAGAGGTTGGCCGAACTGGCTATCCTTCCGCCTCTGCCTCCTGAGCTGCTGAGATTAAAAGCAAACGCCCGCGCCCACTTATCTTCACGTTGACGCTAGCTGCTCACATTTTGCATTTTGCCCCTGCGTCCCGAGGTCGCTTCTCTACAGTCCAGGTTATTGTCACTGGGAGGCCGACCCGGCCGTCGCTTGCCCCTCTTGACAGGGGCGATGGAGGTTCAGGGTCTGGATTCTCAGCATTGGCTTCTGCCTGAGCAGCTATGGGAGGGCACGGGTGCAGTGCTGAGACCGCTCTCCACCAGGCACACTGCGGGCGTGCTCGGGCCTTTTCGACCCTAGTCTCTTGGGGTCATCCACCACTGGGAAAGCGTGTAAGCGAGGCGAGGCCGTCCGCGCGCCCCACGAACTGGCCTTAGTCCGGGAGCCGGAGTGTCGCTGGGATCCTGTGGGATACTAGTACCGGTGGGAAGGACTAGCGGAGCTAGCTGCCGCGTCTCACTGCGCCTGCGCCAGGGGGGCGTGCGGCCCCGCCCACTTCCAGTCCCAGGGGGTCGCTCGCCCCAGGTAGCGGGAAGTCCGGGGGAGGAGCCTGTGGTGGGACGTCCTGGGAGGGGCGGGCCCGCGGGACTCCAGTCTCGGCTGGTGGAGGGCGGAGTGCTGTCCTCCCAAAGGTCCAAAACTGCTGTTCAGAGCCCAGAGGGTCCGGCTGTCCTGCCAGCTAGCCCGCCCGGAGCGCCATGGCGCAGCCGCCGCCCGACGTGGGAGAGGACGAGTGTCTTCCCGAGTACCGCCACCTCTTCTGCCCGGACCTGCTTCAGTGAGCTCCAAGCGGGGCTGCCCCGGCCGCGCGGGACAGATGGCCGGGTTGCAGACTGTGGGTGCGGGTTGTGGCGAGCCCGGCGGCCTGACATGACGGATGGCGCGCTCGCGAGCCGGGATCTCCCGCAAGCTTAGCGGAGAAGTCGGCTGGGGGTTGCAGGCTTGGTGCCGGGGGGGGGGATACGGGGATCGTGGTGGCGGGTGGTGGTTTTTTTTTTTTTTTTTTTGCTGCTGGAGATGAACGCAGGGCCTTGTGCTCCATCGGTAAGCATTCTATCATTAAGTTATACCCCAGTTCTAAAATCATTTTTTACCCCCAAAGACCCAGAAAGCCTAAAAAATTGCGTTTTATTTTCTTACAAAGTCCAACAGGATGGAAGGTCCTGTTCAGGGGATCAAAGTCCTCCACAGGTCACCTGCTCCCCTTTAGTTAACAGTATTTATTTATGCGGTACTGGGGAAATTGAACCCAGGGGCGCTTTAACACATCCCCAGCACTTTTTTTTTTTTGATAGGGTCTCGTTAAGAACCTTAACTTGTCCTCGTGCCTCAGCCTCTAAGACTCATCTTAGAGTCACTAAGATGACAGGCATGCGCCACCGTATGCCTTATTTTTTGTGGTACTGGGGACTGAACCCAAGGGAGCTCTACAAATGAGATGCACCCCTAGCCGCCCCCCACTTTTTTTTTTGAGACAGGGTCTTATTAAGTTGCTGAGCTGACCTAGAACTTGTGATTCTCCTGCTTCAGACTCCAGGTAGCTGGGATCACAGGTGTGCAGTGCCATGCTCAGCGACAGTGTCCTTTTAAAAGATTCTCCTTTTCTCATTTCAGGGACAAAGTGGCCTTTATCACGGGAGGTGGCTCTGGAATTGGGTTCCGGATTGCTGAGATTTTCATGCGGTGAGTACTGTTCTGGGTTCCTTTGTGCTGTCCTTTATTAACTCCTGCCTGAATCTTGGGGAGGGGTGGAGTGCTTCCAGAAAGGGCAGGACTTGGGGGTCTCTTATAGATAAGGAGATTGTATGGCTGTGGCTTCAGAGCCTCCTGAGGCTTTGAAGAGCTGGAGATCACAGTGGGCTGCCTCAGATCCTTTTGCTGTGCTGAACAGAGTGCCTCTTGGGACACAGATTCTGTGGCCTCAGGCTGGGATCAGTCACCCCACACCACAGAGGCTCAAAGTTAGGCTGATGGGGGGATGAGGACACCTCTTCAGTTTCCCCTGGCCCCTTGCTCTTCATACCAGGAGGTGAGTCCCACTGGATCTACTGCATCCACTCCAGGTGGACTCATCTTCAGGGCTGGTGGCCTCATGTGGGGCATGGCCACCCATGCCCAGAGTTCCTGTCTCCCATGGAACCTGCCTACAGGTGCAGATGGTGGAGCTGTCAGCAAGTGGACCAGGGGAGCACCCTGCCTGAGAACGGACTTTGTCCTTCCCTTCGGCTTCCAGGAAGGAGGGTGGGGCATGCAGGGCTGTGCAGGGGCTCATCTCTGCTGTTCCACCGTGTCCCACATACCCATGTGGCTGGGATACCCCAGAGGCTGGCCCATGTGGGAAGGGCAACCATACACCTATCTGAGGTCCCTCCAGGCTGCTCAGCCCTGCTTGGGCTCCCACGCCCTCTGCCAGCTGTACTGCCTGAGAGCCAGGGGAGCCCACTGGTACTACGTGCCATCTGGTTTTACAGGCATGGCTGCCACACGGTCATCGCCAGCAGGAGCCTACTGAGAGTTTGCATGGTGAGAGCCCCTCTCCTGTGGCCTGTCTACAGGTGGCTCTGGGGGCCCTGAACCTGGGCTGGGAAGGTCCTGAGGCCCAGGGGATGCCAATACCAAACCTTGCTCCCCTCTCAAATATGAAGCCTCAGTAGAAGTGGACTCCCAGAGACACCTTTGACTTTAAAAATCTGATTATTTGTCCTGTGGGGATCCTCATGTTAGAAGGTGATTTGGCCCAGGAGAATTCTCTGGGCTCACCAGGGTAATGAAGGTTGGCATCCCACTGACTAGGTCCTTAACCTGGGAGGAAACTCTGGACTCGAGTAGGGATTGGAAATCAGCTGGGCTGCCATTGATCAGCAATGATGGCATGGAGGGTGACCCAGAGGGACAGGGTGGGAAAGGTGAAAGGCAGTGGAGAGTGTGGATGTCTTACCCATTTCTCAGCAGTGCCCAGGAGGTGGCCACTTGCAGGTGGTGTCTTCCTAGAGTGGGAGCAGCAGAGTCATCATCTGCATCAGGTTCTGAAGGTCCTTCTTGAGGCCGGGGCTGTGGGGCTGTTGCCCACCTCTCTTCCTGTCTGGCTCTAGGCTGCCAAGAAGTTGATTGCTGCTACTGGCAGACGGTGCATACCTTTATCTATGGATGTCCGAGCTCCCCCAGCCATCATGGCCGCTGTGGACCAGGCACTGAAGGAGTTTGGCAAAATTGATATCCTTATTAATGGTGCGTTGGACAGTGCTGTGGTGCTGAGGGAGGCTTGAGGCTTCTGATGGTTATAGTATGGTGGTTGGGAGGCCCCTGAGCTCTGGTGGAGGGATAGGAATGGCTGCAGAGAGCCTCAGTACCTGCACCAGGTACAGCTCTAACCCACACACCTGCAAGACACAGGCTCCAGGCTTGTCTCTGTTCTTTCCAGGTGGTAGGTTAGTTCAGTCTCAGCGCAGGAGGATTCCCTATGAACATGACTGAATCACAAGTCAGGGGTGCCTTTTGTCCTGAAATTTCCAGTTAGAAAAAAGTAACAGGGCTTGGGGAACAACTCAATATTAGAGTGAAGTGTGCAAGACTTCAATGCCAGCAACACACACAAAGTAGTAGACTCCACTGTTTAGGTACAGTTTTTTTTTTTTTTTTTAACAGAATAATTAAGCATTTATACACAGAAATCCACTCCACATATTTCTCGTATTATTAAATCTTCTATTTGTTGCAACTGATGAACAATATTGATTTTTTTTAATGTTACTGGTTTGAACCCAGGAGTGCTCTACCACTAATCTACATTTCCAACCCTTTTTTGTATTTTTTTTTTTTTTTTTTTAAACTGGGGATTGAACCCAGGGGAGTTTAACCATTGAGCCACATCCCCAGCCCTGTTTTATTTTTTATTTTTCTTCTTCTTTTTTTTTTTTTTTTTTTTTTTTGCGATGGTGGGGATCGAACCCAGGCCTTGTGCTTGCAAGGCAAGCACTCTGCTGACTGAGCTATCTCCCCAGCCCCTATTTTTTATTTTGAGAGAAGTTGCTTAGGACCTTGTTAAGTTGCTGAGACTCGCTATGAACTTGAGATTCTCTCCTGCCTCACTCTCCTGAGCTTCTGGGATTACAGGCATGCACCATTGCACCTGGCTCCAGCCCTTTTTATTTTGCAAGAGTATCATTAAGTTGCTGAGACTGGCCTCCAATTTGTGATCCTCCTGCCTCAACTTCCTGAGTTGCTGGATTATAGGCATGGCCACCACACCCACAATACAATATCATTAATAGTCTAGTTTACATTAAGGCTCACTCTGCTGAAATTCCCTTTAAAAACATCTCCTATATTGGTTTCCACAGAGTACTACAAACAGGGTAGCTTAAAACAAAAGAAATGCTCTAAAAAAAAAAAAGAAAAGAAATGCTCTCAGTTCTGGAAGCCAGAAGATGCAGTCAAGGTGATAGCAGAGCCATGCTCCAGGAGAGAATCTGCTCTGGGGTTTTATCTTCGTGCAGAGTGTGGGGCAGGCCTTGGTGTTGCTGGAGTGGGGCTACATGGCTAACCTCTGCCTCTGTCCTTAAACAGCCTCCCCTCTGTGTGGTCTTTACATCCTCTCCTAAGGACACTATCATGGAATTTAGGGCTCACCCTAATTCAGCATGACCTCAACTTGACAGCATCTGCAATGACCCTGCTTCTACCAGGCACAGTGGCACATTGCTGTAATCCCAGCAACTCAGGGGGCTGAGGCAGGAGGCTTACATGTTGGAGGTCAGCCTGGGCAATTTACTTGCCTCAGAATAAAAGAAATGGCTGGGGAGGTAGTTTAATGGTTGAACACTCTGGGTTCAATCTCTAGTACAAAAACAAGGGGCTGGGGAGATAGCTCAGTCGGTAGAGTGCTTGCCTTGCAAGCACAAGGCCCTGGGTTCGATTCCCAGCACCGCAAAACAAACAAACAAACAACAACAACAAAAAAGCAAAGCACCCTATTTTCAAATAAGGTCATGTTCACAGGTCCCAAGCTTCTTGGAGGATAACATACCATCCTGCCTTACTCTTGCCTTTCAGGAACTTGCTTGGTCTCCTACCCTGTCCAGCATTGCTTTCTGCCCATCGGGTGTCAGGCTCACTGTGCACCCTCCCTTTGGGCCTCTGACCTCCTGGCATCCTCTCTTCCCTAGACTTCAGCATTATCTGCTGTCTCCTCTGCAGGTGCGGCTGGAAACTTCCTGTGTCCCGCCAGTGCTCTGTCCTTCAATGCTTTCAGGACTGTGGTTGACATCGACACCATTGGCACCTTCAATGTGTCTCGTGTGCTCTATGACAAGTTCTTCCGGGTGCGTGTCCTCCCAGGCAGGCCCTCCCCTCTGCCAGCTGCCCACTTACCACCCTCTCCTGTGTTATAGGACCATGGAGGGGTGATTGTGAACATCACTGCTACCCTGAATCTCCGGGGGCAGGTGCTCCAGATGCACGCAGGCTCTGCCAAGGCGGCCGTGGGTATGGGAACCCCTTCTGGTCTTCCAACTTGGGTTCCCAGGAGGTCCTCTCCTGACCATCCTGGAGGGTGTAGTCTTTGGGTGAACCTGAGTCCAGTGGTGGGTAGTACAGGCCCTGAGCCCACATTCAGACATATGAGTCACTCAAGGAAGCAGAGCAGCAGCCCCTGCTTCCTCAGACCTGCCCTAAATCTGCATCTTTCATGCAGATGCGATGACACGGCACTTGGCTGTGGAGTGGGGTGCCCAGAACATTCGCATCAACAGCCTTGCCCCAGGCCCAATCAGTGGCACAGAGGGCTTACGGAGACTGGGTAAGGCTTCCAGGGAACACAGGCCTCCCGTGGGGCAATCCAGGGTATTGAGCACCCACAGATGCTGCTGGAACCCTGGCGACACTAGCTCCATCCATCATTTTCAGATGTGGTTCAGGAGCAGAGCTGGCTGGGGAGGGTAGAGGACTCTGGTCCTGGGGCTCACTGCAGCCTCCCCCTGCTGCCCTCCAGGTGGCTCCCAGGCCAGAGTGAGCAAGAAAGCCCTTGCAAGCCCCCTGCAGAGGCTGGGAAACAAGACGGAGGTTGCCCACAGTGTGCTGTACCTGGCCAGCCCTCTGGCTTCCTTTGTGACGGGGACCATGCTGGTTGTAGATGGTGGGGCCTGGCTGACATCCCCTAATGACACCAAGCAGCTGGCAGACTTTGAATCCTCCTCTGCTAAGCTCTAGGTGAGGTGCTGCTCCTGCTTCTGGGGTTTACCTGTGTCCGTGGATGTTCCTGGCCACACCCTGCAAGGCAGAGCCATGGAATTGCAGAGTGGGCCACCTGCTAATGCCCCAGACTGACTTGCCCCCAGCTGTGCAGGAGTAGTACAAAGCCACTTGATCTTCCTCATTGACCTCAGCCTCTGCTGGAGCAATACGACTTTTGATAGAAAGTATTGTATCCAGAAAGAGGGAATACTTCCAGGGAGCTGTCTCTGGCACACTCTTGCCACCGGCAGCAGAACCAAGAGCATTGGGTCTGGCAGTACAGCTCTTTCTGGGGACTGAGCTGTACCTGCACTCTGCCTTCCCACAGCCTGTATCCTGGGCAGGAGTGGCCAGCCAGCCAGCCCAGCCTGCAACCTCTCGCACAGGGGTCTGAGCACAGTTCCTAGAGTTTTGCCAGGAAACGTAGTATCTTTAAAAATAATCTTTTTGCTATGAAAATACCTATACATTGGCTTTGTAGAAGACTTTATAAGGAAAAGAAAGACCATTAAAAAGAACCATTCACCCTGTAATTCAGAGAAAAGGATGTTTCCCATCTTTTTTTTTCCTCCTCCTCTTCTTGGCCTGGACACTCCTGCAGCCCTTTCTCTCCTGGCCATTCTGCACATAGGAGAGGGCAAGTAGCAGAGCTACCCCACTTTCAGCCCAGACTTCAGCCCTGTGGCTGCCCTTGTGGAAGGGCACTTCAGCCCACTGGTTCCCCTCTTCCCTGGCCTCCCAGTTCACCTCCACTTCTAACCCCAGACGTACTCAGGCTTCAGTCCCAGGAAGGAGATGTCTGATGTAGTTTCATTCCTGCCTGTCCTGTTTGGCAAACACAGTACTGAATTTACAATTGTCCACTGGCTTTAGAGAGACTTGATTTCAACATGCTGTTCCTAATCTGTAAAGTGGGAGACCTGCCCAAGAGAGGCTGTTATGGCTGTGCATACCTGCCTGCCAGCAGCAGCTCTGTGCTGCCACTGTAGCGGAGATCCTTATCCCTCACCCTCCCAGTCTTTTCGAGGTGCACATGATGTCCAGCCTTGTTCAGTCTCCCCAAAGGTCCAGATGTGGCCTCTGTGGGGCCTTGATAAAAGGGGGCTGCACCTGGAGCCTATCTGTGGACTGCATCTGGGACTTGTGTCTACACTAGGTTCCTGGGTGTCTCTGATAGTCAAAGTGCCTTTGTGACACTAGCCCCTCTGTGCAGGCCACTGGTGCTAGTGACACTTCAGGACTCTCAGCTCCTCGTCCTATCCTGGCCTACCTAACAGTAGCTTCAGTAGGGACCTTTCCTTCCAGCTTCTCTCTGTGGCCACGACATAAACTGTGTAGTCCCTGACTCACAGCAAGGTGGGTGGGATGCTGGTGTCTGTGACTTCCCTCTGCAGGGCATGGGGCCCAGCATGAATTGGGTATAGCCCTGGGTGAGGCCCCATCTGAGCCATGCTGCCTTGGAATGAGCCAGAAAGCCCAGTGTGATCTGGGGAGGTGCCCTGCTTATCTTCAAACCATTCAGAGGCAGGAGTGAGCTGCCTCTACCCCAGTCCTAGGTGAAGGCTACTCTCCCAGTGTGGGCCTGCCTGGTAGCCTAGAGGGGCAACCGTGTGGGTGGTCATGCAATCCCAATATAGGAACAAGACCCAGTGGGCAGAGCAGGCAGCAAGTCCCAGGGAGTTGCCTTGCCCTGGAAAATTCTTTCCACCACCAAAGTATGATGCTTGAAGTACTGTGGCTTCAGGCCATCACCCAGATAATCTCCCTGAGAGGAGGTGCCTTTATCTGTCCTCAGCCTTTGCAGGGGATGGCTGGCCTGCTGGAGTACTGCCTGCTGGGGGCTCAGCTTCTACAGTGGGCTGCACCTGCTGGTTAAAAGTTTGGGGGCCAGAGTGTGGTGCCATTGCATCCTCTAGTGAGACCAGAAGCAGGGTCTGCATGATGCTATTGGGAAAAAAAGAAAACAGTTAAAGACAGTTACTATGGAAGTATGGAGAGTGAGAAGCAGAGGCAGTCACAAGCCCTCTGGAATGCAGAGCTCTCTGGCTACAGCTTGGGGCCTGCTGTCCTTTCCCTATCCTTTGGGGGATAGTCTGCCAGTCATGGCCATCAGGCTCTGTTGCCCTTGAAGGCAGTTAAGATGGGAACATTGCCCAGCAATGGGTCTGGTTAGAAAAGAAGTCCCCTCCAGGAGAAGAGAAGAACCAGGAAGTGGGCCTCAGGGCTGGGCCTCTTACTACAGTGGAGTCAGTCCCCCATTGCCTGCATGTTGAAGGCAGTTTGGCTATAGGAACTGACCTAGATAAGCATTGAGCCATGCCCCCAGGCTTTTTTATTTTTTATTATCTTTTTTTGGTACCATAGTTTAACCCAGGGTTACTTAACCACTGAGTCACATCCTCAGCTCTTTTTATTTTTAAACAAGGCCTCGCTAAGTTGCTGAGGCTGGCTTTGAACTTGTGATTATCCTGCCTCAGTCTCCTGAGTTGCTGGGATTACAGGCATGCACCACTGCACCTGGTCTTATGGTTATCTTAAAGACAGAAAAGATGCCAGGTTCTTTGAAAGGATGGGTAACTTTTATTCCTTTTGTGGTGCTGGGGCGGGTTGGTGCATGCTGGGCAAGGGCTCTACTGCTGATTCATACCCTAGCCCAAGAGGGATAATTCCATCTATGTGAGCACTGGGCAGAGAATTTTCTGTATCCTTGGCTGTGGAAGCTGACTGACAGGCCCTGACAATGCTAAGCTTCCCCCTGCAATAGCTGAAGCTGTTTAACTCATCCTCTGGGGCTGGATGCGTGGTTCAATGGTAGTGTTTGCCACATATGTGTGAGACTCTGGGCAAACAAAATTTGATCCTTTGAAAACTATACATAAAAACAACACCCAGGTCCGAGATGGAAACCAGCATGTCCTCAACAACGGTTCAGGAAGAAAGTGCATGTGATGAAAGGCACTGTGTGCTGTATCTGTTGAATCAACAAGCAAGCAAATCCCAGCTTCTTTACCCACCCTGTCAAGAGTTGTGCAGGTTATTTCCCAGCTATCGCCATGATTCATAGGCTGCAGCAAGCATATGGGTATACTCATGTTTCATAAAGCAAAGAGAATCTTGAAACTGCCCAGAATAAATGATGATGATTTGGGGAGTTCCACCAATGACTTCTGTTGCCATGGTAACCTGGAGCAAGCCAGCTCTGGCCTGTGTGTACTACAAACCCTGGGACCAGCACCTACTCCCCACACTTTCCTCTTGCTGGGAGGTTTTCCCAGATGCTAGGATCTACTGTCTGTCCCCTTCTCCTCCTCCCTTCCTAGCCTGAGCACTGTGACACCTGCTAAAGCTGGCCATCCCCTTGGGGCAATGGCAGACAGATGAGGATGCCTTTCTAACTTGGACATTTGTCCACCCACCAAGTGAGCCAAGTGCCTGGGACCCAGAAGAACATGAGCTGAGCTGCGTATAGTGGCCATGCCTGTGACCCTAGCCTCTTGAGACAGGAGAGTCATAAATTCTAGGCCAGCCTCAGCAACTCTAACACCGAGCAACATCCCCCTGGATTCAATCCCCAGTACCAAAATAAATAAAATGAAAGCATTAAGTGACTCCTGGGAGAAGCTGATGTCTCCAGTGGTTCTCTGTCTTCTTTCTGCCTGTGTCCATGTGGGCTCACTGACTGAGGCGGGGAGAGTGAGATGATGGATCCCAGAGAACCTTGTCAGTTGTGACATTTGAGGCTAGCAAGTGTTTCTCTGACCTCCACATCATTTCATCCTTTATCCTATGAGACAGACAATAGCTGCCTGACAGCAGTCAAGCCTCTTCCTTCAGGCAGCCAGCAGCATCTTATATGTGCCTGGCTCTGTACTGAGGCCTGAGCCTACTGCAGCTGGGGAGAAGCAGGGCAAGTGGGCTTAGATTAGAACTTCCTGTGCTGGCCTTAGGTCTGGGCTGGTGTGCAGGCCCCAGAGTCTCCCTTAGGGACACATCAGACAGTACTTTTCTTTTTGGTGCTGGGGATCAAACCCAGGGCCTTGTGCTTACAAGGCAAGCCCTCTACCAACTGAGCTATCTCCCCAGTCCTCAGACAGTACTCTTCTTTATTTTTTCACGGTAGTAGGGATCAAACTCAGGGCCTTGTGCTTACGAGGCAAGCACTCTACCAGCTGAGCTATTTCCCCAGCCCCCAGACAGTACTCTTGAAGGCATGTGGCAGACCCCTCCGGCCCTTTAGATCCAAGAAGGGAATGTCTGGAGAGCACTCTGGGTCTCTCACAGGCTCCAAGGCAGGGCAATGCAGTGCACCAGAAATTAGTGAAGAATCTGGGACCCAGAGCTATGGAGCCCAGAAATGAAACAAACCTACCTACCTTCCTTCTGCTCTCTTTCTGTGCTAGAATCAAACACAGGGCCTTGTGCAGGCTAGGCAGGAGCTCACCAGTAAGCTCCATCCCGTAGCCCTTCCTTCCTTCTCTTGTCCCTTGGGCATCCCAGCCCCAGTCACCAAGTTGCACAGGCTGCTCCTTCTGCCAGTTGACATCCAAACTCTTGGGAAAGATGGTTTGCTCTGTTTGGATCATGTGTCGGCTCTCTCAGTAAACTCATTTGATGAATGTGTCAACTCCCCCACAACCTGGGCTTGGAGAATACTGCTTCTAGAAAATTGGGCTCCTAGATCCTCCACTTTGGGTCCCGACCTACACTAGCTCAGGTCACTACAGACTGATGTCATCCAAGCATGCTGATAAGCATCCCTATGTGTCCCATGTGACTGCATGGGTCTTGGGCCCCTTTTCTGGTGCCAGGTAACATGGATAAATTGGAAAGCAGTGGGGAGATGGGAGATGGTGCCAAAGAAAGAATGAGAAACACGTGTCAGAGATATAAAGAATTACTTTTAACTTCCTAGCATCTCATGAGATGTGTATAATGAAGTGGGCAATGACTTGAACCAGGCATTCCTTGACCTAGGGCAAAAGTTGTGAGCTGCTAAGGAAAAGACTTGGGCCAGGAGCCTCCCATAGCCACACACCATGTGGGAGGCACGGTAGGTGCCATGTGGGCTCTTGACAAGTTCCAGGCTATGGCTGGAGGTGCTTTGTCATCACAGGAGATAGGAAGCCAGTGCCAGCAACTTCAACTGAGATGTTAAAATAAGAAAATCTGCAAAACCTCGGGCTGACTCAGAAGGAATTAAACTGTGCCTTAGAAACTCATGCTCTATTTTTACTCTGAGAAGTGTACTTTACCGATTTTCAAGGTGAGAAAAAAAATTCCTTCCCACTGAATAAAATATCAGTAAACAAGGGCTGGGGTTGTGGCTCAGTGGTAGAGTTCTTGCCTTTCATGTGTGAGGCACTGGGATGGACTCTCAGCACTGCACATAAATAAATAAAATAAAGGTTCACAACAACTAAAAATATACATAAAAAAAAAATCAGTAAACACATAATGGAGGCCAGTGGGGAGTGTAATCTAGACCTAAAATTGACTTCTTGCTCAGTTTGCTTGGTGAATACACAATATTAAAAGGGACGTGGCAGGCAGTGTTTGCTTACAGTTTTATGATGGACATGATAGACTGCATATGCGCAGAGTGCATTTTTGGACGAGTTGTGACAGCTGTCTGTGCCCCTGGAACCTCATAGTCAAAGTGATGAGCATGCATATCACCTGTCCAGCCTTTGCCTGCCAGTCATGTCTTTCTTTCACTTCTGCCCTCCCCCATCACCAGGTGACCTCTGATCTGCTTTCTGGTCCTATAGGTCTTTCCTTCTCTCCACCCCACAGCACTGGAGATTGAACCCAGGGGTGCTGTACCACTATGCTACACCCCCAGCCCCCCTTTTTTTCCTTTTTATTTGTTCTTTTCAGTTACACATGACAGTAGAATGTATTTTGACATATCATATATACGTGGAATATAACTTTGCATTCTTGTGGTTGGACATGATGTGGCGTTACACTGGTTGTGTATTCATATATGAACATAGCAAAGTTATGTCCGATTCATTCTACTGTCTTTCCCATTCTCATCCCCCCTCCCTTACCCCTGTTCCCCCATTATTTTTATTATTTTTTTAAAATTTTGAGATAGGGTCTCTCTAAGTTGCCCAGGCTGACCTAGAACTTGTGATCCTCCTGCCTCAGCCTCCTGGGTCCTGGCAGCAAGTTTGCATTTTCTAGAATTTTATAGTACTGGAATTGTGCAGAGTGTACCCTTGTTTGGTTCATTTTCTTGAACATTGATGTTTTGAGATTCATCCATGATACTGTGTGAATCCATGTTCCTTTCTTGTTATTCCTGAATTGTCTTCCCTATGAATGTTTGTTGATTCACTGTGAGGGTCCAGGGTCCATTTTCAAAATACAGTATTTGGCTTTAAATGCAAAATTACTGGGGATTGAAGAAAATCAGAGGAAGAGAAAATAGAACAAATGGTTACCAGCTCTTAACACCTGAGTGTGACAGATTCATAGCCCCTTGACAGAGGTAAGGGGTAGGGGCTGGCCTGAGGGACAGACTTCATCTATGGTGGCTTTCCCACCGCCAAAGAACAAAGGGAAGTAGGGACAGCTAAAGTTACATTTTTTTAAATAACCCAACAGGAGACAGCAAAACTTAGGCAGAGTTCAGCCCCTCAGTGTTGCAGCCTCCCAGGATACCGTGTCCACTCAGTCAAGCCCTCTATCTATCCTGGCCACCTCCATCCTGAACTGCAAGCTCCAAGATGTAGGGCTCCCTCAGAGTGCAGGTATCCAGCCCTGTGTGGCCCTTGGTGCCGGCTGGGTGGGGGAGGCGCATGTGGAAACAGACCCTTGGGATAAGGCTTTTTCAGATGCACCACCAAAAGCCTGCTCCCTGCCTTCAGGCCTGGGCCTCGGGGGCCACTGCACTGTGACCCCTTCCTCCCAACTCCTATTCAAACTATCTTTAAGTCTTAGTGGTGGGCTGGGGTGCAGCTCAGTGACAGGGCACCAGCCTAACATGTGAAGCCCTGGGTCAATCCCCCCTGCCCTCAAATTGGCTGATAAAGGAGGCAATGGAAATAGGTGGGGAGCTGTGCATGGTGGTGAGACACTGTAATTTCAGTGACTTGGGAGGCTGAGGCAAGAGGGTCACAAGTTCCAGGCCAGCCTGGACAACTTAGCAAGGTTCTAAGTAACTTAACAGACTGGAAGGAGACATGACAGGTCTGAACAGCTGACTGAGCTTTCCAGTGTTGATTTTAATGTTTTTTAATTAAAAATTTTTATATTTTAATGAATTTTTATTCTCCAAAACTAATATGTTGAATTTTGAATTTTTTTGATTTTCATTTTTTATGTTGCTCCCCCCCACCCCAGAGTTACAGGCATGAGTTTATTAGAAGAAATAGAAAAGGGGAAGGGGGACAATCTCAAGGGAGAGAGTGGAGATGATTTTTTTTTCTTTGAATGCAGTATCTTCTTCATGAATGGATACAGTAGTTACAAGAAAATGACAACAAGATTTGAGAAGGGAACACCTCCTTACCTTTTTTTTTTTTTAAATTAGAACATTATAGTTATATAATATAGTGAGATTCATTTTGACATTTTCATAAGGGCATATAACAGTTTTCTTCATTTCAATCCCCAGTACTACCTCCTCTCTCTTCCTCCATCTGTTACCCTTATTCCACTATACTGGTCTTTTATCTATGCATTTAAAATTGAAATGCATTGAGTTATATTCATACATACACCTAGAATAATTTGTTCTGTTTCATTCCCTGATTCTTCTTTCCTTCCCTTCCTCCTTCCCCCTTGGTGGGCTTCTACTGTACTAATCTCCCTTCTATTTTTGAGACCCCCTTTTTTATTTTTGTTTTTTTTCCCTTTAGCTTCGGAATATGAGAGAAAACATTCCACCCTTGACTTTCTGAGTCTCACCTTTCTTTTCTGAAAGCCAGACTCACAAAATCTGGCGCTACATGTTGGAAATTTTGCTATGGGAGATAACTCAGTTAATTAACAAGCTCCTGGATGTACACCTGAAAGCAGGTTCAGGCAAAGCTGCTTAGGAAACCACACCTGGAGCTGGTGGTCACGTCTGAAAAATACCGCTCATACTCGCTTGCGACGAGGGTTAAATTTAGCTCCTCGCCCCGGGGGCAGCTCACCACTCTGCCACTGTCACTGCCTTTCCTGCTGCCCAGTGCCCATGACCCAGTTCCATCGATGACAGTGACACTAGGGACAGAGGCCGCCGACACCCAAGAGCTTGGGAGGCTGGCCGAAGAGATCAGCTCCTCACGCCTGTAATCCCAAAAGCTCCGGGGGATCACAAGTTTCAGGCCAGCCTCAGCAACTCAGTAAGGCCCTAAGCAACTTAGCGAGATCCTGTTTCAAAATAAAAAAAAAAAGGGGGGGGGGGATATAGCTCAGTTGGTAGAGTGCTTGCCTCGCAAGCACAAGGCCCTGGGTTCAATCCCCACCCAGCACCACAAAAACAAAATAAAATAAAAGAGCTGGTGATGTGGCGCAGTGGTAAAGCGACTCCGAGTACTCCCCCCCGAAATACAAATTCCGTGAACAGACTTCAATCGAGAGCCTCAGCGTGTTGCCACGCGTGCGGGGATGCGAGTCAGGTGGCTCATTTGTGGGGCCCACACACTCGGGAAGGTGCCCAGCCTGCCTCCCGCGCGACCTCTGCAGCAACTCGACCTCTGCTGCGCGGCTGCGGCGCAGCGCTCCCCGCACCTACCTGGGAGCTGGGCGTGCGCACCTCTCCTGGTTCTCTGGGATCACCACGTGCAGTGACCCCGCGCTTCAGTCAGACGCCCGCACTAACCCGGACTGCAGACGAGGACGAAAGCCACTTCCACAACCCGCGAAGACTCATGCCCGCCCCGCCCGCGCCAGGGCAATTATAGCCCGCTGGCGGGGTGGGGCCGACGGGCGCAGCGTGATGACGTCAGGCGCTTGGGCGGGGCCGCGCGGCGTCACTCCGGTACCTCAGCATCTCACGCCGGGTCTTCTCGCCTCCGCTCGGCCGTCGGCCCCGCGGCCGCCCGCCGCCAGCCCTCCGCCCTCCGCCCTCCGGCCGCGCCGCCGCCATGGCTCCGCGTCCGCCGCGCCGCCGCGCCGTGGGCCGCTAAGGCGCGGGCAGGATGGGCGAGGGCGGAGCAGGGCCCGAGCGCCAGCCCGAGCAGCCCGGGTGCCCCGCGCGCGCCCGCCCGCGCCGCCGCGGGGATGCCCGCGCCCGCCGCCGCGCCCTGAGCGCCTTTGTCTGCCGCCCGCGCCCGCCGCACGCCTAGCTCGGCCCGGCCGGAGCATGGAGCCGGGCCGGCCGGCCTCACCGCCGGGCCGCGGCGAGCCGGCGCGCGGGGCCACGGAGCCGGGGGACCGCGCGCCCTGCGTGCTCTCCCGGCGCAGCCCGGGCCCCGCGCTCGCGCGCGCGGTGGGCGAGCGGCCGCCGGCGCGGCCCGGCCCGTCCGCCGACCCCAGCCCCGCGCCGCTGCCGCCCGGCGAATCCGCCGCCGGCCCGGAGGACGACGCGCGCCTCCGCGCGGTGTTTGACGCCCTGGACGGGGACGGGGACGGCTTCGTCCGCATCGAGGATTTCGTCCAGTTCGCCACAGTCTACGGAGCAGAGCAGGTATCCGGCCGGCTTCCGCGGTTTCCCTCAGGCTGTGCTCCCGGGATCGGGACCCGCGCCTGCGGGGTGCGCCCTAGCTGGCCCAGACCCTGAGCCGCCCGTGTAGGGCGCCGCCGCTGCCGTGCTTGCTTGGCACTGGTCCTTCTAGATTTCGTCTTTTCTAGTCTGGGAGACAGCGCTCACTGAAGGATCAAAACATATTGGCTTCTGTGCCTCGGTGAGCAAGGGCAGGAGGGAAGCCCAGTATAGCAGGACTGCACCGGGCCTGGTCCACCTTCGCGAGAGGGAGACGGCACAACCGGGCGGCGGATGCCCGGCTCACGCAGGGTCCCGCACAGGGCCCCACGCACTTCGCTGCGGCTGCTGGGGACACTGGTCTCAAGACGCAGCCCTTCCTGTCTCCCGCAGCACTTGCTGGAGTTCAGGTGGAGGTGACAGCAGGCTGTTGTGCTCTTATGACTCTGAGACATCAAGTAGGATACCGTGTTCGCTTTTAAAGATTTGCTTCAGTGCAGGAAATCCCCGAAGCGTCGATCTGCTCGTTTTCATGTTATTCGTTTCTCACACATGCAAGCATTTGTTAAGTGGGTGTTCAAGAACATATGCGTGTTTGAGCCGGGAGTCTTCAAGAGGTAAAAATTGACACACTGCTGCCGAGGGTGTCAACAGTAACATTAAGAACGCATAAGGGGACGGGCTTGGTGGTGCACGCCTGTACTCCCAGGGACTCAGGAGCCCAAGGCAGGAGGATCGGGAGTTTAAACTCAGCCTCAGCAACTTAGAGAGACCCTGTCTCTAATAAAATATTAGAAAGGGCTGGGGATGTGGCTCCATGGTTAAGCGCCCCTGGGTTCAATCCTTGGCACCAAAATAAATAAATAGATACATAAATAAATAAAAAACCTCTCAAGGGACCCATATATCCCCCTTCCCCCAGAACTGACAGTACCCATTGAGACCTGCACCCTCCTGCACATCAGTATGGAGGTCAGCCTGGTGCTCACCTTCATAGCTCTGGGCTGCAATATATTGTTGGGTCGGTCTAGTTGGCAGAGATGTGTCCCTGGTGACTTTCTGTGTGGGTAGCTGGATTGTGGTTGCTGGTGCAGGTGTTTGTTTTTTTTTTTTAATTTTTTTTTGTTGTTGTTGTACAGGGACACAATATCTTTATTTATTTATGTGGTGCCGAGAATTGAACCCAGTGCCTCACACATGCCAGGCAAGTGCTCTATCACTGAGCCACAATCCCAGCCCTCGTGCACGTATTTTTAAGGCCTTTCTTTCTTACCCCTGGTGATGTGTCTTTCCCCAAACTTCCTCTTGCTTCCTTAACATAGTCAGAGGTGTCAGGCCAGCACCACATCTGCTTTTCTTTACCCGACTACTCATTTGTGTTTTCACTGGATAGATGCCATGGTTCTAGGAGGTGGGAACTGGGCAAGCAGGATTCATCCCCACTTTACAGCTCAGAAGCTGGAAGCCCAGAAGGTTATGTAGCTCTCCCAAAGACCCAGATAGTGCTAGAGGAGGGAAGGAACTAGGTCTATTGCTCTTCACCCATAGCTGACTTTTTAGGTGGGGTGGCACAGAATATGTCCTACCAAGTTTCATCTTACTGACTTCCATAATTCTCTTTAAAAACATGTTTTGTCATAATTTTCCCAACCAGTCATGGTGGGATAAATTTTGGATTTCTATTTGGGGCTGAGCTTGTAATCACAAAGTAGAAATGGGTCAGAATTCTTTGCTTGATGGTTCTTGGTGGAATTTGAAGGGGGGGGTGAGTGCATGGCTCAGGACTTGGTTGGTGTGGGGATTTGGAGGGGATCTTTGCTTCTTCTGTCTCTTCTCCAGCTGCTTGGAAGAAGCAGTGCAGGCTGATTTAGGTGTCCAGAATCGAATGAGCTTTCAGGGTGGTAGAGAGAAGCTCTCCATTCCTCTGAGCTGCCTTAGTTACTGTTTTGGAGCAGATAATGTACAGTGTAATGAAAGGTTGTTTTTTGTTCCTGTGTATGGTTTAGTAGCCTTTATTATCACCTAGGCTTGCTTTTTTTTCAGTTCCAAGTCAGAAGACATTATAGAGGAGCAAAGACCAGAAATATTGTTGATAGTGGACTAGTTTAGAGAAAAGTGGGAGCATTCCCCCTCATAATGAATGTCTTAGGTTTTATTTATTTATTATTTATTTTGGTGCCTGGGCTGGACCCAGGGGTACTTTACCACTGAGCTATGTCTTTTTTTTTTTTTTTTTAATTTTGAGACAGAGTCTCACTAAGTTACTGAGAGTCTTAATTGCTGAGGCTGGCCTTGAACTTGCCATCCTCCTGCCTCAGCCTCCTGAATCACTGGGACTACAGGCATGCACCACCACACCCAGTTTACTTAAAAACTTTAAAAAATGAAACACGTGGTAAAGTCGAGAAAATGTTTAGTGAGCTTCCAAGCCATCGCTTAGTCTCCAGTTTCAGTAGTCTGACTTTATCTGTATACTCTTCCCTCTCCCTTTTTTCTATTCTGGTGGATTGAACCCAGGGGCATTTTTTAAAAAATTTAATTTAATTTATTTTTTTATTGTAAACAAATGGGATACATGTTGTTTCTGTTTGTACATGGAGTAACAGCATACCATTTGCGTAATTATACATTTACACAGGGTAATGATGTTTGATTCATTTTGTTATTTTTTCCTTCCCCCCACCCCTCTCACCCCTCTTTTCCCTCTATACAGTCCCTCCTTCCTCCATTCTTGTCCCCCCCCCACCCCCCATTATGTGTCATCATCCGCTTATCAGCGAGATCATTTGTGCTTTGGTTTTTTGAGATTGGCTTATCTCACTTAGCATGATATTCTTCAATTTCATCCATTTGCCTGCAAATGCCATAATTTTATTATTTTTTATAGCTGAGTAATATTCCATTGTGTATGTGTGTGTGTGTGTGTGTGTGTGTGTATATATATATATATACATACATACCACAGTTTCTTTATCCATTCATCAATTGAAGGACATCTAGGTTGGTTCCACAATCTGGCTATTGTGAATTGAGCAGCTATGAACATTGATGTGGCTGTATCTCTGTAGTACGCTGATTTTAAGTCCTTTGGGTATAGGCCGAGGAGTGGGATAGCTGGGTCAAATGGTGGGTCCATTCCAAGTTTTCTAAAGAATCTCCACACTGCTTTCCAGAGTGGCTGCACTAATTTGCAGCCCCACCAGCAATGTATGAGTGTACCTTTTTCCCCACATCCTCTCCAACACCTACTGTTGCTTGTATTCTTGATAATCGCCATTCTAATTGGGGTGAGATGGAATCTTAGTGTAGTTTTGATTTGCATTTCTCTTATTACTAAAGATGTTGACCATCTTTTCATATGTTTGTTGATTGCTTGTAGATCTTCTTCTGTGAAGCGTCAGTTCATATCCTTAGCCCATTTGTTGATTGTGAACCCAGGAGCATTTTATCACCAAGCTACATCCCCAATCATTTTTATTTTTATTTTGAGACAGGGACTTGCTAAATTTCTGAGTCTGTCCTTGAACTTGCCATCCTCCTGGCTCAGTCTCCTGAGTCACTGGGAGGAAAGATGTGCTGCTTTACCTGGCCTCTACCCTATTTTTTGTTTCTGTTTTTGGTACTGGGTATTGAACCCAGGGGTGCTTAACCACTGAGCTGCATCCCCAGTCCTTTGTTGTGTTTTATTTAGAGACAGGGTCTCTCTGAGTTGCTTAGGGCCTCGCTAATTTGCTGAGACTGGCTTTGAACTCATGATTCTCCTACCTCAGCCTCCTGAGTCACTGAGATTACAGGTATGCACCACTGCTCTTGGCAGCTCCCCTGTTTTTTTTTTTTTTTTTTTTAATTTTTAGATGTTGATAGACCTTTATTTTATTCATTTATTTATATGTGGTGTTGAGAATTGAACCCAGGGCTTCACACATGCTAGGTAAGCACTCTACCACTGAGCCACAACCCCAGCCCCCCTCCCCTGTATTTTTGAAGCAGGTTCCTGACATCATGTAATTTCATCCATAAATACTTCAGTATATATCTGTATAAAATAAGGTTTCTCTTTTTATAGATTCATTTTTCCAAATTCCTAGGGACAGTTCAGATAAGCCAGATAATAGTAAAGACCACAAGTTTATGTACTTTCTACCTTGAGATTTCAAAATACTGAGTGCATGAGACTCCTAGGCCAATCACATTACCATCTTTGATGGTAGCAACTCAATTATCTTGAGTTTTGTCTAATTTTCAGAGGCAGCATGTCCAGTGTCTCTGTGTAGCCTGTTTATGAAGACAGCATTGTAAATAATTTAAGTGGGTTATCTGAATCTTTAATAGGAGTGACTCCCATTTATAATACAGACAGCTGCCATGTCTCTCTTTCTGAGCAGCGTAAGAGTGTTTGGGTCTCCTTATGTCTGCTGGTGGATCAGGTGTGGCATAACACCACCCAGCATTAGGTTATGGAGATCAGCAGATGGAAGGAGGAAAGGGCCACAGGGGAGTGCTATGGTTGTATGTTGAAGCCAGGATTTATAGTCAGATGTGCCTGGGGAGTGGGTGTGAAGTTCAAGTCCTCATTGACAGGAGCCCTTACATTGAGGGGGCTGATGCCTTTCTAGTGGCCATCAGCATGTCATACAGTGAAGGTCCTAATGTGCGTCTGTATGTGGGAAGGGGTTGGTTCCTTTCTCTCTGCCTTCTGAAAGTAATTAGTTATACCCTAAAGACTGTCTGCACATTTTATTTTTATCATCACTTAAGCTTTTTCATTTTAGCAGCCACTGATCCTTCCCAGAAAACAGCCACTGAGCACTGAGCACCCTTCAGTAACCTCAGTGGGCCTTGCCCGTCCTCCTCAATGCTTGTAGGAGTGGGCTGAAGGAGTATCCACCTAGGTCTCCTGCTTTCCATTCCTGCATCCCTGCCAGCGGGCAGTTGGCAGTTCCTATGGACGTTGGACTGTGCCTTTCATTGCTTCAGTGTTCTTTCCAGTCTCTACCCTGACTTTGGACTTGAGTGGGTGTGTGTGAACTGGGCTGTGAGTTGAAGTGGTGTGTATGAACGTCTGAGAGCCAGCAGATGTGTATAGCTCTGGGCCTGGGTGTTCACAGAATTGCCAAGAGGCAGTTGAAGTTCCTTTTTGGGCTTTGGTTATCGCAGCATGGTTAGGGTCTAAAAAATGCCTTTCTGTGGCCAGGTGCAGTGGCTACACCTGTAACCCCAGACTTGGGAGGCCGAGGCAGGAGGATTGAAGTTCAAGGCAGCCTAGGCAAGTAAATGAGCCCCTGTCTCAAAATAAAAAATAAAAAGGGCTGAGTTTGTAGCTCAGTGGTAGAGCACCCCTGGGCTTAAGCCCCATTACTGTGGGCTTATGGGTGCATGCATACACACACAAACACAAACTAGGACTAGGGTGTGGGTCTGTGTTAGAGCTTTTGCCCAGCATGCAAAAGGCCCTGGATTTGATCCCCATAAGCTAAATGATGCCCATAAAATAAGAAAAACTAAGATTGCTTGTAATCCTACCACCCAGAGAATATGTAAATTAAGATGCCTGTAACACATGTTACATGGTACAAAAATGATGTAATTCCCATGTCTGTTGCTTGGAAGCTGCTTTTTTTTGTTTGTTTTTATTTTTGTTTTTGTTACTAGGATCGAACCCAGGGCCTTGCACATACTAGGCAAGTGCTGTACCACTTAGCTACATCCATAGCCCTTTTTATTTCTTTCTTTCTTTCTTTTTTTTTTTTTTTTTTTTTTTTTTTTTGACACAGTGGCTCGTTAAGTTGCTGAGGCTGTCTTGGATCTCCTGCCTCAGCTTCTGAGGAACTGGGGTTATAGGTGTGTGCCACCGTGCCAGGTTTGAATTAGCTTTTGATCTGTGTTTGATTTTTGATATCAATTCAGATTGCACACTTGAATATTGATTCAGACATATGCTTTAATGGAAGTCTAAGAAAGCTTACTTGCCCCTGGGAAGATTCAGAATTGTCTGTCAAGGACTATTGCAGTTTACGATCCAACTTAACAAAAAGAGACTGTGGACAGGGCTATAAAGGGCACCAAGCTCAGCACTTGCTTCCCTTCCACATGCTCAGTTAGTTTAGAGTCCAGAAACAATCTGAACCTTAGTTATGGTAGAAATACCTGGCAAGAGGTATTTCTTGTGTAGTCCTTGAGGGTGATAATTACAGAGACTCCGGACTCACTTAGACTGGCACTTACCAGTGTGCTGAATTGATCGAAAGTGTACAATATGAAAATCACACATGTAACAAGTCTTGAGGGAATGCTTGTGTCTTCCTTCCTATGTGCGTGCTGGGAATGTGCGTGGGAGGGTGTGGTGGTAATGGGGTTGGTTTTATTTGAGATATTGGCTGAGTTTTCTTTTACACTGCTGGTTTTATTTTAATTATGTTGAAAAGTAGTGTTTCTCCACATGGCTCAAACTTTGAACAATACAAAAGGGAATCTAGTAAAAAGATTTATTACAGTCTTTAGAAAAAAATATTAAGCTCTGAAGAGAAAACATTTACATGTTTTTGCTTTGACTCAAATTAAAACTTATATTGATAGCTAAAATACATCTAAAGAAACTCAGATTTTCCAGTAAATTAAGTAATTTTATAGAACATCAAATTAGCATGTGCAGATGCTTATTGAAGATGGACTATTAATTTTTATTGATATTTGGAAGAATGCCTGTTACTAGATGCCTGCAGCTGGGCATGGTGGTGTATACCTGTGGTTCCCAGTGACTCAGAAGGCTGAGGTGGGAGAATTGCAAGTTCCAGGGCAGCCTGGGCAACTTAGGGAGACCCTGTCTCAAAATAATAAAAAGGGCTGGGAATGTGACTCAGTAGCAGAGTACCACTTGGTTCAGTCCCCCCACCAGTAAAAGCAACCAAACAAGTACCTGCCATTTTGGAATGCTGGCTTCCAAATAGGCATCTGGCTTCCACTGCACTTTACCTAATGCTTACATGTTAAGGTAAGAAACTTTAAAGAACGTCCAGGGATTAAACTAAGGGTCACTGAATCACTGAGCCACATCCCCAGCCCTTTTTTGTATTTCATTTAGAGACATGGTCTCGCTTAGTTGCTTAGGGCCTTGCTAGTTGCTCAGGCTGGCTTTGAACTCATGATCCTCCTGCCTCAGCCTCCTGAGTCAGTGAGATTACAGGTGGGCACCACTACACACAACTTCAAAAGAATTTCCTAATGGAAAGAGTTATAGTAACTGCAGTGTAATTTCCAGAAATCCTTGATACTGGTAGATTAGACTAAATGTGTTCCGTGTCATGGTGAAGGAGGAAAATAAATTCTTTCAGTAGACAGAGTTTTATTTTCCTGTCTGGGTATTTCACATTTTTAGGCAAATTGGTATTACTCTTGCTTTTTTTTTTTTTTGGGTACAGGGGATTGAACCCAGGAGCACTTAACCACTGAGCCACATTCCCCATCCATTTTTTTAAATTAAAATATTTTTTATTTTTACAGACACATTTTGATTCTTTCTACACAAATGGGGTACAACTTTTCATTTCTATGGTTGTACGCAACGTATATTCACGCCATCATGTAATCATACATATATACAGGGTAATACTGTTTCATTCTACTGTTTTTCCATTCCCACCCCCCCTCCTACCCTCTTTCCTCTATACCATCCAAAGTTCCTTCATTCTTCTCTTCTCCCCGCCACCCCCCATCATTGTATATTGTCATGCACTTATCAGAGAAAACATTTGGCCTTTAGTTTTTGGGGCTTGGCCTTAGCATGATATTTTCCACCTTCATCCATTTACCAGCAAATGCCATAATTTTATTCTTTATGGCTGAGTAATACTCCATTGTGTGTATATACCACAGTTTCTTTATCCACTCATCTGTTGAAGGGCATCTAGGTTGGTTGCACAATCTAGCTATTGTGAATTCAACAGCTATGAACATTGATGTGGCGACATCACTGTAGTGTGCTGATTTTAAGTCCTTTTAGTATAAACTGAGGAGTGGGATAGCTAGGTCAAATGGTGGGTCCATTCCAAGTTTTCTGAGGAATCTCCATACTGCTTTCCAGAGTGGCTGCACCAATTTGCAACTCTACCAGCAGTGTATGAGTGTGCCTTTTCCCCCACATCCACACCAACACTTATGATTGCTTCTGTTCTTGGTAATAGCCATTCTAATTGGAGTTAGATGAAATCTTAGGGTGGTTTTAATTTGCATTTCTCTAATTACTAGGGATGGTGAGCACTTTTTCATATATTTGTTGATCACCTGTATATCTTCTTCTGTGAAGTGTCTGCGCATTTCCTTAGCCATTTATTGATTGGGTTCTTTGTATTTTGGGCATAAAGTTTTTTAAGTTCTTTATAAACTTTGGAGATGAGTGCTCTGTCTGAAGTGTGCGTGGAAAAGATTTTCTCCCACTCTGTAGGCTCTCTTTTCACATTATTGATTGTTTCCTGTACTGAGAAAAAACTTTTTAGTGAATCTATCCCATTTATTGATTAGTGCTTTTATTTCTTGTGCTATGGGGGTCTTGTTAAGGAAGTCAATTTGATAATATTAATTCTGCCTATCCAAGTCCTAAGCCGACATGATGGAGATTGGGGCCTACTTTTTTTTCTATTTGGTGAAGGGTCTCGGGCCTACTTCCTAGATCCTTGATCCATTTTGAGTTGAGTCTTGTACACGGTGAGAGATAGGGGTTTAGTTTCATTTTAATGCATATGGATTTCCAGTTTTGCCAGCACCATTTGTTGAAGAGGCTATCTTTTCTCCATTGTAAGTTTTTGGCACCTTTTTCTAGTATGAGGTTACTGTACTTATGTGGGTATGTCTCTGTGTCTTCTGTCCTGTACCATTGGTCTACCTGTCTATTTTGGTGCCAGTACCATGTCGTTTTTGTTACTGTTGCTCTGTAGTAGAGTTTAAGGTCTGGTACTGTGATACCTCCTGTATCACTCTTCCTGCCCAGGATTGCTTTGGCTATTCTGGGTCTTTTGTTCTTCCAGATTAATTTCACGATTGCCTTTTCTGTTTCTATGAGAAATGTCATAGCGATTTTAATTGGAGTTGCATTAAATCTGTATAGCACCTTTGGAAGTATGGCCATTTTGACAATATTAATTCTGCCTATCCAAGAACATGGGAGATCTTTTCATCTTCTAACGTCTTCCTCAATTTCTTTCTTCAGCGTTCTGTAGTTGTCATTGTAGAAGTCTTTCACCTCTTTGGTTAGATTGATTTCCCCAAGTATTTTTTTTTTTTTTTTTGAGGCTATTGCAAAAGGAGTTGTTTTCCTCATTTCCCTTTTAGATGTTTCATCGCTTATGTATAAAAATGCTTTAGATTTATGCGTGTTGATTTTATGTCCTACTTTTTTGCTGAATTCATCTATGAGGTCTAGAAGTTTTCTGGTGGAGTTTTTTGGGTCCTCTAAATAGAGAATCATGTCATCAGCAAATAGTGACAGCTTGAGTTCCTCTTTTCCTATTCATATCTCTTTAATTTCTTTAGTATGTCTAATTGCTCTGGCTAGTGTTTCAAGGACGATGTTGAATAGAAGTGGTGAAAGAGGGCATCCCTGTCTTGTTCTCATTTTTAAAGGGAATGCTTTCAGTTTTTCTCCATTAAGAATGACGTTGGCCGTGGGCTTAGCATAAATAGCCTTCACAATGTTCACGTATGTACCTACTATCCCTAATTTTTCTAGTGTTTCGAGCATGAAGGGGTGTTGTATTTTGTTGAACGCTTTTTCTGTGTCAATTGAAATAACCATATGATTTTTATCCTTAAGTCTATTGACATGATGGATTACATTCATTGATTTACGGATGTTAAAACATCCTTGCATTCCAGGGATGAACTCCACTTGATCTTGTTGCAAAATTTTCTTAATGTGTTTTTGGATACGGTTTGCTGGTATTTTGTTAAGGATCTTTGCATATGGGTCTAAAATTTTCAAGGATATTGGTCTAAAATTTTCTTTCCTTTATGTGTCTTTGCCTGGTTTGGGTATGAGGGCAATATTAGCTTCATAGAATGAATTTGGTAGGGTTCCCTCCTTTTCTATTTCCTGGAATACTTTGAGAAGTATTGGAATGAATTCTTCTTTGAAGGTCTTGTAGAACTTTGCTGACAATCCATCTGGTCTTGGGCTTTTCTTTGTTTTGGTAGGCTTTTGATGACTTCTTTTATTTCATTGCTTGATATTGATCTGCTTAAATTGTGTATGTCCTCCTGGTTCAGTTTGGGATGGGCATATGTCTCTAGAAATTTGTCGATGTGTTCGGTATTTTCTATTTTGTCGGAATATAGATTTTCAAAGTAGCTTCTCATGTTATGTATTTCAGTGGTGTCTGTTGTGATATTTCCTTTTTTATCATGAATTTTAGTAATTTGAGTTTTCTCTCTCCTCTTTGTTAATGTGTCTAAGGGTTTGTCTATTTTGTTTACTTTTTCAAAGAACCAACTTTTTGTTTTGTCAATTTTTTGAATTTTTCGTTTTGTTTCATTGATTTCAGTTCTGATTTTAATTATTTCCTGCCTTCTACTACTACTGGTGTTGTTCTGTTCTTTTTCTAGAGTTTTGAGATGTAATGTTAGATCATTTAGTTGTTGCCTTCTTTTTCTTTTCTTGAATGCGCTCCATGCAATGAATTTTCTTGTTAGTACTGCTTTCATAGTGTTCCATAGATTTTGATATGTTGTATCATCATTCTCATTTACCTCTAAGAATTTTTTTTATCTCTTGCCTGATGTTTTCTGTTATCCATGCTTCATTCAAAAACATATTATTTAATCTGCAGGTGTTGGAGTAGTTTCTGTTTTTTATTTTGTCATTGATTTCTAATTTCATTCCATTATGATCTGGCAGAACACAAGTCAGTATCTCTTTTTCTTTGCATTTACTAAAGGCTGCTTTGTGGCATAACATATGGTCTATTTTTGAGAAGGTTCTGTGCTGCTGAGAAGAAAGTGAATTTGCTTGTTGTTGGATGGAATATCCTATACATGTCTGTGAAGTCTAAGGTATTGATTGTGTTATTGAGTTCTGTGGTTTCTTTGTTTAGTTTTTGTATGGAAGATCTATCCAGTGGTGACAGCGGTGTGTTAAAGTCACCCAGAATTATTGTGTTGTGGTCTTTTTGATTCCTGTAATTGAGAAGGATTTGTTTGATGTACAGGGATGCACCGTTGTTTGGGGCATAAATATTTACTATCATTATGTCTTCCTGATTTATGGTTTCCTTAAGCAGTATGAAGTGTTCTTCTTTATCCCTTCTAACTTTGGCTTGAAGTCTACTTTATCTGAAATAAGGATGGAAACCCCTGCTTTTTTACTGAGTTCATGTGCGTGGTAGGTTTTTTTCCCATCCTTTCACCTTTAATCTGTGGATGTCCTTATCAATGAGATGAGTCTCTTGAAGGCAGCATATTGTTGGGTCTTTTTTTTTAATCCATTCTGCCAGTCTGTGTCTTTTGATTGATGAGTTCAGGCCATTAATGTTCAGGGTTATTCTTGAGATATGATTTGTATTCCCAGTCATTTGGGCTTATTTTTAGTTTTTAACTTGACTTGGTTTCTCCTTTGATTTGTTTTTTCCTTTAAGGTAGTTTCTCCCTTTGCTGATCTACATTGTTGTTTTTCATTTGCTCCTCATGGAATATTTTGTTGAGAATATTCTGTAGCTCAGGCTTTCTATTTGTAAATTCTTTTAACTTTTGTTTATCATGGAAGGATTTTATTTCCTCTTCAAATCTGAAGGTTAGTTTTGCTGGGTATAGGATTCTTGGTTGGCAACCATGTTCTTTCAGAGCTTGAAATATGTTGGTCCAGTCCCTTCTAGCTTTTAGAGTCTGGGTTGAGAAGTCGGCTGCTATCCGTATTGGTCTCCCCCTATATGTAATCTGATGCTTTTCTCTCACAGCCTTCAAAATCCTATCTTTATTTTGAAAGTTAGGTGTTTTCATTATAATGTGCCTTGGTGTGGATCTGTTGTGATTTTGTGCATTTGGTGTTCTGTAAGCCTCTTGTATTTGATTTTCCATTTCATTCTTCAGACTTGTGAAATTTTTTGATATTCATTGAATAGGTTGTTCATTCCTTTGGTTTGTATCTCTGTGCCTTCCTCAATCCCGATAATTCTTAAATTTGGTCTTTTCATGATGTCCCATAGTTCTTGGAGATTCTTTTCATGATTTCTTACCATCTTCTTTGTTTGGGCAACTTTATTTTCAAGATTAAATATTTTGTCCTCATTGTCTGAGGTTTTGTCTTCCAAGTGGTCTAGTCTGTTGGTGATGCTTTCCATTGAGTTTTTTATTTGGTTTATTGTTTCCTTCATTTCAACGATTTTCATTTGGGTTTTTTTGAGAATCTCTATCTCTTTGTTGAAATGATCTTTTGCTTCCTGCAGGTGCTCTTTCAACTGCTTATTGGTATTATCATTCATTGCCTGCATGTGCTCTCTTAACTCATCCTTTGCTTCACGAATCATCTTAATCATGTATAATCTGAAGTCCTTTTCTGACATTTCTTCTACCATACTGTCATTGGATTCTATTAATATAGAATCTAGATTTGTTTGGATCATTTTGTTCCCTTGTTTTTTTCATGTTGTTCATGTATCTTCCCCTCTAGCAGTGCAGATCTGGGGTACTGCAGTTTCCCCCCTATAGGTTTCCAAAACCTTTTCTTTAAGGGTGAGATCAATATTAGCAGTGCCCAGTTCAGACAGTATGCAACCCTAGACCAGATAGCCCCTATGAGGACATTAACAATATTGTCAAAATAAGCAGAATGAGTTCAATTATTATCTTCAGTATAACAAATAGATTTGCAATAGGTCTACAGTTTCTAATGGAGGACAAAGAGGATGAGGAGGGGTGTAGTATGTAGCTGTTAATGGGATAAGAAAAGAACATATAGAAGTTCTAGATAATAGAAAGAGTGAAAGTGTAATCAGAAGAAGTTGGTTGTTAGCATGGGAAAAGGGAGAACGAAACTCTGAGGGAACAGGTAAACAGAAGAAAAAGAGAGCAAGAAAAGAAAAGAAATAAAACGTTAAAATTGTTCAATAAGGAGAAAAAAGAAAATCTACACTATAACAGTTATGTAGTATTCAGACCTCCCAGTCTTCTGTAGCCTGATGCATGAGAGGTACCTGACAATGAGCTTCTAGTCTCCAGCAGGTGTCTCAGGATGGGATTTGCCCTACCTAAAGATGGGAGATATGGCTTTCAGGATTATCCAAGATGGCCACTCTGGCTTCCAAATGTGTTGGCAAATGGGGAGCTGCAGCTCAGGGTGTAGGCGTGATCGGCTGGAGGTCCTGGAGGTAGGGTGCAGTTGGTCAGGCAGGGGTTCTGGAGGTGGGGTGTGATCGGTCTGATTGGGGGATCCTGGAGACGGGGTCCAATAAGTCGGTCTGATGGTCCTGGTGACAGGGCGCAGTTAGTCGGTCTTGGGGTCCTGGTGGTGGGGAACAGTCAATGTGAGGTCCCTGGAGGCAGGGAGTGATCAGTCGGGCTGAGGGATCCTGGAGACTGGACTCAGTCAGTCCAGCCAGGGGTCCTACGGGTCCTGGCTGTTTCAAAATGGCGGCAACCATGTGTAACCAAACCTGGAGGTACTGTTTCAGTGAACTTCCAGGGAACAGCAGACAGCTGGCGCTCCACTAGCAGTCTGCGGTCAGTTTGCTGACTGGTGTCGGAGGATTGGGAGGTGAACCTTGGGTGGTGGGTGATGGATAGGTGAAAGGTAGGTGATGGACATTCAAGAAGCAGGGCAATGGCGCATGGTAGGCGCCAGACAGTGAGCAATCTGCACTCAAAAAGGTATACATATGCTGGCAGACTGCAGGTGATCCCAGTAGACAAATGGGGTAAACAGCAGGGGAACGATAAGCAGCAAAAACTGCCTCACCAAGAAACAGATATCTTATGCTTGAACCTTGAGTTATGGAGCGACAGGGAACTCAGCCTCCCTGTAGTAGTTCACCATCTTGGATCTCACCTTTTTTATATTTTATTTAGAGACAGGATTTCACTGAGTTGCTTAGCATCTTGCTTTTGCTGAGGCCGGCTTTGAACTTGTGATCCTCCTGCCTCAGCCTCCCAAGCCGCTGGGTTTACAGGTGTGTGCCACCGTGCCCCGTATGTTCTTGATTTCATGTTTCTGCTTCAGCTGATGTTGAACAGGGGTCCTGGCTGTGAATGGAGGGCCATCCTGTTTCCTCAGCCTTTCTTATGGTCCTTGAGCACTGGCGAATGTAGTGGCCTTGAGTATGGGCTACCCTTTTTCTTCAGGGATGCATTGTGTGCCTGGCAGCATGGATGGATGCTCTAAGCCTGTCCAAGTTGAGATAGGTCCACAGCCAGGTAGTACTTGAGCATTGCTAGCTGTAAATGGAGTGAATATGTGCACTGCACATTGTTCTAGCTCTTTTTGCCCTCAGCTTTTGCAGATAGATGATGTGAAACCCAGTTTTAAAAAAAAAATTTTTTTTAGTAGGCAATAGACCTTTAATTAATTAATTAACTAATTAATTAATTAGTGTATTCATTTATTTATATGTGGTTCTGAGGATTTAACCCAGGGCCTTACGCATTCCAGGCAAGTGCTCTACCACTGAGCCACAACCACAGCTCATGAAACCCAGTTTTGACCCATGTCTTGAGGATGATTCAGGGATGTACAGCTTCTGGCAACCTAGTTTGTTAAGTAATCTGTGTTGTTGTTGTGCTGGGGATTGAACCCAGGGCTTCGTGCATGCTTAGGCAAGTGTCCTACTACTGAGCTACACCCCTAGCCCTTTTTAAAAAAAGTTATTTTGATACAAGTTCCAGACTGGTCTTGAACTTGTGATCCTCCTGCCTCAGCCTCTCTGGTTGCTGAGATCACAGGCATGCATCACTGTTCGTGGCTTTTTTTTTTTTTTTTTTTTTTAAACTTTTTAAATTTTTTGTTTTTAGTTGTAGATGGACACAATACCCTTATTTTATTTATTTTTGTGGTGCTGAGGTTTGAATTCAGTGCCTCATGCACTCGAGGAAAGCGCTCTACCACTGATCCACAATCCACATGCTAGGCAAGCGCTCTACAACTGAACCACCACCCCAGCTCCCAGCTTTGTTTTTGATGATTTTTTTATAAACTTTTATACAAGTTTTCTAAAGGTTCCTAGAGCTGCTCATGCCCACTGCCCCTGTGCAGCAGAATTTCTCAGTGTCTGTGTGAGTTTACCTTTTGGCCTAGCAATATCATGCCTAATAATCCACCCTGAAGATGTGCCTCTACGGCATTATCTGCTGTAAAACAGAAGCCATTTAGATGCCCAGCCAGATCTCATGATTGAAGATACATCCACACAGCAGAGAACTGTGCAGCGGTAGAGAATATGGAGGGGCCTTCCTGTAAACTCGGAGGAGGCAAGGATACAGGGACAAGGGGGTACACATTAGTGCATCTGTGTGGAAGCAAAGAGTGGGGATCATGATTCCTCAGCAGTTGATGAGAGCTGTTCCGTGGAAGTGAAAGGGAACCGTGCACTTAAAATGGCTAACACTACCAGTTAAAGACAAGACAAGGAGTGAAGGCAAAGTCCCATGGGTAGGCCTATGTGCTGGGGGCACAGGTGGCCGGGATGCACAAGAAGCCACAGCTTGTGACTCCAATGCTCCAGACTAGGCCACCCACTTCAGATCCTGCCTGAAGCAGTGGTCACCTCAGGAGGGCTGGGCCAGTGGGGTCAGACTAAGGAAAACTATGATGAGGAAAGAATGTGAAATAAGAAAGAAGAGGAAATAGTACATTTGCTTCTTCTTGCAAAATGAAACAGGAAGAGTACCAGGCCTTGGCATTGTAATCCCAGCGGTTTAGGAAGCTAAAGCACTCAGATCACAAGTTTAATGTCAGCCTCAGCAGTTTAGTGAGGCCCTAAGCAACTTGGGGAAGGCTTGTCTCAAAATAAAATAGTGGTAGACCATCCCTGGGTTCAATCCCTGGGACTTAAAAAAGAAAAAAAAAAAAAAAAAAAAAAAAGAAAGAAAGAAAAGAAAAAAGAAAGAAAGAAAGAAACACAGGCAGGATAGACCAGAAACTTAATTCCAAAAAGTAACACCTGGGTACATAGGGACACTGTGTATCGCTTCTGAATGTGAATGAAATTCCTTTGAGAATACCTTTTAAACAATTTTGACTTAATTTTGGGTTTCGATCCATGCAAATATTTGATCCATGCAAATATATACATAGTCAAAACTAATTAAAATGGGGATGATAGGAAAAAAATCTAAAATTGAATTCAAATAGAAACAGAATTAACCTAAAAGTATGTTGAATTAGTAACATGACCCTATTGTAAAAAGTAACTCAGGCAACTTGGACATAGTACTTTAGGATTAATAGAATACTTCCAAAGAACACAAAGAAACTTGCTACATAGTAGGTTTGTTGTTGATAGCCATGTCAAGTTTCCAGTCTAAAATTCTTTTCCATGTGTTTTAGGGTAGAGCAGGTAAGTAAACATACTGATTCTGGGAATTAGGGTTCTTTTGGAGAAAGGAGATAAAAATGTATAGAAGAGATGAGGAAGGACCCTGTGGTCTTGGGATTTAAGTTGGAGGTGTCAGTATCATTGATTATAAAAATATTGCAGGTCTAGGTTCATTGACATGTACCTATTATCCAGGTGTTGTGTACCAAATCCTTAGAGAAATAAATGACTTATTCCAGGCTTTCAGCAGGCAAAGTCTGAGGTAAGTGCAAATTTTCTTGTACCAGAAAACAAGAAAGTGACCAGAAATTGATGGAGACATATCAGCAAAAGAACCACCTAGAGGGGTTCCCCCTGGCCAGATGGAGACATTTTGAGCATCAAAAAACAATAATGATGTTGTTGTTTGGTGCCGCTTATCTGTAATCTCAGTTACTCAGGAGATAGAGGCAGTACAATTCAAAGTTTGAACCCATACTGGGCAATTTAGCAAGATTCTAGCCACTTAGCAAGACCCTATCTTAAAGTAAAAAATAAAAGGCTGAAATGTAGCTTTAGAGTGCCTCTGAGTTTAGTTCCCAGTACTGCAATAAATACATGAGTGAAATCAATAAAAATAATAATCCATTACAGGTTAACACAAATGGCATTTGTATGAAATGTGACTGCTTCTAAAATAAAACTGGTGGGGAGAGTGGCCTTGTTTCACATTTCTGCAGTCTGAAGAGAGCTGCACCTTGCCTGATTCTGCAGTCCATCTGCTGTGTCATGGAGCTCCTGGAAGCTGCTGCACATTTGTGAGAGTGAGCAGAAGAGGAAGCAAAATGTGTCCCAGAATGCCACGAGATTTGTTTGATCTTGCAGGACACCCCTCCCTGCAACACCAGGGTCCCTAGGAGTCCCTGCACCCCATGTCAGGCCTGCCAGAGTGATGCACAGGCTTGGCTACGGCAGTGGCTCGGGGCCACCAGGGCTCTGCAGTGCTGCTGCTCCTGGTCTCCAGCTGCCTGTGGAAAGCTCCTTCTGCAGTGCTCAGGCATGGTTGGCTTCAACCCAAGTCCTGTTCAGTGCTGTTCTTTTCCCTTAACTCTGCTAAATCGATCTAGGCATCAGCCCCTTCTGGCTAGTGCCTCGAGACCTGTGGGCTGCAGAAGGGCCTTGTCTAGCCACAGAGAGGCCTGGGCCCGTGGCGCTTTCCAGCCTCAACTTGCCATGCTCTCTTTTTGCACTTGGGGTGATTTAAGTCCCTCAGGTGAGGCAGTGTGCAGCACACCACTCAGCAGGCTGCTGCTACTCACCATCCACCTCTGCTCCCAGATGCTCTTGGTCATCCCTCTGAATGGTCTTTGCATTTGTCTTCTGTTTTAGATTTCTGTCAACTTGTTCTGTGGAAGGCATACCCACTTACTCTCCTCTGTTCATTCTTTTAATGGAGTTAATCATAATTTTGGTTATGGTAGCATTCTGTTTATCAAGATTTGATTGTAGATATTGCTCACGGCCAACTCATGGGGTGTGCTGTTATCACTTCCCTTCTTGTACAACCTTTCGCTTTTCCTGGAGTTAATAATCACGTGTGTTTTCTTTCTCTCTCTCGCTCTTTCTTTTTTTAAAGTTGTCAATAGACATTTATTTACTTATTTATTTGATGCTGAGGATTGAACCCAGTACCTCACACATGCTAGGCAAGCGCTCTACCACTGAGCCACGACCCCATCCCCCCTTTGTTTTCTTGACTGGTTTTCTGCATACCCATCAGCAGCTATTCTAGCATCTGCTTGGGGTGTGGGTCAGCGTGTGGTCTTGGACTCTTCTATCATTGTGCTGTCCTTTCTTCCAGGTAGATTCCTGTCTACCCCTCTGGCACTGGCATCCTTGGGAGCACCTCTGGTTAGGCTGACTCTTTGCCTTGTAGGGTGGAGCAGCCACTGCCTGGGAGAACCTTGTGCAGATGCTAGGTGACACCTGGTGCCTACCCTGTTTGCTGAACCTGGCTGGGCCTATGGTTTTGTGCTGGTCACTGTCCATGTGCAATGTCCACTTGACCCTTCCTGTTCATTTTCCAGAATGTTGATGTCTCTCTGGTATTGTTTTCCAGGGGGCTTTCAGGGGATATCTGCCTGAGCACAGCCCACTCAGCTGCACCTGAGCCCTTCTCTACATCCCACATGTCCACCTGTCACACTGGGCTTAGCACTTGTGTCTTTCCTCACTGGTTCCCCAAGGCCCAGTGATCTGAGTAGAACAGGTGCTGTAAGCAGCACAAGCTAGGAACCTGTAGGCAGGTGGCATATTCTTCTGTGCCTTCGCAGCTTCTTGCCTGAAGGTGGTCTCCATGAAACCTGTCAGCACACAATCTTTTAGCCATTTTTGTTTTGTATTTTTGTGTGAATATTTTCATAGTGACAAAGTCCTTACAGGTGACTTAGGTTTTGTAGCTCTGGGATATTCCATTTTTGTTGGCCATTTGTGTTTTTGTTAGGAGATTGCCCTGTACCTCTGACTGTGGTTGCTTTTCACTTGCCTAACTGTGGCAGAACACAGTGTTCATGCTGTGACTTCCAGGCTGTCTTGGGCCTTAGAGCTACAGCTGCTTGGATGAGGAGTCAGGGTTTATTTATTTATTTATTTTTATGGTTGGATGAACACAATACCTTTATTTTATTTATTTATTTATATATGGTGCTGGGGATTGAATCCAGTACCTCACACGTGCTAGGCAAGCACTCTAACACTGAGCTACAACCCCAGCCCTTATTTTCTGTTTTGAGTTAGGGTCTCTCTGTTATCGAGGTTGACCTCAAGCTTGGATCCTTTTGCATCCACCGAGTTGCTGGGAATGCAGACATGGCTATTGTGTTGGACTGAGGGTTTCTCTGGTGTCCATAGTAGGTAGTGAGGTGAGGAGAGAGATAGCTCTTGGCTGTTTGTCCGGAATGTGTCATTTGTTTCAGGATGAGCTTTCTTGGTTGGCTGTAAAATACAACTCCTGACACTTGAACTGCATCCTGCAGGCTGGCTACCTCACCTGCTTCCCCTCTTGGACTGAGCTGCATAGAGCTGAGAGGAGTTGGCCAGCTGCTGAGTGTGCTCTGCACCCTTGTGTGTGCCTAGTGAGGTGTGGTGGTTATGATATTCTGGCCAGGGTCTCTGGAAGTGTTCTTTTGCATTTAGTTACAGGACATCCATTTTCCCCATTCACAAAGTGGATGTTAAACAGAAGGACACAGAATGGTGGGCTTTGAAGCCATACAGACCTGGTTTATCACCAGCTTGGCAGTTCCTTGGTTCTTCCCTAAGCAGATATTTGCTCCTTGTACTTCTCTGTGTTGGGGATTGAATCCAGTGCTTGGTGTATTCCAGGAAGCACTTTGCCACTGAGTGACATCCACAGCCTTGCTCAGCAAATGTTTTTGGTGTCTATTGCACCTTTCATGTACTGGGCAGTGTTAAAGATGGGAGATGTAGAGTGGGCAGGACTACCCACTTTGTCTGCCTCAAGACAGTGGGCAGGGAATCTGTCCACTGCAGACTACTGCAGATAGTGAGGGCAGAAGTGGAGTTTGTTCACGGCTGTGTGACTTGGGGCGGCCTACTCAGGAAAGCTCCCAGAGAAGAGCTTTTGTTTTCTTCTTTGAAGCGACTTCTTAACTGACATCCTGAAGCTAAGAAGCATTAGTGAGGCAGAGGGTGGGAGAGGAAGGGACCTTCAAGTGGGGGTCCCAGCCCATGTAGAGGCTTCACAGAGAAGAGGGGTCACTTGGGAAGAAAGGACAGAGAACCTGCAGGATGTGTGGCATACCAAGGCTGCAGGTCTCTTTCCAGAGTGTCTGGAATGTGCCCAGTCCAAAGCAGTGCTTTTTAACCTGGGTGCATGACTCAGGGTGTTGACAGATTTGAGAGGCCCACCTGTGGCCTCACCATTTTCATCAGACCTGGCTGGGGGCAATCAGGCAGAGAGCAGAGCCTCCAGGGTAACTTCCTTGCAGTGAGGTGGCCACCTTGGCTCTGGAGGAAAACCCTTGCTATTCCCAAAGCAGTGGGAGTGCTTGGACTTGGCAGTGTTGGGGGCTTACCTGTGTGATGTGACTGGTCTATAGATCAGATGCTTCTTTGGGGCAGGCAGCTCTGAGAAGACCAGGAAGATGCTTGCTGAGAAGCCAAACTTCAATCCTGACCTGTGGGACATAAAGCCCACAGCTCTGCAGCTGGGGTCACCTCCCAGGGAAAGACCCAGAGCTCTGCTCCCGGCAGCCTGGCCTGCAAGTAGGAGAGGTGCCATTGGGCCTTTGTCGCTGAACTGGGTGAGCGGGTGGGTCCTGTGCCCAGCTCCAGTTGTGTGCTGGGGACACCATCCTGAAGGCATCATCCTGTTAGGTGAGGCTTCCTGGCTGCTTGCTGCCCGCTGCCCAACTCAGGCCCAGCCCATGTGAAGCATCTTCAGGAAATTCTGGGCATGTTGCTGCAACATGGAGAAACTTTTTCCCCCCCTCTCACTATGGAGCCTACCCTCTCTCATAGAGTGTCATTGTTTCCAGAGGAGCTGGAAGTTGGTTGGGGGAACAGGGCCGACTCTGCCCTGGCTGGGTTTTGGCTGTTGCTCTTTCCTGCTCACCCCTCAATCTCCAGCTGCCTAAACCCCGTTGTGGGTTTTGCCACTAGGAGGCAGCAGACTTGAGAGCCGGGAGAAAGGAATTGCTTTTCTGAGAAGGGGTGGCAGCATTTGCTGGGCTGTCCCAAAGCAGAGAAGTGATCTCAGAAGGATTTTTTTGCCTGTGTGGTCTTGGGTAGCATGTGTGGCCCCTGTGGGCAGGAGGTCAGGATCTACTTGTTCCCAGCAAGGTGGTCAGTGAGCAAAAAGGGGAGCAGGACGATCTCTTTCCTTTTGGGTACAGTTCCTGGGAGTTGGGAAATCACCTCTACAAACTCTCTCCCTCCTTCATCCATGCTCTCACCCCTTCTTTCTTCTTTCTCACTTGTTTACAAGGTTGTTTTCATTACATTGTTGCATCGGTTGCTTTACTAAAATCCAAGAAAAATCAAATCTAAGGTTGCTTGCTGTTGCAGATGAAAAGCTCTTTCGTGAGAAGGCTCGTCTCCATCATCAGTGCTGCCCTCCCTCTCCTCGTCAGCACAGCTCACTGTGGCTGGCTAGGGGAGGGCATGAAGTAGCTGGGCACATCTGCCTGGTGCCTGACTTTTACGACTCCTTCCAGGAGCCCGCCTTGGGACCTTTCCACATTTCTGCAGAAGCATCAGCTAGTGAGGCTCAGTCAGCAGTAGGGGCAGCTGGCTCTCCTAGACTGAGTGCTGCAGGGATGTGTGAATCAGAACCACCTCTCTCTCAGTTGGTAGAGTGTGTACCTTGTACCTCCTTGTACCTCCCACGAGTGAGGCCCTGCTGGGTTCAGTCCCCAGCACCACAAAAAGAAAACAAAACAACAACAACAACAAAAAACACGGCTCTTTGGTTAGCTGCTGCCTTTCTCATAATAACAAGAAACTTAAAAAGGAAAAAGGAAAAAAAAGACAAATAATGCACATTTAATAAAAACATGTGAATAATGGGAGAAAATAAAAATCCTGTCAACACTGTGAATCTCTTCAGCCTCCTAGCTTTTCAATTATTTATTTAAGACAAAACCAGAGTCATAATTAATTTAGAATTTTACCCTAGTTTAAATTAATTGTGAGTACCTCTCAACATCAGAACCTTTATTTCTATCTCACAATTTTAGTGACCAGAGAGTTTCTCCATTATATAAATGGGCATGCTAGAATGTATTTGGTTATGATTTTGTCTTGGTGTTTGGGATCCTCTATTTACTGTTATGTTCTTTCTTGTACTGGAATCTTCCTACAGAGTTTGTACTGTGTCCTTAAAAATGGAATTGCTAGAGCTGGGGATATAGCTCATTTGGTAGAGTGCTTGCCTCACAAGCACTTAAGGCCCTGGGTTCAACCCCCAGCAACCCCCCACCCCAAAAAAAGGAATTGCTAGAGGAATGGATATGTAGAATTTTTGGGGGGGTGGGATTTGGGGATTGAGCCTGGAGCACTTTACCAGTAAACCACTGCCTCAGCCCTTTTCATTTTGAGACAGGATCTCACTGAGTTGCATAGGGCTTCACTAAGTTGCAGAGGCTGGCCTTGAACTCATGATCCTCCCTACTTAGCTTCCAGAGTCACTGGAATTACAGGTGTGTGCCACCACGCCCAGCTAGATTTTTGAGAGGTCTTTTAATTTTTATTTTTTGCAGTGCTAGGAATGGAACTTAAAGCCACACGCATGCCAGGCAAGTTCTCTCCCTCTGAAACTCACCCCGAGCCCCAGTGCCCACTTTTCAGTAAAAAGGGACAGTCAGGGGCCTCAGGTACCTGAGGAAAGCCTGAGTCAGGGAAGATAGGAGAGAAGAAAGAGGCAGCTGACAGCACGGAAGGGAACAGAGCCAGTGCAGAGAGCAGCGGAAAGTGTGGAAAATAAAAGTGGATTCATATCATCAGGAAGGTTAGAGATGATAGCACATTCAGAGAACCGAAATTAAAAGGGAAGTATCTAGGCAGAGCAGGTGCCAATAATCCCAGTGACCCTGGAGTTCAAACCCAGCCTCAGCAACAGTGAGGCACTAAGCAACTCACTGAAACTCTGTCTCTAAATAAAATACAGAAAAATAGTGCTGGGGATGTGACTCAGAGGTTGAGTGCCTGCGAGTTCATCCCCGGTAACAAAACAAACAAACAAAAATATGTAACCAGGTGTGGTGACCATGCCTGTGATCCCAGCTGCTCAGGAGGCTGACCGAGGAGGGTTGTAAATCCAAGGCCAGTTTGGGCACCTTAGCGAGACCCTGTCTCAAAGTTAAAAAGGGCTGGGGATGCACCTTGGTGGTAGAGTGTCTCTGGGTGCAGTCCCCAGTACCAAAAAAGAAAGCGAACAGACATGAATCCTGATGCATGACCTTCAGTTTATTTGCTCTAGTGGTGTGTGAAGCAGACTCAGTGGGAGTTAAGACTTCCTCTGAACTCTGTCCAGGGTCTGTGATTCCCAGTGTGGCCTGCTCTGAAGTCAGCCTTCAGCAGGCTGTCATCACCCAGGCTTGAGGGATGAGCTTTCTGCTCAGTTTCCTTTCTAGTTTTCTAGACAGCTGGGTATAGAAAGCCAACTCTTGGAGGAAGCTGGGGTCCTCTGTCATTGTTGTTTAGCTTTCAGAAGTTCCCAGGACAGAGTGGTAACATTGGTAACAAACATTTACTTTGTTTTATTCCTGACATGAGAATGTAGGGCAGCCTACCCTGGTGAGCAAGTGGCAGGTTATCCATGCATTCTTAAGGAGATACTCTGGTGTGAGAACATGGAAGCATGTGTGCCCTTGACCTTGACTTAAATCTAGTTGACTCAGGTGCGAGGACTGAACCCAGGGCCTTATGCTTGCACTCTACCAACTGAGCTATATCCCCAGTCCAAGACTCAGGTTTTAAATAAGTATCACTAAAATGTTTTATTAAACATCATTGCAGGCTGGGCATGGTGGCACATGCCTGTAATCTAGCGGCTACAGAGGCTGAGGCAGGAGAATCACAAATTCAAAGCCAGCCTCAGCAAAAGCAAGGCATTAAGCAACTCAGTGAGACCCTGTCTCTAAATAAAATATGAAATAGGTCTGGGAATGTGGCTGAGTGCTCAAGTGCCCCCAAGTTCAATTCCTGGTTAAAAAAAAAAAAGTGGCGGGGGGAGGCTAGGGATCTGACTCAGTGGTTAGTCCCTCTAGGATCAATCTCCAGTGTACCCTCCAAATATTTGCATTTCTCCTTCTCCTCCTCCACTGGAGATAGAATCCCAGGGGTGCTGTACCACTCAGCTGTTCCCCAGCCCTTTTTATTTTTATTTTGAGACTGGGGCTTGCTAATTTGTTGAGGCTGACCTGGAACTTGCCATCCTCCTTCCCCAGCCTTCTGAGTAAGAGTAACTGGGATTACAGACACAGCAGACTTCTTTGCATCTATAAGACTAACTCTTTTTTTTTTATTTATTTATTTTTTTTTGGGGGGTGCTGGGGATCGAACCCAGGGCCTTGTGCTTGCAAGGCAAGCACTCTACTGACTGAACTATCTCCCCCGCCCCTGCATCTATAAGAATACTACAGTTATCTCTGTTAGAATGAACCAGCCAGTACAGACTCCCTACTTGAGAGGAACCTGTCAGCACTGCAGATACCAAAGTTGCTAGTCAGCCTTCAGAGCTCAGCCTGCAGGAAAGACTGCCTATCCCTGCTGCTTGTGGCATTTTTTTTTTTAATTAAAATCTTTTTTATTTTTAGTTTTACAGACTGCATTTTGATTCTTTCTACACAAATGGGGTACAACTTTTCACTTCTATGGTTGTACGCAACGTATATTCACGCCATCATGTAATCATACATATATACAGGGTAATACTGTTTCATTCTACTGTTTTTCCATTCCCACCCCCCCTCCTACCCTCTTTCCTCTATACCATCCAAAGTTCCTTCATTCTTCTCTTCTCCCCGCCACCCCCCATCATTGTATATTGTCATGCACTTATCAGAGAAAACATTTGGCCTTTAGTTTTTGGGGCTTGGCCTTAGCATGATATTTTCCACCTTCATCCATTTACCAGCAAATGCCATAATTTTATTCTTTATGGCTGAGTAATACTCCATTGTGTGTATATACCACAGTTTCTTTATCCACTCATCTGTTGAAGGGCATCTAGGTTGGTTGCACAATCTAGCTATTGTGAATTCAACAGCTATGAACATTGATGTGGCGACATCACTGTAGTGTGCTGATTTTAAGTCCTTTTAGTATAAACTGAGGAGTGGGATAGCTAGGTCAAATGGTGGGTCCATTCCAAGTTTTCTGAGGAATCTCCATACTGCTTTCCAGAGTGGCTGCACCAATTTGCAACTCTACCAGCAGTGTATGAGTGTGCCTTTTCCCCCACATCCACACCAACACTTATGATTGCTTCTGTTCTTGGTAATAGCCATTCTAATTGGAGTTAGATGAAATCTTAGGGTGGTTTTAATTTGCATTTCTCTAATTACTAGGGATGGTGAGCACTTTTTCATATATTTGTTGATCACCTGTATATCTTCTTCTGTGAAGTGTCTGCGCATTTCCTTAGCCATTTATTGATTGGGTTCTTTGTATTTTGGGCATAAAGTTTTTTAAGTTCTTTATAAACTTTGGAGATGAGTGCTCTGTCTGAAGTGTGCGTGGAAAAGATTTTCTCCCACTCTGTAGGCTCTCTTTTCACATTATTGATTGTTTCCTGTACTGAGAAAAAACTTTTTAGTGAATCTATCCCATTTATTGATTAGTGCTTTTATTTCTTGTGCTATGGGGGTCTTGTTAAGGAAGTCAATTTGATAATATTAATTCTGCCTATCCAAGTCCTAAGCCGACATGATGGAGATTGGGGCCTACTTTTTTTTCTATTTGGTGAAGGGTCTCGGGCCTACTTCCTAGATCCTTGATCCATTTTGAGTTGAGTCTTGTACACGGTGAGAGATAGGGGTTTAGTTTCATTTTAATGCATATGGATTTCCAGTTTTGCCAGCACCATTTGTTGAAGAGGCTATCTTTTCTCCATTGTAAGTTTTTGGCACCTTTTTCTAGTATGAGGTTACTGTACTTATGTGGGTATGTCTCTGTGTCTTCTGTCCTGTACCATTGGTCTACCTGTCTATTTTGGTGCCAGTACCATGTCGTTTTTGTTACTGTTGCTCTGTAGTAGAGTTTAAGGTCTGGTACTGTGATACCTCCTGTATCACTCTTCCTGCCCAGGATTGCTTTGGCTATTCTGGGTCTTTTGTTCTTCCAGATTAATTTCACGATTGCCTTTTCTGTTTCTATGAGAAATGTCATAGCGATTTTAATTGGAGTTGCATTAAATCTGTATAGCACCTTTGGAAGTATGGCCATTTTGACAATATTAATTCTGCCTATCCAAGAACATGGGAGATCTTTTCATCTTCTAACGTCTTCCTCAATTTCTTTCTTCAGCGTTCTGTAGTTGTCATTGTAGAAGTCTTTCACCTCTTTGGTTAGATTGATTTCCCCAAGTATTTTTTTTTTTTTTTTGAGGCTATTGCAAAAGGAGTTGTTTTCCTCATTTCCCTTTTAGATGTTTCATCGCTTATGTATAAAAATGCTTTAGATTTATGCGTGTTGATTTTATGTCCTACTTTTTTGCTGAATTCATCTATGAGGTCTAGAAGTTTTCTGGTGGAGTTTTTTGGGTCCTCTAAATAGAGAATCATGTCATCAGCAAATAGTGACAGCTTGAGTTCCTCTTTTCCTATTCATATCTCTTTAATTTCTTTAGTATGTCTAATTGCTCTGGCTAGTGTTTCAAGGACGATGTTGAATAGAAGTGGTGAAAGAGGGCATCCCTGTCTTGTTCTCATTTTTAAAGGGAATGCTTTCAGTTTTTCTCCATTAAGAATGACGTTGGCCGTGGGCTTAGCATAAATAGCCTTCACAATGTTCACGTATGTACCTACTATCCCTAATTTTTCTAGTGTTTCGAGCATGAAGGGGTGTTGTATTTTGTTGAACGCTTTTTCTGTGTCAATTGAAATAACCATATGATTTTTATCCTTAAGTCTATTGACATGATGGATTACATTCATTGATTTACGGATGTTAAAACATCCTTGCATTCCAGGGATGAACTCCACTTGATCTTGTTGCAAAATTTTCTTAATGTGTTTTTGGATACGGTTTGCTGGTATTTTGTTAAGGATCTTTGCATATGGGTCTAAAATTTTCAAGGATATTGGTCTAAAATTTTCTTTCCTTTATGTGTCTTTGCCTGGTTTGGGTATGAGGGCAATATTAGCTTCATAGAATGAATTTGGTAGGGTTCCCTCCTTTTCTATTTCCTGGAATACTTTGAGAAGTATTGGAATGAATTCTTCTTTGAAGGTCTTGTAGAACTTTGCTGACAATCCATCTGGTCTTGGGCTTTTCTTTGTTTTGGTAGGCTTTTGATGACTTCTTTTATTTCATTGCTTGATATTGATCTGCTTAAATTGTGTATGTCCTCCTGGTTCAGTTTGGGATGGGCATATGTCTCTAGAAATTTGTCGATGTGTTCGGTATTTTCTATTTTGTCGGAATATAGATTTTCAAAGTAGCTTCTCATGTTATGTATTTCAGTGGTGTCTGTTGTGATATTTCCTTTTTTATCATGAATTTTAGTAATTTGAGTTTTCTCTCTCCTCTTTGTTAATGTGTCTAAGGGTTTGTCTATTTTGTTTACTTTTTCAAAGAACCAACTTTTTGTTTTGTCAATTTTTTGAATTTTTCGTTTTGTTTCATTGATTTCAGTTCTGATTTTAATTATTTCCTGCCTTCTACTACTACTGGTGTTGTTCTGTTCTTTTTCTAGAGTTTTGAGATGTAATGTTAGATCATTTAGTTGTTGCCTTCTTTTTCTTTTCTTGAATGCGCTCCATGCAATGAATTTTCTTGTTAGTACTGCTTTCATAGTGTTCCATAGATTTTGATATGTTGTATCATCATTCTCATTTACCTCTAAGAATTTTTTTTATCTCTTGCCTGATGTTTTCTGTTATCCATGCTTCATTCAAAAACATATTATTTAATCTGCAGGTGTTGGAGTAGTTTCTGTTTTTTATTTTGTCATTGATTTCTAATTTCATTCCATTATGATCTGGCAGAACACAAGTCAGTATCTCTTTTTCTTTGCATTTACTAAAGGCTGCTTTGTGGCATAACATATGGTCTATTTTTGAGAAGGTTCTGTGCTGCTGAGAAGAAAGTGAATTTGCTTGTTGTTGGATGGAATATCCTATACATGTCTGTGAAGTCTAAGGTATTGATTGTGTTATTGAGTTCTGTGGTTTCTTTGTTTAGTTTTTGTATGGAAGATCTATCCAGTGGTGACAGCGGTGTGTTAAAGTCACCCAGAATTATTGTGTTGTGGTCTTTTTGATTCCTGTAATTGAGAAGGATTTGTTTGATGTACAGGGATGCACCGTTGTTTGGGGCATAAATATTTACTATCATTATGTCTTCCTGATTTATGGTTTCCTTAAGCAGTATGAAGTGTTCTTCTTTATCCCTTCTAACTTTGGCTTGAAGTCTACTTTATCTGAAATAAGGATGGAAACCCCTGCTTTTTTACTGAGTTCATGTGCGTGGTAGGTTTTTTCCCATCCTTTCACCTTTAATCTGTGGATGTCCTTATCAATGAGATGAGTCTCTTGAAGGCAGCATATTGTTGGGTCTTTTTTTTTAATCCATTCTGCCAGTCTGTGTCTTTTGATTGATGAGTTCAGGCCATTAATGTTCAGGGTTATTCTTGAGATATGATTTGTATTCCCAGTCATTTGGGCTTATTTTTAGTTTTTAACTTGACTTGGTTTCTCCTTTGATTTGTTTTTTCCTTTAAGGTAGTTTCTCCCTTTGCTGATCTACATTGTTGTTTTTCATTTGCTCCTCATGGAATATTTTGTTGAGAATATTCTGTAGCTCAGGCTTTCTATTTGTAAATTCTTTTAACTTTTGTTTATCATGGAAGGATTTTATTTCCTCTTCAAATCTGAAGGTTAGTTTTGCTGGGTATAGGATTCTTGGTTGGCAACCATGTTCTTTCAGAGCTTGAAATATGTTGGTCCAGTCCCTTCTAGCTTTTAGAGTCTGGGTTGAGAAGTCGGCTGCTATCCGTATTGGTCTCCCCCTATATGTAATCTGATGCTTTTCTCTCACAGCCTTCAAAATCCTATCTTTATTTTGAAAGTTAGGTGTTTTCATTATAATGTGCCTTGGTGTGGATCTGTTGTGATTTTGTGCATTTGGTGTTCTGTAAGCCTCTTGTATTTGATTTTCCATTTCATTCTTCAGACTTGTGAAATTTTTTGATATTCATTGAATAGGTTGTTCATTCCTTTGGTTTGTATCTCTGTGCCTTCCTCAATCCCGATAATTCTTAAATTTGGTCTTTTCATGATGTCCCATAGTTCTTGGAGATTCTTTTCATGATTTCTTACCATCTTCTTTGTTTGGGCAACTTTATTTTCAAGATTAAATATTTTGTCCTCATTGTCTGAGGTTTTGTCTTCCAAGTGGTCTAGTCTGTTGGTGATGCTTTCCATTGAGTTTTTTATTTGGTTTATTGTTTCCTTCATTTCAACGATTTTCATTTGGGTTTTTTTGAGAATCTCTATCTCTTTGTTGAAATGATCTTTTGCTTCCTGCAGGTGCTCTTTCAACTGCTTATTGGTATTATCATTCATTGCCTGCATGTGCTCTCTTAACTCATCCTTTGCTTCACGAATCATCTTAATCATGTATAATCTGAAGTCCTTTTCTGACATTTCTTCTACCATACTGTCATTGGATTCTATTAATATAGAATCTAGATTTGTTTGGATCATTTTGTTCCCTTGTTTTTTTCATGTTGTTCATGTATCTTCCCCTCTAGCAGTGCAGATCTGGGGTACTGCAGTTTCCCCCCTATAGGTTTCCAAAACCTTTTCTTTAAGGGTGAGATCAATATTAGCAGTGCCCAGTTCAGACAGTATGCAACCCTAGACCAGATAGCCCCTATGAGGACATTAACAATATTGTCAAAATAAGCAGAATGAGTTCAATTATTATCTTCAGTATAACAAATAGATTTGCAATAGGTCTACAGTTTCTAATGGAGGACAAAGAGGATGAGGAGGGGTGTAGTATGTAGCTGTTAATGGGATAAGAAAAGAACATATAGAAGTTCTAGATAATAGAAAGAGTGAAAGTGTAATCAGAAGAAGTTGGTTGTTAGCATGGGAAAAGGGAGAACGAAACTCTGAGGGAACAGGTAAACAGAAGAAAAAGAGAGCAAGAAAAGAAAAGAAATAAAACGTTAAAATTGTTCAATAAGGAGAAAAAAGAAAATCTACACTATAACAGTTATGTAGTATTCAGACCTCCCAGTCTTCTGTAGCCTGATGCATGAGAGGTACCTGACAATGAGCTTCTAGTCTCCAGCAGGTGTCTCAGGATGGGATTTGCCCTACCTAAAGATGGGAGATATGGCTTTCAGGATTATCCAAGATGGCCACTCTGGCTTCCAAATGTGTTGGCAAATGGGGAGCTGCAGCTCAGGGTGTAGGCGTGATCGGCTGGAGGTCCTGGAGGTAGGGTGCAGTTGGTCAGGCAGGGGTTCTGGAGGTGGGGTGTGATCGGTCTGATTGGGGGATCCTGGAGACGGGGTCCAATAAGTCGGTCTGATGGTCCTGGTGACAGGGCGCAGTTAGTCGGTCTTGGGGTCCTGGTGGTGGGGAACAGTCAATGTGAGGTCCCTGGAGGCAGGGAGTGATCAGTCGGGCTGAGGGATCCTGGAGACTGGACTCAGTCAGTCCAGCCAGGGGTCCTACGGGTCCTGGCTGTTTCAAAATGGCGGCAACCATGTGTAACCAAACCTGGAGGTACTGTTTCAGTGAACTTCCAGGGAACAGCAGACAGCTGGCGCTCCACTAGCAGTCTGCGGTCAGTTTGCTGACTGGTGTCGGAGGATTGGGAGGTGAACCTTGGGTGGTGGGTGATGGATAGGTGAAAGGTAGGTGATGGACATTCAAGAAGCAGGGCAATGGCGCATGGTAGGCGCCAGACAGTGAGCAATCTGCACTCAAAAAGGTATACATATGCTGGCAGACTGCAGGTGATCCCAGTAGACAAATGGGGTAAACAGCAGGGGAACGATAAGCAGCAAAAACTGCCTCACCAAGAAACAGATATCTTATGCTTGAACCTTGAGTTATGGAGCGACAGGGAACTCAGCCTCCCTGTAGTAGTTCACCATCTTGGATCTCACCTTTTTTATATTTTATTTAGAGACAGGATTTCACTGAGTTGCTTAGCATCTTGCTTTTGCTGAGGCCGGCTTTGAACTTGTGATCCTCCTGCCTCAGCCTCCCAAGCCGCTGGGTTTACAGGTGTGTGCCACCGTGCCCCGTATGTTCTTGATTTCATGTTTCTGCTTCAGCTGATGTTGAACAGGGGTCCTGGCTGTGAATGGAGGGCCATCCTGTTTCCTCAGCCTTTCTTATGGTCCTTGAGCACTGGCGAATGTAGTGGCCTTGAGTATGGGCTACCCTTTTTCTTCAGGGATGCATTGTGTGCCTGGCAGCATGGATGGATGCTCTAAGCCTGTCCAAGTTGAGATAGGTCCACAGCCAGGTAGTACTTGAGCATTGCTAGCTGTAAATGGAGTGAATATGTGCACTGCACATTGTTCTAGCTCTTTTTGCCCTCAGCTTTTGCAGATAGATGATGTGAAACCCAGTTTTAAAAAAAAAATTTTTTTTAGTAGGCAATAGACCTTTAATTAATTAATTAACTAATTAATTAATTAGTGTATTCATTTATTTATATGTGGTTCTGAGGATTTAACCCAGGGCCTTACGCATTCCAGGCAAGTGCTCTACCACTGAGCCACAACCACAGCTCATGAAACCCAGTTTTGACCCATGTCTTGAGGATGATTCAGGGATGTACAGCTTCTGGCAACCTAGTTTGTTAAGTAATCTGTGTTGTTGTTGTGCTGGGGATTGAACCCAGGGCTTCGTGCATGCTTAGGCAAGTGTCCTACTACTGAGCTACACCCCTAGCCCTTTTTAAAAAAAGTTATTTTGATACAAGTTCCAGACTGGTCTTGAACTTGTGATCCTCCTGCCTCAGCCTCTCTGGTTGCTGAGATCACAGGCATGCATCACTGTTCGTGGCTTTTTTTTTTTTTTTTTTTTTAAACTTTTTAAATTTTTTGTTTTTAGTTGTAGATGGACACAATACCCTTATTTTATTTATTTTTGTGGTGCTGAGGTTTGAATTCAGTGCCTCATGCACTCGAGGAAAGCGCTCTACCACTGATCCACAATCCACATGCTAGGCAAGCGCTCTACAACTGAACCACCACCCCAGCTCCCAGCTTTGTTTTTGATGATTTTTTTATAAACTTTTATACAAGTTTTCTAAAGGTTCCTAGAGCTGCTCATGCCCACTGCCCCTGTGCAGCAGAATTTCTCAGTGTCTGTGTGAGTTTACCTTTTGGCCTAGCAATATCATGCCTAATAATCCACCCTGAAGATGTGCCTCTACGGCATTATCTGCTGTAAAACAGAAGCCATTTAGATGCCCAGCCAGATCTCATGATTGAAGATACATCCACACAGCAGAGAACTGTGCAGCGGTAGAGAATATGGAGGGGCCTTCCTGTAAACTCGGAGGAGGCAAGGATACAGGGACAAGGGGGTACACATTAGTGCATCTGTGTGGAAGCAAAGAGTGGGGATCATGATTCCTCAGCAGTTGATGAGAGCTGTTCCGTGGAAGTGAAAGGGAACCGTGCACTTAAAATGGCTAACACTACCAGTTAAAGACAAGACAAGGAGTGAAGGCAAAGTCCCATGGGTAGGCCTATGTGCTGGGGGCACAGGTGGCCGGGATGCACAAGAAGCCACAGCTTGTGACTCCAATGCTCCAGACTAGGCCACCCACTTCAGATCCTGCCTGAAGCAGTGGTCACCTCAGGAGGGCTGGGCCAGTGGGGTCAGACTAAGGAAAACTATGATGAGGAAAGAATGTGAAATAAGAAAGAAGAGGAAATAGTACATTTGCTTCTTCTTGCAAAATGAAACAGGAAGAGTACCAGGCCTTGGCATTGTAATCCCAGCGGTTTAGGAAGCTAAAGCACTCAGATCACAAGTTTAATGTCAGCCTCAGCAGTTTAGTGAGGCCCTAAGCAACTTGGGGAAGGCTTGTCTCAAAATAAAATAGTGGTAGACCATCCCTGGGTTCAATCCCTGGGACTTAAAAAAGAAAAAGAAAAAAAAAAAAAAAAAGAAAGAAAGAAAAGAAAAAAGAAAGAAAGAAAGAAACACAGGCAGGATAGACCAGAAACTTAATTCCAAAAAGTAACACCTGGGTACATAGGGACACTGTGTATCGCTTCTGAATGTGAATGAAATTCCTTTGAGAATACCTTTTAAACAATTTTGACTTAATTTTGGGTTTCGATCCATGCAAATATTTGATCCATGCAAATATATACATAGTCAAAACTAATTAAAATGGGGATGATAGGAAAAAAATCTAAAATTGAATTCAAATAGAAACAGAATTAACCTAAAAGTATGTTGAATTAGTAACATGACCCTATTGTAAAAAGTAACTCAGGCAACTTGGACATAGTACTTTAGGATTAATAGAATACTTCCAAAGAACACAAAGAAACTTGCTACATAGTAGGTTTGTTGTTGATAGCCATGTCAAGTTTCCAGTCTAAAATTCTTTTCCATGTGTTTTAGGGTAGAGCAGGTAAGTAAACATACTGATTCTGGGAATTAGGGTTCTTTTGGAGAAAGGAGATAAAAATGTATAGAAGAGATGAGGAAGGACCCTGTGGTCTTGGGATTTAAGTTGGAGGTGTCAGTATCATTGATTATAAAAATATTGCAGGTCTAGGTTCATTGACATGTACCTATTATCCAGGTGTTGTGTACCAAATCCTTAGAGAAATAAATGACTTATTCCAGGCTTTCAGCAGGCAAAGTCTGAGGTAAGTGCAAATTTTCTTGTACCAGAAAACAAGAAAGTGACCAGAAATTGATGGAGACATATCAGCAAAAGAACCACCTAGAGGGGTTCCCCCTGGCCAGATGGAGACATTTTGAGCATCAAAAAACAATAATGATGTTGTTGTTTGGTGCCGCTTATCTGTAATCTCAGTTACTCAGGAGATAGAGGCAGTACAATTCAAAGTTTGAACCCATACTGGGCAATTTAGCAAGATTCTAGCCACTTAGCAAGACCCTATCTTAAAGTAAAAAATAAAAGGCTGAAATGTAGCTTTAGAGTGCCTCTGAGTTTAGTTCCCAGTACTGCAATAAATACATGAGTGAAATCAATAAAAATAATAATCCATTACAGGTTAACACAAATGGCATTTGTATGAAATGTGACTGCTTCTAAAATAAAACTGGTGGGGAGAGTGGCCTTGTTTCACATTTCTGCAGTCTGAAGAGAGCTGCACCTTGCCTGATTCTGCAGTCCATCTGCTGTGTCATGGAGCTCCTGGAAGCTGCTGCACATTTGTGAGAGTGAGCAGAAGAGGAAGCAAAATGTGTCCCAGAATGCCACGAGATTTGTTTGATCTTGCAGGACACCCCTCCCTGCAACACCAGGGTCCCTAGGAGTCCCTGCACCCCATGTCAGGCCTGCCAGAGTGATGCACAGGCTTGGCTACGGCAGTGGCTCGGGGCCACCAGGGCTCTGCAGTGCTGCTGCTCCTGGTCTCCAGCTGCCTGTGGAAAGCTCCTTCTGCAGTGCTCAGGCATGGTTGGCTTCAACCCAAGTCCTGTTCAGTGCTGTTCTTTTCCCTTAACTCTGCTAAATCGATCTAGGCATCAGCCCCTTCTGGCTAGTGCCTCGAGACCTGTGGGCTGCAGAAGGGCCTTGTCTAGCCACAGAGAGGCCTGGGCCCGTGGCGCTTTCCAGCCTCAACTTGCCATGCTCTCTTTTTGCACTTGGGGTGATTTAAGTCCCTCAGGTGAGGCAGTGTGCAGCACACCACTCAGCAGGCTGCTGCTACTCACCATCCACCTCTGCTCCCAGATGCTCTTGGTCATCCCTCTGAATGGTCTTTGCATTTGTCTTCTGTTTTAGATTTCTGTCAACTTGTTCTGTGGAAGGCATACCCACTTACTCTCCTCTGTTCATTCTTTTAATGGAGTTAATCATAATTTTGGTTATGGTAGCATTCTGTTTATCAAGATTTGATTGTAGATATTGCTCACGGCCAACTCATGGGGTGTGCTGTTATCACTTCCCTTCTTGTACAACCTTTCGCTTTTCCTGGAGTTAATAATCACGTGTGTTTTCTTTCTCTCTCTCGCTCTTTCTTTTTTAAAGTTGTCAATAGACATTTATTTACTTATTTATTTGATGCTGAGGATTGAACCCAGTACCTCACACATGCTAGGCAAGCGCTCTACCACTGAGCCACGACCCCATCCCCCCTTTGTTTTCTTGACTGGTTTTCTGCATACCCATCAGCAGCTATTCTAGCATCTGCTTGGGGTGTGGGTCAGCGTGTGGTCTTGGACTCTTCTATCATTGTGCTGTCCTTTCTTCCAGGTAGATTCCTGTCTACCCCTCTGGCACTGGCATCCTTGGGAGCACCTCTGGTTAGGCTGACTCTTTGCCTTGTAGGGTGGAGCAGCCACTGCCTGGGAGAACCTTGTGCAGATGCTAGGTGACACCTGGTGCCTACCCTGTTTGCTGAACCTGGCTGGGCCTATGGTTTTGTGCTGGTCACTGTCCATGTGCAATGTCCACTTGACCCTTCCTGTTCATTTTCCAGAATGTTGATGTCTCTCTGGTATTGTTTTCCAGGGGGCTTTCAGGGGATATCTGCCTGAGCACAGCCCACTCAGCTGCACCTGAGCCCTTCTCTACATCCCACATGTCCACCTGTCACACTGGGCTTAGCACTTGTGTCTTTCCTCACTGGTTCCCCAAGGCCCAGTGATCTGAGTAGAACAGGTGCTGTAAGCAGCACAAGCTAGGAACCTGTAGGCAGGTGGCATATTCTTCTGTGCCTTCGCAGCTTCTTGCCTGAAGGTGGTCTCCATGAAACCTGTCAGCACACAATCTTTTAGCCATTTTTGTTTTGTATTTTTGTGTGAATATTTTCATAGTGACAAAGTCCTTACAGGTGACTTAGGTTTTGTAGCTCTGGGATATTCCATTTTTGTTGGCCATTTGTGTTTTTGTTAGGAGATTGCCCTGTACCTCTGACTGTGGTTGCTTTTCACTTGCCTAACTGTGGCAGAACACAGTGTTCATGCTGTGACTTCCAGGCTGTCTTGGGCCTTAGAGCTACAGCTGCTTGGATGAGGAGTCAGGGTTTATTTATTTATTTATTTTTATGGTTGGATGAACACAATACCTTTATTTTATTTATTTATTTATATATGGTGCTGGGGATTGAATCCAGTACCTCACACGTGCTAGGCAAGCACTCTAACACTGAGCTACAACCCCAGCCCTTATTTTCTGTTTTGAGTTAGGGTCTCTCTGTTATCGAGGTTGACCTCAAGCTTGGATCCTTTTGCATCCACCGAGTTGCTGGGAATGCAGACATGGCTATTGTGTTGGACTGAGGGTTTCTCTGGTGTCCATAGTAGGTAGTGAGGTGAGGAGAGAGATAGCTCTTGGCTGTTTGTCCGGAATGTGTCATTTGTTTCAGGATGAGCTTTCTTGGTTGGCTGTAAAATACAACTCCTGACACTTGAACTGCATCCTGCAGGCTGGCTACCTCACCTGCTTCCCCTCTTGGACTGAGCTGCATAGAGCTGAGAGGAGTTGGCCAGCTGCTGAGTGTGCTCTGCACCCTTGTGTGTGCCTAGTGAGGTGTGGTGGTTATGATATTCTGGCCAGGGTCTCTGGAAGTGTTCTTTTGCATTTAGTTACAGGACATCCATTTTCCCCATTCACAAAGTGGATGTTAAACAGAAGGACACAGAATGGTGGGCTTTGAAGCCATACAGACCTGGTTTATCACCAGCTTGGCAGTTCCTTGGTTCTTCCCTAAGCAGATATTTGCTCCTTGTACTTCTCTGTGTTGGGGATTGAATCCAGTGCTTGGTGTATTCCAGGAAGCACTTTGCCACTGAGTGACATCCACAGCCTTGCTCAGCAAATGTTTTTGGTGTCTATTGCACCTTTCATGTACTGGGCAGTGTTAAAGATGGGAGATGTAGAGTGGGCAGGACTACCCACTTTGTCTGCCTCAAGACAGTGGGCAGGGAATCTGTCCACTGCAGACTACTGCAGATAGTGAGGGCAGAAGTGGAGTTTGTTCACGGCTGTGTGACTTGGGGCGGCCTACTCAGGAAAGCTCCCAGAGAAGAGCTTTTGTTTTCTTCTTTGAAGCGACTTCTTAACTGACATCCTGAAGCTAAGAAGCATTAGTGAGGCAGAGGGTGGGAGAGGAAGGGACCTTCAAGTGGGGGTCCCAGCCCATGTAGAGGCTTCACAGAGAAGAGGGGTCACTTGGGAAGAAAGGACAGAGAACCTGCAGGATGTGTGGCATACCAAGGCTGCAGGTCTCTTTCCAGAGTGTCTGGAATGTGCCCAGTCCAAAGCAGTGCTTTTTAACCTGGGTGCATGACTCAGGGTGTTGACAGATTTGAGAGGCCCACCTGTGGCCTCACCATTTTCATCAGACCTGGCTGGGGGCAATCAGGCAGAGAGCAGAGCCTCCAGGGTAACTTCCTTGCAGTGAGGTGGCCACCTTGGCTCTGGAGGAAAACCCTTGCTATTCCCAAAGCAGTGGGAGTGCTTGGACTTGGCAGTGTTGGGGGCTTACCTGTGTGATGTGACTGGTCTATAGATCAGATGCTTCTTTGGGGCAGGCAGCTCTGAGAAGACCAGGAAGATGCTTGCTGAGAAGCCAAACTTCAATCCTGACCTGTGGGACATAAAGCCCACAGCTCTGCAGCTGGGGTCACCTCCCAGGGAAAGACCCAGAGCTCTGCTCCCGGCAGCCTGGCCTGCAAGTAGGAGAGGTGCCATTGGGCCTTTGTCGCTGAACTGGGTGAGCGGGTGGGTCCTGTGCCCAGCTCCAGTTGTGTGCTGGGGACACCATCCTGAAGGCATCATCCTGTTAGGTGAGGCTTCCTGGCTGCTTGCTGCCCGCTGCCCAACTCAGGCCCAGCCCATGTGAAGCATCTTCAGGAAATTCTGGGCATGTTGCTGCAACATGGAGAAACTTTTTCCCCCCCTCTCACTATGGAGCCTACCCTCTCTCATAGAGTGTCATTGTTTCCAGAGGAGCTGGAAGTTGGTTGGGGGAACAGGGCCGACTCTGCCCTGGCTGGGTTTTGGCTGTTGCTCTTTCCTGCTCACCCCTCAATCTCCAGCTGCCTAAACCCCGTTGTGGGTTTTGCCACTAGGAGGCAGCAGACTTGAGAGCCGGGAGAAAGGAATTGCTTTTCTGAGAAGGGGTGGCAGCATTTGCTGGGCTGTCCCAAAGCAGAGAAGTGATCTCAGAAGGATTTTTTTGCCTGTGTGGTCTTGGGTAGCATGTGTGGCCCCTGTGGGCAGGAGGTCAGGATCTACTTGTTCCCAGCAAGGTGGTCAGTGAGCAAAAAGGGGAGCAGGACGATCTCTTTCCTTTTGGGTACAGTTCCTGGGAGTTGGGAAATCACCTCTACAAACTCTCTCCCTCCTTCATCCATGCTCTCACCCCTTCTTTCTTCTTTCTCACTTGTTTACAAGGTTGTTTTCATTACATTGTTGCATCGGTTGCTTTACTAAAATCCAAGAAAAATCAAATCTAAGGTTGCTTGCTGTTGCAGATGAAAAGCTCTTTCGTGAGAAGGCTCGTCTCCATCATCAGTGCTGCCCTCCCTCTCCTCGTCAGCACAGCTCACTGTGGCTGGCTAGGGGAGGGCATGAAGTAGCTGGGCACATCTGCCTGGTGCCTGACTTTTACGACTCCTTCCAGGAGCCCGCCTTGGGACCTTTCCACATTTCTGCAGAAGCATCAGCTAGTGAGGCTCAGTCAGCAGTAGGGGCAGCTGGCTCTCCTAGACTGAGTGCTGCAGGGATGTGTGAATCAGAACCACCTCTCTCTCAGTTGGTAGAGTGTGTACCTTGTACCTCCTTGTACCTCCCACGAGTGAGGCCCTGCTGGGTTCAGTCCCCAGCACCACAAAAAGAAAACAAAACAACAACAACAACAAAAAACACGGCTCTTTGGTTAGCTGCTGCCTTTCTCATAATAACAAGAAACTTAAAAAGGAAAAAGGAAAAAAAAGACAAATAATGCACATTTAATAAAAACATGTGAATAATGGGAGAAAATAAAAATCCTGTCAACACTGTGAATCTCTTCAGCCTCCTAGCTTTTCAATTATTTATTTAAGACAAAACCAGAGTCATAATTAATTTAGAATTTTACCCTAGTTTAAATTAATTGTGAGTACCTCTCAACATCAGAACCTTTATTTCTATCTCACAATTTTAGTGACCAGAGAGTTTCTCCATTATATAAATGGGCATGCTAGAATGTATTTGGTTATGATTTTGTCTTGGTGTTTGGGATCCTCTATTTACTGTTATGTTCTTTCTTGTACTGGAATCTTCCTACAGAGTTTGTACTGTGTCCTTAAAAATGGAATTGCTAGAGCTGGGGATATAGCTCATTTGGTAGAGTGCTTGCCTCACAAGCACTTAAGGCCCTGGGTTCAACCCCCAGCAACCCCCCACCCCAAAAAAAGGAATTGCTAGAGGAATGGATATGTAGAATTTTTGGGGGGGTGGGATTTGGGGATTGAGCCTGGAGCACTTTACCAGTAAACCACTGCCTCAGCCCTTTTCATTTTGAGACAGGATCTCACTGAGTTGCATAGGGCTTCACTAAGTTGCAGAGGCTGGCCTTGAACTCATGATCCTCCCTACTTAGCTTCCAGAGTCACTGGAATTACAGGTGTGTGCCACCACGCCCAGCTAGATTTTTGAGAGGTCTTTTAATTTTTATTTTTTGCAGTGCTAGGAATGGAACTTAAAGCCACACGCATGCCAGGCAAGTTCTCTCCCTCTGAAACTCACCCCGAGCCCCAGTGCCCACTTTTCAGTAAAAAGGGACAGTCAGGGGCCTCAGGTACCTGAGGAAAGCCTGAGTCAGGGAAGATAGGAGAGAAGAAAGAGGCAGCTGACAGCACGGAAGGGAACAGAGCCAGTGCAGAGAGCAGCGGAAAGTGTGGAAAATAAAAGTGGATTCATATCATCAGGAAGGTTAGAGATGATAGCACATTCAGAGAACCGAAATTAAAAGGGAAGTATCTAGGCAGAGCAGGTGCCAATAATCCCAGTGACCCTGGAGTTCAAACCCAGCCTCAGCAACAGTGAGGCACTAAGCAACTCACTGAAACTCTGTCTCTAAATAAAATACAGAAAAATAGTGCTGGGGATGTGACTCAGAGGTTGAGTGCCTGCGAGTTCATCCCCGGTAACAAAACAAACAAACAAAAATATGTAACCAGGTGTGGTGACCATGCCTGTGATCCCAGCTGCTCAGGAGGCTGACCGAGGAGGGTTGTAAATCCAAGGCCAGTTTGGGCACCTTAGCGAGACCCTGTCTCAAAGTTAAAAAGGGCTGGGGATGCACCTTGGTGGTAGAGTGTCTCTGGGTGCAGTCCCCAGTACCAAAAAAGAAAGCGAACAGACATGAATCCTGATGCATGACCTTCAGTTTATTTGCTCTAGTGGTGTGTGAAGCAGACTCAGTGGGAGTTAAGACTTCCTCTGAACTCTGTCCAGGGTCTGTGATTCCCAGTGTGGCCTGCTCTGAAGTCAGCCTTCAGCAGGCTGTCATCACCCAGGCTTGAGGGATGAGCTTTCTGCTCAGTTTCCTTTCTAGTTTTCTAGACAGCTGGGTATAGAAAGCCAACTCTTGGAGGAAGCTGGGGTCCTCTGTCATTGTTGTTTAGCTTTCAGAAGTTCCCAGGACAGAGTGGTAACATTGGTAACAAACATTTACTTTGTTTTATTCCTGACATGAGAATGTAGGGCAGCCTACCCTGGTGAGCAAGTGGCAGGTTATCCATGCATTCTTAAGGAGATACTCTGGTGTGAGAACATGGAAGCATGTGTGCCCTTGACCTTGACTTAAATCTAGTTGACTCAGGTGCGAGGACTGAACCCAGGGCCTTATGCTTGCACTCTACCAACTGAGCTATATCCCCAGTCCAAGACTCAGGTTTTAAATAAGTATCACTAAAATGTTTTATTAAACATCATTGCAGGCTGGGCATGGTGGCACATGCCTGTAATCTAGCGGCTACAGAGGCTGAGGCAGGAGAATCACAAATTCAAAGCCAGCCTCAGCAAAAGCAAGGCATTAAGCAACTCAGTGAGACCCTGTCTCTAAATAAAATATGAAATAGGTCTGGGAATGTGGCTGAGTGCTCAAGTGCCCCCAAGTTCAATTCCTGGTTAAAAAAAAAAAAGTGGCGGGGGGAGGCTAGGGATCTGACTCAGTGGTTAGTCCCTCTAGGATCAATCTCCAGTGTACCCTCCAAATATTTGCATTTCTCCTTCTCCTCCTCCACTGGAGATAGAATCCCAGGGGTGCTGTACCACTCAGCTGTTCCCCAGCCCTTTTTATTTTTATTTTGAGACTGGGGCTTGCTAATTTGTTGAGGCTGACCTGGAACTTGCCATCCTCCTTCCCCAGCCTTCTGAGTAAGAGTAACTGGGATTACAGACACAGCAGACTTCTTTGCATCTATAAGACTAACTCTTTTTTTTTTATTTATTTATTTTTTTGGGGGGGTGCTGGGGATCGAACCCAGGGCCTTGTGCTTGCAAGGCAAGCACTCTACTGACTGAACTATCTCCCCCGCCCCTGCATCTATAAGAATACTACAGTTATCTCTGTTAGAATGAACCAGCCAGTACAGACTCCCTACTTGAGAGGAACCTGTCAGCACTGCAGATACCAAAGTTGCTAGTCAGCCTTCAGAGCTCAGCCTGCAGGAAAGACTGCCTATCCCTGCTGCTTGTGGCATTTTTTTTTTAATTAAAATCTTTTTTATTTTTAGTTTTACAGACTGCATTTTGATTCTTTCTACACAAATGGGGTACAACTTTTCATTTCTATGGTTGTACGCAACGTATATTCACGCCATCATGTAATCATACATATATACAGGGTAATACTGTTTCATTCTACTGTTTTTCCATTCCCACCCCCCCTCCTACCCTCTTTCCTCTATACCATCCAAAGTTCCTTCATTCTTCTCTTCTCCCCGCCACCCCCCATCATTGTATATTGTCATGCACTTATCAGAGAAAACATTTGGCCTTTAGTTTTTGGGGCTTGGCCTTAGCATGATATTTTCCACCTTCATCCATTTACCAGCAAATGCCATAATTTTATTCTTTATGGCTGAGTAATACTCCATTGTGTGTATATACCACAGTTTCTTTATCCACTCATCTGTTGAAGGGCATCTAGGTTGGTTGCACAATCTAGCTATTGTGAATTCAACAGCTATGAACATTGATGTGGCGACATCACTGTAGTGTGCTGATTTTAAGTCCTTTTAGTATAAACTGAGGAGTGGGATAGCTAGGTCAAATGGTGGGTCCATTCCAAGTTTTCTGAGGAATCTCCATACTGCTTTCCAGAGTGGCTGCACCAATTTGCAACTCTACCAGCAGTGTATGAGTGTGCCTTTTCCCCCACATCCACACCAACACTTATGATTGCTTCTGTTCTTGGTAATAGCCATTCTAATTGGAGTTAGATGAAATCTTAGGGTGGTTTTAATTTGCATTTCTCTAATTACTAGGGATGGTGAGCACTTTTTCATATATTTGTTGATCACCTGTATATCTTCTTCTGTGAAGTGTCTGCGCATTTCCTTAGCCATTTATTGATTGGGTTCTTTGTATTTTGGGCATAAAGTTTTTTAAGTTCTTTATAAACTTTGGAGATGAGTGCTCTGTCTGAAGTGTGCGTGGAAAAGATTTTCTCCCACTCTGTAGGCTCTCTTTTCACATTATTGATTGTTTCCTGTACTGAGAAAAAACTTTTTAGTGAATCTATCCCATTTATTGATTAGTGCTTTTATTTCTTGTGCTATGGGGGTCTTGTTAAGGAAGTCAATTTGATAATATTAATTCTGCCTATCCAAGTCCTAAGCCGACATGATGGAGATTGGGGCCTACTTTTTTTTCTATTTGGTGAAGGGTCTCGGGCCTACTTCCTAGATCCTTGATCCATTTTGAGTTGAGTCTTGTACACGGTGAGAGATAGGGGTTTAGTTTCATTTTAATGCATATGGATTTCCAGTTTTGCCAGCACCATTTGTTGAAGAGGCTATCTTTTCTCCATTGTAAGTTTTTGGCACCTTTTTCTAGTATGAGGTTACTGTACTTATGTGGGTATGTCTCTGTGTCTTCTGTCCTGTACCATTGGTCTACCTGTCTATTTTGGTGCCAGTACCATGTCGTTTTTGTTACTGTTGCTCTGTAGTAGAGTTTAAGGTCTGGTACTGTGATACCTCCTGTATCACTCTTCCTGCCCAGGATTGCTTTGGCTATTCTGGGTCTTTTGTTCTTCCAGATTAATTTCACGATTGCCTTTTCTGTTTCTATGAGAAATGTCATAGCGATTTTAATTGGAGTTGCATTAAATCTGTATAGCACCTTTGGAAGTATGGCCATTTTGACAATATTAATTCTGCCTATCCAAGAACATGGGAGATCTTTTCATCTTCTAACGTCTTCCTCAATTTCTTTCTTCAGCGTTCTGTAGTTGTCATTGTAGAAGTCTTTCACCTCTTTGGTTAGATTGATTTCCCCAAGTATTTTTTTTTTTTTTTTTGAGGCTATTGCAAAAGGAGTTGTTTTCCTCATTTCCCTTTTAGATGTTTCATCGCTTATGTATAAAAATGCTTTAGATTTATGCGTGTTGATTTTATGTCCTACTTTTTTGCTGAATTCATCTATGAGGTCTAGAAGTTTTCTGGTGGAGTTTTTTGGGTCCTCTAAATAGAGAATCATGTCATCAGCAAATAGTGACAGCTTGAGTTCCTCTTTTCCTATTCATATCTCTTTAATTTCTTTAGTATGTCTAATTGCTCTGGCTAGTGTTTCAAGGACGATGTTGAATAGAAGTGGTGAAAGAGGGCATCCCTGTCTTGTTCTCATTTTTAAAGGGAATGCTTTCAGTTTTTCTCCATTAAGAATGACGTTGGCCATGGGCTTAGCATAAATAGCCTTCACAATGTTCACGTATGTACCTACTATCCCTATTTTTTCTAGTGTTTTGAGCATGAAGGGGTGTTGTATTTTGTCAAACGCTTTTCTTCATCTGTTGAACTAATCATTCTTAACCTTAAGTCTACTGATGTGATGAATTGTATTTGTTGATTTCTGTATGTTGAACCAACCTTGCATCCCTGGGTTGAACCTTGCTTGATCATGGTGCACTATCTTCTTAATATGTTTCTATATGCGATTTGCCAGAATTTTGTTAAGGATTTTTATGTCTGTATTCATCAGAGATATCGGTCTAAAATATTCTTTCCTAGATGTCTTTGTCTGGTTTTCGTATCACAGTGATACTAACTTCATAGAATGAGTTTTTTTTTTTTTTTTTTTTTGCGGTACTGGGGATTGAACCCAGGGCCTTGTGCTTGCAAGGCAAGCACTCTACCAACTGAGCCATATCCCCAGCCCCATAGAATGAGTTTTGAAGGGTTCCCCCTTTTCTATTTCCTGGGATACTTTGAGGAGTATTGGAATGAGTTCTTTGAAGGTTTGTAGAACTTGGCTGAAAATCCGTCTGGATTCTCGTCTTGGGCTTTTCTTTGTTGGTAGGCTTCTGATGGCTTCTTCTATTTCATTGCTTGAAATTGATCTGTAAATTGTGTATGTCCTCCTGGTTCAGTTTGGGAGGATCATACGTCTCTAGAAATTTGTTGATGTCTTTGATATTTTATATTTTCTTGGATCTCTATCTGCTTGTGGTATTTGACACTACTGTTTTCATGTACTGTCAGGGGAAATCCAAATTGGGTGACTTCAGACCATACCTGCACTAGTAGCTGAGAGACTGCCTATCAGTCAGTGTGTTCTCTGCTGCCAGGGAAAAAATTGGCATTCCCACATACATGGGATGTTTAAGTTGATGAAGACAAAAACAGCCGCTCCTCTTGCCCAGAGAGGCCCCTTAGAGTTGGGCAGCTTCAGGGAAGAGGGAGCAGTGCTGCTGTTTCTTTTCCTGTGGCTTGCTGGACCCAAGGAGTAGTGTTAACCATCCAGAGGTGATTTATTTTCTCTGGTCGAATCCACTCTTCTGAAACCTGTTAGTTCATTGCACAAGGGGCATGGAGAGTGCAGCATCATAGGCAGGAGATTTGGGACTGGATGGTGATCTGAAGGAAGTAGATTTACACAGCAAGGTTTCCTTCAAGGCTTAAGTCAGTTAAAATGCACTTCTACTCCAAAATTTTTGTCTTGCAGGAAACCAGCATAAATGTCCCATTTTATGACCTAACAAATGCTCCGCAAGCTCTTTTAGACACACATACCCTTTCTCTTTGTGTGCCTTTCCCTCTGGTTTGGTCTACTGAGCTATGTAGTTCTGTGTTTTAAAAAGTCATTGTTTTGCATGTATGAAGGTGGAAACAGTAAGCCACAGACATCATGTTATTCTTAAGTATAAATATTTAAGTTGGTTTTTGAGAGTGAAGTATGTTTTTTTAAAAAAATGACATACCATTATAATATCCAAAGTGAAGTAAAACAAAACAATTCCTAATGCCACCATGGTTTTGCCAGTGCTGCCCTTTTGCACCTGCTGCTCCTGCCCAGGGTGCCACCTTGCAGGTGCCCCATTCCTTCCACACCGCTATGTTCCTTGCCTGGTCCCAGAGGTGATGCTGACTTACACTGAGAATAACAGCTTTGTGCATTTAAGATACTCCAGAGGTGTTCATGAGGAAGCAGTTATTACGTACCCTTCCTGTCTCCTAAGTGCTTGCAGATTTTCAAAATGATATGAATCTTGTTTTTGCTAATTCTGTTGGGATGATTTGGGATTGCTCTTTTGGAATCTGAGGACAGCTGAAGTGGCGTTGTGAGCGCTCCTCAGGTGTGAGGGCTTCTGGACCATCTGCCCAGATTGCTCAGGGGCTTTGGGTATGAGCTCGTCCCACTGGTGCTCTTTGGGGTTCATGACTGGTGCAGCTCAGGTGCTCATCATGCTCTCTGCAGAGCAGCAGGGAAAACTCACCATACATGCCTAACTGCTCCGAAGCCCTTTAGGAAAAAGGTGGGTGAACATCAGCCAGGCTTTCGAGAGTTGCCTCTGCCACTCCAAGTAGATCCAGTGTGGTTAGGAATGGTGGAAGGAGCCCCTAAGGAGAGCTCGCCTGTTACCACCTTGGCTTCTCAGATGCCTTTGTCGAAAATGTGGCTCATGTGTGACAGCAAGGAGAGTACTTACAGGGTGGGGTGTGTCTCCCTGCACAGGGTGCTTTCCACAGTTGCTTTTAGCCTGCTCTTGGTGTTCCAGAGAACTCTGGTTAGGGGCTGTTCCTTCCCTCCCAGTGGGTGTGTTTCCACATCTGTGTAGAGCCCGTGCAGTTCCTTAGTAGGCTTTTCATGCTGGTCCCACACAGGTGATGATTCTGAGGTGCCCTGGGCCCACTTGCTGGGGAGGTGTAAGTTTGCGTGGACCACCCTGGTTTGTGCCTCTAGGCTGGTTTTCTGACTGTGCTGAATTTTGTGGGACTGGGCAGATTGTTATTTCTCACAGACTGATTGGAGTGTTTTGGGTTTGGAGAATTAGAACCATCCCCAAATTATCAGATATGTAGAAATTTATCTATCCTCTTAAGTATGAAGAAAGTGTAAAGTAGACCTTTAAAAGCATATACTTCGATTAATCCTTGATCGTGTGGTATGGTAACTAAAGGGTCTGCTGCTAGTTATTGTTTGAAAAGTGTTTGGTTTCGGTTTCAGAATGAACACTATTAGCAGCTTTAGTGTTGGAATTCTAGGGAATCTCAAGAACCCAGTGGCCAGTGTGAGTTCTGAAGTAGATGACTGTCCAGTAACCACTGGGACTCTGGAGAACTCATGTGCTTTAGGCTTTCCTGAGATAAATTAGGCGATTGATAAAGAGCTTGAGTTCACTTTGTTTCCAAGAAATCAACTGATAAATGGACTTTGAGGAGCTCAGTGTCATGCTAATGTGCAGGGCCTTCTAGTTAATGGATGATGGCCTCATCTTGCCATTGCTAAGGGAGAAGGGTGGACTCTGACCTGAAAGCTCACATTCTTGGGGCCAGTAAGGTCTAACTTTCTGTTGTACATGACAGATGGTGGTGGGAGGGCCTCATATGTGGTAGCTGGTCCCCCTGGGTCTCCTTTCCTGATGACCGTGAGTTTAGATCCCTGGGTCCCACCTAAACCATCCAGGTGCTGTTTCCCTGGTGTCTGCTGGGTCCTGAGAAGGACAGCAGTGTGTGCACTGTGTGCTCTAGCTTTTTTTCCTGCCTGTCCACATTAGGCTGCCCTTCAGGGCCTGTGCTCTGCCCCTGGGGTAGTCTCTCCAACTGGACTTGTGCAGTACTCCTTTCATTCCTTTTGCACCTGCGGCTGCCCTTGACTCAGCCCCGACCTGCTCCTGATGCCTGTCTAGCCTGTGCAAAGCAGATGGGATCTTGTGTCCTCCGAGGACCCCTCCCCAGCCCAGCAGTTGTGTTGTGGTTGCATCTGGCCTCATCCTCAGGTTTTTGGGGTGTTTCCAAGTATTTCAGTAAATGCATCTATAGAAATTAATAGCAGTTCCTTGGTGTCATCAGATGTTCAGTTGGTATTCCGATTCAGTTGTCTTTGGGCAGGGTCTTTTAAATGGGCTGTTGGGATCTGGCTGTTATGGAGGTTCTCCTGTGTTGCTGGGTTAATGAGGCTCCCAGGTCTCTCGTTTAAGGTGTTCCTTCACCTTCCCTGACCACTCTGGCCCTGCCAGGCTTTCATAGGCTGGATGTTGTTGACTGTGCTTCCGGCTGCTGAACGTCTGTTTCTCGGTGGCTGTGCGGCGGGCTGTGTGGCGGGCTTGATGTCTGTGAGTTCTTGCGCTTTATGGTGGCCACTTGGAGTAGGGCTCCCTTACTGTGGAGCAGGGCATGGGCGCCCTCTGGCTCCACTACTCTGTCCCTTTTGCTGGTGGGCTGTTCTGTCAGGAAGAGCTGGCTGGGGCCACCCTCCCTTAGTGGTCCATTGCTGCCCTCACCTGGGACAGGCAGACCAGGCAGGTGACTCCTTCCTTCCTCTGCTTGTTCTCAGGCTAGTGAGTAGGTTCACTGGTGTTCTCCAAGCCCCCCCCCCCCAACCCCCATCCTTTTTTAGACCTTGTTTGTGATCTGGTGGGATGGATTGTGCTTGAGGTAGTGGTGTAGTTGTCGCTAGCTCTCGCTGCCCACCTTGGTCTCTTATGGCTGGTGGAAGTCTCTTGCCTGGTTCCTGAGCTCTGTTGGCGGAACCAGCAGCAAGGAGTTTTGGCTTCTTTGTGCTTGGGAGTAACAGAGGGCTCCATGCTTAACTGGCACAGTTCTAGAGCCTCCCAAAAGTCTGGTTTCTTTGTGAGAAATGAAACACAAGCCCCACAACCTGGGGCCATTTTGAATGGACAGATCTAAAGTTTCCATTTCTTCTTTTCTATTTTTAGTTCTAGGTGGATACAATATCTTTATTTTATTTATTTATTTGTATGTGGTGCTGAGATCAAACCCAGTGCCTCACTCGTGCTAGGCAAGCGCTCTACCACTGAGCTACAACCCCAGCCCAAGTTTCTGTTTCTAAATACCTGGGAGTTCAAAGTGATGCTTAAAGCTGGGTGGCATGGCACACACCTATAATCCCAGTGGCTTGGGAGATTGAGGCAGAAGGGTTGTAAGTTCAAAGCTGTGAGGCCCTGTGTCTATAAAGGGCTAGAGATGTGGCTTAGTGGTTAAGCATTCTTGGGTTCAATCCCCGGTACCCTCCAAAAAAAAGTGTTGCTTAAAATTCAAATTCAGATGATGGGCAACTGTGATCCAGATATCCCCCAAAGTCCACTCTGAGTTGTGGTCAGCAGTATGAGGGTTGTGTGGCCATCAGCAGGTGGGTGGGTCCCGAGGCAGGCCTGGCAGCCCTTGGCCACAGCAGCAAGGGTGGCTGGGAAGCCCTTGATGCGGTCGCTGCCAGCAGTGCTGATGCTCCAGCTTTCTTCTCTGCGGTCTCACTTCACTCTTGTGTGGCTATTTAAAGGGTTAAACAGCATTTTCTCTTTGAAATTCAGGAAGCTCACCAGTGAACGTCTTAGAGGGTCTTTGGGTGTGGGAATGGGTCTTCTCAGGTGCTGGTGTGTTCTTTCTGTCTCTGCTCGACCTTCAGTCCTGGGAGCTCCGCCAGTGGAGTCTTCCATCTGCCTGCCCCTGTACTCCAGTTTTCCCTTCCACCTTTTGTCAGATGCTTTGCTTCAGTGCTTGTCTCTTTCTCATGAACTCTCTCTCTCTCTCTCTCTCGTTAAGAGCACCACCAGCGTACGTGTGGTGGAACCCGACGGCAGTGTGCAGGTCAGGGTGCTAGGGCTGATCTGACTGTCCTCTCATTGAGTTGTCCATTCCAAGAATTTCCTTGCATGAAACAGTGTAACTTGTGGTCTTTCCTGTGGCTTCTTGGCTGGCAGATTCTTGGGCTGTGCAGTGGCTGTGGGCACAAGCAGTGTTGCTGTGTACTCACTGTTCCTTTCTCTGAGGTTGCTGTGTTGTACAGTGAGCTCCTGTTGCACTTTTTTTTTTTTTTTTTTTTTTTTTTTTTGCAGTGCTGGGGATTGATCCTGTTGCACTTTTAAAAAGGCTGACTGCCTAATGGTCTCTCAAGGCCACCAGATCATGTCAAGTTCTCCTGGCAAGGCTTGGGGCTTTCTCCACGTGCTTGCCAGAGCTTGCCATTGTTGATTGTTTGGAGATAGGGGTCCCTCTGTGTTGCCCCAGCTGACCTTGATCTCTCCTGGCCACAAGTGATCCTCATCCTCCATCTCAGACTCTTCAGTAGCTGACATCACAGGCGCATGACATCAGGCCTGCCTCAGTATATGGGTTTTCTTTCCTTTCTTGCAGTACTGGGGATTGAACCCAGGGACATGCTACCCCTGAGCTATATCCCCAGACCTTTTATTTATTTATTTTGTAATTTTGAGGCAGGTTCTTGGCTAAGTGCCCAGACTGGCCTTGAACTTGGATCCTTCTTCTTTAGCCTTCCCAGTCGCTGGTATTACAGGTGTCAGCCACAGTGCCTGGTGGTATATGACTTTTTGAAGTGTAAGATATCTTTATATTTTCTGGATACAGGTCCTTTACCAGATATATGATCTTAAGTACACAGATACTTTCTCCTGGTCTGTGTCATGCCTTCTGGTTTTACTAGATGTTGTCCTTTTGTTTTTGGTACTGGGTATTGAAACCAGGGGTGCTTTATCACTGAACTACATCCCCAGCCCTTATTATTTATTTATTTATTTCAAGACAGAGTGTCACTAAGTTGACCAGGCTGGCCTCCCACTTGGGATCTTCCTGTCCTCACCTCCCAAACCATTGCAATTACAGGCAAGTTCCATTATGCCTGGCTAATGTCTTTTGAAGTGCAGAAATTTAAAGTTTCATTGAGATTCAACTTGTCCTTGGCAGCGCAGCCCTGTCTTCTTTTTGAAGAGTGTGCCTTCCGTAGCATCCAGATGTGAACCACCCTGCTACCTTTTTGTGAGCCTGATGTCAAGGTTCTGTCTACCTCAATTACTTCCTCCCAGGAACCCAGCACTGCTGGGAAAGCCTGTCTGGGTGGCATGGTTTACACTCTGCATGAATGTTCAGGCCCTTGCAGTAGCAACCTCCTGTCCTTCCCATTGGAGCCTGGCTCTCAGCTGCAAGAGCCAGGATCTTACTTCTATGGTGTAGGATCCTCAAGGACACTGCCATCCTGTGGCTGGAGCCACTGGTAATGACTGGCGGCTGCCTCTGCCTTCTTCATCAGAGGCATCAGTGGCTCCTACTTCAGTGCTGCACCTTGTGGGCAAGCTGCCTATGTGTACTGAGAGGGCCAAGAGCACAGTGTGTGCCCACCCCAACTTTGAGAAGGCCGTGGGTAACATATTCTCATTTGCTATTTGCAGGTGAAGGACTTAACTCAGTACTTGGATCCCAGTGGGCTCGGCGTGATCAGTTTTGAAGACTTCTACCAGGGGATCACAGCTATCAAAAATGGAGGTCAGTGGTCCCCCACCACGCGCTTCACCACCTCTCCCCTTCCTGTGCTGCCCCATGACCACCTGCCCTGCTCCACTCCTTGCCAGGTTCCTTCCTGTTCTTTGCTCTCCTTACCGCTGTCCTCCAGAATTGATGGACTTAACTGCTGTCCACAGTTTTAGGGAGTTGCTGTCCTTCCCTGAGGTTTTGTGATGAAGTTTTTCAGAAATACTAAAGAAGTTGCACAGGAGTACCCACATGCACTTACAGCAGCTGCTGCTGGGTTTGCTTGTCACTCCCTCATCCATTTGTTTTCGTCTGCCAGTTCGTCTCTTTAATGAAGAGCGCTGCACATCAGCATGCCCTGTGCACCCCCTGGACAGCTCAGTGTACGTACCGGTATGAGTGTTCGGAGCATGCGCTCAGGTTTTGAGGTGCACCCGTGAAGTGTGCACACCTGAGTATGTCAGGCTGTGCTCTGACAGAGCTGGGCCCCCTTAGACAGGCAGGGCTGCTCCCAGGGCTCCTTCTTGCCCTCTCCTGAGTGTCATGTGTGGAAACACATCCTCCTCCACATGCCTTCTGCCCGCCCTTGTGACGAGCCAGTCTTTGTTCTCCTGAGGCAGTTAGTGTCCCTCTGTGTGCTGTCCCCATGTCCCCATGCTGCTGCGTGGAGTAAAGCCTCTGAGGACCTCTCTGTAGTCTTTGTGTGGGATCAGTTTTCCTCTTCCTGGGAGTAGCTCGCAGCCAGTAGCCATGTGCTGGGGGAGAGCCCACTATCCTCCCAGTGGTCTTACCACTTTACTCACCTGTTGCCCCTCACACTCTCCTTTTAAAATCAGATTCTGCAGCTCTGAACACTGGGCCTTCCCAAGTTCTTGTCTTCTGCTGGTGGCCTGGGGAATGGCAGTAGGGTGTCTCATTCATAGGCTCTTCCCTCCTGTTTCACGGGGGCCCATCAGACCTTGGCAGGGGACAGGGGGTCCATGGTCATTGGGCATGGTCAGGTTCAGGATGACATTGGACCTCAGGTCAGGAAGTGTGCTTACCAGCAAGGGGCCCTTGCCAGGGTTTGATTTCTCATAGCACCTTGGTATTTCTAGCAGTGTTAAAACCAATTTATCCATTTCTTACTTAGGTATGAAATAAGCCTAGTAAACTAAGGTATCAAACAAGTCTAGTAAACACTGTAAGTTAGTTATTCCTGCAAAAGAAAAAACAGACAAGAAACAAAGATTTGCTAGCTCCTGCAGATAGGAGGCAAAAGAACTATCAGATTCAACTCTTCAGAAATCAAAATAAGGCCCAGCACAGATATTTACAGTATGACCCAGACATGAAAGGTCCTATGCAGTTGAAAACATTAGGAATAGAGTCTGCCAAGATGGCGGACATGGAATTCAAAGGTTCAGGTGGTCACTTGTCCTCCATGGGGCAGATTCCCTCCCACCAGTACCATTGTTCCTTTTCCCTGCTTAAGACTCTTCAGAAGAAATGAAGACCTGTACATATGGTATAAGTCCATTGTCCTTCCCTGCCCCTAAGCTTAGAATTTTTATTTCCTTATTTTTTGTAGGTTCCTGTAATTAAACCCTCAGGTACTTAACCCCTTCTTCCCTTACTGGAAGTTTCTTATATACCCCAGGCCTGTGCATCCCATTTTCCTGGGCATGGTCTTGTGTTTCTGAATAGAGTCTCAGTCACACTCACACAACTTCTGGGATATCCCAACTACCCAGGAAGTAATTCTCTCTTCAGCTTAGGAATAGCTTTTCCTGCCTTGGTCCGTGCATGGAGTTACCTGGTCGCCATAGTGCTTTCTTGGGCCCTTTCCTGTGTTGCCAATCCACTTCTGATTTTGGGTCCTTGTTGGCCTCAGGGATCACAGTTTCCTCTCCCACTCCAAGGCCATTATAACAAGGCAGCAGGATGTGTCTCCTCTAAGGTGGGAGTTCCCACAATCCCCTAGGCCACAGACCAAGTTCCACTCTGGGCTCCAAAATTATTAGAAATACCAGGTACTGCAGGAAATCAAACACATGCTCAGAAAGTGGTTAGGCAATAGGCTGAGTTGTGGCTCAGTGGTAGAGCACTCACCTTCCATGTGTGAGGCACTGGGTTCGATCCTCAGCACCACATAAAAATAAATGAAATAAAGGTATTGTGTGCATTTACAAATATTTAAAAAAAAAAAAAAATGGGTCAGCAGGGCAAACTACTTCTGCTGGAAGGGTATGCTACTGAACCTGGCTACCAAATGCATCTGTGCATACCATCCACCTGCTTTTACCCGAACACGGTGATACCCTTTGCTCTGGGATACAATCTACATGATTGGCTCATTTTAAAATTAGGGTAGGCTAAGAAAGAGTTGTAATTAAAATGGCTACAATTGGATCCAATTAAGGCTAAATACTATATTTTGAAAATGTACCACTGGACTTTCTATTTCTCACAGGGCTAAAGTGTTAAAGCACTTGCCATGTGAAGGCCCTGGGTTTGATCCCCAGCAAAACAAAGTAGCATATCATTTACATGTGGCTAGTGACATATAACTATCCCAGCTATCCCTAAATTAAGTTCATTGAAAAAAAAAAATGAGCTGGGGGTGGTGGTGCACACCTGTAATCCTAGTGATATGGGAGGCTGAGGCAGGAGGAATGTGAGTTTGAGGCCAGCCTGGACAACTTAGTGAGGCTCTAAGCAATGAAGTGAGACCCTGTCTCAAAATAAAAAATAAAAAGTGCTAGGGATGTGGCTCAGTGGTAAAGCACCCCTGGGTTCAGTCCCTGGTTCCAAAAATAAAAACAAAGAAAAAATGCAATTCATTGTGAATTCTTCTTTCATCCTTTATTTTTTATTATTTTTTAAATCTAACATCTATTTTAGCTTCTAAATGTTTTTAAAAAATTTTCAAAACTAATTGTAGTGGGCTGGGGAGATAGCTCAGTCGGTAGAGTGCTTGCATTGCAAGCACAAGTCCCTGGGTTTGATCCCCAGCACCACAAAAAAAAAAAAAAAAAAAAAAAAACCAAAAAAACCCCAAAAAACAACAACAACAACAAAAAACTAATTGTATGTGTGACAGAGAATGTGGTCTTTATGATTTTGCTACATTGATATTGTTGAGTTTGTTTTGTGGTCCAGTGAAGGTCAGGTTTCATGCCCATGATATGCATACTAGAAGAACTGTTGACCCTGCAGCTGAGGACTCAGGGACTATACCCAGCTGAGGCTCACCATCTCTGCCTAACCTCAACTGTAGGGAGGAGAATCAAGGTGGGGGTACTGTCAGTTTGTATTTTGTGTTTGTCTGCCTTTCTGTCTTTCTCCTTTCTTTCTCTCTCTCTCACTTGGGATTGAGTTCAGGAGTATTCTACCCCTAAACCCTTTTTATTTTGAGACAAGGTCTCACTAAATTGCTGAGATTGACTATGAGTTTGGCAGTATTCTTGCCTCAGTCTGTCAGGTTGCTGGGATTACAGGTGTGCGCCACCGCACTTGTCTGTGGATTTGCCTCGTCCTTACTCTTAAGTAACAGACTGGCCCTGTGCAGGTGGCTGGGTTGGTGGTGGTAACCTAACATGGTCCCCTGGATCTGGCTTCTGTGGCGGGGCCCTTTGCAGCTCCATCCGAGTTGGGTAAAAGGGAGTGATGGGTGCATGGGGCAGGGACGGGACATGTGGACAGTGACCATGGAATAGACAGCTTCAGCCCAACCACACACACGCTTTGCACAGTGATAGTGCTTAAACCGAGTACTTATACAACCACAGATTGACTGAGTCACTTTGGAAGACCAGGCGAGGTGGAGTATTCTAATTGTCATGGGCTATGCCAGAGCCTCTGTTAGAAAGTTTAGCATTTAAGAATCATGAACGGGAAATAAGACAGCATGTTTTGATGAGGAGTGGTCAGGGCCGCTTGTGCACTCAGCCTGTCAGCACGGTCACTTGTTGACTGTGGGCAGGTGTGGCAAATGCGTGAGAAGTGGCAGGCAGCAGTTGTGACTCCATGTGCTCTCCCTGAGCACAGTAGCTCTTCCTCAAGACTGCTTCTCTCATCACAGACACTATGGTGACCTGTCTCCCTCAGCGGCCTGCTGAGTGCTGTGCGCTGGCCTCTGCTTGTCAATCACCTTGCCCTGTCCACATGACTGGCAGTGTTCTGTTGCTATCATGGCAGGGAGCAGCCTCAGCTGTACCCACGTTCCCTAGTCATCTCAGTGCTCTGTTGGCTATGTGCCATGTGCGTGGCTGGTCAGGGAGAGTCCAAGACTTCCTCTGATGTGGGCAGTTGTACTGCTCAGGACTCCTGACAAAGTCAAGGCTGGGAGGAACAGCAGCCCCTAGGGCAGTGGGTATGGGTGGGAAGGACTTGGCCCAGTAGCCAGCAGAAGATGTCTGTTGGACCCCACTGACATGAACTCAGCTGCTATGCTGTGGGGCTACCTGGGGACTTTACTTGGGTGACTGGAAAGAGCTAGTGGTTATGTCCCGAGACACAGGATGTTGTGCCCTCAGTGCCTGAGGCCAATAGCCTGCTGCAGTGAGCTGGCCAGCCCTCTGTCCGTCTTCTTCGAGAGTGTGGCCTTCTAGCAGAAGGGCTGCCAGCTTCTGACCAAGGCTGGTTCCTGGGTCCTGTGGGTATTAAGCCGGCAACTGTGTCCCTCACCACAGCACTCATAAAGGAGACTGCCTCCAGCACCAAGGGGCACCTCATGCTGCTCTGATGCCCATGCCAGCCCCTCCCTGGGCTTAGCCCCACGGGACTGTTTTGATCTCATCGTTCTTGGATTCTTTGCTTTAATATCTCTACTTTGATTTAATTAAAAAGTGAACACTTCCAGCCAGTCCAGGAGTTACTCACTTGGGGCTGCAGTTACTCACTTGTAGTGCTGTGTTTATTCAATGGCTAGAACATTCTGGAATAGCAACATTCCCAGCGTCTTGGCCTAATGCATGCAGGGCTGTATGCAGGAGGCACTCCCCTCCTGAGTTCAGCCTCTGCAGAGCAGATCCCTGGCTTGGAGTAGGATCTGCAGGTGGGGCATGGGGCTGAGGTGCAGAGAAGGGGAGGGACTGCAGACATCAGGTACAGGAGGTGGACCAGACCTCCTGAGAACTGTTCTTGTACAGTTCTTGTACAGTTCTCAGACAGGTGGGCTGTGGGAGGTGGCACTGACGAGAGCCTGGATCCGACTGGGTGGAGGCCTAGCCCATTCAAGCCCTGTGAGGACTGTGAAGGGGACGTGGGGCACAGCAGAGAATAGGACACTGTGGATCTGGACTGTCCAGAGTCTGGGGACACATGCAGCACAAGTACAGACTCCTCTGCCCTGGGAACTGACTTTCTACACATGCTGAGAGGAGCTGGGGAGCCAATGTCCAGGCAATGGGTGTCTGAAGGCACAGGCTTCCTGGCCGAGGTGCTATAAGATCTTCTCTGAGAGAGCCAGCCTTAGAGTTTCAGCCTAGCCGCAGCACCAGCATGGCGGGCCTACTCTCAGAGCTGATGTGGGCTTGGAGAGGAACCCTGGTGGGACCACAGATGTGGGACATGCTGTTGCTGGGACTGAGGCAACCGCTTTGCTTCTCTGTTTTTTGTTTGTTTGTTTTGGTTTTGGGGTACCTAGGGATTGAACTCAGGGGCGCTCAACCACTGAGCCACATCCCTAGCCCTGTTTTATTTAGAGACAGGGTCTCACTGAGTTGCTTAGCCCCTTGCCGTTGTTGAGGCTGGCTTTGAACTCCTGATCCTCCTGTCTCAGCCTCCCCAGCTGTTGGAATTACATGTGTGCACCACTGCACCCAGCTGTGTTTGTAATATTGAGACTTCATTTAGGTTTTGTTAGGGAGGGAGAGTGAAAATAAGAACAAGGCAGAGATGGTCCTGAAATTATTCCAGAGCACATATAAGCACATGAGAAAGGAAAGCATGATGGCCCAAACTGCTTTCCACAGACGCTTCTCAGACTTGCCTGGAGGCTGTGCAGCTGCCAGCACTGGGGATGGACCGAAACTATACAGTGTGTTGACCTACTTTGCAGGGAAGTACCAGGAGATTTTACTGTCATGGCTACAGACCTTGTTTCAGAAACAGTGAGATAGGGAGGGACTCATTACAAATAGGCCATTGCTCTGGCTCACATACACCTCCGGCTCTGGAAGAATAAGGGAGATGGGAGTTAGAATTTTCACATAGTCACACATTGTTTCATTCTTACAGAGGTAGCTGACAGAAGAGTACAAACAATTCAAACAGTACAAACTGTGCTCAGGTCTCCCTGAGACTCTAGGTGGAATCCCACCTGGTCACAGGTCCAGTAGCTGAAGTGCTGACTGTGTGACACTTCTGGTGGAATCCCACCCGGTCACAGGTCCAGTAGCTAAAGTGCTGACTGTGTGACACTTCTGAGTTCCAGTTGTGGAAGTGCAGGCTCTCTAGCATCCGATGGTGGCAACCTGCCAACAACAATCTGGCCTGTTACCAAGTGTGCAGTCCAGTTGCCCTGGGAAGATGGGCCCTCCTGTGCTGCAGGATTCTAACAGTTCCATCTGTGCCAGTGCCACCTGTATCTTAAGGTTGAGTAGTTCTGCTGCAGCTTGCTGCACCCAAGACTCAGAGCAGTAGGAACCTTAATCAGCATGTTTAGGATAGGGCTGGATCTGCCTGAAGGGCCGGGCAAGACTGGACTTGAGGCCTCATCACTCCTGACTACCCAAATGTTCGGTCACACACCCCAGAATGCTGCATTTAGCCTCAAAAAGACCTGTGGTTCTTGAAAGCCACAGAGGAGAATAGCGTTGAGTTGCCACATGTGTAAAGGTTTGAGTTTGTACAACTGTCAGGAAATTATTATGATTTTTATTGAAATCATAATACTGGATGGGACAGTAGCATGCCCTTCTGCTCTGTTGTGAAGGGTCCTTGGATGCCCACTCTTTGCTTCCCCAATTACCCAGGCCTATTGGGTATGGCACCTATGTGGTGCTTCCCCACGTGATCCAAATCACATCAGGAACCTTCTCTGGTCCCCTTCAGCCTTACTGCAGAAAGCCATCCTGTTTCAGAGCTTTTCCCAGGAGAAATTGACCCTCAAGAGACTCAACTCTGCTTTTTCCATATGTGACTGGTGTCAGGTGGGTGGTGGTGAAGAGGCTGAGTGAGTGGCTGATGTGTCTTGACACCAGGAGGTGGGAGCTGCTTTGCTGCCCCCACCCCATACTTCTTGCCTCTGCCTCGGTTCCCATGGAAGGAGCAGGTAGGTTCTGTGGGGTCTGTGTTTGAAGAGCAGTGAATTCTGTCTGTCCCTCATGAGGCAGTAGTACTTCTTCAGTTTTGTCCATGAAAGGGAACATGCATTGTAGAAGGTAGTCAAGCAGAAGAGGGAGGTGCAAGCTGCCAGTGAGTCCTGCTCTGGGACCAGCATGTCCTAGGCTGCTTTGCGGGGCCTGCACCTCCCTGCCACCAGGTGTTTGTCTGCCAAGTCTGGATTGGTACCCGGTGCTCTGTAAAGTCTGAACTTCTGCAAGGCTTGGTGCCTTGCTCTTTCTCTTTGGCAGCGCTCTCCAGTTCTTTTGAGAAGTGAGGTTGTGCTGTTCTCCTGACACCAGTGCCCAGCCTTCAGTGGAGCCTGACTGGGTTCCTGGAGACGTGGCCTTGAGTCTTGCCCTGCTGGCCTCTCCCTCTCACTTCTCCCACAGCAACCCCCAGACCCTCTCTACTCCCAGCTCTATGTCACTTTGTACCTCCAGAGGCTCCTCTGGTCTCACCAGTGCTGGGTCTTGTATCCACAGAACCCGATGGCCACCTGCCCAACATGGCGCCTGCCCAGGATGAGGAGCCCCCTGCCTGTGCTGATGACTTCGATGACTTCGTCACCTACGAGGCAAGTGCTGGCCCAGGCCTGATGTGCTGCCTCTTCCTCCTTGTGCTGTGCCCTGTGCCTGGGCTTTCCCTCCCAAGGGACGGAGCTCCTGCCCCATCCATACACATAGTTGGGGGCATCTGGGTGTTGGACTCTGAGCTCCTGGGCTCTTGCAGGAGTCTCCCTTGGCCATCTGTGGAACAGAGGTCGGGTGGGCTGTTAGGGCCCTGAATGGCAGCACTGCCACCCTTTGTACACAGCAGAAGCATGTTTGGGGATGTTGGACTCCACACCTGTGTCCTGCTCCACTGTCCACTACCTCCTGCTCACAGGTGTACCCAAAGTGGTCATGGTGATGTCTCCTTAACTTTGGGTCCCTTGTTGCCACCATAGCTAGGAAGACAGACCCCTGTAAGCATTTCCAGCAGGAGGCCAGGTAGCTAGGTCTGAAATGCTTGCTTTTTTTTTTCATTATTGGGAAATTGAGCCTAATGTGTACTATGCAAGCACTCTACCTACCACAGAGCTATATCCCAGCCACCACTCCCCCCACCTTTTTTTTTTTTTTTTTTTTTTTTTTTTTTGCTGTACTGGGGATTGAATCCAGGGCCTTGTGCTTGCAAGGCAAGCACTCTACCAACTGAGCTATACCCCCAGCCCTATCCAGCTCTTTTTAAAAATCTTATTTTGAGGGCTGGGGAGATAGCTCAGCTGGTAAGGCCCTGAGTTTGATTCCCAGTACTGGGAAAAAAAAAAAAAAAATTTTATTTTGAGACAAAGTCTCTCTAAGTTGCTAAGGCTATGCTCGAACTTAGGATCCTCCTGCTTCATCCTCCCATGTAGAATGTTTTCTATACAAAATACATGGAGCCCATAGTCCATGCTAACAGGCTGACGTGGGAGGATTGCTTGAGCCCAGAGTTTGAGGTCAGCCTGGGAAACATAGTGAAACCCCATGTCCCCAAGAAACAAAGAACATGGAGTTAACACTAGCCCTGGTCAGCCCTCTGCTGCTGGCTAAGAGCACAGGAAACAGACTGGGCTTTGAGCCCTTCCTCTGAGCTTCAGCTCCCTTGTCACATGAGAGGTGTGGCCAGTGGCATCATGGCAGCTTCTGTAGGCTGGCACACACGGGGCCTGGGGTGCCTACTGCAGTCTTTTGTGCCCCCCATTTCTGCTCTGGGAAGCTGCCCAGGTATTTGTCACCCCTCAGCAAACCAGGTTCACTTCCTGACTGACACTCTATCACTTCTGCCCACACAGATCTCTGCCACCCAGGGTTGGTCACCCTTCACAACTTTGTTCCAGGAACCAACTGGCAAAGCCTGCCTTGGGTCCTTTGCTGGCCTGTGAGCAGACTTCATAGCGGGGGACAGTGATGCTTCTCTGGTCTTTAGATCCTGATTTCTCTTTTAGAGTGGAGGAAACATTTCCAGGTTTGTTTTTTAGAAAAAGAAGAAAACACTACACTTCTCGTTTTGGATCAGTTTTAGGGTTATGGAATGGAACTAACAGAAGCTGTCCATTGGTATGCATGCCCTCCCCCACTGTGAGCGCCTCACACTGGTGTCCTGAGCTGGTGCCTTGTCATTAACTAGTGGACATTAACGTAGTGTGTTTTCTGTGGTTCTGACCAGGCAAGGGCATCCTACCAGGCCTCCTCTCACAGCATCTTGGAGCTGGAGCACAGTGTATCAGCTTCTCTCAGTCCTGTGTGTCTGTGTTTCTCTATGTCTTGTTCTTTGGGGTTTTTAGATGTGATTTTCAGAAGAGCAGAACTAAATACCACTGTGAACTTACGGAAAGCTTAAAAGAAAGAAAAGCTTGCACATCGTGTAATCGTAAAAGTCTCATACTTTTGAGTGCAGAAGGTCGTTACCTCCAATGACCGTGCTTGGAGCCCTGCCCTTGGGTCACCTTGGGGATCAGTAAACTTCCACTGTTTTCTGAAAAGAGCTCCAGGTAGAACTGCGTTTTCTGGCTGGGAGTGCTGTGTGCTGGAGCCCATCACCTGTGGGATACAGGTGGAGTTGGCGAGGTGGGACTGATGTCATCTGGATAATCCTGAGAGCGATGCTTGTTTAAGTCTTTCTAAAAGGGCAGTGGGCAGTTGTAGAGAGGAGAGGCATCCCAGGTGACAGGCTTCCCAGAGAGGTCCCGGCCATGCTTCCTAGGTGCTGCCTCCTGCTTGTGGGAGTCCTTAATGAGATGATGGAAATGTGTCTTTAGTGCAGACTATTATCAGAAAGGTTACAAAGTGTAAAACAAAAGCCGCCTGTTTTGGGCCCTGGCTGTTTGTTACAGCCAGCAAGGACATCTCCTGGACTTTGCCTCTCCCTTCCTGGCCTGGCCAGCACCAGTGACGGGCTTAACAGAGCGTGTCTGGGAGCAGTTAGGCTGTCTTGTAGGCTGTGTTGTGGCTTCCGGCAGGCTCACAGATTTTACAGCAGCCCAGCATGAGTAGCAGATAGGAAGACCACGCTGAATGGAGAGAAACCAGCAGCTTGGTCCAGGCGGAGGTGCGGTTGGGAGGCTACCCCAGCACATCCTTCCTGGAGCCCATGCACAGAACCAAGCCTGCGAAGGTACCGGCCAGCATCTGAGGGTAAGATGAGATGATAGTGTGCACTGTGCCCAGAATTCAGTGTCTTGTAGAGGAGGAAGATCCAGGGAAGAAAGAGCCATGACCTGGATGGTGGGAGCCACCCGTATCCTCAGCCACCTGCAGTGACCTGAACCGTCCATCTTCAGCTTAGACAATATGTTAAGTCATAAAATTTTCTAAGCTTTGTTTTGATTTTTCAAGTGAGTTCATCTTAGTATATTAATAGTATCTTGGTAATAGAAGTTAGTGGCATAGACGTATTGTCTCCTAGGCCAAGTTGGGTGTTTGTGCTGGCAGGTGTGACCTAACCAGGTAAGGCTGTGCACTGCCCTTGGGGTGCATCCATTGCTGCGGGTGGGCAGAGTGCTACAAGATGCTCCAGTGTCTCTCTGGAGAGGCCCCTGAGTTGCTTCCTAACTCACTTTGAGTATTGGGGGTGCAGGGCCAGGTGGGTATACATGCCTCAGCAGCTGGCTGTAGCCTTGCATCTTGGCAGGGAGGAACTGGGTGTCCCTGCCCTCCTAGCTCTCAACCTCCTGCCTGGCTGGGCTGTTCCCTGTGCCTTCCCTGAGGTTTCTGACTGGGAGGTTCTTTACTGCCCTGCATGGAGGCCCACGTGCTCACAGCAGTGCTGTGTGGACAAGATCAGCAGGACCCTGTTGGCGCCTTGTTTGGAGCACATAGAAGGACAAGTATAAACTGAATTGACCTGTCACTTGCAGTGCTCAGCCTCTCAGTGGTAGACATTGCTTTAGGTGTGAGGACCTGAGACTGGGAGAGAGACTGCCCTCCTGGGTCAGTCTCAAAGGTGCAACACCACGGTGTCAGTGCCAGGCTCACAGGGCAATCAGAGCCTGTGCAGCATTGTGCCATTGTCCTGTGTCAGGATGGTTCTTTCTGTCCCCTGCTGCCCTGACTGAGCTCTCTGTGACATAAACAGCCTCCAGCCCCTGGGCCTCCCTTCTTTCCTGGGGGGAGAAGCACCTGGCTCTGACTGTGAGCTGCATTTGAGGAAAGAGAGCTGGCTTGTCCTTATAATGCTAGGTTGGCCAGTGAGGAACAGGGTCTATGGGGCCAGGGAAGAGCACTGGGCACTCTAGAAGTATTGGGCTTTCTAAAGGGCCCACCTCAAGGGTGGAAGCTGCTGCTTACAGGAAGCCGGCTCTGCAGGTCCCTGGTTGAGGTCTGACCTTATGGGTCCTGCTGTTGAGGGTCAGGCGTGTGGCTCTGCCTGCTCCCCTGTTCCAGGACCCAGTGCTTGGTGCTGGCTTCAGAGGACTATCCTCATGACCAAGGGCAATTTGGGTCATCTTCTTTTTTTGTTGAGGGGGCCCTGGGGATTGAACCCAGGAGCACTTCACCCCAGCTCTTTTTATTTGAATTTTGAGACAGGGTCTCCCTAAGTTGCTTAGGACCTTGCTAACTTGCTGAGACTGGCCTCAAACTTGTGATCTTCCTGCCTCAGCCTCCCAAATTGCTGGGATTACAGGCGTGCACCACCGTGCCCAACAAGTGGACAATGTTTTTTTTTTTGGAAATTTTTGACTAAATACTGAAGAGCTGAACCTGTCTTTTGTTGATAATCATGTTTTTACAAATCTAAGGAGTGCTTCCCAAGTGCTGGCAGGTGAGTTTATAGCTGCATCTGTGAGTACTGTTATGCCAGCGGCTCTTCTCAGGTACTGCCAGAGATTCGTATTAGGCTTTGTGTCCTGTTCTGTTGCTGTGCCCCAGGGGCCCATCCTCAAGCAGGCCAGCCCAGAACCCTGGCTGCATGGGGATCCTGACCTGTCTTGTTCAGAGAGAGCTGCTCAAGGCAACAGATGGAACTGGAGTTGACACTTCTTAAGGTGACTTTCTGGTTTGGGATTTCAAAGTGGATCCTTCCTATGAATTCCTTAGTTTTTTATGAATTACTTCCTTAGACTCTAGAGAAGGTTGGGTTTCCCTTGGAAGCTTGAGGACATAATCTGACACACACAGTCACATATTCCATGTTGTTCCTTGTCTCACTCTGGCTATGTAGGACAGTTGGCTGGGGCTTTCTACCCTCTGGAAACACTGGTGCCCTCTCATTCTCATATATCCATGCTTTGAAAAACACCTACCTCTATCACCTGCACCCCCATATGGCAGCTGCCTTGGGATCAGAACAGACAGCCCCCTCCAAAGGTTCCAGGTTGAGTCCCGTGGCTTTCAGTGGGGGAGGACGATGGAGCCAGGCTTCCCACTGGCCAGGCCTGGTCTTTGGGTGAGGCTCCAAGGCTCGGTGAGTCCTCTGAGTAGTCCTCAGTGTCTTACTCTCCCTGTGATATCGGATCTGGGGTTCAAAGTGTACCTTTTTCTTGCTGAAACTGGAACTTTTCAGAAATCTTACTTATTTGCAAATCATTAACTTCAGAATCTTCTGCACATGGAATAAAAGCTGAATATGCTCCTAACCTGCAACTTCATTTTAGTGAAAATTGAGATTGAATTCTATTTGATTTGAAAATGTCCTTTTAATGATTCTTTAGTTTTAAGTTCATTTGAACAGTCTATGGATATTATTGTCTGCTATGTGCCAAACCCTGTGCTAGGCTCTGATAAGAGTAAAAAGAGACGTTGCCAGTGAGAAGCAGATGTTCAGCCAGAAGCTGGTGAGTCTTTAGAGGCTAACCCTTGACTGCATACCAGAGCAGCAGCCTGGACACAACAGCAGTTGATGGTGAGACTCCAGTGAAGGCCTGCTCACACGACTGGATGTGAGCTCCTCAGATGTGAGCAGCCCCCATATCAGAAGCTACAGGAGGGCTCTGCTGGGCTTCGTCTGTGCTGTTGGGATACTTTGCATCTGTCCTAGGCGTGCTTATTTGACTGACTTTAAAAATGACTCCAAGTAGGACTGGGGTTTTGGTTTAGTGATGAGTGCTTATCTAGCATGTGTGAGGTCCTGGATTATATCCCCAGTACTACCAAAAAATGTTCGACTCCAAGTGTTTTTGTCTGTTCTTGTACATGTTCCTATTTTTATTTTAAAGACTATGTGCCAGGAGCCATGGCACATGCCTGTAATCTGCGCCTGTAATCCAGCCTCTTGGGAGGCTGTGGCAGGAGGATGGGACCTTTAGGGCCAACCTGGGCAAATTGGTAAGACCCAGTCTCAGGGAAAATAATAATAATAATAATAATAATAATAATAAAAGGGCTGGGATATAGCACAATGGTAGAGCACCCCTGGGTTCAATCCCCAGAACCACTAATATAAAACAAAACAAAAACACCCCAAAAGGAAAACCTGTGGGCTGGAATGTGGCTCAGTGGTGGCCTCCGAATCTGCGCTTAACTTGCACCCCCACCCCTCCAAACAAACACAGAACCCAACTTCAGTGCCGTTTTATAAGCTGTCGTCTCTGTCTAGAGATGTGCTTGGAACTTCTGCTGGGGCTCTGTGTCCTCTGTGGCAGTGTCACCTTGCTGCCCAGATTGACCGCTGGTGTTCTTTCCCAGGCCAACGAGGTGACGGACAGCGCGTACATGGGCTCAGAGAGTACCTACAGCGAGTGTGAGACCTTTACCGATGAGGACACCAGCACCCTGGTGCACCCAGAGCTGCAGCCCGAGGGGGATGCCGACAGTGCTGGCGGCTCCGCCGTGCCCTCTGAGTGCCTGGACGCCATGGAGGAGCCTGACCATGGTGCTCTGCTGCTCCTCCCAGGCAGGTGTGTGCCCACTGCGCCCCCTAGGGGACAGCCAGCTGGGCGAAGTGCTCCTTGGATCACGCTGTCCCGCGGTGGGTGGGGTGGGGTCCGGCCATAGCACCTGCCTGTCTCCTCTCAGAGCCAGCCTGCTGCGTGGTCTCCTGTGCTGCCTCCCTGTGGGAGTGCTTCTCCTGGCAGCAAATGACCCTGACTTCAGTGTGGCAGGAGACAAATCCTGACTGGTCTTGTGGGTTTTGTCAGCACACTTCGGGGCTGGACAACAGTGTCCAAGAGATGTCTTTGTGGCACCCTGTCCACACTACCTGTTCTGTTCCTGCCCTGCCCCCAGATGTCCCGGTTCCCTTGTGTTAGAGACCTTTAGGGGTCAGCCAGGGTGCTGGAGAAGGAAGGGCCAGCCCCATAGGCCTGGGAACCAGCCCTGTCTTACCCCTCCCTCCTGGAAGCCACCACAGCAGCAGGCCCAGAGTGCCAGGGTGCTTTTACTTTCTGTACCGCTCCTCGTTCCCAGCACTCACTAGTGCGTACAGCACAGCCCTGGTGTCACAGCATCACTGGGGCAAGGCCTGAGTGCCCAGCCAGCTAGCTGTTCAGACTGAAGAGCTCGCCCTGTGGGAAGTCATGCCCTCACCAGGGTGCCCCCAGCCTCCTCCTGGGCATGGCTTCCCGCACAGCAAGCCCTTGCCCCCTCACCCTCACCCACACGAGTGCATGCAGGGGTCTCTTGTCTTCTTTGACCTAAACTTTTGGTTTTGAGATGCATCCCATTTGGGGGCATAGGTGTAAATCATTTGTTCCTGTTGGCATCAGGTATCCCACTGGACCAGTTTGCCACTTTTTAACCTGATGAAATGTCAAGGGAATTAAGTTCCTTATTCTTTCTGACTTTGTGCTGTGGGCACCGTGTGTCTCGCGGTGGCCTATGTGTCCCTGGGAGCGCATGCTGCAGTTTTTTTTATTTTTATTATTATTATTTTTTAAATATTTTTAGTTGTAACTGGACACAGTACCTTTATTTTACTTATTTATAACTACATGGTGCTGAGGATGGAACCCATTGCCTCACAGCTAGGCAAGCACTCTGCCACTGAGCCCCAGCCCCAGCCCTGCTGCAGTTTGGAAGTTGCCACGGCTCCTGCAGTCATGGGCAGCTCACAGATGGCTGTGAGTTCCGCTGTCCTCTCTTGCCTGGGCCTGAGCTCTCTCTGCAGGGGTCCTGCAGCTCTGGGGCAGCACAGTGGCATGGCCCAGAGGCCAGGAGCCTGTGCACCTCTTGCTAGGGTTAGTGCCCACTTGAGCTCCTCTTCTGCGAAGTGCCTGCTTGTTTGTTGTGGGCAGGTTTCTGTGAGAGGCCAGATGGTCTCTGTGGCAGTGGGTGAGCCTGGCAGGGTGTGGACAACCTGGCTGTCAGGTGGTCTCTGCTGCCTTGGAGGATGGAGAGGGGTAGATGTGAGTCCTTAGCACATGTGTTTCAGAGACTGCCTTTCCTTTTTCAGGGGATGTCTTTGAGGAACAGGTATTTTTAGTTTTATGATAGTATAGTTTATCCATTTTTCTTTTTTGTAGTTAGCACTTTGCCTGCTCCATAGTTACTATGATATTTGCATCTGCTTTCTTTAAATCTTGTTTCTCTTGCCTTCTCAATCAGGTGTGAACCTCTGATCTCTGTGTGTGGTGGGAGACAGGGGTCATTGCCCAGACAAACATCTAATGGAGGCAGCCTCCCTTTTCAAGTCCCCTGCTCCTCCGAGGACCAGCGAGGTGGCTGTATGGGGGTGCTCTGCACTCCGTTCTGGGTCAAGGTCACTCTGAGCAGCCAGTTCACTGCAGGGTGCAAGTCCTTTGGCCTCATTTTTTACAGTTGCTTCAATGTCTGTGGTTCTCCGTATCTCCATGTGCCGTTGAGAACCAGCTTGTGCTATGGCGAGACGAGTGTGCTGGGGTTGGGATGGTGCTGTCTCTGCTGCACTTGGTCAGATCAGCACCCTCCTCTTGGTGTCCTTCCTTGAGCGTGACCTCGTTCTGTGATGAGTGGGCTCTGACTTTGTGTATCCTATGTGGGTGTGCTTTTCTGGTGGAGGCATGGTGGGATGTGCCTCTGGAGCCTCTGCCTGTGGATGTGGAGCAGCAAGTGCAGTTGGCACCTGCGCACAGTTGGCACTGTGCGGCAGCACAGTGGGGCCAACAGGGTGGAGGAAGGTGGGTGTGGGGGAGCGCTGTGGTGAGATCTGCCAGCTTCACCTGAGTGCTCTTCAAAGTGTTCTGCTCCAGATTGATTTGAGCCAGGTAGTCAGAGGTGAGGAAATGTCAGACCTGGGACATCCTGGGGTGAGGTTTATCCTGGAAAGTTTCCTGACCTGCAGCATCAGCTGCATACCAGTGTAATACCCTGTGGGTTGCTAGACAACAGGCCGGGGTCTGGTTAGGGATGTGGTTTTTAGGAAATGTGCAGGGTACAGGTGTTGGAGGAACTTGCTAGCAACAGTGATCCAGCTGATCCCTAAGCCGACAGCTCCTGTTCTCTTGGACTCAGTGAAGGGAGGGTGTTGGGACGTGAGTTCAGGACACCCTGTCGCATGCCCCCCAGTGTTGCTCCCAGAGAGGTGGTGGGAGCAGAGCCTCACCCCTTCCTGAGGTGGGAGCAGTGTGCCTGGCCCCTGGCCACATGTGCTTGCTCCCTCCCTTTCAGGAATCCTCTCACAGGATCTAGCCACCTGATGATCCTGAGAAACAGGAAACGGTTGCCAGGGACCTTCTCTTCTGTCACCGTACCTCATAAGGGAGCCACCTGGAGAAAGGGCGAGTTGGGGAGTTTAGTTCCTGGGGGACTGGAGAATGCACCTCATGCAGCAGGCACAGGCTCTAGCCCTTAGCAGAGGCTGGAGCTGTGTATACGGAACCCGAAGATTGTGTGTTCTCCTGTGCGCACAGCACTGGGATATGTAACCTAGGCACAGTAAGAGCTTAAAAACAACTCGGAATAAATAGAACAATTGAAACAACATACTGCGGTAAAAAATATTTAAAAGCAGCTGGGTGTGGTGGTGCACATCTGTAATCCCAACCACTTGGGAGGCTGAGGCAGGAGAATCACAAGTTCAAGGCTAGCCTGAGCAACTTAGTGGGATCCTGCCCCAAATAAAAAATAAATGACTGGGGATGCAGCTCAGTGATTCAGCCTCCCTAGGTTCAATCCCCAGTTTAAAAAGCACACACTCTTTTTTCTCTCTCTCCTTTCCTGCCTCTCTCTCTCTCTATATATATATATATATATATTTTTTTTTTAAATATATATTTAGGAATTGCTTGTTTCTGGAATTTTTCAGTTCATAATCTTGACTGTGGTTGACTGAAACTAGGAAAGGAAGAGCGTGGTTAGGGTTCACAGACAGCTCAGGTGCTTCCTCTTCCCAGAAGGCTCTTGTGTCTGAGGCACCGGGCTCACCTGGCTGCTCAGGACTAGGCAGTGACAAGGGTGTCTTGTGGGTGTGAAGTTGGGACTTGATCCCTGTGAGGCACCACGCTGGCCTCCCAGCTGCTCCTGGAATGGCAGCCCTTCGGAGTTCCCTCTGGCCAGAGGAGTGTTCTGTGCTGCCCTGGAGCATCTCAGAGCTGGGCCTTTGTGGGTCCTGTGCTGTCGTGTGGGCTGCTGAGAGCATGCAGCTCTGCTGGTGCCTGCACACAAAGCTCGGGTCCTACCATGGAAGGCATAAGGAATCCTGTGCCTCCGGATGCTACTGCTCTGTGTTTTTTGGGTTGAATATTTCATTAAAATCAACTTCACCTGCTTCCATGCTCTGAGGTGGCTCCCTGAGCTGGGCTGGTGGCTGGCAGCTCACTTGTGGGGAGGTGTGGGCCTGCAGCCAGGTGGCCTCTGTTGCCTTTGCAGGCCTCGCCCCCGCAACCAGGCCGTTGTCATGGTGATGGGCAGCGAGGAGCATTTCGAGGACTACGGTGAGGGCAGCGAGGCGGAGCTGTCCCCAGAGACCCTCTGCAGCGGGGAACTGGGCTGCAGTGACCCCACTTTCCTCACCCCCAGGTAACGTGGTCCCGAACTTGCACCCTCTCTTCCTTTCCCTGGGTAGTTATCCAGTGTCTCTCTTGGGTTCCATACGTTGGTAAGAGAAAGCTTGGTATGTTCAAGGTGATGTCAAGTGTACTGTACTCAGATTTTAAGTTTATATCTTGGTGGAAGTTGGCTGACATTCCACCAATCACTGCAAACTTCCAAGATCTCAGTGGCTCCAGGAGGCTTGGAACTTGATGTGCAGTTTCCTTGGCAGCTGGTCATGGACCACTCTGTGGCCTGTGGCTCACTTGGGAGGAGGTTTTAAAATCTCAAGTAAGTCTTCAGTTGTACTTGCTTATAATTACCCAACATTCCCAAACTCTCTGGAAAATTGTGACTTTGAATAACTGAACTGTGACTCTTGCGCGGGGAGGCAGGCAACACACCTGCTTTCTCTAAGGGCTGTGCATGAGCAGGTCCCAGCAGAGTTCAGAGTTGCCTGGCTTGATCCATATGGGGACCTAAACCTGCTGGAGGCTCCTGGAGTTCTCTAACTCTGAGAACAGCAGCAGCTGAGAGTCTATACACCAGCAACCATGAGATTCTTCCCTTGGCAGCCCTGTGGAGGGCTGTTCCTGAAGCCACTGTGGGGTGTCCCTGGGGATGAGGTCATGGGCTCACCCAGCTGAACCTGGCATTTCTGAGCCTGTGTCTCTGTCCTGCTGTGGAGTTTCTTCCTATTTGTGTAGTTTGTTTTTTTGTCCAGAGTTTTCATTCAAAGTATAACTTCTGTGCTACATTTAAAGTTTTCCTTCACTGTGGGCCCTGCTGCCCCAGGGATGACCTCCCAACCTCAGCCTCTAGTCGCAGGTGCCCCCTGAAGCAGAGTCACAGCATTCCCAGAGTATGAGATGTTACTTCTCACACAGTTCTCAAAAAGCACAAACTGCAATCCCAGCAACTTGGGAGGTTGAGGTAGGAGGATGGCAAGCTTGAAGCCAGCCTCAGTAACTTAGCAAGGCCCTAAGCAACTCAGTGAGACCCTGTCTCTAAATAAAATATTAAAGGGTCTGGGGAGGTAGCTCAGTGGTTAAGTGCCCCTGAGTTCAATCCCTGGTACCAAAAGGAAAAGAAAAAAAAAAAAAGGCACCAACTGTTGGCAGTGCACTCTTGTGCACCGTCTTGATACTGACGTGTTAAAATGTACAGCAGAGAACTCCACCTGTGGAAGGGGCTTGCTGTCGCACTGAGAGAAAGCTGGGCTCCTCTACCTTTGTGTTGGTGAAGGGTTTTACAGTGACTCTCTTAGCTGCACTGCTGCTGTGCTGTGTTGTCCGGGACAGATCGGGCTGGTGGTCATCCCCAGGAGCGGTATGTCACAGGCTTCTTGGGGTGACAGTGAAGAAGAGCACACAAGCAGTCTAGAGAGCCAGAATGTTCCATGCCTGGCTCTCTTCCAACATGCTTTGGTCCAGTACCCACCCTATCTGTCCTCAGCCCTCATGGGGCATCGCACACAACCCAACAGGCCCTCCCCGGTCCTGAACCAACACTTCTGTCTCTCTAGCTCCGACCCGCTTGCCTCAAAGCTGCACAGCATCCTCACTGACGAGGCTTTTGAGTTTTACTGTAGCCAGTGCCACAAACAAATCAACCGTCTTGAGGACCTTTCTGCCCGCCTGAATGATCTTGAGATGAATAGGTAATGGATGCAGGACCTGGCCTTGCTTTCTGTTTGGGGCTGAGGGAGACTCCCGCTGCCACAGACCCCTTGCTGGTCTGACCCTAGGAGCCCCTGCACTGGTGGCTCTGGCCCAGCCAATGCTAGGGACTTCTTCCCAGACGTGGCTCGATCTCTAGAGCAAAGGAGGACAGTAGGCAGTGGGATTCTTCCTGTGGCCTGGCCCTCCCTGCATGCTGTGAGCTGTGCTTGCTTTCCCACCCCTTCTTCCATGTGCATGAACAGCCTCCTGGCCTCAATCTTCGTGGGGAGGAAATGAAGGGTCCATTGTGTATGAGGCTTCTTTCCACGTTTTACTAAGTGGTTTCCTTTAATCGAGTCACAGGAGACTGAATCAGGAAATTTAAATATTGGTCTTTAGCAGCAGATTTTTAAACAGCTTTTGGGAATGACAGTTTATTCAGGTTTGTATGTGTTCCAGTAGGCCCGGCTCTGTGCAGCAGCCAAAGACCCACCTATAGGAGAAACCCAGCTCTCCTGCTCTGTTCTTAAACACCAACCTGCAGCTGCCCCTTGGCCAGGGCTCATCTGTGTCTCTTCCCTCCTCCTGTGGTTTACATTGCAGCCCTTTGTGTCCTCTGTTCTCTGACCAGTCCCAGCTAAGGTCAGCATTCCAGGGAGCTCCTTCTGCCAGTTCCTCAGAACTTCACAAACTTGCTCTAGAAAGGTTGTGCACATGGACATCCCAGGCATCTTGCTGGTTTAGCTTGTGGTGTGGGCATACCAGAGGGATGGTTACTTTAGGAACTTCCCATAGCAGTCCCAGCTGAGCGGAGGTGATAAGTGACCATTTAGGCTCCGACTGGACAGAAGCACTATGGACTGTGGGAGGGTGGCAGAAAGGCAAACCTGACAAGAGTCCATCAAGGCCACCTGTACTTCCAGTAGAGCCTGCCCCATCTTACCTGTGCCTTCAGGGCTTCATCCAGGTGGAGTCCTCCCCATCGTGGCTTCTGTGCCCCTGTCCTGCCCCTGGGCCCCACAGTGGCCTCAGCAGCCCCCTCCCTCCCTTGCCCCTGTCCTGGTGTGCTTAGTGCTCCAGCCCTTCCTGTGTTTCCTACAGCACCTCACAGCATAGGCCCCAGGAGTTGCCAGGGATGTGGAGAAGGTGGGGTGGCCCAACCTTTGTGGCCAGTTGGCAGCGTCAGGGGAACAGGGTGGGTCCTGTCAATGTCGACAAGCCAGAGCACTCTCTGAGGGGGCATTCCTGGGAGATTTGAGGAACCTGGCCCCTGGTGATTGCAGCAGTCTGCCATTCTCTGCTTTAGGGGAGCCCAGTTGTCACTGCCATGGTGTTCTGCTGGGTGTGCAACTCTCAAAGAAGGCTTGGCTTGGCTGGAGGGCTGGTGTTCCTCCTGCATGGATGTGTCCCTCTGCCAGACTGTGTTTGAGTGCAGGCCTGTCATGACAGGAAACACGTGTCTGTCTTTCACTGAGAATTCCCATGTGGATGCCATCCCTTCCCATGCCAAGGACCTGCCAGAAGGTGACCCTGGTCACCTGCAGGCCAGAGAACAGGAAAGGCTACATCTCAGCATGGCCAGCAAACCCTTCTCCCTGAGACAGGCTTGACCAAGAGGGGCTGAAAGAGCGCAGGTCAGTCATCCAGGGCAGAAGCAGAGGGGAGCAGAGTCCTGCCTCTTATCCCACGGACCACCCTGCAGCAAGCAGCTGGTCATGCTGCTTGATCACAGGGTTAGTACAGAGCACACTAGAAGTATGAGCAGTGTCTTTGAACTCTTATTGTGTTTTCTAAGTACCCGGAAGTCTGAGAAAACCATCCCTTTTGTAGAAACAGAAGTCTTCCTTATCCAAGGGTGTGTTTAAATCATGAGCTCTATTGCTGACTGCCTGTCTAGTCCTGAGGATCACTGGGTAATCTGAGTAGTCTGTTCTGTCCTGTTGTCAGAGAGTGTCAGGGATGCTAGGATTGCATAGCGCCAGCTGGACCCGGTCTGGAGAGGAGCCCCATGGTGCCTGGACGGGGGAAGCATAGTGCAGAGCAGTGTGTCAGTATGGCCAGAGAGCTGTGAGCAAGGCTTCAGGCAGCTGCCACCAGAGGCCAAGGTCCAAGTCCCAGACAGAGCTGCTGCCCACTCAGGGTGGGCCTGCAGCTGCTGGGGCTGCCATGCCACAGGAAAGCAAGTGACAGACTTCACAGGGGTGCTGCACTCTCAGGTTTGCTGGGGCCTGCCTTCTAGATTCTGCTGGACAATCACCCTGACCACCAAGGCAGCTGTTCCTGGGAGGGGTCTTGGCAGAAACACTCTGCTTCTAGGCTGCTGCACTTTGTGCTCCAGAGGAGTCGCTGGGAGGCGGGAGTGCTGAGGGACAAGGTGGAGCCTATTGGAATTCGCTCTGTCTCTCCAGTGCCCTCTGCCGGCAAAATGTAGTAAGAAAAGCAAAAATGTGTGCTGGGATCCACCTACACACTCCAGAGCCCCTTGTAAGGATGAGTTTGAGCCCATGAGCAGAGGACTGGCTGAGGGCACCTCTCCAGGTGGCTTTCCCTGCTTGCTCCTTGAAAGGATTAGAAGGCTGGAGCAGGATGGCCTCAGCCTACCCCATGCTAGGTGGGAGCCCCTGTGCCTGGGGAGTCGTAGTCCTCATCCTGAGGCTCGTAGTCCGGCAGGTCAGACTGCAGGCTTCAGGGACCAGAGGGGACTGCATTTGACCTTTCTTGGCACTGCAGATCACTGAATTGGATGGACACTCACACTGGGACGGGCTGTTTCAGAAAGAACTCCAATCCTCTGCCCCACAGGTGTTAGGGTGGGGTGCTGCTGCCTAGTTTGGGCCTGATGGCCAGGCCTCTGGGCAGTCATTTGGCTTTAGAGGCACCTGAGATGGGCTGTTGCCCAGCACTGTGGATAGGCGTGGGCCCCAGGCCAGCTCCGAGCTATAGGCTGGCTGCCTTACTGGGATCCTGAGAGTGGCATGGAGAGCCCCAGCCTTGGCAGAGGGTGCTGCCATTCTTGCTGCCCTGCATGGGTGTCCTGTGATTGCTTGGGGTTTGGGGCTGCATGCCTACACCCACTATCTCTTCCGCCTGAGCTTCCTGCTTCCTGCTTCCTCTCTCTCTGGTCCTGACAGTTTTCCTGTTTGTTTGGTTTTTGCACAGCCCAGCCAAGCAGCTGTCCAGCAGGAAGGTGGCAAGGTAGGCAGAGCCTCGACTGCTTGCTAACTATACTGTGAAACGCATTAATAATCGTAGTTCCAAAAAACATTTTAGAAAACCTTTTCCAAAATGCTTTAAAAAATCTTTTAAAAGCTACTCTTCATGGGTTGGGATGGAAGTCATTGGAGGGAATGTTCTATGGAAAGAATGTCCAGGTCCATGGGTTGAACAGGGCACAGGACTAGGAAGCATCAGTTGGAAGTTTTGGGTATTCTCCTGTTAGTGTGCACTCCCCACTGGGGCTGGAGGACACTGCAGTACCCATTTCTGCTGCAGGTCATCTCAGAGACCAGCGATGGCTTGCTGTCCCAGAGCCTGCTGCACAATGTCCCTCCTGGCTTTGGTACTGTCAACTTCCTGCTATGGAAGGTTCCAGCAGGCTAGTTCTGTGATAGTCTGAGAGCCCCTGTGCAGGGTATGGGATGTAGGCATCCTCCCAGGGGCACTGAGATTGCTGACCTGCCTCCAGTAGTCAGCCCTCTGTGCAGGCCAGGAGGGTTCCCTGCAGGGAACATCCCTCCTACCACTGCCCACGTTAGACAGGACATCTCCAGGTCCTGGCACATCTCCCCCACATCCCAAGTTCCTTTGTTTCAGGGATCAGATCACCCAGCTCTGTCCCCACCTTTCCCTTTATCTCCATTTTTTGCCTAGCACATCTTCCTGTGTTTTCTTGAAAACAGAGCTGCCAGGAGATAAATCCTAGCCCCTTTGGAGTGGTTCTACTCTGCCCCTGGGTTGGTGTGGGGCCCTGGTTTGTGAGTGGTTTTCCTCTAGAACGTTGAAAGCTGTTGCTTAGCTTCTGGGGCCAGTGTTGCTCCTGAGAGGTTTAATGTTTTCTTATTTTTGTTTCTTTGTGACAGTTTTTCCCTCTCAAGAAGCTTGTCTACTCTGTTTCTTTGTCTCTGAAATTTAGAAATTTTATGCTGACTCGTCAGTATTTCCACTAGTTATAATGAGTCAAAGGGAAATGGGCCTGCTGTCCTTGGGTTCTAGATATTCTGCAGCTCTGTGCCTCCTGCCTCCCTCTTCATTCTGCAGCCCCTGGGGACCCTTGAGGCTTGGGCTCTGGAGCAGGCAGAGGTCCAGGTGTGCACCCCACCTTCTCTGGTTAAGGAGAACCTCAGGCCTTCAGGGCACAGCATGAATGCAGGATGCATGTTCTTCAGCATTTCTAACTTGACATCCCACTGTCATTGGAACATTTAGCTCCCAACACGTGGTATCTGTCTGGTAGGATTGAGGAAAGAGAGGCCCCACCCAGCCATGTCCCGGTGGTCTTCAACAACTGGGCCCATCAGAGGCTATTGGGACTTTGTGTCTGGAGACACCCTGGGCAATGCAGGGAGAGGCATTCAGCAACCTGGAGAGGAGACAGGACTGGGCACAAAGGCTTCGTCCTTTAAAATGCCTTCCAAGAACTAACTCTTCCTTCACAGACACCCATTGTTGTAAAGTAGCTCTTCCTGCAGGTATTGGTAGTTGGAATTTACCTGCAGAGAGGCACACATTCCTCAGTGAGTCTGTTCATCTGCATATAAATTGCATGTGCTATACCACTGAGCTGCCTCCCAGCCCCTTTTCTTTTAATTTTGAGACAGGGTCTCACTAAATTGCCCAGACTGGCCTCCAGCTCACCCTGCTCCTGCCTCAGCTTCCTGAGCTCTGGGCCATCAAATCCTTGGGAAGTGCAGGATGGTCGTGATTCACTTTGCAGTTTTCAGTCCTTTGTGTGTGCATTCTGACTGAGGTGGTGGGTTTTGTGTAGCCAGTTGTGACTCTCTGACCTGGCAGTGTCCCTTACCTCCCTTAGCCCATTTATTGGGAAAGAGAGAAGTGTGCAGGCCCAGCCAGTGCTGAAGAGGAAGCAGAGCTTCATTGGCTGATAAGTTGATGTAGGGTTTCAGTGTGATGGTTCTGAGTCTTAGGGTGGACCTCTAGCACAGCTGTTGGTAAATGTGGCCTCAAGCATGCCTGGATGATGCCTGAAGATCCCTGTTTCCCAGGAGTCTCTTTGAGGGTGGCGCTATCTCAAGCTCTGAGCCTGTCTCAGTGCTGAGGGTCCAGGGTGTGGAAGGACACGAACACGGACACAGGCCCTCTTTCTGCACATTGTTGCAGAGCTCTGTGGGCTGTGTGGACCCCTGCTGAACTGGCACTTCAGATTTACCATCCAATGTGAGGCCCACAGGGTCAAGTGTCCCCCAGCCATGGGCGGGACAACACCTGTGGGCATGGCTGGATACAGGTGAGGCCGAGCAAGACTCCCAGGGCCCATGCCTTCCCTTGGGACCCTTCACTGCCACTGCTGCAGGGAGAACCTGGAGCAGCAGTACCTGTGCTGGAGGCCAGAACTGGAGTCAGTGTCAGCCGGCCTGTTGGAGCAAGTGTGCTGCCTGTGCAGGCGAGGTGACGCTGAGTTTTATTGCACCCAAGTACAAAGTACCCTCCTCCAGTTGGCTGCCGTGGAGGTCCTGTTCTGCCAGGCTCCAAAGAGCACCGGGAGGACTGTGGCCACTGAGTGCAGCCTGCTCACTCCCAGCCCTCTTGGTAAAGACAATGGCCAGGAGCCCCTAGCTCAGTGCTGAGCCAGGATACCACCCCCCCCAAACCCCAGGCGGGGAAGCCCATACCCACCATGCTCTCTGCCTTTCAGAGGGACACACAGGTGCTTGTGTTTGAAGAGCTTGTCATTTGGTTTTTCCCCTTCTTTCCTCTGCTGTTGATTCTTTTCCATAGGTACCTGCACCAGTCAGGGGCCCTGACCATGGAGGCCCTGGAGGACCCTCCCCCAGAACCTGTGGAGGGTCCAGAGGAGGACATTGCTGACAAGGTGGGCCTTGGGTACTGGGGGCTGAGGACCAGGAATAGGTAACTAGTAAGATCCCTCAGGGGTCCGGTGGCCAAGGGGTAAAAGTGGAGATTTCGATGGTGTGTGGGTGGAGTCAGCTAGAATGGAACTGAGGAATAGAAGCCATCCATCTTCATGCCCACGTCTCAGGCAGCACACAGGTGCCTGTGTGGACGTGTGTGTCAGTTTGGGGGAGCAGCATCAAGGGGATGCCCAGAGTTTCAGTTCATTAGGTGTGTGGTGGCAGGGTCGGGGTGCTCAGGGATCAGGAGGGGAGGCACAGCCAGCAGTGCCAGGAGCAGCCTGTTTCCCTGAGAGTCTTTCCTAGAGTGGAGTAGAGCAAGCAGGGCAGGGAGCCTCACCAAGGTCAAGGCCTCTGCTTCCAAGGCCAGTCTGAGCCTCAGGCAGGTGACCACTACACACTGCACTTCGCCTCCTGCACTCGACCTGGCCTCCTCTGCACCCCCTTCATCTCCTCTGTGTGCTGTCTCCTGCACTCGACCTGGCCTCCTGCGTCCCACTTCACCGCCTGTGCACAACTGCACCTCCCCTGCATGTTTCCTGCCTCCTCTGCATATTCCTTGCCTCTTCACACTTCTTCATACCCTTCACCTCCTCTGCACCCCACCTCACCTCCTGGACATGCCCCCCAACTCCGCAGCCCTTCTTCATAGCATCTCCACCTCTTCAGCTCTGCACTTTGCTGTGAGTCCTCTGCTTACCTTCATTCCTTCTCCTACCTGGGCAGGTGTGTCATCTCCCATCATGTGAGCTCCCTGAGGGAGGGAGGGCTTCAGAATCAGGCCAGGTACCCAGGCCTCCTTCATAGGATGTATCTGGCAGAACAGGGACCCCCACTTGTGTGGGGATGCCGGGCCTTGCTATCCCATGTGCCAGTGAGAAGGGCGTTCTCAGCACTCCCAGGCTTTGGACCCCTGGTGACGTGTGTCCTTGTGCTGTGAAGGTGAAAGTGGTCCCGGGGGATCTGCACTGTGATGGGTTATGAGGCAATCTCCAAGAACCAGGTAGACCCAAGTCCAGCTGGTGGGCAGTTATGGAAGTCCTGTGCCGCTGCACCCCCCGCATGTCCCCTGGTGCAGCTTTTCTATCTCTATTTGCTTCTCAAGCCATCATCTTGTTATCCAGGTTGTGTTCCTGGAGAGGCGGGTGTCAGAGCTGGAGAAGGACAGTGCTGCAGCCGGAGAGCAGCACGGCCGGCTGCGGCAGGAGAACCTGCATCTGGTGCATAGGTGAGTCCTCTTGCAGCCCCTTACCTCCCTGCCCTTGCCTTTCTGCCTCATGAGGTTTCTCCCTGGAGTTGCTGGGTAGACCTGTGCCCGGCTCAAGGGCCATGGCCTGCTGGCCTGAAGCTCTGCTGAGTAGTCTTCAGCAGGTGTCCAGGGCCTAGACACATGGGGCATTGTAGGAGCAAGGGAGTGCTGATAGCAGTGGACATAGTGGACTATGCTTAGTGGGGAGCATAGTTTAAAATTCTAAGGAGGGCCAGGCATGATGGCACATGTCTGCAATCCCAGCAGCTCAGGAGGCTGAGGCAGGAGTTCAAAGCCAACCTTAGCAACTTAGTAAGGCCCTGTCTCAAAATAAAAAAATAAAAAGATTGGGGATGCAGCTTAGTTGAGTTCTGTTTTCAATCTCTAGTACCAAAATATAAATAAATAAAAAACAAGGAAGGTTGGGCACAGTGGTGCGTACCTGTAATCCCAATGATTTGGGAAGCTGAGGCAGGAGGATCACATGTTTGAGGCTAGCCTGAAAAATCCTGTCTCAAAATAAAAAGGGCTAGGGATATAGAGTGGAGTACTCCTGGGTTCAGTTCCCAGTACTGTAAAACAACAACAAACACCAGAATGGACCCGGGGCATGGCTCAACACAGAGCAGAGCAGATGCTTGGCCCACTTGAGGCCCTGTGTTCTATCTCCAGCTCCAAAACAAACCCACAAGGAGATGTATCTTTTCATGGCACACTGTACCCAGAGCCTCTCGAGGTCAGTTTTCTGGAGGACTTGGAGACTGACCCAGGGTCAACCTGTGGCCAGTGGACAGTCAATATGGGGCCTTCCAACTTGAGATACTGTTTCTGAAAACTCACTTGAAGCATTCCCACCATAGCATTGGTCCCTGCATGGGGCCTGCCACTCCTGATGGTCAGTGTCGAGCATACATCCTCTGCAGGATCTTGCTCACCTTCACACTCACCCAGAGGCAGGCGTAGCTCCCTTTCACAGATGGGAACGCTGAGGTTGGGAGCTCAGATTTGACAGGGCCTCAGAGACAGCAGGTGCTCTCTGGGGCTTGGGCACAGCCTGTACTGAAGAAGGTAGGTCTGGGGGCCCTGGACAAGGGCAGGGCCTGAATTGGAAGAGCAGGGCAGGAAGACTTTGGGCTGTGACTGTTGCTCAGTAGCAGGAAAGCAAATGGAGTGGATGATATACACAGCCAGTTGGAGTGGGGCTGCTCCTGCTCCTGTTTCAAGCTTTTCCGTGTAACCCAGGTCAGTGGAGGAGTCCCCAGAGGCTCTCATGGGCCCATGGGAGAGTTCTTTGAGCCACCCCATCGCCAGGCTGCTGGCCACAGCTGCACTCGAGCCTCAGGCCACAGCTCTGTCACTCTGAGCCTCATTCCTTATAAACCACCTGAAACAAGTGAGTATGAGGGCACAGCAGGCTCATGCCATGACCCAGGCCCTCCCGAATCACAGCTCACTTGTAAGGTAGACACTCAAGACTGCTGCCATTCAGGAGCACTGAGTCAGGACATGCCTGCTGTCACAGAACAGGTACAAGCTCTCCTGTGGAGTCCCAGCCAGCACTCCTGCAGGAGGGGCGGGAGCCTCAGGCGTGTGGCCTCTCCAAAGAGGGTGCACCCTGAGCTTGTCCTGGAGACCCTTTCCTCTTGCCCGCCCCCTGACCAGGGGCACCCTCTCTACCTGCAGTGAGGTCCAGGGCACCCTCTGCACACCCACCCTGAGGAGCAGTGAGGCCCCTCTGGTCTCTGAGTGCTCGGGCCTGGGAGCAGCATGCCTGTGCGCCTTGCCCTCCCGCAGTGGTGCAGGTCGCCATGGGCAGGTCACATTCTGCGGTGTCTGGTCTTACTGTTCCCTCCTCAGGTTCTGCTCCCATTTGTGCACTTGCTTCTGAGGATGATGGTCCCTGGGAGCTGCCGACTCAGGCTGCCAGGAAGCCAAGTTCTTCATGGGTGGCTCAGTTGGTTCCAGAGCTGGCTGACCTGTGCCGAGTGCCTGGGTTTCAGCCTTTGCTCTGGGCGGTGTGTCTGTCAGCTTCTGAGGATTCCTAGAATTCTCTCCGCATGGTCTCTTTCTCACTTGCCTTCTCTCAGTTGTGATAGTCCTCTCATTTTCTTCACTTTTCTAATTTCAAACTTTGTTTTTCTGTACAATTTTTTCTTTGTATTATCTTCAGGTTTCTCCTTTAATTCTTCTATTGAATTTAAAACTTTTTCTCCTGTTTTGGCTTTCTTTTTATTCCTTATCTGAGTGGGGCTGGGGATTGAACCCAGGGCCTAGTGCATGCTAAACAGGTACTCTACTACCAAGTCACACCTCAGCCCTGTTTTTAATTTCTGAGAGTTAGGTTTAGGGATTGGGGTTGTAGCTCAGTGGTAGAGCGCTTGCCTAGCACACATGAGGCACTGGGTTTAATCCTCAGCACCACATAAAAATAACAGTATTGTATATATCCACAACTAAAAAAATATGTACATATTAAAAAAAAAAAAAAAAAAAAAAAAAAGGTTTACCCACTCCCCCTACAATGGACCTCTGGTTTTTCTTAGAGCCCAGCAGCCAGTTCTGGACCTGCTGGATGTGGTGTGCACCTTCACCATGAGCGCCCATGCTGCAGTGAGAACCCAGGCTCGCCCTTTAGCACCCTGTGGGTGTCTGTGCTTAGCCATCAGGTCCACTTGCTGCAGAGTGCTGTGGTCCTTGGACTCTGGTGCTTTCTGGCCCCTCCCCTAGGCCTCATGTGTCGGATCTGCAAGGCAAGCAGCTATCAGAGTCAGGGCAGTGCCCTGGGAACAGGCACCTTACAGGACTGGAAAACACATTATCTCTTCCCCTTTGCATTCAGAGCCAATGCCCTGGAGGAGCAGTTGAAGGAACAGGAGCTAAGAGCCCAGGAGATGGTCCTGGAAGAGGCCCGGAAGCAGAAGGAGCTCCTGTGCAGGATGGAGCGGGAGAAGAGCATCGAGATTGAGAACCTACAGGCCAGGTGGGTGAGCGCCCAGAGCAGAAAAACCCACCAGCCTGAAAGGAGCAAGGTATTTGGAGAAGTTTAGTTGTAGCGGACAGGGAGCCTGAGAGGAGGAACTCAGAACTCTCATAAAGCCCCCAGTGTGCATCCAGCACATCAGCTTCTATAGAGCTGTTTCACCCACAGACACCTGTAACACACACCCCAGCAGAATCCGGCAATTTGGGGAAGCCAGTGCAGGGGGATCTCAAGCTTCAGGCCAGCCTGGGCAACAGAGAGAAATCCTATCTCAACACTTTAAAAATCAGTCTTTTTTAAGGGAAATGAACAGGATTATTTCTGTGCATACTTGGAATTGGCAGTGTCATTATTGGTATGTTTACAAGCACTTCAAAGGGGAACCAGCAGGTAACTGACCTGGCACACGCATGCACACACTGATGGGTGGTGTCAGAAGCACATAGGCCAACCGAAAGAGCTCCCAGTGACCGCAGCCCAGAAACCCAAGCAGCACAGCCAGTGATCCTGTGGGAGCATAACCCAGGTGCTGACTGGATGTGGAGTCCATGGTACACAGGGGATCAGTTATGAACAGATGCAAGAAAACATGGTCCTCCTTTCTGAGGATTCCAATTTCCCTAGACATCCCCTCTGGTGGTGGTGTGGATCCCTCCTCCCCTGGACCTGGCCTCAGGGACTAACTGCCCAAGACAGTGGGCAGGAAGCAGCAACTCAACAGAGGGAACACCCATCAGCCATACCTTAACCAAGTGACCCATGTGCCTGTCAGAATGGTGTGACAAGAAGGGCCCCACATGGTAGCCGAGTATTACCCAAGCCCATTGCCCCAGTGGAATCAGGAGAAAACATCAGACAGAACCCGCTTGAGACCCAACTTGAGGGATGTTCTGTAGAATACATAGCCAGGACTCTTGCACGCTGTCAAGGTCATGAGAAAGCAGGGCAGTCAGAGAGACTCAGACCAGGGGACTAAGGAGACATGAGGACTGACACCATAGGGGTCCCCGGTGGGGTCCTAGGCTTTGGTGGGATATCTGTAGCATGTGTAGTTTGGTTGAAAGTATGGCTCAGCCAGGCGTAGTGGCACATGCCTGTAATCCCAAGAGTTCAGAAGACTGAGGCAGGAGGATGGTGAGTTCAAAGCCTGCCTCGGCAACTTAGCAAGGCCTCAAGCAACTCAGCATGACCCTGTCTCTAAATAAAATATAAAAAAGTGCTGGGGAATGTGCCTCGGTGGTTAAGGACCCTAGGTTCAATCCCTGGTACCTAAGAAAGGAAGAAAGAGAGAGAAAGGAAGGAGTAGCTGGGTGTGAGCCATGATAAAGGTGCCCCAGGGGAGCAGTGGCAACAGGAAGGAAAGAAACAGGCAGGCCCTTGGGACACTACATTGCCTGAGACTTCTCTGTGAACCTAGAGTGTTCCACACACAGTATTTAGAAGCATTCGCGGGCTAGAGAAGCTTTAGCCTTGGGTACTCGTGTGGGGTCAGGACTGGCCACTGTCCCTAGGAGGGTTCCTCCAGACACTGAGCCCTCCTGCCCTATGGAGGCATGTTTTCAGGAGAGTGGTCCAAGCCATTGTTGTGCTCCAGGCTGCAGCAGCTGGATGAGGAGAATGGCGAGTTGCGGTCCTGCACACCTTGCCTGAAGGCCAACATTGAGCGCCTAGAAGAGGTGAGCCCCCACTCCGATTGCAGCTGGGGGCCAGGCCCCACGTTGCCCCAGCTGCTCCTCTGCCTTCTGCTCTTCACACCAGCAGCAGAGCCAGGTTGTGCTATCAGAGCCTCTAGTGTGGGGAGCTGCTGCCAAGCATGGTGTGACACTGCCTAGCCTGACTCAGTGTGAGGAGCTGCCCTTTCTGGAAGACACTGGGCCCTGCCTGGCCTCCAGCTGTCACATGCACTCAGATCCCTGGGACCCACAGGTTCCCAAGGTCTTGAGTGCAGGGATGCCATTCTCCTTAGATATGCAGGCAGAGATGGCACTATGTCTCTGTATGCCCGCTCCCCACCAAGGCCTCCCCTCCTGTTCTTCCTCACCGAGTGCCCTCTGGGCAGCTCTGAAACCAGAGGATGTTCCAGGACCACTTGGGCTCTGGCTCGCATGAACTAGAGGTGCCAGGCTGGAGCTTCCCACAGCCATGATCCAGGTCCTATCTGTACAAAGGTCCTCCCCACCCTGCCTCTTGAGAAATAGCCATTGTGGACTGTGTGTGCCACAGCCTTGAGATAGGGAAGCCTTGAAGGAAGGCGCAGGCACAGCCTGCAGAAAGTGAGCATGGGGCCACTGTGCTGGGGTAGATTGGGAGTGGGTCTGAGATGGGCTCCTTTGTACACATGAGTGGAGCCTGTTCTCATAGGAGAAGCAGAAGTTGCTGGATGAGATCGAAGGGTTGACACTTCGGCTCAGTGAAGAGCAGGAGAGCAAGAGGAAGATGGGGGACAGGCTGAGCCATGAGCGGCACCAGTTTCAGAGAGACAAGGAAGCAACCCAGGAGGTGAGCAGGGTTACCATCCCTTCTCCCACCCACCCTGTCACATGTGGTGTCCTCCTTGGGCATGGCTTTCTGCTGCTGACCAGTGCCCATGGTTGCCTCACAGCTGATAGAGGACCTGCGCAAGCAGCTGGAGCACCTGCAGCTCCTGAGGCTGGAGGCCGAGCAGAGACGGGGCCGCAGCAGCAGCCTAGGCCTGCAAGAGTACAACAGCCGCACCAGGGAGAGCGAGCTGGAGCAGGAGGTCCGCAGGCTCAAGCAGGTATGGCTCACACTCGCCCCCCGCCCCCCGCCCCCCACGGAAGCTTTTGGAAGGCTGGCATGGGAGGAAGCACTGAGCTTCCGTCCCCCCGCCCCCAGCGGGTCCTTGTCCTAGCTCAGCCCCCAGCAGGGGCCAGGGCCCCATGTGATGTTGCTCTGTCCCCAGGACAACCGCAACCTGAAGGAGCAGAATGAGGAGCTCAATGGGCAGATCATCACCCTCAGCATTCAGGGCGCCCGGAGCCTCTTCTCCACAGCCTTCTCTGAGTCCCTTGCTGCGGAGATCAGCTCCGTGTCCCGAGATGAGGTGAGGACCCTGCCCGCCGGAACCCATGGCCTGCACATCCCGTACTGACTTGCTTCTCCCCACAGCTCATGGAGGCCGTCCAGAGGCAAGAGGAGATCAATCTCCGCCTGCAGGACTACATCGACAGGATCATCGTGGCCATCATGGAAACCAACCCATCCATCCTGGAGGTCAAGTAGTGCCTCCAAGCCCAGCCTGGCTGCTCAGGCCTCCACCAGCACCCAGAGCAGTCCCTCGCACCTTGAGGAGTCACGCCCAGGCAGTGAGGCTGCAGGGGGTGTAGCGCAGTGGGAAGGGAGAGAGAAGGGGAGCCCCCAGACCTGCAGTCCACAGTGGGCAGGGAGGGGACAGGGCCTCTCAGCCTCTGCAGGGTCAGGGGCAGCATCTCAGGCTGGGGAAGTCCTTCTGACTCCCTCATGACAGACCCCTCTTCCCACCCAAGCATGGTTGTTCTAGGTAGACCCCTTTGCATGGGACATGGTGTGGGAAGGACAGGTGGGTGAGGCCAGCATGTGCAGGGGCTGGCTGTGAGCTGCAGGCCTCTAGTGCTGCCCTCCCCAGCTGCTCAGGCCATCACCCAGCCAAATGCCTCCTCGGTCCAGCTTTAGGTCCAAGGGCCTCCAAGCTGTGCAGCCATCCCATGGCCTGACCCTTGCTGCAGTAGCCCTCAGGGACTCTTGACTCTCGTGCCAGGACTAGGGCAGGAGCCCATCGAGACCCTTTGCTCTGAAGTCAGGACTTGGAATCCTGACACTGGAACTCATTCTGTGGATGGTGGACACTGCTGGCCTGATTCCCAGGTGCAGGGGCCGCTTCTCTGTGGTTGTGGCCTGCCTTGGCCTCCTGGAGCAGTCCTCCCTAGGCAGACGGCCTTCGCCCTGGGTGAAATCACATTTCCTGGGCTGGGGTCCAGGATCTGGAACCATGTTCTTTCTTGGCTCTGACTTAAAATCGCTGTTCTTCCTGAGGGTGCAGGAGGGCAGGGAGGCAGGCTCTCCAAGGACATGAGCAGCAGCTCCCCCCAGGCTGCTGGCCCCCAGCCTATGGGAGTGCCTGTGTGCCTTGTGCACCTGCAGCCCTGTGCCTCCAGGTGACCCTCCACACCACAGCTTGTGTGGCCTCGTGTTGTACAGTTGGGGAAAGCCTCGGATGTAAATCAATGTAAACTTGGAGGAGAGATTTTTCTATCATGTAGAGTAGGTATTTTTTATAGATTGAAGGTTGATCAATTTTTTAAAACTTTACAGAGAGAAAACTGTGTATACACTATATATATATACATATATATATATATACATATGTATAATATATAAGTACTGGAGCCCTGCCTCTCTGTGCCCAGGTCCCAGCCCTGTGACATGGCTGAGGCCTGTCCTGCCCACCGCCAGCAGTGCTGGGGCTGCAGACGCACTTCCAGGAGACACCAACCAACGTGCACGCTGCTTCTGCTACCCAGAGAAATGGCTCTTCCTGCCAGGAGGCAGGAGGGTGGGAGACCAGCAGGGTCTTGCCCAATGTGTCAAGCCACCACAGATTAAAGCTGTTACCACACACACACAGGCTCCGTCCTCCAGCAGGTGGTGGGCTGGGGTGTCCTGGTCCAGGCCCTGACTCCCCCCAGGTGTCTGAGTACATTGGTCTGAGCTTAGACCTGACAAAATCTTGTGGTTGGCCAAGCCCTTCCCTGAGGCCCCAGGACTGCATGGCCTCCAGGCTGAGCCACCCACAAGACTCAACCACTGTGGGTAGGGTCTGGATCCTTATTAAGTCACACAGTTCTGCTGAGGGGCCTTCCTCAGGGGAAGTTGTTAGGTATGACACCCCAGGCTGTCTTCTCCAGCAGCTGTCCTGGTGGGATATGGCCTGAGTGTAGCCCAACATGCCCCGAGGCCACACTAGACCTCCTCAACCTTAGGCTGCAAAGGCTCCAGCATACTCCTTACTCATCCCAAAGAAAGGACTTGGAGGACTCAGAGGGGGTTTGGACATTTTTATTACTCATGTGCCTACAAATGGAACTGTCTGCATATGTTGGTTTCTTCAGATTCTTTATGTACAGGTGACTGTCTTCACAACCATCTTTCTGCTTCAATCCCTACCTAAAGACTGGGGAAGAGGGAAGGGGGGCCCATTTCCCTTCTTGCCCTCCCCTATGGTTCTTGAAACCTGAGTTACAGAGCAACAAGGAACGCAGCCTCCCTCTAGTCCGCCATCTTGTATCACTCTCCCCCATGGGTCTTAAAACTGCTTAGTTCACCTCTAGGAAAAAAACCTTCTAGGCATAGACTGGTGTAACACCCCACAGTATCCCTGGGATGCATCCTGTCTGGGATGAACAAAGGGCAGGGCCATGCCAGGTGGTGGGAGGAGCACTCCAAAGCAAGGAACATTGAAGGTAGTGGCCCCAGGATGGACACCAGAAGTTCTAAGAGCAAGCACCATGTCTGAGTGGAAGGTAGCCATGTCAACAGCCCCCCCAAACACCTACCCAACCTAGGTGTTCCTGGAACAGCAAATGGCACACCTGCCACTTCACCACCCTCACACTGAGCTGCCTACCACCCCCTGGTCAGACACAGATGGAGAAACAGGCTCAGAGAGGCTGAGGACTCTGGTCTGCTGACTGCTCTACCTCCACTGCTTCCCAGAGCTGGTGACTGGAAGCGATACAGCCTGGCCTGCAGTGGGGAGAGTCAACAGAGGGCTCCAGGCACCAGAGCCTCTGGCCCAGGAGTCCTGGACACTTGGGTACAACTTAGTTAGAAATTTGGGATCATGGACACATGGGATGCCATGCCTGTAGGGACATGGTCTGTCCTCCCATCTACCTGGGCTGCTCATGGGATTTGCCTGATAAGGTAGGGCCCCTACCTACCTAGAAGCTAGGAGCAGGAGGCCTCGCCACCATGGACTGGCAGCGTCTCAGTTCCCTATTCACAGTCCATTTGGCCCCACCAGCAGTTGCTGACTTTGCTGTGCTAGCCATCTGGAGTGTCCAGCTTGAAGACAAGCCCCCACTTCAAAAATGGTGGGGGCAGAGGTATAAGAGCCATTGTTAAATGAGGTTCCCAGAGAGCTGCTGAGAAGGGCTGCCAGGTGGGCAGGAGCAGGGCCCAGGTCCACTCAGCTTACCTGAAGTATGTCTCTGGAGAAAAGAAGGCCTGGGATCCTCCTGGAGACCCCAGCATGTCCTACCAGGATGGGGGCCCCTTGTTCCCAGCAACTGTGCAGTGGCCTAGTCCTGGGACTTGCCCATGCTAGGCCTCTCAAGGTAGGTGTCTCTGGTCAGCTTCTGATGCTGCACAGAGCCACTGCTTGAGTTTTTCAAGTCTTGATCAGAGGCAAGGCTCAGGCTTAGCAGGTTTGAGTGGTGAGCCAAAGGCCCAGAGGGTATTCTGTTTACCTGAGGTTCTGTTCTTTTATTTAGTTACGTTGGTATTGAGGATTAAACCCAGGGACACTTAACCACTGAGCCACATTCCCCAGCCCTTTTTTATATTTTATTTAGAGACAGGGTCTAGCTGAGTTGCTAAGTGCCTCACTAAGTTGCTGATCCTCCTGCCTCAGACTCCCAAGCCGCCGGGATCACAGGTGTGCACCACCTCACCCAGCTGAGGTTCTGTTCTTTGACCCAGGTGTGTGTGGCCCATGAAATGGGTGGTCTCAGTAAGACATGAGCTTAGGACCAGAACCTCTTGGGCCTCACATCACGCTCAGAGTGCCCACCTGAGAACCCCAGCTCTGATGGCACCTGGGCCTCATTTACTATTGCTGACTCTAGAGTCTGCAAGTGTTGGGCCCCATGCCAACCTGAGGAAAACTCTGGGCTGCGCAGCAGGTGTCGGCCACCCCCAACCCCACAGGCTGTCTTGTGGCAGCAGCTCAGGTCTGTCCTCCTTTCCAGGTTGTCCTCAGCTCAGGACTTCACTAGCACAGAGCAGGGTCAACTGATGAGGCAGTGCCTCAGAGCACTGGATGACCAGAGGTGCACCTGTTCTGTCCCTCCTCGCACAGCCACCATCTCAACAGTACCAAGATGACTGCTCGGGTTCTCTTCTTTCTCCCACAAGAGAACAGGCCTTGTCCCTGCCCTCCCTTCACCTCCACAGTCTGGCTCAGGAAAGCGAGGTAACAGGACCCTCTACCATATGTCAACAGGCACATCACAGCTTCAGCTGCTTCTATGGCTGGAGGCCACAGGACACATACCACTCTGCAGGCTGGGTCACTGGCCTCTGGCCAGGGATCCACCCAGTTGGTTGAGGGAAGAGGCTGGGGAGGGAAAGGGTCCACAGCCACTGAGAGCTCACTCCCAACTCCCAGCATCTCCAGGCCTGTCACAGGAGAGCATCCATTAGTGTCCCCTTAGTTCCCTGACCAGGCAGCCTGTTGGCCTGGAGTGGAGGTAGCTCCTAACCCTAGGGTGCCCTGGTGTGGATTGCCTAATCCTCAGCCTGGGGCTGAAATTCCAGGCAGAGGGAGGAGACCTTTCCAGAAGCATCACAGGCAGACCAATCTGTTACCTCAGCACTCAGGAAGCCAGAGTCTGTCCTGACTGCCGAGAGTGCCATCCTCCCTCCAGGACAGGTATCCCTGTGAAGCATGTGGAGTCTGATGGCACACCTTTGGAGTCTCTGGCTCACTCACCTCCCAGGACCACGATCCTGTCCCTGAAGGTTCTACGGTGGTGGGTTCAGACTTTCTGGTGTAAATCGCTCCCTAACGCCCAGTGGTAAAACTCCATCATCCAGCCACAGAAATGGACCACAGAAAGCAGCCTCTCCTGAGGTCCAGGTAGGCCATCCTTCTGGTCTCCCTCTTCTGCCAGATCCCTGGCAGTCTCATACCTTCAGCCACACTTACTGGCTGCAGCTTCTGCTTCATGCCTCCCTGACAGCTATCCTGCTGCAGAGGACAGAGGGCCAAGCCGCCCGGAACAGGCCTGGAGCCCGATCCCCAACCCCGGCTCCGCAGCAGCCGACCCCCGGCCCAGGCGCCCGGGTCCCCCGACCTCAGCTCCGCAGCAGCCGATCCTCGCCGAGGGCGCAGCCGACGCCCTCCGTGGGACCTGGGCCCGACCGGCGCCGGCGCGTGTCCCCGGCGCGTGTCCCCGGCGCGTGTCCGCAGCGCGCGGGCGAAGCTCCCGGCCTGCCTCGCGCGCCGCGCGGCCCTCTGGGAGTCCGAACCGGCGCACTCGGGGCGTCGCGTGCGCCCTGACGCACGTCGCCACGGGCGCCACGCTCGGAGGCGGTGCAGAGAGGCCGGCGGGCGGGCGCTCGGCGGCTGAGGCGCGCGAGGCCGGCGGCGAGGGCGCGCGTGGCGCTCGGGGGAGCCGGGGGTCCTCGCGCCGCCCGGCCGCGGGCGCGGAGGAGGCGCCGCCGGCGCGCGGAGGTGAGTCCACGGGCGGCCGGTCGCGCGGGGCCTGGCGGCGCGGGTCGCTCGTGGGGCCCGCGCGGACGCGGCGGCGGCCTCGGCTCCGGGCCGTCCTTGAGTGCCCTCTTTTCCCGACCGGGCACGAGGACGCGTCGCGGGGCCCAGGCCATTGGCACTACGGGGCGGCCGCGGGAGTGCGCGCGAAGGGCGCCCCGAGTGCCCGCGGCCACCCGCGCCGCCGCCTCTCTGTTCCCCGCGGGCCTTGGTGATGGCGGGTCGGTTAGAGGGCCCCCGGCACCCACTCCGGGCCTGACGGGGAAGCCCGGCGTGCGGTCGGGCGACCCTGGCCGGGCGGGCTCCCAGGGTGCCTTGGAGCCTGGAGTTTGGCCGGACGCAGCTAGTCAGACCCGGAAGCAGCCGTGAGGCCGGGAACCCAAGAGCAGGCCTGGGTGGTCCCTGGGAGCCTGCGGGCCTGCGCTCCTCCCGAGGGCTCCCAGTGCCCCGGCCGAAGGCTGCGGAAGTGAGTCACTGTTGTGGAGCGTGCCCATGACCAGGGGTAGTCCTGCCTGTCCAGCTCTGAGTGACTTTCTAAGTGCAAAGAGTGACAGGAACTAGTGTTCCCTGCAGGGCATGGACAGGGGCAGCCAAGGCTTTGTAGCTCAGCAAGGGAGGTGGGCTTGCAGGAAGCCTGGTTCTGGCCCCTGACCCTACATCTCTGTGAAAGCTTCTGCCTATACCCTGGGGAACCTGGGGTCCCTCTGCTGCTCCACACAAGGAAGACAGGCTTTGCCTGATGTTGATGATGGTGGAAGCCCCTGCGTGTCAGACCCTGCCTTCTTGCTCCTTCCCAGGCAGTGGGGCAGCACTCTGATAACTCCTGTCTTACAAGTGGGGAAACTGAGAGTGAGGGACAGCAGTTGCTGGCAGGAGAAGGGTGGAGGGAACTGAATGAAGCTCCAGATCTCTGATTCACAAAGGCTACCTTTCAGCCTCCTTGTTTTACTACCTCATGGAGGAAGGGTTCCACTGCCTTGAAAACCTCCAGAAACCATGCAGTTCACGAGCTGGTTTGTGAAGAGCCTGAAGGAAGGCAGCCATCCTCATGGCCATTCAGACAGAGCAGCCCCAGGTACAGCCCTCTGGCTCTCAGTGGTCTCTGCTCACTGCACCAGGTATGGACAGGGACTGAGAAGTCAAATGATAATAAGGGGAAACAATTTGGGCTCTTTGAAAAACACATCCACAGAAACAGGCATACTGATGACTTGCCACTTCCACTTTTATTCTGACCTGGTGGACCATCTTGGACTGTGAGGCACAGCTGTGGAATTGATCTGTCTCTTCATCACACATGCAGGCTCTGAGATCTGTCCTGGGTCCTCTGAGGGGCTCTCCTGTCCTGTTGGATTGCCACACCTCCTTAGGACCTTCTGGTACCCTCTTCACACCCACTAGGGCAGTTGATACAGTGGGAGCATCCTGAGGTGCAGTGTGGTGTGTTCTCCACACTGCCCGCCCCAGCCTAACTCATCTGACCTCTCAGCAAGGATGCAGGGCCTACCACTGTGCCTTGCTGTGCAGAGCCATCGACCCCTATGCCTTGTCCTGCCAAGAGAGCCCAGAAGGTCTGTGTCAGGCTCCAGTGTTGTTCTGGCTTCCTGCACAGGGTTCTGCTGGCAGCATTGATACTTCACACATCTCCCCTTCTGGGTGCAAACACTCAGAGTGGGACCTATTTCTATTTCTCAGCAGGCTCCATACCCGCCTATGTCCAGCCCTGCACTGAACAGGTGGCCAGTGAGCATCCTCAGTCAGCTGTTCATATAAGCAGCTCTAGGTCACTTGGATTCTGAAGTCTGGGGTGGGGAGTGATTCCTGTAACCTCACAGTCTTTTGGAAATGGGGAAGGAGTGGTGGATTCTAAGGAGTGGACTTATTGGCTTGTGACTCTTGCATGTCACAAAAAGGAGCCAGAGAAGGCTGTGGGTGGACTAGGCTGGGCTTGGAGACCTGTTAAGCCACAGTTTTGTCACTCCATGGGTCTCTGCATGGTGCCACCAGGACAGGGCCTGCTGCCAGGCCCTTGTGCAGGGAATGGGAACTGTGGAAGGACAGAGAGGCACCCTAACCCAGTGCAAAGACCAGGAAGGCCACATAACCCCGGGCAGTCCTGCTGTCCCTTTGCACTGTTCTGCATGGGTGTCCAGTGATGTGAACATCCCTCCTACAAGGCTCACCAAGCGCTGGGGCAGACTTGCTCAAGTCTGTGTGTCATGAAACCAAGTGGGACATGTGCACTGGGCTCCCCACTCCCATCCTGACAAACACAGTGTCACAGTTTTGCTGCCCCCATTTCCACCTCCATGGTGGCCAGAGTGGAGGATGTGTCTGTACAGGTCTTCAGGGTATTAGGAGGAAAACAAGTCAATAACTGCTGTTTGAAGATGTCAGCGTAACTACATTCATGGTAGACAGCCCTTGCAGCTTCCAGCTCCTCTGGGAAAGCAGCATGCTTTACTGCAGAGGGAATTTCTCCTTATACCCTCCTCTATTTTTCTTGAAAAGTTGCCCTTTGGAATTAGGCAGGTTGAACCTCTGGGACCTTCTACAATTTGTCCAATCCTGCCCCCATACCCTTTTAATGGGAAAGACAGCAAATTCTGGAGTTTTTTAGAATCTCTGCCTTTGTGGGGAGATGGTTATGGAGAAGCCGGAACTTGCTGAGGAAGTGCCAAGAGACCTCATGAAACAGGATTCCATATTCCCACAGTTCCCTGTCTGCCTGCCTGTCTTTGGGGCCATTGGAGGACTTGGGTACCCCTAAGATTTCTGCTCTGCTACCAGTGGGGTGGGTCACTAGGGCACCCAGACCAGGGCTGTCCTTCCACCATTGACAAGAAATATGAAGGTACCAAAACACGAGGGTGTAGCCAGGTATCATGGCACATGTGTGTAATTCCAGCAGCTCCAGAGGCTGAGACAGTTGAGGCCAGCCTCAGCCACAGCCACCTGTGAATCCCTGTCTCAAAAGGGATGCTTCACATGTGTCAAGCTCAGTGTTCAGCCCCCAGCACCATATACACACACAAATGGAGTGCTTGTCTTGTACACTTTTTCCCTGTTAAAAATATTATTCCACATTAAACAACATTGAACTTGTGAACTGAAATCCTAAGCACGTGCTTCTTTCCCTGACAATATCATTTTGAAAAGCATGTTTTTCACAATGCATAAATAAGGTATGTCTTAAGACAAAAAGACACACAGTGACCACCTCCAGATCCCTATCCTGAGCTTCTCAGGACACTCATCTCCTCCCGTACTGCAGAAGGCCAGGGTCTCATGGGGGGAGATCTTAGAGCTGCTCTGAACAGGCCCACATAGGGAGGGGGGCAAGAATGGAGGAAGGAAGGACTGTAAAACTCAACAAATAAATGACCTAACACTACAGCTCAAAGCCCTAGAAAAAGAACAGACCAGCATCAAAAGTAGTAGAAGACAGGAAATAGTTAAACTCAGAACTGAAATCAACGAAATTGAAACAAAAGAAATAATACAAAAAATTGACAAATAGTTGGTTCTTCAAAAAAATAAACAAAATTGAACAGGCCCACAGCCAGAGCCCCAGTGCTAGAGCCCCAGTCACCGATCCCGCGGTGTCAGGTCCTGATTTTCTTCCCAAGCTAGTGGCTGGAACTTGAGGAGAGATACCCTGTAGCATGTGGTGGGAAAGCTGCCTTGGAGAGTGAGGGGCAGGGCATGCTTCTTCCCTAGTTTGTTGGCAGGAGGTGCTCCTGCTTTTATTCCCATAAGTGGAAGTTTTCACTCAGAACCTCCGTGGTTAGGGTTAGCTTCTCCGGGGTCAGCAGCATCCTGCCTGCTCTGGTGGGAGCGTGTTGGCCATTATCCTGTGCTGTACACATGACAGCAATAGCTGAGCCAGTGCAGGAGGCTACAGGGAGCCCAGGAAGGACAGGGTTGGGATACATGAGTCCCTTCCCACCACAGCAACCCCTCCATGGTGATCAGGTGCTGAGAACAGAACTTGAGGTGGGGTTGCAGTTGCCCTGAACCCTGCCACCACCTGGGCACCTTTTCCTAGTGGTGCACAGGAAGCCCAAGCTCCCTCCCCAACTGGTGGTGTTCTGTGGCACTGCCCCTGCCCCTGGATTCTTACCCAAGGGCTTTCCTTGTAGCAGAACCAGGTTGAGGGAAGTCAAGACAGGATTTTGAACAGTTCCCTCTACCATCCTGGCTTGGCCACAGGCCTTTATGACTAGACAGGTCAGGGACCTCAGACCAGGGCAATGAGAAGCCAGCTAAACCCATGCTGCCCCAAGCCCCTGATGTACTTTGGTTGTGGAGTTCTTAAAGGGAAAGGGCCCTGGTCCATGTGTGCTGTGGTAGCACAGTGAAACCTTCCAGATGGTTCTGGGCCACATAATCAGTCAGGACCAATTCCCGAACTCTGGCCTGTGCATATAAACCCAAAGACCATGTTTAGCATTCCCTGGCCAGAGGGAAGTTGGTGTCTTTGTTGCCTTGGTGGATTCAGCTCCCAAATGCTGTGGTTTGTTTATGGGGTTGTTTGGGCTATAGAACTGTTTGTGGAACAGTAGGGTTGGGGTGCTGTGAGGACCCCTCTCTCTGGCAGGTGCCTTGAGCCCCTCATTCAGCCCCTGGCTCCAGAATCCCTCCAGAAGTACTGCTGTGCCCTGACAGCTTCTGTTTCTCTCCATGTTTTGGGATCCTCCCTTAAGAAAGCTAAGCTACCAAGACTGGGGCCCTGGTCTTGTCACTCAAAATACCGTGAGGGCAGACCTGGTGGGACCTTGCTCTCTTGGGTATCTCCTGCTACCTGGGGTGTCTCCCTGTGCCCTGCCCCCAGAACTCCTTCTGTGTACCCAGTAGAGATGCCGGAGCAGAGCTGGTGGGGAGCATGTGCATGCCCCATCCCCTGGCCAGGTAGCTGCTGACATCCCTGTGGGGGGACCTCTCCACTTGTTCCCATGGAATTCCATCCTGCCAGTTCTCCTGGGGGTAAGAGGTCACAGTCGAGTTCTCCCCTGGAGTGGATCCTGGCCTGGTTTCCTAGGGGAATGAGAGGTCATGTTCATTCCCTGTCTTGGTACTTCTGCCTTACAAGGCAAAAGTTTTATTTCCTCTATGTTTCTGAAATTGACCTTGGTACCAATTGTCCCTAGACTGTGGGAAACTCAGAACATCATCCCAGGCAGCAACTCACTCTTGGCATCACATCTGACCTGGGGTCCTCCTGGTCTGGTGGGTGTAATTCTGGGGTAGGGTGGACTCACTCCCTGGCCTTTGCTGGATGCCATCCCCATTTTGTTCTGGGAATGAGGTGTTCCAACTTTGGGGAGCAGTCCCAGGCAGAAGGTACTATCACTCTACTTTGGCTACTGCAGTGCGGGCCCCTGGGCTTGGGGCAAAGGACAGGCAGCACCAGGGTAATTAGCACTTTGTCCTTTCAGAGAACTGGTGGCCTCACTTCCATACTTCCTTGAAACCAGATCTCAGCTGCTGCTCCATTTAAAACTAGGGCAGTGGTTCCCAAATGAAAGCCATGAAGGAACTGACTGGTTGGTCTCAGGGTGGGGCTGGTGCAGGGCCCAGTTTTTGCTAATGGAGTCTACCTGCCCTTGAGAGTAAGCATCTCTTCCTCAGCACGGAGGCCAGGGGTGGCCCCCATATTGTTGCTTCTCTGACTTTTGCAAAGTATTTAAATCACAGCAGTGTGAAACTGAGCCACCCTGCAGGGGCCTCTGAGCATCACTGGTTGCCATGGCCAAGCACCTAAACAGCCTGGTACACAGCAGAGGCCATTGGTGTTTGCTGGGTACCCAAACACATGAAGGGCCAAGCACCTGGGGCACTTGCCCAAGCAGCAACCTTTGCCTATGGCCCTACAGGAGTGGGTGGCTCTGGGAAAGGCAGCTCAGGCCTGTCACCTAGGGGAGGGGCTATGTTCTACTCTGTGTGAGACCCTTACGCTCCTGTTACATCTAGGGGAACAGACTGGGCAGCACTACTTTGTAAAATATCCCACTCTCTCCCCAGATTATTCAGATGTGGAGCCATGGTGGGGGTCTGTGTACTTCTTGGGATCTGCCTCCTAAACCCACGCATATCTGCTGGAGCCCCAGTCCCTTTGCCTGAAAAGTTTCATTCCCCGGTGTCCTTGGGCAAGTGGGATGGGACTACAGAGGTGACCACCACCCATTTAGAAGGATGGCCAGAGCCAGAGGAGCAGTCAGCTCAGGCAGGGCTCCATGTCTCTGGGACTGCTAGGCTCCCTGTGCCTGTGGAGTCCTGAGTGCGGTTCTTAACTAACTCCCTGAAGGAGGGCTGTGAAGCATTTACACAGAATCGGGACCAACAGCTGTATCCCAGGAGGCAAGCAGAGAGGTGGCGTTTTGTTTGTTTTGGTGATATTGGGAATTGAACCCAGGGCCTCACTCTGAGCTACTGAGCTACAGCCCCAGCCCTTTTTATTTTATTTTTGATACAGGCATTGGCCAAGTTAAGCTGGCCTTGAACTTGCAGTCCTCCTGCCTCAGTCCCCTGAATTGCTGGGAGTATAGGCATGTACCATCACACCTGGCAAGGGAGTGGGTTTTAAGAGGAGCATTGATACCAGCTTCCTGTGGTCCCACTCTGAGGCTGGGGCACTAGGCCAGTGCAAGGCTAACAGCTGCTCCCTGAGGAGACATGACCATGCCCCATACTTCTCAGGATCACAGGGTGACGGTGGGCCTTTCCCAGCCAGGGCAGTCTCTTTACCACCCCTCATGGGGACTCTTCCCTGGCAGCAGGTGGGGAGATGGTTGGAATCATGTCATCCCTGGAGATCTCTGAGTGCCTCAGAAAGCTACCTCCAGGGCTCTGTAACAGATTCGCTTTACCCTGCCATTTCTCTTTCTTCCTTTATTTTTTTGATATTGGGGAATCAAGTTCTGGGGGCACTCATCTCTTTTTTGTTTGATTGTTTCATTTTTTTAAAGTTGTCAATAGACCTTTATTTTATTTATTTGTATGTGGTGCTGACACTGAGCTACAACCCCAGCCCACTATCTGTTTTATATATATATTATACTTTGGGAATTGAACCCAGGATTACTTAACCATTGAGCCACATTGCCAGCCCTTTTTATTTTTTTATTTTGAGACAGACGCTAAGTTGCTGAGGCTGACTTTGAACTTGTGATCTTCTTGCCTCAGCCTCTCAGGCTTCTGGGATTATAGGTGTGGAGCACTCTACTTCTGAGCTACTTTCATAGGCCCTTTTTATTTTATTTTGAGGCAAGGTTTTGCTGAGTTACTGAGGCTGGTCTTGAAATTTCGATCCTCCTACCTCAGCCTCCCAAGTTGCTGCGATTACAGACCCACCTGGCCTCTTCGTTCCTGTTCTGAGTACTCAGCAAGAGGAGACTATGTTGCCCTTGTCCTCCAAGAGAGCTACCCCGACACCCGCACTGATAGGCCTCCTCGCCTGACCCCCCAGGAAATTCACCCAGACTGGATCCACTTCTGGAGGGTATCCTGTGAACTCAGGGACAGGAGTTCAGGCTGGAGTGCTCCCCTTTACTGGTGGACACCATCTTTGCCCCAGGCCTGCTAGGTGAACAGGTGGGGACTTGTGGGGGTTTGTGCTTCTAGCAACACACATGGCCTCAGATGGCACCTTGGTGTCTTCCTCAAGGGCAGGGGCGTATGGTGCCCCTCAAGGCAAGCAGGTAGCCTCTGAGATGCACAATTCTTGCACTCGTAGTGAATGTGGGTGAGGCCCACCAGCTTAGGACTGAGCAGTGAGCAGTTTCTTCCAGTGGGTATGGCTACCACTCACCATCAGCTCAGGGCTTGACTACAAGAGGGGAGCACCAGCAGTACCAGGGCAGCTCAGGTGGGGCAGGCGTGCTTACTGGTGTGGACTGATGCTGGGCACCTGGCCAGACTTCCCCCAGCGGTGGCAGCATCAGGAACCGAGGCCCACTGCTGTGCTTGCTTGCATGCTGCCCCATTCAGAAGCCACCAGCACACGTGGGCTCTGAGTCCCAAGAGGTGGCATGTCCACGTTAAGAAGAGCTGAACAGCAGTCCAAAGGGCTTGACTAGAGAAAGGGTCCTCAGTATCTCGATGCCCTGTAAGATGATTTCATGCTGACAGGACAACATCCTAGATATGCTGAATGAAGTTCTCGCCACCCACGGGTGGCTTGTAGGGAATCTGAATCTCTGCAACTTTGCTCTGGCCTGGGCTGCCCAAGGCTTCCCTAGGGGATAGAGAGGAAACACTGGTTTTGGGGACAGATGGTCTCTGAAAGGAGTATAGGCAACACCTAAACAAATGAACTGGCCTCTACCAGTATGACTGTTTGGGGACACTGAAGTTTGAATTTCACATCATTTTTACCTCCTATAAAATGTTGTTTTCCTTTTGATTTTTCCAGCCAGTTAAAAATGTCAGCATTGTTCTGCTGGCAGTCTGAATTTGACCCTCAAGCCGTGGTCTGCAGCCCTGTTCTGCACCAGTGTGCTCAGTGCCTGGTTTGCCGTGGGGGAGGCCTAAGCAGCCACAGGACTGTGGGCGCCCACCCCACCCAATTCCCCAGCCCCTTGGGAGAAGCAGCCCCTCACGCTCTGAGGGAGATGGCGGTCAGGCGGACATTATCACTGCACAGGGAGCTTGGCTGACTCTGATTGAAGCCCTGTGGCTTGGAGGTGTCTGGGAGGGGCTGGGCCCAGTACTGCAAACTCTCCCTAGCATCCTGCTGACTCAAAGGCGCCATGCTGCCTGCCTGCCTGCCACACAGGAGGAGCTCCTACCTGGGCCACCCCTAGGCTACCCATGCACAAAGGATACTTTGTGTAGTGCCTTGTTTACTCCCCAGCTGCACCCTGACCAACTTTGGTGTCCCCAGGATTTATGCAGAAACCAGGAAAAAGACTGTTGGCATATAACAGCAGGCCCAGGGGCGGGGACCACTGGGGCCAAGCCGGGCTATTGTTGGTCAACCCAGTCAAAGGCAGGCTGGATGCCCAGCTTGACCCAGAGCACTGTGGCCCAGACACTACCTGTGTGTCAGCCTCAGAAGGTCCTCCTGTCCCGGGGTTGACCTGAGACTGTATTTGGTTTCAACCCCTCTTAGCCAGGGGGCATAAGATGGCCTCTCCTACAGTGCAGATAGTTCACCTGCTGAGGTCCCAGCCAGGCTTCCTCCTGGTCACCCCTCAGGTGAGTCTCTCTGGAGGAGAGACGGGGGTAGCCCTGCCCTCAGCCTTGGTCATCCTTAGGTTCTTGTCTTTTCTTTGGGACTGGGGCTATGTGGGTTTGTGTGGCCAGCTGCTGCCCTTCCTATAACCTCTTGAGGTCTCCATGTGACCTTCTCTGAGGCCTGGATTGACCCTGCCAGTTCCCTCCTTTTCCTTTGGTTAGCCATCCTCGTGGTCTGACCCCTATCACGAGACAAAGCCAGCCGTGTGAGCCCTTTTCTAACTAAGGAGTAGAACCCCTTAGGAAACCAGAGACAAGTGATTGGGGGATTGTTGTGTTTTAGGGGCAGGGAGAGGTGACATACTGGGACTCTAATATGGTCTGAGCTGGAGGATGGAGGGCTGCTTCAGCTCCTTAAGGAGCTGGCCTTTGGCCCCTGACCCCCACCCTTTGTGGGGCCTGGCTCTGGGCAGGGCCTGTGGTGTTGAATATTCAGAGTGGGGCCCAGGCTTCTGCATCTGGCTCTCCCCACACTCAGAGCCACTTGGCATGCTGGGAAACCCTCCTAGGACCTAGGGCTTCGTCTGTGAATCACAGTCTCTTTTCTCTTTTATTCTCTCTCTGTGTTTATTTTTGTTGTTGTGTCACTGACCAGCCGGCTACCCTGTCTCTGGCGTGGGCACTCTCCTCTCTCCATGCTCCCGTTCGCGTGCCACCGGCCAAAGGTGACCAGGCCTGGCTTTCAGCGTGGCCACTGTCAGAGGGGCCATGGGGAGCTCCGCCTCCTCCCTGGCCACTGAGACGGAGTCAGACCACGGCTTCCCCCGGGGGCCACCATACCCAGGGCCCCCGGCAGCGGCTGGCTGGTGTAGGAGTGGCCCTGGGGGACCTGTCTGGGGGAGTGCCCTGGTTGCCAGGCAGCATCCACGCCCCCGGCCCCGAAGGTAAGAAGGTGGGGAGGGGCTGCCCCACAAGGGTGCTCAGGCAGGAGGCCTCTTTTTCAGGGTGTCCCTCGTTGGCAGGGGCACATGCTCAGAGATGGGGTCTTTGTCTCTCAGGTCTTGGGCACCTTGCTTCTGAAGGCCATGAGTAACCAGGCTCTGGGATTGTCTCCTCCCTGGACTCAGCAGGTTTGGGGCCCTCCTGGGCCTGGGCCAGGGTGTGCTGCCGCAGCCCACTGTAGCCCACTGTTGGGCACTTCTTTCTCACAGTCTGCAGTGCTCTTCTGAACACTGTCTGGAAGTCAGATGCAGTGGCACACACCTCTAACTCAGCAACTTGGGAGGCTGAGGCAGGAGGATCACAAGTTCAAGTCTGGCCTCAGCAGCTTAGCAAGACCCTGTCTCAAAATTAAAAAAAAATAATAAAAAATAAGGGCTGGAGAAGTAGCTCAGTGGTTGAGTGACCCTGAGTTCAATCCCCAGTACAAAAAAGGGAAAAAGAAAAACGCTGGGCTGGGGAGATAACTCAGTTGGTAGAGTGCTTGCCTCTCAAGCACAAGGCCCTGGGTTCAATCCCCAAACACTGCAAAAAAAAAAAAAAAAAAAATAAGAGCCTCCTGGAGACCAGCTTGGGCTATAGAGGCTGCAGACCCTGGGACTGGCTCACACCAGGAGTCAGGAGTTCCGGCTTGCTTCCCATGGACAAGGGGCTGCACCCTGCCTGTGGTGCTGCTGCTCCAACATCAGGGCCCAGGGGCAGACTTTCTCCTGGTGCTCACCAGACTGGAGGTTTCGAGCCTCGGGGTTGACATGGCAGTAGCTGCATTCTCCTGGGAGCCCAGGTCTGCATTCTGGGATCACACATCCTTGTCCCTCAGTCTGAGGCAACCGCCACGCAGTGCCTGGCTGTGATTCCCACGGACAACTCATTCACCTGCCTGACATTTGTGGGCACAGGAGGGGACAGGCACTGAGCTATGGGCAGTAGGTGGAGAGCTGGCCTCCTGGGTTAGCTTTGGCACTGAAGTCTGAGCTCCTGGCAGACCAGGAACCTGAGGGATGCTGGAGGGGGTCAGTGAGGCTTCAGGGGAGTGTTTTGTCTAAGGCTTACCCTAGTTGGTGGGAGCTTGAGGTACAGAGGGAGAACAGGAGCAGAGCAGGTTGTCAGTGACCAGGCCTGGTGGCTACAGGTGGGGACAACAGTGCTTCTCTTGCACAAGAAGGCATTGGAGTATGTCCTCAGTTCCCCTTGTCTGTATCACAGGTGCTGGGGAGCAATCTATACTTTTTATTTTATCCCGTGCAGTGCTGGGAATCAAACCCAGGGTCCTACTGAGCTACATTCCCAGCCCCTCATACATATTTAATAAGGAGAACTGACATCGATCCATCTGTTAAGTGTGGGGTTCATTTTCAGTCAGTGCATAGCTTTGTGCAGACATTCTCACAAGCCTGTTTCAGCATCTCTGCCCCTGAAAGAGGTCTTGTTTGCAGTCACCCCCAAGCCTGTCCCCACACTGACCTCAGACAGCTACTGACAGGCTACCTGTCCGTAGGTCTTGTCTTTTCCAGAAATGCTGCATGTGGGAGTCGTGCAGCATGTGGCCTTGCGTCTGGCTGCTTCCCTCAGCATGATGTCTTTAGACACCACCTGGCAGACAGAGCAGATTCTGTCCTTCCGCTGAGTAGTTATCTCTCTTAAGCCTAGCCCACTCTTGTTTCTGCTCATGGACACTTGGGTTATTTCCACTTGACTTTTATGCACAGTGCTGCTGTGGACATTCGTGTTGAAGTTTGTGCGTGGACAAGTTATTTTCCTTTGCCTTCGGTAGATTCTTACAGTGGAATTACCAGGACTGATGATGAGTTTATGGACCTTTCTGAGAAACTGCCACACTGCTGGCATTTCCCTATTTTGTACAGTGCTCTCGTTGGGTCAGTTTCTTTTTATTCTGACCACCCAAGAGGGTGTGTGGTGTTCTTATTTCCCTGGTGGCTAATGATGTTGAGTATCTTCTCACGTTTCCATCTGTCCACCTGTGTGTTTGTATTTGCATGCACGTGTCCTGAGAGACATTGTTAGGAGCAGAACCCCTGAGCCTGGGTTGTGGCTGGACTGCATCATCTGTCGCATCTCAGGCAGCACCCTAGCAGTGAGCATCACCACACACTTGCTGCATTGGTGGGTGACTTTGCTGCTTCCCTTTTTTATTAAGTTCCTGTGTGTGCCGATAAAAATTCAAAGTTTATTTTGAAGTTCAAGTTTTTTAAATCTGTTTTTCAAGTCATGTATACAAATTTTATTTTAACATGGTTCTTTTCTTCATAGAAATTTCACACATTCAAACCTGCTTGTGGTGGCATATGCCTGTAATCCCAGTAACTCGGGAAGCTGAAGCAGGAGGATCCCAAGTTCAAAGCCAGCTTCAGCAATTTAGCAAGACCCTGTCTCAGAATAAAAAAAGGGCTAGAGATGTGGCTCAGCAGTTAAGTGCCCCTGGGTTCAATCCCCTGTATCAAAAAAAAGAATTTCCACACGTTCAGTTCATATATAAGCATCGTAGAGAAATGTAGAGAAAGGCATTTTCTCCCCTGCCCGTTTTCCAGAGGGAGGAGTCTCTCAGCCCCTTCTTCATGCACCTCAGGGCCATAGTTGAGAGCTTAGGAAGGCTGTCCAGGTATGAGCTTCAGGCAGCCTCAGCCCTCGTGCTCCCTGGGCACTGCCACTGCAGTTGTCCTAGGGCCCTGTCTTCCCCTGAGCTGTCAGGAAAACGGTGGAAGCCATGGTTCTGCCCACTGTAGGAAAGGCCAAAACCCCAGACTGGCACCCGAGGTGTTGACCCTATGGTGTGCCCCAGGTACTGCCAAGGCTGTGCCAAGAGCATGAGTGTGTTGCCATGAAACTCTGGGTTCTGGTGTGAAGGGTCACTCACTGTGCCCAAAGATGCACCCCTATCCCCTTACTCACCCTGACCTCCACCAGACACCTCCCTGAGGGCCAGTGCCCCCAGACAACCTGTTCCCACACACACTACAGGGAGGCCTGGGTCTTAGGCCCACATCTGCCACGGGGAGTAGCAGCCCCCAGGCAGATCAGGAGAAAGTGCTGTTAAAGATCATGAGGAATCCATAGACATGCTGGCTGGAGAGGGCAATGTGGGCGAGCTGGACACAGCCAGTGGTGGAAAAGCAGGCATTGCCACTGCTCTGTGACTGCCCTACAGAACCCCTTCCCACACTTGGGTGTGCCCATACGTATGGGCAGCAAAGCAAAGGCATGGGAGTCTGGCAGACACTGCCAGCTCTGACAGGACACCAGTAGGCCAGGAAAGGCTCTGGGCGGAAACTGGCACAAGTGGCAACTCCTGACACCTCTGAGGAAGTACACCTGGGCACATTGCCTTCTTGAGTAAATCTCAATGCCCCAGGAAGGCAGGCACTGTCCCCCCACCCCCACCCCGTTGTCCCTTGTAAGGATGAGGAGGTGAGTCACAGACCACCTAGGCCTGAGAGAGCCAAGTGTGCAGGTCTCTCCTCTAACTGGGGTACCTGTGTCCGGGGTCTTACCCCAGTGCTTAACCACTGAGCAACTGGTTCAGGCATTGGCCACCTAGAGACAAAGACGAGGACACACCCCACCCAGGAAGGCCAATCAGGCTGGACTACGGTCAGCCTAAGGAAGAGCAACCTGCCCTTGTCCCCCCTGAGAGTGTTGGGTGGAAGCCCCCAGGGCAGAATCCACCATAAACCCAAATGGAGAGTCATCAAACCAAGCCTGGTGCCCTTGGAGAATTGGCAGTGTCACTCAGTGGGCCGCACAGCTGGGCAGGAGCTTCTGTCTCAGTGTGGCCTGCTGAGCCAGCTGCCCTGGAAGCTCAACTCCAGAGATCAGATGACTTTGACTAAGGCCCTGTGAGTGGAACACCAGCCTCGCTTAGCTCTTCCTGCACGTGCCCAGCACATGCAGCCTCCAGGTGCTCCAAGCACTCATTTCCTGGTTATGTCAGATTTTGTACACCTTCCTCCTCAGCTGGAACTGAATGTTGACAAGGAACTAGGGGCAAAACAGATGTTCTGTTTTGATTTTTCTGGCGGTTGCCTCAGTTTCCTTTACTTGTTAAGCAGTTTACTCTGAAGGTGAATTTGCTTCTGTGTTCTCCAGCACAGGTGCCTCAGGTCTGAGCTTGTGTGCTGTATGATCTGGGAGCATTTTATATTGAGAATTTTGAAGAACCTTTTTGTGTGTGTGGTACTGGGGATTGAACCCAGGGGTGCTTTATCACTCACTGAGCTACATCCCCAGCCCTTTTAACTTCTTTTTTGTTTTGAAACAGGGTCTTGCTGAGTTGCCAAGGCTCCCCTGAAACTTGCAGTGTCCCTGCCTCAGCCACTGAAGTGGCTGGTTGATGCGGGCTTTTACTTTTAGGTTTTGGTGGTATTCTGACTTTGCCTACTAATGCTACATGGATTTCAGGTCTTTAAGTCCTTGGGCTCTTCCCAGACCCTCCAAAATGGAGAGTAGCCCTAAGTGACAGTCACTAGAGCAAGTAAGCGGAGGAAAGCGAAGGCTGGGGCCCATCAGTTCTCCTGGCTGTTATGCTGGCCCTGAGTCCTTTCCATCTTGGCCCATGTCACAAAGAAGGGGTCAGCCAGAGAGATGCCCTTAGAGCCCCTGGTTCTAACAGGCCGCCTCCCAGCCACAAACAGGCCACTGCATTCTATTCTGGCCAACTTGCCCTATTTTCATTTAAACCTTTCCAAACTGGATAGATCTTCCTGACTCAGCTTATCTTCCAGGACAGCTCTGATGCCTGTCGTATCCTTCCAGCTACTGGCCAGACCAGCAGGCACCATGCCTTGGATGTAACTGGGCTCTGGCCGTGCCAGCCAGCTCCCAGGGGTACAGAGACTTGACCCCCACACCATTGTTTTTGAAGATTTTTCTGCAGTCTGTGCTAACCAGGGACCGAGGGCCAAGACATCTTGTCCTGGGAGTCGTGGGGGGTCAAGCCCTGCATCAACTTGTCGTCTCTCTGGAGGCTCCTCCTGAGGAGTGGGTTGCAAAGGGTCAACCCCATACAGGCCCCTGCTGCCCAGCGTGGCTATGTTCCAAGTGGGTGTGCAGGTGGAGCCAGTCATCTGTGCACTTGTGCACCTGCTTCTGTGTGGGCCCTGGGCTGCACTGTTTGCCTCAACCATAAGCCTTTCTCTAAGGAAGGCAAGGGACAGATATGCTTATCTCCAGGCAGACTTTTTGGTGTTTCTGAGCATAGAAGCCCAGGTCAAAGTGGACTCCCTGACCTGGGCTCTGAACCTGGCCAAGTGTACCCTGTCTACTTCAGGGCTCTGTGGAACCCTTTCTGTCCACTTGGGTCCTGCACACTACACGATGTGCAAGGACAACCAAGTGCCTCTGCCATGTGAAGCTGAGCACGCCCCTACCTACCTTTCTTGCCAGATCTCTGCCTGCACAGGAAGGCAGCTTCAGAGTCCTCTGGGCTCTGGGAAACAATTGCATTGCTAGGGGAATATTTTTGTTTTGTATTTCTGAACAGGTAAATTTTCTTTATTCCTGAATCAAAAGGGTTAGAAGCTTCATGCCTCATGCCTGTACCTCACTATAAAGAATAATTGATTTTCCTGCAGGCAGAGCAGCTAGTCAGTTTAAGAGACATTGTGAAATGTGGAGACCCTCTTACTCTGGCTCAGCCCCACCTTACCCCCAACCCTGGACCTGGTGAGGGCCTGGAGGAGCTGTGGTGCATTCTGCCTACCTTGCCTTGGGCCTCAGTGCCTCCTTTTCCACCCAGGGGGAGCAGGGACCTGGCCTGGGAGGCAAGCGGTGAGGCCAGGGATTCAGGAACCCTCCGAGCACAGGGAGTTGCATTCAGGACTGCAGGCAGCCTCCCTCTGCCTTCTAAGGTCTGCATCTGGTTCCAAGGCCTCGGGAGAGGGAATGCCCTGTCCTCAGGACAGTGTTAGGTACAGGCCTCCCTCTCCAGGTCCACACAGCTCTGTCCTGCAGCCTCAGCTGTGCTTGAACAGCCCTTTCCAGCAGACTTCATAAAACCCTCCAACCCCCGTACCCATCACTGCCATGCCAAAGGACACGGGGGCCAGAGGTCTTAGACCCTCCATCTCTGTCCACAGCTCCCCTACCCACCTGAGCTCTGGGCATTGCACAGTCTAACCCTACAATGACCACACTTCCCAGGTTGCCAGTTCTGCACCCACAGGCAGGTGCCTCCCCCAGGACCATTCATCCTCCCTGGAGGGTGATGTCCTACCATCCATGGGGCATCGTAATCACAGCCGTCATGGGAGCCTCCCTGACCAGGGCCTTCCCTTGCAGCCACACACACTCGCCTGGGTCTATGGCCGCGGTTGGGGAGTGGTCCTGTGCTCGCTGCACCTTCCTGAACCCGGCTGGCCAGCGCCAGTGCTCCATCTGTGAGGCCCCCCGGCACAAACCCGACCTGGACCAGATCCTGCGGCTCAGCGTAGAGGAACAGAAGTGGCCCTGTGCCCGCTGCACATTCCGGAACTTCCTGGGCAAGGAGGCCTGTGAGGTGTGTGGCTTCACCCCAGAGCCTGTGCCTGGAGCATCCCTGCTGCCCATCATCAATGGGGTCCTGCCCAAGCCACCCACCATCCTGGTGGAGCCCAAAGGCAGCTGCAAGGAGGAGGCAGGCTCTGTGCGGACAGCAGGGCTAGTGGCCCTAGAGCCAGCTGGGAGAAGCACCCAGGAAGAGAAGGAACAAGAAGACGAGGAGCGGGCAGAGCCTGGAAGCGGCTGGGCCTGCCAACGCTGCACACTGCACAACACGCCGGTGGCCAGCTCTTGCTCTGCCTGTGGGGGCCCCCGGAAACTGTCACTGCCCAGGATCCCCCCAGAGGCCCTGGTGGTTCCCGAGGTTGTGGCCCCTGCAGGCTTCCATGTAGTACCTGCTCCACCCCAGCCAGTCCTTCCTGGGGAAGGTGCTGAGGCTGACACTCCCTCCACCAGCCAAGGCCCAGCCTCCACTGACCAGGAGGCTCCCAGGGTACCACCTTTCAGCCCCTTCTCACCTACCCTGCAGAACAACCCTGTGCCCCGCAGCCGCCGAGAAGTGCCCCCCCAGCTGCAGCCACCAGTTCCTGAGGCTGCCCAGCCCTCGCCCTCCACTGGCTCCAAGGCCCCTGCCCAGGGCCCAGGCAGGGCCACATCTGCTGGGGCCTCACGCCTGGCAGAGCTGCTTTCAGGTCAGCGGCTGAGCGTGCTGGAGGAGGAGGTGGCCCCAGGGACCAGCCCTGCCCGCTGTGAGGCCTGCAGCCCCGCCCCAGGCAGTGATGTCATTGACCTGGCTGGGGATACTGTGCGCTACACACCCGCCAGCCCCTCCAGCCCCGACTTCACCACCTGGTCGTGTGCCAAGTGCACGCTTAGGAACCCCACAGCCGCACCCAGGTGCACAGCATGTGGCTGCTCTAAGCTGCATGGCTTCCAGGAGCACAGTGAGCCCCTCACCCACTGTCCCGACTGTGGGACTGACAGACCCGGCCCCTCTGCCCACAAGGCCACCAGCCTCCTCTCTGAGCGTCCAGGCCAGTGGGCCTGCCCTGCCTGCACCTTGCTCAATGCACCCCGGGCCAAGCACTGTGCAGCCTGCCACACACCCCAGCTCCTGGTGGCCCGGCGCAGGGCCGTGGTGCCCTTGAAGCGCAGAGAGAGTATGCATGTGGAGAAGCGCCGGCAAACAGATGAGGGCGAGGCCAAGGCTCTCTGGGAGGACATCGTGGCCTTCTGCCGGGAGGTGAGAGGCCTCTTCCCCACCTACTGCTTCTCCACCCTGCCCCCAACTTGAGCACATGCCTTCTCTCCCCAAGCCCCTTCATGCATGTAAACCCACACAAAGGTAGGGTGCAGGCAGGGCTTCTCCAAGCAACGTGGAGACCCCACTGAAACTGGAGGTCAGGACACTGTGCTCTCTGCCTGTGTGCCTCAGAGGCTGAGCCAGAGTGGCGTTCTCTTCAGGCGGCTGGAAGATGAGCTGCCCTCCCTGTGCACACATGCTGTGACCCACCTGTCCCCAGCTGTGGCATCTGCCTTGTCTGTTGCATTCCCCCATGCCCACTCAGGTCAGGGTGCTGAGCACTGAAGTCTGACAGGCCCCATGCCCTTGCTCTGGGCCTCTTCTGGGAGGGCAGACCTTGCCTCTGGCAGGTGGAGTGAGGCCATCCTGCCTGGCCTGATGTCCAGCCATGGTCCCTACAGAACAAGGTGAACTTTGTGGATGATAGCTTCCCCCCAGGGCCCGCGTCCGTGGGCTTCCCTGTGGGCGACAGCGTCCAGCAGCGCGTGAAACAGTGGCTGCGGCCCCACGAGATCAACTGCTCCGTCTTCAGGGACCACGGCACTGCATGGTCTGTCTTCCACACCCTCCGGCCCTCAGACATCCTGCAGGGGCTGCTCGGGAACTGCTGGTGAGGCTCTGGGGTCTTGGTGAGGGACAGCAGGCCCAAGGGAGGACGGTGAGGCCACTGGTCCTCCATGGTCACCTAGTGAGACTGCCTGACTTCACACAGGTTCCTGAGTGCTCTGGCTGTGCTGGCTGAACGGCCCGACCTAGTTGAAAGGGTGATGGTCACACGCAGCCTGTGCGCAGAGGGCGCCTATCAGGTGCGGCTATGCAAGGATGGCACGTGGACTACAGTGCTGGTGGACGACATGCTGCCCTGTGACGAGGCTGGCTTCCTCCTCTTCTCGCAGGTGTGCAGTGGGTCTGGGCGGGAGGCTGACTGACTCCTTTCCTTGCAGCTGGGCAGTGGGCCTGTGGGGGGTGGGCTCAGGCAGGCCTTGTGACTCCAGCCCCTCCCCAGGCGCAGCGGAAGCAGCTGTGGGTGGCCCTCATCGAGAAGGCGCTGGCCAAGCTGCACGGCTCCTACTTTGCCCTCCAGGCAGGGCGCGCCATCGAAGGCCTGGCCACACTCACCGGCGCCCCCTGCGAGAGCCTGGCGCTGCAGGTCAGCTCCACTAACCCCCGCGAGGAGCCCGTTGACACTGACCTCATCTGGGCCAAAATGCTGAGTTCTAAGGAGGCTGGGTAAGAGGGGCGGGCGCTGCCACGGCCTGCGGCATTGGGCGGAGAGGCGAGGCGAGCGGTGGGAGAAGCGGGGGGCAGCACCCTCTGAGCTGCACCTGCGACGCACACGGTGCTCCAACACAGGCTGGCCACGGCCTGGAGGCCTGGCCATGATCCGCCCCAGGTGGGGCTGGGCTGTGGGAAGAGCCCAGTGACAGTTGCCTTCTGCGTGGAGCTGGGGGGGTGCTAGCCCACAGGGCACCTGTGGGGGGTACTCGAGACTTGCCCTAACCTGGTCAATGTGTGGCCTCCACCCCCAGGAGGCCAGTGGGAGGGTCCAGATTAGAGGACCTGCTGAAAAGCCCTTTGGCCTAGGAGAGGAGGCCCTGGGTACCAAGGCCCCTGCCTACCTCTTAGGGCCCTGAGCCACCCCATGATCCCCTGTGTTCCCAACCTGCCCCAGCCCAGGCAGGGTGGAGGGCTGAGTCAGGACTTCCTGGGCACGTCTCATGTGGGTCCTGGGGACCCGTGTGCTCCGCAGGCAGGGAGGAGCCCCTTTCCATCAACCCTGGCGGTCCCGGTCAGCAAGAGCCCCTTTGCCCACACAGGTTCCTCATGGGTGCCTCCTGCGGTGGGGGCAACATGAAGGTGGATGATGCTGCCTATGAGAGTCTGGGCCTGCGCCCCCGCCATGCCTACTCTATCCTGGACGTCCGTGACGTTCAGGGCTCCAGGTAGGGCCTGGCTGGCTGTGGGTGGCTACAGTGCAGACATGGGTGGACATGGGTGGGAGTGTGGCGGACAGGCGTAGCCCTTAGCCCTGTGGTCCTCAGGCTCCTACGGCTGCGGAACCCCTGGGGCCGTTTCTCCTGGAATGGCAGCTGGTCAGACGAGTGGCCCCACTGGCCCGGGCACCTGCGGGGCGAGCTTATGCCACGTGGCAGCAGTGAGGGCGTGTTCTGGATGGAGTACAGTGACTTCATCAGGTACCTGGGCTGCCCACCTGTCCTTTGGCTGTGAGCACGGCCAGCTCTCTTGCTGCCCTGGGCAGGCCGCAGTCGTCTATGTCCTGGCCTTTGTAGGGGCTCTGAGCCACACCTCTGAACAGACCTGGGATCCAGGTCAGTAGGGCTCATGCTCCGTGCCATTCTGTCCAGGGAAACCAGCCAGGACAAGTGCTTCCCTGCTGGGAGGACCTTTCTGGAATGAGGCTCTGGACACTGGTCTAAGAGATGCCAAGGGCTCCCAGGGTAGGGGTGACCACAGCTGCTGGAGGGCAGTGAGCTGGGAACCTGTGGGGTAGTTGCTGGGAATTGGGTACTGCATCCAGGAGCTGGGGCATGGGCCTGCATTCTGCTCAGGGGGCCCGTCCTTGCCACCCAGGTACTTCGATTCCGTGGACATCTGCAAGGTGCACTCAGATTGGCAGGAGGCACGGGTGCAGGGCTGCTTCCCCAGCTCGGCCAGCGGGCCAGTGGGCGTGACAGCCCTCACAGTGCTGGAGCGAGCCTCGCTGGAGTTTGCCCTTTTCCAGGAGGGCAGCAGGTGGGCAGCAGGCAGGGGGCTCTGTCAGGATGGGTCCACGGCCACACTGCGCAAGGCCCCAGCTTGCCGTCTGCCACCATAGGCGTTCGGACGTGGGGGACAGCCACCTCCTGGATCTGTGCATCCTGGTGTTCCGGGCCACCTTCGGCAATGGTGGCCGCCTAAGCCTGGGCCGCCTCCTGGCCCACAGCAAGAGAGCAGTCAAGAAGTTTGTGAACTGTGACGTCATGCTGGAGCCGGGAGAGTACGCAGTGGTGTGCTGTGCCTTCAACCACTGGAGCCCCACCCCACCAGGGCCCCCCGCCGTGCAGGGTAATGGTTCCCTGTAGGCCCCAGGCCCACACCCACCTCCCCTCCCTCAGACCCCAAGGCCCACCCTGCAGGAGGGCTGCCAGCTCCCTCACGCATGACCCCCCACAGCCTCCAGCCCCTCCACGGGTGTCCCGCGAGGTGCCCCCGAGCCTCCTGGCCACGTGCTTGCGGTGTACAGCTCAAGGCTGGTCATGGTGGAGCCGGTAGAAGCACAGCCCACCACGCTGGCGGACGCCATCATCCTACTCACTGAGAGCCGGGGGGAGCGGCACGAGGTGGGTGGGGTCCCTGTGTGGTGGAGGGAGGCCCAGGCGGGGGCGGCTGCCCATGCTGGCCTGTGTGCAGGGCCGCGAGGGCATGACCTGCTACTACCTGACGCACGGCTGGGCGGGGCTCATCGTGGTGGTGGAGAACCGGCACCCCAAGGCCTACCTGCACGTGCAGTGCGACTGCTCCGACAGCTTCAACGTGGTGTCCACACGCGGCAGCCTGCGCACCCAGGACAGCGTGCCACCCCTGCACAGGTGGGCACCCCGGCCCTCCCCCACCCCCCGGGCCCCCAGTGGTCCTCACTGGCCCTCTCCCCCAGGCAGGTCCTGGTGATCCTGTCCCAGCTGGAAGGCAACGCTGGATTCTCCATCACGCACCGCCTGGCACACCGCAAGGCAGCCCAGGCCTTCCTCAGCGACTGGACAGCCTCCAGGGGCACCCATAGCCCCCCACTCACACCTGAGGTTGCTGGCCTACATGGGCCTCGGCCACTGTGACTGCTGCGTCCTGGGGCAGGGGCTGTGTGTGGACTGCCCACTGCCCCTCACACGCACTTTATGAGGGAGACCCCAACAGAGGATGCTTGAACGAGAATCTCAGGACCCCACCTAGGGAGCCTCCAGCCTCAGGGCTCAGCTTCCCTTAGGCCCCCCATCCCTTCCCCTCCCAGCACCCTCAGGCCCCAGGCCAGGCCTCCCAGCTGCCAAGCAGAATACCTCGAACCAGGCAAGCTGCTTGCTGGCCCCTCTGACCTGCCACCTGGGGACAATTTCAGGTGGCCAGGGCCAAACTGGGGCTGCCCCTTCATGGTGAGTGTGGGGTCTCCAAACAGGGAGAGGCAACCAAAAGCTCTGTTCACAAAACCAAATCTGGGGTCAGGACACCCCAGACCCCATGGAAAGTCGGGACCACCCCCTATGGGGCTCAAGGTCTGCAGCTCCCCCCACAGCCAAGCTCCCTGCCTCAAGAAGGCGAGCAGGGGTCCCTGGAGCCCTGGCATTTGAGCAGCACATCCCAGGAGGCAGGTCCCCAGTGGCCATGGGCCGGGGCTCAGGGTTGGAGGGGTCCCTGACCAGCTGTCCCTCCTGTGACACTATGCAATTCCTGGAGCACCTGCCAGGATCGAAGCCATGACAGGCAGCAGGTCAGGGCACCAGGCCAGTCCTGCTGTCTGGCGAGGTGTTCCATCCTCACAACCCTGGCCACGGCCAGGTGGGCCAGGGTCCAGCAGAGCCCTGCACCAGCCCCATCCCATGGCCTCAGCCCAGCTGATCACAGGCACAGCAGGGCGCAGCTGCTGCCCATCAGAAGCCCAGGGAGCTGAGCTGCCGAGCTGCCTACCTGCCGGGCGTCCCCCCAGCTGTGTTTTGAGGCCAGAGTTCTCATCTGCTGCGGGGACACAAGTCCAGCTCCCTGGGTCCCCTGCCCGGCCACCACTGTCCTGCAGCTCCCGGGCAGCAGGCAGCCTGCCTGCCCACGGCCCTTGCATCCCATGGGGGTCGTGGGTTTTTACACCTAGAGAAACATTCCCCTCTTCCCCCAGGCCTCCTTTACTCTGAGCTGTGAATATTTTTAACCCTGTAAATATGGCCAGCTCTTTGGACGCACAGGCTATTTTATCAGCTGTCAGTCCCTTCCCTGTTCCGAGGACTCCATGGGCGGTTTCCACTCAGGCTCCAAGGACCAAATAAAAGCATTTTGTTTTGTAAGGGAGCCTTCTGTCTCGTCACCCTCCCAGGGTCCAGGCCCTACAGGAAGGGGCTGGTCCAGGGGCTGGCAGGTGGGGTCTCTGCTGCTGGAGCTGTGCTTGAGGGCCAGTGGCGCCTGTGCCGTGGCCACTCCTTCCTGCCCCGGGTCAACCTCAGGTGAGCCTCCGAGTGGTGGGGCAACCAGGCAGATGCTCTGCAGGAAGGACCAGGTGTCCAGCTGGGCAGGGGCTGGGCCCCTGGCAGACAAGATGGCCCGTGTGAGTGGTCTCCGCTGTGTTGAGGGCCCTGTCTCAACCCATCAGTCACCAGGAAGGAGCAGATGGGGGGGGCAGAATGGGACAGCATCTCCTGCCCTGCAGTTGCTTCCTCATCCCTCCTGGCCTCCTGGTGTCACAGGTGACGCCGAGCCACTCAGCCTGTCTCTGGCCAGCAGCCCAGGCCCCTTCGGGGACTGGAGGACACCCCTGGGCAGAGCGGGGGCTGGGAGCGTGCGGCCAGAGCACTAGTGTAAGAGGCCTGTCACAGGCCAGCCCATCGAATGTGAAAGCAATTAAAGCCACCAGCAGTGTTCGCTCCGGGCGGGCCTCAGGCGGCGGGGCAGCTGCCACAGCACATCTCACCTCGCGCCCACAGGCCGCCTTGCCCCTCGCGTCTGCGCACCGGGCTGGACCTCTTGTGGGTGGGGGCCAGACCTGGCTCACCTGCAAATCTGGCCAGAGCTGCCTCTATCCACCCCTAAGGCCCTGGGGCGGCCTAGGACCCTGGCTCCTCACAAGGCCCCTTTCATCTGCCCTGCCTGTACCCACCTGCCTCTGGCCTCTGCAGCCTGCAGCCCTGGGACAGCCCAAGAAAGAGACCCAGGCTGGGAGATAACTGCCAGAGCCAGGCAGGGTGTGCCAGCAGCCGCACACCCGCCCCTCTGACCCACCCTCTCCTCCCTTTGGATCCCAGCATGCAGGGGGTGTGAACCCGGGTGCCCCAGAGGAGTGGGGGCACTAGCAGGCGAGACCCTAGGCCAGTGTTGGGCAGGAGGCAGGGGCTGCCAGGGGCTTGATGCGAGTTGGGACAGCGTCCTGGAGGAGGAGGTTGTGTGTGGAGAGAGGGTGGGGAGTGGCCCGGCAAGGCCAAGGAGTGGGCCTGCACACTGCCCCGTCAGCAGGCTGGATGGGTGCATCTTGGCCACCACTGGAGTACCCTGGTGCCCAAGCCAGCCTGCAGACAGTGGGATGGACTGGCCCTAGAGGGGCTCACACAGCCCAAGTGAGGAACAGACAGGACTGGCCACCAAAGCAGGGAGTGGATGCCAGGGGTGTTGGGGGCCCTGCCTGGCTGCCCCCACCCCTGGGTCTTCCAGCCCTCTCCCTCTCCACTCTGCCTCTCGCCCCTTCCCTACCTCTGCCCTGTCCCCACCTTGCTCCCCAACGTCCTGGCTGCCAGACCCTGTGCCCCAGCCCTCTCCTGGCCCTTGCTGTTGGTGCAGCGTGCTGCAGCAGCCTTCCCGGGTGGCGGGTTCTCACTGGCGAGGCCTCCCTGTCAGAAGCACTTAGTGTACAAATTAGCTGCAGCCTCCCTGCCTCCCTGCTCTGGGCGCTTGGGCTGACAGGGCTGCAGCTTGGGGCCCTCTCCTGCCTGCCCAGGGCACACGCTGCCAGGTGTGGACCCCTGGCCACTGCCCACATCTAAATAGGAGGGCCCATCCTGTGGGAAGCCAGGGCTGTCCTAGGGCCCTGGACTTTGAGCTGGACAGGGTGACTGTGCTGGTGTCTTCTGTGACAGCTATGGGAATCCAAGCCTAGGGCCCAGCACCTGCATTGACCCTCAGAGAGCTGAGTCCCGTAGTTGAGGGCAGCGCTGCCTGGACCTGGGTCTAGCTCGAAGGCCCCCACTGCCCCACCCGCCAGCCGGCCTGCCACTCAGGCGGGGAAAATCATCTGTGACAGGCCCAGGAAGGTCGCCCCTGGGGGCCGCAGAGCAACACACTCAGCCTCTCTTCCCAGCATATGGCTGCTGTCGGCCCCGGGCACTGCTCAACCAGTGCCAGGCTCAGAAACCGGGTGGGGGCGTGGGCAGCCTGAGCCTCTTGTTCCACCCGCCTGGCCGGCTGCTCCCTCATGAAGCAAGAGGCCCCTGCCCCAGCAGGCATGCTCCCCTAATGGGGAGCTCACTCCCACCACAACACACAGCACCCGCCTCTCACCCTCTCGCGGGCTCAGAAGTATCGTTCGTCCACCTGCTCAAGCATGTCCAGGAGTGCAGTGGTCCAATCCCAGGATGCCCCAACCCCTGTATGTCCTTGCCCAGCCCTCTTGAACCTGGCTCTCCCTGCCCACCCAAGCATCCTGCCCCTTTCCTCCTCTCATGCATCTCTCTCAAGTCCCCAGTTTCCTCAGGGTCTGCAGCCTCAGTCCTGTGCAGGACCCTCCAACAGTACTGTCCTTCAGCCCAGCCCTGGGCCCATCCCATCCTGGAGTCCCTTGGACCACCTCAGTTGGAAGGAGGGTGAAGCCCAAGGATGGCCGTGCCCTCCAGCCAGTTCTCCTCAGTGAGTGGGCAGGCATGAGCTGTGACCAAGCATCCTGCGTGGCACTGACCACCCCAGAAAGACCCAGAGTTCTGGCTGCTGCACAGACAGTCCACTTGGGCTTCAGGGCTGCCGGGAGGCTCTAGCCCATCCTCTGTCTCTTGGACAGATGCTGGTCAGCCCAGTCCCCCACCTGTCCTGGCAAGGGCTCTGACACTGAGGGGATGAGACAGGACTTCCCACAGGCACTGAGTGGCCACAGACCCCCGTCAGCCTGTGAAACCCAGCATACAAGCCCCCAGCACAGTCAGCTCTGGCAGAAATGGAGGTGACAGGCGGGCAGCCATGGTAGATCGGGCAGAGAAGGTTAATGGCTGGAGGCAGGCAGTCTGCACCAGCACCCAGGGAAGAGAGGAACCTGCCCAGGGTCCCACTGGAGCCAGACTGAATCTCTACCCCTTCTGCAGAAAGGACCAAGGCCCAGGGAGTGTGGGCAGGGGTCTCACAGGAGACCGAATCCCAAAGCTAGGAGAGTCTAGTCTCTGCCTCAAGAGGCAAGGTACACCTCCCACAGCCCAAGGTTGTCCAATAGGGGAAGGGTAGGTCTCAGCAGGCAGTCATGTCCGAGTCGCCATGTGCATTGGAGCCCCTGGAGCAGAGGACAGGAGACGGCCATCCATGCCCAGTCCCAGACTCCTTGAGCAAACCCAGGGCTTGCCTCAGAGTGCGTCCAGGGTGCCCCTTGGGTCCCTCTCAGAGGTTGCCCCTCCTCTTCTTTCCCGTCAGGTGGAGGAAAGGGCTCCACTGCTGCTCCCTCCTTCTTTTCTGACACTGTCTTGGCCTCCTCCCTCCTCTGGAGCTACCTAGTCACCTGAGCTTCACATGACTTTGCTCTTCCATGACAAGACCAGGCTCCCCAACACAGGCTCTCTGGGGATCACCATAACAGACTCCCTAAGATAGGCTCCCTAACACCAAGGTTCCCCACAACCAGGCTCTCCAAGCCCAGACTCCCTAAGACCACAGATCCCCAAGACCATAGCTCTCCAAGACTAGGGCTTCCCTGGATGATGACCACAGCCTCCAGCCAGCACATCCCTTGTGCTGTAAGAAATAGCTTCTCCCAGACCCTTAGGAAGGTCATCCCCTGGGGCTGACCAGTGAGGACTAGAGAGAACATAGCTGTCCCTGGGACCCCCCACTTCCACTGTCTCAGAGTGAGCTGGGTCTCTCTGGTCAGTGCTCATGATGAGGGGCGGTATCCTGGTCCCCCCTCTCCACAGGGCTGCTGGCATGATAGCAGCCCAAGCTGTCTCCCAGCCTGGGGCCGCCTGCACGGTCAGCTGGTCAGCTGGGCCAGGCCAAGCAGGGAGAGAGAAGGATGGCATGCTGTTCTGGCCACAGCACCCCTCTCATCCCCCAGCCCTCCTGGGGTGTCTCTTAAGAGTGGGTTAGTGTCAGGGAAGGTGACATGCGAGCAGGAGGAAGGCAAAATGCCCATCCCCCCAAACCGTGGGCCCCTGATCCTTGACCAGCAGAAGGATCCCTTCCGTCACCCCCACTGCACAAACGAGGCAGGTCCCAGAGCCAGGTGGTACCAGGCTTCTGGGTCCAGTGCTCCCCTCTGGCTGCTCCATTTGAAAGGCAACAGTCAGAAGCCACATGAGTGTCCTCTTCTTCCCCAGGACTTCTTTCTCCCTGCTAGGGAGGCCCCAGGAACCAGCAGCTGAGCCTGCAGGGAGCCTTGATCTACAGGGTCAAGTGCAGCTCTGCCTCCAGAGTAGGCAGTGAGTACCCCTCTGACTGGAGTCACTGTGCCCAAACTGCCACCCCATACAGCTCTGGTCAAGGTGTCTTCCAGGACTCCCAGGCAGACGCCTGAGAGGGAGTCATCTGGCTCTGCCCAGCTGCGTCTGGGTTCTCCTCCAGGATGGAGTGGAGGGTCAGGTGAATTTCTGCCGGGACCTGCTGAGAAGTCGGACCCTGGGGTGTTCAGTTTTGACAGCTCCAGAGAAACTGGCATGAGGACACTGTGGGGAGGTGATTTCCAGATCCATGGTGTGCTGGGGGTTCCAAGCCCCGAGGTCCTGTCACAGGTTCTCCCAGGAGAGTGGCCGGTGAGAGGAGGTCTTTGAAACAGCAGGCAAACGCAGCCCTGGGGGCCTCCCGGGCAGCGGGGGTGAGGGCCGAGGGTGAAGATGCACCCAGAAGGCGGCGTCCAGGCAAGGTGACCAGTCGGAGGCCGCGGCGCAGCGGGCCAGGTGAGGGGCGCCCACCCATTTCGCCTCGGATTTGGAGTAAAGGAGCTCGGAGGGCGCCGGCCCGGAGAGCTGCAAGGGCGCGCTGGCTCGCTGCTTCAGCTCTGGGCCCCTCCCGGCCGGCTCCGGGGGCACCGTGTCCTGCGGCGCAGCCCGCAGCCCCAGCCTGGGTGGCCAGGCGGCTGTCAGGGGCCAGAGCCTTGACGGATGAACGCTGACGCCCCCTCACGCCGCTGCGGGGACCCGGGAGACTTGGCCGCCTCCGCGCACCCCCGCGGCAGCCTGCAGGCAACGGGGGCGGGGACGGTGCCAGGCGCCCCTCACTTGCCGCGCACCTGCGCGCCACTCAGGCTCCGCGGCACCGCGGCGTCTCCGGCGCTGCTCCATCCCGAGCCGTCCGGCGAGGCCGGTGAGTGCGGCAGGGCGGCGAGCGAGGAGGTGGGCGGGCGTCCCGGGCTGGGGCCGTTCCGCCTCCCGCGCCCCAGCCCGGTCGGAGGTCGCCGCGCCCGGAGCCCGCGCCGTGGCGCACGCGCGCGCTTCGCCGCCAACTTCGGTGGGCGCGAGGCGGCGTCGGGGGGACGCGGGCGGCGGCGGCGGTGGCTCCGGTGTCGCTGCCGAGGGACCGGCCTCAGTTTCCCCCGAGGCGTCCTCGGGAGCGGGCGGGAAGTTCGCCCCTCCGCGCGGCCTGGCGCAGACTTGGCGGGAGCCGCAGGCTCGGCTCGGCTGGCGGACGCGGGTAAGGCGGGCGGCGCTTCCCGCGAAGTTGGGGCGCAGGGCGGGCCGGGCAGGGCGCTGGACGCCGACCGCCGCGGCGCGGCTGGCCCCTGCTCCCCACTGCTATTGCGTTCGGGGTCCAGGCTCTGCCAGGGGCCACCTGGGCGCCGCCGCAGCGGGGAGACAGGCGGAGGCTGTGGGGTCCCAGCCAGCCCGCCTCAGCCAGAGAGAGCCTGGGTCCTGCTGCCCTGCCAGTCTGTGGGTGGCACTCCCAGAGTCCCGAGTGGTCAAGGGGACCTGCAGGCAGTGACCTGATGGCGGCCCAGTGCCCTCTCCAGTGAACAGTTCTGTCCAGGAAGGGGGTGCCCCGGGGTCTGTGAGCTTGCACCTGGGCACAGGTTGGGATACGCTGTATGGGGGTGTGTTCTTGTGTGTGCGGGTGTGGGTGTGGGGGTGTCTTCCCTCCGTGTACCCCGTGCTGCGTGGGTCCCTGGTGTCCTCTGGGTCCTTGTGGGTCAGCAGCTGATGAGATGGCTTCCAGAAGAGCCCCCCTCTTGTGCCTGATCTGGAGAGGAAGCACGGGAGGAACCTCTATTGTTGAGTTCAGGGGCCCAGGAGGAGCCCCAGATCCCGGCTGGGAGGTGGGGTGGGAGGCAGCACCAGTTGGCACAGCTGTGTGGCTCCCAGGGCTGGGTGATCGATGGCCCCGGAACAGCCGCCTCTGTCGCCTGAGCACTCCTATCTGTCATCCACATCTCGTGGCACGGGTGGGGGACCAGGCAGAGAGAAGGGACTGCTTTGTACCCACCGAGTCCAGGTCGGGTCTGCAGTCCCTCAGGGAGCCCCAAGCCCCTTCCTGGGCCAGCCCCCTCCTTCCCAACTTGCAGCCCCTCTCAGCCTCTGCTGGCCCACACCCAGGTCTAGCCATGCTGCCCTGTAGGGCCCCAAGCCTTTGGAAAGGCAGCTCTTCCCACTCCCTGGCCATTCCCTTAACAGAGGTAGGCAAAACATAATAGCCAACAGGAAGGAAGGCTGTGCCCAGCGACTGCCCAGTTGCCCCCAGCCCTGCCCTGGCCATCTGAGAGGCACATTGTGCCCACACCTATGGGTCCGCAACTGTGTGTGAGTCTCCGCTATGTCTGTCTGTGTCCTTGGGTGTGTGTGCTCTATGTGTGCTCTGGTGACAAGCAGCCACGTCCACTGAGCAGGGTATGGGCTGCATGTGCGTGCCAAGTGCTCTGCACATGGATGCATCCTGCATGGCGGCCTGGCCGTGCAGAGGTCGTTCCTGCAGGTGCCGAGCAAGGGTTTCTGCAGTCCTCTGCACTGTGCACACACACCCAAAGCCTGCGTGTGCACACACACGCCATGCATCCCACCCAGGCACAAGTGCTGGGGCAGTGGACAGCCCAGGTGGCAGCCCAGATGGAGTGTGGAGCAGCTTCTGAGCCAGCCTGCGTTGCAGGGTGTGGGGAGAAGAGGGTCTTGGCTGAGCAGGGCCGCTGCGGGCTTGGTCACTGACCTGCCTGAAGCCTCCCAGATGGAGCTGGGCCGAGCAGGTGGCTGTGCCGAGGGGCCATGCTGTGATGTCCACTCCCTCAGCCTGGGCTGGCCCCACGTGAGGCTGACCCCCCTCAGATCATTCCCCATGCCCACCTGACATTACGGTGGAGCATCTCAGGCGTGCAGGCACACATGCAGTGTTAACCAGACACTCGAGCCTCTGTGGTACAGGGCATGGAGCCCAGGGGCACTCTACTACTGAGCTGCTTCCCCAGCTCCTTTTTATTTTTTATTTTGAGACAGGGTCTTGCTAAGTGGCTCAGGCTAGCCTGAAATTTGCCACCCTCCTGCCTCAGACTCCTGAGTCTCTGGAATCACACAGGCATGCAACACTGCATGCAGCTGGCTTTGCTAGTTTCTGTCTCAGTGGTCTTCACCTTGGCCTCTGGCAGGGGCAGACGGCTCAACAGGGATCGGGTCTCTGGAGGGACACTAGTCACACCTGGCTTCTTTTAGTCACTTCCTGAATGCTCTCAGGTGCCTGCCTGTATGGAGGCAGGGCCTCAGAGACTGACCATTCCAGAAATTGGCCTTGGGGAGGGGGGCAGCATGTCCTTGTGGCCAGGGGGATTTATATAGGGTCACCCAGTAAAATGCAGGAAACCCAGTTAAATTTTTCTTTCAGGTACATGATGAATAATTTTTCATGTAGTTTGCAAATCAGCATAGGCCATACTTACCCTGGAAAGTTATTTGATGTCTGTGTCAGATTTGACTGGGTGCTCCATTCTCCGTTTGCTGATCTGGAGGCCCTAGTGGTCCCTGGAGAGGCATTCAGGGAGCGGAGCTGAGACCACAGGACGGAGGGGGGCAAGGGCACCTGGGCGCTTATCGTGGAGGTGGGGAGCCCCAGGGGAGGGGAGAGGGGAGTCTGAGGAACCTAGTACTGACTGCAGCCCCCTGTTTGCAGGTGTCCATGGTGCCCCAGCCTGCCCACTAGCCAGGCCACCATGTCTCGTGAGGCCGGCTCGTGCCGCATGGGCACAGGGGTGAGGGCGAGGTCTCGGAAGCCCAAGAAACCTCACTACATCCCCCGGCCCTGGGGCAAACCCTACAACTACAAGTGCTTCCAGTGCCCCTTCACATGCCTGGAGAAGTCCCACCTCTACAACCACATGAAGTACAGCCTCTGCAAAGACTCCCTCTCACTGCTGCTGGACTCTCCGGATTGGGCCTGCCGCCGCGCACCCTCCTCACCCAGGACCCGAGTGTCCACCCCTGATGGTTCTGGGGATCCCCCCAACCGTGGCAGGCAGCCCACCATGCCTGACCCCATGGTCACTGATGGCCTTTCCCGGCGCCACTGTGGTGGGGGCCCTAAGCCTGGGGCCGAGGGGTCTCCAGAGCCACTGCCCACTCTGACCAGGGCTGCCAGGAAGGGACCTGGCCCTGGTGGGCTCCTGGTGGAGTCCTGGAAGCCAGGGCTGGGCAGTGGCTCAAGAAGCATGGCCATGGGGGCTGTGGCCTCAGCAGGCCCTGAGAGCAGTGTCCCCTGCTACCCACCACCCACCCGGGGTGAGTTCCCAGAGGCCCAGAGCATCCACCTCTCACTGCTGGGTGTCAACTACCCTCTAGGCCCTGGCCTGTTCTCCTACCTGGGTCCCTCACTGGCTGCTGCTGCCCACATGCCCTTCCTGGCCTCAGCCAGTCCCCTTCTGCCCCCTGCTGCCCCCTTCCCATCCCCACAGTCCCCTGAGCAGGCTGCTCTAGCCCCTCGTCTGTACTATCCTCTGCTCCTGGAGCAAAGTCTGGGGCTGCCGGCAGGCAGGGTCAGCCATACCAACCCCTCTGTGCCCCCGAAGGGACCCCCTGGGACTCTGGCTCCTGGGCTGCTAAAGGTGCCCATTCCAGGGCTGGGGGGGACCTGGCCCCATGGCACCCCCAGGGACCCAGGGCAGGAGGGAGACCCCCAGAGGCAGCTGCCCCTGGGGAGCAGGCTGGAGCTCCTGAAGGCCTCCTCAAGCTTGGCAAAGTTCGGTTCCCAGACCAGGTGGGTACCATGGACTCTGGTTCTGGGGGTGGAGGATTCCAGAAGGGCTGGGTTGGGGGTGGGCCCTGTCCTGAGCTAACTTGCTGATTCTGCTCCAGGCCACAGAGCAGAACTGAGACCAGAGAGGATCTCATCTGTCTTTGGGGGGCTCCCAGCTCTGGGCTGGGACCTTGTTCCATTTCCCTGGGGCCCAGGGTAACACACTGGTCAGAGGACCCAAGGGTCAGGGGCTGGGGGAACTATGGGGGCTTTCTGGCCTTCTGATTGGCTCTTATTCTGCAGCCTGCCGTCAGGCTCCTCCCTGATGCTCTGGCCTGAGGACAAGGAGCTGGGTGATCCCGAGGTCCCCCTCGCCCAACAGTCACAGGCCCAGGTGCTGGGAAGCCCAGGACCTGTGGGTGAGGACCTTACCCGGGCCCTTGGCGACTATGCCAGGGTGGAACAGTGCCTGGGGCAGTTGATGCCTGTGGGGGACCTGACACCCCGACCTCTGCGGGAGCAGCTGGGCAAGATCCGTCAGGAGCTGCTCACCATCCACCAGGCACTGGAGCGGGCAGCACGGCCGCTGGACACACCGCTTGACCTCTCTGTGAAACGGGTGCCTGCCAAGGGGCCTGCAGCACCAGCGGGGGCCTGGGGACTGCCTGAGCTGGGCCCTGCAGTGGCAAGGGGGACCCCTGAGGCCCCCAGTATGCTGGGCCACACGGCGCCTGAGCCCTTCTCCGGCCACACCACCAAGTGTGAGGCAGACTCCAGTGTCCCACCCCCGGGCCTCCCCCTCCAGGCCCATGAAGACCCTGTCATTCCTGGCAGTGGCTGGGGCACTCATGTCGGGGCTGGGGGTTCCCAGACCCCTAAGGATATCCCTAGCCTGCAGAACACTCCAGGTGCTGAGCTCTGACCACAACCACTCACCCTGCCCTGGGCCCCCTGCCTGCAGCCTGTCCAGCCTGTGCATGTGGACAGACCCTGCCAGCCTGAGACTGAGGCTGTCTCTGGGGCAATGTGAGAATAGCAAGGTCATGGTTATTTATTGATCACAGTTGCAGACATTAAATAGATACTACCTTCAACACCCTGCCTGGGCCTCCTTCATTTGCTGCCCCAGCAAAAGTGCCTGGACACCCCCAAGGAAATGTCCAAGCCGGGCATCTTTGGTGGGCAGTGTCCCTGAACTCCCTGCTGGCCTCCCACCTTCCACCCCAATTCTCTTATTGGGTCCTCCTTGAGGGGCTGGCGACAGAGACAGGGCAGGATGGGAGACAGGCCTGTGTGGTCCGAGCTGCTCAGGATGATCTCACCTGCTTTCTGAGGGCATGCAGGAACCCTGAGCATCCCGCAGTCCCAGCTGGACCAGTTGGCCCTAGTGCTAGCCTCGAATGTGGTTATAAGATGCCTCTTGCATTCTGTGGCTCAGGGCTGCTCACCCCATGTGGCCTCCTCTGGGCCCCTGCCAGCCCCTGCAGCCATGATAGGCATCGGTGGCCTTCACAGCTCGCTGCCTCCCTCCCAGTGCCCGCTTGGCCTTCCAGGGTGGGGGTGGGGGCAGACAGGGAGCCCCCCAGCCATAGCTAATCACTTTTCTCCCTGGGGGGCTGGGCATGTCCTCCATGGCCACCAGGAATGCCCAGTGCAAGCTGCCTTCCAGGCGCCATTCCTGCCTATACCTGGCTGGCCAAGCTAGGACTGGGCTGGCCAGGCTAGGGCCAGTCAGAGCAGGACTCTTGACTGCTCCATTGATCGTGCTGCCTGGTGATAGCATCAGACAGCCACCCCACCGTGAGGCGTTATAGGTGTGTCTGGAGCAGGAGTGCCAGCTGGCTGGGTGAGGGGTACAGCAGGTTGCAGACCAGAGTCAACAAGTGCCAGCTGAGTACCCTCTGCCCAGACTTTCCAGGGTGGTGCCAGGGGCTGTAGGGCAGAGCCAGCAGCTATCTGAGGACAGAGGTCCTGAATCCGAGGTAGACCCAGTCTAGTCTCTGGCACGCCATGTCCACTGCACCCCAGCTCCTCATGCGGGGGCAGCCTCACAGGAGCAGAGTCAGAAACAACCTGCTCTCCTGGTTGTGTGGCAGGAGGATGACCCAGCCAGCAGGTCACCTTCCCAAGGCCCTAATGCAAAGGTCCTGCCTAGGGGCAGTGGCCTGGGGCTACCTGTTTGTGGAATGCCATGGTGGCCTCCTGGAGGGGGTTGGGTGGGGCTGAAAGGCACCCAGCCACAAAGCAGCAGTGGGAAGAGTGTCCAGGGAGAGGGCAAGGCCTGTGTGTGGGTCTGGGCAAAGGCCCAAGGCAGGAAGTTTTCAGCAGCCTGGGGACTTGGTCTGTGTTCCAGAGCTTCCTGAGCCCTTGCACAGTTGGGACTAGTCAACTGCCCCTCCCCTTCGTCCTTGCAGGCAGCTCCACCCCTCCCTCTACCTGTCTCCAACAACAGAGGCCAGGCTGCCACGGCAGGAGCAGGGAGTCTAACCCCAGGTAGGGACTCTGGCTGGCCACTCTTGATGGGGACATCAGAGAGCCCTGGAAAGGACCCACCTAAATGATCAGGGCTTAGAGGTCTCCAAGCCCTGGTCACAGACAGGGGCTGAGACTGGCAGGAGCTTAGGCACGCCGAGGGGGAAGGGGTCCCATGGGCAGGTGAGTTTGAGAAATGCTGCTCATCTGTTACCCCTCACGCCCACTCCAGGATAGTGTGATGCCTGTGTGTTCATCTGGGGCTTTCAACCTTTGCCCTTTGTAGGTGGGTCACATCTCCCAGACTCCTGCTCCAAAGCACCTGGACACCTGGGTATTTGCTGAACTTGGGGAGCAGGTAGGCACTCCAGATCAGCCCCCACCCGGTGCCTCAGGAAGAGCACCAGGACCCACAGTGGGCCATTGCCATCTCCTGCAGCTGCAAAAGAACTGAGACTGACTCCACCCATCCTCCTGCTCTCCGGCCCCCATCCCCAACTTCCCAACTTCCTGGGCACCCCTGCTGGCCAGCTGCTTCCCACTGCATCTCACACTGGACCAGCCTGGAGACCTCACTTGCTCCCGGCCACCCCGGCTGCTTGGGAAAATCCTGGTGCCTGCAGGGACTGCAGGAGGCCCCCGAGGCCTGCACTGCTCTCTGGATGGCCTGCTCTTTCTGACAGCTGGGGCCGCACCCTGCATCTATGTGTTGGACCTGGAGGGACGCTCCATTTGCCACCTGTCCTGCTGCCTACAAGAGGCTGGGGCCTTTGTTCCAGAGGACGTGGCTGTGACAGCTTCTGGGCTTGTGGTGGTCAGTGACCTCATCCATGGGGCTGTCCACGCTCTCCAGCACACTACCCGGGACCCTCAGGGGCACTGGGTGACGGTGGGCACATTCCTGTCCCCTCGAGGGCTGGCTGTGGATGCCCTTGGCCGCTTCCTGGTGACAGATTATGTGCTTGGGGCTGTGCATAGCTTCACATTGGGCCCTACCTGGGAGCCCCTCACCCCAGCCTCAGTGCTGGGTCTGGAGGGCCCTTGCTGGGTGAGCCCAGGGCCTGATGGGGGCCTTGCTGTGAGTGAGGAGTTTGGGGATGTGTGGCTGTTTGGCAGTGCCTGCCAGCCCCTGGGCTCTCTGGGGGTCCTGGGGGAACACACCTTTGGTTGCCCAGCAGGGGTGTGCTCTGATTCAGAGGGCAGTGTTATTGTGGCTGATGAGCGGAGACACCAGGTGACCCTGTTTCCCAGGGCTGGGGTGCCTATCTGCCTGTTGTCACAGGGGCTCCAGCGACCCTTGGCGGTGGCCTGTTCACCTCAGGGCCAGCTTGTGGTGGGAGATGCTGGGGACAACCACATCAAGGTGTACCAGTACCTCGGGCAGCTGGCCTGATGGTAGGCTCTGGTGAGGGCAGGCCAGGGGCTCCAGCGACCTTGCCGGTGGCCTGTTCAGCTCAGGGCCAGCTTGTGGTGGGAGATGCTGGGGACAAGCACATCAAGGTGGACCAGTGCCCGGGGAGCTGGCCTGATGGTAGGCTCTGGTGAGGGCAGGCCTCACCATTCCTGGCCAGCCTGAGGCCCTAAAGCACCATGGGAGGCTGGTGGGCTCTTCTGGGGCTGCTGGCCATGCTTCTTGACTGAGCCCCGACCGTGCCAAGACCTGGTCCTTTTGGCGAGTACTCCCATCTCATCAGCAGCCAGAGATCGGCTGCCTTCTGAGTCTCCTTTATGAACCTCCCATACTGGGCCCTCTGTGTGTCTGTCCAGTGTGCCTCTGGCCCTGCATTCAGTACCTGCAATCCACTCAGACCCTGGCTTGCTCACTTGGGTCCCAGGGAGCCTGGGCTTTGGTGATGGCAGTAGAGGCCTGAAGGCCCTTGGCGTAGTGGGCTGCCTGCCAGCACATACCAGGCAGGATCCTAATCAGAGACAGGCAGGGCGGGTGTGTCTGGGCTGGGTGGCTTGGGGAAGAGGTGTGGTCCTTCATTGTCCCCCAGCATTGGAGGCGTCCACAGTCCTGAGTTTCCAGCAGCTTTTCTGGGCTCAGCAGAGGTAAGGAGGAGGCAGAACAGGGGGGGCAGCCTTTGAGGTGCCCTGGGAAGCACGTGGCTGGGTTTGGAGTCTCAGTGCCCACTCCTGCACTCCCCACGTGAAACCACTTTGAAGACTGTCCAAGTCTTCAGGTCTCTGCAAATTACACCCACACGGCTCCAAGTTCGTAGGGCAGGACGGCTGGGAGGTTCTAGGCGCACAGGTCCTGAGTAGCCTTCCTCTGAGGACAGACTCCTAGTGCTTAAAAAGAGAGAAAAAAACAGGATCTTTTCTCCCATGTTACAACTGGGGAAATGAGATCTGAAAGGAGGTTGTGTGTGAGTGACTGGGGGTTTACTCAGCCAGCCTGGGAACCATTGGGGGTCTTCATTGCGTCGTCCTGCCCCTTCAGGTTGTGAGGTGGCGCTGCGGCTATCACCAGGACACTGGCATCTGTGGTTACACCTGTTGAGATTTTCTCAATATGTCCGGGCTCCTGTGGGTGGGGGATTAAATGGGCAGATGTAAAAAGCACGCGAAGTAGGTGCACAATAAATGTTAGCTGCTGCCCTGGTCCGAGATTTTTGCACCTGTAGCAGAAGAAGTTGGCGATGCCTGCGTGTGCGCTCCTGGAGCTCCAATCGCTGCGACTCTGGAGAGGTATGAGTAGTGGGAGGTACGGCCTGGGGCCGCGGACAGCTCCTTCGGGACCCCACGCAGGGCCTCGGGGCCCTTCACCCTGGGAGAGGGGCCAAAGGTGCGTCCGGGTCCCCCCAGAGCCGGGCCCTCGGGTTCCCTCGGACGAGAAAACCGCTCCAGCAGGGCCGCCGCGCGCGCGGAACGCTCGGGCGCGGCCAGCGGGCACCCGGGCGCTTTTGGGGACGGACCGTCGCGCGGCAACGCGCAGAGAGGGCGGAAATGGGGCTGGTGTCCCGCGGCGCGGCCGCGGCGGGGCTGGGGGCCGCGAGCGCCGTCGTCCGCCCGGGCCCGCCCGACGCGGTCCCCAACCCCGTCCCCTCCCCGCCGCCCGGGGGCGCGGCCCGGGGCAGCAGCCGGTGAGCAGAGGGGAGGCTGGGGTCCGTGGAGGGTCCGGGGAGCCGGGTGGCGGGGAGCGAGGGTCCCTGGGGCGTCGCCGGGCCGCGGGCCCGTTTTCTCGTCCACGCCGCGGGGACGCAGCTGCCGCCGGGCCTGCGCCCGCCTGGGCGCGCCGGCAGGGCCTTGAGCGTCCGGACCGCGGCTCCTCGCCGCTGGGACGGGCGGAAGAGCTTCGCCTGTTCTGAAGGCAGGAAAGTTTCTTTTCGTTGTTTAAACAAACAGCGCGGTGGGGCTGCGCCCTGGAGAGGCCTCGCCGGAGGAGGTTCCGGCGGGCGTCCCGCGTCCGCTAAGTCCGGGCGTGCGGAGGCGGCGCTCGGCGGGAGCCGCTCTGGCCCCGGGCTCAGGCCCTGCTTCCAGGCAGGGCTCTCAAGACGTTCGCGCCGCTCGGAGCCCCGCCCGCCCCGCGCCTTCGGTACCGATCCCTGCTCTTCCATCTTTCCGGCGCTGCCTGGCGAGCACACTTGCTAGCCACCCTCGCTCCTGGAGACTGAGGTGGGAGTAGAGATGAGAATTTGCTCCATCATTTGTTGAGTTCTCTGGCACCCCTCGGATCAGAACATCAACATCTGCCTTCCACTGTCCTTCCTTAGACTGAGGAGCTATTTATTTTGTTTCGCTTTTAAGGTGACCAGTACATGAACCATACTCCACACAAAGGAAGTGCATGCAACTCGTTGGACTTACCCAGTGAACAGAATAACCAGCCACCCCCGATCGGTTTACTCCTAGGCCAAAGGTTCCTGTGGAGGGTGTCCCCCACAGGCATGGTGACCCAGCTGGTGTGTCCTGAGGGACTGACACACACCAGAAACCTTATACTATGCTTACTGATGGACTGTGGCAGTCACCAGCCAAATACTTGGCCCCTCACAGGCAGAATTTCTCTGTCTCTCTCATAATGCCCCTGGTGCCTTGTGTCAGTGGTCCCCTGGAGTCAGACCCTGCAGAAGGGACCAGAAAAGAAATTGGCCCTTGATACCAGCCATGGGACTTTGGCTGGGGCCAGTGTTGGTCATGAGGTTTACCTTAGTGGGCATCCCCTGATTGTCTGCCCTCTGAATACTGTGGGGAAGGGGCATCTAGGAGTTCTGCAGCTGGACTGTAGGTATCCTTTTTAGTTAGAACCCACAACTATCAAAGTCCCCTTTGGCTGTTTTAAGAGGCCTAGACCTTCCAGCCACTGGTCTGGCCTACCTTCAGGGCGGAGAGCAGCTGCACCATGGTCTCTTAAGCTCTGGCTAATTGTGTCTTTGTGTGAGTTCCCTCACAGACATGTGTGCCCTCTGTCCCGTTGCCTCTAAGGGCTTTGTGAGTGCTGAACTTGGAGGCCCATGCTCAGTCCAAGGTCTGTGTCCCTTCCTTAGTATGGGCTCCAACTTGGGGGGGCGGTCTTTGCTCAGGATGTCTGCTGTCATTCACTTAGGTGAGATGGGTGGTCAGTGTCTAAAGAATGCAAATGTGGGCACCCAGAGCCTGCGAGCCAGCCTAGTAGGCCCCCACCACTGCAGTGGGCGAGGTGGTCCTCTCCATTAGGTCTGCTGGAAGGAATTCTGGTGAAAGAATGAGAAATTGCCCCTCCTGGCAGGGGGTGCCTATAAGAAGACTTCAACCCCTCTAGCTCACTTCTGGGAAGGAAAGGCCTGGGGCCCTGCAGAATTCAGGACTTGCAGCTGCTTGGGGCCTTTCTTATTGCTCCAAGGACCAGTCAAAATAGAGGCCAGGAAGGCTGGTGTTCCCTCAACCTGAAAGAAAATGAGGGTGTTCTTTCATACCTCCATGGCCCATGAACTGCCACCCCATGTCTAGATGGCTACATGGTTGGAGAAGTACATCCCAAAGATGGGAGAATGTTACCCTGCTGGGACCCCTGCCCTGAGGTAGCTGTTGGGGATCCAGAGAAAGATGGGTACTGCTTAGGGACATTGTAGGTAGGGTGAAGAGTCAGAATGGAGACAGAAACCCTGTGAGAACAACGGAGCCTATTTCCTAAACATGGTGGAGGGTGGATGCTCTCCCTGCTGTGGAGGGGAGTCTCCTTCAGGTTCTGGGCTCAACTGGCCTTAGAAACCTCCTGGGCCACTGCATGAGTACCCAGCTAGTATCTGTGTCTGGTTTCCTTCAGCCCAAAAAACATGTTTTAAATTTCCATCTTTATTCTTGCTAATTTAATACATAAATCATGATTTGTTAAAGTTGTAATTTGTTTTACTTCGTTGAGACTGTACACTTTTCCATGTACTGCTCAAAGAAATCTCTAGCCTGGTGCAAAGGCACACATCTGTAATCCAAGCTGTGTGGGAGGCTGAGGCAGGAGGATTGCAAGTTCAAAGCCAACCTCAGCAACTTAGCAAGGCCCTAAGCAATTCAGTAGACCCTGCCTCTAAATTAAAAACAAAACAAAAAAATATATATATTTGTTTATATATATACATATATGTGTACATATATGTCTACATATATATGTATGCATTATATAAAAGAATTGGGGGGCTGGGGTTGTGGCTCAGTGGTGGAGTGCTCACCTAGCACATGGGAGGCCTTGGGTTCGATCCTCAGCACCACATAAAAATAAAGGTATTGTGTCCATCTACAACTAAAAATATATATATTTAAAGAAAGGGGCTGGGGATGTGGTTCTGTGGGTTCAATCCCTGGTACCAAAAATTAAAAATGAATAAATAAGAAGGGCTGGGGTACAACCAGAGAAATGAAAAGTTGTGCTCCATTTGTGTACAATGAGTTGAAATGCATTTTGCTGTCATGTATAACTAATTAGAACAAATTTAAAAAATAAAATAAGAAGGGCTTGGGATGTAGCTCAGTGGTAGAGCACTTGCTTAGCATGTGTGAGGTCCTGGGTTCAACCCCAGGCACCACAAAAAAGGAAGAAAAAATCAAAGTCCTTTACCTGTAGCTCAGGTACCCTTGTCAGGTGACATCTATCTTGCATGTCGCCTTGACTTCTATGGCACATGCCGCTGCTGCTTCCTGGGGCAGCACTCGGGCTGGCCTCAGGAGCACAGCCTGTGTGAGATGAATCGTCAAGACCTACCAGCCTCTTCCACCAAACCCAGAACTGGGTTGCCCCAGTGTCCGCTAGGACTGTTTGCCACATCCTGCAACATGCCCTGAGTCAGCCCTTTCCCCTCTCTTGCAGGGTCCCTGGCATGGTGCTCAAGGCCTTTTTCCCCACTTGCTGTGCCTCAGCAGACAGTGGCCTGCTGGTGGGACGGTGGGTCCCGGAGCAGAGCAGTGCTATAGTGCTGGCCGTGGTGCACTTTCCCTTCATCCCTATCCAGGTCAAGGAGCTCCTAGCCCAGGTGCAGCAGGCCAGCCAGGTGGGTGTGGCCGTGCTGGGCACCTGGTGCCACCGCCAGCAGGAACCTGAGGAGAGCCTGGGCCACTTCCTGGAGGGTCTGGGCACCATCTTCTCCCATGAACCTTGGCTACAGCTGTGCCGGGAGAGGGGCAGCAAGTCCTGGAGCTGCAAGGCCATCCGCCAGCAAGTGCCTGTTGCCCCTGGTGTCCCCAGCGAGGACCAGGTCATGCTAATCTTCTATGACCAGCGCAAGGTGCTGCTCTCCCAGCTACACCCACCCACAGTCCTGCCTGACCACCAGGCCGGAGATGCTGTGGCCAGTAGTGGGAGCCTGGCTGTAGTCTTTGACACAGTGGCACGCAGCGAACTGCTCTTCCACGGTGACCAGTATGATGAGGGCCCTGTGCGGCTGAGCCACTGGCAGTCAGAGGGTGTGGAGGCCAGTGTACTCGGGGAGCTGGCGAAGCGGGCCTCAGGGCCAGTCTGCCTGCTGCTAGCCTGTCTGCTGTCACTGGTCTCAGCAGTCAGTGCCTGCTGGTAGGTGCCCCTGGGATTTAGAGGGTATGGCAAATAGGCCATCAAGAGTCACAGGCTTGCCCCTCAGTGGGCAGGGGCACAGAAGTCCACATGGTCCCTTCCTTAGGTGCACAGCACACTCTGGGCCCTGGCTTTCATATTGTCTTTCCTTCCCTGCACATCTCAGGGATGTCCCAGGGGTGGCTGTGGTTCCTATGTCCCTTACTCCTGAGGTGAAGCCAGTTCTTCCAGCAGTCTTGGTTATTGCATGGCAGCCCACCAGATAGAGGTATGAGGTGAGCTGCAGGTGGTTCAGGTCCCTGAAAGAAAAATCAGAAGTCTGTCCTTCCTGAGTTGCTTGCTCTCTGAGGCACACAGGCCCAGTCCTTTCCTGCTGCTCCTACTCCTCCACCCAGCAGGCCTTCAGGTGCTACACGCTTCCTACAGGAGAGGCAGTCTCTCCAGGCCATGGAGTGGCATTCACTCACTGACAGCAGACTGCCTGGGGTGGTGGCTGATCTCCAGAAGCACCTGCAAAGGTGCCAGTAGTGCCAGGGGGTGTTGTGAATAGAGGGCCTAGGAGCTGGGAGCCCCTCAGCCTGAGAAGATATTTCCTTGGTGCTGTCTCCTGTGGCAACTGTGCTTCCTCAGTTGTCTCCTTCCCTGAGGTCCAGAGACAACCCTGTCAGGTGAGGGGATTTGCTCTGGGTGTGCTTGGGCACTGGCCTGGGAAGAGAGTCCCTGGCAGCTCTAGGGGGACACACTTGGCCCCTGGGGATCTTGATGTGAAGAGTGGGTTTGGGGCTTCATGACAGCCTTGGAATTAATGAGGTGGAGGTATGTGCCTGACCAAGGTGCAGTTGTGGCAGAGAAGGTCTTCAGCTTTTATCATGTTCTCAGAGGATCCAGTAAAGGGTAGGAGCTGCTTGTGTGCACTGTCCGTTCTCCTGTTAGGCACATGTTGGTCATTGACTGGTGGTTGTCAGCTCTGGAGGCATGACTGTCACTACAGAAATGAAACCCCCTTTCCCCGCTTGTGGGTTTGTGCCTTGCCCAGCAGCTTCAGGGGTGTTGTGAGGGACCTAGGCCATGCAGGGCCCCTCTGCAGCCTTGGAGAGACCACTGCACAGATGGGGGTCTCCATGCAGCCAGTGAGAAGTTACCTTCTGCCTGGTTGGCACTTAGGACAAGGAGGTTCATTCTTGGAAGTGGTTCAGAGCCAGTCATTTGAAGAGGAAGGAGGCCTTTCAGCCTTCCAAGGTCAGGTCTCCCCTTTCTTCCCGGGTCTTAGGCATTCATTAGTTGCAGCTTTGTACTTTCTAGGAGCCCTTTAGGTTCTTCCTGCCTACAGAGAGGCAGATGTGATGCTGTCTGTGCCCCTGGATGTGGGTCTCTGGTTCTCAGACTTAAATGCAGTCAAGTTGCCATTGGGCACTTTCTTCTACTTTAGCCCTCAAACATCTCTAGCATGTGAAAGCCTGTGGGTGTGTCTTGTGAGGAACCCACTCTCCTTGTGGAGTGGTCAGTCTCAGAGACCCTTGCTGAGCTATCTGGCAGGCAGGGCAAGATCTTGGGTCCAGAAGGTCACCTGATACCATCTTGGGGCCATCTTGAGACTCAACCGTGGGAGTTGGCTGGGGGGTGGAGATGTGCTTCAGGGCAGAGCTTTGTGAGGAGGGCAGGCTCTATTAATTGGGAGACCACCTTCTGGGAGTGCTGCTCACCCAGCTTGTGCCACCTTGGTAGGCCTTGTGGGCTTCTACTACCTGCCTCCTTGCCCTACTGAGTTCTGGAGTAAGGCCACTGGGTTCTCAGGCTAAGCCTGGCCTGGCCTGGCCCTTCCTCTCTATACCGCAGGGTGAGGGGCACTAGCAGGAAGGAGCACCTGGAGGAACTGAGGCAGAAGCCCTGGTCTCTTGTGCTTCCCACAGGCTGTGGAAACTGTGGCCCCTGCCCTTCATCAGGAGTAAGCTTTCTACCTGTGAGCAGCTCCGGCACCGGCTTGAGCACCTAACATTGGTCTTCAGCACCCAGAGGGCCCAGAGCCCCACCCAGCTGATGAGGTGTGGGCCTGCTTGGGGTTTTCTTCCAAGGTGGGATGGCCATGGGCCTAGCCTTTTCCCCACCCCCATTCTGTACCAGGCCCACTGCACTGATGCCCTCCAGCCAGGCCTTACCATGTGACCTCAGGCTTCCCTGGGCTGCTTCACATCCACTCCTGGCTGACCCTCTTCCAGGAAGGCCAACATGCTGGTCTCTGTGCTCCTGGATGTGGCTCTTGGTCTCATGCTGCTGTCCTGGCTCCACAGCAGCAACAGAATTGGACAGCTGGCTGATGCCCTCGTCCCTGTGGCTGACGTGAGTAGATCTGGGTGGAAGTTGGTTCCTGGGGTGGAGGGCCATCCTGGAGGAAGCTGAATCCCCTAAGCTGCCTGGAGCAGCTTTCCTGTCCTCACCCTAAAAACACCCTGAGCATATGCCCTTGGGGCCTTTGGGACCTGTGTCTTGAGGGGCAGCACTTGTCAAGTACCCACCTTGGCTTCCTGTGTCTGTGCCATTTGTGGTTGAGGCTTTTAAGGGGAGCCCTCCCCCTGCCAGGCCCAGTATCATGACCCTCCATTGCTCCCCCTCCCTGGAATTAATTCTGCTCTCCTGGCCTCTGGTGCCCTCTGTGGTCAGCGTCAGGAAATCTCTCAGTGCTGGGGCCATCCACATTGATTGTGTTTCCCATGCTGAAAGCTAGGGCACAAGCTTCGTGTCTGTGCTCCTGACTTTGCCTGCAGGGTCTGTGCACCATGCCCTGGCCAGGGGTAGCCCTTCTGGCTCCTCCCTCTGGCCTGCCTACAGCATTTCCATGATGCCTTGGAGCCTTCCACTTCCCTTGCTTGGAGCTGAAGCCCATTCTCTCCCATTAGGAGCTTGTTTTCCCTTAGGGTGGTGGTTCCTTTTGCCCTTCATCCCACCCTTGGACTGTTGGGGACCTCCTGTGGACTCAATCTCTGCCTCGTCCAGGCAGCAGTTGTGCACTGGGCTTACTTATGTCCAGGCCAGGACTCTGGTGGCAGGAACAAGCACCTCTTGGCTCCTTGTGGGCTGTGGGGATGCAGGGAGGCCAGCACAGAAGGAAGGAGGGGACCCTGGCAGCTTTCACTCTACCTCTTGACCAGCTTTGTCCTAGACCTCCCTTTTGTGAAATTGCTCAAAAATATCAATATTTAATTAAAAATGAAAGTTTCTTCCTGCTGCCACGCTCTTATCCCTTAAATATTAAATAAGTTCTATTTATAAAGAATGCTCTTCCTGTCTTGCTGGTCCTGACACATCTGAGATCTTAGCATGGAGTTGGGAGGGATCTTTGGTGTAGGCAGGTGGGAGTGCAGAGATGTTGCTCCTGTGGATTGCCTCACCTGCAAAGCTGAAGGTCCCTCAGGGCCTGCCCCCTGTGGACAATGCAGTACCTGGATACTGGCTCCCCTGGGTGACTATGACCCAGCTTCCCTGGTTGTTCTTGAGGTTCCTGTGCTATCTCTTGTCTTTATTTGACCATGTCCTTTCCTCTGGGGCACTTTGCCTCCAGCCATCCCACCTGTTGTCTGGGCCCCTGCTGGCCTGACACCCTCTCATTCTGCCAATGTCATCCCCAGGCCTCTGTTGGAAGGTGGCAGGGTGGGGTCTTGGACAGAGGACCTCATTGGCCCACAGGCTTCCCTGCAGGGCTTGAGGTGAGCCATTGTCTGTCCAGCTTTGGACAGGTTGAGGCCAAATGTGGTGAAATAGAAGGGAGAGGGAGGCTCTTATGTGGAAGTTAATGCTCACTGGGGAACATGTGCCCAGTGGGCCAGGGGGCATCTGGAGCCTGCTGGGAGAGGTCAAAGTCCCAGAATCCATTTGTGAAGAGGGATTCCATGGGAAACATTGCCCACCCGCATTAGGAGATGGTAGTCTGGACCCTAGGAAGAAGGATGTGGGCTATCTTTGCCCTGCCCAGATGGGCTGGCCTGTGCAGGGGCTCGTTATAGGCAACCTCAGGAGGTGCAGATGCTGACCCCAACTGTACACCAGTCCCCAACATGTCCCTACTTCCATGTCCCTGCAGCGTGTGGCCGAGGAGCTCCAGCATCTGCTACAGTGGCTGATGGGTGCTCCCGCTGGGCTTAAGATGAACCGGGCACTAGACCAGGTGCTGGGCCGCTTCTTCCTGTACCACATTCACCTGTGGATCAGTGAGTGCCTGAGAGGTGGGGTGGGGAGTCCCAGCAGGGCTTTCCCACACAGGGGCCTGAGTCCTGCCTAAGGAGGGCAGTGGGGCCCCAGGTAAGCCCTGCCTCCCTTGTCCCCTCCTCCTGGCTTCCATGCATGTGAAGCCTGCTGTGCTAGACCATCTCAGCTGAGGGTCAGGGCAGTGGCATGGTCTGTGCACATGAAGTTCTCTGAAACCTCAGGGGTCCATCCTCAGAAACTGGGGGTTAGGGTGGTCCCAGGACCACCCCAGGCATCCCCTGAGGGCTGGCCCTGTCCTGCCAGGCTACATCCACCTCATGTCCCCTTTCATCGAGCGCATCCTGTGGCACGTGGGCCTCTCAGCCTGCCTGGGTCTGACAGTTGCCCTATCCATCCTATCGGACATCATCGCACTCCTTACCTTCCACATCTATTGCTTCTATGTCTATGGTGCCAGGTAGGCATGTACTTTCTGGGTGCAGCCCTCCAAGCCCTTGGGTGCACAACAGGCTCTGGGGCCAGTGTGGGTGAGCTGTGTGGTGTGGTGTGAGCCTGCCTGGCCCTCAATGTCCACCTCCTGCAGGCTGTACTGCCTAAAGATCTATGGCCTGTCCTCTCTCTGGCGTCTCTTCCGGGGGAAGAAGTGGAATGTTCTGCGCCAGCGAGTGGACTCCTGCTCCTACAATCTAGACCAGGTACTTGCAGGGCTCGTGTGGGAGGTGCTCCTGGCTGTAGGTGGCCTGCATGGCTGACCCCATTTCCATTCCTACTGGCCCTGCCAGTGCAGCTTCTTGGGCTCTACCAGGGGCAGCCTGCTCTTGTTCACAGTTGCCCTGGGATGGGGGTGCCTTAAGGTAGTGCAGGTTTTCCCCTAGGTAGGAGACAGACCCTGCTTCTGCTCCCTCGGCCCTGGCCTCTCTAGGCCCTAGGGCTGTGGGCACAGGGCCTGCTCTGGCATGTCCCATTCTTTTACTTAGCCCTGCCACAGGGACACTCTTTTGTAATGTGTGCTGTGCATCCCACTGGCCAGTCTCTCCATGAGGCAGCATGTTCACAGGGCTCCTGGTTGTACCCCGTGTAGTACTAGGAAAGGTACCTGAGCAGGCTGTCCTGAGTTCATTCAGGAGGCCAAAAGGTCTGGACTGTAGTTGCAAGACCAGTAGGGGTGGGCAGCAGTGCTGTAGGGACTGCCCTTGATCAGGATCTTGTGATGCCAGGTGTGCTGGTCCCCTTCTCCCCACAGCTATTCATTGGGACCTTGCTCTTCACCATCCTGGTCTTCCTTCTACCCACCACGGCCCTGTACTACCTGGTGTTCACCCTGGTGAGCCAAGCACCTCATGACATGGGGTCACTGCTATCTCTGCCTGTGAGATGGGCAGCTGTGTGTCAGGCTGTTCACCCCATAGGCCACATTAGCGTGCTTGTTCTGGACGCTCTGGGCAGTGCTAGGCCCTGGAGTGGTTGAGGGCCCAACTTGGAGGAAGTGCCACTTACTGCTGTGAGGCATGTGGTTTATGCTGGAAGAGCAGGTGGGGCCATGGAGGAGTGCTCCCTTGGTGCTGTGTGCTGCAGGTGGGCAGCACCACCTAGCCCAGGCCCTCTAGGCATGGTTTGTCAGCACATGGGCCATGGGATACACCATCTGGGTTGACTGCTCTATCCTCAGCTTTGCCCAGGGCAGGACTGCTGTTTCCTTCCTGCCTCCTGGGTATCTGGGCCTTAGGGTCAGGGACCAACTTGGACCCTGTGTTCTCAGGGTGGGATCCAGGCTTTGCCCAGGGACCTTAGCCATGGCCCAGGACTGTTGGGCTGCTCTGCTTGTGGGCATGTCCAGAATGCTCTGGCCATGGCCTGATTCAGAGGCCCTCACTGCTGCCTCTACTGCAGCTCCGGCTCCTGGTGGTCACCGTGCAGGGCCTGATCCATCTGCTTGTGGACCTCATCAACTCCCTGCCTCTGTACTCCCTCGGACTCCGGCTCTGCCGGCCCTACAGACTGGCAGGTGAGTACTATTTGCTGAGCACCAGCCCCACCAGCAGATGTTAACACATCTTCAGGCCCTGCCAAAGTAATTGCCACACTGGCTGTCACACTGGCACCTCCTTCCTGGAAGCAGTGGCATGTGTGTTGTGTGTGGCAGGGCAGACAGGGCTTCCTGGTCCCAGGCATTGCTGCCTCCAGTGAGGTAGAGTGGGAGACCCATCTAAGGCTGAGGTCCAGAGGCAGCTTTGCTATGCCTCCGATCTTTCTGTAATATGTATGGCTTGCTCTAGGGTCTATCCGTGCTAGGTGCATGTTGTCTGACCATGGCTCAGGGAAGATCCATCCCCCTGTGGTCATGTGAGCATGTGCCTTCTAGTGCCCATCAGCCTTGGGGGGCAAACTGGGATGAGAGCTGCAGGCTGGCCAGACCCTGTGACAGGAGTGCCTTGTACTGTCGAATCAGCACTCACACCCCAGCTGTCTTCCCTCAGTTCATGCCACAGGTGGCTGCCCCATAGTGTTCTGATGCCGGCTCAGGGGAGATGCCCCCTCGGGAAGACTTCCTGCTGGACGTGAGGTTGTGGGTCAGCTCTTCTAACTCAGAGGTTTTGAACACAGCAGGGGACCTGAGGATGTCCTGACAGCCACCATCTGGCACCGCTTCAGGTGGTGTCCAAGGTGATCAGCATGCCCTGGTAGCTTTGCCAGCCAATTCAGAGCAGGGGGATATGGACACACATTTGTCAGCTTTGAACCAAGGTCAGCTTCCTTGGAAGCTGGGCATCCCCCTGCTGCTGGACACATATCTACAACTCCCGCCCTTTTTTTTAAATACCATTGGAATTCTTTTTCTTTTTTAATATATTTTTCTTTTTTAGTTTTTGATGGATCTTTATTTTATATTTATGTGGTGCTGAGGATCAAACCCAGTGCCTCATGTATGCTAGGCAAGCACTGCACCACTGAGCCACAACCCCAGCCCCTACAAACCCTTTTGAGAACATCTTTTCCAAGCCATTTTCCCTGCTGACTCCAGGTGGCCCAGGCCATGTGCAGTACTGCCCTCACAACCCTCTTCCCAACAAGAGGCGACCTCTTGTTCGCCTTAGAGCTTGAGGACTAGGCAGGAGCAGAGCAAGTCCCCACAGCAGCCTGGCTCTTTCCTCACCAGCACTGGTTTGTTACCAGAGCAGGGTCATTTTAACTTCACATGAAAGGCCGTGGATGCTGCCTCCTCTGTTCCTGTCCGTGTTAGCTTTGGGGCCTCTTCATCAAGTGATCTTTAGCTCCTGTTCTTTTCCAGAACTTTCCACTTCGGGAGAACCTAGGTTAGGGAGCCTGAACTGCAGGCCAGGGGCCTGAAGGGTCCTCAGATCAGCCAGCCACACACAAGTTGGAGAACAGAGGCTCATAGGGCGGCCACCCCCCAGCAAGCACCCTGTCCTGTCGAGAAAGCAGCACAACCCGCTGCTCCACCAACCACCTGGCACCCATCCTGCTCTTCCTAGCTTGCTAGTCCTCAGCTTCTGCTTGCCAATGACATTCAGAGGTTTCAGCGTCAGCCAGGAGCTAACCCCCAAGAGGCAGATCCAAAAGGTGGGAGCAGGGAGAGCTGTACATGCCCAGAGGAGCCTGCTGCCATCTGGGTGTGCCCAGGGGAAGGGGTCTTCACTGTTAGAAGTTTCTACCCATACCAGCAGGTGGCTGCTGCCCCCCAGCAGGGCCCATGAGTGCTATCTGTGGGTCCGTGTGCTTCACGGGATAGACCTTCCCCCTCTTAAGCACCCTGTTCTTCTTATAGCTGGTGTGAAGTTCCGTGTCCTGGAACATGAGGCAGGCAGGCCTCTTCGCCTTCTGATGCAGGTAAGGCCTCCCTGTGCCCTGCATTTCTACCAGGACTGTGATGCCCTCCCACCATGTTCTGCCTATGTTCTGGAACAGCTGGGGCCAGGACCCAGAGGAGCCAAGGGGTAGATTCCATAGAGGAAGGCTCCCAGGCCTCTGGGCACCATGGCCAGAAGGGCTGGAGCACTCACTGTGGTCTATATAACTGATGCCTGGCCCAGCCCATGGAGGGCCTCCTACCCAGAATCACAGATATCCTGGGTTGCCTGGGGCTTCCCCACTTGGCCTGGGTCATCTTTTGCCCTGGGCCCCATAGTACTCAAATTCTGGATGGAACAGAACTGATTTTGTGAAGGCTTTGGGACACGTAGGCATGACTTACGGGTCTGCACCCATAGGGCTCCTTTATCTTAAACAGTCCTGGGTGCTTGGTCCCTGCAGGAAGCAGGGTAAGTTTTTGGGTAACTCTCAAGGTATCAGACTGCCTTTTGGGTGAGTCCTTCCTGTCCCAGTGTAGTCTCTTTGAGGTAGGCAGGGACTCTGTGTGATTTTACCCTGCCCCAGGAGACCCCTGGGAGCTGAGTGAATTCTGGCATGGAGCTTGTTGACCCCAAGAGAATGTATAGCTCCCACCTCACCTTGCTGCCCTGGGGGAATATGGAGCTCTCTAACCCACTATTGATCCACTGCCTCCCTGGAGTCAGCCCAGGAAGCCAGAGTGCCCACACCCCAGTGCTTTCTGTGCAGACATGGGTGAAACACTCCTGACAACCCACTAACCACTGCTCTGTCCTTCCAGATAAATCCTCTGCCCTACAGCCATGTGGTGCACACCTACCGCTTGCCCAGCTGTGGCTGCCACCCCAAACACTCCTGGGGCTCCCTATGCCGCAAGCTGTTCTTTGGAGAGCTTATCTACCCCTGGAGGCAACGAGGGGACAGGCAGGATTGAGGGGCCCAGCCACAGCCCAGTCTTCCCTTCCCTCTGCAAGGGTAACGTTGACCTTGGGGGCAGGACAGGTCACACACAGGGTTCAGGTCAGACACACTGCTCCTGAGTGAGGGCAGCCTTGCTCTTGAGTTCCTGTCCTGGATCTTGGGGGCCTCTGCAGTCCCTGCCAGGCAGCCAGCTGCCACCCCATGACCCCATCCCTCTCTAGCACCATCTGCCTTGGGAGCCTCCTGGTCAGCTGTGAAGCCTGGCAGCCCCCAGTCTTGCCACCACACCCAGACCATCTGGGATGTGCTGGCAGGTCTTCCTGGCTGCTCTCCAGCAAACCGCCCCCATCAGGTGGGGTGGAAGGACCCTCCCAGGACGCACTCCTAGGGCCCCGATGCCTTCCAACTGCTGCAGCAGAGTGCCCCCATCTGGGAGTTGAAGCAGCTGCTGGCCCAGCCCCGGCCCTTATGGATCAGAGCCCTCACCCTGAGCTGGGCAGGCTGGTTTGCTGGTGCTTCCTGGGGACTGCTTTGTGAGGAGGCTGTTGGCAGGCCATTGGTGCCCCTTCACTGGAAACTGGGCCATCTGGTCGGCTGGAGCTGCCTTTTTGGATGCTGGGTGTCCAACCACCTGGCTGCCCCACTTCTGCCCAGTGCCCCATGGGGACAGCCCTTTGATGAAATCTTCCATCTTCTTACTGGCCTCTTGTGGAAGGAGGCAGCTCCCTCCTGAGCAGACACTCCTGTGCCCACTGCATTAGTGGCCTCTGGAAGGTGGTTTTGGCTCTCAGGCCCAGGCTGCCTGCCAGGATCCTGTGTGGGCCAAGCACCCCAGGGAGAGGGAAGCCTGAAGGTGCTGGGTGGTGTGGAAACGTCTGTGCTGGGGCAGCAAGCCCTGCCCGTCTCTCGGGGCACTTGGGACTGCCCGTTACTCCTTTGCTGCAGGCCACAGCAACACTAAGCACCCAGTGGAGGGTGCTGGTAGGGACAGGTCATGACCCTGACTTTTTTGTTTTGTCTTGAGACGGGTCTCACTGTGTTGCTTAGCTGGTCTAGAACTGGGCTCAGGTGGTCCCACCTTGGTCTCCTGGTTAGCTGGGACTATAGGTATGTGCATCCTGTGCCCAGCTCCCTGACTGCCTTTTCCTGTGATGACAATAAAGCCTCCCATGTGCTCGGAGCACCAGCTTGGCCTCTCCCATTGCATGTGTGCAGCAGGTCTGGGGAGGCTTCAGGGTGGGTGGGGTGGGAAGGTGCAGACACTTCCAGGGCAGACTTGGTATTTTTATTTAAAAATATTTCTTTAGGTTATAGATATACACACAACCTTTATTTTTTTATTTTTATATGGTGCTGAGGATTGAACCCGTGCCCCACACTTGCTAGGCAAGTGCTATACCACTGAGCCACAACCCCAGTCCCCAGACTTGGTTTTATTGAGATGACTGTCCTGTTTGTTTGGGGCTCCCTACAGCAGGGCTGTAGGGACGGGTGTGCAGGCCTTGGGCTCTGGCACAGGCGAGTGAACCTGGGGTCATATACTTGTTATGGCCTTAGCCAGGCATAAGGTGCTGGCTCTTGGGGCAAGGCTGAAGGTGAGTCACTCCCTGGACTGAACTGACCCCACCTATCCTGCAGCCTCAAGAGGCCCTGGGGCTTGCTGCTGCTATTCTGGTGCAGAGAGGGGAGGGAACCCAGAGCAGTCCCTTAACTCCCTGTCCTGGTTCTCTCCCAGGGGTCAGTGGAGACCAGCTGGGGAGTGCCAAAGGGACTTTCCTGGGATTCTGTCCACCAAAAGCCTGCTCAAAGTGGCCTTTGACACCTGTGGTGCTTGGGGCTGCCTTTCAGGAGCTGTGGCAGCTTCTGGCTCAACTACAGAAGCCTCTGACCTGGCCACCGGCCTCCGGCTGCTGGGGCTCAGGGGCACAGGGGCTGTCACACAGCCTGCCTGTTCCCTCCCCACCACGCCTGGCTGCCCTGTCGATCCCTTCACCATTCCTGAGGCTCCCGTCAGGCAAGGTTCCTGCCCCTCAGCCCCGTGCTGTGTGGCCCTGTCACAGAACTTGCTTGGCAGCTGTCATCCTCTGTGTGAGAACACTGGTTACCTCAGTCATCGGGAGCCGCCACCTGCAGAGGAGTGGCATATTTGGTGTGCCTCATGGTTCTCATTTGTGGCATGCTGTCCTTGACAGGGTGTCACCTTGGGAACACATTGTGTCCATTTGTCTACCTTTGGTGCTGTGAACATGACTGACCAGGAGCTGTGCCAAGCTTCCCCACTGCCCCTCATAATTAGCAAGTTATATGTAAACCACCTGCAGCCATGTGGAAAGCCTGTCCCCCATTCTCTCGCTGCTAGCTGCAGTGTCCACTAGCTCTGTCCATGTGTGGGATGTTAGTGGGGCCTATCCTTGGCACCAGGCTTGGGCCAGGGCTCCTGAGTAACTGGAACTTTTGTGGGTGCTCTCTAAGCTTCCTGGACACACAACTTCAGAGGCCAAAGTTTGTTTGCCCCAGTGGGTCAGGCCCAGACCCTTGTAAGGGTTGGCGATGTGGCCCAGAAGGCAGTGAAGAAATGGTCTTAGTCTATTTTCTGCTGCTGTTACAAAATACCTGAGACTGAGTGATTTATAAAGAGTAAAGGTTTATTTGAGTCATGGATCTGAGGCGGGAAGTCCAGGAGCAAGGTGATGGTGTCTGATGTGGCACTGTGTATTAGAATGTGGTACAGGGCATCATGGGGCAGGACAGGAGGCGTAGCAGCTCAGTCTTTCTCTTTTTTGTAGTACTGAGCATTGAACCTAGGGACACTTTATCACTGAGCTACATCCTCAGCCCTTTTTATTTTTTGAGACAGGGTCTCATTAAGTTGCCAAGGCTGGCCTCAAATTTGCCATCCTCCTGCCTCAGCTTCCTGAACTGTCATGGTGCCCAGCTCAAGTATCTTCTTATAAAGCCACTAATGCCATCATGGTACCCCACTCTTTTGATTTCATCTAATCCTAATTATCTCTCAAAAGCACCACCCCATCACCACTATGCATTTGAGGATTAGGTGTCCAACGCATGAACTCTTAGGGGATACATCTGAACCACAGCAGGTAGCCTGGAGGGGAAGAACAAAACCCCCTGACGTCTCCCTTTGTCGCCCTTGCCCCTCACTTAGACAGGGCTCAAGTGGAGTCTGGCCCTAGTCCTTATCCAAAGCTAGTGGTATAGAAGCTGAAAGGGAGACTGTCAGCATCCTTTCTCAGATGCTGCTCAGGAGGGTGAGGCTGACCAGGGATTCCTAACAGGAGGCCTTGCCTGCACATTCACTGGCTGCTTCACCCTTGGCCTGAGGTCCCTAAGCAGCAGGGATGGTGTCCTGTCCCTCCCTAGGCTCCTTGGGCCCAGGCCTTCTCTGGCACTTGTTGCACCCCAGAACATTCTTGCACCTGAATGAGAGGCCAGCTCCTTCATCCACCAGACCCCTTCCTTCGACTGGCCCACTTCTCCAGACACCAGGGGTTCCCCACAGCAGTCACCACAACACTGTCAGAACCAGGACCTCATACCAAATGTGCTTCTGCAAGGACTTCTGCCCAGCCATTTCGTGTTCCACCTCAGACTGATATCGTCCTTCTGGCCAAGGATTGCTGTTCCATAACAGCATACGTAATCCTCATCCTTGCCTTTTGAAGCACCCCCTTAGAGATGGGCATGGTGGCACATGCCTGTGACCCCAGCTACTGTGAAGTCTGACTGGATTGCAAGTTTGAAGCAAGTCTGGGCAACGTAGTGAGACCATCTCAAAATGAGAAAATGGCAGCCTGGAGCTGTAGCACAGTGGCAGAGCACTGCCTGGTCCACCCCCAGGACCACACATATGACAAGGCTTCTCCTTACCTCAATAGCTGTGAAAACGCAGTTTACTATGGCTGTAGATGTTCACAATACTCATTCCTAAATAAATACTATTATTTGAAGTATCTCTGGTTTTTCTTTTCTTTTTGTACAAGGGATTGAACCCAAAGCCTCCTGCATGCTAGGCAAGTGCTCTGCCACTGAGCTATGCCCACAGTCCTTTTTCAAGATGGCCTTGCTAAATTGCTGAGGCTGGCCTTGAACTTGCCCACTGGGTAGCTCGACCACAGGTGTGTACCACATGTCCAGTTCTCTGTTATTTAGTGTGACAGTGTAGGTGTATGGGAGAGGATTTACCAGGGAACTGACTCATGTGATTTTGGCTGCCAACAAATCCCCTGACAGGCAATCTATAAGCTAGAATCCTGGGACACTGGTACGAGTGGCTCAGTTCAAGTCCAAAGGCCTCAGAACCAGGGAAGCTATTGTGTAACCTCAGAGACTAAAGGCCCCAGAACTCTGTCGGGCCACTGGGCTCAGTACTAGGGTCCAAAGGCCAGAGAACCTGGAGTCCTGATGTCTAAGGCAGGAGAAGGGTGTGTCTTGAGTCCAGCAGAGACCACTGCACCTTTGCTGTTTGCTTCCTCTGGTTCCCCAGCAAACTGAATGGTGCCATCCACTCAGACTCTCAGGCCACGCTCCTCTGGACACACCTAGAATAAGGCTCCATCAGCTCTCCCCATATTCCACAATACAATCAAGGTGATGCCCAAAATTAACCTTCACAGGTATTTGTGATTTTTGTGTCTGTACAAAGGGGAGTCAGAGTCTCACCAACCTCCCTCCCAGATCATGGACCCTCAAAAACATCACAGCTGCTGCAGGGGTCAGGGCCAGGCCAGAGGCTGGGCTCCTGTCTGGGCAAAGTGACCTCTGTAGAAGAGGCCTTCCTCGGCCAGCTAGGTTGTGAATGCTCAGTCCCTGGTCTCTCTGGGTACTCAGCCTCCCACAACCCCCAACAGCTCAGGGCCAAGACTGCCTGCTTGGCTGCTGGTCTGTGAACACAGTGTGCATTGTGTATACTGCCCTTCTGCAAGCACTGATGCCATGTCTACTGTAACCCCATGTCCAGGGAACGGCCACTTCTGGGCAAAAGACCGTGGTCTGAGCTAAGACACAGGCAAGAACTGGGCTCCTTTGGGATTAAGAGTGAGCTGAGCTCAGCTCCGTTTGGAGGCCATGGTGTGGCTCTAGCCACCAGGACCCAGAAGCCGGTGTCCTGCCCACCCTGGTCAAGGACACCAGGAAATCCTCTCCTTGAAAGCAGGTGAGAAAGGCTCAGCAGCTCACTCACCTGGTGCTGCCACCCACTGGAGGGACAGCTCTCACAAAAACCTCCAGCACCTCATGAAACAAGCTGCAGTGTCCCTGCGGCTTGGCACTCAGTAAAGTTCACATTTTCAGCTTTGGACAGCAGGGAGGGTCACTCGAGTGTGGTGCTGCTCATCCAGGGGTGTAAAGAGCACCTGCTGCTGGGGAAGGAGGTTCTTGCCGGTCCTTGTCTGCCAGGCAGACCCGAGAGGTGTTGGAGCTGGGGCCTCCTCTGGTGCCCTCAGGCACATGGTCATTGTAATGACATGACTGCTGCTTCTGCACAGATCTCTTTCCAGGAAGCCTGAATCGTCCTGTGATCACATGCAGCAGTAGCACTTTATTCTGAAAGGCTGCACTTGGGTCAGCTTTGATGACTTTTTGGGGTTTTTTTTCGGTATCATATGTCATAAAATTCACCCATTTTGAGCACACCACTTTGACTTTCAGTAACCTCACCAAGTGGCATGACTACCACCAGTCAAAAGAATCCTGAACCGTTAAGGGCACGGGTGCCCTCTCCCCCAGCTCCTGACATTTACTACCCTACTTTTTGTCTACGGATTGGCCTTTCTGGACATTACAAATAAGTGGAATTACATCATGTGTGGTTTTAAGCTTCACTCGCGGATCAGTACTCCGTACCTGTTGACGGGCAAAACGCTCTACCGTGTTTTACCAATGATCTGGTGGGTCTTCGGGAGGTTTCCTAAGGACGTTCACGCACAGGTCTCAGTGCTGACGGACGGCGCTCCACTTTTGAGCTACAAGTCGTTACGTACGTGCCTCGTGCAAATGCCTTCTCACGTAAGCGGCTAGCGATGACCCTCGGCCCGCCCTGTGCGTGGCAGCTGCCGCAGGCTCCCCGGACCCGACCCGGCCCGGCGGCTTCACGCGGAGAAGGCTGCCCCAACGCGCGGCGGTCAGCCGCGGGCCTGCGCGCTGCCGCCAAAGTCCGGCGCGCTGGCGGAGGTCCCGCCCCCGAACCTCCGAGGGTCTACTGGCCGTCTCCGCCCTGCGAACCGGGCCAACGTGCTTGAGGCGACGCCCTCTGCGAATCTCAGAGAAGCGGGCGCAGCTTACCAGAGGACTCGATAGTCCTGGATGCAGTCACGTGGCCTCCACCGAGGGCCGGCGGCGCGTGGAAACTGCCCTGAGTTCCAGGCACCTGATTGACGAAAGTTAGGGAGGGGGCGGGCCTTTCGGGCGCGATCGACGTGCGGGCCGCCCAATGGTTCTTTGGTGCTGGCCGAGGGGGACCCGGGAGTGCGAGAGGTGTTGTCGGCTCGTGGGCGGGGCTGCCGGGGCTCCCTGGGACGCCGCGGGAGGTGGTAATGCTGACGGACGTGAAGCGGGACCAATGGTTCAGGAAAAGCGGGAGGCGAGTACCCAATGGCGACGGTGTCGAGGCGGGGCGTTCGCTGACCCCGCAACGGTGTGTGGGAAACGGCGAGGGCTGTCGGTTGTGAAGGACTGGCGGCCCGGCCAACATCCTCGGGAAAGGGGACGGCGGATGGCCAATGGCGACGGCTAGGGGTCAGGGCGGGGCGGCGAGGGGGCGGGCAACCGGAGGCTCCGCGGCTCTGTGTGGGCAGCATGGGGGGGTGGGGCTGACGTGACGGACGGGCGGTCCGACCAATGGTCCGCGGAGGGCAGGCGGTTGGCGGCCAATGGCGGCGGCGTGGCCGGGGGCGGGGCGGCGGTGCTGCGCGGCGCTGTGCGGGAAGCGGCGGGCGGCGGCGGCGAAGGCGGCGAGGCTGAGGTGAGGTGGAGCGGCCGGGCGGTCGGGGCCTTCGCGGCGGTCCCCGAGCCGCTCACCCGCCTCCGCCCGCAGGTCCGGCGGCGGCGCCGGTGGGCCGCGGCGGGCGGGAGGATGGGCTCCCAGGGCAGCCCGGTGAAGAGCTACGACTACCTGCTCAAGTTTCTGCTGGTGGGCGACAGCGACGTGGGCAAGGGCGAGATCCTGGAGAGCCTGCAGGACGGCGCGGCCGAGTCCCCATACGCCTACAGCAACGGTAGGGCGGCGGCCTGGCGGGAGGAGGGCGCGCCGCGAGCCGGCCGAGGCCCGGACCGTGCGGCGGGGGCCGGCGGGGCCTGGTCGGGCGCGGCTGGCTCTGCGCGAGGGGCAGTCCGGCCGCGCCGCCCGCGAGGGCTCCGCTCGGGCTGCCTGCCGCTCGCGCGGAGGAAACACCCCGGCAGCGATGTTATTAAACATCCCTTTAACTTCCGGGTGCATGGCTCCAGTACACAAGGTGGATTGCATCACCAGCGCTTGCCCGAGCCTGCCTCGGGGGCAGGTGTGTAAGCAGAACGCGTGGTGCGCGGTGGCGGGGGCCGTCAGGGTGTGTCTTCAGAAGGTCGGGGGCTCCTGATTCCAGAGGAGCTGGTGGCCAGTCAGCATCCAGCCTTTCAAAGCCCCTTTCGTGCTCTGGAAGTGCTGTCTCGCCTGATTGTGCTTTCCTGTGCTTGTTCTCTGCCTTCTTGCTTTGTTTCTTGGGCTCTTGTCAGTCCTCTCCGACTGCCCTGAGCATTTGCAGTTTGCTGAATCGCTTGCCCGCGGGCAGCTGAGTGTGGGCGTGGTGTCTCCCACCCCTTGGTTTTAGGATTTGTCAAGGGTGCTCCTCAGCTGGACCGGTGCAGAGGGCCCTACCTTTTGAGCAGCAGTGCCAACTCCTGAAGCCCCTGCTCTTGGTCTCAGCCTAGAGCAGATTTCTCCAAGGGTCAGAGAGGAAGAGCCATGGGTTTGTTTTTAGGTGGGGGGACCCATATCTAAGGGGACCAGCTAGGCCCCCTTGACTAGTACTTGACATTCCAGGGGTTATCCTCCTGCTCAGATAGGTGATCAGGTTGTTTTTCCAGTAGTGCTGTCACTTCCTGGCACCAGACTCCCAGGAGGTTAATGCAGGAGTGCAGGTGGGGTTGGGCTTTATAGGGGATTAGTGTTTTCTCAGGGATGTTAACTTGTGTTTCTGAGGCTCAGTTCAGTTCCACTGGCTAGTCCACCAACTCCATCTCATGCACACACAGTCACTAGCTGGAGAGATAGGACTCTTCTTTCTTTTCTGTTCCCTTTGTCAGGCTGCTGTGTCTTCCTGCAATATGTTCAACAAAGTGGAACTTGTAGTGCATAAAATGTGGAGATCTACAAGACATGGTGGGCTTGTATCACAGGGGTCCATCTGCTGGAAGTGGCGCGGAAAGTCTGCACTAGACTGATGGCAGGGCCAGGGCACACTTCTGCCCCTGACCGTGTCCTGCAATGTCAAGTTGGTGGTATCAGTGTCCAGGGCTCTTGAAGTTGAGACATGCCCAGCACCAGGAGTGCTCCTTGTCAGAGCTTCAGCTTGCTGACCCTGAGAGTGTTTGTCACAGGGTGAACTTGGTGGGTCTGAAAACAAACACTTTGGCCTCCTTAGGGAGAATGTTGGGAGTTTGGAAGTTCCAAAGCTGCTGGTTCTCAGGATTCAGTACTGTGTAAGTTTGCTGCTATCTGAAAGATTTGTGGTAGTTAGGAGCTTTGGATTTCTAGTTGCTCTATAAAGAATAGGTGAATATTTCTCTTTCCCCTTTGTTAGTAGAAGTGCCTTGTGTGTATGTTTCCAGTTTCTTGTTCTTGGCCTAAACTTGTCTGGTTCCTTTAATCAGGTGGCAGGCAGGTCCCCATCTAGTGAGGGGCATGCTTCTGCAGGGTGACCCAGTCCTTCCTGATCACAGCTGGATCACTTACCTTTCTTGAAGGCAGGTGTAGCTTGTTCGTCAGACAAGTACACAAGCAAGTTCCAGCTCCAGCTTCACAAACACTCGTGTCATCACAACGGCCTCTTGGAGCAGTGGCAGTGTGATGCTTTGTCCAGGTGCCCACACCTGTGGGGTCTTGGTTTTGCATCTCTGTGAAACTTTGGTTTCCCTTTCTCCTAGTATGTAGCAGTGGTTTTAGAGGAATGGTCCTACTCTGTTTGGGTCAGAATAGGACACCAAATAGATATTCCACCTGGTTATCCACAGGGGCATTTGCTTTCTGGCAAAAGCATCTCTACTTGGTTTTGGGAGTCATCAGGGGAGGGTGTGCTTCCTGTGAGCAGCTTCTACTCACTGGCCTGCTGCTGGTGGTGCTTAGGTGTGGCCCTGGGGTGTTGGGTCTGTGTTGGTTTTGAGGCAGTATGCTGGGTACTCACACTTGAACCCAGGAAGCATCCCACTGCAGAACACAAGCCTGTCCTTGTTCCTCCTCAGTTAAGGTAGTTACATCCTCCTACTGGGTTCCTACAAAACTTCCCTGAGTGTTAGGGGCCTCCAGGAAAGTCTGATGTGATTTGTATGCCTACAGCCTGGAAGATTTGTGTGGGTTAGTGAGATGAGTCCCCTGTTCCTTTGGGAGTCAGTATTGGTGGAAGCTTCTGAGTGGTGCCTTGTCCATTGAGCCCAGGGAGTTAGGAGGGAGGCAGGGTATTATGAACAGAGCAAGGCTGACATGGAGGTTTGCTATGAATGTTGGGGCCTTGTGGTTATAGATATGTTTGTGGGACCAAATGATGCTATTCCCCCAAAGTGAAGACACTATGTGCCTGTGTCCTAGGCAAGCTGTGAACTCCCTGTAGGAGCCAGGGCCAGAGTGCCATATCAGCGACCCAGAGGCCAGTCCAGAGATCGCCTTCCACTCTTATTCAAAGCTTGTTTCTCTCCGAAGTGCAGATTCTAGGGGAAGCTCGAAGTGCTCCTCTGAGCAGTTTTTCCCTGAGTCAGAAAACGTCTTTAGGTCAAGTATCCCATGTTCTCATCTGTCGCCTTATGTGCTCGCACCAGGTTTGCATTTGGGAGTGCTAACTCAGTGTGTTTTTAAGTGAATGGACAGCCTGTGCACGGCTTCCTGGGACTATTGCTTGGTGCTGGTCACATGGTCACCATGGCAACCCCTCACATTTGTTCGTTCTTTATTTGGCTGGGTGCTCAGGTCTGGGTTTCTTGGTCTAATTTGTCAGGGTCCTGTGTTATAAACAAAGTTTTGTGGTAGCGCTTTGGCCTCAGGAGGAACAGGAGCAATCACCATGGTAACAGCTAATGCCTCCAACGTGTGATGTGTCCCCAGCACACTACTGAGTGGTTCTCTTTATTCCTCATTTGATCTTTGCCACCACCTTGTAAGAGAGGTGTTGTTTCCCCCATTTTACAGATGAGGAACTGAGGCTCAGAGAGGCAGAGAGACTGCTGCTGTCGAGAGCAGTATGGTCACTGTTCCTGGTTGTAGCCTTCTCATTTGGAGGGAGGTAGACAGACCTCAAACAGTGGAGTAGCAGAGGAATATGGCTCTTCTCTCCTTGCCCCATCTTCACTTCTGGTGTTGGGACTGGTTAATGCGTACCCACTGCTTCTGTACACTGCTTGAGACCTTTGAGAAGTTGACCTCAGAGGACCTTTCCCAGCTCCACCTTGACCCCTGCCTGCTTCTGGGAACCCACATCATTGTTTGGAGTTGGAACTTCTTTTTTTGCAGCGCTGGGGATAAGAACCCAGAACCTTACCCATATGAGACAAGTGCTTTCCCACTAGCTGCGCCCCTCACTCAGGAGTTGGCACTTTTGTGTGTGTGGTGCTAGGGATTGAGCATAATGACACTTTTGCTTTAGCACTGAGCTACATCGCAGCTTTCCTTTTTTCTTTTCTTTCTTTTTTTTTTTTTTTTTTTTTTTTCCATTTTTTATTTTGAGACAGGATCTCAGTAAGTTGCTGAGTCTGGTCTCAAACTTGTGATCCTCCTTAGCTTCCCACATTGCTGGAATTATAAGTGTGTGATACCATGCCTAGCTAATTGGCACCTTTTTTTTTTTTTTTTTTTTTGGTACTAGGAATTGAACCCAAGGTCACTTTGCTACTGAGCTACTTCCCTAGCCCTTTTTATATTTTATTTAGAGATGGGATCTCACTGAGTTGCTTAGGGCCTTGCTAAGTTGCTGAGGCTGACTTGAACTTGCCATCCTTCTGTCTCTACCTCCAGAGCCACTGGGATTACAAGCATCTGGCATAATTGGAACTTTTTGATGGACTATTACAATTACTCTGAAGGCAGGTTAGGCCTTTCAGGTGCTGACCTTCCAACTCTGTGACATATGCTGTCCTCCCCAGAGTCCACCAGGCTTGAGAACAACAAGGAAGAGACCCTTTAAGATGTGACGCAGCAGGCTGGGGGAGGTGCCACAGGCTGGGGGAGGCGAAGCATGTTGGGACATGATGAGAGTCTACAGAGGCAGACCTGGCAGAGGGTCAAGCATAGCTTCCTGGAGGAGGGGGCATCTGAAGTGAGACCCAGGGTGGGCAGGAAGAGTAAGCCAGACCAGTGGTCCTCAAGCATGGGAGCTGCTGAAGTTCACCAAAGTGCTCAGGTCCTCCCTAAGCTCCGCAAGTAGGAAGGCCACTGTTAGCCAGGTTTAGAGGAAGGCAGGCAAGGACAGCTTGCTCAAGGGCCTTGGGGGAGAAGACCAGTGCTGGCCCCAGGCAGTGTTGCTGGGGGCCAGTGAGAGTTCTTAACTGCAAACGAAGCTTCCTTTTTCCTTTTGCTTTCCTACCATCCTGGGCAGGCGCCTGGGACCTGGGACCAGCAACCACTGCCCCTCTGTCCTCTGTAGCCTTTCTACCTCCCTCCCAGGTGTTCCCATCATGGCCAGGCTCCAGAGCCATGAACAGGAGCAGCAGGTTTGCAGAGGCCACTAGTAGGTCTGTCTGTACGTGGCAAGGTTTTTCCTTTTACCTCTTTGCCATTATCTTGTCCCACCTGCCCCTGTTAGGACAGATTTCCATGTCTGTGCTATCAAATTATGCTAATTGTGCTGCTTTGTAAATAGCATTAACACAGCCTTTCCTAAATTTTCAGAAAACAGTTAGTAGGTAGAATACTTAATTGTGTTTTCCTGGGTCTTTAGCATTGTCATAAATTCTTTTGGGTGACACAGCAAATGCTTAAGTGGCAGGTACACAGCAAGTCCAGCTAGCTCTTGTGCAGAGTTGTGTGGTACCAGTTGGAATTTTTGTGTTGTGTATACATACTGGCATCTTTTCCTTCTATGTGACTGTGTCTTGGATAATGAACTAAACTTAACACTGTTTCAGGAAGAAAACCACATCAGGAAGCTGAGAAGTTGGTGAGAAGGACACAAAAGGAAAGATCTGGTCCTTGGGGGTCCTTTTGCCTCCTGTTCTGCTTGAAGATTGTAGCTGGAAAGGTGTGAAATTGCTGATCCCAGGAAAACTGCTGCTTACCTGGGTCTGAAGCCTGTGGCAAGTGCATGTAGAACAGGAAAGGGACAGAGCTGCACCCAGGCCCTTCTGGTGGGCAGCATCTAGGATGGACTCCTGGCCACATGGGTGTGGTGGGGCATGGGGGCCATTTTGGCCAGGACAATGTCCTCTATCACATGAGAACATAAGGAAAGGTCTTTGGCATCCAAATTCTGACTGGGAAAAAGCTGCAAAAAGAATGCAAGAGGAGCAGGATGTGGGTGGGAGCGGGGCTTCTGATCCCAGCACCTCTGGAGGCTGAGGCAGAAGGAGGATTCCCAAGTTTGAGTCCAGCATCCGCAACTTAGGGAAACCCTGTCTCAGAATCTCAGAATTTACAATTGAAAGCGACTTGGGATATGGCTCAGTGGTAGAGAACCCTGGGTTCAGTCCTCAGTACCACAAAAAGAAAACAAATGCAAGAGGAAAGTGAAGGTGGCTAGTTAGGCCTGCTGACCACCAGGCTGTAAAGAGAGTGTTAGGGACCAGCAGCCACAAAGGCAGGGGGAGAGGGGCTGACTGAGCCAAGATCTAGGCCTGTGAGATCATGCTTAAGCAGAAGATGCATGAAAAAGTGGGTCCTGTGAGTCCTTTTGCTAACAGATGTAAATAAGGTAAACTTTGACTTTGAATTTAACAGGGTAAAAGATGTGTGCTAGCTGCTGGCCCGGTAATGAGGGGAGATGCTGATGTCCATAGTGCCCAGCTCGTTGTTACAGTCAGAGTGTTGAACACAGCATTAGTCTGTGGGTGTTTGTCTTTCAGAAGGTAGAGGAAAGGACAGGGCAAGGATGAGGGGGTGTCAAGGACATGAGGGCATGAGCAGGAAGATAGCAGGGCATGATGAGACATGGCCAAGCATTGACTGCCTGGTAAGTGGCAGGTACTTCTAAAGCAGGGGGAAGCAATCCTCAGCCAGGCCCTCAGAATGGCATCAAGGGAGGAGAGGTGGGCAGGCAGTGGTGTCTGGAGGAGCCTTTTTTTTTTTTTTTTGGTACTAGTTATTGAACCCAAGGGTGATTAATCACTGAGGCATATCCCTACCCTTTTATTTTATTTTTTGGGGACGAGGTTTCAGTAAGTTGCTGGGGTTGCCTTCGCACCTGTGATCTTCCTGCCTCAGCCTCATGAGCTGCTCGGATTAGGTGTGGCCACTGTATCCACCTTGGAGAAGTCTTATAACCAAACTATGTCTAGTGTTCCATGTCAGGGAAGCTTTGAGCCACAGAAAGGGCTTCTGGGTGCAAGAAAGAGTTGGTTGTATATTAGATGACAGAGAGGGCTGCCCAGGTCTGCAGTGGCCTCTACCGTCTTCACAGTGGCCATGATCCTAAAGCCAAAATATCTGTGAAGAATTTAAATCTCTGCATGGATGACATGTGCTCCTGGTACCTCTGACTAACCCTGGTGAAAGGTGTCCCCATCGTGAGTGAGGATGTCCATCCCATGATCTTTGAAAGATCAGAGGGTGGAAGAAGAGCTGAGTTCTGGAAAGGGGCAAGAAACGTACAATTGGCAGAATGATTCAGAGTAAATAGCCAGTTGCCAGAACCACTGAACCAGGGAATTAATGTCAGCCTGGGACAGAGAGCTAGGTCTGGTGATAGACTTTTGTTGGCACAGGTAGGGACAGCACCACTGCTGAAGTGGGCTTGGTCCTTCCAGCAGTACATGGTAGCATTGTGTAGCCTGGTTCCTGGGGCTCCTCCCAGCGTTGCAAGGCTCTCACTTCTCTTCCTGGGCCAGGGCAGGGCGAGTGCCTCTTTGTCCAATCTGCATGACACCTAACTGGGACGGTTTCTGTATAGGATGAATTACATTGGGATTTAAGACACTTTGAACGGGCTTAAGGACTAAATGAACGAAATGACATTTATTGGGCTATATGTGTTAATCAGCTTTTTGTCACTGTTACTAAAGAACAGTGTATGACAAGATCAAATTAGAGGAGGAAACTTTTATTTGGGCTCATGGTTTAGAGGTTTAGCTCATGGTCATCAGATCCTTTGCTCTGGGCCTAAGGTGAGGCACAATATCATGGTGGAAGGAAGTGGTGGAGGAACATTGATCTGTTCATGGCAGCCAGTAAGCAAAGGGAGAAAGGGAAAGAATCCTTCCAGGAAGTGCCCCCATTGACCCACTTCATTCAGCCATGCCTTGCCGCACTTGCCTACAGTTAACACCAAGGTGGTTCATTCAAACAAGAATGGATTGGTTAGTTTACAGCTCTCACAAGCCAATCATTTCACCTTTGAACATTCCTGCATTAACACAGGAGCTATCCAAACCATAATAGGCTGCCACGGTTCTCTGCTTGGGTCCAGAAAATTGCTGCTACAGGAGAGGGGAATGTGGCCAAAGGAACCAAGATCACTGCTGAGGCTCCTTGCTATACTCCATGTCACGAGCCTTGCTCTGAGGGGTGACTATGTCATCAGACTTGGCCCAGATGTGGTGCCCATGCCTTCGCAGTATTCTTCAGGCTGAGGTCTGCCACACCACTGTTGCAGGGCCTAAGAGACCCATGAGCAGAAGAGCCCTGCTAAACAGCACGGAGCAGGCTGCAGACCTGTCTTCAGTCCTGGAGCTCTGGGGTGCCTCTTGCACCTGCCTGATCCTGCCCTGGTGGGGTTGGTGGATGTTCAGTGGTATTCCTTCACCTCAACTATGAAGTAGTGTCTCCCTGTTGGTGGCTTGTCTCCTCCCTATGCTGCCATAAGTCAGAAACATCTTTGTATGTTAAGTGTCTGTATGGACTCGAGGTTCTGTTCCTTTACTGGTTGGTGTTCACATAGCTCCCCCTGCATGTGGGGCCCCATCAGGCAACTCTGAGCCTTTACTGTGACCTGCATCCCTCAGCATAGCCCTGCTTCTCTTAGTGGAGAGAGGTATTACATCAACAATCTTAATCTTCTTCCTTCTTTCTTCTTCTTTCCTTTCTTTCTTTCTTTCTTTCTTTCTTTCTTTCTTTCTTTCTTTCTTTCTTCTTTTTCTTTCTCCTCCTCCTCTTCTTCTTCTTCTTCCTTCTTTTCTTCTTTCTTCTTTCTTCCTCCTCCTCCTCCTCCTTCTTTCTTCCTTCTTTTCTTCTTTCTTCCTTCTCCTCCTCCTCCTCCTCCTCCTCCTTTCTTCCTTCCTCTTCTTTCTTCCTTCCTCTTCTTTCTTCCTTCCTCTTCTTTCTTCCTTCCTCTTCTTTCTTCCTTCTTCTTCTTTTCTTCTTTCTTCCTTCTTTTTCTCCTCCTCCTCCTCCTTCTTCTCCTTCTCCTTCCTCTTCCCCACCACAGTGCTGGGGATTGAACTGAGGGTCTTGTGCTTGTTGGGCCAGCACTGTACCACTGAGCTATTTCCTAGTCCCATCAGCTTCTTGAATGACTTCTATTAAGCATGGATGGTGCTGCTGCTGATGATGAGTAGTAATAGTAGTAGTAGTAGTACCAGGAATTGTACCCAAGGGCACTTAATCACTAAGCCACATCCCCAGCCCTTTTTATTTTAGTTTAGCTACAGGGTCTCACTAAGTTGCTTAGGGCCTATGAGGCTGACTTTGAATTTGTGATCCTCCTGCCTCAGCCTCCCGAGATGCTGGGATTATAGGTGTGCACCACCACACCCCATTTAAGGAATTAATATATTGAACTTTTGGAAGAATTCTGGTGCCTAAGTGTGACATAGACAGCTAAACTCATTATCAGCAAGTGAGTGAAGTCAGGGTTGTTGTCTGTGGGAACAGAAGGGTTTGAATTCCCCAACCGTTTTTATCTTTTATTACAACAGTGTGACGATTTCTTAAAAATGGCCCAGCAAAGCCAGATGTGGTGGTGTACCCCTGTAATCCCAGTGACTTGGGAGACCAAGGTAGGAGGATTGCACTTAACAAGACCTTCAGCAACTTGGCAAGATTCTGCCTCAAAAAAATTTAAAAATGAAAAGCATCGGGAATGTAGCTTAATAGTAGAGCACCCCTGGGTTCAATTCCCAGAACCAAAAGAAAAGAAAGAAAAAAAGGAAGGAAGGAAGGAAAGAAAGAAAATGTGACTCTCTCACTTTGTATTCTCATCAGCAACGCATGAGAGTTCTAGTCGCTAAACTTCATGGCCAATATTTGATACTATCAAATTTTTTATCTCTTAGTAACTCTCTTGAGGTATAATTTATGTACAAAATACTTGTTTGCATTTAAAGTTTGGAATTCAAGGAGTGTTGACAGCTTTTCACATTTAGAAACTGATGCCACACACAGTCCTCCTGTAGACCACTCCTGCCCACTCTGGGACCAGGCAACTGGTGATCTTTGTGTCACTGTGGATTTGCTTCATTTTCTAGATCTTCTGTAGAATGGAGTCACATATATGAACCTCTCCTGTATGGCTTCATCCGACATTTCCTGGGAGGGAGTTGTACCTTGTCATGGTTAGTGCCCTCCCTTCTCTGTGCTGTGTGGCTCCCATGTGTACAGACCATGGTGCCTAGTTCTGTTCTATAGATGGGCTTTTGGATGGCTTCTGTCTTTGGGTTGTTCTGAAGAGTGTACTTGCAAAAATTCTCACACACTTTTGGCAAACTGTCTATGCATTTCAATGAGGGATGTGCCCAGGAGTGGACGTGCTGGTTGCAGGGCATGCATATGCTCAGCCTCGAAAGATACCCACAGTTTTCCAAGCAGTTGAACGGTTTTTCCCTGGCAGGATCCTCTACCCTTTCATTTCAGCCAGGGTGGTGGTAGGATGCCTGTTTCTTTGTAACAGCCATAGAACAGTTTCATCCTCTGGAGCCACTTTTTGCTATTTAACCATTCCCCAGTGGAAATATTTTTACTTTGTATCTAGTGATTTATAATAAAACAGTGCTGCAGTAAGTAGTCTTTAGTAATGTTTACACCATTCTGTTTCTTTTCTCTTGATGCTGTATCATGTTACCTTTCAGTGCTGGAGATTGTAAATCTGACCCCAACTTTCCTGAGCTAATCAAGGTTCAGGTTGTTGGCAGGTGCATTGCTTTCTGCAGGATCTGGAGGAGAGTCTGATTCCTCGCTTTTTGGGTTGTTAGCAGAATTCGGTTTTCTGTAGTTATAGGACTGGAATTCCTGTGTATTTACTAGCTATAGACTGGGCACCAGCCATTAGAGGTCACCTGCTTTCTATACCTGTGACTACTTCCTCCATCTTTAGGACTGGCAGCAGTGGGTCACGTCCCTCTCATGCTTCGAATCTTTCCACTTCCTTCTGTCTGATCTAACTAACTTATATGAGGCTTTTAAGGAGTCATGTAAATGAACCAGGTCCACCCAGAGAATCCAGGAGAATATTCCATCTCAACAGCCATCTTCACTTTGCCCTATGAACTAACCTGTTCTCATTCTTTTCTTTTTGTTACTGGGGATTGAATCAAGGGTTACTTTACTATTGACCTACATCACCAGCACCACCTGCTCACTCTTTTTGAGACAGGGTCTTATCAAGTTGCCCAGGCTGGCCTTGAACTTGGAGTTCTCTGTCTCAGTCTCCTGAGTAGCTAAGTTTATGGGCCTGAGCCAACTGCACCCTACTCTAATCCATTTCTTTCTTAAAATTGTTCTACAAACTTAAATTTATAACATTAAACCACTGTTCATCAATACCCAAGAAAAGGGAATACAAAGATTTAAGAATACTTGCTTCTTTACAGAGCACGGTGGCGCATGCCTGTAATCCCAATGACTCGGGAGACTGAGGCAGAAGGATCAAAAGTTCAAAGCCACTCTCAGCAACAGCAAAGCACTAAGCAACTCAGTAAGACCCTATCTCTAAATAAAATACAAAATAGTACTGGGGATGTGGCTTAGCGGTTGAGTGCCTCTGAGTTCAATCCCCAGTACCCCCCAAAAAACAAGAATGCTTGCTTCTTGTCGGGCATGGTAGTGTATACCTATAATCCCAGCAATTTGGGAGGCTGAGGCAGGAGGATTGTGAGTTCAAAGCCAGCCTAAGCAACTTAGTGAGGCCCTAAGCAACTGAGCAAGACCTTGTCTCTAAATAAAATATAAAAAAGAGCTGGGGAAGTGGCTCGGTGGTTAAGTGCCCCTGCATTCAATCCTTGGTACCAAAAAAAAAAAAAAAAAAAAAAAATGTATTCACCTAGCATGTGCAAAACCCTGGTTTCAATCCACATTACCATGGTGGGGAAATGAATATTTGCTTCTCTCTGCATGTGGTGGCAGAAGTAGGATATCCCCACTGTGCTCCTGGCAAAATGATGCTGTCTGAAACAATAGGATTCGGGAGCCCAGGGACCTGGTGCACGGACTTTAGGAATTCCTCAAGTTGCATCGTTTTCTCAGCCATAGTGCCAGACTCCAGAGCATGCTCTTTGCATGATTCTCACATGGGGCTATCCATGGCATTGATTCCCACTAGGCTTCCAGAGCCCACTGTGTTCACTGTTTTCAGAGCCAGCTCATCCATTGCATTTCCAAAATTATGGCTCAGTCTGGGCCAAAGATTGCAACTGCTGGCTATGCTTCCAAGTAGAACACTGTTTTGATCAGCTTTTTCATCACTGTGACCTAAAGACCCAACAAGAACAAATAGAGGGGAGAAAGTGTATTTGGCTCACAGTTTCAGAGGTCTCAGTCCATAGATGGCCAACTCCATAGCTCTGGGTCTGAGATGAGGCAGAGCTTCATGGCAGAAGACTGTGGTGGAGAAAAGCAGCTCAGTATGTGGTAGTCAGGAAACAGAGAGCTCCACTCACGGGGACAGAATGTGAACCCAAAGTGTGCCCCCAGTGACCCACCTCCTGCAGCCACACCCCACCTGCCTGCACTCACCACCCACTTAACCCTCCAAGTGGGTTAAATCCAGTGATTATGGTACAATTTATAATCTGATCACTGCATTTCTGAAAATTTTTACATTGTCATCTCACACATGAGCTTTTGGGGGACACCTCATATATAAACCATAGCAACACAAAAGGATCTCTTAATTTCTGCACCAAAAACACCATGTCCAGCTGGAAATCCTTGGTGTCAGAAGTGGCAACCAAAGAATCTCTCCCACTGGGCCTCTGTAGCACCAGTACTGCTGACGATGTTGGGACCAGCCACCAGAAGGGCACACTGAGCACCTTTCAAAGGACATCTTGTAAGGTTCTTTTTGTTGCTTTGTTTCAATAGATTTTTATAGTCTGGGTCAGGAGAGCGAGTGTGTACTTTCTGTTAGGTGTTAACATGGTCTGAGTGCATTTTGCTGCAGCCTGTTGGTTAGCTCATGATTTCTGTGAGTCACACTTGCCCCACAGGGCCTCAGCTCCTCCCATAGGTGCTCACTGAGGTGTTGGCCAGGGCTGGATTTTATCTGAGGGTCCACTAGAGAAGGTTGCCTTCTAGGCTCAGCTCCTAGTTAGCTGTCAGCCACCCTCAGTTCCTGGCATCTTCATAGGGTGGCTTACTTCACAAAACCAGCCAACTGGAATCCAGTCTCATGAAACAGTCTTGGAAGGGACATGCATCCATATTCTGTTGATCAGAAGCAAGTCCCAGGTCCCATTCACCCTCCAGGGTTTGAGTCCCAGAAGCCAGACCTAGGCCCACTGGTAGGCTCCTGCAGACTGCTCTTTTCTTTTCCAAGCATGTATCTTTTCTTCTGAGGTGATCAGAATCCTTCCTGGGCAGGTGTGGACAAAGCATCTCACCCTCAGGGTAAGGCAAATGAGGACAGAGGGGTTGTGTGGAGGTCCCCCCGAAGCCAGTGGTGAGCCTGTTTGCATGTCCCAGGACCACCTGAGGAAGTGCTGACCTGTTCTGAGCCTCACCTTATAAGTGCAGCATGAAGGCTGGCCCTGGCAAACCTTTAGAGGAGGATTGTGTGTGCCTGACCTCAGAGGGACCTGAGCTGGCATATGAGCCTGCTACGCTCCATACCACCATTCGTGAAAGACTTATTCTTATTGCTAGAGGACCCAGATATTCCTCTTGTGCTCTTTGTCTATCTCTGGACATTTGGTCATAACTACTTTTCTTCCTTAAGAAACAACGCACCAAGGAACAGCAGCCACCTCTCTTGGGGCAACTGCTTTGGACATCGTGTTGGAATCCACTAGTATACACTGCAGCCCATTGTGGGCTCTGCTTTTTGGTAAGCAGAGACCTGCATACAGGCTCCAACAAGTGGCTTGGGGTGACCTTCCATGTGACCCACCTGTCCTCACTTGCCTCACCACAAGGGTGAGGTGTTTGGCCCACACCTGCCCAGGGGAGGCTTCTGCCCTTCTCAGGAGACGAGAGCTGTACAACAGGAGAAACCTGTTGGGGATGAAAATGTTACCTTTCCCCTGGACACTAGCATTCTAGTTTCTGGTGCTTGACTGAAATGTACCCCCTTTTCTCCTTAAGTTTTTTTTTTTTTTTTTTTTTTTTAAATTAACCATTTTCTGTTTATTGTCACAAATTTTAAAAAACCTTCTGTGACTTTTAATTATGTTGGAAAATCGAGGAATAATTACACGTTTATTGTTGCCATTTCTTCCATGAAGACTTGAACCTCAGGCAGAACAAGGCAGCATACGTGAGTTCAGTGTTCAGAGGACTCATTCCTTGCCTGCTGGGTGCAGGTGGGTCTATGCTGAGTCTGGCTCTACAGTGTCATGAGGTTGGAGCAGCCAGCCAGCTTGTGCATAGTGGACAGATGTCTGTTCTAATTAATTGATTTATATACCCAGAGTAAAACTGATTGAGCAGATCAGAACTAAGCTGACCTCTGAGAGTTTTCAGTTCTCCTTTTTTATAGGTTTGTTATTCCTCTCCTGAGTACTTTGTGATTCTCTTGGTGTGTACTGTCTCGATTCTCACAGACCTGCTGGCATCAGTGGAGCCCTCTGAAGAAAGGCAAGTGGAGGTGGAAGGTGTGCTCTGTGCCTTGTTCTGGGTCTGTCAGACAGTTCCTGGCAGAAAGACTGTGCCAGTTATTCACCATGTTCTGCAGGAAAGAGGCTGCCTGCAGCAGATTGTCACTCCAGTGGCCCTCACGGGCCCCAAACCATCCTTCCTCCTGTGCTTCTCCAGGAACTGTGCATACAGCTCTTGAGAAAACAGGGCTCCATGAGCAGGAGTGTACATGCTATTCAGCTCTCCAAATTGCCATTGAAAACAGTCACATTCAAGAGAAAATTGGCACTTCATTTATCTTTTTTTTGACTATTCCTCCATTGCCCTTCTGGTTGGTATTATGAAGTATTCCTTCAAAGAGCAACTGGGTCAACAGCCTGGTGATTTCGATGCTCCTGCCCACCTGGCCTCCCTCAGGCTTCTCCAGGAGTAGCCCCAGAGCTGCCGTGTGCTTGCCCCTCACCTTTCTGTTGCTTGTCCTCAATCACTCCCAAAGGGCTGCACATGGGGACTGGCAGAGTAGGGAGGCCTGGGAGGCCTGGGCACCAGCTTCATGTCCCCTGTATGTGACCCTAGCCCAGGCCCAGGGCCCTTCCTAGACAGTGGCTCACATCCTCCCCTTCATTGTCCTGCAGCAGAATGCAGACAGCATAATTCTGTTAACATGCACAACTGAACTTGCCTATGTACACACACATCTGTAATGCAGAGCAGAAAGAAAAGGGATACAATTTGTGATGGAATCGTTTGTATCAAGTGTGAGAAGGGGGCAGGCAAAGTACATCTGGTGCCATGTTACATGGAATTTTCTTTCCCTAGAATAGTGAGCAGCTCTTGGCAAAATCCTGAGCAAGATTCATTCTCTCATGACTATGTAGCAGTGGCATTCCCTGGGAAACACAGTGTCAGCATAGGACAGAGTCAGGTCTCACTAGACCCTGGGCACAGGCTCTCCCTGTATGAAAACTTGACTAAGTGTCTGCACATTTGTGTGTCTCAGGACAGTTCCTCATGGTACAGAACAGTCATATACATGGTGGTTCAGCTGGTGTCTCTTACCCATGCCTCCTGATCTTGTGACAGCCAAAAGCTATTCCACAGATTCCAGACACCCCCTTGGGGTATGCAGCTCCCACAGGAGCCCTTGCTGTAGCTCATGGTCTGGGCAATAATCAGTCTTGATTACCATCAGCTTCCAGAATGGTGCTGGTATATAGTAGAAATTTAAGACTCTTGTGTGTAGTGAATTGCCACTCCTTCAAAAACCCCCTTAAGTGACAGGAAAGACATTTTTAAAATACAGAAGTCTATAAGGTAAGAAAGGTTGGGAAACAGGGTGTGCAGCCGTGGATGAGTGACGGCTGCACAGAACCTCCTGTACTCAGCATGGAGATGGGCTGCTCAGGGCAGGTGTGGGAAGCGGGCAGGGGACACGTGAGCCATGGATGCCAGACACTACCAGGGATGGTGAGGGTGGGGAAAGCACGGAGCTAGAAGCAGCCTGAGCCCATGTCAGTTCTGAACAGAGGCCCTGCACCCCACCCCAGCACTGGTGGGCAAGAGCTCATGGCAGGAGTCTTCACTGCACAACCATTAGTTAAGAGAGGTTAGTCAAGAGAGCCCCAGCAGTTCTCCTGTGAGCATCCAGTTCCCAAGCCAGAGCCACAGAGCTTCCCACAGCTTCTCAGGGTCACTCCTGAGGGGTGAAGGGACAGCCAAGGTCACCAAAATGTGAGGACAGACTAAAGCAGAGAGACAAAAGGACCTTTGAGAGCACATCTCATCACTAGTGTGCTAGAGTGACTGCCTTCAAGAAGAGGAACAAGAATGCTGTCAGGAGGACCCCCAGACTCCACAGAGCTTCTGGAAGTTGCAAATCAGCAGAAATATTTAAAACCATCGTAGAAGGGCTATAAAAACAGTTGAAAACAGAACAAAAAGACAGAGGGGAAAGATCAGATACACCCAGGCAGTTATCCCAGAGGTCGTTCTGGCCAGCACAGGTCAAGATGATGGACAGCAGCTGGGCATGTGGAGGGTTAAACTGATGAATATGAGCATGCAGGGTCACCCAGCACCAGAGGTGTAGGAGACTGCATAGAGCACTAGGCAGAGGTTGTCCTAAGAGCTGTTAAGAAAAAGGCCCTGGTGGAGGATGGAAGATCAGATGGCCTCTCTGGGAGTCACCAAGCCCTGGCAGGGCTTGGGAATAACTTTTCAGGATTTAGGCTCATGTAATTTTGGACAAGGAGGTTGCAGCCATGTGGTAGATAGAGCCAGGAACTTTGGCTGATGACCTCGTTCTCAGGAGTGAGGCGGTGTTCCCACTTCTCTGCGTCAGTTTCTTGTCCGCCGTCTTGTGGTGATGGTGTTTATGGAGTCCTGTAAATGTATGTGCTGGTGCAGGTCTGCCAAGAGGCAACGCCTCACCAGGATCAGGTGAGCTAGAGGGCCACTGGGGTGGAGCCGAACTGGTGATGAGGTCTGCAGATCCAGCAGGTGGCATTGAGGGATCTTGACCGGCCCTAGTGGCCAGAGCCCCTGGTACTGCGTGAGCCCTTAGCACAGACCAGCTGGAGGCCCCCTCTCAGGGGCCTTAACTTTTTAACTGAATGGTATATTATCTGATCTCCTTAAAAATAAAATGATTTTCAGGCAGAAGGACAAAAAAGTGGCACAAGAGAGAATGCTAGCATGCATGGACCTCTGTGTGGGTGACATCCAGAATCCTGCTGCTTTTGGCTTTTCCTGGAGCCCCAGCAGGTCTGCTGGCCTGTGCCCACCACAGCCCACCATAGTCCTGGCACCCGGGCTCCACACCTTGTTGCAAGTCTTTGTTCTGCCTCCAGCAGCTGTGCTCTTCCATCCTCTGTGCCCCCCACCCTCCCTGGCCAAGGGCTCCCTTCCTGGTTGTCCTGGCATAGCCCTGCTAAGTGGACTTTCATTAGCCCTCTGGGTTCTGCCTTTCCTACTGGACTTCCTGTGGCCACCAATGCACTGTCCCCTCAGGGGCATGCAGTGAGCATTGAAAATACTGCAGACCAAAGACTGAGACACTAAAAGTGCCTGGTGCTGCTGGTAGGAAAGGCCAGGTGTTTGATGGAAGGTCAGGAGACCCTGATTCCTTCCGTAGCTGTGAGCCTTCACTTGGCAAGCTGGAGATAGGACTAGGGGAAGCTGACGTTAGGTTCTACAGGGTTGAAAAAAGATGCTTTCAGAGTGAGGAGAACTAGCCTGTCTTCCTGGGCTTTGTAAAGAAGGGAAGGGCTGGTGAGAGCTGATGGCAAAGCCACCTGCCTCTGGTCACCTACTGCTGGTCCCTGAGTCACAGAGACCCAGAGATGTGGACATCCATGCAACTTATCCTGTATGTGTATCCGGTGCACATAACACTGGTGCAGGGCTCGCCTGGTCATCATGAGTTGCCCACGGATCTGGGCTGGCTTCTATAGCCAAGTTTTGTTCTGACTGGTTGTGCCATGTTGTGCAAGTTTTAACTTTTTTGTTTTGGAATGGGTTTGACGCTGTTGCCCAGATTGGTTGTGTGCTCCTGGACTTCCACCTCAGCCTCTCTAGTGCTGGGACCATAGGCACCTGCCACCAGGCCTGGAATAGAACTCCTGATCTATTCATCTATTCAATCTATACCTGTTTTTATTTTTATTTTTAGTGCTAGGGATTGAACCCAGGGCCTCATGCATGCTGAGCACATGCTCTACCCCTAGGTTACAATCCCAGCCTCGCCTTTTTTGTTTTTGAGGGTTTTTTTAATGTGAGTACTGGGGATGGAATCCAGGGGTGTTCTACCTCTGAGGTACATCCGAGCCCTTTTGATTTTATTTTGAGACAAAGTCTTGCTAAATTGCCCAGGCTGGCCTTGAATTTGTGATCCTCCTGCCTCAGCCTCCCAAGTTGCTGGGATTACAGGTGTGCCTCACCATGCCTGGCCACACCATCATTTTTCAAAAAGGAACTGAACATTTAAAAATTGATGGGGTGTTGAAGGGTGATTGAGTTGTCAAGGCTGGTTTATCCCTCCTGGCCTACAACCCAGTTCTATGACAGGGAGATGCTGTATTTCCAAGGGAAGGCCACTCTTTGTAATTGGTATGGGTGTGGGAGGTGGAGGGGAGAGGACAAACCAAGCTTGAAGAACGTACTTGATATTTTTTGATATCCATGACCAAATTTCCCAAGTAAAAGTGCTGATCCAGGAATCTGCCCTAGTCTCAGCTGGTTCATGAACCAGTCCCAGCTGGACCCTGCTGTCTGCTTTGGACCTGTTGCCCTTTTACCTTAGTGAAGATCCTGCTGGGTCCATGCCACCTGGCCTTCCTGTGCCCTTGAGACTGTGCGTACCCTTCCCTTGGGATCCACACTTGCTCTGGAGCTGCATCCTGGGACCTGGTGGCCTTGGGTTGCCAGTGATGAGGCCCTTGGTAGACTATGCTCAGAGGAGCGGCCACTGGGGAGTCTCATCCATTTCCAACAGTGACCTGTTATGAGTCTAGATCATTCCTCACCAGTGTTTACTGAGTGCCGTGTTGCCTGAGAGTGTAGGACCGTTGGGTGTATGTGCTGCAGACAGGTGGCCAGGGAGCAGGCACTCCCTTCCTCTTCAGTAGCCCGCTTCTAAGTGCTGGGACCTGATCCCCAGGCCACAGGATCTCTGTCCCAGAAGAACTGTCCCAGACCCTCAAGGGGCTGGGATCCCTCCATCCTCTGCCTGCTGTGAGACTGGTAAATGCATCAGGTTCCCAAAGAGCCCAGCTCAGGTCTTTATTTCCAGTAGTGGTGATAGGTGAGGCATCCACACAGCTCTTTGTACCACGGGTCTCTTGGGACAAGTGTGGTCTCTTCCTCGTCCTTTCCTGGGTGCCCAGAGCTCTCCTGCAGCAACCTTGGCTCTCTGGCCAGACATGAAGCCACAGCACCCTCTAGGGGTGACTTGGCAGCAGGGCAGCATCTTTCCTGGGGGGACAGGTGGTAACTCTGGTCTCAGGGAGGCACCTCAAAATCAACTGTTTGCAATGCTGTCCCTGATGGGCCTCTGGCACTGCAGCTGCCGGCACTGAGCTTCCTGTAGGACAGAATTCCAGAAGTTTCCACCAGAAAAGCAGAGGGAATGTTGGGGAGAAAGGGGTGCAAGAGGACTTTGACCAGACCTGGGCAGATATTTCCCTGAGGGTGCTCTCACTTTTCTTGGTGTGGATGCCTGAGAGATCTAATGTCTCAGTTGTGTTGGGGCACAGTGGCATGTGCATCCTTGCTCTGTCAGCAGTTGTACTGCAGTCCCTGGTGTGTGGAAGACCCTATTCTCCATACCCTTGCCACATTGGCCATCTGTTTCTTTCTTTTTCTTTTTTTGTTTGATACTGGGGATTTAAGGGTGTTTAACCACTGAACCACATCCCAACTCTTTTTATTTTTTGTTTTGAGACAGGGTCTTGCTAAGTTGCTGAGGCTGGCCTTGAACTCATGATCTGCCTGCCTCAGACTCCCAAGCTGCTGGGATTGCAGACATACATCTGTTTTTGAACCTTGCCACCCTCTAGTAATGGAGGAGCATCATGGTTCTGATTCACTTTTCCTTTTGACAGACGGTATTCAGCATGGGTTTTGTTTTTTGGGTTTTTTTTGCTGTTTTTTATTGTTGCACATGACGGTAGAATGTATTTTGACATATCATATATACATGGGGCTTAGCTTTCCATCTTGTGGTTGTACATGATATGGAGTTACACTGGTCGTGTATTCATATATGAACATAGGAAAGCTATGTCTGATTCATTCTACTGTCTCATCCTGGTTTCTTGTGCTTGTTGGCCATTAATGTATCTTCTTTGGGGAAGTGTCTATTGAAGCCTTTGCCCATTTATAATCAGGTTGAGTTGAAGATGTTATTTATAGAACTCTCAATTCTTAACAAAATACATGATTTATGAATATTTTCTTTCATTCTGTGGGCTCCATTTTTCTTTCTGCTGATACCCTTTTTTAAAAAATTTGTTCTAATTAGTTATGCATGACAGTACAATGCACTATGACACATCATACATAAATGGCGTATCATTTCTTATTCTTCTGGTTGTACATGATGTAGAATCACACAAGTCGTGTAGTCATATATATACATAGGTGATAATGTCTGATTGATTCTATTGTCCTTCCTACCCCCATACCCTCTCCCCTCCCTTCACTTCCTTCTACCTCAAGTAATTCTGTTTTTCCCTAGCCACCACCCCCATTGTGAATTAGCATCCACATATCAGAGAAAACGCTTGGTCTTTGGTTTTGGGGAATTGGCTTATTTTGCTCAGCATGATATTCTTCAGTTCCTCCATTTACTGGCAAATGCCATAATTTCATTCTTCTTTAAGGTCTAGTGATAGTCCATTGTGTGTATGTACCACATTTTTTTTTTTTTTTTTATCCATTCATCTAATGAAGGACAACTAGGTTGGTTCCATGGTTTAGCTATGGTGACTTGAGCTGCTATAACACTGATCTGGCTCCAACACTGAAATATGCTAATTTTAAGTCCTTTGGATATAAATCGAGAAGTGGGATAGCTGGGTCAGATTATCCAAAGGACTTAAAACTAGGGTGGTTCCATTCCAAGATAAGAAGAATCTCCATATCACTTTCCATAATGGTTACACCAATTTGCAGTCTCACCAGCAATGTATGAGTGTACCTTTTTCCCCACATCCTCACCAACATTTATTGTTGCTTGAATTCTTGATAATTGCCTTTCTGGCTGGAGTGGGTTGAAATTTTAGAGTAGTTTTGATTTGCTTTTCTCTAATTGCTAGAGATGTCAAACATTTTTCATGTTTGTTGATTAATTGTATTTCTTCTGTGAAGTGTCTGTTCAGTTCCTTATCCCATTTATCAATTGGGTTATTTGGTTTTTTTTTTTTTTTTTTTTTTTTTTTTTGGTGTTAAGTTTTTTGAGTTCTTTATATATCCTGGAGATTAGTGATCTATCTGAGGTGCATGTGGTAAAGATTTTCTCCCATTCTGTAGGCTCTCTCTTCATGTTATTGATTGTTTCCTTTGCTGAGAAGAAGCATTCCCTCTAAAAACTGGAGCAAGACAAGGATGCCCTTCTTTCACCACTTCTATTCAACATCATCCTTGAAACTCTAGCCAGAGCAATTAGACAGGAGAGGGAAATTAAATCAATATGAATAGGAAAAGAAGAACTCAAATTATCACTATTTGCTGATGGCATGATTTTATATTTAGAAGATCAAAAAAATTCCACCAGAAAGCTTCTAGAACTTATAAATGAATTCAGCAAAGTAGTAGGATATAAAATCAACACTCATAAATCAAATGCATTCTTATACATCAGTGATGAATCTACTGAAAGAGAAATTTGGAAAACTACCCCATTCACAACAGCCTGAAGCCAGGCACAGTGGCACACGCCTGTAATCCCAGCGGCTCGGGAGGCTAAGACAGGAGCATCACGAGTTCAAAGCCAGCCTCAGCAAAAGCAAGGTGCTAAGCAACTCATGAGACCCTGTCTTAAATAAAATACAAAATAGGGCTGGGGATGTGGCTCAGTGGTCAAGTGCCCCTGAGTTCAATCCCCAGTACCACCCCCCCGCCCTGCAATAAATAAAAATAAAATACTTGGGAATCAGTCTAACAAAAGAGGTGAAAAACCTCTACAAGGAAAACTAAATAACACTAAAGAAAGAAAGTGAAGAAGACCTTAGAAAATGGAAAGACCTCCCATGCTCCTGGATAGGCAGAATTAATATTGTCAAAATGACCATACTACCAAAAGTGTTATACAGATTTAATGCAATTCCTATTAAAATCCCAATGACATTCTTTATAGAACTAAAAAGAGCAATCATGAAATTCATTTGGAAAAATAAGAGAACCAGAATACAAAGCAATCCTTTAGCAAGAAGAGTGAAGCAGGAAGCATCACAATACCAGATCTTAAACTTTACTACACAGCCATAGTAACAAAAACGTTGCGTATTGGCACAAAAACAGACATGCAGACCAATGGTACCAAATAGAAGACACAGAGACAAACCACATGCATACGGTTATGTCATATAGACAAAGATGCTAAAAACATTTGCTGGAGAAAAGATAGCCTATTCAACAAATGGTGCTGAGATAATTGGAAATCCACATGTAACAGAATGAGATTAAACCCCTATCTCTCACCCTGCACCAAACTCAACTCAGAGTGAACCAAAGACTTAGGCACTAGAACAGAGACCCTGCACCTAACAGAAGAAAAAAAGCAGGCTCAATCTTCATCATAGGACCTGACTTCCTTAAGAAGACCCTAAAGTGCAAGAAGTAAAATCAAGAATCAGTAAATGAGATGGATTCAGACTAAAAAGCTGCTTCTTCTGGTGATACTCTTGATGCCTGAGAACCAGGTTTTGATGTACAGTTACTAGTTTGCTAGGCTGACAGATGCCTGAAAGGAGCTCCTGACACCTAAGGAGGGTGCCATGTGGTCTGCCTGCCTGGCAGGTGTGCACGCGCGCACGCACACACACACACACACACACACACACACACACACACAGTCATGCATAGACACATACAGAGACACACACAGAAAAACAGACACACAGAGACACACCGAGATATATAGAGACATGTACAGAGATGTGCAGACCCACAAAACAGAAACACACACAGATGTAGAGATATGCAGAGACACAGAACACAGATATAGAGACAGACACACAGAGACACACACAACTTTGTTTGAGAGTGACTGACGTATGTTTAAAATGCCCATTCCCAACCCTCTTGGAGCAAGAGTTATAAAAAGTGAGAACCTGCCAAACACAGTGGTGCATGCCTCTAATCTCAGTGACTTGGGAGGCTGAGGCAGGAGGATCACAAGTTTGAGGTTAGCCCAGCAAGTTACTGAGATCCTGTCTCAAAATAAAAAAGGCTGGGGGTGTGGCTCAGTGATAATGCACCCTGGGTTCAGTTCCTTGTACTTAAGGCTTATGTGATACACCCAAGACTTGTGTGAATGGGGACTGAGCACTGCGGGCAAGAGCCGTGGACAGGCTCATGTTGCCTGAATATTAAGTGTCTATGTGACCTGCTCCCATTGACTTCTCTGGTACTGACTTTTCACACATCAGGTCATTTTTTATTTATTTACTTATTTTTTAAAAACAACTCAAGGGCTGGGGTATAGCTCAGTTGGTAGAGTGCTTGCCTCACAAGCACAAGGCCCTGGGTTCCCAATCCCCAGTGCCACAAAAAAAAAAAAAAAAAACTCCAGACATAGCAAGCGTAGGTCCTCTGGATAGCTCTCCAAAGAAACGGCACTTTAGCTGATGTGGTGGTGCACAGGTGTATTCACAGACACTTGGGAGGCTGAGGCAGGAGAGGGTCTCAAGCTCAAGAGAGGTCCCGACTCAAAATCAGAAGTGCTGGGATGTAGGTTCGTGTACTGTACACACAAAAAGAAGGAAGGGAGGGAGGAAGGAAGGAAGGGGACGGGAAGGAAACAACATCTTCAAAATCACCTCGCGCTTGAGAATGCTCCAGTTTTCAGTTCCTGGGGCCTCAGTGGGCCTTTGAGAGTGCAACTTCAGAACCCACATGTAGTAGGTCAGAGTGGAATTGAGCCGTGTCCTTTTTGCCTGCTGGGTTCAGAGCCCCTGGAGAGCTGGTTGGCCAGCATGCAGCCATTGCCCTGTCCTGATCTCAGCACTTGCCTTGTCCTGTGACTGTTGTGTACAGGTGGGCTGGCCTGGGGCCATAGGGAGTACCCCTGCTCTGTTCCCCAGCAGATTGCAGGGAGAAACTTTTCTCTACTTTGCAGCACAGGCTTGGTTGAGGAGTCTGAGCTCTGGGGAGGCTGATCATTGATGGTTGCCTCACCCCTGTGCTTCCTCACAGGGATCGACTACAAGACAACCACCATCCTGCTGGACGGGCGGCGTGTCAAGCTGGAGCTCTGGTGAGTTGGGGTGTCTAGTGGAGACGGGGGAGCTGTGGGAGAAAGCAGGAGGGTACCTTCTTCACATCCCGCTTGTACTTGCCATTTAAACAAACCCTGCTCACACAGGGAGTGGATTCTGTTCCGAGGGGAAATAGGAGGTCTGGGGCAGTTTGTCCTAACAGTGCCCATGCCCTCTGTGCTCAAATAGACTTGTTTCCACAGTGGCCTCAGCCTCCTCTGGGCCTTTTCCTGGGCTGCACATTAAATAACACATCCCAGGGGCTGGGGTTGTGGCTCAGTGGTAGAGCGCTTGTCTAGCATGTATGAGGCACTGGATTCCATTTTCAGCGTCACATATAAGTAAATAAAATAAAGGTCCATTAACAACTAAAAAAATATTTAAAAAAAAAAATAAAAAGAAGAAGAACATCTCCCAGAACTTCAAAGTCTGCAGCATCAGTTTCACAGGTCTGGGGTTCTCCAGTCCCCAGACCTGTGTGGGATTCATTGAGCAGGTGGACAGGAACTGCCCTCTCTGTTGTCTGCCTGCGTGGTATCACTCACTGGTGCACAGTTGGCACCTTACTGGCACACCCCATCTGCGCCTGCTCTGGCTCCCCTCGCTTGACCTCTCTAGGACATCCAGAGTAAGCTGCTGAGCCAGAGCAGAGGACATGAGTCCCTCACCCAGGTCCTCTGATCTCCCTGTGTGTTTCAGGGACACTTCGGGCCAGGGCCGGTTCTGCACCATCTTCAGGTCCTACTCCAGGGGCGCACAGGTAAGACCAGTAACACTCTCTTGCTGCTTTTCAGAGGTTTCTTATGACCCTTTCTGATTAGGCAGCTGTCCTGTCTAGTGTCCAAAGCACATTATTCCTTTTTAAGGTTTTTGACACATGAACATCAGGCTTTCCCGGATGGCCTGTCTCTGGAGAATGCGTCCTCCTATGGCCTGTCGGAGCTTGGGAGACTCCCCACAATGTTCAACTGTGTTCAGTGCACCTGCTGTCAGTGTCCCTTTACAGCACATTGCTGTCCTCAAGCTGTGGCCAGTGACATCTGCCTGGTGCCATGGAATGTGCTCTGAGCATAGCACAACTGCCACAGCACCCTCCCTGAGCTGTTGAAATACATTAGCTGAGTGTGATGGCATGCACCTGTAATCCCAGCTACTCTGGAGGCTGAGGCTGGAGGCCATGTGTTGGAGAGTTGGAGGCCACCCTGGGTAACATTGGGGGAAAAAAAAACACTATACATCTTTTACATTTTTAAAAAATTTAACCCAGAGTACTTTACCACTGAGCTACATTCCTACCCCTTTTTGTTTATTTTGAGACAGGGTCTCACTAAGTTTCTTAGGGCCTTGCTAGATTGCTGAGGCTGACCTTGATCTTGTAATCCTCCTTCTCAAACTCCCAAGCCACTGGGATTACAGGCATGCGCTATTGTGCCCAGCTTTTACATGTATTTTTAAAAATATTTTATTCGGGGTTGAGGTTGTGGCTCAGTGGTAAAGTGCTTGCCTACTATGTGCAAGGCCCTGGGTTCAATCCCTAGTACTGCAAAAAAAATAATAATAATAATAAAATCTGGCATAGTGGCACACGCCTATAATCCTACAGATTTAGGAGACTGAGACAGGAAGATCACAAGTTCAAGACCAGCCTGAGCAACTTAGTAAGACTCTCTCTCAAAAAAGAAGGACTGGGGATGTGGCTCAATGGTAGAGTACCTCTAGGTTCAATCCCCAGTACCAAAAAAAAAAATTATTGTTTTCCATTTGTTTGTCAGCATTTCCTAGTTTTTCTACAATAAACACGTATAATTTTGCAATAGAACTGTACAGTGAAGGGAACAGTTACCTTGGGTGGGGCATAAAGAGTTACTGGGACGTCATGAAAAGGCAGTTGGAATAAGCCTGGCGGGGCTCACCTGTGGTGTTCCACTCTACAGCCATGGCAGGGGCATAACAAGGAACAGACCCCGGTAGCTCGGTGTGTGGGAACTGAGAAAGGGCCTACTGAGCTCTGCCTCTGGGAAGCAGAGCATGTATCATCCTTTCTGAGTTCTTTCCAAAGTGCACAGGACAGTGGGTGGGTTTGGGTTTGCTCTGTTACTTCTGGGAGTTCTCAGGTACTGTATCCTGGCTAAGGAGTGATGGCAAACCCTGAGTGCACATCTAGGACTCAGGTGGGGAGTGCCAGGGGCTTCCTGGTGGCTTGCCCCAGGAGCAGCCCTGAGCCTGCCCTGGCACTGCCCTGTCCTCCTGTGTGTCCTGCTTGGGGAACAGCAGTGAGGTGATGGGGTCTCTTGAGTCAGTGCAGCAGTGTTTCTGTGTGCAGTCCCTGATGGCATGCACCATCCTTCCAGATCAAGTGATGTCATTCTCCTACTCTCTCGTAGGCCAGAGAGGCCTTGTGGGTCCCTCCGGGCCTGGGTCTTGAGGATGGCACCAACAGAGGCCCCTGGCCACTGTCCTCTTTGTTACCTATCATGTACAGCACTGTCTTGTGGCTCCTACAAAATCCCTTCACTTTTCACCAAGGAGCCACAGGCTGTTCTCGCTGGTACCTCTGGGCCAAGTGCACATCTTTTCTGTGGTTGAGGTCAGAGGTGGCTTCTCGAGGCCCCACAGGTTGGTGCTACCCACTTGGGGAGTAAGCTGGTCACCCTGGCGTGAGATACTGGGGCAGGGGCAGGTGGGCCTGGCTGTGCCAGTGAGAGGAGCTGTCCTGTTCTGTTGAGGGCTCAGGGAGCTGGCTTAGAACCAGCTGGTGTGGTAGTGATGGGTTCCTCAAGGTAGAAGAGGGCTTCATATGGAAAGCAATGCAACATGACTGCTGAGGACAGCGCCACTTGGCACCTGGCTGTGGGTGGCATGTGTTGGAGTACAGTGTGGCACTTGTTCCCTGCTCTTGATGCATCTGTGACTTCTGGGAAGAGCCTGGCGCTGGGGAAACAGGCAGGAGGGTTTCACTTTGGCTTTTGTTTATTTGTTTTGTGGTGATGGAGGTTGAACCCAGGGCCTTACGCATGCCAGGCAAGGGCTCTACCCAAGCTTCACCCCACCCTCCAGCCTGCCAAATACTAATCTTTTTTTTTTTTTTTTTTTTTAAAATAAAATCTGGCTCTGTTTTCCAGGCTGGCCTCAAACTCCGGGGCTCAAGAGGTCCTCCTGCCCCAGCCTCTTGAGTTGTGCTACTACAGGTCACACCTGGCTAAGTTTTGTTTTTAACCAAGGTACCTCTCCATCTCAATTGGAGTGGTGATTATGTAGGTCCATGTATTTGTCAGAAGCTTATCAGCATAGCTGTACCTCCTGCCTGTGTGTTTCTGGCATGTGGGCTAGAGTCACAACAGAAGGCACCCCTACTTGGCCCCAACTGTCCCACTTCCAGGAGTCTATCGTGGAGGCAGGCTGATTGAGAGCAGGGGCACTCTGAGGGTCTTTGCAGCAGGTTGTTCCAAAGGCAGCGTCTGCTGCTGCGAAGGGCTCCTGTCAGGGAGGTGGGTCTGAGCTCCTGGAGGACACACCCTGTGTGTGAGCAGTGAGCCAGGAGGTACGGGGACCTTCAGGGGACTGGAGGAGAGCACACCTGCATGTACCTAAGCCCGAGAATACTAATTAGTTTTTAAAAAAGCTTAGATTACAGTCATTGCTAAAAAGGCAAAAGGTAGTGAAATAATCTGTTTTCCTCTTGTTCTGGCTCTTTGGGACACAGGAGTGGGCTGGGATTCCTTTGGGATTGATTCTGGTAAAAAAGGAATCTCATTTTGGTTTCTTAGCTATCCTGCTCTGGTTCATCCCAGATAGTTTTCCCAGGCAAATCCATCGTTGCTGTGGTCCCTCTGCCTATGCTGTGATGAGTGCTGGCCTTGTCTTTGTGACCTTCCACTCTGCCTCTTCAGCTCATAACCCTGACTGATTTAATTTAGGCAGTACCATAAATGGCCTGCCTGCTTAGGGCACACCAGAGGAGAGCTGGGACTGTTGGCATTAGCCAGGAGGGGTGGCCAGGGCTCCAGACCACCTCAGGGCACAGTGGAAGCTGGGGCCAGCCCATCCAGCCCCCATGAGCCTTCTGCTCACTCCTTTAAAATGTGACACATAACGGGCCAACATAAGAAAGAAAGTGGAAACCACCTGCCACCTAGACTTCTTTGTGCAGTGTGTGTGTGTCCTCATTCTTTAAGATATGGTGCTTTGCCAGGCACTGTGGCCACACCTGTGACCCCAGCGACTTGGGAGGCTGAGGTAGGAGGACTATGAGTTCCAGGCCAGCATGGGCAACTCAGTGAGGCTCTAAGGACTTAGCAGGAGGCCTGTCTCAAAATAAAAAGGGCTGGGATGTGGCTCAGTGGTAAAGAATCCATAGGCTCAATTCCTAGTACCAAAAAAAAAAAAAAAAAAAAATGGTCATACTGTGCATAGCACTTGGTCTCTGTCTCATCTCGCAGCCCTGTGTCTGTGACCTCTGAGCTCACCTGTGAAGTGCACTTCTGTTCTTTTCATTTCCTGAGGGATCCTGCCTTTTCTCGTTGGCTCTCCCAGTGAGCGCCACCTGCCGTCTAGTTATTCCTGCTTCTCAGCAGTGCTAGGCTGTCCCCTGGGAGGGGGGTCTTTGGGCTCGGACGTGGGCTGCCACATTGGAGGGCTTGCTGCCATGCTTCAGGGGGCACTGACCCCCAAGCCTCCCTTCCCCTCACAGCAAACAAGAGGCTGGGGTTCCTGTGCCTGAGCAGCAGGGCTCACACCTATGTGTTCATTTATGATGAATCCCCCAGTTTTTGCTCACCCAACTGGCTATGTTGGTCAGTTTTCATAGTGGTGCCTGGCCTTGGGGGTTTCCCCTCTGGGCTTGAGGGGTTCCTCCTGGATGCAGCTGCGGCCCTGTTCTGAGTTAGGCCTGCTATCTAAAGGGTGGGGCCTTTGTCTTAAGGAGACCTGGAGTCACGTGTGTATTGCAGAAATGGTAGAGTGTTTTGGAGGGGAGGCCTCTGAGTCCTGGCCCTGAGGTGCACACTGCCCTCGCCTTCACTCTCAGCCCTTGCCTGTCCTCTGCCATGTGCAGCTCCGTGGCTCTCTGGGTGGATTCAGAGAGCTGCTGAACACTGTGGTGGCTGGGGCGCCTGCTGGAGAGCCATAAGGGTGTCACTGTTGAGATACTCAGGGTGGATGGAGACAGCCTAGAGCTGTGCTCCTAGTAATTGGTCTCTAAGGGATGTGGTGGGAAAGACCTAGTAGCAAATCCTGCTCAGCCTTCATGAAACCTGCTCCCATAGCGACTAACATCCTGCTCTGTGCATTTCTGGCTGGAAGACTCAGAGATGCCTCTGTTCAGCTCTGCTCAGCTCTGCCCCAGCTACCTCTGGGGCAGAGTCCACTGTTGGACTGACCACAGGACACTCAGCTCTCATCCTGCAGCTTTGCAGCCACACAGCCCAGACCTGGGTGTGTGCAGCTTAGCTTCTGTGATGTTTGAATGGTTTCAGAGTAATGCCAGTGCTGTGCCTGGAGAGCAGAAGTCGAAGACAACTCAGGGGCGGGAGGTAGCAGGCTCTGAGACAACCCCTCTTATAGAAGGTCCCCTCCCCACCACCCCACTGTGGTGGGCAGCAGACACATTTCCCATCTGACATTCATGCTAGTAACCCACAAAGTCTGCTGTGCCAGTGTTCCTGGGCCTGGGCTTGGCTGTGGCTATAGGTGACCTCTGTGTGTCTCCCTTGCAGGGGATCCTTCTGGTGTATGACATCACCAACCGCTGGTCCTTTGATGGCATTGACCGGTGGATCAAAGAGATTGATGAGGTAGGTGAGGGTCAACCCTGCAGGGGAAGGCACAGGACTAGGCTGTGCCTGAGTGTACTGCCTGCTATGACCTCTCCATAGCGTGGGGATGGTCAGGGGGCACTGCTCAAGACTGAGGGGTGGGCATGTCCCACAATTTGCCTCTTAATTCTGTATCCTTTCCCCTACCAAGCATGCACCTGGAGTCCCCCGGATCCTGGTTGGGAACCGGCTGCATCTGGCTTTCAAGCGGCAAGTCCCAACTGAGCAGGCCCGTGCCTACGCGGAGAAGAACTGCATGACGTTCTTTGAGGTCAGCCCCCTGTGCAACTTCAACGTCATTGAATCCTTCACCGAACTCTCACGCATTGTGCTTATGCGGCATGGAATGGAGAAGATCTGGAGGCCCAATCGAGGTGGGTGGGGATGTGGGGGGTGGAGCTGAGAATGCTCCGGTAAAAGGGAAGTGTCCTCTAGAGCTGCAGTCCCCTTGTGCTGCACAGGGTGAGCAGGTCTGCATGTGGGATGCCTCTGTTGGCTCTGGAGTCAGGACCTTAAGGCCGGTGGCTACAGAGGCCATCCCAACAGCTTTGCAGTGTTCTGTCTGCCCTATTCCATACCTTAGCCAGAAGCCACAGGAGCTGGGGCCATTAATTGGTGCTTCCTGGCAGCTGGCTGCTGAACAGAGGGGTGGTCACAGTGGAGCCCAGGCCCCTCCCTTTACAGGAAACATAGAGAGCCTTGTACCCTGGGCCTACCCTGCCACCGGGAGCACCTGCAGACTGTGCAGACCTCAGCCGGGTACAGCCGGAGCCATGGGAGGGGCTGCAGAGAGGTACTCCAAGAGCAAGTCGGCCCCCTGCCCCACCTGGGTCCTAGAGCGCCGATCTGGAAGCAGCACCTTGCAGTGCATTCCAATCTAGGAAAGAAGGCAGGAGGGAGCCACTCAGCGCACAGTGTCTGTGCTGGGTGGCTGGGGGCAGAGCCCTGTCCTGGCTGGGAGAGGGCAGCTCCTCAGCACCTGCCCTGGTGGGCCTCACCTGGCCTCCATTGATTCCCCACAGTGTTCAGCCTGCAGGACCTCTGCTGCCGTGCCATCGTCTCCTGCACCCCAGTGCACCTCATCGACAAGCTTCCACTGCCCGTCACCATCAAGAGCCACCTCAAGTCCTTCTCCATGGCCAATGGCATGAATGCTGTCATGATGCATGGCCGCTCCTACTCCCTGGCCAGTGGGGCTGGGGGCAGCAGCAGCAAGGGCAACAGTCTCAAGAGGTCCAAGTCCATCCGCCCCCCCCAGAGCCCTCCCCAGAACTGCTCTCGGAGCAACTGCAAGATCTCCTAGCAGGCAGCAGGCACCACTCTGCAGACTCGGGGAGGCTCAGCGATGGAAGAGCGCTCCTGGGCAGGAAGACTTGGCCACACAGCCTGTTTCAGAGCGTCAGGTTCTCCTCCACACCCGGCTAGGTGGAGGGGGAGCATGCAGGGGAGAGCACACTCCATGGACGGGGCTCAGGGGTCTTTGGGCAGCTGGGCTGCTGGTGCTACGGAGACCCTGATCTGAATCAACCCCAGATTCCAGGCTGCCTGGGCTTGGACCAGGAGGGAGTCTGGCTCCCCTTCCTTATTTATATAGAAAACATTTTGCCTGTTTTGTACATTTTTTAAAAGGCTGTCAGGGAGCTGGATGCATCTGCGTGCTGCGCTTCCCTCTGCACACCACAGCAGCCATGAGGAGGGCCCGTCTATCTGGGGAGGGAGGGACTTGAGGCAGTGATAGAAGGAGTGCAGGCAGAGCAGGTGTTCATTAGATTCACCTTCACTTTGCCTGGGGTGCTGGCACTGCCCCTGCCAGTAAGAGACAGAGAGGCCTCCTGCACCCGCTAAAAGCTTCTGGCAGTAATCGTGGCCCAGCATCTGTTTCTGACTTGGGTGATCAGTGTGCCGGGCACAGGCAGACATGTGACTTGCAGGAAAGGGGAGGAGCAGGGTGTGAGGACCTCCCTCAGCGACTCCAGGGTCCTGTCTGCTGTGAGTGGGCACCCTTGGTGACATTCACTACATAGATCAGGTCTCCAGGTGGAGGATACAGCCATCTGTAGATCTGAGTGACACTCGAGTGACACTGGTGGCATCTGAACCACCAGACACTGCCAGGTGTCCAGTGGCTTGTTCTTATCCGTGCTGCCCTTTTGCCTGTGAGGTCACATGCCACTGGAACCTCTTTGACCTGTTTAGTGGTACTGCCTGGACAGTAGCCTTGTCTGCACCTGGGGCCCCTCTGGAGGACCTCCCAGCAGCCCTTGTGCCAGTGCACAGCACCCTTATCCTCACCCTGTGAAGCCATGGCCTGGTCCTCCTCAGTGTTGCCCCCTCACCTGGTGCCCCCACCCTTGGCCACACTGGTGCTCAACTCTACCTCCTGCCCTCAGGCCCCGGCCACCACAGGAGCCCTCCCTGGGCTGGGAACCCTCTCTCCAGGTCCTTCGTAGTGCACATGTCAGAGGACAGTCCTGCTGCAGGTGTTTCAGGGCACCGTGGACATGCAGACATAGCACCATGGCCTGCTATTCTGGGAGATGGCTCCTGTGCTGGGGAGCCTGTGGCAGGGGCAGCTCCATCCTCTCCCAGCCCCAGCGGTCCTGTTGCTGCCAGCAAGGCCCGTTTCTCTGGAATTGTGAACAGAACTACACAGACTTTATTTTAAGGAGCTGGACAGCCCCATGTGCACCATATCAACACTACCCTCACTGCTGCTGGACCCTGCATTCCTGTGTCCTTTGAGCTGTTCTTGTTTCTTTGTACAGTAAATGTAATTCAGCTGTGCCCTCCCTGTTGGTTTTGTAAGGTCAGTCCGATTTTACGGGCTGTGGCGGTAGGGGTGGGTTTAGCAGTGGTGCCCTGCACAGCTTTGTGCTTGGCCACCTGACCCCCAGCTTTGTTGAGCCATCTGTCTTTAGGAGCTGACCTTGATGACCTGCAGCCACACTGGGTTTGCATACCTGGACACAGGGCTGATAGTGGGCTGGAGTGGCCTGGCCTGATTACAAGCCAGTTTCCTGGGGAAACACCTCCCCACATGGAGCTCTTGTTCTCAGCACCCACAGCTTGCCACAGCTTCAGGGACCCCAAGGGTGAGGCCCTACCTAGTCCTGCTCAGCAAGGGGTGAGCCATGCCCTGGAGGTCAGAAATGAGGAGGATGAGGATGTTCTACTCTGAAGATGGCCCCATACTCCAGGGTTCCGTGCTGCTCCTTGGGTGTTCTAGGCCTTGGCTATCCCTGCATGGGGCTGCCAGGCTGCAGTGAGCTCCTGTCCTGCCCCATCTGCAGGATGGCCTAGCCACCCACCCCTCATTATCAGGGGCTAGCTCACCACAGCTCCCCAGTAAGCCAGGAGACATTGGTGCCTGGCGACCATCTCTTAGTTCTATTCTGGCCAGACCAAGCTCTTTATTACCCTGCCTCCTGGGTCAGGAGGTCAGACTCAGGGCTACTTCCTGGGGCCCCCAGACCTCTGGAGCCACAGAAGGGTTTGGAAGGGCAAATTCCAGGCAGCCCTTTGTCCTGCCACCAGCCTTTGATCTCAGGCTCCCTGCTCCCCAGTGGAGGAGGGGCCGCCAGCCCAGCTGGCCCCCAGGTCAGGCAGCTGGGGGCAGGGAAAGACTCCCGGGTGCTTGCAGGCCCTGGGCAGCTTGTAGAACATTTGTTTTTTGGCTTTGGTACTGGGGATTGAACTCAGGGGCACCCAACCCTGGAGCCACATCCCCAGCCCTATTTTGTATTTTATTTAGAGACAGGGTCTCACTGAGTTGCTTAGCACCTTGCTTTTGCTGAGGCTGGCTTTGAACTCTAGAGCCTCCTGCCTCAGCCTCCTGAGCTGCTGGGATTACAGTGGGCCACTGGGCCCGGTGGACATTTGCTCTTTTAGGGTGTACCTAGTTGCCCTTAGACTTGGCCATCCCTAGGATACTGATATGGAGCCACATCCTAGTGCTGGGCAGCCACAGGGCATGACTGTGGCCAGCACATGCAGGCCTCCCTTTCTACCCCAGGATGCCTGCAGGCCTCACTTCTGCACCTCCTTGCCCTGCTGAGGAAGGACCTGGGCCTGGGCCACAGCCAGAGGCTTCAGCAGAGTGGGTACCTCTGGTAATGCAGAGTTCTCTGTGTCGACCCAGGGCCTGAGCTGCCAAGGCCTGACCCCTGCAGATTTCACATTCACCCCAAGATCTGCTGGCAGGTTGTGACCCTGACAGGGTCACGGAGAAAGTGAAATTCTTCCCAGGAAGTGAACAGACCCCTCTCCATCTGCTGGGCTGAAATAGCACTCCTTTGCCTTACCTGGATTCACAGGTGATAGGTACCATCTGGACCTGCCTTGGGGGGGAGACCCAGGCCTGTGGTCAGTTGGGATGAGGTAGGTACCTGAACCCCCTTCCTCATGGGAGACTGAAGGGTGGGGACAAAAGCTGCTGAATTCTGGCCTCACCCCTCCCCCCTGAATTGAGGGGGAAGGGTCTTCAAGGACACTGACCCCAGCTGACTTCAGCCTATGGAGGGAGGGACTCTGAGCTACTGTGTCGTCCCCCTCCTCTGGCCAGAGCTGGCCCTTCTCCGCCCCTTAATGACCCTGCACTATTGAGTCCTGGCCCCTCCCCAGCCTCCCCTCCTCTCCCTATGCTGACCAGGACCTGAGAGTCGCCTGCAGTGGTTGGGAGAGGGAGGGGCAGGGCTGCACGGAGATCTGAGATTCCAAAACCCACCCGACTGGGGCCAGGGGGTGCATTTGCAGTGGGCTCCAGCCTCAGGGGCCAAAGGGGAACCCAAAGAATCAACAGAGGAGAGGAAGGGCCAGCCCAAAGCAGGGACAACCGGTCACCAAGAGAGTGGATGCCTGCAGAGTGCTGTGCTCTGGGGCCCAAGGAGGGGCTGGCAGTCACACGGCCTTGCCCCCTGGCCCTGTGGTCCCCATGCCCTCCCTGCAGCTGTTCCTGCTTCTGTTCCTCATCGTCAGGCTGGCCTTGGGGGCTGGCCTGCTTCCAGAGCTAGGGAACCACCCAGGCTTGTGCCCCAACCAGCTCAGCCCCAGTCTGTGGGTGGACGCCCAGAGCACCTGCGAGCGTGAGTGCGCCAGGGATCAGGTGAGCATGGGGACCCCAGGGAGCTCGAGTGTTTGGCCCCACCCCAGCCCTTTCCCTGGGGGTGGGGGCAGGCCCAGGAACCCACTTCCTACTGAGCTCTCTACACTGCCAGAGTTTTGGCCATGACCCCCCATCCGAGGGGGCCGGGTGATACCCCATCTTTGCCCTCACCAGACCTGTTTCTTCCCTGCCTGGGCAGCAGTTATCTTCTGTCCACCAGAGTGGATACAGGCCTCTGAATTTCCCCTTGCACAGCAACCTTCCCTCACACTGGTAAAGAGGTGATCGGGGGTGGGTACGCGGTCCTCTGTGATGCAGGGGCCTGCTTCGTTTCTCTGTGATGGAACCAGGGACTCATACTAAGCAAGACTCCTGCTAAGCCATGCCCCCAGCCCAGATCTGCCACTGAGCCAGGCCTTGGCTCATTGGGAACCACAGGGAGTCCTGCTTGGGGGTGTTGAGGATTCAGTGAGGTAACATGAGGCCTTGTAGCTCATCATACTGGACAAAAAGCACTTCCTCCATTTTCCAGAGGGGAAGCCAGCTCAGGGGGCTGCAGCTGCAGGTATCTGCACATCCTGGTGCAGGGGCAAGGTGGAGACCCTGGGCCAGGTGGGAGGGCCTCGGGGCTCCGCTGAGCTGTCCCCCTCCCCCAGGACTGCGCTACCTCGGAGAAGTGCTGTGCCAACGTGTGTGGGCTACAGAGCTGCGTGGCAGCCCGCTTCCCAGATGGCCCAGCTGCACCCACCACAGCAGCCTCCTGTGAGGGCTTCAAGTGCCCGCAGCAGGGTTCTGACTGCGACATCTGGGACGGGCAGCCCGTGTGCCGCTGCCGTGACCGCTGCGAAAAGGAGCCCCACTTCACCTGTGCCTCTGACGGCCTCACCTACTACAATCGCTGCTACATGGATGCTGAGGCCTGCCTGCGTGGCCTTCACCTGCATGTGGTGCCCTGCAAGCATGTCCTCAGCTGGCCGCCCAGCAGCCCAGGGCCACCGGAGACCACAGCCCGGCCAACGCAGGGGGCTGCCCCCATGCCACCTGCCCTGTACAGCAGTCCCTCCCCACAGGCAGTGCATGTGGGGGGCACAGCCAGCCTCCACTGCGAGGTCAGTGGCCGCCCACCCCCTGCCGTGACCTGGGAGAAGCAGAGCCACCAGCAGGAAAACCTGATCATGCGCCCTGACCAGATGTATGGCAACGTCGTGGTTACCAGCATCGGGCAGCTGGTCCTCTACAATGCCCGGCCAGAGGATGCTGGCCTGTACACCTGCACTGCACGTAATGCCGCAGGCCTGCTGAGGGCCGACTTCCCACTCTCTGTGGTCCAGCGGGAGCCGGCCAGGGACAGGGCCCACGGTGTCCCCACTCTGGCGGAGTGCCTGCCTGGCACGCAGGCCTGCACTGGCCCTGCCTCCCCACACCATGTGCTCTGGAACTTTGATCCACAGCGCGGTGGCTGCATGACCTTCCCCGCCCTTGAATGCGACGGGGCCGCCCGGGGCTTTGAGACATATGAGGCGTGCCAACAAGCCTGCGCCCGCGGCCCTGGGGATGCCTGCACCTTACCAGCGGTACAGGGGCCCTGCCAGGGCTGGGAGCCACGCTGGGCCTATAGCCCACTTCTGCAGCGGTGCCTGCCCTTCCTGTACAGCGGCTGTGAGGGCAATGGCAACAATTTTGAGAGCCGGGAGCGCTGTGAGGACGCCTGCCCTGTGCCCCGCACGCCGCCCTGCCGGGCCTGCCGCCTCAGGAGCAAGCTGGCGCTGAGCCTGTGCCGCAGCGACTTTGCCATTGTGGGGCGGCTGACCGAGGTGCTGGAAGAGCCCGAGGCTGCGGGCGGCATTGCCCGTGTAGCTCTGGATGATGTGCTGAAGGATGACAAGATGGGCCTCAAGTTTTTGGGCACCAAGTACCTGGAGGTGACACTGAGTGGCATGGACTGGGCCTGCCCCTGCCCCAATGTGTCTGCTGGGGATGGGCCACTGGTCATCATGGGCGAGGTGCGTGACGGTGTGGCCGTGCTGGACCCTGGCAGCTATGTACGTGCTGCAAGTGAGAAGCGAGTGAAGAAGATATCAGAGCTGCTGGAGAAGAAGGCCTGCGAGCTGCTCAACCGCTTCCAAGATTAGCCCTGCCCCGTCCCCCTCTGCCCTCCTTCCGGACGAATAAAAGCTCTTCCCTGCCCCTGGAACTCACGGCTGCTGTTGCTGGGGGACTGTAACCCTTCCAGGTGTTACCCCCCCCCCCCCCCACCGCCGGCCTGTTACCCAGCTGGGAGTCTTCCACCACATGGAGCTTTGGCTCCATCTGAGGTCACCAGGGAGCAGCAGCTCACCCTGGGGACTTCTGCCCCACAGGCGTCTCTCCAGGATCACAGGTGGGGACCAGCTCCATTCTGCCTATCCTGGAGGCCCAGGATGCCTCCAAGCCCAAACCCACAGGCCAGACCCTTCTTCCCACCCACCCCACAGTGTGGTGGATACTCAATGAGCAGCAGAAAGTGCTTTATTCCAAGGCAGTCTGGGCCCAGACTCTCAGAACCCCGACTGGTGGAGCTGGTCATTCTAGAAACCTGGTCCAGAGAGACAGGTGGAGTTCTGGTTTTTGCCCAGTCTTTGGGCACAAGCACACAGGGTGAAGGAGAGGAGTTACTCTTTCCGGAAAATCAGGCACTTGTTGTTGGCTGGCATGTCCACCTGCAGAAATATTTTGCTGGAGTGGCCCTTGGGCCCCAGGAAGGCCGCTCCACCCCAGCTCACCCTTGCCTACCATCTTCTCCAGGAGCAGACCACTGGCCTGACCCAAGTCCTCAAGGAGGGCTGTGTCCCGCAGTCCCCACTCTGGGTTTCTGCAGCAGGGAGGAAGGTCGGGTCTTGGCCACAGCCAACCAGGGACACCCAGCCCACCTGCCCACTGAGCCAGGCCCCTCTCACCCAGCTCTGACCTGCATCTTAGGGTCAGGTCAAAGTCCACGTTGCTCTGGGGAAAGATCTTCCCATTGACTGCATAGGGCTGCAGGGACAGGGGACATAGAACCAGAGTCAGTTGAATATTCCCCAGTGGGCCATGGGCACACTGGCCAGTTGAGGTCTGGAGAATGAAAAGGAAACCCCTTCTTCCTGCCCCCAAGAATGGGAAGCCTAGGACCAGCTGGGAGCCTGGGCAGAGCCCAGCAGGACACAAGAGGGGAAGGGCCCTGGGGCAGAATGACTCACCCCATAGGTGATGAGCAGAGCCTTGGGTTTGAGCAGATGTCCTGCTGCTCTGAAAAGCCCCTGGGGAGGAGGAGGCAGGGTGCAGTGAGTCACCTTCCCAGGCCCTGGAGGGGCCCCAGCTGGAGGCCAGCCTGGCCTCCACTCCCTCTTGTGGCACCTCTGTGGTCACCCACCTCGGTGCAGCTTAGGGGGCTGATGTGGCTCATGTTGATGCAGAGCAGCAGGTCCAGCGACTGCGGTAGGATCCCTCCCCAGTGCTCCCACTCCCAGGTCACGTCCAGGTACAGTGGGGCCTTCACGTTGGACAGCCCCTGGGCCTGCGTGGTGGCAGCGATGCTGTGGAGGGCAGCGCGTGAGCGGGCCGAGGCCCCTGCAGTCGCTCCCCCAGGCGCCCGGAGCGGCCGAGCAGCATGCCGGCAGTACTACCGCTTCCACAACCTGACCGCCCCCCAGCGCGGCCGCCCTCTCGGGCAGCCCGCGCCCGCCGCACCTGCGCACCTGTCCAGGCAGCGCTGGTCCACGTCGGACGGCTGCCACTCGGCGTGCGGGAAGGCCCGCGCGAAGTGCGCAGCGTGCTGGCCGGAGCCGGAGGCCACCTCCAGCACGCGGAGGCCGCGCTGCGCCGGGTCCACGTACTGCTGCAGCACGCGCAGGATGGGCTCCTTGTTGCGCTCTGCGGCCGCCGCCACCAGCATCGCGACCGTGCCGCCCGGAGTGGACAACTGCCACAAGGACGCGCGACACCCCTAAAGGGTGGGTCCGCAGCCCCGGGAGGCGCGTCCCGGCGGCCGGCGCTGCGGGCTTACGGACGCCCCTCCTCTTGGCCAGGCCCCGCGTCACTCACCGCGCGCCTGTCTCGCCGAGGTGCAAAGCAGCCGGCGATTCCTACTGGCCTCCGGTCTGCTCCCTTCAAGAACTGGTTCTAGAGATCGGAAAAAGTCAAAACGCGACGCTGCGCCGCCCGGGAATCGAACCCGGGTCGCAAGAATGGGAATCTTGCATGATACCACTACACCAGCGGCGCATCTGGCCGAGGGAGGCTTCCGCAAGACCTAAGAATTATGACGTGAGCCGACCGCGCAGCGGACATAGCGCATGCGTTGTCGTCACCTGACCTTGGTCTCTTGGTGCACCCGGGGGCCTGAGGGGAAAGAAGCGAGATGTGGGACGCAGATTCGAGGTCTGCCTTCATTCAGCCTGAGTCATGCAAACCAAGACCACCGTGGGTTGTCGATGGAGGCAGGCCCCTCGTCGGGGCCTGGTGGGCGGGGCCCCTGGTGGGCGGGGCCTTGCTTGGGGTTGGTGAGAAGGGCCCGATGGACAGGGCCCTGGGGACCCTGGTTGGGCGGCCGGTTCGTTCCGGGTTCGTGGGGCCCGGCTGCTCAGGCCCGGCACGCAGTGATGCCCGGGACTTCTAACACCGAGATGACCATTGCCCGCTCGGGGTCCGCAGCGGGAGCAGAGGTGAGAAGTCCAGTCTGACGCTGCGAGGTAGCCCTGGAGCTGGCCTCGCCTCCTCCAGACCACACTGTGGATATTGATGTCCAGTGTGGGTAGTGACCCTGACTGGGCCCTGAAGCAAGTGACGGTTTCTTCTTTGATCCCTCTATCAGGCCCCCACCTCAGAGCAACTCCAGGAGGACCTGGAGGACTTTGACGGCAGGGGACCACCTAGGTACAGGTGCCCCTCACTACCCAGACTTCCCCCTGGGATTCTCTGCACACAGATAGGGACCCTGCTTTAAGGAACTGCCCACAGTGCTCAGCAAATGGCATTGTGCTTAATGGTACTCGACTCTGATTCCCTGATTCCCTCCACAGCGTCCATCACGCAGCCTGTACGCAGGATGGGCAAGGCAACCTGGCCTCAGCACTGCCTGAGCTCAATGCCTGGCAGAGAAGCAGTGACCGGCCAAGCGGTGTTTCTGCAGTCCGGGTGTGGGAGCACACATCTCCCGACAGCTTGTGTGTCAGCAGCTAGCAGCCGTCTGGGAGCTCTGTGGGATGACACCCGCTGGGTAGCCAGGGTTGAACTTGTTGGAGGCAAGTGCCAGAGGCTGAATTTAGCTGAGTCTAGGCTTGAGGAATGTCTGTACGCTTGGTGGGAGGCACCCTGGCAGGGGCCACCTCTCCACAGAGATCAAACCCCCAGGACCCAGAGCCCCCACAGGTCCTTGGTTCTATGCTGTAGAAGGGACAAGGGATTCCCAGGTCCTGCAGCACCTGCTGGGCCTGGCCTCATCCTCATTCTTATTCCCTGGACACACTTCCCCTCCCAGCCTGTGACTGTCTTGGTGTCTGGCCTACAGAAGGTGCTTAGGCCATGCCTGATGGGTGAGGGTCAATCCTGTGCCATCCTCCCCCACACAAGAGCCTGTGCCATGCCCCACCTCACCCTGAGTCAACAGCAGGGCCCAGCTTCTTTCCTGGGTCCTCCAGGCTCATGTGCCCACTGTTCATTGCTCTGCAATGTCCAGTGGGGGTCCAGCATCCCACTTTCCTTCTCAGGCCCTATGCAGTGCCCCCTCCCTTCCCTCCCCCACCACTCTCCTCGGTATATCAGGTTACTTAGCTGCTGTAGGAAATTATCTCAGACATGGTAACTTTAAAACATGCTGCCACACTGCTCCAGTCTCATTCCCATTTTCATACAGCCTCCCCTGTGTCCAGATCTACCTCTCTCTCTCAAAAGGGCCCCAGCCCTCAGGCTTGGGCCACCTTAATTCAGGATGGCTTTATATTGACGTTTGTTGCCTTGATTACATTTATAAACTCTTTCTCCAAGTGCCAGGTGGAGACACGAACAGATTATGGTACTGGGAGTGAACTCAGGGGCGCTCTGCTACTCAGCTACATCCCCAGCCCTTTCTTGTTTTGAGACAGGGTCTCACTAAGTTGCCCAGACTGGCCTCAAATTTGCAATCCTCCTGCCTCAGCCTCCTGAGTCACCGGAATTATAGGTGTGTGACACTGTGCCTACCTGGATACATCTTTTGAGGGTCACCAACTCACTCTGCTTGGATGTGGAAGTGGGTCCAGCCTTGCCCAGGAAACTGGGTGGTGAATGCTGGAGCCAGAGATTTTACCAGGAAGAGCTACTGGTCATCTCTTCACTGGCAGAAGCTCATACTGAAGTCAGGGTTGGTCAGAGTGTGACTTTTAACCTGGAAAATCAATTGAATATGAATGAAAGTTTGTACGTAAAATGTTAATATTTAGTCTTTTCCAAAAGGGAAAAATACTTTTTAAATTAGGATGATTGGGAGGCTGGGGAGGTAGCTCAGCTGGTAGAGTGCTTGCCTCACAAGCACAAGGCCCTGAGTTCAATCCCCGGTACAGAAAAAAAAAAAAAATATATATATATGTATATATATATATATATATATATATATAATGATTGGGGTCTCTGAAGATCCTTTTCCTTCACTGCATGGTGAGGGACCCCTCCTGCCAGCTGCCTAATTCTAGGATGGGCCCCCACCTCTCTGACCACAGGGAATGCTGCTGGCTGCAAAATGCTAGCTCTGCAGGGGCTTTTCCAGAGGATAGTGTGGGTCTGGGGGAGGCCATATGATAGGATGGCAGTAGAGCTGAGCCGTTGACCTGCCCAACTAGAGCTGGCCCTAGCACCACTTGTCCCTGCAGTAGAACAGAGGCCATCCAGACGCTGATCTCTTGGGCTGTCATCATGGGAGATTCCCACGCTCCATCCTCCACCAGGACAAGTCTGGGAGCTGTGTGGTTGAGAAGGCCCCTCTGGGGAGACCAGCCCCCTTCAGGTGCAGGGGCTCAAGCTGCCTGCCCCTCACAACCTGTCCTTCAGTCTCTTTACTCTCCTGGCTCCCTGCTGTGCAGTCCTGGGGACCAGACTTTCTCACCCCACCCAGATCAAGTTGTCCCCTGCTTCTCCCTGGCTTAAGGGCTTCTATACCCAGCCTTGGAACTCCGATGCAGCCTGTTGTTGGGCTGGACACATGGACCTTGTGGCTTGGCCACCAATAGTTTAAAACAACACTGGCTTGTTTTCCTGTCAGGGCTGTGCAAGGCTGGGCTTGAATAAGTCCTGTCATCCCAGCAGGTCTTGGGTGGAAGCCAGTGTGATGGGACGCCTTCATGCCAGGCCTGCCCTCAGAGCTCCTGTCTGCGGGATACACACTCCCCACTGGAGCCTGCACCTCTCCATGCCCTGCTGCCCCCGCTCTGACCCTGCAGGTCCTTCTTGCCCAGGCCCTTCCATGCACTTCAACCACTGCTCCCCGGCATGTGTTAGTGATGAGCAGCATGCTCAAGGCCACCAGGAGAGGCCAGGGCAGTCAGCAGGCTGCACAGATTACTTGGGAGGACATGGCCTTGAAGACACATTGCTCCAGTACTTGTGGGGGAGGGACAGGCACTGGGCATCCGTTCAAAGAAGGGGCCTTCCTAAGGGGCATGCTTGGACCTGGATTCCCTGAACATCGGCTTTCTGCAGGATGGGTGGCCCCTTCCCCTGCTGCTGTGCATGCAGGGGCCACAAGAAGCAGTACAGATCGGCCACCCTGGAGGTCCCCCAGTCAGCCACACAAGTACACTTGGTAGGCTTGGGAGTGAGGAGGAGCAGGCAGGTAGGGCAGGTCCCCTGCTCCACTTCCACCAGGAGGCACCCCCCGCTCATCCACGTTATTTATCTTGCTGGTTTGGAAACAGATTTGCCTGAGGTGCTGCAGCCCACCCCAGCCCAGCCCAGCCCCAGTCTCCCCTCTGTGCCCCACAGATGGACCTTACTCAGACATCTGGAGGAGTAGGGAACCTGCCAGCCACGGTGGCAGCAGCAAGCTTCAGGGTGGTGGGTTTTGAGACCTGCGTGCACCAATGCTCAGCTGTTTCTTGTGAGGCATTAAGGATGGATCTCTAGCACAGGATCCAGGAGGCCACTAGTGCTGTGGTCCCCTTCCTGCCCAGGATGTGACAGGAGACCCTTTGGTTCTCACCAAAGACCACCTGGGGAAGCCCAGCAGGAACTCAGGGGATTAGGTTTCTGAGCACCCTCCTGGGCTTAGACCTGGTATTGGGCCTCCAGGCTTCCTGAATCCACCTGGGGGCACTGCCACTTCCTGTCCCTTGCCAAATTCACCCTTTTCCTCTTCTTAGAACCCCTAGAATGAAAGTGACTCCCAATATCGACCCAGACCTCTCCAGGCACTTGGGTGAGGGCCTCAAATGTAAGCAGAAGCTCCCTTGCTTCCGGCGTGTGCAGAGCACCCCCCAGCACAGGCTCCCCCCGACTGAGGCTCCCCTCACTACAGATATCCTCAGCAGAGACTCCCCCTCAATGCGGAAACACCCGCAGTGGAGCCCTAACACCCAGGGCAGGGCAGCCTCTCGCGTGTTACCGGCGAAGGCACCGCGCACCGAGGACCCACCCCTCCTGGAGTGGGCACGGACCAGCAAGCAGCAGAGCCAGCGCCCTGCCCGGAGACCTCCAAGGCATCCGGCGGGGCCCCGGCAGCCTTGTCCCTGGCTGGGCCGCGAGGGGCCGCCGGTCCTGTTCTGCTTGCAGCACCGCGTCGCGGTCACATGCCCTACAGCTGGGAGTGCCGCCTGCGCTGCGTGCCAGTCCGGCACCAGCACGCGGCCCCTTTAAGGACAGGGGGCGTGTGCGAGCCGCCCCGCCTTCCTGCCCTGCCCGACCCGCCGCACTTAAAGGGGCCGCTCCCGCCGCGTCTCCGAGTGCTAGCGGCCAGCGGGCGCCCATCGGGCTGGCGGGCGGGGACCGCGGGCGAGCGAGGGCGGAGCGGCCCTGGGCGCGGGCCGGCGCACCATGTACACCATCACCAAGGGGCCCAGCAAGCTGGTCGCGCAGCGCCGCACAGGTGCGCCCAGCGGGCAGGGGCGCGGGCGGGCGCAGGCACTGCGGGTCCGCGGCGACTGACTCGCCCTCCCCGCGCCCGCAGGTCCCACGCAGCAGCAGGTGGAGAGCAGGCTCGGCGAGCTCCTGAAATGCCGGCAGCCCGCGCCGCCGGCCTCGCCACCCCCGCGAGCGCAGCCCTCGGCGCCGCAGCCCGGACCCTGGCCCTTGTCGAGGTGAGCGCGGCCGCCGGCGGCCCGGAGAGTGACCTTGGGGAGAGGTCGGTGGAGGCCGACGGCGCGCAGGAGCGGGGCGCGCCGGTCAGCTCGCTTGCGCTTCCGCCCACCTGGCTGGGCCCTAGGGCTGGGCCTGGCTTGCGCGAACCCTCCTGGCCACGTGGGCCCTGCCAGCCTGCGATCCGCTCGTGGGTCGCGGAGGCTCCGGGCGGCGGAGGCAGACGCGCCGGGCGACCTTGGGCTGTATGACTGGACCTCTTTTGGGCAGCGAGGTCAAGGTCTGGGGAGAGCTGCCCAGAGCGCTGGCCCTCAAGGTCTCCTGGGTGCCCTTGTGGGAGAGGTGCACGTGTTTCCCTCTGGCCCTGCCTGGCCCCTGTCCTCCTTCGCCCTTCACCCAGACACCATGGGACTGGTGAGTCCCGCCTTCCCAGCAGATGCCCCCGTGTGTTAGGGCCTGCAGCTTCCTTCCTTTCTTAACCAGAGGTCTGCCCAGTGCCCCGAAGGAGGCTCAGTCCTGGCCTCTTTGGCTTCCAAGGACCATGACCTGGAGGTTAGCCTCCTGGGACTGAACCTTTTACTTCTTTGGCTTAATTTACTCTACTGTTTCCGGGGCCTGTGGACTTTGCTCCTACCCGGTGCAGGCCTGAGGCTCCTGGGCCTAGGCCCCAGGTGGGGGTGGCACAGGATTGGCTCAGGGCTCCCTGAGGCAGTGTGTGGCACACCCCAGGAGGAGAGGGCAGACAGCCCCCAGAGGGGCCAGAAGTGCTGGGTAGCTACAGCTGAGGTGCACGTGTTTCCATGCCCCTCTCAGAATCCACAGGTGGAGGGATGTAGGGACAAGTGGTTCACTCTTTGGAGTGGGGAGCTTCTTGCTGGAGGGACACATTGACATGTTGGGGGTCTCTTTGGAGGTATTGTCCTAGGCCAGAGGTGTGCCCTGGGGAGGGGGAGATGGGGTCTTGGGGACATTTGGCTGACACCAGCCTGTGTCCTGGCTGTTCCACTTCAGTGGAGAAAGCTGACCCACCATGGTGTATAGCCACCATGTGGTTACTCAGTCAGGAAGTGCAGGCCAGTGTGGCTGGTGGACCCCACACCTCTTACCTGGGGAAGCGTCTTCCTCTCCAAGGCTCCACTGCTGGGGACAGCAAAGGTGGGTCCCTGGCAGAGTTGGGGGCAGTGTCAAGGAAGCAGGAAGGAAGAGGGAAAGGAAATGATGTTGCTCAGATTCCTAAGTGGGCGAGGGCTGCAGGGGACACTCCTAGGCCCACTGGCTGTTCTCTTTAGAGCCTAGGCTCTCAGGAGACAAGATGTGGTGTGGACACCTGAGGTCTTCCATTAGCCAGCCAGGCCAGGCATGCTGGAGCCAGGTGGGCTCCAGCTCTGCTGGACTGGGCAGAGCTCACTGTCCTTCCTCCTCTGAAGTCAGTGGGTTGCACCCTGCTCCCACTCCTTGGGCAGGGAGAGTCTGGCAGCTGTGTGGCTTACACATGGAGCCCCACCCCTCCTCCCGCTGCTTCTCAGGGGCCACCCTCCAACATCACCACCCAACAATCCCACAGCTTCCTTTCTTAGCACCTTTGATCACCCAGAGGTCCTCTGACCAACTGTGGGAGAAGGGCTGTGGTGGCCACTGCCTGTCCTGATGGCACACAGCAGTCCCAGAGCTCCTGACCTGCTAAATGTATGGGCTCTGGTTCAAGGTGGGCACAGATGTGGGCACTGCCTTTGAAAGTGGACAGGCCACCTGGATCTGCACCTTTGACAGTCCTGTTGAGAGATAGGGAGAAAAAAGCAGCAGTGTAATTACCTGTCCCCAGGGGTAGTAGGGGGCATGCAGGGACCACCAGGGTTGGGGAGGTGGTGCCTGTGGCCAGCAGGGACATGTGAAGGAGGCTGGCTTGAGGGCTGGAACTGGGTCAAGGGTGTGAGCTTTGAGGTCAAGACTACTGCCAAATCTTGCTGCTGTCCCCTTTGCTGTGTGGGATACTTCTTTCTGCAGCCCAGGTTCCAAAAAAATGGGCTGCTGGTCTTCCTCAGAGGTGCTGGAGGGGATAAATGAGAGGAAGTCTGTGGGGTGCCTGTGGGCTGGAGCTTGTCTGCAGCAGGGTCCCTAAAAACTGATAGAGGATGGCTATCCTCCACAGGTGCAGCCTGGGCCTTATGTAACTGGTGGGTTAGTGGATTGCCTTGCTGGGGCCCCATCTCAGCCCCAGCACCACCACCTGGATCCCTTGTAATTCACAGGCCCAGCCGCATTTCTTCCTTTTTAAAGCTTGATGTCCAGTCTACAGGCATTCTTGGAGTTTGTAGTCTTTCAGGGTGGGGGTGGTTACAGGCAAGGGGAGGTCACCAAGAGGAGGACAGACCTATGTGCAGCTCAGGCAGCTGGGAGGTTGGGAGGAGCCACTGCCCCTTCCCAGTCTCCATCTGCACATCTAAGGTTCTCTGTGGCCACAAGACTCTGCCGGCCTCGGGGCTGGCAGGACCCTGCGCCCCTCAAGACCCTCCTCTTTATTTTAGTGCCCCTCTCACCTGAGGAGGAACCCAGAGCGGCGTGGGGCACCTGAGCCCAGGAAGGCGAGCAGGCCGCCCGGGACCGCGAGTGCCTGGCGGAGCGGCAGGCGCAGTCCAGGACTCCGGCTCCCACCTCCTGCTGTAGGTGCGGCCCCATTCCCTCCACGGCCCCTCCCTGGGCTTCGTGTCTGGCATCATGCGTGCAGGGTTGAGCCCTGCCCTCAGCCTGTCTGGCTGGGACCAGCTCAGTGGCCCCCTGGACATCCTGTGCAGCACCGTGGGGGCCATCTCACTTGTATTGCCCATTGTCTCTGGCTCATGGGGAATGGGCCGGGTGTGGTCACACTCTCCCAACTTGGTCCTCCCTGGCTGTCAGTGCTCATCCCTGGGGGCGGCCAGGGAGAGGGAATGGCAGCCATCCAGCTGTTAGGTCTTTTCTCCCATGCTGGGTGTCAGTGAGGCGGAGGAGTATCTGGAGCAGGAAGTGCGCCTGCCAGGTGGGGCTGGGGCAAGAGACCTGTTCATGGCTGAGGTCAACCTGTGCTGCTGAAGGCCTGGCCGGTGGGGGTGAAGGGCAGTGTAGAGGGACACTGGCTGTGCTTCTGCCAGGGCTGGATACAGCTGGTGGCTCCTCCCTGGTCTACAGTCACTTCCCTGGGACCAAGAGTTGCAGATGTGAGCTGAGCTGGGCTCAGGGCCTGCAGGAGAGGCCTATTACATCAGCTGCTGCAGGCCATGGCTCTGGTTGATGAAGGGCCAGGCTGGGCCTGGTCTGGGGCAGTGGGCATGGTCCAAGGCTGCCCTTGAACTCTGCCAGGTGGCACTTGGGCATGGATAGGTGCTGACCACACTGTCTCCTCCCTCCTACAGTCTAGGGCCGAGACTTGTGTTCAATCGAGTGAATGGCCGGCGGCCCCTCACCACCTCCCCATCTCTGGAGGGAACCCAAGAGACCTACACACTGGCCCACGAGGAGAATGTCCGCTTTGTGTCTGAAGGTAGTGAGGGGCCAGAGGGTCTGGCTTGGGCTACGGGTCCCAGTGAGGTGAACGGGGATGGATCCAGGTCTGCCTCCCACTGCAGCCTGACGGGGCTGGGCTTTTCCTTGGCTCGCTGTATCTGTCCTGTGACTACCCAGAAGACTGCCTACTCCCAGTGCTGGCCTGAGTCCAGGGTGGCCACTAGGCCCTCGGCAGGGAGGGGCTGCCAGGGGTCTGGCTCTGCCTGACCACCCATCCCCTATAGCCTGGCAGCAGGTGGAGCGACAGCTGGATGGTGGCCAGGCCAGTGAGAGTGGGCCAAGGCCTGTGCAGTACGTGGAGAGGACACCCGATCCCCGGCTACAGAGTGAGCCCCCAGCCCTTTTCTCCCAGGGACTCTCCCAGACCTTGTACCCCAAGGAGCCCTCCTCTGTGTTACTGTCCTCCCCTAGCCTCTCTGCCCCTGACCTGGGCCCTGCCAGGTTCCAGTCCCAGGGGCTTGGGGAGGGGACTCCCGAGCCGGAACCCTTCTTCCCAATGCCTGCTGTTTGAAGTCTGAGTGAGGGGCCTGTGGTCAGCTTAAGAGTAGAGACAGTGACTGGTCTGGAAGGCGGTTTCACTGTCCAGCTTCTGCTCTGCCCACAGACTTCGTGCCCATCGATCTGGATGAGTGGTGGGCCCAGCAGTTCCTGGCTAGGATCACCAGCTGTTCGTAGTGGCTGCCTGGGAAGGAACACTGCCACGGTGGACCCTTGACCAGAGGAGGCCCTGGTACCCTCCACCTTGCAGTCAGCTAGAAGCTGGCCTCACCTGAAGTGCCACATTTGGACTTTTGCACCTGTGGTTCCTCGGCCCAGCTGTCCCAAGCTGGCAGGGGCCAGAGGTGGAACCTGTCTGACCTCAATCCTGCTCACTGCCCAGGGACCAGCCCTGGGGCTGGCAGGGAAGAGCTGCAGGCTAATAAAGTTGAGAAACTGCCCTTTTGAAGTGGCCTTGACTTGGGAGTGTGGGGTCCTCATGTCGCTTCAGTTCCCAGCCCAGGACTCCAGGCCAGCTGAGCCTCCTCCTCTGGTGCTCCTCAGTCAGCAGGGGCTACACAGCTTCGTCCTGCTCTGCCTTTGCTTCTCACCCAGCTCCCTTCCTGACCAGGGTGCTGGGGCCCTCAGCCAGCTCCTTCTGCTGGCAAGCCTGTAGAGCCAGCTCCGCCCCATCTAATGCCATCACCCTTCCTCTTGCGTTGGCATTTACTGTTGCCAAAGCAACAGGGCCTAGAGAGGGCAAGGAACTGGCCCTGAAATGGGATTCTAGCCAAGCCCCGCTCTCTGAGGTCACCAGGCCTGGCTTAAAAGGACCCTGGGTAAAGACAGGGTCTGAGTGTGTGTGAACCCGCGGAGACAAGTGTGGTTCAGGAGCCTGAGCCAGTGGCCCCTATGGGCCCTGGCACTGCCTGACTGATGGGACAGGGACGGCCTTGCCCTGGGGCAGAAGACCCACAGTACCGCGGCTGCTGGCCCGGTTCCTCCAGAGGTCACAAGGCCCTGGGTGAGGCTCGGCCTCCCTGCCCCTCCAGGCTTGCGCGGAGGAAGGGGCCCTGCAGCCCACTCGTCGGGAGCCACACAGGCGGGTCGGCGACAGCAGGGGCTCAGGAGCGGCCTGGGCGTGGCGGCCGAGGAGAACCACACGGGAAGCCCTCGGTTGCCCCAGGGAGCGACGGCCGGGCGCCGGGTCACGTGGGCCCTGGGCGCCGCCATGGCGGCGGAAGTGACGCGCCGTTACCAGGTGGCCGTTGCTAGGCGCCGTGCTGCGTGCCCTGCGTGGGGCGGGCGCGGGCCGAAGCGGGAAGCGCGAGCCGCTCGGCCATGGCCAGAGGTAGCTGCGCGCGACGGGCGGGCCGGGGTTCCGGACCGGGCTCGGGCTCTGGGGGCCTGGGCCCGAGGGCCTCCGGGGCCAGTGGACTCGGGGTGCCCGGGCTGCGGGAGCGGGCGAGGGGCCGGGGCCCGGCCGCTGGCAGGCCGCGCGCCCAGCTCGGAGCCTGCGGAGGGAGCTCGGCTTGCTGTGCGGCCGCCAGTCCGTGCGCGCCGTGGTTGCGCGGGGGAGGCGGAGGGTGCCCTGGCCCTGCCCGCCAGGTCCTCAGCCGCCGCGCTCTCCCCAGCGTGGCAGCAGCCGTTCCTCAACGTCTTCAGATACTTCAGGGTGGACGAGTGGAAGCGGTCTAGCAAGGAAGGCGATGTGTCCGTGGTGACGGTACTGCGGGGCCTTCCTCCTGCCAGGGAACCTCGCAGTGGACGCCTCTCCTGGGTGCTCTTGGGCCCCTTTTGGACGCTGCTCCTTCTCCCTGCAGGACAAGGCCCTGAAGAGTGCCGTGTACCGCATCCGGGGCTCTGTCTCTGCCAGCAATTACATCCAGCTCCCCAAAACCAGCACCCAGTCCCTCGGGCTGACGGGGCGATTCCTGTATGTGCTCTTCCGGCCCCTGCCCACCAAGCACTTTGCCATCCACCTGGACCTGTCCACCGAGGTGTGCAGCTTGGGGTGGGGTCTGCCTGCGGGCACCGTGGCCTGCCAACCCCTCCTCACAGCCTTGCTCTGCCCCAGCAGGATGGCCAGGTCATCCGTGTGTCATTCTCCAGCCTCTTCAAGGAGTTCAGGTCCTCTGCCACTTGGCTGCAGTTCCCTTTTGTCTTTGAGACTAGGACATCCGGGAGAGGTGACACCAAGACCGAGTGTAAATGGTCTAGTAAGGGCAGCCTCACAGCCCACAGCTGGGTGGTGGAGGCCCAGTCAGGCTGTTCTGTGGCCTGGGGGTGGGCACAGGGCCAACCCTATGGAAGTGGGGGCTACCCCGGGGGGCCACTGACCTTGGATGCATATCCTGCAGATCTAGCAGGTGTGGCCCCCCTTGGTGCCCGCTGGACCTGCCTGCAGCTCGACCTGTGTGACATCCTGCTGGTCTACCTGAGCCGGTGCTATGGCCACCTCAAGAGTGTCAGGTTGTGTGCCAACCTGCTGGTCAGGAATCTCTACACCAGTGACCTGTGCTTCGACCCCAGTGAGAGCTAGGCCTCATATCCCACCCAGTCTGTGTTGGCTCTTCTCCCTCTGTGTGTCCATCCCCCCTGGTAGCCTCAGGTTCTACCAGGGCACCATGCCATCTTTGAGTTCTGGCTTGGTGCAGCTGGAGGCAGAGCCCCGCATTTCTATAAGCAGCGCCCTGCATTTCTAGAAGCAGCCTGGGGTACAGGTAGTGACTTGGCTGGGGGCCAGGCAAAGCACCGGGGAGTGCCTGCCATGGCATCTGACCTGGGGCTGTGAGCGGTAGCTGGACAGGCTTGTCTGGACTGCAGCAGCCCTGCTCCTCGCAGCTGTCAGCGTGACTGAGGCTCGGCGGGCAAAGCTGTCTGTCACCCCTGTGCCTCGAGAAATGGCTTTCCCAGTGCCAAAGGGGGAGAGCTGGCATGACCGCTATGTGCATGTCCGGTGAGTGGTCTGCCCTCCTGAGGGGGCCTCGGGCAGCGGCAGGGTGCCCTTTGGCCTGAAGGACTGATCCTCCACCTGCCCACCAAGGTTTCCCAGGAACAACCCGAAAGTGCCTTCCCAGCCGGTTCAGAGGAGTGATTCCCCTATTGCAGCAGGTGGGCCGGGAGCCCCAAGCTTTGGCACTGAAAGAGGGGCTGCCAGGTCTGGGGTGGGATGGCAAGCAGCTGTTGTGGGTGGCTTCAGAGTGGGCAGGCAGGGCCAGCTGACATCCTGCCACTCTGCTCACAAGATCACGGGGCTCTTTGTTCTGCTGCAGTCTTCTTGGGGCCAGCGCCACAGTGTCCTCCTCCCACTGTGGTCTTCGGTGAGCCCATGCAGGATGTGTCCCCACTGGCCCAGATGCCCAGCCCCACAGTCGTGAGTGCCCCCAGGAGAGGACTGGGGGACAGCAGCCCCAGGGAGCCGGTGGGCTCTGGTTCCCCGTGGCCTCCCCAGGTCCCCTCAGCACCCAGGCTTCTTCCAGAAACCAGCCTGTCCTTTGGGCAGTTAGAGGTGCCGAGGGTCGCTGGCCCCGACACCAGTGCCCAGGATCCCTCAGCCTGGGCAGTGGCTGCTGACGTCCGCAGAGTGGGCAGCAGTGGCCATGTGCTTGCCCACGAGTCAGCTGAGGCGCCTGCGGCCCTTGATGCCGGCTCCTGCCAGGTGAGTGCCCATCCCAGAGCAGGCAGAGCATGGGTGAGGTGTGGGTATGGGCTGCCCACCTGGGCTCACCAAGGCCACCTCAGGGCAGACCTGCCTTCAGTGTCCCTTCTCATGCGACCTTCTGGCAGGACGCAGAGCTGCAGGAGGCAACTCTGGGCAGGAATCCCTCTTGACAGAGAGTAAAGGAGGACCTGTCTGAAGGAACACACCCCAGTTCCGGGCAGTCTTGGGAAAACGGGCCTGGAGCTCCGGCTCTGGCATGGCAGCCAGAATCCTGGCTTTCAGTCTGAGGGAAGCTACCAGCAGGAGTCACCATGGACCCAAGTGACTTTTTAAATTCTTTTTGTGGTGCAGGGTCTTATGAATGCTAGGCAAGTGTCCTATCACTTAACTGCACCCCGGCCTCAGGTGACCTTGTATCAAGTGACAGTACCCAGCCCTGGGATTAGAGGGTCAGACCTTGGATGGGTGTGCCTCCTGGGATCTCACTACGCATTTGTCTGTTTCAGCATTTCCTGCCAGACCCAATTCTGAGGCTCAAGGGGGTCATTGGCTTTGGGGGCCACAGCACCAAATGGGTAAGGGTCCTGTGCTGTTTCCAGGGAATCTCTTTTGGGCAGTCTGAGTGTTGAGTACTGGGAAGAGATTCCCAGCCCTCTTGGGCATCAGGGTCCTTTTTCCCCTGCATACTCTGCAGACTTCTCTCTAGTCCCCAGACACCCATTTCTGCCACGATCATAACCTGCTTATCACGTCCTGGGTGCATGTGGATTTCCAGGGCCTTAAGTGTTCCCTGTTTGTGCAGCAAAGCCTGATAGGCCATGGCTGGGTTAAAGTGCTTCCAAAGATCCAGAGCCCTGGTTTGCACCTTAGTCCTCCATGAGGGTGGCCCCCCTGGTCTAGATCAGCCGTGTGAAGCCCTGACAGGTGAGGTGGGCCTGCCAGGGAAGAGCCCTGGTCTGGGGAGGCAGTGTTTTCCATCTGCCCGCAGCCCTGGGCCCTCTTTGGGTCCCCTGGACGCAGGTCCTGCACTGCAAAAAGGTACCAGAGGCTGGGTGTGTGCTTTAGCCCCCCTTTCTGTGCATCCAGACCTGTGCTGAGACATGGGGAAGGTGTGCCCTGTGCAGTGCCTGGGCATGTGTGCACACCTGTCTGCCAGGACTTCCACCCCTCCCCAGACCTGGGTGGGAGATGCAGCAGGTCTCCAGGCAGTGGGGAGGGGCCTGGGGGACTGCTGGTGACCGTGGTCCTTGGCCTCGTGTGCTAGGCCCTGTGGACCACGGATGGGACGTCTGTCGTTTACCCCTGCCACGCCGTGATCGTGGTCCTGCGTGTTGACACTGAGGAGCAGCGCTTCTTCCTGGGGCACACAGACAAGGTGGGTGCCCCCGGGCCTGGGGCCTGCTCCCGCAGCCATGCGCCCTCCTTCCACCCTGTGCCTCCCCAGGTCTCTGCCCTGGCACTGGACGGGAGCAGTGTACTGCTGGCGTCAGCCCAGGCACAGTCCCCCAGCGTGGTGCGGCTCTGGGACTTCCAGAGTGGGACGTGCCTGTCCCTGTTCCAGAGCCCAATATATACCATCTGCTCCCTCAGGTGGGCACCAGGCTTCCACAGTGGGGCTGGGGCGTGGGGTTGCCCAGGCGCTGCTGACCCCCGTTCCACATCCACAGCTTTCCTGGCAGCGGAGCGCTTCTCTACGGTGTTGGCAAGGACGGCCACGGCAGGACGGTACTGAGCCTGGCACAGGGTGATGGGGCAGCCCTGTCAAAGTACACAGGAGCTGTAGCCAGTCTGTGCTTCCTAAAACCCTCTCCACTTACGACCACTTACCAAAATAGCATTCGTTGTTTTAAAAAATGTCAAGTCAGATGCAGTGGCACCTCTAGTTCCAGGTACTTGGGAGGCATGAGGATTGCTTGAGGCCAGTCTGGGCAACATAGTGAGACCGTGTATAAAAAAAAAAAAAAAAAAAGCCAAGCTGCAGGGCTGGGCTGTGGCTCAGTGGTGGAGTGCTTGCCTAGCATGTGTGAGGCACTGGGTTTGATCCTCAGCCCCTCATAAGTAAATGAATAAAATAAAGGTCCATTGACAACTGAAAATAATTTAAAAAAAAAGTATAGGACCAAAATTTTTTTTAAAAGCCAAGTAAGCCAGGAAACCATGTTCCTCTGGCCCTGCCTGGCAAGGCTGGCCCTGCAGCCACCTGGGCACCTGCACCTCCATCAGGAGGAACCCCAGCATGTCACATTCCGGGCTCTGGCTCCTCACCCTTGGTGCAGAGGGCACCCCTGTTGGCATTGGAGCAACTCACCTGCACCCCCAGTTGTGAGAAGAGAATTTCCACACACAAGCACCTCTGAAGACTGAGAGTTGGTGGCTTGTGGGCAGGTGTGACCCAGCTCCTCACGCAGGGATGCCCCTTCCTTTGCTTTTTCTTTTTTTCCTTTTGTTTTGATTTTCTGTTTTTGGTACCAGGTATTGAACCAGGGGTGCTCTACCACTGAACCATACCCCAGTCCTTTTTATTTTTATTTTGAGGCAGGGTCTTGCCAAGTTGCTGAGACTGGCCTCAAACTTACCGTCCTTCTGCCTCAGTCTCCCTCGTGAGTCCCTGGGTAAAGGAGTGTCCACTGAACCCAGCTGCCTCTTGCTTTTCATTTACTCAACTCTGGATCACGTTCTACTGTCTCTTTAGACGTGGTTGTGATACCAGGCCAGGCTTGCTGTGTAGAAGCCCCAAAGTTGGCCACATCCTGGGGCACAGCCGTGTAGGGGCCTGATCCCCCATCCAAGTGCACAAAAAGACAATGCTTGGTGGGACTCAGCTGGGCCTCATGGAGTAGAGGCAGGTTTGGGAGGAGGGCCCTTGGGGCTGCCCCAGGGCTCAGCATGGGTCTGTTGCAGGTGGTGGTGGCGTGGGGCACCGACCAGGTGGGTCCTGGTGGCCAGGTGGTGGTTCTCGCCAAGGTGCACACAGACCTTGACATCCAGGCCTTCCGGGTTGCCTTTTCTGACGGAACCAGGTGATGGCCAGTCCATGGCACGGGAGCAGGGTTCTGGCCTCAGCCCCTCTGCACCCTGGGTGGTGCTCACTGCTCCTCCTTGCAGGATGGCCTCCTGCGGGCGAGGCAGCGTCAGGTTGTGGCGGCTGCGTGGTGGGACGCTGCGCTCCTGCTCTGTGGACCTGGGGGAACACTGTGCACTGGAGCTCACTGACCTTGCCTTTGTGCAGGTCCAGGATGGCCACCGAGCACCTTCGGACCACACACTGTGAGCCCCGCCCTCCCCGACCACCCATAGCCCAGCCCACCCCATGCCCGCAGACCTCCCTCACCTGTTACTTCCTGGGGCAGCTATGTGTGCAGCCGTAGCGGCCACATCTTGGAGATTGACCACCAGCGCATGGCCGTGAGGTGTGTGCACCACCTGCTGCCTGCACAGAGCCCGGGCAGCCCCCTCCCCGAGAAGCCAACTTTGAGCTCAGGTAGGTGGACAACACTCTGGCAGAAGCGACCTCAGGCCACAGAGGTGCTGATGCCTGCACTCCACAGGCCTGGGCATTGCCATCAGCAGCCTCAGCGTCTCCCCAGACACCTGTGCTGTGGGTTCTGAGGATGGCCGCCTGCGACTCTGGCCGCTGGACTTCTCTTCACTGCTCCTGGAGGCAGGTAGGCTGCAGGTCCTCTGGCTCTCATTTTGCAGTGCTACCTCTGGGCTGGACAGGGTGTTAGGCAGCTGTGTCTTGAGCCCAGGGGTCCACGATGCCTGCAGGCCTCCTCTGCAGAAGGGCTCAGGGCTGGGGTAAGGGGAAGGCACCCTCAAGGCCCAGGCGCCCTCTGGTGGTGGTCTCAAGGCCGCTGTTCCCAGCCTGCAGGGAGCAGATGGTCCGTCTCAGGCTCCTCTGTGCCAGGTGTCTGTCTGGGCCAGCCCCAGTACCACCGAGCCCTGGAGGTTGCTGACCGTGCCTTTCCCACAGAGCAGGAAGGCCCTGTCAGCTCAGTCTGCATCAGCCCCGATGGCCTGCGTGTGCTGTCCACTACCTCCTCGGGCCACCTGGGCTTCCTGGACATCCCATCCCGGGAGTACACTGTGCTGACGCGCTCCCACACGGCCCCCGTGCTGGCACTCTCCACAGAGCGGAGCCGTGGACAGCTGGCTACTGTGTCCCTGGACCGTACTGTCCGCATCTGGGACCTGGCCACCTTGCGGCAGGTGGGGAATAGCTGAGGGCAGGCTGGGCAGAGAGGGGGTGGGCACCCACAGCCCTCCGTCCTCCAGCAGCATCAGGGGCCCTCACAGTGGCCTCCACCCCCCAGCTGTATGACTTCACGTCATCGGATGAGGCCCCAAGGGCAGTTGCCTTCCACCCCACGAGCCCGGCCATCTTCTGCGGCTTCAGCAGCGGGGCTGTGCGCTCCTTCAGCTTGGAGAAGGCTGGCGTCCTGGCGGAACACACGTGAGTGCCTGGCCAAGTGCCGGTCCCTGGGGGCTTGGACCCACAGGGACCCACAGTGGAGGCTGGGTGATGTGCGGGACCCTAGGTGGGGGTTGACCAGTGGAGGAGGGCCTTCTCCAGGAAGGCCAGTGCAGTCCAGAGCCCTGCCCTCTGTGGCTCCTAGGGCTCCTGCGTCCTAGCTGGGTCCCAGGGCTGAGGTCAGTGGTCATCCCCATGTGCGGTGCAGGTGTCACCAAGGAGCCATCACCGGCCTGGCCGTCACCCCTGACGGCAACTTCCTGTTTAGCACCTGTTCTCAGGGCTCCCTGGCCCAGTACAACTGTGCTGTCCCCCAGTGTCACATCCTCCGTGTAGCAGGTGAGGCTCCTCGAGCCACTTGGGCTGGTCCTACCTAGGAGGCCAGCACCAGACCCTCAGGGCCCACAGCATGGCTGCCTCCCAGAGCATTTCTTCTGGGCCCCTAGGGAGGGTGGGTTCAGACTCAGCAAGGGTCTGCGTCTGTCCTGCCCCAGGAGGGGCTGCAGGTGGAGTCCAGCACAGCTGAAGGCCCTGCCTCCCCATGCCCTGGAACTCTGGCCTTCAGAGCTCTCGCTTGGTCACTCCTGGCCCCAAACCTTCCTGGCATGTGATAGCCTCTGGGTGCTTTTCTGCCTGAGGCCAGAGCCTCTGTGGAGCATGCTGCCTTCCCCAGCTGGTGTCCCACAGGCGGCGGGCAGGATTGGGTGGACCTCCTCAGGCCCATGTGCATGGGTGCTTCCCTACCCACTGCCCTGTGCCACCACAGTGAAAGTGGTGTGCCAGGATGCCCCCCCAGGACCCAGCACCCTAGCAGCCAGTGGGGACAGCCGCCTGCTGGCCTTCGTGGGCCCTTCTAAGTACACTGTGACAGTCATGGACTCAGCCTCCCTGAACGAGGTGAGTCTGTAGGACATTACGAGCCCAGGGGCTCTCCCTGGCTGGGTGTGGAGTGCACTGGGGTTCATGGGGGAGGCAGGAGGCCAAGGTCATCACGCGCAGGTCCCAGGTTTCCTCACACTTGCTTGTGGGCAGAGATGACTTCTGAGCCAAGTGGACTACTGAGCCAGCCCTGTGTCCTGGTGAGGGAGCTCCTATCTGGGGGGTGCTGGGTGCCAGGTCAGTACCTCAAGTGCCTCCGTCCCTGGCTCTGAGTGGCGCCTGTCTGCCTAGTTTGAGACCAGCAGCCGCTCTCACCCCCAGCTGCTGCGGGTTGATGTCGGCACTCTGGACCTGGCTGGCAGCCGCCTGGACTGGGCTGTGGCTGTCTGCTTCGGACCTGCCGCTCTGGGCCACCTCCTGGTGTCCGTCTCATCCGATAAGGTCGTGGTGCTTGATGCCTCGTCGGGTCGCGCCGTCCGGGAGGTGAGCCCTGGGGCCGTGGTCTGGCCTTCCTTCTGCTCCCGTGGCCCCGATAGCCAGGTGGAGGCCATGCTGCACCTGAGAGGGGAGCCCCCCGGCTGCCTGCGGCCCCACCACAAGTGGGTATTTTCCAAGTGTTCTCTACTGCAGCTGCCCAGTGTCCGCCCCATGGCCTGCTCCTCCCTGGCCCTCAGTGAGGATGCCCACTTCCTGCTGACAGCCACCAGCAGGGCCATCAAGGTGTGGAATTACTGGACTCAGACTGACCCTAGCTGCCAGGTGGGCACTGTGGGCAGGAGGAGGCCCTTGCTGTGCAGACCCCTGCAGGCCCTGGAGGGGTGGCGCAGGGCTGCTCTAGGGACAGGCAGGGCAGGGCAGGGGAGGGCAGGGGAGGGCAGGGGAGGGAGGGCAGGGGAGGGCAGGGGAGGGGAGCCTCGCTTCGCCTGCTGGTCCTGGTGTCACGGGAGGCCTCTCAGGCTCTGGCCAGTAGGCCCGGGGCTCACTGCCAGACAGACATCGGGAGCCCGGCCTTCCCTAGGCCGTCAGGGTCCCTGCATGACGCCCACCACCCCCAGGTGTACGTCGGCCACTCAGAGCCGGTGCGGGCCGTGGCTTTCACCCCAGACCAGCAGCGTGTCCTCAGCGTAGGGGATGCCATCTTTCTCTGGGATGTCCTGGCCACCCCTGACAGGCAAGTGTCTGCCCTCAGCCAGTCCACCTGGGCCTCCTGCTGGCCCCTGACACCCTCTCTCATTGCCTCCAGTGGCCGAAGCATGCCCGGAGTGCCGCTGGCCCACGAGGTCGGTGAGTGCTCTGGCTCAGCAGGAGGGCAGCGTGGGGATGCCTGTGCACCGCGGTGTTGCCTGCATGCGGCCTTCTGCCAGGCTGGGCAGCATGGCGCCTGTTCCTCTTCCACACCCCATGTGCCCCTCATCACCAGAATCTGGCCTCCCCTGGCAGACCCTGCTGTGCCCAGCTCTGAGCACCACATGCTCCTTCCATCCCCAGGCCCGGGCACAGGGCAGCTGGAGGGTGCAGCTTGTGGGGCCGACGGGCTCCCCCGGCAGCAGGTGCCTGTGCCATCTCAGGAACCCCCTCTGCGGCTGGATGTGTATGCCATGCCCCCTGAGGGCAATGATGGTGAGAGGCAGGGGCTCTGGGGTCCCAGGAGGGTCCTGGTGGGCATGGCCTATGTGCCCAAGTGTATTACCTCCTTGGGGCAAGGGTGCAGGTGGGCAGGTGGCCTGGGTTCCTCCTCTCCTTGCTGCCCCCAGGTACCTTCTGCATGTTGGGTGAGGAGTGGTCCTGCAAGGAGAGCCCTGGCCCACCAGTGCTGGTGGAGAGCGAGGCTGGTGGAGCTGGCGACGTGGCCTGGGGGTCTGTGAGAAGATCCCAAGGACTCTGTGTACCTCCCCTTTGCCACCGCTGGCCCAGTAAGCAGTGCAGAGCAGTCGGGTGGCGGGGGACTCCTGGTGACTGGGCACCAGTCCCAGGGCAGGTGTCTAGGGGGGCTCTGATTGCCCTACCCTTTGGGGTATTTCCCCTGAAAGATGAGGCAAGGTCCCCTGCAGAGCCAGGGCCCGCCTGGGATGTCCATGGAGCTGGGTGGGACACAGCTCTCACTGGCCAGCAGGGTACGGGACTTTGTATGTGGGGAGGAGTCTCTGCAGGGTTTCAGGAAGCGTAAGGTCCTCTGGTCTCTTTCTTCTCCCCCCAGGTACCCAGAGTGTCCAGGACGCAAGGACCCAGCCCCCAGCCCGCCCGGACTCCTACAAGCACTTCGCAGCCTGCTGCGAGGCCTCCGCGGGGGCTGAGGTTGGTTGGCCCTGTCCGCAGGCGGCTGCTTTCTGGGAGCCCTCTTGCTCCGCCCACACCGGCACTCTCGGGTTCCCCAGGACTCCAGGGCCTGTTCCTGGAGGGCTCTTGTCCTTCCTGCACCACACTCCTTCCTTCCCTCAGCACCAGGATGGACCTGGTGGCGGCCTGCTTACGCACCACTGCCCCTGCCCCGCTGCCCCGGACTCCGGGCGCCCTGAGCTTGGAGGTCTTCCACTCCCGACCTCAGCTGGCCTGGGTGTGCCCCAGAGCAGCTCCCGTGTTCAGGGCTGGGGCCCAGGAGACTGCTGGGCACCAGCATGTGGGATCTGCTTTCCCTCAGAGCATCTCCCTCCCTCCCGAGGGCACTGAGCTGCTGCACCTGAGAACCGTGGTCGGCTACAGTGGGAACGGGCGGGCCAGCGTGGTCTGGGAGCCGGACACAGGTAGGCCCACAGTGCAGACAGGGGAGCAGCAGGGCAGGATCCGACTCTGCCCAGCCAGGCCTCTGGACAGATGAGTGCTGGCTGCCAGCTGTGGCCTCTGTGGGGAGGGCTCTGGCGCTGCAGCCCAGGTGGGCAGGAGCCTGTGCAGCTGCTGGCACTGACGGGACAAGGCACCCCAGGGCCCCTGGCTGGCACTCTCCCTGCTGCAGGATTCTTTGCCTATACATGTGGCCGCCTGGTGGTGGTGGAGGACCTGCACTCTGGTGCCCAGCAGCACTGGCTTGGCCACCCTGAGGAGATCTCCACCCTGGCCCTCAGCCACAACTCCCAGGTGCCTGCCCAGGGCCATGGTGCTCAGTAGAGCTGGCTGTTGCCCAGGCAGTGGGAAGGACCCTGACCCAGCCTCCCCTCTGCCAGAGCCAGGGCAGGCCAGCTGCTGCACGCTCTCCACTGACCCCCACCTCTGCCTACCAGGTCCTAGCTTCTGCATCTCGCCGCGGCAGGTCAGCTGCCCACTGCCAGATCCGCGTCTGGGATGTGCCTGGGGGCCTCTGCCAGCAGCTCATTTCTCACCACAGCTCTGCTGTGCAGGCACTGGCCTTCTCACCAGATGACCGGCTTCTTGTGTCACTGGGTCAGTGCTCAGGGTAGGCAGAGGCAGAGCTTCCTGGGATGCCGGGGCGGCTGGCCCAGTTCATAACATGGCTGCCCACACATCTCCAGGGGACTATGGCGACTGCACACTGGCCCTGTGGAGCACGGCCACCTACGAGCTCATGTCCTCCACCCGCCTCCTGGAGCGCGTGCACGGCGTGGCCTTCAGCCCCTGGGGTGCCAGTGAGCTCACCTGTGTGGGCGCAGGTGCTGTTGCCTTCGGGTTCCTGCAGCAGCATGGAGCAGTCGTGGACGTCCAGGTGCCAGGCCCTGCTCAGGTTCCCAGGAGACATTTGGGGAGAGTCTGGTGGGATCCCTGGACATCCCTAATTTATAGCCACCCTTGTACCCTGCCAGATGCACAGAGAGCCAATCCCAGAGGAAGTGGGGGCAGCAGAGCTGACCTCGCTGTGCTATGGGGCTGCTCCCCTGCTCTACTGTGGCTCCAGCTCCGGCCAGGTCTGTGTCTGGGACACGTGTGCTGGCCGCTGCTTCCTGGCCTGGGAGGCCGACGATAGTGAGATTGGTAGGTGCCCTACGGTAGGACCCCTGGGTGGCTCAGGGCTCAGACCTGCCCCCGGAGCCCCAGTGCCAGGACAGTGGGACCTGGTCTCACTCCTGGGGCCCTGGGGAAGGCAGCTTGTGACCACACCTGCCTCTTAGGGGTGCTACTGTGCGCGGGCTCCAGGCTGGTCAGTGGCAGCAACACAAGACGGCTACGTCTGTGGGCCGTGGGAGCCGTGCCAGAGCTGAGGCGCAAGGGCACAAGTGCCAGGTGAGCAGGGGGCCTGTGCTGCCCTGTCCCCGTGGGTCCTGGTGCCCCGCAGGTCAGCACTCTGCACACGTGGCTGTCCTAGGCCAGGCTGCCCTGCAGATCTGCCACCTGAGGACCTGTTTGGGCTCCATGGGCCCTTGCTGCTGCTCCACCCGTAAGCACAGCTGGGCCTGAGACGGGATGGCTGTTGGCTATCACCTGGCAAGCTGAGCTGACTCCCATCTCCTGCCTTGAGACCTGCTGCCCCTTCTCCCTGTGCTCTTAGGTCCAGCTCTGTGTTCATGGAACGCGAGCTGACCCTGGATGGGGCCGTGGTGAGTGCCAGCTTTGACAGCAGCATGGACATGGGCATCGTGGGCACCACATCCGGCACTCTGTGGTACATCAGCTGGGCCGAGGGAAGCAGCATCCGCCTCGTCAGTGGCCACAGGGGCAAGGTGCGCCTCTGACTGGCTCGAGAGGTCCAGAGGTCTCTGCCCCAGGTGGGGCAGGTTGTGCAGGGCAGCAAGCCTGTCTGGCCCCCCTCCCCGAGGCTTCACAGCTCACCAGTGACCAAGAGGGAGCCCCAGGGTGGCCAGGGTCTGTGGTGCCCATGTGAGGCAGGGGCCTGAGGGCTTCTGCAGCCTTCTAGGCCTTTACTTCCTTCTTGCTTCTTGAATTCGCTTGTTGAAGACCTGTGCTGTCTGCCCAGCCCCTCCCACACTGGCTGTGCAGACCAGTCCAGTGCAGCGGAAGCCTGGGGTCTCAGGGTAGGAGGCCAGGCAGGTCTGGTTGGGTTTTGGCTGGTTCTGGCTGGGTCCGGTTGGGTCTGGTCAGTTCTGGCTGGGTTGTGGTCTATTCTGGTGGGTTCTGCTCAGGTCTCTAGAGGACCAGGGTCTGGTCAGCGTCGGGTTGGGTCTAGTTTTAGAGGCATGTGCCACTGTTTCCAGCCAGTCTGAGGTTAGGTTGAGTTGAATTTTTTTTTGTACTAGGGATTGAACCCAGGTTCGTTTAACCACTGAGCTACACCCCTGGCCTTTTTTATTTTTTGAGACAGGGTCTTGCTAAGTTGCTGAGGCTGCCCTTGACCTTGGGATCCTCCTGCCTTAGCCTCCCAGGTGGCTGGGAGGACAAGTCATCATCCCTTTAAAGGCAGTGGTTTTAGGGTCTTCCACCGAGCCATGCAATCAGTACACATTCGATTTCAGAGCGCCCTCTTCACCCCAGCAGGAAACCTGTACCTGTCAGTGTCCCCATGTCCCCCTCTCGGCCCGGCAGCCACGAATTGGCTTTCTGTCCTGTGGATATGCTCTTCCTGAACAGTTCCTGTGGGAGGCTTGTCCGCCACCCTCCCCGAGCAACTGCCCAGTGCATCCCGGCTGTGCCAGTTGTCAGTGCTCCCTTTCCATGGCAGACCACGTGTGTCCTGAGTCCTTGACCCAGGCGGGTGTCGCAGGTGGTGCCCAGGTGGGGTGGGGCGACAGGGCCCAGGGGCCATTCTGGGCCCCCTGGGGCACATCTGAACTGAGCTGGGGTTGAGCGTGTGCCAGGCCAGCCCCGGCCTCTGAGCTGCTCGCACCCTGTGTCTTCTTGGGTGAAACGCCTGGAGAATTCACCCTGCACTGGGAACGGGTTCAGCTGTTTGGTTGTGCCACATTGAGTGCGGCATCTGTGCTGCCTTCCTCCAAGATCCTGGTTGCGAGTGGGAGGCCTGATGACACATCTGCTGTCTGCCTTGATGCGTGCTGAGTGGCCTCAGGCCACCGCTGTCAGGACCACTGTGAACAGCAGGGGTATCTTCTTGTGCTCTTGTCTGCAGTCTGCAGCCCTCTGGAGACAAGTCCCATGACACTGTCTTAGATGTTGCCAGTGTTTTCTGTGCAATCCCAAGTCCCAGGGGCAGCTGGGTTCCACCCATGTGAGTGTGGTGGGCCAGGCAGGCTTGGGCAGCGGATAGGTACTCTTGTCTGGACGGCCTGGCCCTAGAGGCTGGGGTCAGAAAGGCCCAGCCCCAGCCGAGCACAGTAGCCAGGCCTGTAATCCCAGCCACCTGGGAGACTGAGGCAGAAGGATCAACCTCAGTAGCTCAGCAAGGCCCTAAGCAACTTAGTGAGATACAGTCACTAAAATGAAAAATAAAAAGGGCTGGAGGTGTGGCTCAGTGGTTAAGTGCCCCTGGGTCCAATCCCCCGTACCAAAAAAAAAAAAGGAAAAGAAAGGCTCAGACCCCAGCTGCCTGGGTTCCACAGGTCAGCGAGGTGGTCTTCAGCCCAGGCGAGTCTCACTGTGCCACCGGGGATGAGGACGGCAGCGTGCGCGTGTGGTCCTTGGCCAGCATGGAGCTGGTGATTCAGTTCCAGGTGCTGAACCAGGTACATGGGGTGCACGTGCAGGCACAGGGCCCAGGCCACCATGCATCCTGCCTGCAGAGCCCTCCGTCTGGCCTCAGCCTTCTCCCTGGGGGAGTGCTGACCTCCCCCTCTGCATGTCCAGAGCTGCCTCTGCCTTGCATGGAGCCCCCCATCCTGTGGGCACCCTGAGCAGCAGCAGGTGGTGGCGGGCTACAGTGATGGCACGCTGCGTGTATTCAGCATCGCTCGCACCTCGATGGAGCTCAAGATGCACCCCCACCGCGCTGCCCTGACAGCCCTGGCCTTCTCCACTGATGGTGAGGAGCCAGGGCTGCACAGGGTAACAGGGCTTCCCCTGCCAGGCCCAGAGCAGATCTCGAGGTTGGGGGCTGACCCACAGTGTGATTCCTCACTTGACCTAGGTCAGACCATCCTCTCTGGAGATAAGGATGGGGTTGTGGCTGTGAGCCGCCTCCGCACAGGGATCACTTTCCGTGTGCTGAGTGACCACCGGGGAGCTCCCATCTCTGCCATCCAGAGCACAAGTAAAAAGGTTGAGCAGGCTGGAGAGCCAGCAGGAGGGGCCTGGGCTGTGGCAGGGTGGGAGGTAGTGCACGGGCCAGGAGGTGCCCACAGCCCTCACTCTCGCAGTATGGAGATCTGGGGGTGGAGGGCACAGATCTGTGGCTGGCTGCCAGCGGGGACCAAAGGATCAGCGTCTGGGCCTCTGACTGGCTGCGGGATCGCTGCGAACTCCTGGACTGGTTGAGCTTCCCGGCACCTGCCACCTTGGCGGTAAGAGTCTCAGTGGTGGAGGCCTGCCTGGCATGTGTGAGGCACTGGGTTTGGTTCTCAGCGCCACATAAAACAAGTAACTGAAATAAAGACTAAAAAGTCCCAGTGCATGGGGTGTGGGTCAGGTGCCCAGCGCTCCACCGCATGCCTCGCCCTCTGCAGGCAACAGGCCGCCCTCCGCCCTCCCTTGCTGCCTTCTGCCCCTGGGACGGGGCACTGCTGGTGTGTGTGGGCCTCGGTGCACGTGAAGAGGTGCTCTTCTACAGCCTCCGCCAGAAGCAGGTGTGTGCCCGCCTCTTGGGCATCCAGGGCCCTAGGCCAGGGGTCTCGGGAGCCGGGGCTGGGCCCCAGCAGGAGCCCTCCCTCTGCCTAGGACAAAGCCCCGCGCCTCACCCCGGCTGCCCGCAGGTGGTGGAGAAGATGTCGCTGCCCTTCTTCGCCAGGTCCCTGAGCCTGTCCTCAGGGGCACGCTTCATGGCCATTGGCTTTGCTGGTGAGTGTGATGGGTGCAGACTTGGACCTCTTGGGTGAGGCCGGGCAGGCTCGCCCGCGCCTCAGGCTGCCTACTCCCGAGGTGGCGTGCGGGCACTTGCCCCAGAGTGTCACAGACCCGGAAGACTGGGCAGGCGGCAGGGTCGAGGGGGTCAGCGGTAGCACCAAGCAGGACTCACCTCGCCCTGCCCACCTCAGGGACCAGAGTAGCAGGACTCCTGGTTCTGAGGTCTCTGCAGCGGCCCAGGATGTGGAGGTCGCAGCCCTGACCCCCTGGGCACAGGTTCCCTGATGCCAACACCATGCCTATCCAGGGACAGGCCAGGCAGGCTGGGGGGCCCTGGGCGCCACCTGCCCGCCTCACCTGTGCTGTCTGCCCGCAGAGTGCACGCTGAGGCTTGTGGACTGCGAGTCGGGGGCAGCCCAGGACTTCAGCGGCCACGACGGCCCTGTGCATCTGTGCAGGTTCACCCCCTCTGCCAGGCTGCTCTTCACAGCTGCCCACAGTGAGATCCTGGTGTGGGAGGTGCCGGGCCATGGGCGCAGAGTGGCCTAGAAAAGCCAGGTTGCGGGCTGAGGCAGCAGGGCCGATTGCCTGGACAGGCCGGGCCCGTCATCGCGACCGAGTGACCAGAAGGCTGGGATGCGGCTGGGTGGCGCGCGGAGGCCCTGGGTTCGTCCCGCTCTGGAGGAACAAACCTGTTGCCTTTTACCTGCGGCGTTGCTCATGTCCGATCGTTCACGGTTTCAATAAACCTGCTCCTCTCTGACACTGTCGCTACACTGTTCCGTTACTGCCCCATCTTTCACCTTGGCTGGTCACTCCAGCCCTGAAGTCCGCTCCGCCGCCTGCCCAAATCCTAGTCAAGGGCCCTGTTGCTCCACCTGTGGGCCCGGAGGGCCGTTCGGGTCTCCCAACCTGGGCCCCCGTGGCCCGCGGTGTCGGGCGCGCCCGCTCCGTGGCGCAGGCGCACAGCGCACAGCGCACAGCGCACAGCGCACACCCCTCTGCCCAGCAGGGCTGGCTGGTGCGGCTGAGCCGTCGGACCCGGAAGTGCAGTGACGGGAGCCGGAAGTGCGGGCGCTCGCGGAGCGCCAGGCCTAAGGCTGGGGCGGGTCCGGGCAGCGGCCGGGTTGGGAGCCGGGGGTGGGGGCCGGGCCTGGGGGCTGGCGCCGCCATGAGGCGGGACGTGCGCATCCTGTTGCTGGGCGAAGGTAGGCACCGGGCCGGGGGCGCCGGGGGCGCCGGGGCGCGGGGGCCTGGCCGCCCGCGTGACCGCCCGGCCATCCGCCCGTGCAGCCCAGGTCGGGAAGACGTCGCTGATCCTGTCGCTGGTGGGCGAGGAGTTCCCCGAGGAGGTGCGCGCGGGCGGCGGGCGCGGCGGGCGGGCTCGGAGGGCACGGGCTGGGGCGCCGGCTGAGCCGTCTGTTGCAGGTCCCCGCGCGCGCAGAGGAGATCACCATCCCCGCCGCCGTCACGCCCGAGCGCGTACCCACCCACATCGTGGACTACTCAGGTAGGCCCCGCGCGGCGCCCGGCCCCAGCCGGCCGCGCTCGCCCGCAGCGGGTTCTGTCTCTCCGCAGAGGCTGAGCAGACGGATGAGGAGCTCTGGGACGAGATCCGTAAGGTGCGGGAGCAGCATCCACAGTGGGACTCCCACAACACTCCTTTCGGGGAGACAGGCCAGTCCAGTGCCTGCAGCGCTGCCCAGAGGCAGAAGGGCCCTCCCTCTTGCTCCTACCCGGGGTCTGTACTCTAGTCCACTGCACGGGTCCTCCAGCTCATTGGTTATCAGAGCCCCTGGATCTAGCGCTTGTAGTCTCTGTTGTGCCCTGGACGTATCCACCACTAATTGTGTGCAGGCCAAAGCAACCCAAGGGCAGCCCCCTAACCCCTGCAGGTTTAGGGGCTGCTAACCATCCTCTGGACTGGCTGCTTGTGGCATGGAAATGGGAGGTGGAGTCAGGAGTCTCATCTTACAAGTAGCTTGCTCTCTGCGGGCTGGGTCTGTCCTGAACACTTGGGCCTGCACCACCAGAGCTGTGGGGCTGGGACTTGTCTGAAACTGCCAAGCCCATGCGACCCAGCCAGGGAGCCCCTGCCCTGTGAGTACCTGGTGGGATTGGCTAGGTTCCAGGGCAGGGTGGACCTGCCAGGCCTTGGAGCTGCACAGTCCAGTGTCAGCACCTGAGACGCGCTGGAGCCTTGGGGTGGTATGGAATGGTGTGGGCTGTGCAGAGTGAGCAGGCAGCTTCTGGTCACCTGTGCCTTGCTGCTGTCCTCACAGGCAAACGTGGTGTGTGTGGTGTACGACGTGTCTAAGGAGACTACTATTGAGAAGGTGAGCATGCATCTTAGGTCCCTGCTTCTGGCTCTGGCTCTGGCTTAGTCAGCAGTCCTCAGTCCTCAGTGCAGACCAGATAGCAGTCAGTGACCTGGGGTGAATCTTTGTCCACTCCTGTGGCCAGTCCCATTTCTGTTAAGCATTTCAGGAAATCCCATCTCTCTGTGTTGGGGTCTGTCTTCTGAGACTGTATCTCCCCACAGAGCGCTTGATCACTCTGAACTATTTAGGCCAACATTTTCTTTCCCTTTTTATCACACAACCTCAGGAAAAGTGGCCAGGGGCCTGCCTGAGGGTCTGGGACCCCAGTGTGCTTGTGGGGGTGGGTTGCAGCTGCTCAGGTTGGACAAGCCCTGCTTGCCGTGTGCCTTCTCTCACCAGCCTCAGCTGGCCTTGAGCTCCCCTCCTCTCCTTGAGCCTGGTGCAAGCTCTAGTGGGCGTCAGGCTGGGTGGGAAGCCTCCCTTTATGGCCAGGGTTTTGCCTTTTGCCTTTCAGATTCGAACCAAGTGGATTCCACTGGTGAATGGGAAAGCCGAGAGGGGGCCCAGGTAATGAGCAGGATCTTGGTGGGGAGGAGGAGTGGGACTGAGCTCCAGTGGCTCCCTGTCTCTGGTAACCATGGACTTCTCCCCAGGCTGCCCATCATCTTGGTGGGCAACAAGGCAGACCTGCGTTCGGGGAGCACCATGGAAGCTGTGCTGCCTATCATGAGCCAGTTCCCTGAGATAGAGACCTGTGTGGAGGTAAGCAGGGAGAAGGCCGAGAAGAGGAGGGTTCTGGTGCTGCCACGGGTGCCCATGGGCACTGGCCTGGCCTCGCACCTCTTCTCCTTGGACGCCTCCTGAGCTCTGGCCCGGCCTTCCAGTGTTCTGCCAAGCACCTGAAGAACATCTCGGAGCTCTTCTACTATGCCCAGAAGGCCGTTCTGCACCCCACGGCGCCCCTCTACGACCCTGAGACCAAGCAGGTGGGCCGTGGCTTCTCTGGGAAGGGAGAGCTAGCAGAGGGGCGCAGCAGGGCGGGCCTCCCGCAGGCGGCTCGGGTGCTGAGCAGCTGTCCCCGTAGCTGAGGCCTGCGTGCGCCCAGGCTCTCACTCGGGTCTTCAGGCTCTCGGACCAGAACCTGGACCACACGTTGAGCGATGAGGAGCTGGATGCCTTCCAGGTGTGCCCCAGCCCCGGCGCCAGCCCAGCCCTGCTGTCTCCAGGCAGCTGGCTGATCCGAAACCACTTCCTTTTGGAGACAGAAGTCCTGCTTTGGCCACCCACTGGCCCCACAGGCCCTGGAGGATGTGAAGAGGGTGGTGTGCAAGAACGTGGTGGGCGGCGTGCGGGACGACAGGCTGACCCTGGATGGTGAGGCCAGATGCCCCACTGTGCCTGAGCATGTGGGGAGAGGGCCAGGTTGTGCCAAGTGCTACCCTCCTTTGCCCTGCACAGGCTTCCTCTTCCTGAACACGCTTTTCATCCAGCGTGGACGGCACGAGACTACTTGGACAATTCTGCGGCGCTTTGGCTACAGTGACTCACTTGAGCTGACAGCAGACTACCTCTGCCCAAAGTGAGCGGTGGGCGGGGCCTGTGACCCACCTTCTGTGGGTGAGGTCCTGTTCAGAGGACAGCTGAGATGGCCCTGCAGTGTGGCCCTCCCACCCTGGTTTGCCAGCTCTGTGTGTGTGTGCACACGCCGAGCACTGGGTTGGATAGGGGCCCCTGCATTCAGGCGTCATGTACCAGAGACCATGACATTCTCCTTACCTGGCCCCAGCTGTGGGGTGGGAGGGGCCACAGGAGCCTCAGAGAGGGCTTGGCCACGTGCACGGGACTGGCAGGCTGAGGCAGGAGTGGAGCTAGCATGGAGCACAGGGTCCCCTGGGAGCCACATGTCCCGTGCATCCCTGCAGGCTCCATGTGCCCCCTGGCTGCAGCACCGAGCTTAACCACCGTGGCTACCAGTTTGTGCAGCAGGTGTTTGAGAAGCATGACCAGGTGAGCGCCACCACCCCGGCCAGCCCTTGCCAGTCCCCAGCACTTGTGACTATGGCCCTTCTGCCCATAGGACCATGATGGTGCCCTCTCACCCTTGGAGCTGCAAAACCTCTTCAGTGTGTTCCCAGTGGCCCCCTGGGGCCCTGAGCTCCCACGCACTGTCCGCACTGACACCAGCCGGCTGTCCCTGCATGGTTTCCTCTGCCAGTGGACGTGAGCACAGCCCTCCCACCCCTGCCCCCACCCCCTGCTGCCTTCCTTACTGACGCTGTGCCTCGTGCCTCCAGCCTAGTGACCTACCTGGATGTCCAGCGCTGCCTCGAGCACCTTGGCTACCTAGGCTATCCCACCCTCTGTGAGCAGGACTCCCAGGCACAGGCCATCACAGGTGGGCACCCACCCTCACCAGGCCCTAGGTCCACCCTCTCCCCAGCATTCCCCTTCACCTGAGCCTGTTCTCACAGTCACCCGTGAGAAGAGGATAGACCAGGAGAAGGGGCAGACCCAGCGGAATGTCCTCCTGTGCAAGGTGATAGGGGCCCGAGGAGTGGGCAAGTCTGCCTTCTTGCAGGCCTTCCTCGGCCACAGCCTGGAGGTAAGCATCTGCAGAGAACCCAGTCCCCACCTGGGGACCCAGGGACAGGAGAAGGCACTGTGGGGAGTGTGGGGCCAGGAAGCATCAGGCTCTCCTTCCTGTCCCTGTGGCGCCAGGACACCAGGGCATCCCCTGGGGAGCCTCCCATCCACGCCATCGACACAGTGCAGGTCAGCGGGCAGGAGAAGTACCTGATTGTGAGTGTCGGGGCCCAGACACCCATTTGCCCACGCCACCTGGTAGATCCGTCACAGGGTGGTCTTTGGGGGGCCCAGCTCCTGGGAACACCCCTGAGCCCCATCTGTTCCAGCTCTGTGAAGTGAACGTGGACAGCATGCTGGCCAGCTCCCTGGACATGACCTGTGACGTTGCCTGCCTGATGTTCGATGGCAGTGACCCCACGTCCTTTGCATTCTGTGCCACCATCTACAAGGCAAGGGTGATGCTGGGAGGCCTGCAGGTGGGGCACAGCTCTGGGGCAGGTGACCGGTGGGCCCTGCCTCACATAGCCCCTCCTCCCACAGCACCATTACATGGATGGCCAGACCCCTTGCCTCTTTGTGTCCTCCAAGGCTGACCTGCCTGCGGGTGCCACCCCACCAGGCCTGTCACCTGTGGACTTCTGCCGCAGGCACCGGCTGGCTGCCCCCACCCCGTTCTCCTGCGCCGGCCCGGCCCAGCCCAGCACTGATGTCTTCACTCGACTGGCCACCATGGCTGCCTTTCCGTGGGTGCCTACACCTAGGCCCTGGGGGCAGGGTGTTGATCACCAGGCCATGCTGGGTCAGGGCTGTGGGGTGGGGCTCTTGGTGCAGTCCTGCAGGCCTAGCCTCAGCCAACGGCCTGGGACACGTTGGGGGCTGTGCACCCTGAGCACCCCTCTTCCCCCACAGACACCTGCTGCACTCAGAGCTGCGCCCCACCTCCTCCTGGCTCCGGGGGGTGCTGCTGACTGTTGGGGCTGCTGTGACTGCAGTCCTCAGCTTCGCCCTCTACAGAGTCCTGGTGAAGAGCCAGTGATGCCTCAGCCCTGTCTCCTGAGCCAGGCATGGCTGACAGGGGGCCCTGCAGGGCTCTCAGCCTCCCAGTGTGACTGCAGGTCCCCAGGGCACTGAGGTGGTGCCTTGCTCAGGAGACCACCTTTCTGTCTAAGCCTCTGCTTTGGGAGATCATCCCAGCCCTTTCCTCGGACCCCTCTTTGGAGCTGGGTGTATCCCCAGCACTGCCTCCCCAAACCTGTACCCCAAACCTCTGGCTGAGATGTGCTGAGAACTTGGGCTCATGACCCAGAAGCTCCACTGCCTGGCCTGAGGGGCTTGGTGGCAGGTGTGCCTGGTGGGAGGCCCTTGCCTCATCTTTGTGGTATTGGGTGAAGAAGCCATTGACCCTAGACTCAGGATTCTCAGGGCTCTCCCTTCTTGCTTCTGGCGGTGAGTGGGTATGCAGGGTCCAGGAAGTGGCTAGGCTATTGTGCACACCCATCTTCCTGTCCAGTGTGAGGCTTTGTCCATGGCAGAAGACACGAGATTGGGTTTCCTAATTAAACCTCACTGTTTTCCTCTTGGGATATCAGCCTCTGGAGACTGCTTTTCTTGAGTCAGCCTGAAGTATGCTTTGTTTTGGTGGGAATGGAAGTATACCTGACTCCCTCACCTCCATTCCTCAGCCCCCATCCTTTGACCTCAGACCAGTGTGTGAAGTGGCCTCGGGAAGGTCCAGTTTTGGGTAGCTATGGTCCAGGAGCCTTGGTGACTGTCCATCAATATTATGCCTTCTCTGTGCCCCACTCCTTTCCTTGGGCTCCTCTCCAGTGCTGGGTGTACCCCCAGCACTGCCTCCCAAACCTCTTCCCAGTCAGCCTGACTGAGCTGTGCTGAGAACCTGGGCTTCTTGTGATCTTGTGACCCAACTGCTGTTAACAACCCACCATAAACGGGCAGCAGAGAACCCTGGCCTGAGCTGAGTAGGGTCTTCAGCCACAGCATGACCTCCCCCACCTGGGCCCCTCATACCTGCATTTGAGGAGTGGCAGATGGGTGTCCCTCTGAACTTGGTGTGTGCCTGCCCCACAGGAATGCCTGACGTCTCCCAGAAGGCTGGGAGGGAACCCTAAGGGTCCTGATTGGGCAGAGCTTTAGGAGCTTGACTCAGTCGCTCACCAAACCTGGCGGAAGGAGCTTCTGCTGCCCAGAGTGTGCTTAGCTCCGCTAATTTTGAGGCTGGACAGGATGCTATTTCTAGCTCATTACATCCCCTGAGGCCCAGTGGCCTGAAGTAACAGCTCCATTGTATCTGCAGCAGTGGGCAGCTCTGGCTCTTGGAGGGGTTGCCATGACTACGTGTCCTCTTTGCCTGTCACCACCATCATTAGAAGGGCTAAGCTGCTCTCCCCGTGAGCTCTTCTCCCAGCTGCAGCCCTGCCTTTGAAAACTGCTATCTATCTACGTGGATGCCCCTTGTGCCTGGTCTGGTGCTTCCTGAGAGGAAGGCCTGGAGGCCCTGCTTCCCCCACACTCCTCCAGGCCCAGCTGGGGTGGAGGGGATGCAAATGATTGGTTTTGGTCGCCTGGGCAGGAGCAGCTACAGCAGGACCTTCACTTCTGCTAGCCACCTGAGGCCATGAGGCCTCTTTGCTGCGACACTGGGGAGAGGAACAGGGGTTACCTGCTGCTGAACAGGTGCACTTAAGGAACTTCCAGCCCACTGTCGCGAGCGCAGGGTCACAGCTGGGGGAGTTGGAGAGCCTGATGGTCAGGAGAGACTTCCTGGAAATGGGAGCGCCCATGCTGAAGTTTGAGCCCCAGAAGGCTGGGAGGGAACCCTAAGGGTCCTGGTTGGGCGGAGTTTTAGAAGCTGCACCTCGACTCAATCGCTCACCAAGCCTGGCGGAAGGAGCTTCTGCTGCCCGGAGCGCGCGCACAATGCCCGCATAGAAACCAGACGCTCCCCGGAGCAGGTTCCCACTCAGGGCCTGCGTCTGGGGCGGCGCGTCCGTGTGCGAGGTGCGCGCATTTCGGGGCGGCGTGTGCGCGGGGCGGGCGGTTCCATGACGCGACTTGAGCGCGGCGCGCGCAGAGCGGAGCAGGAGGAGCGGGCCGGCAGGGGCGGAGCGGAGCCGTTCGCAGAGCAGCCCCTCCCGGCCTCGGCCGACCCCGGCCCGCTGCCCGGCCCGGCTCTATGGACAGGAGCTCGCTGCTGCAGCTCATCCAGGAGCAGGTGCGTGGGGGTGGGGGCCGCCACCGCCCCCCGGCGGTCCTCCCGCTGCGGCGCCGGGCTGGGGGAGGGACCGGGCTTCCAGACAGCCCCGCCGGACACCCGCCGCCCAAGCCTCCTCTCCGCGTGCCCTGGGCCCTATACCTGAGCTTCAGAGGAAAGCAGAGCGGTGAGGGTGGTCTCATCCTCTGACCCAGCGCTCTCCTCCCAGCACGGGGAGGGTGGAAACGAGGTGGGGGGAGCCCTGGGGGCCCGGGCACCGTGCCCTGGCAGGACCTGGGAACAAGCCAGGTCCCAGGAACCAGCCTGCTGCTCCTAGTCAGCCCGGCTCAGCCCCATGGTCCGGGTGGGCGCACCCTCAGGCCTCGGCCGGCGGCTCCCCCACCCCAGCAGCTGGACCCTGAGAACACAGGCTTCATCGGTGCGGACACCTTCGCTGGGCTGGTGCACAGCCATGAGCTGCCCCTGGACCCGGCCAAGTTGGACATGCTGGTGGCCCTGGCCCAGAGCAACGAGCGGGGTCAGGTCTGCTACCAGGAGCTGGTGGACCTGGTCAGTGCCACGGTGGGTGGACAGAAGGGGGGTGGCCCAGGCCTGGACAGGCACAGTGCCCTGGCCAGAGCAGGGTAGGCAGGTGGCTTCTTCCTGGGGAAGGCTCATGGATTGGGGTAGTGCAGGGCCTTAGACCCTGTGGGCAACCACAAGGGGCAGGGTGCTGTGGGGGGTGACACTAGAGCCCATGCTGATGCCCCTGTCCCCCTAGATCAGCAGCAAGCGCTCCAGCAGCTTCAAGCGGGCCATTGCTAATGGACAGCGGTCGCTGCCCCGGGAAGGGCTCCTGGATGAGCCTGGCCTGGGTGTCTACAAGCGGTTTGTGCGCTACGTAGCCTATGAGATACTGCCCTGTGAAGTAGACCGCCGCTGGTATTTCTATCGGCACCGCAGCTGCCCACCCCCTGTGTTTATGGCCTCAGTCACCCTCACCCAGGTGGGCCTGCTCACCTGCTGCCCTGGGAGCTTCCCATGGCTCTGTCCTGCCCAGCCCTAACACTCCTGTCCCCAGATCATCGTGTTCCTGTGCTATGGGGCACGCCTCAACAAGTGGGTGCTGCAGACCTACCACCCTGAGTACATGAAGAGCCCCCTGGTGTACCACCCTGGGCACCGTGCTCGTGCCTGGCGCTTCCTCACTTACATGTTCATGCACGTCGGGTGAGTGGGGCTGCTGTGCCTATCCTGAGCACCCTGTTAAGTCAGGCTGGCTCAGCCAAAAACAGTGCAGTCTTGAGGCGGGCCCGGAGGCCGGCGGACAGTGCAGCTGATCCCGCGCCTGCTCATGTGCCCTCCTGCGTCCAGGTTGGAGCAGCTGGGGTTCAATGCCCTCCTGCAGCTGATGATCGGAGTGCCCCTGGAGATGGTGCATGGTCTCCTCCGCATCAGCCTGCTCTACCTGGCGGGTGTGCTGGCAGGTGAGGCAGGCGTGGGCCCTCTGCCCAGCACCCTGGCTGGCTGCATCCTCACACTTCCTTCTGCTTGTGCAGGTTCCCTGACTGTCTCCATCACGGACATGCGGGCCCCTGTGGTGGGGGGCTCTGGAGGGGTCTATGCCCTGTGCTCAGCACACCTGGCCAACGTTGTCATGGTAACGGGGCCACCCGGAGGCTGGGTGTGGGAAGGGGCCCACCTGGCCTGCCTCACAGCCTCTCTGTCTGCATGCCATCAGAACTGGGCTGGGATGAGGTGTCCCTACAAGCTGCTGAGGATGGTGCTGGCCCTGGTGTGCAGTGAGTAGGGGGCTGGGTGGGGAGTGGGGGGCCCAAGTCTGCAAACAGGACAGCTCCCACCTGTTGCTCCCTCTGCAGTGAGTTCCGAGGTGGGCCGGGCCGTGTGGCTGCGCTTCTCCCCACCACTGCCCTCCTCAGGCCCACAGCCCAGCTTCATGGCACACCTGGCTGGCGCAGTGGTGGGGGTGAGCATGGGCCTCACCATCCTGCGCAGTTACGAGGAGCGCCTACAGGATCAGTGCGGCTGGTGGGTGGTGCTGCTGGCCTATGGCACTTTCCTGCTCTTCGCCATCTTCTGGAACATCTTTGCCTATGACCTGCTGGGAGCCCACATCCCCCCACCGCCCTGACCCACTCCCAGGGCTACTTGGGCTAGGCCCAGCATGCGGTGGGCTGACCATTAGGCAGGTGTGCATGTTGCCCCTGGTGAACAGACATCTCAAGGCTGCTCCCTGAGGGGCAGGTGGGCCCTGCAGCACACTGAGCTGAGGCCAAGCCTAATGCCAGCGCCGGCTGCCCCTCCCAGTCTTGGGGAGAAGGCTGCTGGGCCAGAGTTGGGGAGAGGCCCCTGAAGACAGCCCTGGAGAAGACACCACCTCACCCACCCACCCCACCCCCAGGACTTGCAGTCTGAGCCTTTTTGGGAGAATGAATAAATATTTTACACGGTGCCAGGCACCTGTCCCAGGGCTCTGGAGGCTTCTCTGCCCCTAACCCTACCTTGCAGATCATAGAGACCCACACACACACTGAAAAGAACCTGGACCGACTTCTTCCTTGTACCTTTGAACCTAGATGAGAGTGCAGTTAGAGTCCCAATGACCCCATGCTATGGAGGAACTGCAGGCACTGGGGAGGGACTGTGGGCCTTCTGCTCAAAGGGAGTTTAGCAAGTGTTTATTGAGCTCCTGGGGCACCCAGCCTCCATTTATTCAGTCTGCCATCCAGAGAGACCTGTGTCCTGAGCTGGTAAGCAGGCCCTGGGCCATGGCCAGGTTCACTTGATGTGAGCCCTGTGCTTCTTGACTGGGCTAATATTTTGTGGGTGGCTGATCTGGGACTGAGATTGGGCAGCAGGTCTGGCACAGCTTCTGCCCACAGCCCAAGTCCACAGTACTGTCTCCACAAGGTGAGGGGCCCTGAGGTGCAGGCTGGGGAGAAGCATGGAGTGGGCTCCAAGGGCCCGACCAGCCCTCCCTGACAAGGTCCTGAATATCCGCCTAGCCCACCAGCTGCTTGCTCACCTCTGCTCAAGGCTACAGCATGCTCTTGCACCCAGTTCAGGCAAAACAGGTGGTACTTGAGGGCGTACTGCAAGGCAGGCAGGCCGCCTGGGGGGTTCCAGCTGCCCCCCAAGAGGCGGGGCGGTTCTCAGGACAACTTCCTGAAGCCCAGGACCATGCCATACATCACCAACCCATTCTACGAGCAAGGGCACTCACGTGCCCAGGCCGCGCCAGATTTACCCGAGGCGGTGGAGGGGCCCACAACACGGAGGGTGCGCAGCTTCGTGACTGCGGCGCGCTAGCTCGTAAGGCAGCGGCTGAGCGCTGCACCACCAGCTCCGGGGGTTGGTGGCCACCACTGCTGCAGACGTGGCCGGAAGCGACCTCTCGGCGGAGACTGCACTGAGGGAATCCCAGGCGCTGGACCTCGCCAGGGAGGCGAGCTCCCGGAGGCCCTGACCTCAGGGAGGTCCTGACCCCAGGAGGAAGCCCGGCCCACCGAGGCCCCGCCCCAGAGGGGGCCCGGCTCATAAAGGCCCCACCCCTCGCCGCCGGCTTCCACGCCAGCAGCCCCAGCAGCTCCTTCCGTATCCCGTGCTCCTCCACTCGGCCCACGATGGCCGCGGACAGCTCCTTCCCAATGCCTGAGGAAGGGTGATGAGGGGAGTCCGGGACGCCCTCCCTGCCGGCTCCCTCCCCCCTGCCGCCCTACCGGTGGTCCAGCACCTCCAGCTGTCCCCGGGCGCCCGCGCGCTCCCGCAGCACCTCTCCGTGGCGCACCGAGACGGCGACCCGGCGTTTCGGGCCTTCGCAGCCCCACAGCCCGCTGGCGGCCGCCATGTTCGCGCTGCGGGGCGGGGCCGAAGGCGGGGCCCGCCGGGAGCGCCACGCCCCCGGGCCGTCGGCTGCGCGGCTCCGCGCGCGCTCCCGCTCTGCAGCCCCGCCCCGCGCCGGAAGTTCCGGTGGCGAATCGCCCGACCGGGCCGAGCGGATCGCGGCGCGGGCTGCGGGTGAGGGGCGGCCGGGCGCGGAGCCCGGGAGCGGAACCTAGGCCGTGCCGCGCGGCGCCATGAAGGGCAAGGAGGAGAAGGAGGGTGGCGCGCGTCTGGGCGCCGGCGGCGGCAGCCCAGAGAAGAGTCCGAGCGCGCAGGAGCTCAAGGAGCAGGGCAACCGGCTCTTCGTGGGCCGCAAGTACCCGGAGGCGGCGGCCTGCTACGGCCGCGCCATCGTGAGTGCGCGGGGCGGGGGCGCGCCCGGCGCTCCTCCCTAGCCGGGGCGCCGCCAGCCCCGCGGGGCTTTGGGCTGCGGAGACACGGTGGCGATCTCATTCCACAGGCTGCTAGGCGCGACCGGAGCCCGGAGCTGGCGGGTGGGATACTTGAGGCTGGCTGGGTGGGGGCCTCGACAAGATTGGGAAACTTACTTTAACAAAACCGATGGAGTCACGCGGGTGGGCTCAGCCAGAACCCAGGGGCCTGACAACTGAGAAACCTTTAGTTTCTCGCTTCCAGCCATGGGCCCCAAACTGGGACAGGACCTGGGACATCGGGTTGTCAGTTTGCTGGCACAGGGGCAAGGAGCCCACACCCTCTCGTGCTGGCCTTGGTTCCCAGACTCGGAACCCCCTGGTGGCAGTGTACTACACCAACCGGGCCCTGTGCTACCTGAAGATGCAGCAGCCAGAGCAGGCTCTGGCCGACTGTCGGCGAGCCCTGGAGCTGGATGGGCAGTCGGTGAAGGCACACTTCTTCCTGGGTCAGTGCCAGCTGGAGATGGAGAGCTACGACGAGGCCATTGCCAATCTGCAGCGAGGTGGGCCAACACCTTGCCCGGTCTGGAGCACCTGGGGCCCACGGATAGGCCGGCCAGAGTGACCTCAAGTCTCCATTCCCAGCTTACAGCCTGGCCAAGGAGCAGCGACTCAATTTTGGAGATGACATCCCTAGTGCTCTGCGCATCGCCAAGAAGAAGCGCTGGAATAGTATCGAGGAGCGGCGCATCCACCAGGAGAGCGAGCTGCACGCCTACCTCTCACGGCTCATCACTGCAGAGCGCGAGAGGTGGGACCCTCCCGCTCCTTGTCAGGCTGCCCTCTCGGGTTAAACTGAGTCACCAGCACAGGTGTTTATTGAAGGCTAAAGTGGTACAGAGGAAGCTGGGAGAAGAGCCCAAGGCTGGGTGGGCTCTGACATCTTCCCAGGTCCATTTCCAACCAGCTTCTGGTCAACCCTCAGGGAGCTGGAGGAATGTCAACGGAACCATGAAGGTGATGAGGATGACGGCCATGTCCGGGCCCAGCAAGCCTGCATCGAGGCCAAGCACGTGAGGGTGCCCTGCCCCTGTGTGGACCTGTGTGTGGGCGAGTGACAGGGTACCCCCAACTGACACTGGGTTGTGTGCCTGCATGTGGCCCACACATAGTGCTCCATTCTTCACAGGACAAATACATGGCGGACATGGATGAGCTCTTCTCTCAGGTGGACGAGAAGAGAAAGGTGAGCATCTGTTTCTTGAAGCCCGAGAACTGTAGGTACTGGAACAGCGCTGCTTCCTGAGCTTGACACTGCTCTCCTGTTACAGAAACGAGACATCCCCGACTACCTGTGCGGCAAGATCAGCTTTGAGCTGATGCGGGAGCCCTGCATCACACCAAGTGGCATCACTTACGACCGCAAGGACATCGAGGAGCATCTGCAGGTAAGGCCGTGGGCCTGGGGACAGGGCCAGAGGCACAGCTCCCGCATACTGAGCACCCGACCCTGTTGTAACTGCAGCGTGTGGGCCATTTTGACCCTGTGACCCGGAGCCCCCTGACCCAGGAACAGCTCATCCCCAACCTGGCCATGAAGGAAGTCATCGACGCATTCATCTCCGAGAACGGCTGGGTGGAGGACTACTGAGGACCTGACCCGGAGGGTCCTGAGGCAGAAGCCCCAGAATCTGTACATAGTTTGTGTCTCTGGGACCGTCCCCATCAGTTCTGCTGGTGGGCTCTGGACTGCTCCCTCTTTCAGCATAGCCCTTGCTGGGCCATGAGCCTCCCCTGCCCCCTTCTGGGCAGGAAAAGCAGGTGAAGGTGGGTTGGGCTGAGGCCCGTGCTGCTGCCACTGTCTGTGTAATAAAATCTGTGAGCACTACAGGGGCACGTGCTGGTGTATGACAGGCTCACCAGCTGCCTGCTCTGGCTAACCAAGGAAGGTTGAGATGAAGACACTGGTGTCCAGGTTGAGAGTGGCATGCCACCAGCGGTCAGGGAAGTACAGCACCTGGGGGTTGGGCCAGAGGGGTTCAGTCAGGGAACACTGGGCCTGGTCCCTGCTGCCAGGCACTGACCTCACCAGCCTAGATGGTATACCTGGTGGGGGAGGTGGAGCAGAAAGATTGGGACCTTTGGGCCTGGCCTGGCCCCCCCTGCTAGTCACTGACCTCACCAGCCCGGATGGTACATTCCAGGGGCCGCTCCAGTGGTGCCAAGGCTGGGTATGTGTCCTGCAGCCAGGCCAGTGTGGTTTTGTTGGGGTGGAACTCTGGTGTCTTCTCAGGTGGGTAGAGGAACCAGCGCTGCAGGCAGGAGCATGAAGTCACTATTGGGTGTTGTAGCCAGCAAGCCCCAAGCCTCAGCCCTCAGCCTGTACAGACCTTGCGGCCGTAGATCACCTCTGAGAACCCTGGCCCATGCCAGTGGAAGGGCACCCCAGAGCCGGCTCCTGTGGAGACATTGTGAGCAGCTGGTGGCTAAAGCGACCTGCACTGGCTGCTGCACACCTTCACACACCATTCCCAAAGAGCACCTACCCGCAATTCCAAAGCTATAAGCAGGGGTGGTTCCCAGCAGACGGAAGGGGGGTGGTGAATAGTGCCGGAAAAGTGATGCCCACTCAGTGAAGTTGTTGTCCCCAAAAAAGTACAAGGTGTCTGCCAGCAGAGAAAGGAGTCCCCGGGTGCCTTGTCATGTGGCACCCCATGGCACCCGGGGACTCCCGAGTGTCCCAACCCTCTGCTGTCATGGTCTGGCTCACCGTTCCCCAGGGAGGCTGGGTCCTGAGGGTGCAGCAGCTGCTCCACGTATTCCTGGAAGGGCAGATCCACTGTGGGGAAAGGTCCTGGTCAGGACCGGCTGCCCCGCGTTCAGGATCAAGCATGGCACCCCACTGGGCGCGGTAGCTCACCTTTCCGGTAGGAGTAGGTGTTGGCAGTACTCAGCCGCACTATGTTGTCCCCAAAAGAGGTCAGCAGTCTTTCTCGGGAACACAAGGCCCGGAACCTCTGCAGGGGCCAGAAGAGGACTTAGCGGCAGCACCGGTACAACCGGCGGCCCGCAGTGAGCGTGAGCACTCACCGAGTTGTCCGTGAGCCCCTGCAGGATGACCGGCTTGACAAAGGCGTACCTGCGGAAGGAGCCGCGCTCAGGTCCGGCCGCACGCCGGTACCCGCCCCAGCGCGCGCTCCGGGCCGAGCCCGCCATGGCCGGACTCGGTGCACGTACCGCTGCACGAATTCCGCGTAGGTGAGGTCCGCCCGCCGCTCCACGGTGCAGCGCTCCTCTTCCGCCACGGCCGCCGCCGCCGGCCCGCCCCTTAGCCTGCGGGCACAGCCGGGTCAGCGCCGCCTGTGCCCCGCCGCCCGCCGCGCCCTCCATTCAGTGCCACTCACCATCCCCCGCCGCCCGCCTCCCCGGAGCCAGAGCTGGGCCGAGCCAGCGCCGCCAGTGCCCAGAGCGCGAGCAGGAGCGCCCGCGGACCCCGCGCCATGAGTCCCGCAAAGCACGCCGGGAGCCCGCGCCCGACCGAGCCGTCGTCGTGGCAACCGCCGGAAGCCTGCAAGGCCCTCCCCCAGCCCGCCCCGGAAGGAAGTGTGGAGGCTTCACTTGAGAACCGGTGTCCGCCCGCCGCGGTGCGATAGAGGATAAGCGACATCAGCTCCCACTTTTTTTATTGCGTTCACAAGTTCTGGTCCCCTCCCACCCCAGCACCGGAGCCGCGGGCCTGAGCTGGGCCCGGGGCTGGGTCAGGAGTACTCGCATAGGTGACCGCAGCCGGCAGGGCAGTGAGAGCTACCCTCCAGCCACTTCATGATGTGCTGCAGGTGGCCTCCGTGGCTGCAGCCCTGGCACCACACGAAGAGACCCTTGACCACATGGTGGCAGACAGCACACATACTGGCACAGCGGTGACACCTAGGGGGGGAGACACCTCAGCTGGGGGCTCCTGGGTTGCCCAGTGTCCCTGGGTCCCCCTACCCACCACTGCCCCACCTGTCGCAGACCCAGCCGCGGCTGCTCATGGGCCTCTTGCAGTGGCTGCAGTTGACATGCAGTGTGGTGGATGCCTGATTGAGGCAGCTGACCGCCCGGCTGGTGCTTAGCTTGACCACCTCATTGGACACGTTCCAGAGGCAGAAGCGCTGCAGCAGGTCGATGTAGGATGTGTACCAGTGCTCCTGAAGGCAGACCCAAGGAGGTCAGGATGGTCAGACAGCCCGGGACAGCAGCTGTTCCAGGAAGGCCCTCCCAGCCTGGCACACACCTGGGTCTGCTCGTCGATGTCCTTGCGCACCCGTTCGCCCAGCACGATGAGCACAGACACAGCCATCTGCACATCACCCTGCTCAGCGTAGAAGCGCAGCATGTCACACACCAGCACACTAAAGAAGTCCGATGGCAGGCGGCTGTCATAGAGTGCATGGGAGATGGAGAGGAGGGAGAAAGAGTCCACAGGTGCCAGAGAGGCTGCATCTGCCTCACTGCCGCTCACGTGTGGCGAGTCGGCCTTGTCCTGCAGGTGCTCAGGCCCAGATGGTGTGTCCAGAATCTCGTGGCGCAATGGGAAGGCCTCCTGTGGCAGCACGTACTCGGGCTCCTCGGCTGGGAGGCAGGGCCAGGCAAGATGGGCCTAAGCCACCCCGCTGCCTCCCAGCACTCCCCAAACCCCCTCAGCCTGCCCAGCCCCCACTCACAGTAGGCATGTTCTGGGCCCCAGCTTCTGCCCTACCCCCTCCTCCCTCCACCCACCGAAGTCCTCACTCACGATGCACATGTTCTGGGTCCAGTGGGTACAGCTCATCCTCCTCACCCTCAACATCACCCAGCAGGTAGTCAGCAGGTACATCGCTGCCTTCGGTTTCCTCATTATCTGCCCAATGAGGGAGGGAGGGCATTCAGGGGTGGTTAGCTGTGGAGTGCCTCAGCTCCACTCCTGCCAGGATCCCCATCTACCCTCCAGTCTACCCTCATTGGTGATGAGTGTGGCTGAGGAGTCAAGCAGAACGGTGTCGCTCCGTGTGTCCCCCTTGCTCCGGTCCAGCCGCGTCTCACTGCCTAGCCCTGGGGTCATATCCTTCAGGTTGAAACTGGGGACAGGAAAAGCTCATGGGTGGCTGGGCTCCAACAGGCCCACCCCTTGGGAAGAGCTGGCCCCAGGCACCTACCTGTTTATAAGTGGCAGGCCACAGGAGCTGCCTTTACCCACACTGTGGTTAAGGCTGGCAGAGGATACCAGACCAGGGCTGCAGTAGATGATCCGCAGCATGGTCCATGTCTGCGCCACCTGGGGGCAGGCACCAGCCACTCAGGGGGTCCTAGGCACCCAGCACCCCAGGCATGCCCCCCTGCCTGAACAAAATCACACCAACATTCAGCTGCCCGGAGACCTAATATCCCAAAATCCTGTCCCACCCCTACTGAGGAAAATATAGACCATGGGAAGCAAAAGAAACAGAACTAGGAGACAGCCAGTGCAAAGATGAGCAGGTGACCAAAGGGTGAGGAGAGACTGGCACACAGCAGGCACTATTCTCAGCATGGCTAGGTGCCGTTAAGAGGTGCAGCACCAAGAGGGAAATGTGGAACATGTGGCCAAGTGGTGACAGCATCAACCACAGCTCCCAAGACCTCCACCCCACAGAGGGCAGCCCCAGGGTCTGGTCCACTCCACCTATGTGACCTTGATACCCTATTACTAGGACAAGGGTTAGTGCTGAGTTTGGGGTGGGGATGCAGCTGGCAGAGCAGCCAGTCCCTACCCCAAGGTCACGGCCCCTGCACCCCCACGCCCCCACAGCCTAGCCCAGCCCCACCTACCTGGTTACGGCCTAGTTCCCGAGCCACCTTTGCATTGTGGTCACAGAGTTCAGCCAATGGCCGGCCGGCCAGAGCATAACGCTCAGCTGTGTCCACAAACCAACTCATGCTGCCACCACCAGGCTCTGTCTCAAAGACACTGAGAGCACTAGAAGCAAGGCCAGAAAAGGGCTCAGCAGGGTCCAGCTTGCGCTTGAAGAAGATGGGGTGGCGCCGGTCGCCAGCATAGGGCTTGCGTCCCGACTCAGCAGCCACTAAGCTGTCCTTGGCTGCAAAGGCCACATCCCCGAAGAGGCCATAGCACAAGCCCTCAGGGTTGGCGCGCTCCACGGGCTGGCTGGCATCACGGAACAGATGCTGGCACAGCGTGCTGTCCTTAGAGCCTGAGAGCAGAAAGCAGGGGTCATGTGGGTGGCGCCAGGCAATGCCCGTGGTGACATCACGGTGCTCCTCGAACATGGCAGCAGGCACAAAGGGCCGGCGCACATCCCACACGTAGATGTTGTGGTCTACCATCATGGAGCACGTGGCCAGGTGGTGGCGGCACTCAGGTCGCCACTTGACACGCGCCACAGAGGCAATGGTCTGCACGCAGTGCATCTCTTTGGCGCGGGGTGTGGTCATGTCCCAGACCTTCACCATCTTGTCACGCCCACCTGTGGCCAGCCAGCCCCTGCAAGAAGGCCCCCAAGCCCTCAGTGACCTCTCCTGGGAGAGAAGGGACCCCCAGCCCTGCCACTACCACACTCTCACAGGCCTTCAGCCCTGTGGTCCCCACAGCCCAGACCACACCTGTCCTCAGGGTGCCAGTCGCAGCAGAAGACAGGCCCGTTGTGAGCTGTGAACATTCTCTCACATCGATCAGGACGGCGGATGTCCCAAAGCTGCACATTGCCATTCTCAAAGGTGGAGGCAAAGGTAAAGTAGTCACGGATGCTGAACTGGACATCCCGTACACTCTCAGACTGGCCTGTGGGCAGGGCATCATTGGAGGCAGAGGTGAGGGGGCTGGCCCATTGTGGTTGGGGGAGCCCTTGGAGTGGCTGTGGGACAGTGTCACACACCTGCCAGAGTGCCGAGTGGACAGCCCCCAGGGTCTGCCTAGGGTGGGTGGAGCCTGAGCCAGAGAGGACAGATCAGTTTTTGCACAAACTCCTAGGCCTCAATTTCCCCTGGATTTTGCATGTCGCCTTAGTTCTTTGGCAAAGCTGTGGTCCCACCTCAGGAGTATTGGAATACTGGAGAACAGAAACCCCACCTGGCCATCTGCCCAGCTCCCCTGGATGCCATGGCCTGTGGAAAACCCAAGGAGTCTAACCCTTTTACCTTGGGCTAGAGCTGCCTGGACAGTCTGAAGGACAGGAGGACACAGGGACCATGTCTGCCCTAGAGATCCCACATACCAAGAGTCTGGGAGGGAAGTGTTTAGCCTCCTCCTGACACTGACAGCTCAGCATCTATCTTAAGAAGCCTACCAGTTCTCCAAGGCCCCAGGGCTCTGCCTTGTGCTTCACTTGGTCTTGTCAAGATGAACAGGAGAGAGCAGGCTCAGGGATGGTCTTACAAGGACTAGACAATGTACTTCACCTCCTTGGCATCCCCAGGCTAGGAACCTTGGAGGTTCTGATAGACTTCCTGCAATGAGGTGGCCTGGAGCTGGGCTGAGTCTGTGGGGCTCTGCCCTCCCTCATGCCACACCCAGTCTCAATTCCTGGTGGTCCTGTCTCTTGCCTCTTCCCCACGATTGGTGCCCTGGCTCTCACCTCACCCAGGCCTGCCCCCATCCACTCTTCTAGGGCTGGCTCTTCTCTGGAAGTGCATCTGAGAGCATCTGATGCACACAGCACTTCTTGGCCTGCCTGGACAGGTCAAGTACCTGCAGAGCCACACACTTGCCCTGACCTGCCTCTGTGGGCCTCACCCGAGAAGGTGCTGACAGAGTCCTTCCTGCGGAGGTCAAAGCACTTCATGAAGCCATCCTGGGAGCCACTGAGCAGCACATGGGCTTCGGTGGGGTGGAAGCAGACTTTGTTCACTGTGCGCTTGTGTTCTGTGAACAGCTGGTCCTGCTTGTTGCGGGATGGCCGACCCAGGTTCCATGTGACTACCACACCATTGGTGGCTGCTGTGGCCAGCAGGTTCTCGTCCATCTGATGCCAGACCACATCAGCACAGCTCAGGTTGAGTGAGGGCTTGCGGCCCACACGGAGGTTCAGTTTTTCCACAAACTGCTCCTCCTCTATGGCGTAGATCTTGAAGATGCTGCGGCCTGCCACAACTACTTGGGCGGCATCACGGCACACACTGATGGCGTTGGCTGGTGCATCCAGGTGGCAGTGCATGGTGCGGCCTGTCAGTGCACTGCCACCCAGGGCTGTTGTCACACGGGACATCTTCTCCATGGCTACACTGGTGGTGGGGTCAGGACATCAGTGAAGCAGGCTGGTCTAGTCAGTCTGGTGCCTTGTCAGGTCAGTTCAGACCTTTCGCCCAGGTTAGGTCCCCCGAACTGCTCTGGCCTGGGTTGGTCAGTCCTGAAGACCAGACCAGGATAGTCCTTCAGCGAGCCACATCACCGGGGAGTTCCGACCCACCGGAACCAGAAGACTTCGTCGCTGCCCTGGCCTGGTCAGTCCCACGTCTGGCCTCCCCAGAAGACCTCACACGGCTGGCCCTGGCCCAAGGCACTCATCCCGCCGTCGGCCAGCTCCGGGGCCACAGCACCGCGGGTCAGTCGGTCTCCGCAGGGAGCGAAGCGGCTCCTGTGGTCCCTCAGTCAGCCCGGGGCCTCAGAGGCAGCGGGGCCCCGGGGAGGCGCGAACCAAGGGAGGGGCAGAGGGCGGAAGGGACGCGGGGGGCCGAACCGGTCAAGGAGCTTGAGAGGTCGGTGGCCGCCTCCTGCGTCGCACTCGTCACGCGCCGGCAGCACACCGCAGCGTGGGGGAAGCCACCCTCCTCCATCACGCCCCCCGCCGGAAGTGGTCCGTTTTTTACTCGCCCCTCGCCGGAAGCGGGCAGGAACTCTCGGCCGCACCATAAAGTTCCGGATCGGGGCGCAGCGCTGGCGGAGGCGCCGGGAACCGCCCGCACCCGGGCCTTGGAGCCTCGAACCTGCGGCCCTCCTGCCTCAGCCTTCGGTGTCGCTGGAGTGGCAGGCGTGCTTCCTTCTTTCTTTCAATATTCTTTTAGTTGTCAATGAACCTTTATTTTATTTATTTGTTTGTTTATTTATGCGGTGCCGAGGATCGAACCCAGTCCTGGCTCGCTAGGCAGGCGCCCCACACTGAGCCCCGACCCCGGCCCCAGGCGTGTTTCTTATTTTCGTCTCAGTACTATACTTAGTACTCAGCACTCAGTGCTTATTTCTCCGCTTAGGTCCTCCCGCGGAGTCCTCATCCCCGGCGCCTCCACCCTCCTCCCTCCTCGGCTCCCGGGAGCGGCCGCCGTCCCTATCCGAACCCCGCGCGGCAGCCCAGTCCTCTTCTTCTGGGGCTTCCCACAGCTCGCCCCCCACGGCCGGTGACCCTCGGACCGCGCACTCTGCAGCAGCGCGCTCCCTGCCAGGCTCCCGCGTCCTGTTGGCAGCGCTCTAGCAGCCCGCCAGCCTTCTCCCTCTCCGCCCTTCTCATCCTGCCGGGCTCGGCTTCCGCCTTCTCTCACACCGCATCGGACGGGGCCTCCAGTCACAGTCGCCTCCACAGCACTTGGCACAGCCTGCTCCTTTGCTCACTGCCAGTTGTCTGCCACACAGGGGCGTGAAGGCCACCAGCACAGGGACCCCACCTCCCAGGGCCTGACAGTGCCCGTTCAGTCTGTGGCCCTGTTCACCTGCAGCCTCCCTTACTCTTCTGAGTATAGTCCTAGTCGGCCGATTCATGGTGCCATCTCTTGGGATATCCTCACCCTTGCTCAGTCACAGCTGTCATGTGCACAGGACAAGGTTCGTTTCTGCCTTTCTGGACAGGTGGTGGGGTAGATCCTAGATACTTACTTTTTTTGGGGGGGCAGGGTACTGAGGATTGAACTCAGGGCACTCGACCACTGAGCCATATCCCCAGCCCTATTTTGTATTTTATTTAGACACAGGGTCTCACTGAATTGCTTAGCACCTCACTTTTTGTTGAGGCTGGCTTTGAACTCACAATCCTGCCTTAGTCCCCAGAGCCGCTGGGATTACAGGTATGTGTCACTTAGCCTAGCCAATACTTCTTGTTAAATTTTTCTTTTTTAGCTGTTGGTGGACACACCACCTTTATTTTTATGTGGTACTGAGGATCGAACCCAGGGCCTCATGCATGCTAGGTGAGCTTGCTACACTGAGCCAGAACCCCAGCTCCAATACTTCTTTCCCCCCGCTTTGTGTTATTGATGATTGAACCCATGGGTGCTCAACCACTGAGCTATATCCCCAGTCGTTTTTTGTTTATTTGTTTTTTTGAGACAGAATCTTACTAAGTTGCCAAGATTGGCCTCCAATTTGCAGTGCTCCTGCCTCAGCCTCTTGGGAGTCACCTGTGTTAGAAGCCATGGGCCCATGCACCCTGCTAATCCTAAATACTTTTATTTGTTTATTTATTTATTTTTGTGGTGCTGGGTATTGAATCTAGGGCCTTGTGCTTGCAAGGCGAGCACTCTACCAACTGAGCTATCTCCCCAGCCCACATTCCTAAATACTTTTGAGGGAGTAGTATATGTGATGATTCTAGTGTCATCCCTACCTGGTTGTGGTAGAGGATCAGGGAACTTCTGTGTTGATCTCCGCTGAGTTTCCATTCTGGCAGTGGCATGCAGCCTCTGCATGTTTGTTGAAAAAACAGAAATCCAATAATTGAGAGGTGCCTAAGAATCTAGAGACCAGGGCAACCCACAGCAGATACGACCTTCTGCACCATGATGTGGTGACCTAAAAACAACCCAGACTCATATTTTTACAACTTTTTTTAATATATATTTTTATAAACAGGTCACGTGATAAAATAGCACAAGAAACACTTACCAAATATAAGGTTATATCTTCCGCATATACAGGAGAATGAGGTCGTTATGTACAATAAGAAAATGATTTTAGGGGTTGGTTGGTTTTGTTTTCCTCTCTCCCCTTAAATTTTCCTCCTACAGTCGTTGGAAATATCACAGCTTCAGTTGCATTAATACTTTGGGCAAATGGACAGTTGCCCCCTCCCCACTGGGGGGCTATGGGAGGAGGGCCTGAAGAAACTGGCTCCTACCACTTCCACATGGAGCCTCCTCGTGGGCACTCCGGGGCAGGGAACTCTTTGGGCTGTTGAACTGTCTCTCTGCTTCAACAGCATCTCTCTCACTCACTCGCTCTCTTTCTCTCGCTCTTTCACTCTCTGGCTCTCTGGTTTCTCCCTTCCAACCAGACAGGGGTGTCCCAAGATTGTGTGGATGCTATATCTCCTGGGGCTAAAGGTTGGGATGGAAAGGGGTCCCAGCCCCCTCCTCAGCATTGCCAAGATGTGCCAGCATCCCCCAGAACTTCCACGTCTTGGGATCAGACAGAACACGGTTGGAGCCCATTTGGGCAGGCAGAGGTTTGGGAAGCTGGGGAGGGACGAATGGGGTGGGATTAGAAAGGAGCCCTCCCTCCGCGGGGTGTGGATGATGTGCTGGCCACTGGAAGATCAGTCTCTGGTCAGTACTGATCCTGACCCCTTGGCTGGGCCCACTTCTGCACAGACTTGCTCAGGATGAATTGCGGTGCTCGGAGGCCTGAGCCCCGCTGGCCCGGGGCTGGAGTGTGGGTCGGCGGCCAGAAGCTCCCAAGCCTGACAACCCTAGGAGTAACGCCAACTTGGGGGTCTCTCAAGGTGCCTGCATCGCCCCTAGGCTGAGGTGGGTTGGGCTCGACTGAGCTAATGTTGATTACTCTAAGGCCATCATCATCTCAATGCTATCCTAGGGGCCAGGGTCCAAGGGTCTGTAAGGATCCAGTGTGGGCGGCGGTGGACAGGGACTGCCCACTTAACGGTAAGGGAGGAAGGCCCTTTGTGTCAGGCAGGCACGGGGAGGGACGGGCTTGGAGCTGGGCTCCTCAGCGGGCCATGGCTTTGGCAGTGGCCTGAGTCTCCCCGCACCCCTCGGAGAGAGGGCTCCAGGCGCGGTACAGTGGAAGATGCTGGAGGTCCTTGAGGCTCTTCCGGGCCCCTGAGTCCTGGGGGACCCTGCCCCCCAATCCTCTGGGCCCTGCCCGGGATGGGGGACAGCGGGGAGGCAGAGAGCGGGGTGTGGCAGGGAAGGCGGCGGGGCTCAAAGTGCCCCCCAGGGACTGAGCCCCCCAGCGGGGCAGGCGAGTGATGGCAGCGGCTGTGGCGTGGTGGAGGGCGGGCGTGCAGTGCGGGCACGAGGGGCATGCACAAAGTCCCCGAGTGTGCGTGCGTGCGTGGGGCTGACCCCGTCGTCCCCTGCCCGGGGCGGGCAGGAAGAGAAGCGGAGGGGCCGAGGGCGGCACGGGGCGGGGCTGTCCTCGGCTCGCCCCGCCTCCCGCGCGGGATCGTACGCGCGTCTGCTGGCAGGGTCGATGGAGGAGCTGGGAAGAGCCCCTCGCCCCCCCCCAGAGCGTGGCGGCCAGGGCGGGAGCCCAGCGCTACTCGATGACTAGGCAGCGGGGCAGGTGCTGCGAGAAGTACTTGAAGAGCTCGGGTGTGGCTCCGGGGCAGTTGGTCAGCTCCAGCTCCTCCAGCTCCTGCAGCTGCACCAAGCCGGACAGCCCCGTGGTGGTCAGCAGTGGGCAGCCTGAGGCAGACCAGCGGGAACAAAGGTGCGGCTCAGCTCCAGGAGTCAGAGAGCTGGGGCGGCGCGGGGCGGTGCCCTGTGGGCGGACCCTGAGCTGAGTGGGAGGGGCCTGTGCTGGGCGGGTGGGTGCTCGCTGAGTGGGCGGGGCCTCCGGGGGCGGAACTGCACTGTGAGGGGCCCAGCGGTGCCGAGCTGGACTAGAGCTTGCTCCTCCTTTACTTGAACCTGCGACTCAGCCAGCCAACGTCAGGTGTGAATCCGCGCAAGGGAGCCGACGCTGGGAGTGTCAGACTAGGTGAGTGTAGTGATCACTGCCCAGGAGGCATGCAGGGGAGGGTCTCACCTGCCAGAGACAAGAGACGCAAGCTCCTCATAGCCAGGAGGTGCTTCAGCCCGAAGTCCTGCACCTGGGCGGAAGTGGGGGAGGGCGAGTTAACTATTTACGCTTGCCCAGGACCTGGAGCCGCAGGAGGGGCAGGAGTCGGGGTTCAAGATGGAGGTTTCTCGCCCCCACAGAGCCAGGAAGTGGCTGGGAAGCACTGATGAGGACCCTGGGGTTCCCGCCAGTTCTGTCTGGGTTCTCTGCTGGGTGCAGAGAGATCTCAAACCCCTGCGGGATCTGAGTGGAGCCGAAAAAAGGTCAGCAGGCTGGAATGGTGCTTCCCCCGCGCCCCCCACCACGCCCGCCTATCCCCCCGCCCCCATGCCGAAGGCGTGAAGGTCCGGTACCTGGCAGCACCATCGCAGGTAGAGGCTGCGGAGGGACGACATGGTGGACAAATAGCTGAGGCCAGTGTCGGTGATGCGTACACACCTGCGGTTGCACCAGAGGGGGACTGCCCACCTTCAAATCACTTCGCCCCGCCCCTAAGCTGCTGCACCGCCCAACCCCGTACCCCACCTCCATGACCCTGGTGCAAACCCCTACCTCGCCCGCTATCGCCCCACCCTTCCTTAGCCCCGCCCTGGCTTCGCCCCCACCACGCTGTCACGCCCTAGTACCAGCTTCTAGGAAGGATGCCGGTTCAACCAACAGTTGCTGTAGTTCCACCAACTCTGCTCTCAATGGCGCTGCCCATCACGCCATAGTCCTGCCCCTATCTGCCCCCATCTGCCTCCTCAGTGGCCTCGCCCACACCAGAAGCCCACGGATTCAGACCCACCCACTCTAGGCTCCCAGTACATGGTGATCCCGCAGATGGTGCGGGGTCGTGCGCACCTGTCCAGCACAAGCTCCTCCAGGCGGTGCAGATCACAGGCCACATATTCTAGTGCCATGTCTGTGATGCGAGGGCACCACGACAGGTCGAGGCTGCGCAGCTTGCGTAGGTTCTCAGCTACCAGCTCGACACCATCATCCGTGACCTTAGAGCAGCCCGAGAGGCTCAACGCCGTGAGGTTGGGCAGGCTGTGCACCACGTTGACCACTCCATGGTTAGTGATCTCCCAGCAAGAGAGCAGGCGCAGCGTGTGTGTGCTGTGGCCTTGCCGCGCCGTGAAGTAAGCCAGTGCCGTGTCCGTCACATGGTAGGCCTGCAGGCTCAACTCCGCCAGGTTGGGCAGCAGCTGTGAGATGGCCGCTATGGCATCGTCTGCCACATTGATGCAGTCGCTCACGCTCAGCGAGGTGATGCGGGCACTGAGGCTGGACCACAGCCCGGCCTCAGTGAAGTCGTTGCAGCCCGACAGCTCCAGGCGGACCACGCCCTGCATCTGCTCCAGCATCACCTGTGGGCGGGCATGGGTCAGGGCCTCGCCTGGCTCTGCTCCCCAACCCTCCCCAGTAGGCTCCTCCCTCAGGGTGTGGTGAGGATTGCCTGAGATGGGTTGGAATAAGCTGCTGGGAAGCAAGAAGCAGTTGTCTCTTGGGTGTAGACTTGTGCAAGCATGCTGAACTCTGAGGACTGCACTTATAGTTTTACACTTCAACAACGTTCCAAAGAGAGGCATGGCACAGGGAACCCGTGAGCCAACGCCTTGCCAGAGTAGGTGCTCAGAACAGTTGGTTTGAATGTTAAGATCATAGTCCAGGTCATGGGGACTGGGGAGGCTGCCCATTGCTCCTCCAGCCTTTGCTAATAGGAGACCCTTCCTCAGCTACCCTCCACCTCCCTCCAGCATCCTCCCAACCAAGGCCAGTGAGAAGTAACTTCCTTTCTCAGTCTCACACTTAATTGCTCTGCTGTTGCCACCTTGAAATTCCCCTTTTTTTTTTTTTTTTTGGTGCCAGGGATTGAACCCAGGGGGACTCAACCACTGAGCACATCCCCAACCCCTTTTTTAAATTTCGAGACAAGGTCTTGCTAAGTTGCTTAGGGCCTCACTAAATTGCTGAGGCTGGCTTTGAACTTGCGATCTTTCTGCCTCAACCTCCTGAGCAGCTGGGATTATAGGTGTATGCCACCACGCCCGGCTCCTCTTGAAATTCTTAATCATCTCTGAACAAGAATCCACATTTTCACTTTGCATCAGGTTCCCAAGCTATGTACCCAGTCCTACCCCACCCCTGGCAGTCTTCCTCCTTAGGGCAACAGGATGCTTCTTTGTTCTCTGTGTGCTACACTTCCTTTGCGGCTCCATACCCTTCCACACCCATGCAGCTCTGCTGCCTGTCCCTGCCACCAGGACTAGTTTGGGGGCACACCTCTAGGCCAGCATCGGTGATGGTGGAGCGCTTGAGGCTCATGGCCTTGACCCCCTTCTTGGAGAGCGCATAGTTGTCGATGAACTCACAGATGTCCAGGTCGGAGACCCCAACCAGGCAGAAGCCCTCAAAGCCACGTGCAGCAAAGCCCTGCAGGTTCACGAACTCCTTCTCACCACCAGGCAGCACGTTGTAGAGCTCCTTGGCATGCAGCACAGGCGTGAGGCCTGCCCAGAACTTGGGCTGGTAGAGCACACGCCGCCAGGCCTTGCACACCTGGGCCAGCACGCACTTCTCACATGCTGAGAAGTACCAAAAGAGGCCATTGAGGATCTTCTCATCTGTGGCCAGTGGTGGCCGTTCTGCTGGGGGTCCAGGCACCGAGGCTGAGGCTGGTCCACCTGCCAGGGGGCAGGGGCCCCCAGCCAGTGGGCCCCTGGAGAGTGGAGAGGCCAGGCTGGGAGGTGGAAGGGTGGGTGGGGGCGGTGGCTGGCAGGGACGGTTCTTGGCAGCAGGAGTACCCTTGGTGATGCTGGCTGCTCCCAGGCCGTTGGGCTGGCCTGGCAGCTTCACCAGGCCATTTCGAGGCAAGCACGGAGGCTTGGGGTCGCCGTTGACACCTGGGCTCGACATCTTCCTCGAATGCTCTGCAGACAGGCCAGGAGGGGCAAGTGAGTCTGATAGTATCTGGGGAGGCTGGGGAAGCCTGCTCCTTCCCATCCCTGGGTGGCCCCCACCATGGTACTCCTAGAACCATCCAACAGAAAAGATCCAAGTGCATGCCTCTTCCTCCCTGGTTGGGTGCAGCAAAGGGAGGCAGTGACCTCTGCATTCACTGAGTACCTACTGTATGCACTAACTCAACCTTCTGTGCTTATGGATGCTTTCTGATGCTTATTCCCATTTCACACATGAGACAATGGAGGTGCAGAGATGGAGTCCCTGACCACTCCCTTCACCTCTGCTCCTCTGGTGCCCATCACCAGGACCCTGCCTCTACTGAGCAAGGTCTGGGAAACTGAGGAAAGGGTTTGGGCAGTCTCTGGCCCCCCACTACAGGATGCCAGCATAGCTCTCTGAAGGAGTTCTGGTGTCCTTCTGAGTCTCACACTACTCCCAAGAATCTCAGTGGCCATGGGAGGTTCTGTGACTCAGGATCTACCCAGAGAGAGAGGGAAGCCATTTTCCCCAGCATGGTGGCATCTGGAAACATGCTTTTTCTCCAGTCCTTCACCTACCCAAATGAGGACAGTGCTGTGGTGACTGTATCCACTGTATAGATCAGGAAGCCAAGGTCAGTGAGTTGCTTGTCTAAGGTTTTGATCAGTTAAGTGATAGAGTCAAAGTTTGGACCACAGCTGGCTGATAAGAGTCCCATGGAAGACTCTTCTCAGGCCAGGGTCATTGCCCACAGGGTGGGACTAAGGCCACCCCCAGTCCAGCTCCCCTCCTCAGGGCCGGAGGGCTGTAACTGGGCGGCACAAGACACTGCACAGAAAGCCATGGGGGGAGGGGAAGCAGTGGCCATCATCTACTCCTGCTCGCCCCCACCCAGTGTCCATTGAGAAAGCAGAATACCCAGGGGTCTCACTGGAACACACCGAGGTCCCACACCCTGGACCTCAAACAGGCCTACTTTGTGTGGTCTTGGCTAGCCACTCCCCTTTTCAGAGCTTCCATTTCCTCACTTTGACACCTGGCCAGGGAGACACCTGCATAGTGCACAGTAAATCTTGCACAATGACATAGAGCTTACTTCTGAGCTCCAGGGCAGGACCAAGGGTGATGCAGCATCAGCCTTATTGGGTCTGTAGGTGACCCCAGGACTAAGCTGAGCCTATATGCACATCCCCATCTTCTTGCCCCACAGTCTCGGGGTGGAAGGGAAGCTGCTCCCACCTTCCCCTTCCCCTCCTGTCTGACAAAGATGGGCCATCAACTCACAAGTCTCACAGAACCACCATGGGGGGATCTGAGAAGACTCCCAAGGACTTCTCAAGGCTTGGGGTGGATGTTAGAATATGCAGGATGAGAACAGTTCCTGTCTTCCTTTTGGCAGTCTACCTTCTGGAGCTGCAGGGCTGGGGAAGCTGGCTGTCCACCCCCTCCTGCCCCCAGTTTCCCAGGGAAAGAGCACAAGAGCCATGGGGGAAGGGGGAGAGAGGTCTTGACCTCCTGTTTCTAGCACCGTACCTCCACTGGCTTCCAAGTCCTGGACAGGACAGTCCTTGCTATTTCCCACCTCTGGGTAGGGGGTGCAGACCTGGGCTGGGACCTGGGTCTCACCAAAACAGATGGTCCTCATGACCGATTTGGGTCAAAAGGCCTTCCTTCTCTGGCAGCCACAAGTCACACTGCCACCGGCAGTCCACCCCAGACCCTGGATGCTGTGTCCCTGGTCAGTGGAGCTCCCACACCTTAGCCGTCTCTTTGCATGCGCTCATGATTAGGAAGTGGTATTGGAACACTGGCTAGTACAACATCCACAGCAACGCTTGGCAAGTGCCTGATGGGATGATCACGTGCTTCAGGGCATCCCTGTGTGTATGTGTGTGTGTGTGTGTGGGGGGGGTGGCCATTATCAGTACCCCAATTTTCAGATAAGGAACCCGAGGTGCTGGGGAGTCAGTTTAGTCGCAGCTGTGGAGGAGGCCTAACCAGGGTCACTCCAGTCTGAAAATCAGCACACGGAGGTGTGGACCATGAAAGGAAAGGATGAGGTCCAGGACCGCCTCCATTCCTGCTGGTAGCTGTACAGAGAATGGAGAGGTAGCCCTGGGCTGTATACACCCATGTCCCCAGAACAGGGTCCCCTGCTTCCTAGACCCGGGGAGCCCTGATTTCGACGTCCAGAATGCCCCACCCAGCCGGACTCCGCCCCTTCCCGCAGACCAGTTTCGGCTCCCAGCGCGTAGCACCATGGACAGCGGCCGTGCGTGCTCGTACGGACCAGGCCTGGGCGGACTGCACCGCTGACAGCGGAGGGCAAGGTTGGGGCGGGGGTCCGGCAAACCCGAAGCCTGGCAAATCCAGCTCAGCAGGGAGGGGCCCCAGAGGCGGCGATGGGGGGAGCCGGGGGGAGAAGCCGCCTGCTCGGCTGGGATCCGGAGGAGGCGCGGAGGCGGCACCAAGAGAGAAATAATCCAAGAGCTGTGCCGATTTAGGCTGAGAATGCTCCCGCCGCGGGTGTGCACGTGGAACGCCCAAGTTGGGGGATGCACGTGGATGCCCCGCGCATCTGTGGAATTCCCTGTGGCCCTCACTGGAGCTCACATTTGCAGAAGCTCAAGTCCCATCCCTACCTTCAAGCCTCAGGGTAGAGCTGGTGAAAATCAGGCGGCGTGAGCGTCTTCGGAAGGAGGCTCATGGACCCTCCCCTCCTGCCTGAAGACGATTTCTGACAGGCCCTCAACCCACTCTCATCCAAGGCCCTCTGCCCTGGCTTGGAACTGCACCATACAGGCACCCATGCTCCCCGACTTTGTGCCCACTTCCTGGGGTTTCAGCTGCTCACATTCCTGACCTGACTAACCCAGCCCCAGAAGCCTCCGGCCTACCCCCACCCCCAAAGTTCAAAAAAGGCAAGCGCCACACCTGGTCCAAGGGATGAGGGCTTGGGGAAGGTGGAGCTCACAGCGGGAGACTGGGGCCTTCCTGCCAGTTAGACCAGAGGTCCCTGGAAGTTCTGAGAGGGGCCCTCTGCCTGTCCCTGCCACTCTGCTGGATAGTGACCAAGGGCCTGCTTCCCATGCTTCATGGACCCTCCCCTCCTGCCTTGGCACTGCAGCTGCTCTCCACCCAGGGTGGCTGTAAGAGCTTGCTTGGGATTTCGTGCCAGGAGTGTAGGCACAGCTGCCAGACCACTCAGGGATGGCTCTTCCTTTAGGGACAAGCACCTTAGGAGCTGATCTTGGGAAGAGAGGCTTTTGAAAACATCAACCAAGCTTGCATGACAGCTTCAGCCCTGGCATGTCCTGGTCAGTTAGGAGTGGGACTCTGGGGAGGTCCTCGGCTGGGATAGGCTGTGGAGGGCTTGAGGTTCCTGGGCATACACTGGGGAAAGGGGACACACTGGCTACTCCGTCAGCTCTCTTGTCCTTGTGAGCCCAAGCCAGGGTCAGATCAGGGAGCTTCTGGGCAGTGAGCCAAATACTATGGTGGACACTGGGGACTCCCAAGAGGACCCCAGCACTGGGTAGTTTTCTGGCTAACAGTCCATAGATGGCCATGCTGGGCCCCACAGGGATTATTTCTTCTGCATGCCAAGTCACTGGGCCCTAAGATCCAGCCTCCCCTCCAGCCCTAACACCCGAGCCCAGCCAGACCCCAGTCCTCTACTCCATTTGTCGTTGTGAGCCCCACCCCTGCCTCCCTCACTGGGCATCTCCAAGGTCTCACCCACTTGCTGGGTTGTCATCACTATTCACCTCTTTGCTGACTTGGGGACTCCTTGAGGACAGACAGCATCACAGCTCTGTGGCCTCTGAGTGTTGCTGGATGAAGGAATGAACATGCTAATAAAGGCATGAGTGAGAAATGACAGCCCAGTCAGCAAGGCTGTACAGAGGCCCAAGAGGTTGGAAGAGAACAGGTCAGATTTCAACAGGAGGCTGGCTGGTAGGGGAGGCAGGCATATCAAGAACTTAATCGCAGTTGTGCTAGTGATCAGTGTTGACAGGGAAGAGAGGTCACTGGGGTTGGGACTCACTTGGTACCATGGTCACTGGGAAGACTCCCAAGACCCTGGAGACTTGAGATAGACCTTGGAATATGCAGAACCTGGGGAAAGAGGACACCTTCTGGAGCTACAGGGATAAAGACATTGGCTGTCCATCCCCCATAATCTGGCCTGACCCTAGGGAATGGGGCAGGAGAGAGGGACAAGGGAGATGCTGCCTAGTTCTTTCCAGCATCAGACCTCCCATTGCTGGTCTGGGCCCCTCCCACACCAACTGATGGGGGTGGGGGAGAAGCTCAGAGAGTTATTTTCTAGAAGTTGTGCAAGCCGTGATTGACCCCAAGACCTCCAGGCTATCTGCTCCCTGCACAGATACGCATTCATGGCTCCTCGCTCTGGCCTCTTCTGTTTCATGGGGTTTCCTGTGTCCTGCTAAGATTTAGGTTAGTGGTCTCTCTGAGCACTGTCCTCACCTAGCAGGATTCCTACTGTTCTCCTGCTCTCTTTCCAGAGGCTGCAAACTGAATGCCCACCAACATCCTTGCCCCTTATCATGCCCAGTCTGGGGAACTCTTCTCCTATCTCTGAGCACCAGATCAGGATGTAACCTGTCTTGGATGCTGGGGGGCTTGACTTCCAAAGAACTTGTACTGACCAGCTCCTTCTGCTTGCTGAGGACCCTGGGCTGGGCAGGGTATGGGTAACAAAGAAAACTCACATCAGGCTCAGGCTGCAGGGGCAGCCCCCAGGCACCAGGGTGACAGTCATGGAAGCTGGGATTGGGGGCGTGGTGCAGGCTGACAGGTTCCATGACAGCCCATGACTCAGGCACATCCCTGCCACTGCACGTGTCTCCAGTTGAGGGTGGGAGGGGAGCACCTTCCACCCTCAGCTGGAGATGCTTCTGGGGTGCACAAGACTTTTGGCCTAGGATGCGTAGACCCAAGTTGATGCTCTAGCAGACAGAGGCCCTGTGACCAAGCCCGGGGCAGCTCAGCCATGCGGGGCTGAGGAGTGGACATGGGGTTCAGGCTCAGATGGCTCCCCTGCTCTAAAGAACATGAGCATCCAGGGCTTAGGATAGTGCCCTTAGTACCTATTCTTTTGGGTACCCAGCAAATGAGAGAATGTAGCCTGTATGCACCCTCTGCAGTGGGTGCAGTCACTGGTTCCTACTGGACCACTGGTGGGAAGAGTGGGCCACCCCCTAGTCCCCCAGAGCTTCCATTGCTGCCTTCCCACCCTCCCCCTGCACCAGCCTCGAAGGCATAGCAGTGAGTGAGCTCCCATGGGGAGGAGACAGGGTCTGCAAGCAGTCAGCCCATGCCAGTCAGAGCTCTGCTTCCACCTGGGGGTGTGCCTGCCTCTCAGCAGCTCAGGGCTTCCTGAGCCTAGGTCCCTCCCTAGGGGACTTGTTTTCCCTCATCAGTGGGGAACAGGACTTATTCAGGTGTCTTGAAAATGGGTATGGACTGGAGGGGTGAGCCTACTCCCTGAACATCCCCCGTGGTGGGCTGGGCCTAAGGGGAGTGGTGGTTGAGAAGCAGGTAGTGGAAGTGGTCAGTTGAGTCCTGGCATCCCCATGCACCACCCACGTTTACAACTGGGCCTTGAATTTCCCTTCCTTCCTGATGGCTTTTGATCCAGTTCTGTGGCAGGACAGCCAGGTTCCATCAGGCATCTGCCCCGGCCTGGGCAGCCCCAAAGCCTTCGGGCTCCCAGCCCAGCCCAGGCTCTCAGCTCTGAGGCTGCTGTCCAGCATTTTATCAAAGGGGTGCCTGGGAGAGGGCTCTATGTCCAGTAGGCACCATGGAGGTTTGAACTGCCTACTGGTCAGAGACAATGTGGCTTTGGACAAGGGGCCTAAGGGAGGGAGGCAGGTGAAGTGGTATCTGGTTTTCCTGCAGAGGTCAATCTGCCTGCTCAGAGCCAGGAGGGACCAGAGGAGTGGCTGCTGGGCCATGGGTTCTGAGGGTTCGAGAGTCAGGTTTCTCCTGGAATGATGGTGGGAAGCCTTGCCCACCCACTCAAACCCCCAAGAGGGCATGGGATCCCTGTGCCTACTTTCCCACCTGAGGCCCTCCAGCTTAGCCAAGGCCTAGTCCCTCCTCCCAGAGCAGGGACATGCCAACCCACTCCCTCTTCTCCTTCCTGCAACCCACACCGTGGGTGGCAGCTCTATACAGGCCCATGTCGGGGAAGGTATTCAGAGGAGGACCAGCCCCCAGGCCACATACCCACATGGCTCCTCCTGGAGTTTAATTACATCTAACACCTGTCACTAGACCCAGGGGCTAAGGGCACTGGAGCAGGGGTACCCAGAGCCCAGCCAGTCAGCATGGGGGCTGGGGGTCTGCAATTTCGTGTCCTGGGGCCGAGGTACTGAGCTTCTCCTCAGCGGCTCCAGTGGCACTGATCCACAGCCCTGACCGCGTTGCCATTGGAGAGCGGGCCTCGATCAGGCCAGCCACCGGGGCGAGGTACTATGGAGGGCCTGGTGGGGCTGAAGGCTCGGCGACTGCGGGGTGCAGTGGGGAAGGGGCTGCCGTTACGTAAGCCTTTTCCTGGCGACGGCGGCGGCTGTGGGGTCCCAAGCCCCCATCCTGTCCCCTCCTCATTGTGGCCACGACAGTGGCTTGGCCTGGACCCCTCCCCGCCTCGCAGCCTGGCCGCGCACGCACACCTTACCTTGGCCCGGGCTCCTGGCTCATGCCACGCTGTCCGCCCGGCGACCTCACGTCATGGAGAGCCCAGCATGGGCGCGGGCGAGCTCAGAGGCAGCCGAGATGCTGGACTGGCGGGCAGAGCCCGGTCGCGCCGCGCGCCCCGCCGGGCCCTCTCCGCTGCGCCCGGAGCGGAGCTCCCCGGTGGGAGAGGATCGGCCGCCGGAGCCTCCCACCGGGGAGGCTGTGGCTGTGCCCAGATAAATAAGGCCGCTTTGCAGGGAGCGGGGCGGGCGCCTCCTCCCTCCCCTCGCCCTCCTCCCCGCGCTCCTCCTCCGCGCTCCTCCCCGCGCTCCTCCTCGGCCGCCGGCGGCGCCGCGCGCGCCCCTAGCCCGGCCCTAAGCGCCGCGCCCTCGCGCGCTCCCGCGTCGGAGCCAATCGGGGATGGCGAGCCGGGAGGGGGCGCCTAGGATGTGGAGCCCCGCCCCACCCCCACCCTCACCCCCGCTCAGCGCGCTCCCGGCTCGCCGTCAACCGGTACGCGCCAGGCCCCGCGCGCCCTGGCACCCTCCTTCCCTGCGGGCGCCCGCACAATAACAAACGCAGGCAGGCGGTGAGACCCGGAGGACACGGGAGGGGAGGGCAGGGAAGTGCAGCGCGTGCGGCGGAGAGCAGCCGCCAGCGGCCCGCGGATGCAAAGCTGTGGCGACCCCGCAACCTGCGCGTATAGAACTCAGGATCCCTGGTGCCAGCGCTTGGCCAAGGACAGCGGTCCTTCGGGGTTGGGGACCGCCCGGCTTCCAATGGATTGTAGTTGCCACCTACCGGGCCAAGGAAGGGGAGGCCAGATTCGGAGGAGACCGGGTGGTCTGACACCCTCCGTGGGAGCTGGAGGCCAGGCCTGCTGGCTTCCCACCCCCTGCACAGATGCTGCGGGCCAGACCCAGGAACCCTCTTGGTACAGGCACACACCTGCAGAACCATGCAAACAAGTGACTAAACATCACTTCAGAGGGTGACGATGAAAGGGTATCATGGTGGCGAACTCAAGAGGGTGGTGTTCCTGAGGACTCACTGTGAACCTAGACCCGAAGCTGAGAGGAAGGAGTGCTTCAGGAAGTGTGTGCAAAGGTCCCGGGTATGGACTAGAAGCCAGGAGGGGCAGCTGCTGCAGGCCAGGGCATGGATGGACCTGGGAGTTCCTGTAGAGGAGTCTCGTCAGGGCTACAGGGCACACCAGATCTCCCAGCAGGCTCAGGGCTGAAGGAGAGAAACCAGTGGCTCCATCCTGGGGAGCAGGATGGCAGAGGGATCAGGTGGGGGAGAGCAGGGCAGGGTTTTGGAATCAGGGAGAAGTTGAAGGACTCCTGGTCTTATCAGAAATGAAGCCAGCTGGTTGGGGCTAGTGTGAGGCCTGGGGGCAATGGGGAGGGAGCTCAGGCTGGCTGGACCCAGGCTGGTTTGGTGGGGTCGGGTGGAGTGTTCTGTGAGGGTGCTGGGTCCACCTGTGTGGTCTTGCCTGATTGTGGACCACAGAGGGCAGCTTGGCATGGGATAGCCAGAATGAGGCCCAGGAAGACACTGGTGCTAGGAGGGCATCTGTCCTACTGTGCCACCACCTTCCGGCAGCAGTCTCTGCCACCACTTGAGCAGGTGACTTGTGGGGGGGTCTCAAGTGAGTTGTGCTGGCACAAATCTGGCCCCTGGCTCCACAACAAAGGCGGCCTCCCTGCCTTTGAAGAATCTGAGCAAGGATGGCGTTTGCTCACGGGGACCTTAGACTACTATTTAGAAGGCCTGCTAGACCTTCCTAACCTGATTCCCTCCACCTGTCACCCTCCCCATGTCAGATGCCTTCATCTGTCCTCCATGGCTGTCAGCAGCTACTTCCTCACTGATCTCTCCTCCATCTCCCCCACATGTTCTCCCCAGGCTGTTCCCAGGGCTCTGTCCATTCCTTGCAGCAGTCTGCAAAGCCCTGAGTATCAGCACTGATGGCCCACAGCCTCATCCTATACCTGGTACCTGGCTCTCAGAGTTTCTGCCACACCAGTCATCCCCTGAGGCCAGGAGGGTGCCATGTCCCTGGCCTGTCACACCTTAACCTGGACTAAACCTCACCTGTATCACTTCTCTGTCCTGCTTCTCACCCCAGTGCACCTGAATGGCTCTGTTTACCCCTCAGACCTTGACAGACATTTTCTTCCCCAAGAACTTCCCTTCCCATGCCCTCCTGGTCTGCCTGCTGTCTGTCTGTTGGTGTGTTTGAGTGGGCTGTTGGCTGACAGCACCCCCTGGGGCCAGAATAGGGTTTTCCTTCCCACTGCTGTGCTCCTGGGCACCCAGCACAGCACAGGTGCCCAGCACACAGTGGGGAAGGAGGAAGAGGCAGCTGTCAACATGAAAGGTTGCCAGCACAAGGACCTGGGGCCACTCTGTGGGGATAGGTCCTATTTTGGAAGATGCTTTTGGAGAACAGCATACACCCCCCAGAGAAAATTGACCTGGACAAGGTTGGACTGCTCAGTGACCTTTAGTCTCCTTTAAAGAATGTGGGGAACTGGGCTGGGGTTGTGGCTCAGTGGTAGAGCTCTTGCCTAGCATGTGTGAGGCACTGTGTTCGACTCTCAGCACCACACATAAATAAGTAAAATAAAGGTCCATTAACAACTAACTAACTAAATTTAAAAAAAAAAGAATGTGGGGTACTGATTGTGCCAACTCACAGAGGGTGCCCACTTCCTCCATCAGTACTGGGGACTGATAGGTGAAGGGCTGTGACCTGGTTCCTGAGGGCAATCAGAGCACCTCTCATCTGGAGCATCCATCTGAAGGACCCCTAAACTGTAAGTACCCCCTCACATGGAGATTCCCTCATCTGAAGCATCCATCACCTGGAGAATCCCTCAACTAAAGCACCTCTCACCTGGAGTGTCCTCACCTGGAGAGGACCTCACCTACAGTACCTTTTGCCTTGACGCCTGAGAGCAGAGGGGTCCCCCACATCTAGGCTGCTGGGGGCCTCAGTTCTGGAGTCATGGGAGGGTTCAGGACCAAAGGCTGCTGATACATTTGGCCCTAAGGCCTTGAAGAGCTGTGAGAGGGGACAATGGTGACATCAGAGCTAAAAGGTACCCCATGTGGAGAGAGGGCTCTGAAGCCTCCTGGAGTCTTTTCACAGGAGGTCCTTGAGGGCTCTGGGATGGAATGTGTGCCCTGGAACCACAGACCGAGACCACACCCTCCCCAGGAGGGCTTAGGTATTCCCTCTTGTTGAACCCTTCCTGGGAAATGAGTCTGGACTCTACAGGGAGAGTCCCTGAAGGCTTCAGCATAGTACTGATGGTGAGAGCCCCTTCTAGAGCAAAATGATTTATCCTGGGACCAGATGGGGGCACTCTGCTTCTACTCCCCAGCCCCTGCTTGAAGGCCAAGGCAGATGGGGCATCTGGCTGTGGAAGAGCGTGTCCACAGGTATGAGAACTCCACGGCCATGGTGGTCGAAGTGGCTGTGGTGGCCAAGGGTGAGGGCAATGTGGCTCTGCTGCCCTCAGCTCCTTCTCCGTCCCGGCCCGCCCCCTGTCACGGCTGAGGATGACTCAGGGCCCATCTGTCACTGCAGCAACATGAGTCGCCTAGCGATGGCGGTCTCCCAGCAACGGTTGTCTCCTAGCAATGGGATATTTTCCTGGCCCTGGCTGGAGCCAGCAGCTATTTTTAGCTCAAGTGCAAATCAATCAGCAGCTGCATTTTCAGCTCCAGAGATGCGGGAGGGGGGGGGGAGTGCTGGGGCGGGGGGTGCTTCTCAGCAAGGGAAGAAAAACATCTGAGATAGAAACTTTGCTTCCCACACCCTGAGGTGCAGGGCCAAAGGTGGGCAGGAGCCAGAGGTTGCACGGACTCCCTGAGACAGTTGGCAACTATGACTGTTCCTGGGAACCCCACCCCAGGATCTGGGGGCTTGAACACCCCGAGTTTCCATAGATCAAGCTGGGTGGATGACCCAGGCAGTGCTCATGGTGGATACCACTGAGCATGTTACTGGGTGGCCCTGCTACCCTCCATCTCTCAGTTGTGGGAACTATCTCTCTACACCCAGGGGTACAGCACTCTGCCAGGGTCAACCAGAGCAGCACATGTGGCCATTCCTGGTTGTAAGAGTCTCAGTACCAAGTCCTCATCTGAGGACTCAGGGAGGGTCAGCCTCAGGTCACCCACATCTCTCCCTCACCTGACTGCCAGTGAAATTTGAGACTCAGGCAGGGAATCCTGCACAAGCTGGAAAACTGAGTATTCTCTCTGGGCTTCCTGGTTGTTTCCTCCAGGGTTCTGTTCACTGGTACCTAGGGGCAAGCTCAAACCCCACCTTGGCCAGTAGACCTGGCAGGGCTGGCCTTGCCACCCCCACCATCAACCACTCCAAGTGGTCTGGGTTTGCTCTGAGCTCCATCAGTCTTGAGGTCATTGCCCCCTGTTCCCCTTAACTCTGCCTGCTCTGGAGGTAGTTCCCTGGGGGCTGAGCGATAGCAGAGGTGGGCAGCCTGAGGGGTGACACCCTATGGCAATACCTGAGGCCTCCACTGCCTCTATCCCCTCAGTCTGCTCCTCCAAGGCCCCTCTGGGGAAGCCAGGCCTCTGAATGGGCTCCCAGGCTGGCCATGCCTCTTTGGGACAGGGCACTTTGGGATGCTGCATGCCACTTGGCCAAAGCCGAGCAGAGCAGAAGTTGCAGGGGGTGGGGGGAGTCATTCACTCTTCCAGGGGGAGCTTGCAGAGTCTGATCTGGGTACACTTAAGCGGGCCCCAATGGGCAGAAGTCAGGGAGTTCTCTGAGGTTAGGACCTCATCCATTCAGTCCCTGGTTTGCTCTCCAGGTAGCTACTGAGCACAGGTACCCAGGTGTGTTGCATCCTGTACCCATAGCAACCGAGGCTACACATGGCCTTCTGGGCTCCCTGCCCATGGCAGCAGAGCTCAATGGCTAAAGACAGTCAGTGCTTCCTTGGGTGGGAAGGATCTGTGAGAAATGGTTTCTGTCTAGGTTTTCTCCCTTGGTGACAGCATCATTGCTGGGCCACCAAGAGATGGGCAGGGTGCAGGTGGCAGAGGAGCCTAGTACTGAGGAGGCAGCTTAGGCCAGGTCACCCTCTGGGAACCCCTCTCTTGCACTTAGGACACTGGCCCCTTCTCTGGGTAAACACTGGGGTTAGAGGCCCGGTTCTGAGGCTTACTCCTCATGTGCCTCCAGAGGGCGCCTGGAGCCCACTGAGTGCTCCAGGGGCCTGGGCTGGGGTAGCTGCAGCTTAGATGGCAAAGTGGCCTTGCAGCTAGGACAGCTTCAGCAGCTACCCGAGGTCCCCTTCCTTCTTCAGGTATCTGGTGAACCTGCTGGGTTCACACCAGGCTCTCCAGGCTCTCTTGCCTGTTCCTTTTTAAATTTTTGGTACTGGGGACTGAACCCAGGGACACTCCACTACTGAGTTACATCCCCAGCTCTATTCTTTTTTTTGAGACATAAAGTTGCCCCAGCTGGCCTTGAACATTTAGATCCTCCTGCCTTGGCCTCTCAAGTAGCTAGGGTTACAGGTTTGTGTTTTTAATTTCAAAATTATTATGTGATGGGGACTGAACCCAGGGCCTTGAACACCCTGACCATGTGCTGCGTCAGAGCCATGCCTCCAGCCCACTTCACCCATTTTAGGTGCAGAGTTCAGTTGTGTTAAGCACATTCTTACTATTGTGCAGCCAATTTCCAGAGCTCTTTCCACCTTCTCAAACTGAAACCAAGCCTGTGAAACCTAACTGCCCCCCGCCTCTGAATGTCACCGCTCTGGGGACCTCATGTAGGTGGAACGGCACAGTATTTGTCTTTTTGTGACTGGCTCATTTCACTTAGCGTGTTCCCATGGCTTGTCCATATTGTAGCAGGTGTGGAACTTCTTTTCTGTTTTGAATAACAATGGTATTAGAAATAATAATCCACTGTGGATATAACATGTTTGCCATGGACACTCGGGTTACTTTCATCTTTTGGCTATTGCGATACCCTATTCTGAGTCCCATGGCTCCTGGCCTCTTTTTGGCCTGGGAGGGTTCTGGGGTCAGGGAGGAGCATCAGTATCATGAAGCCTGCTGGGGCTCACAGAGGACTCCAACCACTCCCTCCAGCCTCATCTGCCTGTCATAAGCTGCAGACCCAGAGCTACGGGGGAAGCTGGGGTAGTGGGCACAGTGTTCAAAGAGTCTAGTCTGGCTCCTGCAGGCATCTTGGGGTTTCCTGGTGGGTCAAGAGCTCTTCCTCAGAGTCTTGCCAAGACTGTCTGCTCTTCCCACTGCCTGGAGCCTCCCCCAGCACACCCCTCAGGTCAAACCCAGAGTTCTCTGCTACTCAGAAGCCCACCACTCCCTGCTTCACCTGACCCCCTGCTTCACCCGAAGGCAGGCTTTGAGAATCACCTGTTGCAGCTGGACTTGGGAGCGTCTACTTCTGTGCCACGGGATGTCCTTCTGCTTGACAATTACAAGTGCCACAGGCCTACCAGGGGTCTGTGACTCCCTCATACTAACTAACTCCTCCAGAGGACTCTATCCTCCATAGAATTCACTCAGCAAACACCGGGTGTGTCGCACGTATATCTGAAGAAAGATGTTACAGAAAGTCCAACCTTGCCCAGGTTGCTAGGTCCAGAGCCGGCCCCCTACCCCAAACCCCAGGCCTGTCCCAAATGCAAGGCCAGCCCCAGGCTAGCCAGCACCCTCCTGGAGGGCAGCAGCAGGTTGGCAGCCCTCCTCCCTGCATCCTCCACCCTGTACGGACCCTTCTTCCCTGGGTACCAGCTGCCTCTGGGGAGGGGGCAGAGGAAGCAGGTGGGGCGGAGTGTGGACTAGAAGCACAACTCCCACTCTCATAAAGGGCCAGACCTGCTGCCACTCAGGGGGCGTGGCGGGGACACCTAGGTGAGCTGCCCTCATTCTTCCGGTGGACAGCAGCCCCCAGTCACTCCACCCAGGGCTCCAGGGCTCAGAGGACAGATGGCGCAGCACCGCGAGGTAGGCATGAGGGACCGCGAGGGCGACGCAGCGCGAGGGCAGGGGCAGCCCCAGGTCCCGCCTGGCCCTGTGGACGCTGCGGCCGGGCACTGTCCTCCCGCCGAGCGCCAGGTCCGCCCCCGCGAAGCCTCTACCATTGGCAGAAAGTTCCATAGTCAGCCCCGATTGGCCGGCGCGCCGCCCCGCCCCCGTCCTCCTGCGCCGGGTCTGCTGGCGGGGGAAGCGCAGAGCTGCGGCGGCGGCCGGGACGCGCAGCGCCGGGCCGGGCGGCGGCGCCCGGGCTGCTCCCGCCGCCGCCCCGCCCCGGGGCAGCAGCCCGAGACCCCAGACCCGAGGCCCCGGCGCATCCCCGAGCCATGCCTCCCCCGGCGCTGCTCTGGGCACTCTGCTGCAGTCTCCTGGCTGTGTCCGCGCGCGCCGGCTACTCGGAGGACCGCTGCAGCTGGAGGGGCAGGTAGGGCCCTGCGAGGAAGCCCAGCTATGCTTCCTTTTGGAGGGTCTGGGAGACTGCGTCGCTCCCACCTTGAGATGGGAGTGCGCGTCCCCCCGTAATCCAGGGAATGCTGGACCTCGGTGTTCTTCACAAAGTGGACGCCGGTGTTCTGTGATTACTGAGAAGCGGGCTGCGCGGGCCGAGGACACCAGCAACCCGCCTCAGCGCTGCTGTCCTGTCCCCAGCGGCCTGACCCAGGAGCCCGGCAGCGTGGGGCAGCTGGCCCTGGCCTGTGCGGAGGGCACCATCGAGTGGTTATACCCGGCCGGGGCGCTTCGCCTGACGCTGGGGGCCCCTGACCTCGGCACGAGACCCGGCATCGCCTGCCTGCGCCCAGCGCGGCCCTTCGCGGGCGCCCAGGTCTTCGTTGAACGGGAGGGCGGCTCGCTGGAGCTGCTGCTGACCGAGGGTCCAGGCCTGGCAAGGGGCCACTGCGTACACTGGGGTCCCCGCGAGCGCCGGGCCCTCTTCCTGCAGGCCACACCGCACCGCGATATCAGCCGCCGGGTGGCTGCCTTCCGCTTTGAGTTGCGTGAAGACAGGCGTCCAGAGTTGCCTCCGCAGGTCAACGGCCTCGGCGAGGATGGTGAGTGACCAACTGGGTGGGAGCAGGTCGGAGTCACAAGGTGGCGCCCTACCTGGGTCTGGCTGGAATGGGACCTGTAGCCCCCTGCAGTGTGGAGCCGGTTGTCAGCCATTCACCTGATTGATTCTGGCTGGCTCCTTCCCACCTTACTCCTCAGGATTCTTAAAGGAAAGAACAGGCAGGGAGTAATGCTCAGGGGAGGCCAAGAAGAGCAGCCCAGGGTCCCTGAAGGGCTGGGGGGAGGGGATGGAGGGCAGAGTCAAAGCCTGTGGCTAAAGCTGTCCTCACTGGCCTAGCGGTGACCTCATGCCCATCCCCCAGTCCAGCCAACAAAAGTCCAGTGTGCCTCCCAGTCACCATGGAGACGCAGCTCTGCCTCTGCAGGGCACCAGGCCCAGCTCTTTGCTCTCCTGGAACTTTCAGCCTGACCTTGCAGGAGATGGGGCTCTCACGGTTTGACCTCCCTCCCCAAAGGCAGGGACCCCAGAGCCAGAGCACACCATAACCTCCTGCCACCCTGGCAAGGCTGCTGCTCTTTGGGTCTCAGAAGCCCACTCTGGGAGGTCACAGAAGATTCCCCAGTGCCCGTATGTATATAGGAGATGTATGAGATGGGTGTACGAGGGAGCCCCAGGACACTGAGCTCCAGGTGGCACAGACCCCAGGTCTGTGTGTGGGCATCACACAGGCTCTTGCCTGCCAGGGTACTTCCTGATCACAAGTGTGCACACATGCTGTGACTGCATGGTCTGGGTGGGGCCTGGACGATGGGGCCTGGCTCATGACCCCTCCTGCATGCAGGTGCCTGCAGGCCCTGCAGTGATGAGGAGCTCCTACTGGCTGCATGCACCAGTGACTTTGGTGAGTGTCCCCGTGTGGGGGATCCTGGGGCCTGCCCTCCCCTGATGGCCCACCACTGGCCAACATGTTTCCCAACAGTGATCCGCGGGACCATCCATGGGGTCACCCATGACATGGAGCTGCAGGAGTCTGTCATCACTGTAGTGGCCACCCGTGTCCTCCGCCAGACGCTGCCGCTGTTGGGGATGGGGGGGTCTGTGGGCCAGGGGCAGGTCTGCATTCGCACCCTGCTGCGTTGTGGTGTCCGCCCTGGCCCAGGCACCTTCCTCTTCATGGGCTGGAGCCGTTTTGGTGAGGCCTGGCTGGGCTGTGCTCCACGCAGCCAAGAGTTCACCCGTGCCTACATGTCTGCCCAGGCTGCCCACCTCCACCCTTGCGAGGTGGCACTGGACTGAGCATCTTTTTCTGGGGACAGGGTGCTAGGGAGGGTGGTGGGAGGGTGGTGGGGAGGGGTGATGCCTTTATGTCCCCAACTACTTCCAAGGGTTAGGGATGACCAATAAGAATACTGACCACGTGGTAGATCTGACCTCCTTTGGCCAGCACAACTCTGCCCCTGCCTCACTTCATTTCATTCTCCCTGTGCTGCCTCTGCCCACCCCTTCTTAGCCTGGACCCTTACCCACTGTGCCTGGCTCACTGGCTGGCTGTTGTCTCCAATACCAGATGCATCTGGGGCTCAGAGCAGGAGGGAAAGGTGCCATAATTCCCAAGGCCAGGGGGGCTGGGGTCCCTCAGGTGTGTAGGGGCAGGCAGGTAATTGTCCCCAGCTCTAAGCCCATCCTGTGAAGGAAAGGGGTTGCAGTCTGGCAGGGTGCCAATTCCCTCTGTAGCGGTTGTGAGCCAGTCATCTTTGGCCCAGTCCCGCCCTCTGGGAAGAATGGGCCCCTCTGTCCAGAGGCCCCTGCGACGTGCTGAGCATCCAGACATGGAGAGGAGCCCACAGGGTGTGGGGTCTCCACTGTGGGATCCTGCCTGTCTGTTTCCGGCGAGTGGGGTGCACAATAGGGTCTCTAAGGACCGTTTCCCGCCACTGGCCCCATTGTTGCTGTCCCTGCTTTCCTCCTCAGCCTCCCAGCTGCATAAGGGCTAGTGAGGCTCTGGACAAAGCTCAAGGTCCTGAGGCTGAAAGCTCCTGCCTGGGGGTGTGCACTGGGGCCCTCCAGCTCTGGCAGAGGAGATTCTTCTTACCCTCACCCTCAGCTAGGGGAAGAGCCACAACTCTAGTGCTGGGGGACCTGTGGGCTGAGTGTTTCATCCTTATCTGTCTTCACTGGGGCAGGGGCAGGGAGGCAGGCCAGAGGCTCTGCTAGGACTGAATGAGCTTGTCACCTTTCAGGCAAGAAACTGAGTTTAGGAGAGGGACAAACCTGAGCAAGGCCCACACACCCTTGCTCCAGACTGAGTTGACCAAGGTACCATGGGCTACACAGACTGTTCAGTGGCTGCCCTGGAACTTCCAGGGGATGGGCTATCTTGAGGTGCCCATGCATTCAACTGCCTGCTCTCTGGGGCTGAGGAGGAGGGTGGGAGAGCACCCATGGATGCAGGTGCCACTGGGTCTCCTCCCACTGTTTCTTCTCATCTCCTCCACCATGCATGGCACTCCTCTTTTCATCTGTAGCATGGACCACCCCTTGGATTCCAGACCCTTACACCCACTCCCCACCATCTTCAGAAGGAGCAGAGAAAAAGTGAACCCTGGGCTCTCCCATTGCTCACCTATTCTGGGGAGGTTCTTCCACTAGGGCTGAGTAGCACCCTCACTCTGGCCAGTTTCCCACAGCCAGCAGGGAGGCCTGTTCCCATAACCTCCCCTCTGGGCCACATCCACTGGCGCTTATAGACCACCTCCCAGTTCACCAGTCCACAAATACATTGGGCAGCTGTACTGGTGGGCCCTCTACTCACATAACCAGGAAGGTGCCTGAACATCCTAACCACACAACCACCCAGAGAAACCATTGCCCTTCCAACAGTGCTCTGCTCCTCAGAAGGCAGACAGGGTTGTGGCCAGAAGGGCACAGGAAACTCTGGTGCTCCAGGAGTCCCTGGGGACAACTGGCCAAGGCCAAAGAAGTGGGAGGGGAGATAACAAGGGAAATGGTGTGGGCAAGAAGTGGACTGGAGCTGCAGGAACTGGCTTGGGGGCTCCTTGCAGGCCAGAGACACCTCAAGGTGTGAGAACTCACACAGGGGCCTTGGCTGCTGAGTGCCTAAAGGCCGAAGAACAGAGTATGGTGTGAATGTGAGTCATCAGGTGCAGCTCTGGACAGCCTTCCAGGAGCCAGACATGGTTCAAGGCACTGGAAATAATGCAAGATGCCCTGTCGAGAACATCATACCTACACCTCTGCACCTGGAGCTCAGTGCACATCCTTCCTTCTCTGGGAGGGTCCAGGAGATAGGTCACTAGGAGCTGGTAGACAGGCCTCCTCCCCAGTGCAGTGCACAGAAGGCTTTGCTGCTGCCCAGGGACCACTGTCTCAACTGTCACTCTATCTGGTTAGGCTAGGGCCAATGTGCTGGCAGGTGTGTAAGGCACTCTGTAACTGGGGGCTGAAGGGTTGGTCTTGGGCACACTCATTTTTCTGGGAGCAGTTTCCATCCTTGCTAGGTCCCCTGACCAGAACCTGAACGGCTAAGCAGCCATGCCAGGCTGTGTGCACAGACAAGGCAATGACATTCCAGAACATTTGGCCTCAATCTGGGGTGACAAGGTGGCACAGCTGCCTGATCCAAGCTTCTGTCCCTCCCCTTGCCGCCTCCACCCAAGGGCTTTACCAGGAGCCACTCCATCTTTTTCTTACTTTCTGAAGGAGGTGATCTCCTGGGTTCCCTGGCTGCCTTCCACCCCGAGTGGTGGGCCAGCTGCCAGAGGCCCAGCCTCTCGCATCCGGCGTCCCTCCCACCACACTCCGAGAGCCAACATCTGTCTCCTCGCCGAGTCTTTCCTTGTTAAGCCCCTCCTTCCTGGCCCTGTGGCTCCAGCGCATCCTCCTTCCCGCCTAAGGGACCGTGGGAGGGAACCTGCAGGACGTCCTCCCGGGGCGGCTCTGGGTTTGGCTGGCGTCCAGGGTGCCCCTGGCTGAGCGAAGCCCCGCGCCGGTCTCCCAGACAGCCCTACGGGGACTTGGCTACGACCCAGGGCCCGCAGCAAGCCCCTCCGCCGTCCACCAGCGCACCCCTGTCCGGCGGGGGTGCACGCTCCCGAGGTCGGTCCCCGTGCCAGGACAGGCCCCGACTGCCGCCCGCAATGGGGACCAACCGAGCAACTGCGGCCGGCTAAGAGCAGTGCGCGGCCCCGCGAGCGTGGTCCGCCCGCCCCGCCGCCGCGACCACAGGGCGCCGCCGCCCGGAACCCGCGGGCGGGCCCCAGGCTGGGGCCGGCGGAGCCGAACGCGCGACGCACCAGCGAGCGGCCCTGCGGCACTTCCGGCGTCTAGCCCCGGCCTCTGCCCAGCCGTCGGCATTCGCCCGAGCGGCCCTGGGGAGACGGGGAGCCGACGGGGCACGGCGCGGCTGGAGGGGGCCCTGGGGCGGGAGGTCCCTCAGCCGCGTGTCCCGCATTCATGGAGCACGACGACCCGGCCGAGGCGCTGACGGAGCTGCGCGAGCGGCGGCCGGGCGCGCTGGAGCTGCTGCAGGCGGCGGCGGGCTCGGGGCTGGCCGCCTACGCCGTGTGGGCGCTGCTGCTGCAGCCAGGCTTCCGCCGAGTGCCGCTGCGGCTGCAGGTGCGGACGAAGCCGGGCCGCGCGGCTGAACCGCGGCTGGGCGGGACCGCGAGCGGTGCGGGGTGGGGCGTGTGGAAGGGCGGGAGCACCAAGCTTGGGACCCTGGGCGCGGACGAGGCTGGGGGCGCGGAGTGGGCGGGGCGAGGGGCGGGGCGAGGGGCGGGGCGCCGAACAGTGCGCGGAGCTGTGTGTTGGCACCTGCTCAAGGTGTGGCCGCAGAGTCCCCGCGGAACTTCCCGTTCTTGCCCAGGAAGCAAGTCCCGCCCCCGCCTGGTGATTTAGAGGGCGAGGGGAGGTGGCCCACGGATTCTGGGCCTCGGCCCGCCCACTTTCTCGACCAGGTACCCTACGTAGGCGCGAGTGCACGCCAGGTTGAGCATGTGTTGTCGTTGCTGCGTGGTCGCCCAGGAAAAACGGTGGATCTGGGCTCTGGAGACGGCAGAATCGTAAGGCGCGTGTGTGTATCCCTGTGTGTCTTCGCGGCCCTCCGGGCGGTCTCCCCTCCCCAACATCCAGGTCCCTATACAGGTGTTGGCGGCCTACAGGTGCGGTCTTTGCCCGGCTGTGGGCTACGAACTGAACCCGTGGCTTGTGGGGCTTGCGCGGCTGCATGCTTGGAGGGCCGGCTGTGCTGGCAGCGTCTGCTACCGTCGTGAGGATCTCTGGAAGGTAACCTGGGGGACCTGGACCACTGAGATCTACACCCGATCACGCTTCAGATTCTGCCTTGGTCACACTTCTGGCAGCCCCTTGTTCCTCTGACTCCTGCATGGGCTGGAGGTCAGGTCTCCAAACTGCGGGGACCCCTGGCCGCCAGCCCCCTCCCCCAGCCAGTGCTTCTCCTTCCTGTAGGTGAGCCTGAGGGACTGCCACAACGTGTCCGTGTTCCTGGCCCCCAGCGTGGTAGGTCTGGGGTCTGCACCCCGCTGGGAGGTGGGGCCACACCCTGGGTGTGCAGCCTTGGGACCTGGGCATGGGTGCTGGCCAGGCCAGGCTGGGTCCTGCTGCTCCTGTCGCCTCCTCCCCACAGCCGCCTCCTCCCCACAGCTCCCCTTGCTGGAAGACAAGCTGCGGGCAGAGCTGCCTGAGGGGGCCCGTGTGGTATCTGGGCGCTTCCCTCTTCCCACCTGGCAGCCTGTGGCTGTGGTAGGCGAGGGTCTAGATCGTGTCTGGGCCTATGATGTCAACGTGGATGTCCACAGTGCCCCACCTGCTGCTGCATCTCCTTGGGAGGTGCCCATCAAGGGCACCCCAGGGCCTGGTTCTACCGTGGTCCCCAGAATCCCCAGTGCTAAGGCTGGCTGACAGGACACAATAAAGACTCGTGGATCCCATGCTTATTTTGTGGATGGTGGGGTTGGGGGTGCAGGGGTAACAGGGAGGTGGGGTGGGGGAATGCTCCATGATGGCTATGAAGGGGTCCACTCTGTGCTCCTCAGAAGACCATCTGGGTCCTTGGATGCTAGGGCTTGGCTGGAGGTGTGGCTCCCACTTTCCAGGGGTCCCCTGTGCCCACCAGCTTCCTCAGCCTCAGGATTTCCTGCTTGTACCTACTCAGAGGAATCAGGCTAAAATCACTGACCTGGCTGTGAACTATCTTCCCTACAACCCAGACTGAGGCCGTCTCCCATTCAGCTCACCTGCCCAGGTGCTGATCCACATACTCCTGTAGCTCTGAAAGCTGCTCCTCAGCCTTGGTGGCCCGGACTAGCAGCTGTGTTCGCTCATGTTCCAGCTCTGCCTGGCAGGAGCATGGGCCTTAAGCCAGGGCAGAGTGTGAAGAGGAGCCCTGCTCAGCCTTACCCACTCACCTGGGTGCCTAGGGAGAAGTCCTGGAGCTTCTGGCGGATCTGGGCCCAGGAGGTGGCATCCAGGTTCCTGTGAGGGGAGAAGGGGCAGTCTTGAGGACTGACTGGAACCTGCTGGAGTGATTTGGGACATCATACCCTGCCCAGGCCTTGGAGCTTCTGTGCATGAGGGGCCCGATGGCCATGGGCAAGCTCAGGTGGTGACCCCAGTCTACTGCGATGCTAACCCACTGGGTGTTTGGTTCCCCAAACCCTAGGAAGTGCTACCTTAAGAGCTGACCACTGTACAGCTGGGGAGGTAGAGGCCCAGGGGCAAGGGTTGGCCAGGTCATCAGGCAACCATCTCCCAGCCTGTCTTCATCCGGGCTCCTCCAGGTGTCAGCTGAAATGGTCCTCCCTCGGGTGGGCTCTCCCTGATCTTCCCCTTTAAAGGTCAGCCCCTCTCCTGGCAGGGCTCTTTTCACCCGTCACCGCGTGGCACAGCAGCCACCTCACTTTTCTGTGATCATCAGTGTCCCCTATACAAACCGGGAGGCCCTGGGGCAGATATCTGCCATTTTGTTCTCTGTAGACGGGCAGCAAGCATCGATTCAATGTCCTGCCATCTGCCTTCTCCCCACCCACCCACAGGAGGGCACTCACTGTGGCTCCAAGGTCTCCGGGGAGGCGGCTTCTCCAGATCCCTTTCGTGGGCGCAAGGGCAGCATCCTGAGCTGGTTGTGCTGTAAAGGATTCTTTAGTTGGCTGAAAGAGGCAGGCTGTTCAGGCCCTGGAGCTGGAGATTTGCTGAGCCTGGGATGAGGCTGGGGTTAATTCTGGAGCTCTGTGTCCCCAGGCAATGTGAGCCAGCAGGGAGAAGAGCTCACCTCATCCTCCTGCAGGTGGCTGAGCTCAGGGGCCAGCGGCACAGGCAGTGGCTGCAGGTCAGTGGCTGTAGTAAAGGTAGCCTTGAGGGTCCTAGTTGTCCCATCTGGGTCCGCCAGTGCCTGGGGCTGGTCCTGCTGCACACTAAACCATATTCAGGGTCATCAAGGGCCATCCTACCCAGGTGCCCAGAGGACAATGGGGCCCACCTGTGGATGACCAGCAGCTCATCATGCCTACGGCTCAGATCTGCCAGGTGCTTGCGGTAGGCCCTAGCAGCCCGGGCCAGCTGTTGCTCACGACTGTGATGTGCTGCTCGGATGTCCTGCAGAGCGGTCTCCAGGAATGTCTGAAGGGCTGGCTGGCTTGTACCATCTGCATATCCCTGGAAGAGGTGAAAGGATGCTGGGGCAGCACTGGGGAGAGCTAGGTTTGGGGGCTGAGCTGGAGCTGCCGGGTGGGACCTGGTTGGGCCCAGTCCCAACCCTGGGGTCTCTCTGAAGCTGTCCCGCAAGCCCAGACTAGATGTGGCCTCCCTGGGACTCACAGGCCTACCTCTCCACCACAGGGCCCAGGGCCTGGTGCTCACCACTGCCTCTCGGGCATAGTGCTGCAGCCGGAGGGCATACTGCTCATTCAGCTTCTTCAGTTGCAGCTGCAGCCGGGCATTCTCAACCTGTGACTGGTGGAGCTGGCCCTGGCAGGTGGACAGCATCTGGGGGTGAGGGAGGGACCTTTGCTGCACTTGTACGACATCTACTGCTGGATTTCAAACACATGGGGTCAGGGGTGGCGCTCACCACTGCTTGTGCAGCTAGCCGCTGCCCAGCTGCCCTGGCCTCCTCTCGGGCTCCCTGCAGCTGTTGACCCAGGGCTGCCCTGCTGACAGTGTGAGACTCAGCCAGGCCATGGGGAGGGGTTCTTCGGCCCCTTGGGAATGGCTGCTCTGAGTACTGTGCCCTGATGGGTCCTCCCAGTCCCAGGAGAGGTGTCCACTCACACCCGAGTCTCCAGTGCCTGCTGCTGAGCCCTGTGATGCTCCAGCACCCACTTCACGTCACCCTGAAGCTCCTGGGTTCCCAGCAGCTGTAGGGTGCACAAGATCTGGCTTCATGAGACCCCAAACTCTGGGTCCCATCCCCTCTTGGGCTGGTAGAACCCCAGAGGATCCCCAGGTTAGGTAACTGAGTGCTCACACTACTCTTCGGCTTCAGTGGCTCAGGGATCAGGACATCCGTGGGCTGCACCTGCATGGGTGAGAAGGTAGTGCTGAGGAGTGGATGAGCAGTTCTCATCTCACTGTGCCCAAGGAGGTCCCCACCAGCACCCCCCAGCCAGGCTCTTCCTGTGCTCAGGGTGACCTGGTGGCTGTGGTGGGCAGAGTGTCTGGTTCCCTGGGCTTCTTCATTGAACTCTTGTGCTGGCAACTGGCAGCGCCCTGGGTTGGCCTCTGCTGGGTCCACATGCCCCTGGCTGATATGATCTCCACGCACCTCTAGCTCCAGCACCCTGCTCTCCAGCCGAAGGACCTGTGGGCCACCAGGGTGAGCAGATGCCTCCTGGGCACCAGGAGCAGGTAAGCATTCACTTGGCACACACAGGAACACAGTACACAGGGACAGGTAGATACCACATATGTGTACACTCCCACGTACCATTTGCCCTGGTGTGACCCATCGCCACACCTGGGCTCACACCGCTGCTCACCTCTCTCTTCAGCTGGAAGATTTCAGCCTCATGCTGCTCCCGTAGGCGATGGGTCACAATCTGAAGGTCAACCAGCTCCTTGGAGATCTGTGTGTGGCAGGGGTAAGAGCTACTGTCCGTGGGACCCTGAAGATGCCTACTTCTGCCAGCACCTTAGGGCCCCATCCCCACCTGCAGTCGCTGTTCCTCGCTCAGCTCCAGATCTGATGGAAACTCTGTCTCCAGGCTGGTGGTCCAGCCTGGGGTGCCACCAGGAACTCCTGGCAGCCAGTCCTCTGCTCTTGACACAGCCTGGGGAGGAACCAGGTGGGTCCCAGATCTGGGCTGTGGCCCCTGCTCTGATAGGGTCATCTGACTTGCCAACCCTGCTGAGCTGGGGCAGCCCCTTCCCTGGCCAGGACCAGACCCAGGGTGCAGGGTTCCCCACCCCTCCTGGCCTCTTGAGGGAACTGAAGGACACCTGATGACGCCGGGATGGTGGCAGCAGCCGTGTCCTGGGAGGACTCACTTTCTGCAAGGCTCTAGGAGGGGCTCGTTGCCTGGGCACTGGGGCCACCACCCACTCCATAGGCAGCAGGAATCCCAGCCTGTTGCACCTGGCCCCCTGGTCTCTTGTAGGATGGCTGCCTGGTGGCTGTTGTTTTGCACAGCGTCAGCGTTACCAAGGCCTCTGTTGGTCTTGGGGACGCCAGGGCCACGCCCACAGGGCAAGGCAGTTCAGTGGTTGGGAAGACTGGGGGAACCTAGCTCCTATAGTATATGGCGCCCTCTCCTTTCTGGGCCATTTCCTCCTTTGGGAAATGCAGACCAACACCCAGGGCATTCACTTGGATCCAGATGGAACCAGGGGTGCGTGAAAACTGAAAACGCCCAGCCTGGAGCTGCAGTTGCTGGTACTGCTGTGCTCACGAGGAATGCCCTATCCTACCACGTGGACTCATGCACTATTTTGTTTCAGAATGAACCCAGGGGTGCTTGATCACTGAACCACACCTCCAGTCCTTTTTAAATATTTTATTTAGAGACAGGGTCTCACTGAATTGCTAATTGCCGAGGCTGGCTTTGAACACCCACCCAATCGTCCTACTTCAGGCTCCTGAGCCACTGGAATTACAGGCATGCGACACCGCGCCCGTTTTAGACGCCTTCTCTGTGCCTCCAGGTCCTGGCCAAAACTTGGGATAGGCTGGTGAACAAGCTGTGCCGCTCTCCCCACGCCCAGCCTGAGAGAAGGGGTGTGGATATCCCAAAACGGGTAGCGGTCTCGGAAAGCCGGCGCCCGAAGGGCGTCTGCGAGAAGGCGCCAAGTCTCCAGAGCCAGATCAAGGCGTTCGCGCCACGCCCCTCCACGCACGCGCGCTCCCTCCAGCTGCGCGTCGGTTCCGGCTGCGCCCAGGCTCCTGGTCAGGTGGCGAGGGCCAGCGCGCTCCCTGTGGGCCCAAGGCCCCGCCTCCGTCCGTCGGTCCTCTAGGCCATCCGCGTAGGTGCCTTGAGGGAGAGCCGGAACCACCTGCCGCGGGTCTGGGGGTCCCTCTGCCACTGCTAGGCGCGACGGCGGGAGAAGGCGTGGCCTGCGGACCAGAGGCCGGGCCCGTTGGGAGGCGGGGCTGCGCGAGGTAGGCGGGGCCCTAACGGGGGCGCCTTGGTCCTGCCGCGTGGAATTGCACGCGGGACCTCCAAGAGTTCCTGGAGCAGGGTTCTTTGCACCTGCCGAGCGCAGGTGTCTGTCTGTCCCCGTCTTGCCTAGTAGGGCTCAGTAGGCTGTGGGGGCCTTCTTTTGGAGGAGGCGCGAGGTGGCTGAGTTGTGCGATCATGAAAGTCAAGGTCATTTCCGTGCTTGAGGACAATTACATGTACCTGGTCATCGAAGAGCACACGCGGGAGGCGGTGGCCGTGGACGTGGCAGTGCCCAAGAGGGTGAGGGACGGTCGGGGGCAGCCAGGAGTGCCACTGCAGGCTTCCGCAGCCTTGGATGCCACACACCAGATCCCCTACCTGGCTGGAGCAGACTGCCCTAACCCCTATTCTGATTTCTGGTTTCCCGATTATCTCAGGCTCCCTTACGTTAAGGCCGCCTTGGCTTGCGTGGCCTTTGTGGTGCTTAACTGCCCTGGGCGCTCAGTAATTGCCGGACACCTCCCCTCCCCTGCGCTGTCCCGGGTGCTGGCGGCGCTGCAGTATGGAAGGGGGAGGCCCACCCGGACGTCCAAATCACCATGACTTTATCTCTTCCAGCTGCTGGAGATCACAGGCAGGGAGGGGGTGACCCTGACCACGGTGCTGACCACCCACCACCACTGGTGAGTGTGGGCGGGACGTGCCACGGCGCGAAGATGCCGTTCCCTCACCAGGGGTGACCCTGCTCCCTCCGGTCCGCAGGGACCACGCTCGGGGGAATGTGGAGCTGGCACGGCTGCGACCGGGTATGGCGGTGATGGGCGGGGACGAACGCATCTGCGGGCTGACCCGCATGCTGGCACACGGCGAGGAGCTACGGGTGAGTGAGCGTGCGTGGAAGAGCCGGGAGGGTCCCAGCCACCCACCTACCCATCCTCACAGGTCCGCTTGCCCCTCTGCAGTTTGGGGCCATCCATGTGCGCTGCCTTCTGACGCCTGGCCACACCTCTGGCCATATGAGCTACTTCCTTTGGGAGGACGAAAGCCTGGATCCGCCTGCCCTCTTCTCGGGTACCTGCAGCCCAGAGCTGACCCCTCATCTTCCCTGACTAGCACCTCCACTTCCTCTCACCCACCCTCGTCCTGCAGGGGATGCGCTGTCTGTGGCTGGCTGTGGCTGGTGCTTGGAAGGCACTGCCCAGCAGATGTACCAGAGTTTGGTGGAGACCCTTGGCACACTGCCCCCACAGACGGTGCGTGGGTCTGGCCCGCTTAGTGCTGTGTCCTCTGGGAACCCTCATGCCCTGCCCTAGCCCAGACCCTGGACCCAGGGCCAAGTCCTGCGCGCCTCCCACCTCTGCCTGCAGCAGCGCTGTACCCACTGGGTACTTTCTCCAGAAGGTGTTCTGTGGCCACGAGCACACGCTGCGCAACCTGGAGTTTGCACACACGGTGGAGCCGCACAACGACCATGTGAAAGCCAAACTGTCCTGGGCCCAGGTAGGCCACTTCTTGCCCCCTAACGGGAGGGCTGTGCAGTGGGGAGGGCAGGTGTTGTCTTCTGCATTTGGATGGAGGGACCCAAAGAACTCCCAGGGTCAGCATGACTGGCCGTGGTGGCCATTGCTGGCTTGATCTGGGACGAGTGGCCCTGTGGCCAGAACCTCGCAGCCTGGGACTATCAGAAAAAGCCCAGTTGTGACAAGGGCCTGTGATCACTGCAGAAAAGGGATGAGGATGATGTGCCCACTGTGCCGTCCACCCTGGGCGAGGAGCTGCTGTACAACCCCTTCCTGAGGGTGGTGTGAGTATGGCCGTGTCTGGGGCCTCCCCATGGGTGGGGCCTGAGCTAAAGCCACCAAGGCAGCCTCCAGAGGCATCTCCCTGTGGAACCAGCTGGTAATGCCAACCTGCCACTTGCTTAGTTAAGGTGTCTGGGGACCATTTATTGGGCTGAGTGTCCCTGGCACCAGGAGAGGCCCCCATGAAGTACCCTCCTGCCATCCAGTGCCCTTTCCCTTCCCTCCCCCATGGGCGGCCTAGTGCTGAGCTGGTCCCCACTGCAGCCCTCCCCCACAGAGAAGAGGCGGTGCGCAAGTTCACAGGCCAGGTGGCCCCAGCCGAGGTCCTGGAGGTGCTGTGCAGGGAGCGGGCTTGCTTCCAGCAGGCCGTGGAGCCACTGCAGCCACAGGCACGGGCTCTGCTTGCACTGCAGTGGGGGCTCCTGGGCCCCCACAAGTGAGCCACACAGGGCCCACTCGACCCCACGCTGCTCCTCCCACAATCCCCAGGCCGCCTGGACCCATGCAAAGGTGGCCCTGGGACACGCCTCCAAAGCCCTGCCTGGCTGGATGCCCACCCTGGAGGGTCAGCAAGTGGTACTCTCCTCCACTGCTCTTGGGAGGTGGACACGCAGGCCTCATGTAGCCACACCCCTGCTGTCCAAGCTCTGCCTGGGCTCTGAACAGTGAATAAAGATTTGAAAGGCCTTTCTGTGCTCAGACACTCCAAGACAGCAGCTGTTTCCAGATGCCATGGGCATGTTCTTTATCAGAGATGAAACCAGACCAGAGATGGGTCTGGCGGGAGCCCAGACATGGGGGTATGACGGTCAGGGAGGCCCTGTGCAGGGACACAGCCCAGGGCACAGGACCGTAGGCCCACAACTTGGTAACCCTAGTTTTCAGGAGTCCAGATGTCCTTTCCTGTGGCAGTCCCCACACTTCTGCACTACTAGTCCTGTCACCTGTCCCCTGCCCTGCAGCTTCCAGGTTATTCCAGATTCCAGGGATAGCACCTGCAGGAACCCTGGAGCCCATCACGTGGGGCCACCATGGCCAGGAAGGGCAAAGGCAGTGCCCACAGAAGGGCCAGAGGCAGAGATTGCTGAACCCTCAGTCTCCTCCTCCACCGCGGCCTAATGGCAGAGCCAGGTCAGAGCCCAGGGCGCGCAGGCACAGGTCGCACTCCAGACCAGTGGAGTCCTGTGCACACCCCCACTTCAGCACAGGTCCTAACACATCTCTGCGCTCACTCTGAGTTCTGGGGGAGTCCTGGGGTCTGAGGCGTGTGGCTTTGCTGCTGGGCGCCAGCACAACCTTCCTGGGAGTCCTGGTACTGGCCCCAGCAGACCTCAAGGCCTCCTACCATCGGATGCTGAGGCCCGAGCTGGTCTTCTCTACCGCGTGGTACTGGGTGTGCAGTAGGCGGCTGGCCCGCTCCGAGTTCTCGCCCTGCAGCCACTGCTGGTACAGCTCCTGGACCCCAGGCACGTCCTCAGGTGTCTCCACCTTGACCATGTCATACAGTCTTTCCACCTGCTGGAGAAGATCCCTGTTGGGCATGTCCAGGGCCTTGAGTTGGCCTCCACCATTCAGGCATCCTGTGCAGAACAGGTTATGGTCACTAGAGTGCCAGGTGGGGTCAGAGCACACCCCCCTCCGCTCTTCCCCTCCTGAGCTGGAGGGGTGCTGCCAAGTCTATCCCAGCAGCACCGCCCCCTTCTGTCTCCTGCTAGGAGGTGCACCTGAGGGGCAGGCCATGACCTCCACATAATGGTAGTGGCAGCGGCCTCGCTTGAGCTTCTGTACCAGGTTCTGGATGTTTCGGAAGCCGTAAGCGGTGGCGAAGTGCAGCAGCACCTGGCCCTCCCTCTCCAGGGTCACCTCCTGGAAGTCCCTGTTCCTGGGGACAGGAGTGACAGCATGCAACACCAGCACCAGGCTCCTGCACACACGCAGGGCCCTGCTGCAGCTCCACACCCTCCCTCCTGGGCATGGCAAGGGAGGACTGGCCTGCCCTCCCTCCTGGGTGCAGCCGTCACAGGCACCCACCTATCCTGCATGCACTGTCCTTGGGCTCAGGATCTCTGAGGGGGAAACAGGCCTCCACTTGTGCCTAAGGCTCCAGGGTCCACCACCAAGCCCACCGGGCCACGTGGACCCAGGGCTGGAGAGGTACCAGCCTAGGAGCCTCATGGCCGTCCTGGTGCCCCAGCCATCCCACTGACCTCAAAGGCCTGTATGTGACTTCATCCACGTGGACTCCAAAGAGCTCTCTGGCTGCATGCCGGAACACGTGCTCCAGGTAGCCCCCCGAACCCCCGCCCCGGTGGCTGGTGGGCTCCTCCGCAGATGTGCTGCTGGACCTGTGGGAGGGGCAGGCAGTGTGGGTGAGGAGGGTAGGGCCTCAGCCCAGCTGTGCTCAAGCTTTTTTAAGTGGGAAACAGTCCTGAACACAGGAGTGTCTTGGGGTGACCCCAGGCCCCCGGTGTGTCTGACACTGGGTCCCAGGGAGCTCAGGCTTCTCCAAGCTGGGCTGTGCCTCTCTGAGGCCTGGGACAGGCCATGGGGAGGGAAGGAGAGGCACTGCCCACCCCAGGGCAGCCTGGTTCCCTCTGCTGACTTACAGGCCATCCAGAGGGGCTGGCTCCACCTCTGAGAGCGAGACCCCCTCCTCTTCCAGCAGCTTGAGGACTTCTCCTGTGGGACCACAGCACAGGTGATCCAGCCGCTCGAACCTCAAGCTGCCCGCATGCCTGGCAGCTGCGTCTTGGCCTCAGCAGGCCCACACAGTCACCAGGCCAGAGGTGGGAACGGATGACCCCTCTGAAGACCCTAGAGCCGCCTCACCCCCTCAGAGTGGCGTAAGGTGAGCCGGGTCATTGTGCTGGTCTGGTGCCATCGGCCCAGCCTCCTGGGCGGTTCATTTTCCTGTCTTGCTAGTATTTGAGACTCTGAAGCTTCTTAACTCAGAAATGGGGAGCAGATGTGAGTCAGAGGGCTGGACTGGAGCCTTTCCACCCCCTCTCCCAGACCCACTCAAGCCAACAAGGAACTCCAGGCCTCAAGGGCTGCAGGTGCACGAGAGGGGTCAGCTGAGAACGCCCTGCCTCCCGGGCTCCACGGGCCCAGTGCCGACATACCTGTGGTGAGGACGCAGTCCACGTCCCGAGCCTGGTGCTCCTGGCTGAAGAAGTCCAGTCTGGAGGCTTCTAGCTTCTTGTCGTAGCAGGGCATCACTGTGACGTGGTACACCTTGTCAGGGGTCAGGCCCTACAAGAGAGGAGGAGGCTGGCCCACCTGACCACTGCTCACCCTGTGACAGGGGAGGTGAGCGGGGGACCTAGAGCAGCCCCGTGGGCTGGCTCCGCTTTCCAGCAGCCTCCTCACTGGCGCTGTAGACCCACGGTGGGCACCACAGTCCTGCAGCAGCCAGCTCCAGCGGAGGAAGGGGCCCCAAAGCCTTCACGGTTCTGGGGTCAACAGAAAAGCAGGTCATGGTGTGGAGATGTGAGGGGCCCATGACCTAACTCAGCACCAGAGCACGTGCCTAGCATATAGGAGGCCCTGCGCTTGGTTCCAGCACCCGACACAAGAGACCTGAAGCAAGCCTGGCTGTGTTCACGCAGAGGAAGCACGGCACAGGACTAAGGTCAGTGTGTGGGAGGCCACCAGGAGTGAGCTCCCCACCTCCCGTGGGCCACGGTGCCAGGTTCAAGTCCTCAAGGCTCAGCAGGTGCCTGTGGAGGTCTCCACTGCAGACCGGCTCTAGCCTGCTGCTCCCCAGGGCCTGGCCACCTCTCGGGGAGTGAGGAGCATTGTCACTGGCAGCTGCCGTCAGTGCCTCCCAGAGCCTCCAGAGGCACAGGGCCACAGCCACCAGTGACTGGTACAGGGCCACCAGATGCCAGGCTCACAGCCACCACAGCCACCAGTGACTGGTACAGGGCCACCAGATGCCAGGCTCACAGCCACCACAGCCACCAGTGACTGGTACCAGGGCCACCAGATGCCAGGCTTACAGCCACCACAGCCACCAGTGACTGGTACCAGGGCCACCAGATGCCAGACTCACAGCCACCACCCCCAGCATGCGCCCTGCACGGCCCAGGGCTATTACCTGCTTCTGGGCGAAGAAGTCCTTGACCAGAGAGCCCATGACCTGCTGTGGGGATCGGGCCGTGCTGAGGTAGGGGAGGATGAAGCTGCCGTGGGTCTTCTCGGCATAGCAGATCCAGCCTGTGCAGCAGAGCCAACAGGTCTTGTCTTGGTGGGGCATGGGACAGGTCTGGGCAGCTCACAGACAGCCTCTCTGCTTGACGGTGATGCAACACTCGGGGGACCAACTTGTACAAAAAGTGACCGCAGCCCAGAAAGCACCCCATTCTGTCACCCGTCGCAGGAGCATCAGCATCCAGGTCACAGGAAGGGGGTGACTGCAGGCAACTTCCTGATGGGGTGCCTCCTTCTCCAGGAGGCCTGAGGAGCTGCCTGGTCTGAGGTGCTCTCCCCTCCCTACCTGCTGCCCTGTTCCCAAGTCTTGCTGTTGGTCCTGTCAGCTTTTAACCAACTAAACATGAATCTCGTCACCTGCACAACCATGAACACACCTGGACAGGCAGAAGCCAGCACGGGCAAGGCCACGCTGGAGTTGGCCCGATCTCGAAATCGCCGAACGAATTCCCGCTGGCTCTCGAGGAGGCTGAAGTTCCTCGAGAAGGCAGTATCGAGGACGAAGTGTGCCCCTGGAAAGAAGGCACATGCCACAGCTGGCACCAGCCACAGGTGACCCCTCTGGTGCTGGCCGCAGCAGGGGCAGTGCTGTTCACACCCAAGAGCAGGGCACTGGCCGCAACACACAGTTGCTTCTACTGCAGCCTCAGGAAGCACGTCACAGCCCATTCCATGGGGATGAAACAGGAGCTGCCTGGGGCCAGGGGACACCTTCCTGTGACAAGTCTCCCACTCAGTGAACTCCTGTTTTAACTTTTTTTTTGTACTGGGGATTGAACCCATGGGTGCTTAACCTCTGAATACATCCCTGCTCTTTTTATTTTTTATTTTTCTTTCTTTCTTTTTTTTTTTTTTTTGGGTGCTGGGGATCAAACCCAGGGCCTTGTGCTTACAAGGCAAGCACTCTACCAACTGAGCTATCTCCCCAGCCCCTTATTTTTCACTTTTTGACAAGCTGTTTCTAAGTTGCTCAGGACCTCACTAAGTTGCTGAGGCTGGTTTTGAACCTGTGATCCTCCTGCCTCCCCACCTCCTGTGGGCCATGGCGCTAGCTGCTGGGATTACAGGCACGCGCCACCACACCTGGCTCCTGTTTGATTTCTAAGGTTTAGTTGGACAGTTCCTAGTGCTCCACCGCTTCCCAGGTCCTCATAGCAGCACGTGCAAGCATCTGTTTCACACAGCTGCCTCCAAGGGACCACTTCCCCCTGGGCTGTGCAGAAGTCCCACAGTGTATGCCACTCAATCACAACGAGATTCTGGGCAACTTGTACCTGCCTGCTCCAAACCCATCAACTAAACTCCTGCAGGAAAAAGGCTGCCCTCCTGATTCACTGCACCTTCCCTGCCTAGGATCCAGAAGGAAAAATCTTTGAACTTGTTTCCTTGGGTGGTGCCATATTGATTTCCATCTTCCATTGGACCAGGGGCTGCCCTACACCAATTTACCCAGGACGCCAGGGACCAAGGCCAGCCAGACAGCACCAACGAGACAGGGCCAGTGTCAGCACGTTTCTGGTGAAGAGAGCCCCTGGTCATGGGAGGATAACCAAGCATTAGCCTGTCTACCAGGTAAAAGGAACATTCTGTGAAAGAGGCCTGTGAAGACCCATATCGAGCCCCTTTCATGTCCCACTAGGGTGGGGGTGCTGGCCACTCCCGGCACGAGAACCCCAACCTAGCCAGGGGCTTTCAGGATACTCAAGTGCTCCCCTAGCCCAGGTCCCCAGCACAGTGATCAACAAAAGCTGACCTGACCTGGAATCCAACGAGAGCTGGAACAAGTACCGTAAGAACAAGTAAGAAATACACAACGGTGGTGAATCCATAGTGTGGGGAGAGTACAAGTCAGAGCAGATGGCTGCTCTTCAGAGGTGCTACTACCAGCCAGGCAGTGGCCACACCTATAACCCAGCCACTCAGGAGGCTGAGGCAGGAGGATCGAAAGTTCAAAGCCAGCCTCAGTAACTCAGCCAGGCCCTAAGCAAGTTAGCCAGACCCTGTCTCAAAACAAAAATGAAAAGGGCCGGGGGTGTGGCTTAGGGGCCCTAATGCCTCTGGGTTCCATTTTTTTTTTCTTTTTTCTTTTTTAATATATTTTGTAGTTGTAGATGGACACAATACCTTTATTTTATTTATCCATTTTTATGTGGTGCTGAGGACTGAACCCAGTGCCTCACACATGCCAGGTAAGCACTCTACCACTGAGCCACAGCCCAGCCCCAGCCCTCTAGGTTCAATTTCTGATGCAAAAAAAATGGTGCTACTCTCAGCTGTCACGCAACCTCAAGATGAAGTCCCGCTGGGAACAGCACAAAATGTCTGAGTTCAGGGCTGAGTGACATGGGACTTGGAGGTGGGAATCACCCCATGCTTGACGCCTGGTCACCCAAGGTTCCACACCTACCTATTTTTTTAAAGAATGAGGTTAATTTCCTGGCAGTGTCTGTAGGATTCAGCTGAAACCGTGCTGCCAGCGACGCTCTGGACTGGGGTGAGACAGAAATGACAACCAGCCGCTGCTCACGGGGTGCTGCTGTCTGCGAGGCGGGGGAGAGGTGCTTACTCTTCAGGTCTGTAAGACCCAGACGCCGCTGCTGTGGAGACAGCCTGCTGCCCCACTGAGGCCCGACACACAGGCCACATTCAGGACAGAACCAGGGCCCAGTGCCCTAGGCAGAGCCATGGGAGTCCCCTGAAGGCAGGACAGGTGGCACCAGCGGAGCTGCCCCTGAAGTACACCCCAGGCTGCTGGGCCAGTCTGCACCACTTACTCTGTTAGCCTCTAGAACCTTCCGCAGCTCCTCGTGGCTCTGCTGGGTGATCAGCACAGTCTCTGCGGAGGTGACACAGCCACTGCATGCCAGGCAATCGTTCAGTGAGACCCTGGCTTTTGCCAGCTTCTGGGTCCCACCATCCTGCAGAAGGGGCATGAACTAGGAGCGTGGCCCCTCTGCAGGGCTCCTCTTGGGAGCACAGACCCCTTGGCAGCCTGTGCTTGTCTGCTCTCCACCTACTGGCAACCAACATGGTGGCTAGCTGGGTGCCACTCAAGTTGTATTTTTATTTTCTTTTTGGGTCCTGCGGATTAAATCTAGGGCCTTGTATAAGCTAGGCAAGCGCTCAATCCCTAAGCCACATCCCCCGCTCTGCCACTCAATATTTTAAAAAATTAGAATATTTAAAAAACTTAAAGTATTTTTTAAAATTAAAAAATACTACACAAATACATACATCCTAAGTTTTCACATTGACATCAAACTCTTAACTTTTGGGACAAACTCAAGTAGCACATCAAAACAGTATGAACAGCTGGGCACAGTGGCACACGCCTATAATCTCAGTGGCTTGGGAAGCTAAGGCAGGAGGATCACAAGTTCAAAGCCAGCCCCAGCAACTTAGCAAGGCCCTAAGCAACTCAGTGAGACCATGTCTCTAATAAAATATAAAAAGGGCCAGGGATGTGGCTCAGTGGTAAAGAACCCCTGGGTTCAATCCCTAGTACCAACAACAAAATCGTGTGAACAGGGCTCACTTGCATTAAGTCAGCACAAAAGCAGTGGACCTGCCTGCTGGAGGGGCTGCTGGCCCTGCTGCACCCATGCAGGCCTATGGGAACAGGCTCTAAAAGAAGGAGGGAAAGCCAGGGCTGGCTCCCCAGTCAAGTGCAGAGTTTTGGGATGCTGGTGTTCAAGCCGGCCTCTAGGAGGGCACTCAATGGACTTTCTAATCAAAATGATCTCAGCTCAAGTCCTGACCCCTCCTTACAAGCAGGAATGATTTCAGCTGGAGACAGGGAAGCTGCAGTGGTGCAGTTCTGGACTGGAAGGCCTCTCAGCTGCTTCCCCTCTGGGTCTGTGTGCCACATTTGAGCTCAGCCTACACTGAAAAGCTAACGGCCCACAGGCCTGGGCTGTGATGTGCCAAAGGAGGCCACTGTGCTCCTTCAGATCAACAACCATGGCTCTGGACAGCAATGCCCATAAGTGCCCAGCACCTTCCCTGGGTCCCTTCATTTGTGGAACCCTTGAAAGAACCAGGCCCTCTTAGTTGCACCAGCTCCAGCCATGGCATGTCTGGGGTCACTCTCTTGTAGGCAGCAAAAGTCAGCTTTCCTGTGATCACATGATCCTGCTGACCATCCCTCACAGGCAGCTGCACACCCCACACCATGAACCAAGTAAGCCTCCCATTCAGGGAGGATTACTCATCAGGCAGACAGGGCATCACTTCTCAGCTCAGCCGTGAGTGTAGTTTTGGAGCTCAAAGGGCAGGTGCTGGGGTCAGTCTTAACCATCACATCAGGATCGCATGCACACTGGTACGAGAGAAGCAGGCATGCTCCAAGATCTCACTCTAGAACTAGGGAGGGCAGCAGGACCCACCACGTCTGCTCAGCCTGGGCACCCAATCAGATCCCCAAGCACTCTGACATGGTGCCCCAGCGGTCAATGAACAGACCAATTTGAAACAACTGGCAGGACGTGGGAAGTCTCACGGCCCCCACATTGTGACTGGATGAGGCAGAGAAAACATGCTTTGATCCTTGCAGCTGGACTGTGGTGGGGCCCCATGCCTTACCTGATTAACTTGGAAGTAACTCCCATCGTCCTCGATATGGATCCTGGCCACACCACTTCCAGGTCTCTTAGCCACCTTCACAGGCTTGATGCAATCCTATACCAGGAAGAGATCCCAAATCTGGTCTGTGAAGGAGTGGATGCTCCTGAGGAAGTTGAGCCTCAGGATGGCTGGCCCCACGGCACAAGACTCTGCCCAAGGTGCACACTCCAGGACAGGACGGTCCCACCATCTTCCTGCCACTGAGGCTGTCCCAGGCTGCCCTCCTCTGCACTAGGCTCTGGAGGCTAACATCAAGGTCACTCACTCTCCAAGTGTTGGTCAGCATGAAGACCAGGATCAACTAGGCCTGCAAACTGCCCATCTGCAGAGACCTCCAATCCTGACCTTCACCCTAAGAGCAGACAGTAGTGCAGCCACCAAGCAGAGGCCAAAGTTAATGGCTACTGAGGGAGCCAAGGAGTACTTCCCTTGGTAGTATCTGGAGGTCACCACCCCACACTGCCCTGGGAGCAGGTCCCTGGCTCTCCCCGTCTCTTTGGGTTCTGTCTTCCCATTCTAGAACCATAGTGCCCACTTCCTCCCCACCTCGCAGGAGGCGGCTGGAGTTCACCCTGCCTGCCCTGCAAACCAGCCCCGCTCAGCCCAGCCAGATGTGGGCACCAGCCTCCAGCCTCTGGTCCAGCTGGCCCCCACAATGAGCTCCAAGTGGACCGCTACCTCAAAACCCATGGCTGTCTGGTTTCCCCACGTGCCCTAGCGAACTGTCCCCTTAACACCGTTCACTGGTTCCCGCCATGTCCTAGTGAACTACACCCTTGACACTCTGGTCCCCTGTCGTGGACCATGGGCCGTTTCCGGACACCGTCCGTCCCGCCCGGCCCCAGTGGGACGCCTCTAGGCCTCCATTTCCACGTAATCGGGCGGCCTGCTGGCCCACCTGGGACGGCCCGATGAAGTCGTCCAGGTCGGTCAGCTGCAGCGCCCCGCTGAAGGGCGACGCCATGGCTGCGGCGCTACCGTCAGGCGCCGCGAGCAGGTGTCGTCAAGTGGCGCGAAGCAACGCGGGTTCCGCCTCGCTACCGGAAAGCACCCCGCTTGGCGCATGCGCATCTGCTTTGCGGCGCGTGGTGCGCGCCCTCTGCTGGCCGGCCAAGCGCAGTGGCTCTCGTGCCCTCGCCCGTGGATGCTCAGGGCCCAAAGTTCCAAGCTTCCATTTTCCGCGCCTTCTCTGGCTGCGGCGCTGGGGCGCAACCTAGACCAAAGACGACGCGGCTCTGACGCCAGAGTCTCTTCGGCTTCGCAAAGAAGTGGAGGGGTTCCTCACCTCATTTATCTACTTACCCGTTGCTTACCTACCAGCCAGGTGTGGGCCTGAGAGCTGCCCAGAGGCACGCCTTTGCTGTGCTCTGCTCACTGATGCAGCCCAAGAGTCAAGGATTACACCAGGAACACAGTAGGTGCCCAGTTTCTGTTGCTACAGATTCAGGCAGTGCTGAAAATTTATCTACAGGTAGGGAACCTCCCTCTCCAATGGCGTTCCTATGGTTTGATTCTACAGACCTCCAGGACCCAGTTACTGATATTTTGGAGACCAACCCGAGGAAACTACATTTCTTTTGCATAAGAATTTATAGCCTGATGCTCGGTAGTAGAGCGCTTGCCTCGCAGGAGCAAGGCCCTGAATTCCATTCCCAGCACTGCAAAAAGAAAAGAAATAAAAAAATAATTTATAGGCTGCGGGTCTTAGTTGTGAAGCCTTTATAAACCATATCATGTCCAGTTATACATTTAACAACCAATTTTTTTTGGAACTTTCCAGAAAATTCCAGGCATTAACTCTGGCTTATTATCCCCAGATGCCTGGACTGATCTGGTGGGTGCTCGGCAGGCTTGGCCCTAGATCATCCATGGTAACCCTTCATTTCTGAGGAGCTGGCAACCTGCACTTCCCTCTTCCTGGGCTCTGGGCTCTGAGTCCCGCAGTTGCTCTGCTTGGCAACCCTTGCTTGCCTGCCTGAGGGTTCCACCATCAGGCCTGGGGCTGGTGGCCTCCCTGAGCCATGCAGATGCTCCCCCAATCCCATGGGGCTTTCTTCTCAGAAGTGAGAGACTCTGCCAGGTGGGATTCTAGGCCACACCTGACCCCCCAGTCCCCTGGGTCCCAAATCTGAAGAAGTCTTCCAGTTATGAGAAAGAGAACACAAAATAAACTTAGTTTCACTGAGTGCCTTGGATTGGGTTACGAGTGTGAGTGGCAGGTGCCATTGAGATTTGAGGATCTGTTAGCAGGAGTGTGAACGGCAGTCTCCTTGGGGTTTCTGGCAGTGCCATGGGAGAGTTTGATGTGTTGAAACTCAAAGAGGGCTCAGTCTGTCTTCCCCGCAAAGTCTATAAGGGCAAACACAGGTGGAGCAGAGGTGGACGTGACCTGGATACCACCTGCAGATGAGCCAAAGGAAAGGCCACTGGTGGTTCATCCAGACAGAGGAATGTCGTCAAGCCATGGGAAAGATGGGAGTTCTGACTTGTGCAGCACGGGCAAGCCATGGAATTTTATGTCAGAGAGGACCAGTCGCAAAAGGTACAGGTTGTGTGAGTCCTCTCCTTCCCTGAGCCACATGCCAGCCTCATCATATGAATTTTGTTTTGAGACAGGGCCTTGCTAAGCTGCCCAGGCTGACTTGGAACTTGTGGTCCTCCTGCCTCAGCCTCCTGAGTCACTGGGATCACAGGTGTGTGCCATCACACCTGACTTAATTGTGCACTTTAGATAGGCTACGTGCATGGGTGTGAGTTTATATTTCAATAAAGCTGCTCAAGAAAGCATGCAAGTTCATTCTAAATGGAGAAAAATTGAAAGCATTTCCTCTAAAAACTAGTACAAGATAGGGATGCCCTCTTTCACCACTTCTATTCAACATAGTCCTTGAAACTCTAGCCAGAGCAATTAAATGAAAGAAATTAAAGGGATATGAATAGGAAAAAAGCACTCAAGCTATCACTATTTGCTGATGACATGTTCTATATTTAGAAGATCCAAAAAATTCCACCAGAAAACTTCTAGAACTAATAAATGAATTCAAGTAGTAGGATATGAAATGAACTCTTATAAATCTAATGCAGTTCTATACAGAAGTGATGAATCCTCTGAAAGAGAAATTAGGGAAACTACCCCATTCACAATAGCCTTAAAAAAATACTTGGGAATCAATCTAACAAAAGAGTAGAAAGATCTCTACACTGACAACTATAGAACACTAAAGAAAGAAATTAAAGAAATCCTTAGAAGATGGAAAGATGTCACATGTTCTTGGACAGGCAGAATTAATATTGTCAAGATGGTCATACTACCAAAGTGTTATACAGATTCAATACAATTCCTATGAAAATTCCAATGACATACCTCATAGAAATAGAGAAAGCAAACATGAAATTCATTTGGAAAATAAGAGACCTAGAATAGCTAAGGGAATCCTTAGCAGGAAGAGTGAAGCAGGAAGCATCACAATACCAGACCTTAAACTAGGCTACAGAGCAACAGTAACAAAAACAGCATGGTATTGCACCAAAAGAGGCAGGTAGACCAATGGTACAGAATGGAAGATACAAAGACAAACCCACATAAATATGATTATCTCACACTAGACAAGGGTGCCAAAAATATACAATGGAGAAAAGATAGCCTATCAACAAATGGTGCTGGCAAACTGGAAATGCACATGCAACAAAATGAAACTGAACCCCATCTCTCACCCTGCACCAAACTCCACTCAGAATGGATCATGAACCTAGGAATTAAACCAGAGACCCTGCACCAGACAGAAGAAAAAGTAAGGCCAAATCTTCATTATGTCAGCTTAGGACCAGACTTCCTTAACAAGACTTCCAAAGCGCAAGAAGTAAAACCAAGAATCAACAAATGGGATGGAGTCGAACTAAATTCTCAGCAAAGGAAACAATCAACAATGTGAAGAGAGAACTTACAGAATGGGAGAAAATCTTTACAACTTGCAATTCAGATGCAACACTAATCTCCAGGATATATAAAGAACTTAAAAACCTTAACACCAAAAAATACAAATAACCCAATCAATAAATGGGTTAAGGAACTGAACAGACACTTCACAGAAAAAGACATGAAATCAATCAACAAATATATGAAAAGATGTTTAACATCTCTAGTAATTAGAGAAATGCAAATCAAAACTAAGATTCATCTCACTCCAATTAGAGTGGCTATTATCAAGAATACAAGCAGGACTGGGGTTGTGGCTCAGTGGTAAAGTGTTTTCCTCGCACATGTGAGGCACTAGTTTGAATCCTCAAGACCACACAAAAATAAAATAAAGGTATTGTGTTCATCTACAACTAAAAATATTTTTAAACAGAACATAAGCAACAATAAATGTTGGTGAGGATGTGGGGGAAAAGGCACAATCATACATTGCTGGTGGGACTGCAAATTGGTGCAACCACTCTGGAAAGCAGTATGGAGACTCTTTAGATAACTTGGAAAGGAACCACCATTTGACCCAGCAATCTCAAAGACCCAAAGGACTTAAAATCAGCAGATTACAAAGATGCAGCCACATTAATGTTTATAGCAGTTCAATTCACAATAGCTAGATAATGGAACCAGCCTAGATGCCCTTCAATAGATGAATGGATAAAGAAACTGTGGTATATATACACAATAGAATATTACTCAGCCTTAAAGAAGAATAAAATTATGACATTTGCAGGTAAATGGAAAGAGTTGGAGAATATCATGCTAAGCAAGATAAGCCAATCCCCAAAAACCAGAGGCCAAATGTTTTCTCTGGTAAGTGGATGCTGATACATACAGGGGTAGAGGGGGTATAAGGAAAGAATGGAGGAACTTTGGATTGCACAGCGGGGAATGAGGGGAGGGGGCAGGGGGTGGAAAAGATGGTGGAATGAGACAAACATCATTACCCTGGGTACATGTATGAGTGCACAAATGGTGTGAATCTACATCATGTACAACCAGAGAAATGAAAATTGTACTGTATTTGTGTACAGTGAGTGGAAATGCATTCTGCTGTCATGTATAAATAAATAGAACAAACAATAAAAAAATAAATAAATAGAACAAACAATAAAAAAAAAAAAAGCAGGGGTGCAAGTTGCCAGGTGTGGTGACACAGGCCTGTAATCTCAGCAACTCAGGAGGCTGAGGCAGGAGGATTGTCAATTCAAAGCCAGCATCAGCAAAGTGAGGCGCTAAGCAACTCAGTGAGACCCTGTCTTTAAATAAAATACAAAATAGGGCTGGGGATGTGGCTCAGTGGTCGAGTGCCCCTGAGATTAATGCCCGATACCACCCTCCCCACTGAAAAAAAAAAAAAAAAGGAAAGCGTGTGAGTCAGAGATGACTCCAAAGAGCACCCAGGATGTCCATCTCCAGACACCAGCCGATCGTCCCTGGAGGAGTACCCGGGTGGCCCCAGCCAGTTCTGGGTTGTTTAGGGTGTTTTTTGCAATGCTGGGGATCAAACCCAGGGCCTCACACAAGCTAGGCAGGTCTACTGCTGGGTTATATCCTGATTCAGAAAACAGGACCAGGGCTTTCTGATCCCCGGCCCCAGGGCGGGTTCTGCTGCTGCTCAGGTGGGTTTGTGGCTCCTCGAGGGTCTTAGGCTGCCTTGCCTCCCTGCAGACCCTGGCTCTCTTGTGCAACATCAGGCCTCTGGGTCCCTGGACTCCTGTTTTGCAAACTGTTTCATCATCGTCATTAGTGAGTTCACCATGAGCTTTGTGCAAGTCCCTAAGCTAGGCCCTGGGGATTCCAGGGTTGACACACGTCAGGATGGAAGGAGGACCCAGGGCCAGTAGGGACACCAGGCCAGGACGGCTGGGCCTGGGACTGCTGCGATGTTGTGACCCAGGGCATGCATCCCTTCCTGGGTGGGCACGGGTGCTATGGCTGGGGTTGCCTCTGGAGGTGGCGAGAGGACACTTCCTGTGGTTGGTGGGAGGAAGTGCCAGCAGTGTGGCCTCTGGGTGTCCACTGGGCTCACAGCACTGCCCAGCCCCTCCTGTGGGCTGCGTGCTTTCCCCGTGTTGGTGTCTGGAGGCTGCGATAACAAACGACCGCAAACTGGTGTTCAGAACAGCAGGAATTCCTCCTCCCACAGTTGTGGAGACCTGCTCTTCCTGCCTCTCCCCACTCTGGCTCCAGGCGCCCAGGCTGTGGCCACATGGTGCCCTGCCTGCCTCTCTGCGCCCTGCCTTCCCGTCTTCTCTCCTCTTGTCAGAACACCTATCTGTTCAGGACCCCGTCCACATAGGCCCTTTTTCTAAATGAGCCCATGCTCACGGGTTCCAGCAGACACGCCTGGGAGGCCCCCCTTGCCATGCAGCCATGCTCCTGAGGGACTGGAGAACACTGCCGACACCAGGCGCTGGGCCATGGTGCGACCGAGGGCGGAGGTGAGGGCAGGCTGGTGCCGTTCAGGGCACCAGGAGGGAAGGCTGCCTGGGTGGGGGCCAGGCAAGGGCAGGAGCCGTGTTCTGAAAGTAAACACTGGCTCCCATATCCAGTCTCAGCACTGCCTTCTCCAGTGTTCTATGCTGTGCGTGGAGGTCCCCATCCCCAAAAGCTGGAGAGGATAAGTGATTTGCCTAGAGCACACGTAGAGATGCTGGCTGCCTACCTGGGGGCCCGGTGAGGACAGGAGGTGTCCAGGCCCATGAGGGCTCCCTGCTCAGCCTAAGGTGCTAGATTTGGGGCCCAGGAGCTTTCCAGAGGACAGGCAAGGAGGGAGGAAGGGGCTTTGAGTGTCCGCCTGGGTGACCACCTCTGTAGGACACCACGCATCTCCAAGGCTGGGTCAGCTGAAGCTGCTCCTACCTGTGGGACTCAGCTCCCTGCTGGCTGCTCCACGTGCCTTGTGAGCTGGGTACTGAACTGTTGGTCTGCTGTGTGGGTGGCTTCCTTGGCATGGGCCTGGAACATCCCCCCAGGCCATGTGTTGAAGGCCCAGTCCCCAGCCCATGGTACCAGGAGGAGGTGACAGGAAGATGCTGGGACTCTGTCTCCTTCCTCTCTCTGCCTTCTGGCAGCCATGTGAGCTGTGGCCTCTGTCCACTGTGCCCTCCCACTGTGACATGCCACATTGCCACAAGCCCCAAGCAACAGGGCCAAGTGACATGGACTGAAATGTCTAAAACTGTGAGCCAAAACAGTCTGTCTCCTTTTTAATTTGGTTATCTGAGGAATTTTGTTACAGTGACAGAAACGTGGTGGCCAACAAGGAGTTCTCCTTATGACTCATGCTCAGGACGTTCTGGGCGAGTCAGGGCCTCAGTGGTCATGGGGACACCCCATGCCTGTCCCCTGCTGTCCCTTCCACGTGGACCGAGGGCCCAGACCCTGTGCCGATGGTTGGGAGGCGGGAAGGCCCCATGGGAGGGCATCTCTGCGGCCTGTGCTGTAAGGGGCCCAGGCAGCCTCCTTCCCCAGCTTTGGAAAGCCTGGGGGGCTAGTGACGTTGGATGGGCCCCTTCCCCTGATGCTGATGTGTGCCCACTGCCGCCCTCTTGCTCGGCCCCTGTGGGTGTGTGGACGGTGCTGTCTGTGGAGGGGAACTGCCACTGGGGATGGCAACCCAGAGTGCTTCCCTCTGGGACGCCACATCTTGTCAACAGGTGGAGCCCTGGCAAGAGTCCCTGGGAGGCCTGGCACGGGCCCCATTAAGAGCTGATGAGCCGCCCGGCTGTGGCCGCTCCCTGGCAACAGCCCTGGGAGGCCTGGCACAGCCCCATTAAGAGCTGACGAGCCGCCCAGCGGTGGCCGCTCCTCAGCAAGTCCCTGGCGTGGGCAAGGGCCGTGCCAGGGCTGCCGGCACCCTGCCGGCTGGGGTGCCAGTCCAGGGTGGTGGGGAACAGGGCCTGGTGTGGGACCCCTGGGCTTTCTGAGCACCGCACACTCTGCTGACTGTGGAACACCAGGCAGCGGGTATCCTGCTTGGTTGGAGCCCGTGGATGCTGGAAAGGGGTGTGGTGGCATGGCAGTTGGGCCCTGTGGGGCCTGTGCACTGTTGCAGAGACCACTCCTCAGCTCCCCTTGCATATGCTGAGTAGGCGCTGCCTCCCTGGACACCCAGGGTCCAGATGAAGGCGGACCTGGGGGCAAAGGACTCTGCGAGGCCAGCACAGGCCTGTTGGGAGGGTGGCCACTGCAGGGGCAGCAGTGCAGTGGGCTGAAGTCCAGGGGAAGCAGGGGCGGTGCTGCTGGCCCTGCTGCATGTGGCTGGGCCCCCACTCCCGCCTACTCGAGTGGGCCCGTCCCCCTTCCTGGGCACAGGAGAGAGCAGCTGGAGCTGCACAGGCCACCACAGGCCACAGGTTCTGGGGCAGGTGTCTGGTGGGGAGCCTGGGCTGTGGCCCTCGTCTGCCTCCCTCACAGGGGCACTGCTTGGCCTTGCCTGGGACGCTTGGTGTCCCAGCTGCCCAGGTTGCCCTCTACTGGGACTTTGGGATCACGGCTGGTGGAACCCCGGCCCTGCTCTGACAGCACCCACTCTTCTCATCAGTGGGAGCCTCTCACCTCTGTCAGCGTGGCCACCCTCGGTGCACCCAGTGTGGGTAGGGGTGGCCACTATGGGGCTAGGCCACCCTGGGAGCTCCCTCAGGGGGAAGGAGGACCCCGGGGTTCCTCATGGCCCAGAGAACCGCAGAGGCCCAACCCCAGTCCAGCAGGACCTCACTGCCTCCCTGCTCTGGGTGGACAGTATTTGGAGGCCAGAGTAGCAGCTCCCGCCTCTGAGAACGTGGGTCCTGTCAGGGAGCCAGCTGCCTGCTAGCCTCTGTGGTGACCCTGGCACGCCATAGGCGTCTGCACCAGCACAGCCGAGTGCTGTTCTTCCAGGTCCTAGCTGTGCTGGAGGACCCTGAAGGAAGTCTCAGCCATGCCGGAAACCCGAGGAGGAAGGCGATTTGTTCTGTGTGCGAATCCACAACCTCAAAGTCGCTTGTCTCCTCAAGAGTGGAAAGGCCAGCTCTAGCCCAGGCGTCAAGATGGCAGCCAGCACGGTGATAGAGGGTTCACAGGAGGCCAGCTGCCCTAGGCAGGGGAGTCACCACACACCGCCCATCTACCAGACCTGGAGACTGGCAACCATTTGTCTGAACTTTACCCCGTTTTTTTCTTTTCTTTCTTTAAAAAAAATTTTTTTTGCAGTGCTGGGGATTGAATCCAGGGCCTCACACATACTAAGCAAGGACCTCTACCCCTGAGCCACCCCTGGCCCTCTCTTAAGTCATCTTACAGTGAACGATGCTGCGGCATTAAGTCCTGCCGCAGTGTCATTTAACCCTCACCAATATCCATCTCCCAAACTCTCAGCCCAGTCGGACGCCAGGTACCCCTTCAACAGTGAATCTGTGTTATCCAGCCCAGTCTCTTCAACTTCTATTAAGCCCTCTGTCTCTGGATTTCCCCAGTCTGTCCATTTCACATAAATGGCACCATGCAGTATTTGCGCTTCTGAGTCTGGCTTCTTTCACAGAAGAATGTCCACAGGGTCCACCTGCCATGCAGCAGGTGTAGGAGCGTGGGTCCTTCTCAGGACTGAGCAGCTTCCCTCTGCATGGACATGCCACACTCTGCTGTCCACCTGTTGGTGGGCACTCAGGGTGTCCCTACCCTTTGGTGGTTATGAACAGTGCTGCTATGTTAGTAGAGTTCTTGGCCAGAGGCCTTACAAATCAGGCCCAGCCCCTTGCCCTTGGGCAAACAGAAAAGTAATGGTCAGGAGCAGGAAAAGAACTTCAATGCACCGGGCCGTGCTGGGAAGGCAGAGTGAAGGCCAATGTCCAACCTTTCCAGGACTTGAATCGGAGCTGCAGGTCTAAGTAGGGGAAGGGCGGGCCTGAGCAGGGATCTGCATCCGGGTCACAGTAGCCTGGCGGCCACACGCTCAGTCCTGCTTCTGCCAGGAGGCTCCGGAGAAGTCTTTATTGCTTGAGGCCCCAAGTTCCACTTGCCGCTCAGAAAGTTCATCAGACCCGAGGTCCGGGGGGGGGGGGGGGGGGGGGGGCGGATGACTGGAGACTTCTGGGGATTGCCGCAGGGGTCCAATGCTGTAAGGGTGGGCTGTCAAGTATCCCCGCAAACCTAGCCTCAGTCTGAAGGTGGGGAGATATGTTAAGCAGATTCAGGACTAATAACCCTTGTGTTACTAGATTTTAGATGAACACTCCTCAAATGATCAACACACCCATGTGCAGAGCTGAGCAGGTCACAACGCTTAAGGTGATACAGACACAGAATGAGGGCAGAGACGCGAAGCTTCCTCCTGCTTTCAGTTACCGCCAGTATCCGCAGGCCTGAGAGCCACGCTTTACAAAGGCCTAAGCCCTGGTTACACTCTGCACACTGGTGTGCAAGGATCCACTCGGGTCCCCGTGTTCATCTTCTGGAATGTTCTGCTGGAATCGCTGGGTCAGGTAGTAATTCTCAGCTCCGCTGTTTGAGGATCCCCCAAGTTAATCTCCATGGGGCCAGGCAGCCTGTCTCCCTCTCAGGCAGCAGAGCGGGAGGCTTCCTGCATGCTCACCATCCCTGCTGTGCTGTTGACCTTTGTGCTGCTGGGGATGGAGCCCAGGCCCGTGGACATGCAAGGCAAGTACCCCACCACTGAGCTGTGTCCCAACCCCTAGCTGACAGTGGTCATTCAGTTCTACTGCGGTGTGATTGGTGTGCAATAAACACCTCCTCTTCAGCATACAGCTCAGAGTCCAGGAAGTCACAGGCATGAAACCATCTGCACAGTCAGGAGGCGTGTCCACCGCCCTCCATGTTCGCATGAATGGCTGCTGGCCTGTCAGGAAGGCGGGGCCTTGTGGGAAGTCCCCTGGTCCTGTGGGGCTGGTCCTTGCTGTTCCTCCCACTTGGCTTCCTCTGGCGTGAGCAGCCCAGGCTGGCCTCAAACTTGGGATCCTCCTGCCTCTGCCCAGTGGCTAGACCAACAGGCGTGGCCCCAGGGCAGCCCCAGCACCGATCTCTGCGTTTATCTGTGTCATTTATTGTCCTTCGAACTGTGCTCCTGTTTTCTAGTTTCCCGAGGTAGTGCCTGAAGTTGTTGATTTCAGACCTTTATTTTTAAAAATATTTTTAGTTGTAGGTGAACATAATAACTTTTTTTTTTAATGGATCCTGTGGTACTGAGGGTGGAACCCAGTGCCTCAGGGTGCCAGGCCGGAGCCCCAGCCCCAAGCCCCAGCCCCAAGCCCCAGCCCCAGACCTTTCTTTTTTATACAATGTAACCACTCAAAGCTACAAGTTGCTCTCTGTGCTATTGCTTTTCTTTCTTTTTTTGTTTTATTTGTTCTATTTAGATGATTTTTCTTTCTTTTTATGGTCGTTTTAAAATCCTTTTCAGTCTTGTTGATGTAATTGACCAATAGGAATTATATAATTCAAGATGTACAACATGATTTTTACATTTTTCATTTCTGTATTTCCCATTTGAAGAAATGTTTTTTTACCTAACATATTTTTTAAACCTGCACATGAATGTTCATAGCAGTTTATTTATAATAGCCCCAAACTCACTTTTAAGTGCTTTTAAAAGTTGAACAAACAGAGACAAATCCATACCATGTGACTCAGCGATTGGAAGTGTCATTTGGTCTATGGGACACCGTGGTGGGAAGCGGATGATGTGGCTCAGAAGACAATAGGGGGATCCTTCCGTCATTGGAGATATTCTGTACCTGGATATGGTGATACTGGTTTCTTGATCTCAGTCACATATTTCAAATTTAAATCTTTAGTCACGCACGGCAGTATGTATTTCTCTACAGTCGATGCATGGCACCCATGCGTGTGCACGGGCACCGGCTGGCATTTCAGTACTTCTCAAGGGCACGGCTTAGTGCAGCAGGTGGCTCCCTGGCTTCTCTATGTCAGGTCTCGAGCCTTCTCTGGCAGCTGCTCTGAAGCACAGTGACTTGCTGCTGCCCAAGTCAAGGTCCTGTGCCAGGTCACGGGCCAGCCCCAGGCACCCAGCACCCTCCAGCCTTCCTTTCCGGTCTTTGTCCTGCTCTAGCTGCTTCAACAAGGAAGGAAGGCTCTGGCTCTGCTGCCCAGGCTGGCCGCAGCCTCGTGGCTCAGGCTGTCCCCCTGCCTCAGCCTCCCAGGGAGGGTCACCTGTACAGGCCACGGCTGGGCTCATCCACCTGTGACTTAGGTACAGGCAGATCCGCCTCCTTGAGGAGTGCTGCTGTGTGAGTTTCAGCACAGGCCACTGTGCCTGCCTGCAGTCGCTTCCCCTGGGTGCGGGGTGCCACTCTTCGAAGTGCTTTGTCTTGGGGCGCTTAAGCACTGAGCCACATCCCCAGCCCTTTTTATTTTTTTATGTAGAGACAGGGTCTCACTAAGTTGCCTGGGGCCTTGCTAAACTGCTGAGGCTGGCCTTGAACATGAGATCCTCCTGCCTCAGCCTCCCCAGCTGCTGGGGTTATAGGTGTGGCCACTGTGCCCAGCCTCCCAGGTAATCTTTGCTACTGATGGTTTAATGTTCCGTGACTCCCACTCTCTTGACTTGAAGACTCCCTCCACAGAGCGGCCTGTGGTCTGCCTTGCCCTCACTCCTCCAGTGGCACGACCAGTGGCTGTGGCTGTGGAGCTCCCTGAGCCTGGGCGCAGCCACGCCAGAGCGGTGCTTCTCTTGCCTCTGCTGACTCTGCTCCCAGTCACTCTAGTGCTTGCTGAGGGAAGGGTGCTGAGGTGCCCCTTGGCTAGAGGCTGGTGCATCTCCCTGTGATCGCCAGCCTCTGATGCGCAGCTGTTTCTCTTCCCAGTCTGACACCTTCTTCTTCACCAGAGGCCCTTCCTGACCCCTGGCCTGCCGTCTGTCTGTCTGGAGTCAGTGCAGCCCCTGCAGCCTCCTCTCTCTGTGTGCCCCATGTATCCTACATCTTTTTTCCGTCCTTTACTTTTTTGTGTTTTTTTTGGCAGTACTGAGAATTGAACACAAGAGCGCCCTACCAATGAGCCACACTCCAGCACAGTTCTTATATTTTCAAATGGCTAAGAATCAGAAGAAGGCTGGTGCACACCTGAATCCCAGCAGCTCAGGAGACTGAGGCAGGAGGATCCTGAGTTCAAGGTCAGCCTCAGCAAATTAGTAAGGCACTAAGCAGCTCAATGAGACACTGTCTCTAAATAAAATACAAAAAAGGGCTAAGGATGTGGCTCAGTGGTTAAGTGCCTCTGAGTGCAATCCTTGGTATGAAAAAAATTAAAAAATAAAAAAGAGAAATCAGAAGAAGGTGATATTTTGTAACACATGAAATTATGTGATTCTGGGTCCAGTGGTGCACACCTGTAATCCCTGCTACGCGGGAGGCTGAGGCAGGATGATCAAAAGCTTGAGGTCGGCCTGGACAATTCAGCATGACCCTTTGGGGTCTAACGTCTGCGGGGAGCTCAGTCGTGCTTCCTAAAGAATTCACCCTGAAATCACAGGGAAAAGCCCCTTGTGCAGGACATGCAGTTCACTACCGCCATATTGGTGGCTGATGCTGCTTGAGTCACAGCAGCTGGTGTCAGTGACTCCCACGCAGCCACAGCAGGAAGGCAGTCTCCACTCCCACACACCCTTGCCTGGGCGCTGCTGCTGCTGCTCCTCCCCTCCCCCTCCCCCTCCCCTCCCCTCCCTCCCCCTCCCCCTCTTTCTCCTCACTCCTCCCTCCTCCCCTCCTTCTCTGCTTCCTCTCCTCCTTCTTGAGAGGTTGAGGCAGGAGTGTGGCAAGTTAGACCAGCCTGGGCCACTTAGTGAGACCCTGTATTGAAACCACATTTGAAAAGGCCTGGGGGGCTGGGGTGTGGCTCAGTGGTGGAGGCTTGCCTGGCACGGTGAGGCCCTGGGAACCATCCCCAGCACCACAAAAGTAAAAGAAAAACTAGAGCCAAAGTTGTCTTGGACTGTCCTTGGTCCTGTGTAACAGCCCTTGGCCATCCTCGGGAACAACACCCTGTGACGTCACCTAAAACCCTGGGAACACGCCCAAACCCTGGCCTTCCAGCCTCCACAGCCTGGTGCTGAGGCTGTGCTGGAGGCAACACCTGGATTCTGTAGTGGGCCGCCCGTCCTGCTGCAGCGCCACGGGATGCCCTACCGGGGCCCTGCGAGTCTGTGAAGTCGTGACCATGCCAGCCCACCTGACTCCTTCCCTGCTCCAACCTGTCACTCAGGCTGACCAGTCTGCTCCTGGGCCGTGGTCACTCCTGTTGGGCTCAGAACAAGCAGAGGCCTTACTTCCTCTGAAGCGGGGTTGTTTCACAGTGGCGTCTGCAATGTGAGAGTGCTGACCCAGGAGAGCGGCGTCAGGAGAGCCGTCTGACAGACTCTGCACCTCCCAGGTGGAGTGTTGGCCCTGACGGACTAAGTACTCATACCTGAGTAGGATGACAGGAAACTGACTCTGCCTCGCTTGCACTAAAGGTGGTCTTCCAGATGATTCCGTTCTTCTCCCGAGCAGGCCTGGGTCACAGTTTTATTCCATTGGCGTTTCTCTTCTCCATATATGTATGGTTGCAGGTGGACACAATACTTTATCTATCTATTCACCTTTGTGTGGTGCTGAGGAGGGAACCCAGAGCCTCGCACGTTGCTGCTAGTGCTTCCCCCGGCCCCAGTCCCAGCCTCTCCCCTGGTGTCTCTCGAGTTCATCAGCCCAGAGTGTGGACATCCCTGCCTCATCGCGCTCTCCAGACGGAGGGGATGTTGTGAAGGCACTTCTCTGCTGACTTTTGTAAGCTGACCTGGTGCCTGGCAGCCTTGCTGAGTTCTGCATTAATTAGAGCTGGGTTCAATTGCAGAAAACAGCACCCACTCATGGGAAAAGGTCAGAGATGGACGCAGGGCATACTCAGTGCAGCCAGCAGAATCCTTTCCGGGCTGGTGTTTGTTTTTGTTGGTGGTGCTGGGGGTGGAAGCCAGGGCAGCGCATGCGCCAGGCCCGGGCACTGCACCCGGGAGCCGCCGCCGCCCCTTCCGCAGCCTGGAAAGCAGGGAATTGGTGTCACAGAGTCATCGGAGGGAAGGGCTGGAGGTGAGGGCTTTTGGCCTCAAGGTCACTCCACCAAGGCTGTGGTCCCAGGCCAGGAAGGACAGGCCAGTGCCCGGCGGGTTGGTTCCTGTAGCCTCTGTCATGGTGCCAGGCCCCGCTTGGATTTGCCTCCCGCAGTCCCTGCCCACCCTCCCTGGCCATGGTCTCTCCTCTCGCACTGCCTGAGCCGGGAGCACCCGTGAAAGAAGCCATGCTGTGGCCAGGGCTCCCGGGAGCCGCACCCTGGCAGTGTGGCCTGCAGAGACCCACCGAAGCTCGGGCTGGGGGCCCAGCTCTAGGCTTGGCCCAGGGCTGTGGCCACTCTGCTTGTTTCACCCCTGAGAAATGGAAGCACAAGACGCCCAGAGCCGGGGCCAACACTTCCACCCCACCACTCAGCTAGGCAAGGCAAGGAGCTGCTGTCCTCCCAGGTGCAGTCGGGCCGGCGCCCCGCAGGGTCTCCACCCGCGCATTCCTGCGGCATGAGCAGCGCCTCTCCCGGTGGCCACCCTGCCAAGCCTCATGGGTTCCCTTGACAGCCTGGGAGGCTGTCCAGCCTCTCCACACCCACTTCCCAGGAGGGGAAATGGAGACAGAGGGGCTCAGGACTGCCCCTCAGCTGGCTCCTCCCCATCAGCCTGGGCCTGGGAAGGGTCCAGGAAGGGCCTCAGGGCCTGGGGTGTCAGGGGCCTGAATCAGGACACCACCCCCAGCCGTGGCCAGAGGTGGGCACTTGGAGGCCTTCCCACAAGGCTGGCTACCACGTTCCCAGCACTTCCTTGGGCAGACCATCTGGCACTGCCAGGGCCCAGAGAGGCCCGCGCCCTGCAGACCCTTCGTCCAGGCCTGTCTCTCCCTCGCTGCCCCCCACCTGGGGTCTGCAGAAGCCTGGGGTGCTGCTTCCATCTCCGGAGCAGGGGCTTCCCTCGGGTGGGCTGAGGGAGCCTCGCGTGGAGGCAGGCAGGCACAGCAGCCAGCCAGACGAGAGCCACGGTGCCTGCCTGTTCTTTCCCCGTAGGCAGGGCTACCAGCCCCTTGGGACAGAACCCCGTTTACCTGGGGCTCTCAAGACAGGGGGATGGGGGCTTCCCAGGAGGCACATTTTCTGGGGCTCGCAGGGACTGATTATGGCCTGGTCCGCGTGGGGTGCAGAGAGGGCCGGGGTCACGTATATGCGACATATGCGACGTGTGTGGGGAGGGTCTGCAGGCCTGCACTAACACCTACCAGCCCTCTGGCCGGGCCTGCCCAGCCCTCCGTGGGTGCCCCTTCCTCTCCCTGAGGCACGTGAGTGTTGTGAGAACCCCCATCTCCTGCTGTCTTCAGGGGCCAACGCTGTGCTTGGAGCAGGACTGGATGGTCCTGGCTGAGGACCGCCCTGACCTACAGTCTCCCTCTGGGTCCTCACTGAGACCCAGCCTCAACAAGGAGTATGATCTACCTTCCTCTCTTGTCACTGGAGGGTCTGACCCTGGGCTGGGCTGGGCTGCGGAGGCTCTACTGGTGGGCCAGGAAGGCTGGGTGGGAGTCTGCAGTCTCTCTCCAGCCCTGCCTCTTGAATCTTAGGGGTGGGCTGGCCTTGCTCCACCCGACACAGCTACTTCAGCCTCACACTCTCCTCCAAGGAGCTTGTGGTCTGCTCAGACCCCAGACCCACTGGGCATAAAGGAAGGCTTGTCATCCAGGTAGCAGGGTGAGGCCAAGATCAGCTCTCTCCATGGCTACGCCCCACCCAAGGGTCCTGGAAAGGCCTGCTCTCTGCTGGGGGCAGGCTGACTCAGATCCAGCTCTCCTCCCTACAGGAGGGCTGGCTTCCTGAGGGGCGGACCAGTCTGACAGCAGGGCCAGTGGCATAGACGCTGCTGCCTGTGCCAGGAGGCTCAGCCAGAGCTCTTCTCCTGGCCCAAGGCCCTCACTGACCTGGTGGGGACAGGTGGGGACTTCGACACTGTCATCCACAGGCCATGGCCTTGCCCACGGCTCGACGCTCCCTAGGGGCTTGTGGGGCCCCCGCCCAGGGCAGGCTTCTGCTGCTGCTCCTCAGTCTTGGTGAGTCCAGGGATGGGCTGCTGGGTGGGGTCAGGGAGAGGTGGACGGCAGCCCTGGGTCCTTCACAGGTCAGGACCTTGGAGAAGCCCCTCCTGCCCGCTGCCTTCTCCCCCAGTGTGGGCGGGAGGCCTGGGGCCCAGTGGGGCTGGGGTTGAGCATGACCTGGGTGCCCAGGAGGAGGAAGGTTCCAGAAGCTCTGGCTCCCAGTGCCAGCAGTGTGCGCTACCTCACCATGAGGGCCTCTACTTTGTGCCCTCGCCCCATAGGCTATGCAGGTGGGGCTGAGAAGAGGCCCATGGTGGGCAGGGGAGAGGCCTCCTGCCTCCCCAGGGTGGGGTCTACCCCAGAAGCCCGCAGCCCTCCCCTCCACCCTCATGCCCTCTGCCCACAGGGTGGCTGCAGCCTCTGAGGTCCCAGGTTACCCAGACGGGACAGGTGAGGGCCGGTGGGGGCAGGGAGGGCTTCCGGTCCTGGGTGGGGTGGGTGAGGCTGTGCTCTCCGCCACGCTCGGGGGCTGTGGGCGCTGGGCAGCGGAGGGACTGGGCTGAGAGGCGCATGCCTGGGGAGCCGTCAGCCCGCCTTGTCCCCCAGGCTGAGATTCAGGACCCAGGCTTGGTCAACACCAGCGGCTTCACCAGGTGGGTCCTGGCCCTGCAGCCTTCGAGGGCTTGGGCGCCTTGACTGGTGGCCAGGTGCCACCACCCCCACGTCCTCCCTGACAGCTCCCGGTCCCACCCCCAACATCCCCTGGGGAAAGCCTGGGTCACTCTGTGCCCCTGGGGACGCTCAGCCGGAGGGGGACTGCCCTCTCCAGGGAAGTGACCCCTTGCCCTCCGGAGTGTTGCCTGGGGGTGAGGCCCAGAGGGGCATGGCAGGAGGAGGCTACTGTGGGATTCCCAGGCGGATCGGGTGGGTCCCCAGCGGTCCTCCTGGGTCCTCCAGGATGCCGTGGCCAGGCCTTCCCAGCCAGACATCGCTGTCTCTGGTGGCTGAGCTGTCTGGCAGGTCACCTTTCCCAGCACCTTGTCCCCGAGGACCTGGATGCCTTCCCTCTGGACATGCCGCCCTTCCTCACATAGGGACTAGCCACACCTCTCTGCCCTGGACCAAAGCGCAGGGGCTTGGCTCCCCAGGGGGCCGCGGGAGGCCTGGAGCTCAGGCTGCGCCCAGACCCTCTGGGCAGCTCAGGCCTGGCTTGCCTCTTCTCCCCTGTCACCAGGCCGCAGCTCTGGTCAGCCAGGTTTGGGACAGGGCGGGGGCTCGGTGGTTCCCCAAGGCACTGAGGCCCTGCCTGAGCGGGGCACCTGGCTCCGGGTGCGCGAGGGGCTGAGCAGGCTCGGGCCGGGCTGCTGACCGGCCTGCTGACCGGCCTGTGTGCTCTGGGGTACACTCAGCTCCAGTCCTCCTCCCCTGGCTGGCGGGCTGCCTGGGGCCCCTGGACCAGGACCAGCGGGCAGCAGCCAGAGCAGTTCTGCCACACAGAGGACCCCCCTGCAGGTGAGCGGCTGGCGAGTGCACGGGCAGCCACGCTGTACAGGGTGGCCCAGGGTCAGCTGTCTGTCACACCCTGTCAGGCCCCCCAGGTCCCCATTACAGCACCTGTTCAGGGGCAGGGCCCGGCTTGCTTCTGACCCCTGTTCATTCTGGACGGGCCTCTATATCTGGACAGGCCCCTGTCAAAGTGGTCAGTCTCCATGCTGGACATTCTGAAGGGCGTGGGGGCCATGTAGGACCAGCCCATCATCCAGGACATCCCCAAGGTGAGACCCGGTCCCCTGCCTCGATGCCTCTGAGCTGGGGGCTCAGCCACCCGCTCTGTCCTCAGGGCATCCTGGCCGCTTGGCGGTGGCGCCTCTCCGGGGGCCCGTCCTGGCAGAGCCCCGAGCTCCCTGCCACCTCACGAGGCTCTGCAGGACACACAGAGTAAGCCTCTGTCCTGCCTTTGGGCATCGGGCTGGGATGGGACCTCAGGGTTGGGGGCTAGCACCGTAGGGTCTCATGGCCCCTGCCTGCCTGGGCCTTTCCTGGCTCCTCAGCTGGTTGGATCACAGAGGGGACAGAGTAGCCCCATTTCTCCAGGGGGCAAACTGAGCCCCCAAGTCTCCTGGAGGGGTCACAAGACAGCCCCTGACCAGTGCTCCCCTGCAGAGAGGGCCTGTCCCCAGAGGCAGGGGACCTGCCCCCCAGGCCGGAAGCCCCACACAGTGGACGAAAACCTCATCTTTTATGAAGAGTGGGAGCTGGAGGCCTGTGTGGACGGTGCCCTGCTGGACGCCCAGATGGCCCTCGTGAATACGCTCCCCTTCACCTACCAGCAGATCCACATCCTCAAGTGCAGACTGGACCAGGTAGTTAATGCACAGGCCGCTGCCTGCCAGCCTCACCCAGGACCTCCCCAGCCACCCAGGGAGCGGTCCTGGCCCTCACGGTCACCTCCCACACAGACCTACCCACAGGGCTACCCTGAGTCCCTGGTCCAGCGCCTGGGCTACTTCTTTCGCTACGTCAGCCCCGAGGACATCCACAAGTGGAACCTGACCTCCCTGGAGACTGTGAAAGCCCTGCTCAGTGTCAGCAAAGGGCAAAGGATGGATACACAGGTGACCACCTGCCTGAGGGGCATTGGTACAGGACCGTGCAGACTGGGGGGCCACAGCACGGGGCTGTGCGGCCTGGAGGGGTCACAGCATGGGACTGTGCAACCTGGGGGGACAGCTCAAAGTTTGTGCTGGTAGGGGTCCATTTCTCCCTGTCCCAAGGCACCTCGGCAGCCTCCTCCCACAGGTGACTGCCCTGATTGCCCGCTATGTGCTGGGCGGGGGCCAGCTGGACCAGGACACCATGAGTAGCCTGGCTGACGTCCATCCTGCCTACCTGTGCTTCCTCAGTGCTGAGCAGCTGGACTCCGTGCCCTCCAGGGTCATGTGGTGAGTCACAGGACTCTGTAGGGCAGGGTGGGAGTACTGAGGTCCACACTCACTGCCTGGCCCATGTTGTCCCCAGGACCATCAGACCCCAGGACCTGGACTCATGTGCTCCTAGGCAGCTGGATATCCTATACTCCAAGGCCCGCTGGACCTTCAGGAATATGACCCAGCCTGAGTACCTTGGAAAGATCCAGACCTTCCTGGGTGAGCCGGGAGACACTGGCCAGTGGGCAAAGCAAGGGGCAGACAAGACCCCATTTGCAGTGGCCAGGCAAGGGCCTCCCTGGAATGCCCTCTCTAGGTGTGAGTGGGCAATTCCCTGTCTCCTGTCCCCCCAGCCCCCAAATGTGTTTCCACAAGGTTGTGAGCTCTGGCCCTTTTCAGTTAGAGGATTAGGTGGTCACCAGGCAAAACTGGGGCCAGGACCCCTCAGGAGGAAGGGAGTCTCTGTAAGTCACTGTCAGTGCTTCCTGTAACCTGTGGTAGAGGGCGGGACGGGTGTCAGGAGGCCTCAAACTTGGGATCCTTCTTGGACAGGTGGGGTCCCTGTGGAAGACCTGCGGACACTCATCCTGCAGAATATGACCATGGATGTGGCCACATTCAAGAGGCTGCGGGTTGAGGCTGTGGTGGTGGGTAGGGGTGGGGCATCAGGGTGTGACCTCGGGCTGGGTGGCCAGCATGCCAGGGCCAACCTGCCTGAGAACCCAGTCTGTACTGGCCGAGGTCAGCAAACAGCTGTGGGTGGGTGGAGGCAGGGGTGGTGGACATACAGTGGAGCCCCATCTTCGAGGGGTCTGGAGGTCCTAATGACTGCCTGGCGCTCTGGCAGGGCCTGACGGTATCTGAGGTACAAAGACTTCTGGGAACACACGTGGGGGACCTGAGGGCTGAGGAGGAGAACAGCCCCGTGCGGGACTGGATCCTGCAGCAGCGGCAGGAGGACCTGGACACGCTGGGGCTGGGGCTGCAGGGCGGCATCCCCAACGGCTACCTGGTCCTGAACCTCAGCTCCCGAGGTGCGCTGTAGGCCTGGGGCAGGGTCCAGGGGAGGGCAGAGGGCATAGGGTCTGAGTCGCCCCTCTCTGTGCAGAGGCCTTCTCTGGGGTGTGTCCCCTCCGTGGACCTGGACTTGTGCTGGCAGCCACCCCGGCTCTGCTCCTGGCTTTGACCCTGAGCTGAGGCCACCTCTTCCTCTGCAGAGAGTGGCAGCCAGGTGGTTGCTGTCCAGCTCAATAAACAGTAGCACCTGCCCTGCAGCCATGTCCTCTGATGGTCACTGGGCCAGCGGGGAGGGTGTGGCTTCAGGGCTTCCTGTGACCCTATAAGCCAGGCTCCATGTGGTCAGCTCTTCCCCTCTCATGAAAGGAGAGTTCAAGGGTGAGTGCTGTTTGAGGCCTTCCTGTTGTGATAGATGGGGTCCCCAAGATGGTGGACACATGGCTGGGCCCTGGTAAGAGGGTCCCTGTGTTCCTCCTGGGGCCTTAGCAAACACACGGTTGGTGACATAGCTTTATACTTTATTCAGATCCACTAGGGAGAACGGTGACCTTGAAGCCCTGCCCAGTCCAGGTATCCTGGAGGAGGCCAGGAGACTTGGGCCTCATCTCCCTTCCTGGGCTTGTAACTGGGCAGGTCCCCACTCCTGAGAGCTGAGGCATGAGGGTCCAGCCCTGCAGACCTTCGGGGAGGTGGGAACACAGCCATGACCCTGGGGCCAGGGTCTGTGCCACTCCTGGGCAGGTGTCCAGCTCCACCTAGCAGCTCCCTCTTTCCTGCGTGTGATGTCCCTGGGCCTGGTCACCCTGGGGCAGCACTGTCTGCACTGGCCAGGGCCCTGATGCCCCGTGAGCAGTCCCCACTGGGCTCAGAGGTGCGCGACGCAGCAGCAGCCACAGGAGGCCAGAGGGCAGGGCCACAGAAAGTGGCAGAAACCCCAGGTGGACTGGGAGGCTGCCTGTGGGTGGACAGGGGGGCCATGCTTCCACCTGGAAGCCACCTCCAGCCCCTCTCGGAACCCCTTCCTCTGGGCTAGTGAGGGTAGGAGGCCAGCGAGGACCCTGTGCCTGCTCGTTCTGGCCCAGCAGGGAGCCCCTTCACCCCGCCCCGCTCTCGGCAGACCTGTGGGTTCAGGAGGAGGCAACTGTGCTCAAATGGGTCAGCGGGCAACGAGAGGGGTGACACCTGTGCCAAGCAGAAGCACCCGAGGAAGACGAGAAAGCGCACAGGGTGGGCGCTGGGACGGCTGTGCAGGCATGCAGGGTGTGGCACCAGGACGGTCTGCCTGGGTCTGCAGAGGGCCTGGGCCCAGAGGGAGTGAGGGGCCCGTACCTGAGGTGGGGGCCACGACGTCATTCTCGGGCAGGCCTGAGGTGGGGGCCAGGTGGAGTGCCGGGCGGGTGATTCTGGGGGGCCTGCTGGCCACAGGGGCAGGGCTGGGCCTGGGGCGGGCAGTGTCCAGGCCCAGCTGGCCCAGGGCGGAGCTGCTGAGGCTCCGTAGCCAGGAGCTGACGGTGGGGTGGCTGCGGGCCTTCTGCAGGTCCCCCACGTTCCGGCCCAGCAGGGTGGTCACGTTGCTGACACTCAGGCTCTGTGAGAGGCAGGAGGGGCCGCAGGGCTGCCTCTGGGGCTGCAGAGGACCCCAGAGGGGCAGGGCTTCCCCGGTCGACATGGGACAGGGCACAGAACACTCTGGTGCCGCCGACTCTGGCTGTGTGGGCCTGGGGCCTGGGGCGTCCTGACTGGCCTGCCCTGCCCCCCCTCCGCCGGGGCAGCCCGGAGCCCACCTGGAGCACCCTGGGATTGAGGTTGGTGAAGGTGTCAATGTCCATGGAGACGTTGGCCTGGGCCAGGTGTTGCAGCTCCTCCACGGGGGCACCGCCTAGGGGGGCAGCAGTGAGAAGGGGCTGGGCCGGGGCTTCTGGGAGCACCACCCGCAGACGGGGCTCACCCAGGTAGGGGCGCATGGAGCGGTAGTAGTCGACTGTGGACTTGGTGTTGCTGAAGGCCTCTCGAGCCTTGGCGAAGAGCACGTCCTTCTGGCTCTGAGGGCAGGAGGAGATGTCCAGGACCCCAGCCAGCCTGTGGAGGGTGAGGCTGTGAGTGGCCTGGGAGATCCTCACCCCCATCACAGTTTCATATTGCCCTCTGTGCTGGGTCCAACAGGTTCCCCCCAAAACTTGCATCCACCCAGAACCTCAGAATGTGACCTTATTTGCAAGTAGGGTGTTTGCAGATCAAATTAGATTAAAAGACGAAGTCGGATGGGATTAAGTCAGCCCAAATCCAGCACCTGGGGTCCTTATGGGAAGCGGGGAGTGCGGACAGGGAGGAGGCCATGTGGAGGAGAGGCAGGGTCTGCAGGTGCACCACAGCTGTGAGCCACTCTGGGGGCTGGGAAGGGAAGCTCGGGGAGGGTCCTGCTGACACCCTGCCTTGGACGGGCGGCCTTCGGAGGTTCTGGAGAACATATTTCTCATTTTAAGTCACCTGGTCTGTGGTACTTTGCTACAGTGGCCCTGGGACACGAATATACCTCCAGTACCTGGCTCAGGCCAGGTGGGTCTCCCTCCTGACCCTGGTTTTCCCCGGCAACCTTGCCAGGTGGATGGCTAGCTGTGCAGCTGGCTGGGCGGCTCACCGTAATTCTGAGGGCTGGATGGTCCGGATCTGCTGGGGGCTCATCCAGCAGAGGCGGGAGCCCCCCATGGCCACCAGCAGGGCACTAGTGACTGTTCCGTTGTGGTCCAGGAACTTCTGCAGGACTGCCTGAGGGCAGGGCCAGGGTCAGCAGGGGCGGTAGACCAGACAGCTCCCCAACCACCCCCAATGTCTTCACCTCCGTCTGGTTCTCCAGAGCCACGTCCGAGGCCAGCAGGGCCACAACCGTGTCCCTGGACGTGATGTTCCACTGGCCTATCTCGGTGGGAGAGTAGAGATAGACCAGAGAGGTGATGAGTCGCAGCTGGTCCTCGGGGATGCCGTGTGGGTAGACCTGAGGCGGGCGGCTGGGTCAGTGGCAGTGCCCGTGTCCTGCTGCCCCGCCCGTGACCGTCCACACACCTGGGCCAGCTTGGCCTTGATGACGCGCTGGCACTCAGCAGGCAGTGGGTGCTGCATCAGGGGGTCCAGGTTGGCCCTGAGCACAGGGTCTCCCAGGCAGGACTGCAGCTGGGAGCAGTCGTAGCGCACCAGGAACAGGTTGTCACGCAGCGTGGCCGCTGTGATGTCGCCGTGGACACAGGGCCGCCCAGCAGGAAGTGCTGATGGCCACACTGGTTGCCCAAGCCAGAGCTGAGCACCGCTGCTGGCTCCCACCCCATCTCTGACTCTGACCTCCACTTCTGACCCTAACAGACCTTGACCACCATCCCAGCTTCACCTTAACCAAGAACTTGGCCCAAACCAGGCCAGAGGGGAGCCCAGACCGGGGGACGCCTGGCATCCCAGCCCATGGTGGCCACACCCACCTGCACCCCGCTTGGGCCTCGAGGATGCCGCGGTCCCCTTGGAGTCCAGGAAGTTGGTCACAAAGTGGCGGGCATCACGCTGGCTGAGCTGTCCTGCCCTGCAGGCAGCCACCACGCTGAGGAAGAAGTCCAGGCCCACAGCCTGGCAGGGAGGCATGACCACCACACATCACAGGGGCGGCCTGGCCCTCTCCCACCTGCAGTCCCCCGTGAGCTCGGGGCCACTGGAAGGGCCTCAGAGTGGTGGAGTGGCACGGGCTGGAGGAGGGGTCATCTGGCAGCCCCCTACCCTATGCCACGGCAACCCGCCTGGCACCACCTACCTCAGGCACCTGTGCCCACAGGCGGGGGCTGATGTGGGTGGCCAGGGATCCCAGGGCCTGCAGCCCCTTCAGGTTCCAGGAGCCGGGAGGCCTAGAATGTGGGAAAGGGCCCTCAGCTGGGGCCGGGGGCAGCGCCCATCCCCACCTCCTCCCCTCGCTGCGCACACAGCTGGTGGCCTGCCCTGCTGGGGTCCCCCAGCCAGCCTGTCAGCACACCCAACCCTGTACCCGTGGCCTGTGGCCAGAGCCAGGCTGAGGGCTGGGTACAGGCCCGAGGTCAGCAGGATGTGGCCATCAGTGACTTCCAGGGCCCAAAACCCAGGTTGCTTCCCGTCTCACCTCGAGCGGGGGGCCTCCCAGTCCCACCGACCCCCCTTGCCCTGGACCCAGTGACTCCCACCCACCCAAGCTGGGTCCTCCCACTGGCCAGCAGGGTGTTGAGGGCCACCCTCTGGGCAGCAGTCAGCCGGGGGCATCGAAGCAGGTTCTGCAGCACCCGGGGGTCTGAGGTCACAATGCTGGATGCGTCCATGTCACACACCAGGATCCCGAGGAGCCCCAGGTCCGAGGCACTGAGCTGCAGGTGTGGCGTCCCCTGCAGGGAGAGCCAGTCAGCATTGAGCAGAGGCCAGTCATGCTGTCCTTCCACCTGCACCCAAGGCACCTACCAGGCAGGCCAGGGCTGTGTGTTGCAGGGCCACCCTCTGGTCAGGCAGGTTGGCCAGCAACTCTGTGTCCCCCTGGGCAGCGCGGTGGGTGAAGGCTCGGCAGTCAGCTTCCCTCACCTGGCTCAGGCTGCGGTCAGGTGGGAGGACATCAGGGAGGCTGGGCCACAGGGCACCCTGAGGGCCAGGAACCACGGGGCAGGACACTCACTTGTAGAAGAGCAGGAGGTCAGGCGGGTGGAGCCTGAAGTCGTCCTGGAGGCTGAGCCCCGTGGCGAGGTTGGCCAAGCAGCTGAGCTGGGCAGGAGGGCAGCAGGTCATTCCCTGTCCCGTCTGGACGTGCCCTGGTGGGGCAAGGCCCCAGGCCGCCCACCCCCAGAAGATGCACCTTAACAGAGAACTGAGCCCATTGTGGGAAACACCCGGCGGAAGACACGGCGGACACAAGGGCCCCCGAGCACACGCACGAGGGATTCGGAACCTCTGGGTCCACACGGCTCACAGGCCCAGCTCGGAGGGCAGCCCTGGCAGGGCCGCAGGGAAGCCGTCCTCTCGAGCAGGACTGGCTGCTGGGAGGGTCTGCGTGGGGGGGCCAGTGTGGGTGCCCCTCCCGCAGCTGCCAGGTGGCACGCCCAGGCCTCCCTGCCCTGCAGGACGGCGGCTGCTCCTCCTTCCAAGGGGTGCCTCCTTCTTCTGCTTCCTTCCCTCTTCCCCCGACTGGGACTCACATGTCTTTCCATGGCCGCAGCTTCTGTCTCTTCAGTTCCATTGGTCTTTGCTCCGTTTTCTCTACTTTTCTTTCCTTTTTTATTCTTTTTCCTTTAGTACTGGGGATTGAGTCCAAGGGTTCTGTGCCACTGAGCCACATCCCCAGCCCTTCCTATTTTTGGAATGGGGTCTTGCTAAGTTGCTGTGGCTGGCCTGGAACATGTGATCCTCCTGCCTCAGCCTCCAGAGTGACAGGGATCACAGGCATGGCCACCAGGCCCAGATCAGTTTTCTCTATTTCTTTTTTTTTTTTTTTTTTTTGGGGGGGGGGGATAGGATTGAACCCAGGGGTGCTTAGCCACTGAGACACATCCCCAACCCTTTTTATTTAGAGACAGGCCTCACTAAGTTGCTGAGGCTGGCCTCAAATGAGGCTGGCCTCCTGCCTCAGCCTCCCCATTTGCTGGGATGACAGGTGTGCATCACCATGCCCAGCTTAGTTCTGTTTCTTTTCTCTGGCTTCCTTTTGGCTTATATTGCTCTTCATCCCCCAGTTCTCTGACAAGAGGTTTAGATGGTTGATTTCAGATCTTTCTCTTGCCTAATATACACATTTGGGGTACCAGTTGGCCACCCCTCTAACCCCACCCCACAAATTTTGATAAATTGTATTTGCATTTCCATGCAGTTCAAAACATTTTTAAAAATCGTCTTGAGACTTCTTTGCTACTAGCGGTGTGTTCAGTCTTAGAGTGCATGTGAGTGTTCCAAGCTCTCTGCTACTGAACTCTAGTTGGATTTCATTGCATTCTGAGAGCAGGTGTATGATTTCTATTCTTGAAATTTGTTAAGGAGTGTTTTGCTAGAGACTCATGATCCTCCCAAACTGAATCAGGAGGACATACGCAATTTGCATGGATAGCAAAAGACATCAGGAAGGTGATTAAAAAGAATTCTTAGAGGTAAAGGAGAACAAGGATATAACATATCCAAATCGGTGGGCTGTTATGGAAGCAGTACCAAGAGGAAAATTCACCGCATGCAGCGCATTCAATACAAGAATAGTCAACGAATGAATGACCTGACATTACAGCTCAGAGCCCTAGAAAAAGAACAGATCAACACCCAAGTAGAAGAAGACAGGAGATAATTGAAATCAGAGCTGAAGTCAATGAAACTGGAACAAAAGAAACAGTTCACAAACTTGAGGAAACAAAGTTGGTTCTTTGAAAGAGGAGTGTTTGTGGCCCGGCCTGTGGTCTCCCTGGGCGACGGTGTCCTGAGAGTTTAAGAATGTGTGCTCTGAGGAAGCGGCTCAGAAAGGTGGGGCGGGTCTCACCAGCCGCTGGGAGGCCGGCACGGGGTGGCCAGGGGCGAGGACCGCGCCGGGGAAGCCCGGTCTCGCGGGAAAGGGGTGGGCCCACGACGTGCCGCCCGCGAGGGAGAGAGGAGCCCCCGCAGCGCCGTGGGGACAGGTCCGTGGGGACAGGGCTGGGCGCGGGGAGCATGCGGAGGTCTCAGCGCCTCTGCTGGCCCGTTGGGTCGGCGGCTCTCTCAGGACAGCCCTCCTGGCAGAGGCGCTCTGGCCGGGTAGCACTGCCGGCCGGGAGTCAGCTCTGCTGAATCAGCAGCTGCTTCCTGCTCTACTCTGACCCGGATGCTGGGGTGGCTTCTCCATCCATTCACTTTCTTTTTCAGGGCTGCGGGCTGAACCCAGGGCCTCCCTTGTGCTAGGCGGGTGCTCCCACTTACTTTTTTGGTGGGGATGGGTACCAGAGATGGAATTCAGGGGCACTCAACCACCGAGCCACATCCCCAGCCCTATTTTGTATTTTATTTAGGGTCGCATTGAATTGCTTAGTGCTTCACTTTTGCCAAGGCTGGCTTTGAATTCGTGATCCTCCTGTCTCAGCCTCTGCAGCCACTGGGATTACAGCCGTGTAGCATTGAGCCCAGCACCCATAGGTATGTACTTCTAAAGTGGGTTTTTAGCTGGGTGCAGTGACACATGCCCATTATCCCAGCTACTTGGGAGGCTGAGGCCAGAGGATCACAAGCTTGGGGCCAGCCTGGGTGCCTTACAGAGACTGTGTCTCAAAATGAAAAATAAAAAGAGCTGGGGTGCAGCTCAGTGGTAGGTGCCTGCCCAGCATACCTGAGGCTCTGGGCTCCATCCCCAGTACCTTATCCACCACACACAAAAAGATAAATGTAAACAATCTTTTGTAGACAACACAGTTAGGGCTTTTTTTTTTTTCTTTTTTTTTTTGGGGGGGGTACAAGGAATTGAAACCAGGGGTGCTTTATCACTGAGCCACATCCCTAGCCCTTTTTATTTTGAGGAAGGATCTCATTAATTTGCTGAGGCTGACCTCAAACATATGATCCTCCTGCCTCAGCCTCCCAAGTCTCTGGGGTTACAGGTATGTGCCACTGCACCTGGCAAGGTCTTATTTTTTGATTCACTGTAACATTTTGTCTTTTCTCTCTCTTTCTCTCTTTATTTTTTGCACTGCTGAGGATTGAACTCAGGGCCTTTCATAGGCATACCATCTTCCAATCTATGCATTTACTGTTGCTGTTATTCAAAGTAAGTTTTGATGTCATTGGATCAATATCTACCGTATTTTAAAACTATTTCCTGGGACTCCTCTTTGAGGCCTTCTAAGGAATTCATCAACTCTCTGTAAAATATCCCTGTGGTTTTCAGAACAGAGAGAATGGAGGATGCCTAAACAGCAGGAGAGGACAGCTGGGACCCTGGACTCCCTCCCCTTGCACTCCTGGCGTCTCCTGCAGGACCCCGTGTGGACTCCACAGCCGACCAACCCCGTAAGGACCGCACGAGGCTTTCCCAGGCTCCTCTGCAAGGCCTGTCCTGAGGAAACCGCTGAGTCCACAACACATCTGATGGATCCCCAGCACCACAAAGAAACGAAACCAAAGCCAAGAACCCGCTCCCACAGTTTGACTCGCTCTGGGGAAGGGCAGCAACCAGGCCAGGGGCCAGCAAGAAGGGAGCAGGCTTGGGGACTGTCCCTTTGGTGGGAATGACTGGGACCTTGGAACGGCCATGTTGGCACAGCCTGGGGCTTGGAAGCCAAGCAGGTCCTGTTTAGAGGGCCAAGGGGAGGGTCCCCAAGAGCTGGGCATTTCTCTGGAGGAGGGTGGTCTTTCTACTTTTCTGCATTTTCCGATTTTTCTTGAATATGTTTGCTACTAATTTTACAACAGGACAAAGTGACTTCTTTCTTTTAACCCAGGATGCTGCCTGGGTCTCAAGGCCCAGGGTCCTCAGGCCCACTCCAGGGAGAGGTCAGTGGGCTGCAGAGACCACCCTCCGGTGTGTCCTGGGGCCTGGAGGACCCACAGGGGGCACTGTGCACCAGAGGAGGCCAGGGAGGAGCCCGTGCAGCAAGGTGGCTAGGCCCCCATCACCACCGTGCTGGGAGGCAGAGGCACCTGCAGGCAGATGGGCTGACATCACTGCACCAGAAAAACCGCCCAGAGGAGTAAGAGCCAGAGCAGAGGGGCCGGGCATTCTGCTATGGCGACCCCAGGAGCCATGCATGTTCTTGCTGGTTTTGAAGCTGGCAGAGTGGTGTCTGCACTCCTGAGTCCCCTGCCCCAGTCCAGTGCCTGTCCCCCTCCTGTCTGCCTCTGCTGGGGTCTGGCTTAGTGCGGGCCCTTCTCCCCGAGCCTGGCCCCCACACCCGCACACTCTGCCTGTGTGGAGGCTTACCTGCCAGGCTTTGAGTGACACCCGCTGGGCGGCCAGGCTCCTGATCAGAGCCGAGAGATGCTCCCGGGGCAGCCGGCTGGCTGGCTGGCACCAAAAGTCTTGCAGGAGGGAGGCTTTGACCCTGGGCAGGAGGAGGAGGCAGTGAGTGGCCCAGGATCATGAGGGGCAGGCCCAGGAAAGGGGCAGATGCAGCATGTGGGATTGCACAAGGAAGTGAGGGGCAAAGAGTACCTGCTCATGGAGAGACCCTGCTCCCTTCCTCTCCTCTCCCTCCCTGAGTGCCCATTGAGGCCAGACCTCCAGCTACTTAGGGCCTAAATGTGGCACCTGCTCACATATGGGTCTGCAGTTCTCCCAGGGTCCAGGCCCAGCTAGCTCAGGCCCTGACCAACCTCACTGGTGTCTGAGGGACCTGGAGGCACCTGCTGGGTGACCGCAGGTGAGGCCATCTCCCTGAGCCTTCCTTCCTTAGGGTATGACTAATAAAATCCACACACAGAGGTCTTGGGCCACATGAGCTTGAGCTTGGCTGGTCCCACTTGGGCCCCTGGTTCTACCCGACCAGGCTCATTAATTGGCTGGTCAGTGTGTGGACCTGAGGTGTGAGACCCCTGGACAGTGGGAGGAAATGACCAGCCTGGGGAGTGGGGCTGAGAGGACTTGGGATGAATGATGGGCTAGAGACTACCTGGGCCCAGCCCAACAGAGAGGGTTCATAGCCTGACATCCCAGGGAGATTCGGGGGCCAAGCTCACAGGCCTCTGATGGTCACGGTCTCTCTGTGACTGGCTGCAACCTTGAGAGGCTGGGGACCCCTCCCACCAACACATGAACCAAAGCCAGAACCTGGACAGACTGGGCTGTCTGGGGCCAGGTAGGCGAGTGACCTTGAAGGCAGGCCAGGTCCCTAGTCATGGCCTGGGGTGTGATGGACCTGCATGGCCATGTCTGGGCCTCGTGTGCAGACCCTGGACACAGTCCCTCCCTGCGACCTCCAAGGCTGCCCAGGTCCCCTCTTTCTACCCCATGCCCCCCACCCTACCATGAATCAGCTATAGGAAACACTCCATTCCCAGGAGGGGTCCAGCACTCACCTGGCCCAAGGATCAGCCCCACCAGTGTCCAGCTCTCCCTGGTGGAAGCCCTCAACCTGGGAATGGGAGCCGTGGGCAGGGAGGGACAGGAAGAGGGCAAGGCCCAGGCTCACCGCAGCACCTGAACAGAGCAGGCCATGAGGGGTTGGAGGCAGCAGGAATGTGGGCCAGCAACATCTGGGGTCTGCGCAGGGTTCCCCAAGTCCTGGGGGCCTCTGACCCCCAGCCTGCCCTCCTCAAGGGCGTGCACATGTGGCATGGGTGTGTTCTCTGGCCTGTGCCTGTGCAAACTCCTCCCTCTAGCCAGACCCCCTGCTCAGCCCCCACTCCCCCAGAGCCCCTCGTCCTCTGCATAGGGGTACAGCAGGGCTCCCCGCAGGACTTGGGGGCCCAGCCATGTTCTTGCCTGGAAGCCCTGCCCTGGAGGTGGGGCTTGCGTCCAGGTCACCCCATTATCTCACTGGCCCTGCGCAGACCATTTAGCAAGATCTCAGCACCAAGAGGGCACGGAAGTGGCAGGAACTGGTCTCAGCCCAGCCAGCCCTGCCTGTGGCCTCCTGGGCTGCTGGTGCTGGGTGCCTGCCCTTCTAGGGAGGGCAGGCATGGGGCAGTATGTCTCCGGGTCTGCTCCCCTCTCCCTGCCCATCCTTGGGGCCTGGCCTAGCCTGTACTGGGGCTGCCCAAAAGAACTCTGTCTTTTGATGTTCCTCTGCTGGGGCTGGCAGACATGGCCTTCCCTGCCTCGTCCCTGATGGGACCCCGAGCCTACTCCCCTGGCCTTATGTTCCCGATGCCCTTTGGCACCACCCTGGTCAGCCCCGTGCTCCCTGGGGCCTCCCCTCCTCTGGTCACGGCAGGTCCCTGAGTCTGGGCCCCTGAGGAGACAGCAGCCAGAGCACCAAGCACTCCCACTCCGCAGCCATGTGGCCGTCCAGGGTGCTCCCAAGGGCCTAGGGCACCTCTTCCACATGGAGGTGGCATCTTACCCACTCCGGGGCCCACGGCCGAGCGGCAGTAAGCCCTGGTCATCCTGGCTGAAGTGTCCCGGGTAGTAGGTCCTGGACAGCAGGAGAGGTTGGCAGGGGTGGCAGGGGTGGGCCTCAGGCACCAAGCAGGGTATGTGCAGCGTCACACGGGGTATTTGGCCTGGGCCTGGGGCTGCAGCCACCTCGGTCCTGCCTTTGGGAGGAAAACAATCCCACAAATAAGCGTCAGAGCAGAAGGGAGCGCGGGGAGGGGAGCTGGGAGCAGGCCTTTCTTATCACAGGCTGGCCCCTGGGAGCCACAGGCTGCAGTGTCTCCAATTAACACATCTCTGGCAAACAGCAGTCCCGCAGGCAGAGGGGGCAACGCCCCAGGCTGGGTGGCCCAGGCAGCTCCCTCTCCCTCTCCAGGTCTTGGACACCAGTGCTGTCCATGAGGCCTGGGTCCTGGGGCACTGACTCAGGCGTGGGGGCCCGAGTTCTTGGACGGCTGGATGCCACCGGCTCCTCCCGGCACAGCTCGCAGCCCCTCGGCTTTTGGGTACCTTTGGGTGTTTGGACACTACCTGGCCCAGAAGGAAGACAGGGAAGCTACCACCCTTGCAGGAGCTAAAATGGAGGCTCAGAGGGTTTCAACCACCTTCTAGGTATGCATCCTAGAGCCCTGGGGTCCAGCTCGTGCTCCTGCTCCTGCTCCTGCCCCTCACCTGAGCAGGAGCCACGTCTGTGGTAAGTGGAGGTGAGGCTCCTGCCACGTGGCCTTTGGAGGCAGATGCTCTGCATGCCAGTGGTCCCAGCCTGCCCAGCGTCTCAGTCCGTGCGGCTGAGCGCGGGGTGCAGGAGGTGTGGGGCGGGGTCACTGGGGTCCCCACTCACCTCCATGCCTGCCCAATGGGTAGCATGCAACTGCCCTGCCTTGTCCCTGCTCTTTCAGTGACAGCGCCAGACAGGCCTGAAGGAAGGGGCCTGGGCTGTGCCAGGTGATGCTGCCGTGCCAGCCCTGGGGCCCCAGGCCCAGGGGAGCAGGAGGCTGAGCTCACATTTGGCAGCCAGCCAGCACACACCCCTCCCAGTGGGAGCCCAGCCCGGTGTCGGCACCCCTTGGGTGGCGTGCCAGGTGAGTGCATGGCCACGTGTGTGTGCACCTTGGCTCATGTGCGGTGCACCCCAGCGCTCGCCCATGTTCCCAGGTGCCCAGGCGGGACTTTAGGCACACGTGGATCAACACACTGGCAGGTGTGGCCATGCTGCGGTCTGTGGGACAAAGAAGGTGTGCCACACTCAGCCCTGTCCCAGCTAATGGCACTGCTCAGGTCTCGACTGTCCTCGGTGATGGCCGCTGCAGCCTCGGAGAGTGGGATGGGATGTCTTCATCAGGCAGGCCTTCAAGAGGACCAGGGCAGGAAAAAAGACTGCAAGAGGGACTTCCCAACCCACCTGCTGGATGGTGCCCGCAGAAGGTTCTTCTGGGCTGGGAGGTGGTGCAGGACGCCACGTGCTGACTCCCCGCCCTGGCCCACAGCCAGCAGCTCTCTCCTTGGCAGGCCAGGGTGCAGGTCCTTGAGCTCCCACTGACTTCCATCTGCACCCCATTCGGTGCCCTGTGAGCCAGCTCCACAGCGGGGCTGAGCCCTGCTCGGGCCCACAGGGCCCACAGCTGGAGCAACAGCAGACGAGGTCTCCCCAGGCACAGAGAGGCCCAGCCAGGAGCACCACTGAGGGCTCAATGGGCCGCAGAAGGTGAGGCCCCAGTGTAGGTAGAGCCCAGGCTGCCTGGCTGGTCTGGAGTCCTGCCCAGCTCAGCACGGGCCTCTGACCACCAGCTGGACCAGTATAACGTATAACTACCCGGCGGCTCTGAGAGCTGCACTTGGCAGAGGCGAGCAGTGGAATGGTGAGGCCTAGCAGGCCCCGCGTGGAGGGGACCTGGGTCCTGGGGGTGGGCTTAGGAGGTCCTTGGCAGAGAGGGCAGGTCCACCTGAAGCCCAGCACTGCTCCCGGAGGCCAAGACTGCCTGTGGATTGCACCCAAGCCCTGAACTCACCTGTGGGAGCAGGTTTTGGCTGGCAAAGTCTTAGGGTAGCTCTGGACACTGGGGGTTTGTGGGGAGGGGTCATGTGGTAGGATATGGAGGGAAGGCCATGGAGCCAGTCACTGCCTTGTCCCTGCTTGGCAGGGCCCTGGTGGGGGCCGTGAGGGTGGCCCCACCTGCAATGGGCTGAGCACGGCTCCTCAGTTCAGTCCTGAGCCTGACCAACCCTTGGGGGCGTCTTGGGATAGCCCTGCCTGAGGTCTGGCAGGGAGGGGCCCCTGGGGCACCAAGATGTGAGGAGGACCCCAGGCCCAGGGGCCCAGGCCCCATGCCATGTGCCTCCACAAGCAGCTGAGCTCCCCACCTTAAGGTCCCAGGCGCAGGGGCAAGGGCGGCCCCATGTGGCAGCAGCAGGCATGGCAGCCGCTGAGCCTGCGGGAGGTTGCCAGGGAAGGTGGGCTGGTCTGAGACTACAGGGATATCCCTTGTGAGGCCTGGCCACCGGCCAGGCCTGTGCCAGGAGAGGGGCCCCAACTGCTGCCATTCAAGGAGACCCTGAGAAACCAGGAAGTGAACCAGAGCACCTCAGCCGGGAAGATGAGAAACACTGGTGTGAGCAGCAGAGGGCAGAGGGCTCTGAGAGGAGGGGCTGTGCCCTGAGTTGGGGGCTTGGCCTCCCCTGCCCCATTCCAGGTATCCGCCACCTCCTTACAGATGAAGAAGCTGAGGTGCAGGAAGCAGAAACAACTGGCCCTGAGCCCCATGGGGTCTCTGCCAAGGGTGCAACAGGGCAGCTGCCTCTATCCCTCTATCCCTCTATTTCAGCCTTGCTGAAATCCTGCCCAGGACGAATGCAGGGCCGGCATAGGAGAATGCAGTCTGCAGTGGGGAGGGACCAGGGGTGCCAGGACAAGGCCATGGGACCTCAGACCAGCAGTGTGCGGGAGTGACACCCTACCACAGAGCTGTCTGTGGGCCCAGGTTGTAGGCCAACATGAGAGACCCCGGCTGAGACCAGATGGATGCTCTGGGAGGGCTGGGGTCCTCCAGGGACCAGGCAACCTCACTTCTGCTCACATCAAGGGTTCCACCTCCAGGGCCCCTGCAGGACAAGGGGCTCACTGCCTATGGGGAGAGGACAGGTCCAAGGCCAGGACCTCACGGTGTCCTGGTTCTGCTGGGTGGCGGAGAAGTGTAGGAGGCAGGGCTAGCAAAGGGTAGGAGCACCCCAGAACCCCCACCCCAAATATACTCAGTCACTCTCGGGATCTGGCACTGAGAATTTATTCCAAATCCTAATCCAGCTGCTGCCAGGGTGGTGTGGCCAAGGTGTGGGGGACAGGAGGTCAGGTGGGGCTGTGCTGTCCCCGAAGGTAGAGACTGACATCCCTCGGTTGTGTATGATCCAGGCAGGTGCTGGCGTGGCAGGACCCTGAAGCAGAGGCAGCTCCCAGGGGAGGGACCTGCGTGGGGGTGCCTCTGCTGAAGCCCCCATACACCCCGCTGCCCCAGACACAGCGGGGGAGGGCGAGGCCGGCAGCAGAGTGCAGCAAAAGCAAAGCGTGAAGGCCAGGCCAGGCCTGAGGCGGCACAGAAGGTCCAGCTGGGCTGGGAACCAGAGGGGCGGAGGGGAGCAGCGTGCCTCAGGATGTAAGAGACAGGCCGGCCGGGGCCAAGGCCTAGACGGGCCAGGGAAAAGCCTGCCCTGGAGGTAGAGCCTGGCCAGAGCCCGGCTCTGCCCCTCCCTGCTGGGTGGCCTGGGCAAGTCTGTGAGGTGCAGGCCCCAGGAGTGCATCTCCGGAAAAGCAAGCTGTCCCAGGAAGAGCCTCTGTTTCCCCGGGGGGCATGGGAAGAAGCCCCCTCAGTTAGGTGTCTGTTTCACAGCCTGAGCCCCAATCCTCCAGCTACCATGGCTACCTGGTGTCCTGTCAGCCCTGCCAGTCCCTCCCCACAACCTGCCACTGAGCCTGGCACCCACTGCACAGCCCAATGGCTCTCAGTTGTCTGGCTCCAGTGTCCACTCTGATAGCCACTGCAGGAGTGAGGCTCGCTGTGCCTCAGTCTCAGGAGGCGGCCGACCTGGCTCGGGCAGCAGTGTGGAGGGGCTCTGGGGCCCAAGGCCACTGTCCATGGGGTCAGGGTCAGAGGCAGCCCGTAAGGCCTGGACGAGCTGGTCAAGTGGCTGCAGCAGGGTATGTGGGCTCCAGCATACATCCAGCGTGGGCAGGAAGGGGTCTGGTGTGCAGGCCTCCACGCGCTCGACCTGTGTAGGTATGCGCAAGTAGAAGGCATGCAGCATCATTCGGAAGGGCTGGTCCTCCTGGCCCTCAGCCTGCCCGTAAGTCAGGTCGCCCACGATGGGATGGCCCAGGGCACTGCAGTGCACACGCAGCTGGTGAGTCCTGCCTGCAGGGTGGGGTCAGGGGTCAGGGGTCAGGCTGGGTGGGGCTACTCCACGCCCACACCCCATCAGGCTCGCGTCACATCCGGCAAGGGTCCTTGCTGTGACTGCGGAAGCCCATGGTAACTGCTTGGGGCAGGACCTTCCTGTCCCCTGGTAGGGGTGAGACAATGAGGGTTGGGGCATGGGACAGAACTCGCTCTGGGACTGCTGTCAGCACAGAGCAGGGCAGTGCTGGGTTCTCCCAGCAGAGCTTAGCCAGCAGTCAGCAAGTCCTGCTACCACTCTGCTGGATGCTGGGTGACCCCACGTGGCCACACTGTCTGTGCCTTAGGCTCCTTTCCCTCTGACTGACTGGCCTCTGCCATGATGGACACACCTGTGAGTGGCTTCAGCAGCACCTTGGACACTGGGTTGCCAGCATACAGTCCATGTTCCAGGACCACCAGCTCTGTGAGACTCGGTTTTGGGTTCTCGCAACCTGGGTACAGAGAAGGGTGGTCTGGAACTGTTGACTTTGTTCAACTACCTGCCCAGGTTGGCCCTGTTCATGTAGGGTCCCTGATGGACATATTCTGTGACCCCTGCCTCTGACCACCCTACCGTGTGTGCCCTCGATGCACATGGTGTGGGTCCGGCCCTCAGTGCTGTTCTTGCCAATGGCATGGCTGATGGTCACCCGGCTCTCCTGGACGTGTCCTCGAACCTGCCAAGCAGGAGGCTTCACATGTAGCTCATTGGGCCAGCCCTCCACTGCTGGGAAGCCTGATCCAGGTGGCCATGTGTGGCTTTGGGGAAGCTCTGGTCCCAGGGGCCTGCTGAAGCGGGCTGTGAGTGCCAAGTATCCACACCCTGCCCTGGGGACCATTCAGGTCTTACCAATGCCAGGTAGGCCTTGGTGACGCGCCTCTCCTTGAAGCATCTGTAAGCGCTGCCTGCAGCTGCCTTGTTAAGGGCCACGCACAGTGCCCCACTGGTGGAGAAGTCCAGTTGATGGCAGAATCTGGGAAGGGGCAGAGGGGGAGAGGTGGCTGGACCCTGTCCTATCTCGGCCAGCAACTTCATGGCGGAGCTTTCCTCGGACAGATCAGAACACCTAGTGGTTGCGTACCTGAACCCGTAACAAGTGTCAGGGTCAGCCAGCTCTGGGAAGTGGTGCCGCAGCTGCTTCTGCAGGGTCAGGGTCTCCCGCCACGTCTTGCTATCAATGCGCAGGTCCCAGTGCTTGTTCACCACCAGGAAGTCGCTGCTCTGGTAGACTATGGACAGGTTCTCCACGCTGCCCGGCTCCATGGAGGGGGCTGCCTCGCAGGTGGGAGTGAGCCCTGGGAACGGGGGGTGCCGGACTCCGGGTCTGCAGCCACTCACCGTGCATCTCAGGCAGTGTGCAGACCCACCGTGCGCCTGCATTCGCAGGAGCCCTTGCTGCCCTGCACCGGGGCCACACTGGGGCGTCGGCTGGGAATGGGAGTCCGACCAAAGTCAGGGGAGTAAGCTTTGCCTCGGGCTGACTATAAGGGGGACCTCTCCGCCCCAGACCTGGGAGAAACAGCCTGGGTATCCAGCGCGCCCCACAAGCCTCCCACGGGGTTACGGCCCGCTCCCGGAATGGGCAGGAACACCGCGTCAAAGAGGCAGACCTCGGTTCGGAGGGCCCCTCCAGCCTCAGGACCGACAAGCAACCGGGCCACGCCGTCCGGGCCCCGATGACGCTTTGGGCCACGGCTCCAGCCCCGCGTCCCCGCGTCCCCGCGCCTGGTCACTGGGCCCCGGGGCCCCCGGAGTCGCGTCTCGGTCGACCAGCCGGCGCGAGCAGCTCCGCCTCCGGCCCGCCCACGGCCCGCCCGCCGCTGACAGACAACTGTTCTGGCCAATGGAGAGCGTCCGTGGTCCCGCGGCACCCACCGCTCTACGGCGATTCGGCCCTGCCCATTCTGCGCGCGCAGCCCACCTTCGCCCCGCCCACGGCCCGCCAGCCGCAGACGGGCGGCTGTGCAGGCCAATGGTGAGTGGTCTCCGTTCCGCAGCTCCTACTTCGGATTGGCGATTCGGCCTCTTCGGCTTTGTGAGCGGCCCCGCCCCTGCTCCTCTGACCAATGCGCCGCTGGACACCCCGGTCGCTGATTGGCGGCCCTGGCTCTCGGGGCGGGGCGGCGCGCTGCGGCCGCGGCGCGGGAGTTTCGGGGCGCGCGGCGGCGGGCTGCAGCCGTGCTGTGCGGCGTCGTCTCCATGGAGGACTACGAGGAGCTGCTGCCCGGCGTGGAGGATGGCTTCCACAGCCAGTTCGCCGCCGAGCTCGAGGTGCTGGCCGAGCTGGAAGGTGGGCTCGGGCACGCGGGTCGCGATCCCACCGGGGCGTCAGGGAGGGAGCGCGGAGGAGGTGGACGGCCTGGCGGGGCGGAGCTAGCGGCCTGGGCCGTAGGGCGCGCCGGCTCGAGGTCGGAGGTCCGTAGCTGCCCCGCGCGGCTGCCGCGACTCCTCTCTCAGCAGCGACGCCGTTCCCAGCGCCCTCCGAGCGCCGGCAGCTCACGTTCGAGGAGGCCATCGCTGGAGGGGACGTGGCCGTCCGTCCCTATCCGGCTGGATCTCCCGGGAGCGGCAAGCGCAGCACCAGGAAGCGGGAGGTGGATGCCGCCGCCGGGAGGGAAGAACCCCTGCCACCCAGTATGTCCTCGGGATGGGTCCTGGGTGCTCAGGGTGGGTGAGGCTGGGAAGGGCCTCTGCTCCCTTGGTGTGTCTCTGCAGCCCCCAAGGTCAAACGACCCAAGCTGGAGGCGGTCAAGAGACTGGACTTTAGGCTGGAGAGGGAGGAACCGCTGCCTCCTGACTCCCCGCCAAGGGACATCACCCCCCCACTGAGTCCTGAGGTCCCCCTTGAACTGTGGGGTGCCGGGTATGTGATTGGGGCACTCCTCACACCACATCTGTCCAGGTGGGTCCTGGAAGGCCCCCTTTGCCCGGATTAGGCCTTGTGGTAGGGTGGGCCAAGGCACTTCTTCTGGGGATGATAGGAGGCAGAGTCCCTGAGACTGTCCTGTTCCTCCCCAGGTCCCCAGACAAAGGTCCCAGGCAGGCCGTGCCAGGCACCCGCAATCCCGTTCTGAGGCGGCCCCCAGTCTTGGAGGATTTCATCAATGTGACATCCACCAGTGGCGACCGGGCCTTTCTGGTGCTGCATGCTGATCCCACAGGCACAGGGGTGCAGGTAGGGTCTGCATGGGGCTGTTTGTGGCCTTCTCCTAGGATGGGCATGTTGAGGCTGTCCAAGAAAGAGTCCTAGGCCTTATGTCCCCGTGGGGCTGTCAGCAGGCTTGGCAGGTGGCTGGCCGGTTTGCTGGAAGTGGGCATGGCTGGGGAGAATGGAGCTGCCTTCTGGTGCCCTGCTGCCATCCTGGCTGTTTGCATGCCCTCCACCCTGCACACTGCCTGGGGTGAGGTGGGGAGGGCCCCCTTTTCTTTTCTCTGCTCCTTATGTCTTCCCTCCCACATGGGTGGCTTCCTCCCTTGTTGTTCCTGATCAGTTAGGGTTTCATTGGCTTCCCTTGGCCAGTTTTAGGTGACCCCATGGCCTGGGAGGGGGTCCAGAGGTGACTGCTGCCTTTCTCCTACCCAGAGCCCTCTCTTGGATGTCCAGTGGCGAGGCCGTGGCCAGCTGGACCTGCTTGGTGTGTCCTTCAGCTCCCTGAAAGAGCAGGTGGACAATGAGGTGGGGTCCGCAGGGTTTGCTAGGGGTAGTGCTGGGGTCATTGGCTATTGGAGCTGTCCTGATCTGGACCTGTCTTTGCATAGCGGCACCAGCGATTGCTGGAGGAGGCCCAGCGACTCTCAGACACTCTGCACAGGTGACTTGGTGGGCCCTTCTGCCCTGGGACCCTTTCTGGTCTTGGAGTGACTCCTGCTGGGTATGCTGTTACTGTGGTTCCTGTGAGCAGTCAAGGCATGGACGCATTAGCTCAGGACACAATATTCTCCAGCCTTAGGCCCGAGGAAGAGGAGACCCCACCTATAGAGGGCCCAGAGGAGCAGCCCACTGGTGTACAAGGCACATCCCAGCACTGCCTCTGGGTGGATGAGTTTGCACCCAAGCAGTATACAGAGCTGCTCAGTGATGACGTAAGTGTCCTTCTTAGTTGTGACTAGCTTCCCACAGGGGCCTGGCACCCAGCTGCTCTTTGCATTGCCAGCCCACTGGGCTGCTGGAATGAAGTGGTTTGATCTGGTTTGCCAATTGAGTTGCAGATGGGGAAACAGTCAGCATGGAGCTAGGTTTGCTGCTGCTCACTGACCAGCTGTGAGCTGGATTCAGGGTCCAGGGCGTCTCCCCGCCCCCAAATCTGTTCCCTTTCCTGCACTCAGCACTTATGCTGGCTGGGCTCCTGAGGGAGGGCAGGGGGTTGTGGAGGCTGGGGCCAGGTCTGTGGGCATGGAGGCCCTGGTGTGAGCACCATTGTGTCATTCACTATTAAGTGACTGGGGCCAGGCCCCTCATCTTCTTGAGCCTCGGCGTCCCCATCAGTCATGGTGCTCAGGGCTGCGGATGGATGTGAGGGGCAGGCAGGGCTCCTTTTCTTAGGCCAACCCTCCCTTCCTGCAGTTCACCAACCGCTGCCTCCTTAAGTGGCTGAAACTCTGGGACGTGGTGGTGTTTGGCCATGAGAGGCCTGCCCGGAAGCCCAGGCCCAGTGTGGAGCCGGCCCGGATTGGCAAGGAGGCCACAGCCCCTGGCAAGTGGAAAAGCCATGCACAGGTGCTAGAGGAGATGCTGGAGGCTGAGCTGGATCCAAGCCATCGGCCCCGGCAGAAGGTGAGCCCCATCCAGCTGTGCTGCAGACCCCATGGAGCCTGGGGCTGTGCTGCAGAGCAGCTGTTGCTGCCTCCAGGGTCTGTGAGTTTAAGACTGCAGGTCTTTGGTTCCTCTAGAGGCTGTGGGTGTGATGAGCTCAAGTTGGCATGAAACACCAGTGTTGGGGGTTTGAACTTGACTTCGTTCTCTTGATGATCTGGGTAAAGTCAGTGCCCCTAAGAGGGTCCTGCACCTCACCAGCATGATCTGGGTGAATGGGAGGTTGTTTCCCACATAACTCGCTCTTGCAGGGTTTTCTTTCCTGTCCCGAAGGACTGTTGTGCTCTGAGCACAGGGACCGAAGTTCTCATGTGACATGGACTGGGTGGGTTGGGGTGACAGCTGGCAGGACCCAGCCTCATCCACCCGTGGGTTTGCAGCCTCTGGCTGGCAGCCCAGGCTCCGGGCTGTGGTTCACCATGCATCTTCGTCTATCTTGGCTGCAGGTGGCACTGCTGTGTGGGCCCCCGGGGCTGGGCAAGACCACGCTGGCACACGTGATTGCAAAACACGCTGGGTACTGCGTGGTGGAGATGAACGCCAGGTGGGTGGCGGGCAGCCCTCTGCGTTGGTCTCCTGTTCTGACGGGGAGCATGGGCTGCGGTCCTGAAGCCCAGCTGTGGTTGTGTGTCTCACGAAGAGGCAGGGGCCTGGGTACGGGGCCGGGGCCTTCCTCGGTGGCCTCAGCACAGGTGTGGCTCTGGTCTTGAGGCCCTCCTGCTGGGGACACTGGCCTGTGACCCTCCTGGTGTCGCTGCCGCAGTGACGACCGCAGCCCCGAGGCCTTCCGCGTTCGCGTCGAGGCAGCCACGCAGATGGAGTCGGTGCTGGGTGCCGGCGGCAAGCCCAACTGCCTGGTCATCGACGAGATTGACGGGGCCCCCGCGGTGAGCCTCCTTACTGCCTGGGCGAGCAGTGGGCTGGCACAGTGGCCTCAGCTCACTGCCCCTCGCACCTTTCTCAAGGCTGCCGTTGGTGTGCTGTTGAGCATCCTGAACCGCAAGGGTCCGCAGGAGGTGGAGCCAGCAGGCCCAGCTGTGCCCTCAGGTGGGGGCCGCCAGCGCCAGACAGCGGGGGCCCTGATGAGGCCCATCATCTGCATCTGCAACGACCAGTGAGTGGGGTAGCGGGAGGGTCCTGGTGGGAGAGACCCAGGCCTCTGGGGAGGACCCACTGGTCTGCTGCTGGCAGGGCCCTGCCCATGGCCTCCTGCCTGCAGGTTTGCACCGTCTCTGCGGCAGCTGAAGCAGCAAGCCTTCCTGCTCCACTTCCCACCCACTCTGCCCTCAAGACTGGTGCAGCGGCTCCAGGAGGTCAGCAGGGTGTGGCAGGCAGCCAGGCTGCACAGTCTCTGGGTGGGGGATGTGCCCCCCCCCCCCGGCCCCCTGTACTGTCTCCAGGACCAGCTTGACCCGCGGGGTGGATGGTCGAGTAGGGTGGGGGCCATTTCCAGGGACCTGCAGCCTCTGGTCTCTTTCAGGATGAAAGCTGCTATTTACCTCTCTCTAGGGAACAGGATCATGGCCACAGGTGGGCTCTGAGGGCAGGCTGTATTCTGAGAACCGTGGGCAGGGCGTGGGGTCTGACCCCCAGCACTCCGGACCCTCCCATAGGTCTCCCTGCGGCAGGGCATGCAGTCTGACCCGGGTGCACTGGCAGCCCTCTGTGAGAAGACAGACAATGACATCCGCGCCTGCATCAACACTTTGCAGGTGGGCAGGCGCCCAGATGGGGCAAGGTGTGGGGAGGATGCTGCCTCTCACCCACCACCTCTCTGTGTCCAGTTCCTGCATGGGCGGGGCCGGCGGGAGCTGAGTGTGCGGGATGTGCAGACCACCCATGTTGGCCTCAAGGACCAGCGTAAGGGACTATTTTCTGTGTGGCAAGAGGTCTTCCAGCTGCCCCGGGCCCAGAGGTAGGCAGTGTGTGGCAGGCCAGCCTCAGCTCAGTGGTCATGGTGCTCAGCACTGAGGTTGCTGGCCCTGCGTGTGTGGGCCAGTACCTCCTTCAGTGACAGAGACCCCGTGCCGGAAGGCCTTTGAGACTGACGTGACCTCCCTTCCTGCCCCTGTGTCTCCGTAGCCTGATGGTGTAGGGCCAGTGGCACGAAGCCACCTGGACACCTTAGAGGGAGGACGCCTCAGGGTGCAGCTGAGTTCTAGGCTGCAGCTCTGGGTTCACCCCTGTCTTTGCCACCTGCGCAGGACCATGAGGCCTCAGCTGGGCAGGGAGCAGTCATGGCTGCCCTGGCCAGAGTGTGGGGCCCAGTGGGGATGCTCACCTGGTCAGGGTCCTGAGCACAGAGGGGAGGCATGGGGGGAGCTCCTGGGTCTGTAGGACATGCTTTCCCTGGTCCCATGAGGACTGCCCACACCAAGGGGAAATCCGGAGCAGGGCTTCCCAGGTATGGAAGCTGAGGTCTTGGGCAGCCCTGGCAGCATGGCACAGATGTAGGCCAGCAGGGGCAACAGAAGGCCCCCCGGAGCCTGCCTGGGCTGTGCTGGACAGGGCCCTGGTGCCCCCCAGAAGCCTGCCTGGGCTGTGCTGGACAGGGCCGCGGTGCCCCCCAGGAGCCTGCCTGGGCTGTGCTGGACAGGGCTGCCGGGCTCTCAGGGTGCCGGTGCCTCTGACTCAGCTCAGCACTCGATGCCCTGTAGGCGACTTGTGGGCCCAGGCCCGACCCTGCCAGCCCACTCGCTCCTGCTCGGTGACGGGGACACAGGCTCCCTCACCCTGGCCTCCCAGCGGTTCTACCACCTCCTGCGCATCACCACCTCAGCAGGCGAGCATGAGAAGGTGGTCCAGGTACCTGCCCTCCACTGCAGACCTCTCTTGGGGGGCAGCACCTCAGGCTGTCCCGAGTGCAAGGCAGTGGACAGTGAGCTGCATGTGCTCTGGACAGTGAGCTGCATGTGCTCTGGACAGTGCTGTGTGAGGAGAAGGGGCGGCGGGAGCAAGGTGTGGGGCGGGCCTCAGTGTCCCCTCTGTGGGGTGGGCAGGAACCTGAGCTCTGGTGAGGGGCTGCTCTGGCTGCCTGGGAGCCTCTGAGGGTGAGTCCCTGGGGGCTGGGCAGGGCTGGATCCGGACAGCAGGAGGGGCAAGGTCTTGGCCTAAGCAGGTGGCAGAGACACCCCACCCCCAGGAAGCCCTGCCTAAGCTGCTTCCCAACCCTAAGCAGCTTTGGATTAGCAGGTGGGGATCGTCTGCCAGTTCAGAAAGTCATGGAGCAGAGGGGCAGCAGGGATGGGGCTCCCTGTGGGGCCAACTGGGCCGCTGTGCTCTGGGTCCTGGTGGGCGGTGCTTCCTTTTGGCGGCCTGGGGAGGGCCTGGGGCTGACCCTTTGGCTCTGGGCTCCACAAGCAAGCTCTGGGAGGAACCCCTTAGACCCGTGGCCTCCCTGTAGCTGGTCCCTGCACCTGAACTTTGCAAGGTGGGCGGGCGGTAGAAAGGGGTCCTGCCAGTGGTGCTTGTGGTGTGGGTGGACTGGGCCTGGGCTGCTGGACTCAGGCTACCCATTTCTTGTAGGGCCTGTTCGACAACTTCCTGCGGCTCCGGCTTAGAGACTCCAGCATGGGTGCTGTGTGCATAGCCCTCGACTGGCTGGCCTTTGATGACCTGCTGGAGCGGGCTGCCCACCACAGCCAGAGCTTCCAACTTCTGCGCTACCTGCCCTTCCTGCCTGCAGCCTTCCATGTTCTCTTTGCCTCTAGCCACGTGCCACGGATCACCTTCCCCAGCAGCCAGCAGGAGGTGTGTCTTGCACCTGCCCATGTCCAGGGTCTGACCCTGGGACATTCTGGGGACCCACCCCTGGCTCATCCTCTTCCCAGGCCCAGAACCGGATGAGCCAGATGAGGAACCTGATCCAGACACTGGTGGCAGGTATCGCACCAGCCACCCGCAGCCAGGCCACGCCCCAGGCCCTTGTCCTGGACACCCTCTGCCTGCTCCTGGACATCCTCGCACCCCGCCTGCGGCCCGTGAGTGCAGAGTGCTGAGGGGTGGGTGGGGCTCCTGGCTGGAGCAGCCTTGCCAGCTCAGTCTCCCCACCTGTCCCAGGTGAGCACACAGCTGTACAGTGCCCGTGAGAAGCAGCAGCTATCCAGTCTTGTGGGCACCATGCTGGCCTACAGCCTCACCTACCGCCAGGAGCGCATGCCGGACGGGCAGTATCTGTACAGGCTGGAGCCGTGAGTCCCCCAGCACACGGGGCTGGGGAGGCCTGGGGCTGCAGCTCGGGCACCAAAGCCCACCTGGTCTTGGTGAGGCTGGGGTCAGCTCCAGCTCAGCCTCTCCCTGTGCCTGAGGTGGGGACCCTGACCACCAAGGGTCAGCTCTGCCTTGGACTGAGTTCCTAGCCTCAGTGTCCCACAGGAGTGGTCCCCCCAAGCTGGGTGGCCTTGTGTGTGACTTGTGTGGCCTGTGGAGCAGCTTCCCAGGGCTCCATGGGAGCAGAGTGGTCGGAGGCACAGGCATGATGACGGTGGCCCTGCCTGTTTCCTGCTCCCCTTCAGCCTGCCAGGTTCCACCTTGTTCCCACTTAGAGTTCAGGAAGCAGGCTAAAGGCAGGTAGTGCCAGGCTGCCCTGAGGCTGGGGTGTGGCAACCCCAGGACCTTGTTCCACACCCGCTCTTGGGTCATGGCGTGTGGGGTTGGTGGACCAGAGGGATGACCGGCCCTGGCCTGCTGACTGGTGCCTTGGTGTCCTGCTTTGCCCACGTGAGCAGGAACATGGAGGAGGTCTGCCGCTTCCCTGATCTGCCTGCCCGCAAGCCCCTCACCTACCAGGCCAAGCAGCTCATTGCCCGGGAGATCGAGGTGGAGAAGATGCGGCGGGCAGAGGCTTTTGCCCGGGCTGGGCACAGCCCCCAGGTGAGCCTGTCTTGAGGCAGAGTGGGGCCTGGGTGGGCTGGGGCCTGGGAGTGGACTCTGCCCATGGTCTAGGCCTGCCCAGCCAGCCTTGTCACGCCATTCCCTACAGGTGGACCAGCATCCCCCAGGGCTGGAAGGTCTGCTGGGGTGCAGTGGGGGTGGAGGGGTGAAGCGGCCTGCCCCACGCAACCACGAGCAAAGGCTGGAGCACATCATGAAGAGGGCAGGCCTGGAGGAGCAGGTACCGTGAGCCCGGCAGGCAGGGTGCTGGGTGGGTAAGCAGCACTCTGCTGGTGAGTCCTAAGGACCCCTGTCAGTCTAGCCCCTGGTCCTCCTGGCAAGGCTGCAGTGGGTTGAGACAGGTCTTCCAGCCCTGGGCCCTTGCTCAGGTGCCCACGGCCCCGCCAGCTGCCCCACAGCCTGATAGCCCCTCTTCCCCACCAGCCTGAGAGGGACTTCTTTGGACGCGTGGTCAGGAGAGCTGCAGCCCCGAGCACAGGTGTGTGGGAACCCCGGGGGGGCGTGGGGGGTAGGAGTGGCCCAGGACCGACATGTGGTCCTCACAGGAGCGGAGGCCTCCAAGAAGGATGCAGCTGAGCGGCTCATGGGCACGGCGGTGGGCAGGAGTCAGGTCTGGTTCCGCTTCCACGAGGGAGTCTCCAACGCGGTACGGCGCAGCCTGTACATCAGGGACCTGCTGTAGCGCACGGCGACCTGGGATGCCGGCGCCTCGCCCCGCAGGGAACGCACAACAGAGACACTGGAGAAGTCTTTATAAAGCCGCGCTTACACATGCAGTCGGGCCTGGCTCACAGGATGGCACACTTGCCCTTCTCCACCCAGGGGTTGTTCTTCATCAGGTCGGGGTTCAGGAAGGGGTCTTTGGGGATCCCGTCCTCGATCCATTTGAGGAGCCTACAGATGGGGACAGTGTGAGTGCAGGCTCTCCTGTGGCAGCTGCCTGCCCCCAGGGTCCGGTCCTGGCTCACACAGATGGTCAGTGAAGCCAGGCAGCGATTGAGGGGCGCACAGGGCAGAGGGACTCACTCAGGGATGGTCTTGGAGGACATCTCCCTCTTGAAGGCCAGCTGGTACTTGAGGCTCTCGACCTCCTTCTTCATCTGGGGCACATCCCACTCCTCCATGGCGTCGGGGGCTTCGGAAGTGGCCAGCCTGGGGCTGGATGGCAGGGAGGGAACAACGGCTGTGGGCTGCCTACCTACCCACTGGCCTGAAATCCCCAGGACAAGGGGAGGGAGGGGCCCAGCCCTGCCTAGGCCGTCTTGTTCTTCCCCAGGTCCACAGAGGCAAGATCCATGCAGGGCCCTGAGATGTCCCAGGAGGCCCCACTAACGAGGCCCCGTGCCCCCCCCCCCCCCCCCCGGCCCGGTGGGGCTAATTAGCTGCTGAACACTTCCATCTTGGGCCCACACCCTCACCAGGCCTGGCGGGGTGGAGGACAGGCCACTGTCCTGCCCCCAGAGACAGTAGGACAGCTCTGGTGAGCCCAGACCAGCACTTCCACCCTTCTGTCAGGCCCTCAGACCATCTTGTGAGGAGTGGGATGAGGACCCCTAGAGTCTGGACGCGACCTGACCTCCTATGCTGTGGGCCTGCTTTGCATGGGCAGAGCCCACTCTGGGCAAGCTGATCCTGGGGCTGGGCGGATTTGGCTGGGATTTGCATTTCAGTGGGTGTGTGCTGAGGGTCTGGGGAAACAGGCCTCAGCCCACGGGCAGTGGGCCTTCAGCTGTGGGCAGCTCCACAGGCCAGTGTCTCCACAGCAGCCCTCGAGTCACTGACTGTCAGCTTGTGAGCCCGCCAGGAGGGGCTGCAGGCTGGGAGTGCTGGGGAGACCTGGCAGTTGTGGGCCGTGAGGGTGGGTAGCCTTTTGCCGGTCCTGTCCCCAGCCCCCTCCAGGGCACCAGTGAGCCCCTCCAGTTCCCCAACCACCAGCCCTGGCGTCTGCCACTTTGGAAGGTGGACTGGCCGCGCTGGGAGCGCCTGTTTCAGGCCAAGGCAGCTGTTCAGGGCAGAACCTCGGTCCCAGGCGCTGCAGCTAAGCCGGCCAGGGGAAGGGCCCAGGGCCCGGCGGTGGTCCAGGCCACAGGCGCGAGGGGCCAGGGTAGCAGGGGTCGCGGGAGGGTCCTTCAGCAGTGGAAATGAGCCAAGAATAGGCCGGGGAAGCAGGTCCCCTCCTAGAGAACCAAGTTCCAGCGGCCCCCCTGGCGCGGGGTTCTCCCGCGGCCCGGCACGCGGACAGCCACGTGGGCGCGCTCGCGCTGCCGCGCGTGGGACCCTCTGGGACCGGGGGTCCACCGCCCTGCCCACGCCCGCGCCGCATCCGCCCTACCTGCCGCCGCTGCCGGAGCCCGGCCGCCGCCCGCACACCCCGCGACGCCCCCGGTCGCGGCGCACGGCGGCGCACGCGGGTACTGCGGGCGGCGCGCACGGCGCAGGACAGATGCGGCGGCTCCGGGGCGCGGCGCTGTGGTCACTTCACCAGCTGGCCCGCCGGGTAGCTGTCCTGGCCCCAGGAGTTAGGGTCGGCCCAGGGGGGCCGACCTCAGCGAGTCCGCAAGTCCCGGGGCCTCGGTTTCCCTCTGTGCAAGAGACCTGTTCCTTGGACTTACTTTGTAAGGTGACAGCGAGGGTCAAATGATGACAAGGGCCAAGTTATGGCGAGGCGGCAGCGAGGACCGAGTGATGTTCGTGCTGAGTGAGGCTGAGCTGCGAGGCCGGGCGAGAGCTGGCTGGCGCCCCGCCTTCTTCTGCCACCTGGGCCCTGGCACCGCCTCCTCAGGGCCAGGCTGACCCTAGGAGCTCGGCCTTCCCCAGTGGGCGGGGCATGCGGTCTGAGGCACGTGGGACTGACCCAGCCCCGGGTCGGCTCTGGAGCTGGGCTGAGAGGTCTTTACCCGGCTGGGTGGTCTCCTGGATGCCTCGTCCTAGTACTGGGACTTTTGATTGGCTAACTGCCCCAGCCCAACAGAACTCTCCAGTACTCCCAGCTGGGAGGGGATGGGCAGGACTCACCGGGTGCAGGTGGCCCTCAGGAGTGTCTACTGATGGAGGGATGGTGTGGCCTGGAGGCCCAGGGACCTGGTCTCTGCAGAATTGCTTCCTGCTCTGGCTTCTGCTCCCCTTTCCAAGGCAGTGGCCCCCATTACCAAGGGCTAGGGGACGCAGCCACTCTTCAGTCTGCTTGAGCTGAGAATGGCCAGGGGTCCCTGCACCATGCTCACCCTGGGTACTGTGGACCTACTGCTGTGGGTGGTGAACAGTCCAGGTGCTTAGCTGCGACCGGGAGGCCTTTGGGGGTTCCGGGGAGGGGAATTTCTTCATTGGCCACAGTCCTTGGGGGCTCCTTGCCTGTTGGCCCCCCTCCCTTGCCCTTCCAAAGGCCCTGTGATGGAGCTGAGCTACATACAGGCCCTGCCCTCCACCTCCCACAGGGCCAAGGCCACCCCCATTTCCTTGGGCTCCTTTCCTGACATCCTGCTTGCCCAGGTGCACCCTGGGAGTCCTTGGGTGACGCACAGAACAGGCTGTGTCCTGGGCAGGGGCCCCCAGGCAGCAACAGCAACCCCCGAGGGGTCAGGACTAGGCTCCCCAAACTCCCTCTAGAGACCAGGCCTGAAGGGAGGCCTGGATCTGGCACTTGGCAGGTGCTCCTCGACTCCCTGGGCTGGGGACTTGTGGACAGCATCAGGGACAGTGACCTCACAGGGAAAGTCCTGGGGCCCTACAGCCCAATCTGCCCAGGAGAGTGCAGAACCCTGCAGGGTGACTGGTGGGCAGGAGTGCCCGGTCCCCTTGGGCTCCCTGAGTCAGTGGGCAGCCTTCCGTCCTGTGCTTTGTGAATCAGGGCCACTGCACCTCCCATCCCTGACCTGGGCCTACCCCAGCTGTGCCAGACACAGCTGCATCTGGAACTGGGGCGTGCTAGGGAGCAGGGATTATTTTTACTATGGGTTTAGGGGGCAGGGAGCTTAATGCCAAGGGCGCCAGGCCTCTCAAGGCAGATGGCTGTCCTCCTGGCAGGGTGGGGGATGTGTGTGTCCCCAAGGCCCTGGAGCCAGTGCTTGCCCCTTCCCTGCCAGGGCCCCTTATGTGCAGTGACTGGGAGTGTGTCCCACAAGAGGTTGTGGGAGGGTCTCCACTGTAGGCTGCTTGGGGCTGTCTTTGTGGCTGGGCACCAGAGAGCAGATGGTCCTGGGGGGAAGGGGAGCCACCTCAGGCTCCAGGACAAGGCAGGATGAACGGGAACTTCGGGAGCACAGAGGATGCCCCCGCTCACTGGACACAGCAGTGTTTCCATCCTGGGCTCAGGGTGGCAGGCTCTGGCTCTGGCAGGTCTTGGGTTTGTCACCTAGCCAGGCACTAAGCCATCTGGATTCTGCTCTTATGCAATTGACTGGACTCACAAACCAACTGAGGGGGGGTCCTGAAGTGGACATAGCCCCAGGCTGTCAGGTCCAGGCCTCCTGAGTGCCCCACTGCCTAGGTCCCCAAGAGGAGTTGACCGATGGCAGCATTTTGGGTGATGGGCTGGAACTGTCCTGCCACCGCAGGGGGCAGTGGGGAGGGAGGAAGGCCTCCCTGTCTGCCCCTGGGTCCCACCTCTCGCCCCACTGCTGTGGTCCAGCCTCTGGAGAGCCTAGTCCACCCACTGTCAAATGGGCCCTTGGGATTCCGAGCCAGTTCTTGTGCTCGTCCAGACAGCAGCATGGCCTTTGCTGCCCCCATGGGCAGCGCCTCAAGGTGCCACCTGCTCTTGTGGACCTGAGAGACCCCGTCCGGCTGACAGCACCCCAAAACCCCTTTGCACCTTCTTGCTCAGGCTGGCCTGGAAGCCCTCCCTACACCTGCAGGCCCAGACCGTGAGATTGGAGCCAGCCTGAGGGCCCTGGCAGGTGTGGGGACTGCGCCCTGGGCTCCAGGCCACACTGTGACCTGTTTCAGCAGTTCTTGGAGGGAGGGAGGACTTTGGGGAAGCAGAGCCAGCGTTCCTCCTGCTGACCAACCTCCGCCTCGCTGATACTGTGCATCCATCCCAGGGGCTCTTCAGGAAACTGGGCCACTAACTGGGCCGCTGACAAGCACACAGGCTCCTTCTGCTGGCCTAGAAGTGGCCACCCTGGGCTCCAGAGCTCTTACTGGGTCAGGTGGACATGTGATGGCCTGGCCTGGGGGGAGGGTGCCAAGACCCTGTGCATGCCCCCTGGGCCTGCAGGAGACACAGCTGGGATGCCCGTGCACTGACTAGGGCTTGGGCCAGAGTTGGTGTGAGGTGCCTGACCCCTCCAACAGGGCAGGGGAGTGCCAGCCCCAGAGCAGGGACCCTGGACACAGCCCTCGTGGCCTCTGGGGGTGGGCTGTGCTGGTCCTGTTGTCAGGGGTGCCCCTGGGAGGCGCATGGACAGGTTTTGCAGGACGGGCCGTGTTTGGACCCCGGCCAGTCTGCTCCCCAGTCTGCCTCCCCACCTCTGTGTGGGGAGGTAGATAGCCTGATTCCAGCCTTGGCACTCCAGGAGGAATGCCAGTTCTCCAGGAGGGGAAGGGTTCTCAGCCACACCCACTTGCCTGTGCCCATTGTCTTTTTCAAGGGCTGGGAAGCTGTGGCCCCCCACAGGGGAGTCAGCGGTCTGTGAAGGGGTTTCCTGGAGGCCCAGCCTGAGCCAGGACCCACAGCCTTGGGGCCATGCTGACTTCATTCTCACCCCTACCACCTGGGATATGTCAAAGGAAACTTATTTTACCAAGTTAAACAGCTCAGAAAACTTAGGTGGCTTTCCTATCTTAGAAAGTTTGAAAAATGCTTTTCAAAAGGAATTTAGACTTAAGTGCAAGGCCTACAACAGTTCATTCCAAGGAAGTCGCAGGTACACAGCTCTCATCCATGACCCTCTGAGCAGTGGACGGTCCTACGTGACAGTAGCCTGCTGCTGCAGCCTCAGAAGCACTACCTGTAACTTGGTGGTTGTGAATCACCTTCACTGGAGGAGCCTGGTGCAGAGCGGGGGCCTGAAAGCCAGGTGTCCATGCTTCCCAGGCCTGCAAAGCCGCTGTCCCACCCCAAGTGGCAGGAAGCATGCAAACTCTAAGGAAAAACCTGCACCACATGCACCGGAGACAGTAGCTCCTGCCCCAGAAGTGGGTCAGTGTCACCAAAAGCTGTGGCTGCACCTCCCAAATACTTGCCCTCTCCAGCTGCTTGGCTGGTCCCCAGGCTGTGGCACCTCCAAGTCTTAGAGGGAAGGTCAGGTGTGTGGCCAGAGCCCAGGTGAAGCCAACAGCCCCAACTGACAAGCCTGGTTCCCCAGACACAGCAAGCAGCAGCAAGCAGCTGAGCCAGTGGCCTGCTGCTGGTGGAGGCTGACCACCCTGCACAACCCAGACACCAGCTGTGGGCAACCTTCCTCATGCTCCTGGAGGCCTCGGGGCAGCTTCAGGCCCACACTTTGCAGCAGCTCCTAAGGATGTGCTCTGGATTTAGCAGAGGCCCCACACAGATGGACACTCGCCCTGAGATACTAAGATCAAGAATTTGCCCAGGGACACCTGGGGAAAATCAGTGTCTTGTCCTCCACCCAGTCCCCTTCATTAAACAGGACTTTTAGACTGATCCACCTGTCTCCAGAGCCTCATCTGCATCAGCTAAGGGGCACGTTGCTGCCCAGGTTGGAACCCAGAGCAGCCACTACTGCCTGCCACTCCTGGGTCTGTGGGGCTGCCTGGGGCCAGGGCACCCAGGGCCCCAGGAGGGCCAGTATCCTTGGCCCAGCGTCCTGTCCACCCCAACCTGGTGGAGCATCAGGCCTGTGAGTGGGTCTGCCCGGGGCCAGGCCAGGGTGCCACATTAACTCAGGAAACAGTCCCGGGCAGGTGTACATCCTGGCAGTGCGCCCAGGCTCTGGGCTCAGGCCAGGACCCCTCCACCCGTTGTGTACAGGACATTTCAGCATTCAGGCAGCTCCTCCACCTGGGTCCCTTCCAGTCAGGTCAGCACCGCTTGCAGCCAAACCAGGGGTGGGTTGCAACACCCACTGTACCCTGACTAAAAAGGGGCCAGACATACACAGTGGGGTGAACGTGTGCTGTCTACGCAGGCTGGGTGTGGCCCTGGGCATCTGAGTTTAAGTTCCGCAGGCACTAGTATCCTGGGGGGTGGGAATCTGCTTGCAGTCCCCTCAACTAGACCTGTAGTGGACCACTGAGGGTAACATGCAGCAGGCATGCAGAGGTGTCCCCAGAGCCTGGACAGTGTGGTGTGCTGGGTGGAGGGACTGTGGGGACGGCTGCCAGTCCGTCTGGGACCAGGAGTGCCCTGCCCCTGAGCCTCTTAGCAGGCCTGGGGCCAGTGGCGAGACTCGCTTCCCATGTCCCACCTTCCGAGTGACCTCATTGCCTCACACAGCACAGGGGCCCATCTGAAGAACAGCACTTCCAGAAACAGCCCCAGCGCCCACAGCCTTCCTAGAAGAGCAGCAGGGAAAGAGCCCTGCCCCAGATGTCACCGCTCTGCACCTTCTCTGACCCCGGGGCCTAGGCAAGGGTGGAGGACACCAGGGGTGGGCAGAGGGTGGGGGACTGGGACCCCAGGAAGGCGAAGCACCTATCTGGTGCCCTGCAGGGAAGGCAGACGGGGATGGACAACCCTGCTTTCCTGCCAGTGGGGATGTGGAAGTGCCTGCAGGCTCAGCCTGGTCAGGAGGCTTTGTCCAGGACTGCGATGAGCAGGGAGCCACAGCACTCCGCCTGAGCAGAAATCCACAGCGGGACCCCTTCTATCTGTGCAGGTTTTGGGGGCCTTGCCAATAGGCTCTCAGTGCCCGTGCAATCTGTCAGTCTGTGCCTGTCCAGCTGCAGAGCCCCTAAATCTGACAAGTGGATGGTCGGCACAGGAAAGGAGCCCCAGGGCCTCCTGTGCAAAGCAGTGACCATAACCAGCCCCTGCACCTGGCCTGCTGGCCCTGCCCACAGCCTGCCCAGGTGATCCCAGGCTGGGTGGACTGGGGTGTGGCCTGCTGAGCCTTGCAGCTGTCTGCTCCGGAGGCCCTCTTTGTACTGCCGTCCCCTGCCATCTGTCCTGGGCCCCTGGTGAAGCATCTGTCCTCACTTTGGAGTAGTGACTGCTCCTGTGCTTGTGGGTACAGGTACCCACACCAACACTGGCCAAGCCATTGCCCTAAACTCCAGGCCTTCTCACAGAGTCTGGACTCCAGGAGTAGGAAGGGTAGGTGGAGAAAGGCTCCAGAGTCCCCCCGGCCCTCCCAGGTACTTAAAGAAGGGCTGGTTATGACCGACTGCTGCAGAGCACCAAGCATCCCTCTGGCCACTGCATGGACCCCAGGAGGTGGAGCGGAGTGTTGTTGCAGCCTGCCAAACAGCTCCAGGGCCAAGGAGCTTAGGCAGGAAGCTCCAGGGCATAGATGTTGCCCAAGACCATTGCTGCCCAGGACTGCCAGGCAGCAGGGCAGACGAAGCTGCAAGAGCTTCACTTTGGTGGGAAACTGATCCTACTCCTTGTGATCTCCAGCGCAACCCTGCCACTGACAGCAGAAGTTCCCAGAGGAATCTCCCACTCGTTCCTTGGTCTTTCAGCACAAGGCTCAAGCCAAAAGGTGGACAGATGCCACAGGATCTTGAGGGTTAGTCTTTCTTTCATTTTGCTTGTGTGGCTGTGATCAAGTGTCCCAGCAGACCAGCATGAAGCTCATCACCCACGTCCAGGGCCAGAGACAAGGCACTTGTATAGAAGCCATTTGGATTTTTTCATGGCTTGGGTTTAGTATCCACATGCATGCTGTGGGTGAAGAAAGTCCCATCCTGCAACCCCATGTTCTCTTACCAGGTGACCCACTGAGGAATCCTCATTTGGCGACAGATGACTCTCCAAACATGAAGGGGCTCATTACATATACCAGAAGTCAAAGGGGTGCCCAGAAGAACCTGCTGGGCATCAGCATCCTCTCCAGGGGCCATGTAACCCCGAGCAAGGATGAAGGGACAGAGGGGGCACTTCCTCACTGCCCCCTCTTCCAGGGTCCTGGGTGCAGATGTATAGTGAAAGGGGAGGCTGACCCAGCCTCCTCCTCCTCATCCTGGGTGGGCACAGCCGCCTGAGAGGGCTCTGCTCATCAGCACCCACTCTGCTTGGCCTGTCTCCCAGGGTCTTTCCAGGTCATCCTAGGTCCCTGCCTCACTTTCCCTGGACTACATACTCCAGGCTGGGCCCTCATAACCTCAGCCAGTAGCCCAGGTCCCGCTCAGCCCACCTCTGTGCCCTGGACCAGCTGGTACCAGAAACAGTAAGAACACACTCAAGAGACTGAGCTCTGAAACTGCAGTGAACAGGGGCTCAGCTGGCCAATGGAGTGCAGCCTGGGAGGTGTGGGCTGGGTGACCACTCTCCAAAGGAGGCGGTCCATGCTGACCCACCGCCTGCTGTAGGCTTTAGAGCCCTGAGTGGCGGCTGCCAGACCTGTGCCACAGTACCTGGGACCTCAGGAAGCAGGGAAGTGCAGGCTGTGGTGCATGAGATCAGCATGGGGTGCCCTAAGGTCTCATGCAGGCGCCCAAGTCTGCAGCGGGGGAGGTCAGCACAGGTGCCTGAGGGGCCCAGGGCACTTGGTGGTTCCCGCGCCCTGGCGGGCCTCACAAGACGCCTACTCGAACCCCGAAGGCGCGGAGCTCAGGGGTTAGGCTGGCGCCCCGACGCACCGAGGTCGGGCTGAGCGCCGCCCCGGGAGGGCCGGGCCCTTCTCGCGAACGTCCCCGATTCAGGCCGGAAGGCAAACCCCCTCCCCACCTCCAGCGAGGGCCATCCATTGCCAGCCTCGTTACTTCCGCTGCGGGAGATAACTTCCGGTCGTAACAGGAAGGGGTGTGGCTTGACAGCCATTTTGGAGCCGGGCAGCGGCGCTGTTGTGGGCAGGGCAGCCATGTTGGAATCGGGTATGGGCAGCGAAACGAGTGGTCTTCGACTTAGGAGCGCTGTGGCGGGGTTCGTTGCTCTGTTGTTCTCGCAACCTCGAGAGTGCGAAGTGCCGGGAAGACCGGAAACGGTGCAGGCCCATGGGGGCGGCCTGAAGGATGCCCGGGGCCCGGTCCATGTCGGCGTGCCTGCGCAGGTGGTGGTGCTGGGCCAGTTGAACACCGGGAAGCCTGCCACCGACCTGTCTGCTTTGGGTCATTCCCACTTCCCGCAGCCTGTCTGTCTGTAAGACCAATCTCTACTTAGCTCGTTGAAACGCGCGTCCCGTTTTTTTTTGAAGAAGGTGTTGCCGATTCTAGAATTGAGAGTTTTGAAATCAGTGTGTTGTGACTTTGTCTTTGTCATTTCACTTAGGAATGTCCCAGTGCAAACATCTCAGACCAAGAGGGTGCTTGGAAGAGCTGGTTCACATTTTCGGGTCAAGTAGAGACAGTCGTCAAAAACCTCCACTTGGGATCACTACCCCTTCCTGGCCCAGGGCAAGTGCAGGAAAAAATGACCAAATATATCCAGCAGCCATGCATAGGAGAGCCTGAAGAACAAGTGGAGGGGGGTTTATAGTGCTCACAGAGAAACAAAATGAAGGGACTTTGAAATAGGTACGTTTAACATTGCCAAGGAGAATACCAAGGAAGCACATCCATGAAACAAGAACAGGCATGAAGCTGGGCCTGGTGGCGCATGCCTGTAGTCCCAGCGGCTGGGGAGGCTGAGACAGGAGGATCGGGAGTTCCACGCCAGCCTCTGCAATAACGAGGCACTAAGCAACTCAGCAAGACCCTGTCTCTAAGTAAAATACAAAATAGGGCTGGGGATGTGGCTCAGTGGTCATGTGCCTCTGAGTTCAATCTGTGGTGTTCGTACCCCCCCACCCCCCCCTCAAAAAAAATGTAGGTATATTGCAAAAGCAACAGAGATACAGTCTTCTCCAAAGACATGGGGCACCAGAGCTTGGAATCCAGTGGGGGAGTTTTGGCCTGTTCTTTTTGTGGTCTCTGGAATTTCCTCCTCTCCCTATCTCCTGCCCAGTCCTGCTCTCCCTGCTGTTATTGATTGGTGCCCCCTCTGTCCATGCGTCTCTTTTAGTTTTTTTCTTAGGAGCATAAGTATAGAGGTGTCTGTCTGACTGGATGCCCGCATGTGTCTGCGTGCTTTTGTCCAGCAGGAAGTCAACCTCACTGGAAGACCTTCTCCGTGCTCCTTTGGGCCTGCCCCAGCCCCCTCTTGCTGCCTTTCTTTCTTTTTTAAATTTATTTTTATTGTAAACAAATGGGATACATGTTGTTTCTGTTTGTACATGGAGTAACAGCATACCATTTGTGTAATCATACATTTACATAGGGTAACGGTGTTTGATTCATTCTGTTATTTTTTCCTCCCCCCCACACCTCCCACCCCTCTTTTCCCTCTATAGTCCCTCCTTCCTCCCTTCTTGCCCCCCTCCCACCCCCCCATTATGTGTCATCATCGGCTTATCAGTGAGATCATTCTTCCTTTAGTTTTTTGAGATTGGCTTATCTCACTTAGCATGATATTCTCCAATTTCATCCATTTGCCTGCAAATGCCATAATTTTAGTATTCTTTATAGCTGAGTAATATTCCATTGTATATGTATACCACAGCTTCTTTATCCATTCATCAATTGAAGGGCATCTAGGTTGGTTCCACAGTCTGGCTACTGTGAATTGAGCAGCTATGAACATTGATGTGGCTGTATCTCTGTAGTGTGCTGATTTTAAGTCCTTTGGGTATAGGCCAAGGAGTGGGATAGCTGGGTCAAATGGTGGGTCCTTTCCAAGTTTTCTAAGGAATCTCCACACTGCTTTCCAGAGTGGCTGCACTAATTTGCAGTCCCACCAGCAATGTATGAGTGTACTGGAGACAGCTCAGGGAGAGCACCCCTGGGCTTAATCCCCAGTGCCCACTCCCCTCAAAGCCCTGAGGAGACCAGAGTAGGACCAGTAGGATCAAACCCATTCCAGGTCCCCTTTGGATCCATCACGGATGCACAGCAACTCCTGAGGAGGCACAGGCCAGAAATGTCCCAAAGCTGAGACATGAAGGCATCATGCTCCACCACCGAGATAGCAGCCCTCAGGGGCAGCTCTACCCCCTGGGGTCACAGGACTGCCTGGGGACACTGTGGTCACTGCCGGGGCTGCTTTGGCATCTGGTTGGTGGAGGCAGAGCAGGAGGCCCCACTCTGGCAGATGAGCAGCTCCAGGGCCAGCAGGGCTCATGAGCTGCCTGAGCAGCAGTGGGTGGGCCCTGGTCTGTTGTCTCCTATGGCCAGGACCTGTGCCTGCTGCCCTCATGTCGCCACTAGGTGGAGCTACAGGCCATGGAATTTCAGTACTGCAGGTTCAGTGCCCACGCCTGGCCCGAGGACCCTGGTCTCGGGCCCTTTCACACTCCTAAGTTTTTGTGCTCCTGTGTATGTGGGTGATCTCTGCGGAATCCAGTCGATCAGGCACGGAATGGGAGGTTTTAAAAATAGCCACAGGACTGGGGAGATAGCTCAGTTGGTAGAGCGCTTGCCTTGAAGGCCCTGGGTTTGATCCCCAGCACTGGGAAAAAAAAAAAAAAAAAAAAAGTGTTACTATAAAATATAAAAATGGCAACAGTAAATCCACAGCATGTAAACCGTTTGGTCCGCCGGCGACAGCTCCCTGTGCCGGCTGGGCAGGGAAGGAGGTGGGCCATCTCTGCAGACCTCCTCATGGGCGGCTGCTGGGTTCTAGCATTTGCTTCTGCCTCCACAGAACATCGGCTGTGCCTCTGGAACAGTCCACAACACTCTCGGGAATGAGAAGCCCTGGGGGGGTCTCTGGACCCAGCCTGGGAGCTGCGGCCCTGTGCAGCGTGCCCATTTGGAGCCATGGAAGTGATTTGCTGTGCTTGAAGATGGGGTCCAGCATGAACTGCTTCCCGTGGTTTTGGGGGGTCTGCTGTATGATCCCAGTCCCTCTGGGAGCAAGACCCCCGCTTTCATCTTGCTGAGGCCCAGGCTGTGGTCCCAGACAGCACCCTCTCCAGAGACCCCCAGAGGCAACCGCGGGCAAGCGGGCCCATCTGCAGGGCTGACCACAGGCCCCTCCAGGCCAGCCCTCCGCCCCGGGTCAGGGAACAGTCATGGAAGGACCCTGCCACTAAATCAGTCGATGGCCAGGAGGCAGCTCAGTGGTGAAGCCTGAGCTTGGCCCAGGAAGCCTGGGTTGGACCTCAGCCCCACGTGCATGCAGGCACACACTACACGCAGGCACACACTACACACAGGCACACGCTACACGCAGGCACACGCTACACGCAGGCACACACGACTCACATGCTGCCTGTGAGCAATGCGCACACACACGGCACCCCACGCACATGCACAGGCGCGGCTGCTGGCTCGAGGCTGGCGGGGTGGTAGAGTTCCTGCACGGCCCGCTGCGCCCTGCTCTGCTGGCTGTGTGACTGTTCTGTGGTGTCTGAGTCTGTGCCGCCCCAGCTTCCCTCATGGCGGGCCCAGTGTCCTTCCTCCACCCAGGACGCTCCTCCCAGCCTGGCTTGGGCTGTGGCCTTGTGCACTGTCCCTGATGCAGTGATGGTTTTGAGGCCCGCTGGCCAGGGCTTCCCAGAAGGTCCGGGCTCGAGGGGCCCATCCCCTGTGGGTGCCCCCCACCACCTGAGGGGACTGGGGAGTTGGAGGGGAGGGTCCACAGAGAGAGCAGGGCGCTGGGAGGGACGGGAAGGCTACCACCAGGCTGCAGTGGCCCTTTGCTCTGGGCCTGCAACTCTGCCCAGCCTGGAACCGGCATCCCCGGGTCAGGCACTCAGTGCTGTGCCCAGGAAGGTGGCCCTCAGCCTTGCCTGCACAGGCCAGAGGACACCTGCCCTTGGCCCTTGGCAGTGTTGGGTGTGGCCAGTGGCCATCAGGCCCATGTCAGGCTGCGGCTGGCGCCTGCCGTCTAGCTCTCCCCTTTCTGAATTGGGGTTTCACGGAGGTCCTCGTAGGTCTGCGTGGCACAGAGGAAGAAGCCACGAGACCCCATGCCCCTCCCGAGCCCCGGGCCCCACAGGACTCCAGACAGGAGCACTGGGTCCCCTCCTGGAACCACCTGTGTGTGTGCTGCTGGTGTGCTGGTGGACTTCGTCGTGTGCTGGCCTCACAGTGACCACCATCAAGGTCTGGCTTGTTGGCTCCCTTGCAAAACGAGGGCAATGGCCCAGTGCTCCCCAGGGACTCTGGGGGCCAAAGCAGAGGATATAGGTCCCTGGCCACCCTGGGAGACTGGAGACTTGGTTAAAAAAAGGCTTGGGGTGAAGCTCAGTGGTAAAGGACCCAGTGCGAGGGGACATCAGAGACACTGAAGGACAGGGCCCGGATGAGTCCCCACACGTGTGAGCCCCGCAGCCGGGCTGGTGGGCTGCCCTGGTGGAGCCTGGTGTGCCCAACGGGTGGTGCTCCCGTCTCCCACTCCCAACTCACCTGTCTCAGCTGCTGTCCACCTGCGTCCCCACTTCTTGGGGCCGTTTCAGCCATTTGTTCTTCTAGGAAATCGCTGACCTTGACTTCCAGACCCTTTCTGTGGAATCGCCCCTCCTTTTTCGTGGTTCCTTCGATTTCATCTTCTCTTGTCTCAAAGCTAATTGTGTATTTTTTCTCTCTGGCTCATTAGTTGCTATTTTGTTTCTTGACCTTATTTTATTTTTGAAGCATTGGAAATTTGGATTATTTATTCTTTCATTTTTTATCTTACTTATGTTTTGCAGTACCAGCAATTGAACCCAGGGTGCTTTACCCCTGAGCTACATCCTGCCATCTTTCTTTCTCTTCAGGTCTTGAGACAGGCCCCCTAAGTTGCCCAGGCTGGCCTTGAACTTGTCGCCCTCCTGCCTCAGTCTCTCGGTCACTGGGATCAAGGTGTGGCCGCTGCCCAACTTGCCCCTTTTTATACTTGCTCTTGTTTTGAGCCTTCAAGTGCATGATGGCAGTGGCTTTGGAAGCTGCGACTGGGCCCCACTGGCCTGGCCTCCCTGAGTTGTTTCCCACCTTGGCCAAGTGTTCGCGGCCTCTGAGGGGCCTCCGTCCTTGTGCCTGGGCTGTGTCTCCTCCACCACCTCAAGAAGGCTCGTGGCTGCAGCTGGTGGAGGTCCAGCCTCGAGCGGGTCCCTCTGGGTTTCCTCGTGCGCCATCCGGGTCCCAGGCTGCGCGGGTGTGCCTGGTGGGCCTGCGTCCTCTCAGGGCTGTTCAGGCTGAGGGCCAGGGTGCAAGGTGCCTGTGCTGCCTGGGCCACGAAGGCCGTCTTGTGGCCGCACAAGCTGTGACCCAGCTGTGGCCACACCCTCAGCCTTCGGATGGGGTGCAGAGGACGTGGCGCTGGCCAGTCTCCTGCCTGGTATAGGGTCGGGTGTCCTGCAGCCCTCCTGAATGGGCCTCACTGGGCAGCAGAGCCTGTCTTTACGAGGGCTCCCTGGTTTCTCGGCCAGGCGCTGTCCTGGGTTCAGGTGTCTCCCTGGCCTCTGTAGAGTCCTCGACCCCTGCATGTCCCCCCCAATCTGGGGCACCCGCTGGCCAGCCTGCCTGTCCCTGTGGGCTGCTCTTCAGGTGCTGTGGGTACCAGCACCAGCATTCAGCCACCTTCCCCAGAATCGACTTTGGCCTTTCTGAAGGACTCTGCCCTGTTGGCAGAAGTTCCTGGGCACCTGCTCTAGACTCAGTGGCGCTTTTACCCACTTGGCCCCTCAGGGCTCCGCTGAGGCTTGGACTGAACAGAAGGTGACCGGAGGGGGCAATGCCTGGGGGAGGTAGGGAGGCGGGAGCCCTGGGCCTTCCGGGGAGTGCAGTGGACAGCCTCTCCTCCCCGAGAAGTGCCCGTGGCCACACTCTGCCCACAGATCCTGGGGCCCAGGGCCGGGAGGGAACCTGCTAGTCACAGTGGTGCACTGGGCATCCTGGTCCTGGGCAGGAGGGGGCAGCGGACACCAGCGAGATGCTCCTGGGAGCCTCAAGCAGTGGCTTCCTCCAGAGCAGGCCCAGGGCCCTGGGCCTATAGGACACAGCCTGAGCTGTGTGCCCTGTGCTCGTCCTGCCTGCCCCTCCCTCCCTGGCTCCTGGGCCTCGCTCTCCTTCTGCGTCCTCTGTCACAAGGCCTTGGGAGTGAGGGTCTCCTCAAGACCTATGGGGCGCTGGACGCGGTGGCCACACCTGTATTCCTGGAGGTTCAGACGGCTGAGGTGGGAGGATCTCAAGACGGAGGATTTGAGTCAGGTTCTCACTAAGTTGCTGAGATTGGCTTTGAACTCAAACCTCCGGCCTCAGCCTCCCTGGCTGCCGGGAGTGTGGCCACCGCACTCTGCTGGTTTCTTCCTTCGATACGTTTAGCTGAGGTGCTAAGAGTGGAGCCCCCGAGGACTAGGAGGGGCCCGACACACCTCTGCCTTGAGCACAAGGAGCAGAGGAGTCAGGGCCTCCAGGTGAGGAGAGCCCACACCCAGGGCCTCAGGGGCATCCTGGCGGACCAGCAGAGCAGTGAGTCTGTTTGTCGAGTCTTATTTTGTTGCAGCCACCTGGTTCAGGACAGCCACTGCCCAAGCCACGGGCCAGCAGCCTACAGAGCAGGTGGGTGGGTGGCGCCGGGGGGGGGCGGGAGCCAGAGCTCAGTGGCCAGCTTCCTATTGTGGCTTTATGGGAAAGAAGGAAGCACAGGACATGTCCAGGTGTGAGGGTGAACGGGGGCTTCTGGTGTCCTCTGGGGCCAGGAGGAGTTGTCCTCCAGCTGCCCAGTCTCTCAGAGGCTCCTCGAGGTCCCTGGCCCCAGGTGGGGCCCCGCTCACCCTGCCTGGCGCCCTTGGGTCTGGTCCTGCCCGCTGCCGAGGATTTGCCACAAAGACGACTCTTGGGGCTGTGGCCGTCACTTGCTTCCTTGTGCCAGGACAGGGTGAGCCATGTCCACCAGGTCCTCACATCCAGCAGCGACCCTGGGCTGCTGCTGGAGTGACTTGGCGTCCCCTGGAAGAGCTGCCTGGTATCTGCCCCCTACCCTGGGCGCTGGCCAGCATCAGGACCCTGCCCCTGTGTAACGAGACGAGGAAATCTTAGGAATGGCGAGTCGACAAGGCCTCTTCTCCCCCGCCGAAAGGGGGACATGGTTCTGAGGGCCAGCCGGGGGCGACTGGCTCACGTGGTGCTCCCTTCCTGTACCTGGTGGCTGAACGGCCAGCCAAGTGCCCCCAGGACAGATGTCACATCACTGCAGCAGGTGCTGATGACCTCAAGCCCCGGGTCCCGCCTGCCGAGGGGGCACGGGGACACAGCCCCAGGCAGGCAGGAGCAGGTAGGCCTGTCCAGCACGTGGCCTGAGGGGGCGTCTCCTCCGCTGCCTCCCGTGGTATCTGTCCAGTCCATGAGGACGGAAACCCAAGGCTGCACAGGGCAGCAGGGCCCAGGTCCAGGTCTCTGCCACTGCTATGCCAGATGAAAGACTGGCCCGTCTGATCTCAGCCGGACGCTCCTCAGAGCAGGCGCAGGACTTCCTGGCCAGCTCCGTGCAAGCCCCAGGCCCGGCCCTTCACTGCCACTGTGGTGACATTTGCATAACATTAGTCAAGTCAAAGCAGGCGATGTGCAGCCCTGTGTGGCCTCCCAGCAGCTCCTCGCCCCATCACCCCAGAGGGAGGCTGTCCCCCAGGGGTGCTCCCATGCCCACCTCCCATGGACATGCTCTGTGTTGGACGGATGGTGGAGTTGGTGACGTGTGGCCTGCACCTGGCCCTCCCCAGCCCTGTGCTTGCTGGGATCCTCGGCTCTGCTGCTCTCAGTGCCTCCCCAGCTGGGCTGGGTGTTATTCTACCTTGCTGATGGACCAAGCTGAGGAGGCTAAAGCTGGAGGATTGTGAGTTTGAGGCCAGCCTCAGCAACCCCATTAAATGGGCTGGGGTTGTGGCTTAGTGGTAGAGTACTTGTGTACCAGGTGTGAGACCCTGAGTCCAATCCCCAGTACCAACAAAAATAAATTTATAAAGCCATATCAACATTAGTAAATCAGTGAAAAACTCCCTGCATCATGCGGAGGCTTCCCAAGCTGGGCTCCTGGAAATGTGGGTGTCCAGGCTGCAGTTTCCACCAGTGTCTCCACCGAGGATAGGGGTTCACCTTGGAGAGTGAGCGCACAGCGCCCCGAGGCTGCTACCACGTCCTGCCATCGAGAACCCAGGCAGTGGTCCTGCTCCTCCTGGGCAGGCCTTGCCTCTGCCCCAAGGACGGCTCAGTCCTATCTTGGTCGCACTGGCAAGAACCCCATTTCCACGAGGTCGTGGTCTGAGGTTCGGGCAGGTGTGTGTTTGGGGGACGCCATTGAAGCTCCACGCACACCTGTGTGGGGTCCATCTGGCCACTGCCCCATCTGGCTGGCTGCCCAGGGCAGGGCTCCTTCTGGGCCCCGGCCCAGGCCCAGGCAGGAGGTGCAGCTGACTCAGGGCCTCTGGGCCGAGCAGGAAGTTCCCAGAGGAAACCACAGCCTCTTCCTTAGGCCCCGGGGCTCTGTGGTTTTGAGATGGCCTTGAAGATTCACTTTCGATTGTTATCTCAGAGGATGCAGACAAGTCGAGGGGCGGCCTCCAGAACAAGCACACAAAGGAGAGAGCAGCGGGCTTCGGATGGCGCTGGCTCTGCCCTGCGGGCAGGCGGGCCTGGGGCGGGAAGGGTGGGCGCCGGTGCCCACTGAGAGCCAGACCCAGCTCTTGCAGGCCAGGGCAGGGCTCTGGGCTGTCCTGGGCCAGGTCAGTCCCCCTCCTGTGTCCCTCTCTCTGAAGGACCAGGGGTCGGGCCAGTGGAAGGCCAGGCCTGGGCTCTTGGCCTGGTGGACACCTGAGAACTGCTCAGCAGGGAGCCTTTGGTCAGCTGTGACCTTGCCCTGCTGGCCTATGTGCCCCTGCCTGCCTGGGCTTGCTTCTTGTGGGAGAGTCTTACCCCTGGGCGACAGGCCAGGGTGGACCTTAGAGGTTTCCTGTGTCCTGGACAAGGCCTGCCCCGAGTGGAGCTGGCCCTGGCTTCGGCCAGATGGGTCGGGCCTTCACTGAATCCTTAGAGAAAAAGAAAAATTAACGAAGAGTGTTGTGACCGCCTCCTGTTCTCCCTGGCCTGCGAGGCTTCATCCCTGCTGACCACAGGACTCTGTGACTCCTGTCATGGGCCAGGGTGCATCTGGTTCCATCCACTGGACCCCAGGATGGAGGGTTCCAGAAAGGGAGGAGGAAGAGGCAGAGCGGGGCCTCCCTCATGGAGGCGTCGGGGAGCCCACGTTCCCAGTCTGTTCCTACCTCAGTTTCCTTCCCCTGGAGCTGTAGTGCCAGCGTGTCCCCTTCTGGGAGCAGGCTGCTGAGGTGGGCAGGCTGGCCGCTGCCCTTCGGCAGGTGGCCCTGGCACCCAGCACCCTCAGGGTAGGGCCATCCAGCAGCCCTGCTGGGCCCAGAGAGGGTGCAACTACTTCCCAGGTCATCCTGCCAGGTCCGCCCACCAAACCGTGCCGTGTCCTGGGAGGCGGCCCGGCTGTCCCTCTTCTGCTCGGCATGTAACCATCCCCTCGGTGCTCGGGACGCCCTGCTGCTCGCCCGGCCTGCCCCTCCCTGGTCTCAGGAGCAGGTCACCTGCTTCCCGCCCTAGCGCAGTCTGTCCTTGACTCACCCGCCACCGGGCGGGTGCAGACCGTTGGGAAGGCACGGTGGAATTGGCAGGGCCGTCTCCCGAGAGAACAGGGAGCTGGACTCCAGCAGAGCACACCGGCCTCCTCGGAGGCACCTCTGCAGCAGCCCCCTGCCCCCCATGGTGGGCGGAATCAGCCTCCCTCTGGGACAGACCCCTGTGCTTCTCCTTCACAGCAAAGCAATAAACCTCCTTTTTCTCAAAACCGTGCCCTTGTAATTGGATTGGCACTGGGGACAGGGACCGAGCTTTCGGCAACAGGCACTGCTGGTCATTTGAATCTGCCAACGTGCTGGTCAACAGTGGCACTTTGTGGCTGTGCCCTGCCTCTGGCCAGTGCAGCCCTGTCCCCGCCTGCTTGGCCAGTCGCACACGGCTGTGGCCTGCCCTCCCGAGGTGCCTCCTCTCTCCCCTTCCTCTGGCAGGCTCTGCTGTGTCCGGTTGCTCAGATCCTGGAGGCCTCCTGTGCGTCCATTAGCATTTGAAAGAGTCACATTTGAATTTACCCAGCAGAGGTGGTTCTCAGCCTTCTCCTGGAATCCACTCCGCATCCTGTCCTGCGGCCTGGGGCAGCGCAGTCCAGAGCTCCTGCCCCCTGTCAAGGCAGCCCGGATCCGCCTGCTGAGGTCCCCACCCGGGACTGGCCACTGCATCTGTGTGGGGTGGGGGTTAAAGCAACAGAAACACGCCCTCTCGCAGTTCCGGAGCCTGAAGTCCGGGGCTGGGTGGGGCCCAGGCCCCTCTGGCCTCTTGGGGCTTGTTGCTGGGTGGCTCCCGGGTCAGCCACTCTTCTCAAGAGCGGATCAACCCAGGGCTGTGGACGCTCCACGGCCTGTTCACAGTACCAGAGAAAGCGCGGGAGAGCGGCCTGGGGAGGCCTGGGCCCTTTTGTTACCCGTGCTCTGCAGGGGCCAGCTGGAGACATCGAGGGCCGCCCTGCGCCCCCAACAGGGCAGCGTCTGGGACGGACCATGGCTGGATGCTGTGGGGCCCTGGGGGTTTGCAGAGCACTGTCCTCCAAATACGGAGGCCCAAGAAGCCAACACCCGCTCGGAAGAGGCGGGCAGGGCCTGCTGTGCTGGGCCAAGGGCTGCCGGCAGTCTGCTGCTTCCACCTCCAACCCAGGCAGCGCCGCCTGTGTCCTGTTGGGGGACTTGGGCTACGATCTGTGCGACTGGCCGATTTTAAAACGGGGAGAACAGGGAAGGGCTATAAAAAAGTGACTACAACTGGACCCAATGAAGGTGCAGACCGTCCTGAAGATGGACCACCGGACTTTCTGCCTCACACTCTTTACAGCGGGGGTCCCCGGATGACGCCCCTGTAGGCCTTCTAAAGACCCCCGTCTTCTGCAGAGGGTCCTTTTCTCCCTTCCTCAGGGACAGACAGCAGAGTGACCTTCCTCCACGAGGCCTGGTGACAGGTTCCAGGGCCCAGGGTGTCGCCTATCTCTGGGGACACGCAGGGTCCCAGGAGCGTCACCGTATCTCTTTCTTGCTGGAGACAGGATCTTTATTTACAGGCCAGTGGGCTGCAGCTGGGACCTCAGCAGAGGAGACCGCGCCCACTCACCAGGGCCAGGCTGCCCAAACAGCCGGGGCTGCCCATGGGGTGCCAGGGGCTGCGCCTCACGTCCCTCGCGAGTGTGGTGTTCTCTGTCCTGTGGATTGAACCAGGGGTCTCTGCCCTGAGCTGCAGCCCAGCTCTTTTTATTGCCTTTTGAGGCAGAGTCTCAATAAGTTGCTGAGGCTGGCCTTAAGCATGTGCTCCTCCTGCCTTGGCCTCCTGAGCCACCGGATCACAGGCCTGTGCCGTTGTGTGGGGCGCAGGGACTTCTCCTTGGTGAATGCTACAGGTCGTAGTTCTTTAGTGTGTTCTTGGAGCCTTTATGGCACCAATGCCTGGCTTTCCTGGTGACCCGTCCTGGCGATTAAACTGTGGAACATGGATGTGCGGAGGAAGGAGAGGGCAGGCAGGGTAGGGCAGAGCCTCAGGCCCATCCTGTGCTGGTCCCTAACTCCCAGCAGTGACTGCAGCCCTTCCACAGAACTGCCTCCTGACCTGGGCATCCCTGGCGTGTCTGTGTGCAGGTGTGCACAACCCCTTCACACAGGTCTGCTTCTGTGCACGGCTGCTGTGCAGCTTCCATGTGCCCGTCCAGAATCCACACGGCCAGTGTGACAGTGCTCAGAGATGACTCAGGGGGCACCTCCCTCAAAAGCCCATGGAAGAGTGGCACAGTGCGCAGCCTGTTCACCAGTCCTGTTCCACGGGAGGAACCAGATGCCCCTGGAGGGCGCAGCCCTCCTCAGGCCCAGACCCCCATGCCGCCGGCCTGGACCCGCCTCCAGGGCTTTACTGCAGCAGCAGAAGGCAGGAGGCAGCTGTGGCTTCCCTGGCTTCACCTGCTCGGCTGATCCCGGAGGGGATCCTGGGTGGAGGGACGCAGGTTTGTGCTCAGACTCAGCTTCCAAGCCAGTAATGCACACCCCAGGCCGTTTTTGCGTTTGAGCCTGGAGGAGCGTAGCCCTGGGCCGGTGCCCCCACAGGGCCGCAGATCCGAGACCTGGTGCCGGCAGAGGCTCCCTTGCCTCCTGCTGGGCTCTTCAAGGTCCCGAGGAGCCTGGGCAGGTTCTGGCCTGGACGGGCCTTGGCGGAGGCCCTGGCCCTCGGCCTTGGCGGAAGGCGCACGTTGCTCCTGTCAGTCACCTTGGCACAAGTGGCACTCACACCTGTCCTGGCGCGTGGGCATCTGGGAGGGCTGGTCAGAGCAGGGCACCTGCCTGGCCAGGGCTGTGGGCTGGGGAGTGGGCGTCTGGTCTGCAGAGGAGACTGTGTCCAGGTCCCCCCAGAGGCTCTTACGTGGAGACTGGAAGGCTGCAGGACGGAGGGCCAGCTCCACAGGCCTCCTCACAGGACTGCCCTGTGGTCCACGTTCTCTACCATCTGTCCGGCTGCCACTGCCCGCCTGTTTCGTCCCTGGGTACTCCAGCACACCCGGCCTCAGGGACCCCTTGCCCACAGACGCGGTGGCGTCCCAGTCCTGAGAGGAGTTACGTGGGGTCCTCAGGTCAGCTGGGAGTCCCTCCCACGGCCCTGCAGGACCTGGCTGGACCCCGTGCCACCGCAGTGACAGGCTGTCCTACCACAGTGAGGGACGGCTGGGACCACGGTGTGCGGGGTGGAGCGCCGGGGCGCCTGGGGTTGTGGTCAGGCTGCCTGCAGGGCCAGCGGGCCCCTCGACGCCCCTGGCTGAGGGCCAGTGTCGGTGCAGTGAGCCTGGGCTCCGTGTGGGCACTCACAGGGTCCTGTGGCCAGCAGCTCTGCTCAGGTCCAGATGTCTGCAGCCTGGTTGGAGACCTGCTCCCTCCTGGCCTGGGCGGCTGCCCCTTCAGTCTGGTGTCTGAATGCCCTGGGTTCTGTGAGGTCAGGTGGTCTGGCCCTCTGGTCCTGGCGGCCAGCTTCTCCCCCTGTGTGAGCCCCTTGGGCCAGCATGCTGTGGCACTGTGGCTGGTTCCTCTTCCAGATGGGGCTGGACCACTTACCAGTGGACAGATGGGTAGCCCGGGCTCTGGCTGCTGTGGCCAGGTGTGTGCACTGTGCGAGTCTCTTCCGGGTGGCACCAGGTGCAGGACAGCTGGGCCAGCAGTGACTGCTGGACGTTGGCATCTTGTTGCAATGGCCCTGGGGACTGAGGGGCTCACTCGGGCTGTGAGCTGCTGGTGTCCCTCATGGGTGGGTGGGGACACAGGCTGGGGACCCACATGGGGGCCCTGGCTCCCGCAGTGGCCTCTGCCCCAGCTGGCGCCTTGTCCTCGGCACTTGCCCACGTGCAGCAGCTACCTCCTGTGCTGGGACCCTCGGTCGACCTGCTGCCCATCCGTCCTGGCCACGGCTGAACCGGGTGGCACTGGGCTGGTGGGAGTGAAGCCCCTCTGGCAGTAGTCTGGGGGCCCAGGAGGTGCAGGCCCAGCTGCTGTGGGCGTGAGAGGCTTGTGGCAGAGACGCCTCGGCCACAGGTTGACCGTCAGCTCCCAGCCGGCATCTCCTCTGCCTCCCGGCCAGCAGGGCAGCAGCAGGCTTGCCTGCAGATGGCCTGGCTCCCCATGCTAACGGGGGTCGGGGGCTGCTTGGTGCTCCCTGTGCTCCACAGCAGCAGTGACCACGTGAGTGACCCTGGCTGTGAGGCGGAGGCCAGGGCCACTGTGGCCAGAGGGGGAAGAGGGCTGCAGGTGGGGACGGGGGCCACCACACTGGTCATCTCCGACAAACCCCTTTGGTCCTCCCGGTGACAGCTTGGGCTGGAGGAGTGGTCTGCGGTGGGGTGGGGGAGAGCAGCCCTTGGGCCCAGGAGGCTCCTGCCCTGGGCTGGACAGTTCAGGATGCCCGTCCACCTCAGGGAGGTGTGGGGGTGGTGGGCCTGTCCAGGTCCCCTGAGGGAAGCAGTGCCTGGCAGAACCGCTGTCCGGTTTTCAATCGGACGGGGCGGCCCCAGGAGCCTGCTGCCGGCCGGAGTCTGCAAACAGCAGTGACCGTCTTGGCCTGGGAGGCGGGTGGGGCTCCTCAGGAAAACTCCAGTGTCCACGAGCAAGCAGCTGCAGAGCCGTCCAGGGCAGGCCAAGGCCCCGGCCGGCCAGTGAACTCCCGTGCTGTGGCCGCTCCTGTGGGGGGCAGATTGCCAGCGAGGAGGGTCCCACAGAAGCTGGAGCCTGGGTGTCAGGAGGGCAGCAGGGAGCAGAGTCCGCTCGCAGGCCTGGGGGGTGGGAGGCCCGGGAGGACCACCCCCTCCAGCAGACACAGGGGTGTGGCGGCCGGTGTGGCGCTGTGGGGGGTGAGGAGCCCCTGGGGTTGGGCTGGAACATGTCCACCCGCTGCCCCCCAGAGGGTCCCTGGGCAGCCGGAAGCGCCAAGGGCAGTGACTGTGGGGTTTGCCTCTCGCTTCTCACGCCCCAGGGCTAAGGGCTCGCAGAGCCCGGCTGACGTGTGGGGTTCTGTGTTCACGAGCACGACACGTGCCCAGGGGTGATGAGGGTCACGGCGCCCTTCCCTCAAGCCCTGCCCCAGGCCGCGGCCCCACATCAGCGCAGCCAAGCCGATGGGTGCCCAGGGCCTCCGACTGATGGATGCCTGGGAGGAGGCTCAGACCAGGAGGACAGGTGTGCTGGACTCTGCCCACCCCACGCCCCAGCTGGACACCCACCTCTAATCGGCGCGGTGGCAGGGGGCGGGCGGAGGGGGCTTTGCTGCTGCGAGGGGTTGGCAGTGTGGGCAGGTTGGAGAAAGATGGATGGAGCTCTGGCCCCTGAATCTCTCAAAGCTTCGTAAAGAGCCAGGGCCGGGGTCAGCGGGTGGGCGGCTGCCTCTGGGATGAGCCGTGGAGCTAGCGAGGTGGAGCGGAGGTGGAGGACCATGCCATGCCGGGGGAGCAGGGGCCACACAGACCTGCGGTGCCCAGGGGCCGGGGGGCACGTGCTGCGTGGCGGGCTGCGCCTGACGCTCCTGGCTCTGCATCCCTGGGGACAAGTCGGTGCCGCCCACGTCCCTGTGATGCCAGGTGCTTGGTCAGGGGTGGTCAGGGTGGCCACTGGGACCCGCACGGCACGGCTCCCTCCTCCCGTGCGGGGCTGGGGTCCTGGTCCGGGCCCCTCGGCTCTCCAGAGGGCTTGGTCCCGGCGCCCTTTGTTCTGGGACTTTGGTGGCCTTGTTGTCACCGGTCGTGTGTCACTGAGGACGAAACCCTGTCCTCCAGGCCTTCGCCTAGTCTGGGGGCAGGAGCCCAGAGCCAGTGTGGCCAAGATGGTCGAGCCTGCCGAGGAGCGGCCCAGGTGGAGGGAAGAGTGCCTCCGTGCGTCCCCCTGCTGGGCCTCTCTCCCACGGCCTGTCCAGCTCGCGGGAGCCGCCTGGCCCAGGCCCTCGGGGCACGAGCACGTCACCGCTTGCGTGCTGTCTCCATGGTGGGCGTGACGCCCCGTGAGCCCAGAGCCACCCTGGGGTCCTGGAGGGGTCATGTCCTGCCTGGGCCTGGGCCGGGCAGGGCCTGGACCTGAGGGAGGGCCCGCTTCTGAGGACCCCCTGGGGACGGTGGGCCTGACTCAGGACCAGGGCTCAGTGCCGGCCTGGGCAGGGCCCAGGAACTGCCCCACCTGTGACAACGGTCTCCCCCTCCACCTGGGAACGGGGCTCAGGGACGGCTCCAGTCCACGACCGGGGGCAGGCCCTCCTGGGTCTGGGTGCCTGCCCAGGGGCGCTGCAGGCAGTAGAGGGCATCTGCAGGCGAGACTCCCGGGGCAGTGGTGGCCCAGAGCACTTACCTGTGGTCAGCACGTAGAGGAAGCTCCAAGCTGAGGACTGAGCCTCGACACACAGGCCTTTGGGGTCACTGAGAGGGGACCTGCGCCAGGACTGGGGTGCCCTGGACAGGGGCTCTGCACCTCTGCGCCCCAGGCCATGTTATGGCCTGGCCGCCACTGGGGCCTCTGGGCCTGGGTGGCAGCGGTGGTAGGTGTCACTAGGAGAGAGGAAACACTGGCGACGGATCGGTGCAAACAAGCCGCTGGGCAACGGCAGCAGGGACTGCAGCCCTGTGGCCAGGAGCCCAGGAAGGTCGCCCGAAGCCGGCGAGGCAGGAGTGAGGCCCGCGGCCCTGGAGGGCGGCCGCCCACACCTGATCTTGGACTGCGGGGCTCCAAGCAGTGGGAGGGGGCTCTGCTGCTTTAAGCAGTTTGGGGTCCTGTCTTTAGAGGTGGCAGGAGACAGAAAGGTGTTGGGTCTGCCAGGAGCCGAGGGGTCAGCGCCAGCACGGGCCTCCCGGGTGCTGCCCAGACGGGCACACAGTCCCAGGAAGAGGAGACTGCAGGCCAGGAACACACAGCCTCGATTACGGCGTCCCTCGGCCGACTCATCCGGTGGAGTCTGGGCCTCCACGGCTCCTGGAATATGGCCTCTTGGCCCTGGAGGCATCTGGCCTGGGTGCCGCTGCGTCCTCGTCCTCCTCCTGCTGGGGGTTGGCTGGGGTGCTCCTCCGAGGTGCCCCCAGCCCTCTCACTCTGTTTAAGGCAGGGTCTTCCGTGGCTGCCCTTGTCGGTGAGGAAGTTCCCCCCAGCACAAACTGCTGAGCTCTTGCCCAGGGACCTGGCTTTCACCCAGCATCCTTCCTGCCTGTACCAGTGGTGCAGTCTTGGCTAGTCTTCTGGACGCACGGTTCTGGCCCTGCCTTGGGCTGCAGCCCACGACCCACCCGCGATGTTGCTTCTGCGTGGCTCACTCGCCTGTGGGCACCTCGTGGGATTTTGCCTTCTGCCTGTCGGGCGGGATCTGGTCTGTGATTGTATGGACTGTCCTCTCCTGGCCTAGGACTGGGAAGTGCTTCCTCATGCCCCGATGAAGAGACCGTGAACTTGTTGTAGGATCCAGCTTGAGGCCGCCTGGACCTGGACGTCCTGGACATTTACTTTTGCATCCTTAACTGCAGGTCTTTCCTCGGCAGCCACGGGCTCTCCAGCACCTGCTGCACTTGGTCTTGGTGGCAGCTCTGGAGCCCCATCCCTGTCTTTCAAGCGTTTGCCTGTACAGGAGGCGCCTGGCTTCCCACTTTGCACTCAGAGACCACTGTGTCCAGTGCAGCCAGAGGCCAAGGCTGAGTCTCAACCCTGGGTGTTGAGCCCCCGGGGCTGACGGGAGAAGCCAGAGGCAGCCAGGGAGAAGGCCATCTGGGGCTGCCACCGCCAGGCAGGCAAGTCTCCGGGGGCTGCTCTGACAAGAACACCCCAGGTATCCAAACAAGGACCGGCAGCCAGCAGCTGACGTCTGGGCAGGCTGTGCTCCCTTGAGGGTCGGGTAGACCCTTCCCGCCTCGTGCAGCTCCCAGGGGCCCCGGTGTCTGTGGCTGGTGGCCACGTGGCTGGGCTCTGCCTGTCTCATTGCTTCAGGGCCCACCTGGCCAGGACGATCTCTTCAACCTAAGTGTACTTGCAAAACCCTTTTCCAGATAAGGCCCTTCTCAGCTTTGGGGATCGGGATGGGAACGTATGTTTGGGGGTCCACTCTTCCCTCTATGATGTGGGTCTCTAGCCACCCAGGCTGGCCTCCCTACCTCCCGCTGTCCCCTTCCTGCCCCAGCTGGAGTCACAGACCGTGAGGGTGGGAGGGAACAGCCTCCAGCCTGAGGCACCCACGGGTTCCCAGCTCAGGCCAGGTCACAGCGTGGGGATTGGCACAGCCGCCAGCTCCTTCCAGGGTCACTGCCTTGTGGGAGCGAGTGCCGAGCTCAGCGTGACGATCTGCTGCTGGCTTGGCAGTGGGTCCCTGTCCTGGTTCCAAGGGACGGGCAGGAGCTGCTGCTTGTCTCTGCGGGGTGCTCCCTGGCTGTGCCTGCAGGGACTGGGCTCAGCACTGTCCCCGTCAGCACGGGGCTCCCTGGGCCTAGAGGGCCCAGGGCCTAGGTGGATGCTGCCCACACCACTGGCAGGCCTGTCCCTGACTCCCACCAGCAGACGAGGCTCAGAGTGAGTCCAAGGAGTTCAGTGTCCTGGGCTTGTGCTACAGAGCAGCTGTGGCACCCAGGCCCTGACAGGTGATGCCCAGCTGTCCCTGTCCCGTCCCCAGCAGGCACAGAGGCGTCCCTCACTGTGATGTTAACCCTTGCTTGGCCAGGGCCCCCTTGCTGTGGCAATGGAGGGAGGGCCCAACTCAGGAGGTTACAGGGCCTCTTGGGTGCCCTCCACAGCCTGGGAATGAGGTGGGGAGTCCGTAGTGATGTTGGCGGATCAGTGTGGCACTGCTTGAGGCCCTCAGGTCAGTGGCCGCCACCAGGGGGCCCTCTGGGCTTTGTGGCCTCCACTGCTTCCCAGAGCTCCAGGCTGCACCCTGCCAGCCCAGAGTCCATGTCTGGCAGATCCAGGCTCTGTGCCCCTTGGTGTTTGGGGGGCATGAATAGGCTGCCCACTGCGGGCGACGCAGCCCCTGACGGGATGGGGCTTGAGGTGGGGCTGGTGGGGTGAGGGTGCTCCTCAGGTGGCCCTGCGGCATCCTGGCCCAGCACGGCCGTGGGCAGAGCCTGCCCGTCCTGGAACATGCTGCCGACCACACCTGGCAAGGCTATCAGCGAGGTGTTTGCAGAGGGCGCTCCAGGGTGCTCATGCGTGCTGACGCCGCTCCTCTAGCGGTCCTCCCTTGGTCACGTCCCCAAGGCCTGGCAGCCTGGCCCGTCCCTCCCTCCTGGGGAGGGGCCAGCAGGAGTGGGGGCCTGGCCCTGGCTGCATGTGTGCTGAGGGCACTCGGGCCACATCCTGCCCCCTGCTCCCAGGTTGGCAGTGTGTGAGGCTCTCCCAGGGACCATGGCAAAGGCCACGCATGGGGCTTCGAGCAACTGGAGGCCATCCTCCTGCAGGTCAGAGGCCCCAGGTCGGAATCGGGGGCGGGGGGCAGGTGAGGCTCCCCGAGGCCCCAGCCCTCTGCCCGACTCCTCTCTCTGAGGCCTGTCATTGGACTTGCAGACCACCTGACCCAGGATGGCTGACCTCCCAGTCCTCAATGGCAGCTCAAGGACTCTAGCCCCAAGGTCACACCGTGAGTCCCGTTGCATCTGAACTTGGGGACACCTCATTCACTACAGTGGCATCGTATGGGGACAAGGCTGATCACCAGGTGGGGCTGATGCTCCTGTGAGGGGACAGATGATCACAGGGAGGGACAAGCTGTGCAGACTGGGAGTCTCCCCCGGGGCCAGTGGAGAGCCCGTGACTCCTGGTCCTGGCCCGACCTCTGACCCGGGTCATCAACCTTTGCTCAGCGTACAGGCAGGAACAGAGCCCGCTGCCCAGCCTGCAGCTGTGTGTCTGCCACGTGGGGCGGACGCTGCAGGGACACAGCCGTCCTGGCCGCTGCTTGAGGCGCTTGGTGTTCTTCCATCCAGAGCCGTGAGTGGGGCCATGGGGGAGATGCAGCCACTTGACGGCCCGGCCCACCCCAAGGAGCAAGGCTGCCCCCTCTCCTGGGCCCAGACAGCTGCTCCCTGGCTATCAATCCAGGCCATTGAGATGCAAATGTGCCCACCACGGAGGGCACAGCTGCAGGGCTGGCACCAGCGCTGGGGCCCAGGTGCAGCCCGTTGGAGCCAGGCGAGGGGCCTGAACTTCCCTGAGGACAAGTGGGTGTTGCCTGCCACCTGGAGGGGCGGCGTGGCCCGTCTGGCCCGTCCACTCGTCTGCTCGGTGGCAGCCTCCCTGGCCCGGCAGGTGAGGCTGTCTGCCAACTCCACTCCAAGGCACAGCCCTGGAGTTTGCTGGGGCCCCGCCTGAGCCACTGAGCCCAGGTTCAGAGCTGACTGCAGGAAGCTGCAGGAGCACCAGTGGGTGGAACAGCCTGGGCAGCGTGGAGGGCACACCCAGGGCCAGCCTTCCTTCCCACACAGGCAGCGCAGCGTGGAGGGCATGCCCAGGGCCAGCCTTCCCTCCCACACAGGCAGCGCGTGCTCCTGTGCCCCGCACAGCAGGCCCGGGGCAGACGAGGTTCCGAGTGACACGGTGCACTGTGACTGGGAACGCATGCAGAAACATGCCAAGTCTGAGCTCAAAGTCCTCAGGGGACACTGGCATGGCCACCAGGTCAGGAGCGCAGTGGCCAGAGCCTGGAGGCCCCCAGCTCATCCTACAGCCAGGACCTTCCCTGCGGGCGCTGTGCAGCAATGGTGGCTGTGGGAGGACTCCAGGGGAGCATCTCTGTGCCTGGCCTGTGAGCAGTGTGGCCCTGACCCGCCCCCTCCCTCCTGCTGCCCACCACCTGTTGTTCTGCCCAGGGGTGCGGCAGGGTCTCCCCCCACCAGGCACGGGGCCTCTTTTCAGTCGGCTTCCCCAGGAGCAGCTGTGGTGCAGGTGCTCAGGTGTGGGGTGCTCGCGGTCAGCCCACGCCTGCATGGCGGGAGGCAGGACCCCCTGGGGCTGTCCAGAACCAGGCACGGTCTGCATGAGCGAAACACACCTGTTTCACACTACAGTGGCGGCTTCTGACGGACGCTCACCCTGGGCCCACTGCCTGTCAGCCCCAAACATCCTGCCTGCTGGTGGGTCCCCACTGGCCCTGCATTTTCCGTGGGGACCCCTCCGCACGGAAGCACTGTGCTGAGCCAGCGTTGGCTTCAGATGCCCTGATGGTGCCACCAGGGACCACGTGAGAACCCTGGGCTCCTGCTCCCCCTGGTGGGCGCCCCCAGGGCTGTGCTCACTCCTGCGGAGGCCCTGGGGTAGTGCTGGGTTTCGGGCTGGCCTTGGGGCTGCGCGTCACTGCCTGGCCTGTGCAGGTGGGTGGTGCCCGCCGCTCTCAGCTGTCCACGCGGCCCCCCAGGAAGACATCTCTGCCTAGCTTCCTCCTCCTGAAGCCTGAGATGGCGTGTCCAGGATCGCATGCAGCAGCACCTCGCTGGGTTCCCACGCGATCCAGGACATGGGCTCCACTGCAGAGGAGTTGCCTGAGCCGTTCCCTGCTGCGCGCCGGCCGTCCGCGGGCTCTGTGGCTGTGTGCCGCTGTCCATGGGCTCCGTGGCTGTGCGCCATCTGTCTGTGGGCTCCGTGGCTATGCGCCATCTGTCCGCAGGCTCTGTGACGGCCCCGATGCTTTCACAACATTGAACAGGCTTCATGGACACAGTTCCCAACTCAGTCCTGGGTCACGCGGAGGTCCTTGGACACGTCTTGGGTCACCAGGGCTCTGTGTCCCAGGCAGTGCCCTTCTGGCCACTGGTGCCTTCTCTTTCCTGCACTGAGTGTCCCCTTCTCCTTCTGTGCCATGTCCAGCTCTGCTGCATGACTGGGGACATCCTCCAGGGGAGGGGAAGACAGGCATGAAGGGTGCTGGAAGGGGGCCCCGATCCCCAGTCACACATGGACCATCAGCACTACAGACCCTTGGCAGGCGAGGCCCAGCAGTGGCCAGCGAGTCAGGGCAGCGTCGTGGCTGAGACCGCAGATTCCAGGGCTGGGGCAGAGCCCTAGAGCAGGGAGCTGCCTGTCCAGACCTGGGCCAGCGGCTGCCACCTGCCCACAGCCCAGGAAGGCCAGGGGCAGCATGCCTGCAGGGGGAGGCAGACTGCTGTGCCCAGGCCTGGGGACAACTGGTGGGTGAGGGCCCAGCAGGGTGGCTGCCCAGGTGCTGCAGGGCTGGCGTCACTGAGGACACTTCTGCAGGCCACCAGGTGGCCCCTGCTGCCTGACCAGAGGCAGACGTGCACCCCCCTCACGCCTGACGCCTCTGCAGGGCCCAGAGGCTCCTTCCCCTTCAAGGTGCGGCTTTTGGGGCGACTGAGGGGGTTCATTGCTCCTCACCTCTGTAGCACGTGGGAACCCAAGTGAGCCATCCCCACTGCCGACCAACGCCTGATGCGTGTGGAGACCCAGCCACAGGCCCGGAGGATGTGGCGGGGCTGGGTGGGGGGCTCAGGCGGCTGGGGGCAGCCCAGGTGGCGGGCGAGTCCGACCCCACTGGTCCCGTCTGCCGCTGCTGTTCTTGTGGGCAGAGTCCAGGCTTTCAGGACTCGTGGGGACTGCTGTGCTCTGGAACGCAGGGGTGAGACCGACACGCCTACGAAGTCCATTCAAACGTGGCTGCTGCCTCCTCCCGGCCACCCCGACCTGCTGCTGAACTGCTCCCCTGGACAGCAGGGCACTACTGCACCTGCTCCCTTCCTGAGCTTCAGGCCAGGGTCCCCCTGTGGCCGAGGCCTGTCCCTCATCTGGTGGACCACACTGTCTATCAGCTGACTTACGGGCATCTGGGCTGTCCAGCTTCTGGCTGTTGTGAACAATGCTGGGAATGTTCGGTCCCCAGTCTTCCTGGACCCAGCTTGGTCTCAGGGTGCCACCAGAGTGGGCCGCAGGGGCAGTAGCTCCATTCCTTGTCCTCGGTGGGTCCATCTGCACCTCCCTGTGGTGAGGACACCCAGTACCTCCAGGGGCGCCCTGGGATTGAGCTGCTCTGTAGGAGACCCCTGTCCGTGTCCTAGGGTGTCCCTGGGCTTCACCATCTGTGCCTGTGGTTTTGCTCATTTGGGATTTCTCCCGTTTAACTTCTGCACCTGATGTGAAGGGCCCAGCACGCTCTTCAAACTGGGACCCCCAGCACCCTTGTCAAAAGCCACCTGCAAGGGCTTTCCTACCCTGACCCGGCCAGCGCCAGTTTTGGCTACTGCAACTTCTAGGCCAGTTTGAAATCAGTGTGAAGCCTCTAGCTGTATTCCTGCCCACTCTCTCATTACTTGCAATCACAGGAGTTTGAGAATCAGGGCTCCGTTGTGTGGACGAGGCCACTGGACCTTGGACGGGTGGCTGAGCCGCAGGCCACCCTCCCATCTCTGCCTCTTGGGAGGCTAAGTCTTTACTGCTTGTCATGTGTCCTGGCTGGGCTTGTTCCTGGGCACCCAGCTCTCCTGGTGGCCCCAGGGGACGGGCTGCTTCCTCAGTGTTAGTCACCCGAGGGCACAGCCCCTAGCAGCGGGGGAGCACCGGCCTCTGCTCCCCGGCAACAATGCCCATGCCATGCTGACTCCAGTGTTGTCTGCACCCAGGGGCGAGTCCGACCCCACTGGTCCCCTGCCCGCCAACCCACTCTGGACCAAGTGCAGCTGGGAATGCTGCTCGGCATGGACGGCGTGGGGAGCGAGCACAGGGACAGGTGTGCTGGCTCTCCAGGTGGCAGCCGCTCAGGAGCCTCGGGCTGGTGAGGAAGGGGGGACCACTCCCACCAGAGGAACTGCGTGCGGAGTGGGACGAACGGGGCACAGCATCTCCTCAGGGCCCGTTTACCCAGGAATGCAGGGCTGGAGCCGGGCTCAGACCCCAGACCCTGCCAGCTGGAGCGTGGCCTGGGAGTGGAGCGCAGGCCTCGAGGGGCACGGGCTATGTGGCCTGTGGCCTTGTCATGGTAGAAACGTGGCTGGGGCTCATGTTCGGGGGTCCTCGGGAAACTTCCAGGTGGAGGAAGGACACAGGACTCCCCAGTAGGGGACCACCAGCAGGTAACAACCGGGGGGGTGTTAGGGGTCTCAGGGCCAGTTGGGTAGGGCCCGAGTGTGGTCATCATCAGGACCTCAGGCCCCTGTGGAGTCCCCAGGTGTACAGATGTCCAGGATGACCAGACCCTGGGGTGGGGGTCTCCTTGAACAGGGCTGGGCACCTGGAATCAGAGCCCAGGGGCCTCTGGAGTGGGTCCTGAGACCAGTGCTTGCCAGTGGGAGGAGCACACCAGCTGACCCTGGGCCCTTCTGTTCCCACAGAGCGGCTGCACCCCAGACGTCACAGCAGGTGTCCCCACCCCGCAGCTCCCCTCAGCTCCCCGTGGCTCCCAGACACACTGGAGCTGGTGGACAGAGCCACGCGGTGGGCTGTCAGCCTGGGTGCCCTCCCCCACTTCCCCTCAGGCCGCTGCCAGGCTGGAGGGTGCCCCCCACCAGCCCTGGTGGGGAAGCGGCAGCCCCTCAGCCCTGGTGATTGTCTCGGGCCCTCCATTCCTGCCAGGCGGTGCCTTCCCCTCCGGGCTCCGGCCGCCTGGCCCTGGCTGGGCCTACAGGGGCACTCCTGGGGCCAGCCTCTCCTGGGAGGGGCCCTGACGGTGAGAGCGACTGCTGTGCCGCCAAGACCCCTCACAGGGCCCCCAGGAAGGGCCTCGGGTTGTGGCTGCCAGTCAGCTCCGAGGCGGCTGTGGGCAGACTTGCTGGCTCTGGCCCCCTTGCTCTGAGACCCGTCTGTCCCCGACAGACACAGGGCGCCTGTTTCCCCGGGAGCTGGAACACCGTCTCTCTGTTCCCACCTGGGCCGACCATCCCCCAGGCAGGCCGAGGGGGGCTCTGCACAGGCCCCCAGTGTGCCCGGCCTGGCCGGCCTCGGTGGCGGACCCACTCATCCCTGATGACTCTGCGGGTGGCCCAGCCGGGCACCGTGGACACAGGGCTGGTGGGGCAGGTCCTTCCAGGAGCCTCGCGGCCTGCCCGCTTGGGCAGCAGGAGGTGGCGTCCCAGCACACCTGCAGGCTCGGTGCGGCCTCCCAGGCCTCGCAGGTCACAAGGCAGCGGACGGTGGCTGTCCAGGCCCCCAAGGCTGACCACCTGGGGAGGAAGCAGGGTGCAGGTGGGCTGCGGGGTGCTCGGGACAGCACAGCTGCCCCCTCTGGACAGGCCGTGGCGTGTTCCCTGCTGCAGGCACACCCAATCGGGGTGAGGCCTGGCAGTGGGCGCATGGGGACTGCCCCGAGACGGGCTGTGGGCCACGGGCAGCCTCCCGTCACGGTGAGTGGCGGGTGGGCAGGCGCAGCGCCCGCGGGCCTGTGGCCAGGGCTGCCCTGAGGCTGGGCCTGGCGCTCTGGGGAAGGGACGACGGCACCAGACTCCACGCAGCAGGCTGGTCTCTGGACTTTATTGTGGCTGCATCTAGATGGGCCAGTCGCGCTCCCTGAAGTAGCCCTCCAGGTCCTGGAGGCGCAGCGGGGGGAAGTACGGGCCGATCCTCCTGCGCACCCACCACTTGCCCTCTGCGGCGTGCCTGCCCCCGGGGAGGCTGAACCGGTACCGCCAGTACTCTGCTCGGATCCACCTGCGGGACAGGGAGTCAGCCAGCCCCCTCCGCGGCTGCGGCCCCTCTGCCTGCCCAGGCTGCCCGTGGATGGAGTCCGGGCGAGGGAGGCCCCACCCTGACCCCCAGTGGCTGTGACCCGGGGCCCTTGTCCAGCCTGTGCCCCAGGCCACGGGGTGGCACACTCACTGCGTCCTGCAGAGGCCTGCCTGGCCCCTTGGGAATGGGGGAGCCAGCACTGGGCGGACGCGGGTTGTAGGGTCCCCGAGGAGGGGCGCACAGCGGCAGCCATGGGCTCTTGGTCCCACCTGCACCCTGCCCACCATGCTGGGGCTCCTGGTCCTCTAGGCACCTGGCCCTAGGGCTGCTGGAGCTTCCCTGAGGCCACGTGGACAGGCAGTAGCCAGCATGGAGACCAAGGCCAGCAGTGCTGGACGCGGAGCGGGAGGCAGGCCTGTGGAGAACCGGTGAAGGTCCCTGCCGAAGGGTCATGGCCCTGGATGGGTCACCTCGTCACCCTCGCAGCGCAGGTCCAAGGCCTGCTGTTCCCAGACACTCTCGTCCTGCAGGCTGGGTGTCCCTGCACTCTGGCGGGTCAGCGGGGTGCCGGGAAGCGCCGCGCGCTGTGCCCAGGAGGTCCGGAGCCTGAGTCCAGCAGGGCTCTATGGGACCCCCCGCAGCCTCCACGTGCCCATCTCAGAGCGCCAGCAGGGGGACGAATGTGGTCCCTGATGGGCCGGGGAGGACACGGACACTGGTCCTGGTACAGACGCCTGGCCCGCTGCGCGTCACTGCGGGGCCGAGTGGCAGCACTGGCGCGTTCAGTGGCTGTGACCACGCCCCTCCTTGGTGTGCCCTCAAGCTGAGGCTGCCCCTCCCTCGCCGAGGCTTCACTATGTCCCTCAGCCTCTCTGCTCCGCGCTATGTGAAACTTGGGTCTGGCTGGCCGCTCTGATCTTGCTGGCTTGGGGTTGTCCCCCACTGTTGGGGACGCCGAGTGCCGCCTCTGGCTCTACTGTGGTTGCTTGTCGCCACACCGTGGCCTGGACACCTTCCCTACGCTGGCCTCCTGGTCATGGCAGTGTGGAGACCCACGGAGGCTGCCTGTGCCTCGGCGCCTCCCTGCGGCCCACGTCTGGCTGGCTCAGTGCAGGAGGCTTCTGGGGTCTCCTCGCCCCTCCCCCCGGACCTGCGGGAGGGGCATGCCTCGGTGGCTGAGGGGTGGTCTGTGCGGCACCGCCCTGGCGCTGAGTCTCTCCTAGGTCCTGGGCGGGGCCCACGGCCATGCAGGGCAGCCGGAGGCCTCCAGGCAGCGCTCCCTGCTCAGAACGCAGCCAGGCCGCTGGTCCTGGGCAAGGGCACTACTCTGTGGGCGTCATTGTCCTGGGGTGGGGCGGCTCTCCTCGGGCCTCTGGCTGCACCAGCTGGCAGTGCTGAGTCGCCACCTCCTCATCTTTGACTCCGGGAAATGAGGCCAAGGAACACCCCGGCACCTCTGCCTCAGGCCACGCTTGTCTCTGCAGTGTCCAGAGCTTTCCTCCATCCTCGGGAACAGGGAAGCGTCTGCTCCCTTGTCTTACAGCGAGGCTGCCGTGTCAGGAGGGCCCAGCAGTGGGACGTGCTCTGCGGCCATTTTCAACAGCCCCTAGATGACCCGCTGCAAACGCACAGCAGGGCCGAGCTGGATCTGGCATCTCCGTGAGCCACCTCCACCTGAGGAGGCCAGCGCTCCTGAGACCACCTTCACCTCTGGTGTCCAGGCCTCTCGGCAAGTGGGCCGTTCAGCCTGCACTCTGCCCTCAGGACAGGCCGCAGCAGCCCCAGCAGGCCTCGCTGGGACGGCAGGACACAGGGCAGCAACCTTGCCAGAGGACCAGAGAACCTGCCTCCAGCCTGGAGGGACGCAGCTCCCAGATCAGAGGACGGAACACCGGCAAACCTGGGGACCGAGGGCCTTGGCGGCTTGTACCGGTCCAGGCCTGCTGGGGGCCTGCCTGAAGGGCGCTGAGCAGTGCTGGGAGGGCTTCTAGAAGCTGCGATTGGCCAGGGCCCCTGCTTGGGCTGCCAGGCGGCAGCTGCAGGGCCTGCCACTGCCTGGCCAGCTGTGGGCAGCTCCACAGTGCAGCTGCCCTGAGGCTTCTTGGGGGAAACAGGGGCATCTTCTGTCAGAATCAACGGCCAGCTGGGACCGTGCTGTCCCCTTGTCCCCGGCTGCCACTTGGCTCCACATGGTCCAGCGCCCAGCTCAGACCCGGTGTGGGCGCTGGGGGCTCCTGCTCTGGCCCTGCAGCACCTCTCCTGCACACTGGCTGCCCTCTCCCCTCCTCCCAAGGTGCCTGGAGGGCAGGGGCTGGCAGCCGTCCACTCCCCACCACCCAAGGCTCTGGCTCCAGCGAGCCCCTGACCCCGGTGGACTGCTCCTGGGCTGTCATCATGTCACCACACAGAGTGACCCTGCTGGGGCTGCCAGATGCCTGCTGGAGCCCGTGCCATGGGTCCCTCGGGGCAGAGGGCCAGGGCAGGCCAGCGGTTCTGCGCAGACTGTTCTTAGCGGACGGAGCCCTGTGAGGCTGGGAGGGCTTACCTGGGGGGCGCCCTGCCCTCAAAGGGGCTGGAGGCGAGCAGGGACAGGGCCTGGGCGTCGTTGGCCAGCAGCTTGCCGGCCAGGTGCAGGATCCACTCGTTGTGCTCGTAGGTCTGCAGGGACGGGGCCCGTGAGTTTGGGGTGCAGGCTGTGTGTCCCCCTCTTCTCCAGCTGTTCTGGAGCACTGTCGCTGAGGCTCTGCTGCCCGAGGCCCCCCGGGTTCCTCCAGGGCCACCTGCTGGCCTGAGGGTCACTTGCCTGTGTACAGCCCTGCTCCCTTGCCTGGGTCCCACTGTCCCAGCCTTACGTGGGGCCCAGTCGCCTGCCCCCTAGCCTTGCCCTGCTGAGGCCATTTCTTCCTGGCTAGGGTGGCACTGTGAAGGCTCAGCAGGCGGCGGCCCTGGGCCTGTGCCACTCCACGGTGGCACCCCACGTGGTCTGTGGCAAGCACCCAGAGTGCACCCGGGAGGGAGGGACGGTGGGGCAGCCTCACCTGGAAGGCTGCAAGCCACATGAGCCAGTCCAGCCGGTAGTGGTAGGGAGAGAGAAGGCACGGCCGTCTCCGGGGGTCGCCCGGCTTGCACTTGAACTCGTAGTCCTCCCACACGGCCTCGGGCGCACTGGCGTTGGGACTCGCTGTGCCCTGCAGGATCACCTCCATCCGCTCTTTGGTGACGCTGAGGGGAGAGTGAGGCAGGGCCGTGGGTCTGCAGCGCTTCTGTGCCGCACAGGGTGTGGGCTCTGCTTTCCCCAGGGGTGCTGGGGGCTCGAACTCCCCGCAGACGTGGGCCCAGGGTGGGGGGCCAACATAGGGCCTCCGGTACCTTCCAAAGGCCCCGTAGCTGTTGACGATCCTCAGCGAGCTGAAGGTGGTGTTCATGACCTGCTTGGCACTCAGCAGGTTGAGGACCACGGGCAGGCTGAGGCAGGCCACCAGGATGCCCAGCGAGAGGTTGACCACACTCCGTACCGCGCGGCCTGCAGAGGGGAAGTGGGCCTCCTCAGCCGGCTCCCAGGCCCCTTGGCCTATCCCTGGGAGGCCTGGCTGCTGCTCTCCAGGCTCAAGGAGGCCTAGGAACACCCCAGCTGGCTGCCCACTCCCCATCCACGGTCCCTTGCAGGGGTCTGGCTATCCTAGTTCCTGGGACACTACAGAGGCCTTCCCAACTGCCCAGGGCCCCTGCCCTGCCCTGTGAGGTGAGGGGAGCCCTGGGGCTGGCCAGTGTGCGGCTGTCCTTGCCGTGTCCTACCTACATGTCTTGGCCGGGGCTGGGGCCCTGGGGCTTCTCCACCCTGCAGACTTAGGACTCTGTCCTTCAGGCCAGCTGGCCCAGAGGGAAACAGGAATCCCAGAGAGGCGTCATCAAAGCAGGCAAGGCTGGGCACGACAGTCAGCCAGTTCAGGAAGCTCACGTTCCCACTGAGGATCAGGGCCACCTGTGGGGCAGGGCTGAGCCAGTGCCCGGCAAGGCCTCAGGATGGCCACTCTCCTCTGTGCCCATCCCCTGCAGCTGCCCACATCTCACTTACCTTGCATGAAGGAAGCCCCAATGGATGGAGCCAGAGTGCAGCCCCAGAGGAGCCTCTGAGCCGGGCCTCGAGGCCCTGCCGTCTTTAGTGTGGGGCTGAACCCTGGGGTAGGCTACCCCTGAGCTATGTCCCCAGCCTTTTTGAGGCAGGGTCGTGCTAAGCTGCTGAGGCTGGTCTGGAACTTGTGGCCCTCCTGCTCAGCCTCCCAAGCAGCCAGGGCGACAGGAGTGGCCACCACGCCCACACCAGGCCTTCCTGCATGGAGCCCACGTAGGAGGCAGCCAGCCCGGCAATGGTGGCTGGGTGGGAGACGTGGAGGCAGGCCCGCCCTCGTGCCAGCAGGGCTGACGCACCTGACTCGGAGGTGCAGTGGGGCTCTGGCCAGCTTTCATCCGTGGGCTCGCTCCGTCAGGACGGTCAGCCCCACAGAGCTCCCTGGAGCCTCTGGCCTTTCTGGGGCTTCAAAGGGAAGCAGCCACATGTGCTGCTGGCCTCCTGTGCTCAGCAGAATGCAGTGAGTGCACCCTCTGGGACGGCGCCTGCCCCGGCCGAGGGGTGAGCTCCATGTTCTCCTGCGGCGGACAAGTAGTAGTCAGCTTTTGCTGTTGCCAGAAGAGCTGGCCTGGACCAGGCCACAAGGGCCTGGTGCTGCCCCTGAGGTGCAGTGTTGCCAGCATCTGTCACTCCCAGGGAGCCCAGGGCAGCGGCTCCTGGCTGGCCACCCCTGCTGAGATGCACACACATCCCTCCTCCGGGAAGCACCCGCTCAAGTCCCTTCCTGCCCAGCACAGTCTGCGAGGCCTTGTGGGCCACCTAGCAGCCTGCCCAGCCCAAGGCTGTGGTTCTCCTCGCAAAGCTCCTGGGGCCAATCCCTGCTCCGCTCACAGGTTTCTTCATGTGCTGAGCTTCCAAAGCCCTCCCCACGGACATCCAGCTGTGGACACACAGCCCCGAGGTGGGGGAGGAGAACAGTCGGCCCCCTGCTTAGGATGAGGTGGCTGGAGAAGTGATGTGGGGCTGTGGCCCAGCCAGAGTGACAGGAGGCGGCCAGGACTTGCTGGAGTCCTGCCAGAGCTGCACTGGTAAGTCCAGTAGGAGAAAGGCAAGCTCAGGAGGACAGGTGCTCGTGACCACTAGTGACAGATGCTGGGTAGACTTGCTGCTGGCTGGCGGGTCAAGGCATGTCCTCCTCAGGACAGCTCTGGTCACTTTCCAATGGCCAGCATCATGTACAGTTGGTAGGAGTGGGTCAGTGCAGCTCTGCCTGGCTGGGCAGGTGCCCACACCCTGAGCCCCTTGTTTCTGGACTTGGGTCTCAGCCTAGTCCTGAGAAGGACAGGCGCTGAGGCTACAGGTGCGGGTGGAAGGGGACTCAGGAGGCACTAGGACCTGGTGTGAGGGTGATGCCGACTCACACCCGAGTGGATTGCTGATCAGAAGAGCAAGACCACACTGGACATGCGGCAGTCGTATGAGCAGGACGAGAGACTGTCAGCCAGGGCCTGGGCTAGGAGGGAGCCGCCAAGACAGGAGCAGCGACGAGCAGTCTGGAACTGGGCGGCAGCACTGGAGCAGCCAGGGCCGGGGAGGCACGGCGGCAAGGCGCTAGCCTGGTGCCCAGGCCCTGGGTTCCCTGGCCGGTACCACAGCAAACAACAGGACCTTCACCCAGTGCCGCGAAGAGCCACTCCGGCAGAGCGAGTGGGAAGCTGGCCAACGAGGTGGGAGCCTCTAGGTGAGGTCCAGCCACGGTGACTGCAGAGATCTGAGCGTGAGGCCACAGGAAGCGGGACCCAAAAGGAAGAGCCCATGTCTCTGAAGGAACACGCTCAGCACAGTCAGCCCAGGGGCCAGCCCTGAGAGCTACCCTGAGGAGGACACGCTGCCTGGCAAGGACGGCAGTGCTGGGGGTGATGGGGGTGGCGGGAGGACGGCTGAGGGGGCAGCGGCCACCACACCAGAATGCTGGGCATCCTTAGGGCCCACTGCGCAGTCAGTGCAGGACACCATGCCCGGGCAGGGCGGCAGTCCTGAGGACAGCAAGAGGCAGGCGGCGCTACAGCTGGGGAGCTCTCTGGAGACGTGACTCAGAGCAGGGCGTCCACGGCTGAAGCTGGACGTGGTCTGTGAAGAGCGGGTGGTGCAGATCCAGCCAGCATGGAGATGGGTGGCGTTGCTCAACCTGCTGACCCTCGCAGGCTGACGGCATCCAGGCACTTCTGGGGTATTTGTGGGGTTCCCAGGAGAGACTGGCATTGGAAGCAGGAGACTGCAGGTCCCCTGCCCAATGACACTGGGCACAGTCCACCCAGCAAGGGCCTGGGCACAACTGTTCGCCCAGGGGGGGGCAAACTGCTCTCTGCTTGGGCAGAGATGTCCCTCTTCTGCCCTTGACATGGAGCTCCTCGTCTTGGGCTTTCCAAGCTGGACCGGGCCTCAGACCACTGGTTCCCTGGTTCTTGGGTCCTTGGGCTGGGAGTGGATCCACACAACCCGGCTTTTCTGGGCCTCCAGCCTGCAATGGCAGGTTGCTGACTTCCCATCCTGGGGCAGCAAGGGCCAATCCTGCATGGTCACTGTGGACTGTGTGTCTCCCGATGTGGAAATGTCAAGGGGAGTGTGTGGACTGTGTCCATGGCCTGTGGTGTGTCCAAGCCAGCAGAGCCTCCATGGGAACTCTTCCCATGTGAAACAGAAAAGGAAGGGAAAATGCCATGGGCCTGTGGTGACTGGAGCAGCCACGGCTGTGTGGGGGCTCCTCAGCACCCGCTGCTGTGGCACCCCAGCTCCCTGGAGGTTCCAGGGAGGCCCCTGGGCTCTGGTTTGGGAACCTCTTGGTTCCTTCCAGGCCACCCCTGGCAGTCCACAAGCCCTGGTTCCAGGGAGGCCCCTGGGCTCTGGTTTGGGAACCTCTTGGCTCCTTCCAGGCCACCCCTGGCAGTCCACAAGCCCTCCCACCCACTCACCCGTGGTGGCCAGCCAGGACCCTCAGCTCTTGCAGGCTAGGGGTGGCTGGCAGCAGGGGATCAGGCAGCTCAGGGGCTTTTCTTTCCCCATAGGGACAATTTCTCCACTTTTGATAAAGAGAACTAAACACCAAGCTGCCCCTGCCAGTCAAGTCCAGCCCCAGGGACAGGCCCGGCTTCTCACTGGTCCTTGGTATGGCAGATGCCAGAACCGGCACTGGCCACTGCCCCGTGGCATCTCAGGTCAGTGCCAGTGACACTGGGTGACAGCAGTGCAGATGCAGCTCCTGAGACGCACTGGGGAGGAAGGTCCTGCCTGGAGTCTTCTGGGCAGGGACCACGTGGCACTGCCCGCGTGCTCAGTGCCTGAGAAACAGTGGCCGAGCTGGCACCATTCCTTTCCTGGGCACATGCTGCAGGCTGTGGCAACGAGTCCTCCTGGCCACAGTGGCCAGAGAAGCAGGCCTGAGGGCCCCAGTGCCTGTCCACATGCTCTGGATCTGGAATGCCCTGAAGTCCTGAGGCCTGGAGGCCTTCTCTCTCTCTGATGGGAGAGACCCAGGGCTGGGGAAGGCCTCAGGAGCAGGTCAGAGGGCTGGGCTCAGGCCCAGCTCAGCGTCCGCTGGCCAGTCACTACGTGAACTCGAGCCTCTGTGGCCTCCTTTCCTCGCCCCCCAGGACTGCCTAGCGCAGGGGAAGTGGGGAGAGGGCGTCTCCTCACATGTCCACGGCCAGGCTCAGTGAGGCTCCGGCAGACTCGCCCCTGGTCTCCTCCCCGGTGTATGCCAGGGTGTCTGTGGCCAAGCCGTCCTAGTGCCCCCACGAGCAGCTGCAGGCGAGCTGTCCCATGGACGCCCTGCAGCCCTGCACTCCCTGCCTAGTGACCTCTCAGCCTGGCCACACATCAGAAACACCTAGGAAGCGGAGTTCCTGGCTCCCTGGGGGAGGCCCTGGCCCAAGTCTATTTCCAAAGCTATCCCAAGTGCTGTTCTAACGGGAGTCCACAGAGCAGTTTGTGGGTGATGTGCTGCCCAGGCAGAGGTCAGGCCCCTGCCAGCTGCTGGCTACCCTCCCTCCCTCTGGCTATGCTTTCAGTCAGAAGAGTAGAGTCCAGCGTGTGCCCAGCACACCCAGGGATGACCTCAGCTGTTTTTCTGGTAGGGTCACTGAGCCTGTCCCATCAGCGGGGAACAAATCCTACTCCAGCCCATCAGCATCCACCACTGGCCACGGAGGAGTCCACGTCTCCTGTAGTCACCCAGACCGCAGAGGGCCTGTGCTGCAGGAGCCCTGGGAGTGGCCAAGGGAGAGACGTGAGGCAGCAGGGCCTGAGCCCGAGGTGCAGCAGCAGGCGTCCTGCAGTAGGAAGGGAGGTGGACTTCTGGATGCTCCTGCAGGACTCGCGGCTGCCACAGGGAACAGGTGCTGTCACGGGACTGCTCTCGGGGACCTCCCCATGGCCAGGACCCATGACCAGCATCAACGACTAGAAGGCAGCACGTGGTACAACGGGGCAAGCCCAGGCACATGCTGACCAAGGCCACAGACCAGACATGGATGCGAGGCAGGGCAGGAGCGGGTGCTGCTCGGGTGTGTGGGAACCTGGGCTGGACAGAGGGCCGCATGATGGCAACGTGCTGAACGGCGCTTTGAGACGGCACAGCTTGTGTCATGTGGGCTTGACCACAACCAAAAATCCAGGGGGCACCTCGGGCCAGCACGGCTCTGGAGGCCACGGGGGAGTCCCGGAGATACCGGGCAGGGTGGTCCCAGGCAGCCAGGCAGGCCCCATGAGGCCCCCATAGGGCTGCAAACAGCCCAAGACTCCCCCTGGGCCCGCCCGTCACCGGCTGTCTCAGGACCAGCCCTGCTCCCTGCTTTTCTGAGCCAGGACACAGATCCAGGCAGGCCATGGACGTCCCACTGGTCCCCTGCGGCAGGCTGACCGTGACCGCCTGTAGCAAGGCACCAAGCTCTTTCCCTTCCAGCTTTTCCCCTCTCTGAGCTGAGGATGGCTGTTCCGGCCTGCGGAACTCACCAGAACACCAGTGTGAACGGCGTGGGAGGAGGTGAGTGTGCTCACAGCCCTTCCCTCCTAGAGGACGCAAAGTGGGAACTCATCCTCAGGGCCGGCTCCACACAAGCCTGTGCTCAGACGCCTGTGGACAACAGGGCCGTGGCCCCTGCTGGGGCACCTGCTCTCAGGAGAGCGAAGGCTGGCCCTGACGCCCCAGGACCCTCCCTGCCTGCGTCCAGCCAGCCCCGGGGCATGGAGTCAGGCTTCGAGGCAGTGTCAGGGTGAGGCCTCTCTGCCTGGCCCTGGGTGGTGTGGGCTGGGGAGGGTGCCAGGGATAAGCCTGGAACTGCGGCCTAGAGAGGAGCCCGGCGCCTGGGCCGGTCTTGCAGGGTGACCCCGAGCCTTCCGTGGCCAGAGGACTTGCCCCACTCACAGACTCGGGCCCATGCTGGGCAGGGGAGCCCCGGGGCCCAGGAGTGGGCAGCCTGGCAGGGTGGCATGTGGTGTGACCCTGCCCCACGACCTTTCGGAAAAGGCAGAACATGGAGACAGGAAACGATGCAGGGCTGGGCGTGGAGGACGAGGGAGGCGCGCCCCCGCGACACGTCACTGTGTTCTCGAGGCCCACGGGGCACGGCAGAGGGCGGCCTGCAGCGAGCGTGGGGTTGGGCCAGCTGTGGGAGGCTGGGGGCTGCACAGGAGCCCAGGGAACCTCGGGCCTCTGCAGCTTTCCGCGAGCCCAGCACTGTCGCGAGAGAGGCCTTGAGAACACGCAAAGGGCAGAGGGGGAGCCTGGGAGCAGGGCCTCCAGGGAGTGGGCGCCCGAGGCCATCGCTGCAGGGACACCCCCACGGCTGGGCTCCTGGCCAGCTCCAGGCCCGGTTTACACACGCCCCACTCCCCGGGGCCATGGAACGAGCAGAAAAGAGCCCGCAGGTCCAGACGCTGAACTGAGAACCTTACGGCCGAAGTGGACCTGCTCCCAGGACGGTGCTGACCCGAAGCCACCTCGAGGAGGGGCCGTCCCTGTGTGTCCTGCAGCCTCGGGAGGCGGCACGCCAGTGTTGGTGAAGAACCCCGTGGCAGCACCGACCAGGCTGGGGACGGGCCACGTGTGGCGAGCAGGACGGAGCCACGCTGAGTCCACAGACCCAGGAACACGTGAGACGTGACATGTGGCCGGCTCCACCTCAACACGCAGCACTCGGCAGACGAAGGACCCCCAGGCCCAGCACCATGGTGGCCGCAGAGCCAAACCACACTCATGCTGAGGAGGGAGGGCCCGACGCTGCAGCCTCGAAGCCCACGGAGCACAGCTGAGGCCCCGCCCGCTGCGCACACCCGGGGTGAGTGGGGACACCAGCACCACCCACGGCAGCGTCCTGGGCGCCTGCCGCACATGCCGAGACCTGCTGGTGCAGAGGCTGCCCCGGGAGGCCCAGGCTGAGAGGACCACTTGCAGCCCCAACGTGAGCCAAGCCCCAGGACGCGCTCGGCCACCAGGTCCCCCCCAGGCTCCGCGGCAGATGTGCGCGGGTGGCTGGGACAGCCCTCTCCCGTGGGCTCTCTGGACACCGCTGCCATCGAGGAACCAAGCCCGCCCCGAGGAGCAGCTCTTGCCCCGCATGGTGAGCATGAGGACCGTGGTGGTGTGGCCACCAGGACGTGGTGACAGACTTGCCCTGGCCGGGATGGGAGGGGCGCTGCTGTGGACAAGGTCAGCTCCCTGTGGGCACACACCCCACCCACCACGTGCACCTTCCCAGGCTGGTCTCGGGAAAGTCCAGCACCAAGGCAGGGCGGCAGGAAGAGCCCGCTCACAGGCGGGCACCAGCCCCACCCTGACTGTGGCGCTCTGCGGACCTGCAGGCCGCGAGACCCAGCCCCGCAGGAGGGCTCAGCCCCGTCCAGAGTGGCGTGGGCGCCTCGCGGGCTGTTGTGCCAGCGAGACCAGCACTGCCCTGCAGATCGTCCAGAAGCCCAGCCGCTTTCCCCAACGCCGAGCGGCCGCCAGTGTGTACGGGGAACACTGGGCCGAGGTGCGCGGGCGCTCGCGGGGCGGTGCTGCCTCTCGCAGGGGAGACTGGGAGGGCAGAGCGATGGGCCCACCCGCCATCCAGGCGCTCATCCCCGCACAGACGGAAGGAGACCAGCTCTAGGAAACCAGTCCTAGTGGACAGGCTGCATGTGAAAGGGAACTGTAGGACTTACGGAGAGCAAGTCCCGTGCCAGGCCAGCTGCCTGCCCTCGCCACCCCCGGGATGCCCCCTTGGGAGGGGCAGGGCCCATGGCACCCCGGAGCCATCCCCGGGAGGGGGTCAGCTGGATCCGTGACACGTGGGGCCAGGTGGGTGGCCGAGGCTCACCTGGAACAGGATCTGCAGCACCCCGTGGAGGATGCACATCCGTCGCCCAAGGAACAGGAAGAAGGGCACCAGGAGCTCCAGGAAGTGGCTGCCAAGGACCTCAAAGCGGTGCACCCACCAGGGTGTCCTATGTAGGAAGTAGGCCAGGGGGCTGGGCACCGGCTGAGTCTGCAGGGACAAGAGGGGCCTGTGAGATGCCCAGCTGCCAGGTGGACCGAGATGGCAGGGCTCCGGATAGAGTGGCCCTGGCATTCTGAGAAGGGCCCGCTGGGAGGCAGTACGTGAGGAAGCGCTTTCCTGCTTTAAACTGCCCCCGTCGAAGTAGAAAGCACCCTGCGTAGCTGCAGGTGTGCCAGACGGAGGCCGCGAGGGGTCCTGGGCTCACGGCCAGCCACAGGCAGACGGCGGGCAGCCCCTCTCACCAGGCTGGCTGCCCAGGAGGAGCTGGAGTGCGGGACGGGGCCCTCGACACGGCACCAGGCAACCTGAGTGAGCAGGAGGCAAGGGGAGCCGTCCACGCAGAGAGGGCAAACTGCCCAGGAGGAAGGGCCCACGCCCTCTAGGCGCCACTCTCCTGGGTTTGGTCTTGACCACAGAACGTTGGGGCAGTAGTGATGCCCATGGGTCCCGGGCCCCTGCCAGCCAGCTGCAGTGCGTGGCACCCCTGCCTGCGTGAGCCACGCTGCCACCACGGCCATCCCCACCTCCTGGGCTCTGCACCTGCCCTCCTGCTGGGCAGCCCGTGTTAGAGCCCACAGCTGGCTGGGTGGGAAGAGGGAGTCCTCCCTTGACCACGCCCTCCAGCCCTCGGCAGGTGCACCCAGGGGTGGGCTCCATCCTCAAGACGCCTTCCAACAGAAGCAAGCAACCCAGTCTGTGCAGAAAGGGGACCAGCGGCCCCGCACTGGGGACCACCGCAGCTGCAGACCCCTGGTCCCTGACACCCGGGGTCCTGGGTGTCCTGAACAGGGCTCTGTCCCACTCCTGCTTGAGCTGCGTGCTCACCCCTGCAGCTGTGGTGGAGCCCAGCGACTGCGGCATCCGACCCCACCTCACGGGGCGGAGGGGATTTGAGGAGTTGTGTGTCCCAAGTGGACAGGACCTTTGAGGAGGAGCAACATGAGGGTGGAACAGGACAGCACCAGGGGCAGCACGGGGGCAGGGATGCAGCCTCCAGACCCCCTCCAGACCCCACAGAACCTGGACATCCCAGCGAGGGGGACCAGCGGGAGCCAGGTGGGGCAGTACAGTCACTCTGTGGGGACTCTGGACTCAGGGAGGCCAGGGCCCTGCAAGTTCACTGTCCACGTCCATCGGCTCGGAGGGCGAAGGGAAATGGAGTAAAGCATCAGGTGCAGGTCAATCCAGTCAGGGGGCCACAGCCAGCTCAGCAATGGGGCTCGGGGGTCAGGGCCTGTGCCACGGAGGGCAGGTTATCAGTGTGCGCTGGCTGCGCTGTAATCCCTGGCAAGGGGCCTGGTTTCCAGGGTGCGCCCCTCCCATGCTGGGCTCTGAGGAGTGTGGCCTCCGGTCCTCTGGACTGAGGGCCTGCTCAGTGCCCCCACGGCTGTCCCCACGCCACGGAAGCCTCGCTGTTTACACTGAAGCTTGGTTGTGAGCTGTGGAGCAGCCAGCATTCGAAGTCGCACCCAAGGTGGGCGGTGGGAGCCAGCTGACCTGAGGTCCTGTTGGGGCCCAGGCTGCCCTCAGGCTCGGACCCTGCTTTGCAGATCTGCCCTCAGGGGGCAATTGGGAGTGAGAAAAACCCGAGGGGACATGCGTGTGGCTCCTCAGGCCCAGGGAGCTGGAGGGCGCCTCCCGGGCTCACGCTGGGCTTGAGGACACCCCAGGCTCCAGGGGGAGGTCAGTGAGTAGAGGTTTGGGCCACCATCTTCCCACTTCAGCTGTGAAGCGTGTCTGGGGTTTTAACATGAACGGTGATGCTGTGACTCATTTAGGCGCACTATCTGCACACGCCGACTTGGCGGACGGCCTACCGGGCACCTGCCCACCAATCCTGGGATGCCGGTCCCCACAGCTCAGGGCCCAGGTGGCGAGGCCTTGGCAGGAAGTCAGCATGCATGCCGAAGGTGGGGCCATGCCCGAAGTCCAACCTCTTCCCTGGCCTCTCGGTGCTGCCCACAGGTCCCGGCGTCACAGAGGCGTCTGCTGAGCTCTGACAGGTAGAGTGGCTTGCGCTGCCCAGACGAGGCCTCAGGACAAACCCCAGGGCTGGCTGTGTTCCAGGAGCGAACTGGTGTCCCAGCTTGAGGCCGACAGTGGTGCTGCCGGGGTCACGGCCTGGCCCGAAGGCGGTGCCTCCACGGTGCTCGCCTGACAGGAGACCTCCCAGGCGCGTGGAAAGGAAGGAAACGGAGCAACACAGACGAGGCTGGGACGGTCTGCTTCCTGCAACGCAGCCCCCAGCAGCCTCTGCCTGCTGAGCGCCCAGGAACCCACCGAGGGGGCATCCGTCTGCTTCACTGGAGCCCCCGCCTCCACTGAAGAACGCAGGGTGAGGGGCCCTCGGGGACTTCTTGGCACAGGGCCCGGCAGAAGGTCCCGTTGAGACTGGTCAGTGAGAGGAGGGCCCGCCGGGAGGTGGGGCAGACGGAGTGCTGCCTACTGGGCCAGCTGCCTCCCCAGCAGCAGCCCCACCCAACAGCGCGGAGAAGAACCTCCCGGCCGGGCCTAGTCAACCCGAGTCCAGCCCACGGGCCGCGGCCCTCCCTACGGAAGGACGGGCTGCGAGCAGCCCAGGCGCGGCAGCGTGCAGCCTGGCATGGTAAAGCGGCATGTCAGCCCTGGCTTCTACAGGTGAAGCGGGGTGCGCGCCCAAGAGCCCACACTGTCCATGCAGAGCCACTCGGCACAGTCGTGAGTCTGAAGGCCGCCTCTTTGGAGCTTTCCGCAGCCTCTGCCGTTGGTCTTCCACATGGCCTGAGGGACCGGCAGTTTAGAAACTGTCAGGCCACGCGCTGGGCTCGCCGTGCGTGAAGCCGCGATTCTGTGACCCAAGCACTGACGGCGAGTGTGCAGCACCACACGTCGCAGAGGCTGAGCGGGTGCCAGCCAGGTGCAGGGCAGACTGGAGGGCACCAGCTTCGGGTGGCGACGCAGTCCCCAGGATAGGTACAAAGGGACAACTATGGGAATCACAAGAACACGGAGCAACCGGAGACTCCACCTGAAACAGCCGCGCCAGGTTATCGGCCAAAAGGCCAGACAGGAGTAAGCAGGGGTCTGAGGACACCGCAGTGAGACCTTCCAGAGCAAACCCAAAGCTCACAGATGCTCAGAAAGGAAGCGTATCCACGTCCTGCGCAACAGCCTCACGGTCCACTCCTGTGTGGCCAACGTCCTGGGAGAGGAGAGGGCACCGACGCCATGAGCTACAGCCATGGCCCCAAGGTGCTTGCCATGCACACCACCACCCAACTCCAGACCAGCAGCCAGGAAGCCACCAGCCAGCAGGGCCAGGGTCACAGAGCGCAGACCAGGACAGCCCACTGGGAGGTGCATGGTGGACGCAGGACACCCGGCAGCATGTGCCTGAGCTCAGCGCCAGCACGCCTGTGACAGCAGGGCAGGGCAGCGAGTCGTGTGGGAGCCGCGCTGTGGGAAGGCGAGCCCTGGGAGGCTCTCTCCACTCTCACTGGACACTGAGAGGCTGGGCCACTTAGACATGGCAGCGAAACGCAGTCCTGGTTTGAGTCTGACAGTGGACTGCGGGCTGCGACAGCAAGAAGGCCGGAGCGGTGGAAGGGCATCGCTGTCACATTCCTTTAGCTTTTTTGAAAGAAGCAAAGCATCCCGTGGAGGTAGACTGGGATGGATTGGCGGTTACAGAGATACCTGCAGGCTCCAGGTCACACAGGGATCATATAACATGCAGAATACAGAAAGAAGACTGGCAGTACTAGCTAACAAACCAAGGAAGGCATGTTAGGGTCACGGGACAGTCAATTACTCTAAAAGAAGGCAGAAAGATGAAAGAGTGCAAGAGAAGAACAGACGGGAGAAACAGAACAAGTGGCAAGATAACAGGCTGAAACTGCTGACATCAAAGACCACATCAGGTGCGCAGTCCGACCCGATGGCCAGGCAGCATCTGTCAGACTGGAGTGCAGCACTCAGAGACAAGCTGCCCACGGAGGCCACCTCCCACGCAGGACTCAGGCAGGCCCACCACACAGGCAGCACCCAAGAAAGCAGGAGAGCTGCAGGGTGTCACAAGAGGCACCTGTTAGCCAGGAGCAGCTTGGGATGAAGAGGCCAGGTCACAGTGGCCACAGAGAGGTCCAACGCCCAAACCTGTAGGACCCTCACAACAGAGGTCCAAAATACACAAAGCAAAACTAGAGAGAACTGCAGGCAGACACAGAGAAACACAGCTTTAGCCAGAAACCTCAGCCTCCTCTGCTCGGTAGGCAACACAAGCAGACAGAAAACAGGGTCGGGGCACAAGAGCTGAGAACCCCGTCAGCCAGCATGACCTCTCACGTCTGCAGAACACAGACTCATAGGCTCAAATCAAAGGCCCCCTATGATGGCACAGATTCTGAGCCTCAAGACTGGTCTGTTCAGACTCAAGGCTTGTAAGACACACTCCAGCAGTACAGGAATCAAGTGAAAAACCAGTGAGTATCTGTAGAATCTCCACGCGTTTGGAAACATGACCACGCTTCTAAGTGCCCTGATGGAATCCACTCAGTGCATGCTGAGTCCTCTGATCTTGTCACAGCCTCCCAGGGACAAAGCTGGGGACACAGAACTTGCTCAGGACCACAAAGCCAGCCAGGGGCTCCCTGGGTGCCTTCGTCTTCAGCCCCTGTGCCATGACAGCCACGCCATCACTGATCCTCAAATGGGACTCCAGGTGTGTGCCCAGGGCTCACCCCTGGGGTGCGTGGGGCTGACAAGTGGAAATCCACGGCAGGGGAGCTGCTGGTGTCTCCCACGCTGCCAGAGGTTCAATGTCGGCCTGGTGTCCCCCTGTGGGTGATGCAGAGTGTGGGCCTGGCTCCGGCTGGTCACCAGCCAGGTGGTGCCTCCAGGGGCCCCAACGCTCCTCCCCACATGTGAAACACTGCTGCAAAATCAGTGGAGCTGCTAGTGGACAAGCAAACAAGCCAGCTCTTCACTGGATGCCAGTCGTGGCTTCAAGAGGGCTAACCTTTGCGACTTTCAAGGGTAATGTTTGAGTGCAGATCGTTTCCAGGTTAGCGGACCCCTAATCTCAGGGTGCTCGGTGATCCCTGTCCGGTTACAGCCCAACACAGCTGGTCATGCACGTCCCCCCGTCACGATTAAGGAGGCTCTGCTGGCCTGGGGCCCTGCACAGGGCAGCTCTGGAGGCAGGAGGGAGAGAGCTGCAGGGCTTCCTGGCAGGGGTTTGGGGCAACCCGGCTGCAGGTCTGCACCCTGAGTGCCGGCAGGAGCTCCAGGGCGTGGGCCAAAGGGGCGCTCCAGACGGCGGGCTGCCCTGGGTCATGGAGCACGCCCGTGTGGAAGGCGGCTGGGCCAGGCCACGCATGTGGGCGTGAATTCCTGCAGCAGTGCGAGGCACGGTTTTGGCATGGGAGCTTGATGTGTGGGATGGGGGCATGTGAGCCACAGCTTTCAGAGCAAAGCCACCCTGGGCCTTGTCCTGTGGGCCACCGACCACTCTGGGCCTACGACAGTCACTTGGAACCCGGGAACCAGCATGCAGGGCACCCTGGGTGCGGGGTCTGGGTGCAGAGAGGTGGTGGGCACGGGGTGAAGCCAGTGATGGGCACCGTGGTACTGGGTGTGAGGCTGGGGCGCCAGAACAGTTCTGCGTGGACACCCCGTCTACCTCCAACCCCTCGCCATGGGGGCCTGGTAGCAGACGCAGGTGTGGGTGCAGATGGAGGTCTTGCCTCAGGGTATTAGGTGACACTGACCAAGTGCAGGGGACACCCTGAGGCTGAGGACAGTCCCGTCAGGTCCATGAGGCGAGTGGCCTCCCTCAGTCTCCACCCCGTCATGGGATCTGCCTGCAGCCCAGAGAGCCACCTTCTAAGGCTGGCAGGAAAGGGATGGTCTGGATGCTGGTTGGCAGAAGTGACGCCTCACATGGAGAAGGCACACAGAGGGGGCCTGGGGGCCCTGAGACCCCCTGGAGCAGGCGCTGTCTGTCTGCCTGGCCTGGGCGAGCTCTTGGGAGATGGGCTGAGGAGGCTCTGGGGGCTGCTGGAGAGTGTGGTCCTGGGCAGGGCTGCTCCCCGGCCTGGGAAGGGGGCAGGAGAGAAGCCTTCTGCGCAGCAGGGCTAAAGGCAGGGTTCTACTTTCCCCAAATCTCTAGCAACAGAATCCAACTCCCCTGCAAACATGTGCACGGCTGTTCGCAAATCTGCAGTCCCTGGACTGGACATCCAGTTTTGGACATTCTCTCCTGTACCAAAACTGTCTGAGCAACTGTGAGCCTTAAGCCTAAGTGGAGACAGTGTCTGAGGACATAGCTCCGGCCCCGAGCCCAAGGCGAGTTAGAGCTGCCTCGCCACGTCCCACCTAGACAGAGCTAGAGAGGGGCCCCACAGAGGTGAGAGCTCCCCATCCCAGAGGAGAGACTTCCAGAAGTGCTGTGTGAAGCTGCCCCTAGGAGGAACTTCAGGCTCCTGGTCAGACGCAGAGGGACAGGGGAGTGAGTGTGCAGCTGCCCCACGGGCAGACTGCCGCCCAGCGTGGGGCCAGGCCACAGGCATCAGAGCTCCAGACAAGCGTGGCAGGGTGCGTGGCGGCGAGGGTGCACTGCCCCCAGCACGCAGAGGCCCATGCCCCACCTGCCGTCCCGGCCGGGGAGCACCAGGCTGGCCAGGATGGGGATGACCACAGGTCAGCTGCTCTTGCTCAACTTGGAACCAACCCTGCACACAGCCTGCTGGACGCCAGCAGTGGAGGAAGCGGACACATCTCCCAGAGTGAGAGCCAGGTGGGCGAGGCCAGCAGAGCAAGGTGGTGTGGCTGGAGGAGAAAGATGGAGACAGAGGGAGACACAGGCACAGAGACAGAGAGAGGGAAACAGACAGAGATGGAGACAGACGGTGACAGAGAGACAGGGACAGAGAGACGGAGACACAGACACAAAGAGACACAGACACAAAAAGAGAGATGGCAACAGAAAGGCAGAGACAGGGAAAGATGAAGACAGACAGATGGAGCCAGAGACACAAAAAGATGGAGGCACATGGAGAGAGACGGAGAGAGAAATGAAAAGACAGAGAGGAAGATGGAGAGAGGAGGTGCAGACAGGCAGAGTCGGGCCCTGGGCGAGCAGGCACAGCTCTGCCTCAGCCACAGCAAGGCGACCCTGGGGGTGCTGCAGCCCGGGCAGGTCCCACCCCCTTTCAACTGCGCTGCCCGCCACACGAGCCTTGAGGTAGGCATCTGCGTGTCCAGGGGTAAAGAGTGGCTGTGTCGTTCCTGCTTGTTTGCAAGCCACATCTGGAGCCCCTCCCATCTTCATTTTGAGAGAGGGTCTCCCCAGGCTGCCCATGCTGGAACTGCCATCCCTGCCTCCGCCTGCCACGTGGCTGAGGCCACAGGTGTGGCCACGTACCCGGCCAGCTCAGACCTTGACCAACCTGTGCAGAGCAGAGGCTGACACAAGACGGAGCTGGCCACTGAGAGTTCTTGCTGTCCAAAACGGAACATCACCAGGACTGGGGCTGGGGCAGAGAGCCCTTCATCCTGGAAAATGGGTGTGGTCAGAAAAGAGGCCACCCTCTCACCCACCATGCAACACACGTTCACTGCACTGCGATCTACTGAAAGTCAGCCCTGACACAAGGGTTTGTTTAAAGGAAAATTTAAAAAATAACAATGTACACAATGGAACATTGTGATTCAGGGTAACTGAGCAAGACAAAAGGTTGCTAGCAGGTAAACTGCAGCGACTTTTCTTCCCTTGTGGTGTCTGAAAGCTGAGCTGTTCCCGGGGGCACTTGGGGACAGCTTTGCTGAGACACCTGCAGTCACCATCACCTGCTGGAGCATGACTCACCAGCTCACTGTCGGGTCTAGGTGCTGTGTGAGGGCAGCAGATGAGCTAGGGGCCGTCAGCTCTGAGGCTCTGGACCCCATGGGGCGTGGTCCACTCAGCACCTGGCTATCAGGGACTGGCTCAGCTGGTCCCTGCGTGCTGTTCACACCTGACCTGACCTCAGGGCAGGTGGACCCACAGGGCTGTGCAACAGAGGACCTGCCCTCAGAGCTGACTGGGTAGTACCTTGCCCGTCTGCACTGCTGCCTTGTGAGTCTCAGCACAGGTGCAGACGTGGGCTGACAAGAAGCCCAGGAGAAGGTTCCGACCCAGTGAGGTCACGCTGGGCCAAGCGCTCGCTGTGCTACCCAGGAGAAAGTAAGTTCCGCGACACAGGCTGACCCCAGAGCCCTGTCCCCAGCCTCATGGTCCTTCCTCCCTGACGACCCCCCTCTAGCCCTGGCCGGTCAGCTCTGCTTGCCGTCCCAGGGCCAGCCTGAGCTGCCCCACCGTCACTGCGCCCAGTCAGGACAAGCACCCTCAGCCCTCACGGGCCTCTCTCTGCCGCAGAGCTCAGCCTGCACCCCAGGGCCACAGTCACACGGCAGACGCAGGCACCAGCCCTCAGCAGTTCTCACCCAGGGACTGACCCATGTCGCCCTTCCAGAGCCCCTGGGCCAGCCAGCACCACAGGGCCTAGCCTGGGCCAGGGGAGCTGGGGGCGGGTGTGGCTGAGCCGCATGAGAAAGGGGCTCCTTTCACCTCAGGCCTCTGGGTTCAAAGCAGCCCAGACAGATGTGCAGCCTTCCCTCCTGACCCTCTGAAACCAAGACAGCAGCTGCGACGGGGCCTTAGGACATGGTGCTGTCCAATGGGAGAACCTGCCCCAAGCACGTGGCCCAGCCACCTGGCCCTGGGGAAGGGCAAGGACCCTCCATGTTTCAGAGCCCCGAGTGCCACACTTACAGTGGGCTCACTCCAGGGCAAGCGGACGAAGCCCAGCTCCAGAGCGTGGGTGTCCTCTAGCGCACACATCCTGGGTCCAGGATGAGGCGGGTCCACTGCAGATCTGCGGCACGCGACTGGGTCCAGGACGTGGCGGGTCCACGGCAGATCTGCGGCACACGCCCTGAATCCAGGACGTGGAGGGTCTACGGCAGATCTGCGGCACGCGCCCTGGGTCCAGGGTGTGGCGGGTACACGGCACATCTATAGCTCCGGGATGCTGGGGGTCTGCAACATGCACCCTGTGTTTCTGGCGGGGACAGTGGGTGCTTCTGGCGGGGACAGTTGGGGTGTTTCTGGTGGACAGCTGGGTGCTTCTGCTGGGGACAGTTGGGTGTTTCTGGCGGGGACAGTTGGGTGTTTCTGGTGGACAGTAGTGTGTTTCTGGGGGACAGTTGGGTGCTTTCGCTGGGGACAGTTGGGTGTTTCTGGCGAGACAGTTGGGTGTTTCTGGCGGGGACAGTTGGGTGTTTCTGGTGGACAGTTGGGTGTTTCTGGCAGGGACAGTTGGGTGTTTGTGGCGGGAACAGTTGTGTGTTTGTGGTGAGGACAGTTGGGTGCTTCTGTTGGGGACAGTTGGGTGTTTCTGGTGGGGACAGTAGGGTGTTTATGGCGGGGACAGTTGGGTGTTTCTGGTGTACAGTTGGGTGTTCCTGGTGGGGACAGTTGGGGTGTTTCTGGTGAGGACAGTTGGGTGTTTCTGGTGAGGAATGCTGAGAGTTTCTGGCGGGGACAGTTGGGTGTTCCTGGCGAGGACTTTTGGGTGTTTCTGGCGGGGACAGTTGGGGTGTTTCTGGCAGGGACAGTTGGGTGTTTCTGGTGGACAGTTGGGTGTTTCTGGTGAGCACAGTTGGGTGTTTCCGGTGAGGACTGCTAAGTGTTTCTGGTGGGGACAGTTGGGTGTTTCTGGTGGGGAAAGTTGAGTGTTTCTGGTGAGCACAGTTGGGTGTTTCTGGTGAGGACTGCTAAGTGTTTCTGGTGGGGACAGTTGGGTGTCTCCGGGGGACAGTTGGGTGTATCTGGTAAGGACTGCTGAGTGTTTCTGGTGGGAATAGTTGGGTGTTTCTGGTGGACAGTTGGGTGTTTCTGGTGCGGACAGTAGGGTGTTTCTGGTGGACAGTTGGGTGTTTCTGGTGAGGACTGCTGAGTGCTTCTGGCGGGGACAGTTGGGTGTTTCTGGCAGGGACAGTTGGGTGTTTCTGGCAGGGACAGTTGGGTGTTTCTGGTGGACAGGTGGGTGTTCCTGGTGGACAGTTGGGTGTTTCTGGTGAGGAGTGGTGAGTATTTCGGGTGGGGACAGTTGGGTGTTTCTGTTGAGGACTGCTAAGTGTTTCTGGTGGGGACAGTTGGGTGTTCCGGCGAGGAGTGTTGTGTGTTTCTGGAGGACAGTTGGGTGTTTCTGGTGGACAGTTGGGTGTTTCTGGTGTGGACTGCTAAGTGTTTCTGGTGGGGACAGTTGGGTGTTTCTTGTGGACAATTGGGTGTTTCTGGTGAGGACTGCTAAGTGTTTCTGGTGGGGACAGTTGGGTGTTTCTGGCGAGGAGTGTTGGGTGTTTCTGGTGGACAGTTGGGTGTTTCTGGTGGATAGTTGGGTGTTTTTGGTGAGGACTGCTGAGTGTTTCTGCTGAGGACTGCTGAGTGCTTCTGGTGGGGACAGTTGGGTGTTTCTGGGGGACAGTTTGGTGTTTCTGGTGAGGACTGCTGAGTGTTTCTGGTGGGGACAGTTGGGTGTTTCTGGTGGACAGATGGGTGTTTGTGGTGAGCACCGTTGGGTATTTCTGGTGAGGACTGGAAGTGTTTCTGGTGGGGACAGTTGGATGTTTCCGGTGGGGACAGTTGGGTGTTTCTGGTGAGGACTGCTAAGTGTTTCTGGGGGGAAAGTTGGGTGTGTATGGTGGACAGTTGTGTGTTTCTGGTGAGGACAGTTGGGTGTTTCTGGTGAGGACGGCTAAGTGTTTCTGGTGGGGACAGTTGGGTGGTTGTGGTGGACAGTTGGGTGTTTCTGGTGAGGACTGCTGAGTGTTTCTGGCGGGGACAGTTGGGTGTTTCTGGCAGGGACAGTTGGGTGTTTGTGGCGGGGACAGTTGGGTGTTTCTGGTGGACAGTTGTGTGTTTCTGGTGGACAGTTGGTTGTTTCTGGTGGGGACAGTTGGGTGTTTCTCGCGGACAGTTGGGTATTTCTGGTGAAGACAGTTGGGTGTTTCTGATGAGGACAGTTGGGTGTTTCTGGTGAGGAGAGTTGGGTGTTTCTGGTGAAGACTGCTAAGTGTTTCTGGTGGGACATTTGGGTGTTTCTGGCGAGGAGTGTTGGGTGTTTGTGGTGGACAGTTGGGTGTTTCTTGCGGGGACACTTGGGTGTTTCTGGTGGACAGTTGGGTGTTTCTGGTGTGGACTGCTAAGTGTTTCTGGTGGGGACAGTTGGGTGTTTCTTGTGGACAATTGGGTGTTTCTGGTGAGGACTGCTAAGTGTTTCTGGTGGGGACAGTTGGGTGTTTCTGGCGAGGAGTGTTGGGTGTTTCTGGTGGACAGTTGGGTGTTTCTGGTGGATAGTTGGGTGTTTTTGGTGAGCACTGCTGAGTGTTTCTGCTGAGGACTGCTGAGTGCTTCTGGTGGGGACAGTTGGGTGTTTCTGGGGGACAGTTTGGTGTTTCTGGTGAGGACTGCTGAGTGTTTCTGGTGGGGACAGTTGGGTGTTTCTGGTGGACAGATGGGTGTTTGTGGTGAGCACCGTTGGGTATTTCTGGTGAGGACTGGAAGTGTTTCTGGTGGGGACAGTTGGGTGTTTCCGGTGAGGACTGCTAAGTGTTTCCGGTGGGGACAGTTGGGTGTTTCTGGTGAGGACTGCTAAGTGTTTCTGGTGGTGAAAGTTGGGTGTGTATGGTGGACAGTTGTGTGTTTCTGGTGAGGACAGTTGGGTGTTTCTGGTGAGGACGGCTAAGTGTTTCTGGTGGGGACAGTTGGGTGGTTGTGGTGGACAGTTGGGTGTTTCTGGTGAGGACAGTTGGGTGTTTCTGGTGAGGACTGGTGAGTGTTTCTGGTGGGGACAGTTGGGTGTTTCTGGCAGGGACAGTTGGGTGTTTGTGGCGGGGACAGTTGGGTGTTTCTGGTGGACAGTTGTGTGTTTCTGGTGGACAGTTGGTTGTTTCTGGTGGGGACAGTTGGGTGTTTCTCACGGACAGTTGGGTATTTCTGGTGAAGACAGTTGGGTGTTTCTGATGAGGACAGTTGGGTGTTTCTGGTGAGGAGAGTTGGGTGTTTCTGGTGAAGACTGCTAAGTGTTTCTGGTGGGACATTTGGGTGTTTCTGGCGAGGAGTGTTGGGTGTTTGTGGTGGACAGTTGGGTGTTTCTTGCGGGGACACTTGGGTGTTTCTGGTGGACAGTTGGGTGTTTCTGGTGAGGACTGCTAAGTGTTTCTGGTGGGGACAGTTGTGTGTTTCCGGTGACGACTGCGAAGTGTTTCTGGTGGGGACAGTTGAGTGTTTCTGGTGGACAGTTGGGCGTTTCTGGTGAGCACAATTGGGTGTTTCTGGAGAGGACTGCTAAGTGTTTCTGGTGGGGACAGTTGTGTGTTTCTGCTGAGGAAAGTTGGATGTTTGTGGCGGGGACATTTGGGTGTTTCTGGTGGAAAGTTGGGTGTTTCTGGTGAGGACTGCTAAGTGTTTCTGGTGGGGACAGTTTGGTGTTTCTGGTGGGGACAGTTGGGTGTTTCTGGTCGACAGTTGGTGTTTCTGGTGAGGACTGCAGAGTGTTTCTGGTGGGGACAGTTGGGTGTTTCTTGTGGACAGTTGGGTGTTTCTGTTGAGGACTGCTAAGTGTTTCTGGTGGGGACAGTTGGGTGTTCTGGCGAGGAGTGTTGGGTGTTTCTGGTGGACAGTTGGGTGTTTCTGGTGTGGACTGCTAAGTGTTTCTGGTGGGGACAGTTGGGTGTTTCTGGTGAGGACTGGAAGTGTTTCTGGTGGGGACAGTTGGGTGTTTCCGGTGAGGACTGCTAAGTGTTTCCGGTGGGGACAGTTGGGTGTTTCTGGTGAGGACTGCTAAGTGTTTCTGGTGGGGACAGTTGGGTGTTTCTTGGGGACAGTTGGGTGTTTCTGGTGGACAGTTGGGTGTTTCTGGTGGATAGTTGGGTGTTTTTGGTGAGGACTGCTGAGTGTTTCTGGTGGGGACAGTTGGGTGTTTGTGGTGGACAGATGGGTGTTTCTGGTGAGCACAGTTGGGTGTTTCTGGTGAGGACTGGAAGTGTTTCTGGTGGGGACAGTTGGGTGTTTCCGGTGAGGACTGCTAAGTGTTTCTGGTGGGGACACTTGGGTTTTTCTGGTGAGGAAAGTTGGGTGTTTCTGCCGGGGACATTTGGGTGTTTCTGGTGGACAGTTGGGTGTTTCTGGTGAGGACTGCTAAGTGTTTTTGGTGGGGACAGTTGGGTGTTTCTGGTGAAGACTGCTAAGTGTTTCTGGTGGGGACAGTTGGGTGTTTCTGGTGGATAGTTGGGTGTTTCTGGTGAAGACTGCAGAGTGTTTCTGGTGGGGACAGTTGGGTGTTTCTTGTGGACAGTTGGGTGTTTCTGGTGAGGACTGCTAAGTGTTTCTGGTGGGGATAGTTGGGTGTTTCTGGCGAGGAGTGTTGGGTGTTTCTTGTGGACAGTTGGGTGTGTTTTGGTGAGAACTGCTGAGTGTTTCTGGTGAGGACTGCTGAGTGTTTCTGGTGGGGACAGTTGGGTATTTCTGGGGCACAGTTGAGTGTTTCTGGTGAGCACAGATGGGTGTTTCCGGTGAGGAGTGCTAAGTGTTTCTGGTGGGGACATTGGGTGTTTCTGGTGGACAGTTGGGGTTTTCCGGTGAGGACAGTTGGGTGTTTCTGGTGAAGACTGCTAAGTGTTTCTGGTGGGACAGTTGCGTGTTTCTGGCGAGGAGTGTTGGGTGTTTGTGGTGGACAGTTGGGTGTTTCTTGCGGGGACACTTGGGTGTTTCTGGTGGACAGTTGGGTGTTTCTGGTGAGGACTGCTAAGTGTTTCTGGTGGGGACAGTTGTGTGTTTCCGGTGACGACTGCTAAGTGTTTCTGGTGGGGACAGTTGGGTTTTTGTGGTGGACAGATGGGTGTTTCTGGTGAGCGCAGTTGGGTGTTTCTGGTGAGGACTGCTAAGTGTTTCTGGTGGGGACAGTTGTGTGTTTCCGGTGACGACTGCTAAGTGTTTCTGGTGGGGACAGTTGGGTGTTTGTGGTGGACAGATGGGTGTTTCTGGTGAGCACAGTTGGGTGTTTCTGGTGAGGACTGGAAGTGTTTCTGGTGGGGACAGTTGGGTGTTTCCGGTGAGGACTGCTAAGTGTTTCTGGTGGGGACAGTTGGGTTTTTCTGGTGAAGAAAGTTGGTTGTTTCTGGTGGGGACATTTGGGTGTTTCTGGTGGACAGTTGGGTGTTTCTGGTGAGGACTGCTCAGTGTTTTTGGTGGGGACGGTTGGGTGTTTCTGGTGAAGACTGCTAAGTGTTTCTGGTGGGGACAGTTGGGTGTTTCTGGTGGACAGTTGGGTGTTTCTGGTGAAGACTGCAGAGTGTTTCTCGTGGGGACAGTTGGGTGTTTCTTGTGGACAGTTGGGTGTTTCTGGTGAGGACTGCTAAGTGTTTCTGGTGGGGATAGTTGGGTGTTTCTGGCGAGGAGTGTTGGGTGTTTCTTGTGGACAGTTGGGTGTGTTTTTCCTGAGAACTGCTGAGTGTTTCTGGTGAGGACTGCTGAGTGTTTCTGGTGGGGACAGTTGGGTGTTTCTGGGGAACAGTTGGGTGTTTCTGGTGAGCACAGTTGGGTGATTCCAGTGAGGACTGCTAAGTGTTTCTGGTGGGGCCAGTTGGGTATTTCTGGGGCACAGTTGAGTGTTTCTGGTGAGTACAGATGGGTGTTTCCGGTGAGGACTGCTAAGTGTTTCTGGTGGGGACATTGGGTGTTTCTGGTGGACAGTTGGGGTTTTCCGGTGAGGACTGTTGGGTGTTTCTGGTGTGGACTGCTAAGTGTTTCTGGTGGGGACATTGGGTGTTTCTGGTGGACAGTTGGTGTTTTCCGGTGAGGACAGTTGGGTGTTTCTGGTGGGGACAGTTGGGTGTTCTTGGTGTACAGTTGTGTGTATCTGGTGAGGACTGGTGAGTGTTTCTGGTGGGAACAGTTGGGTGTTTCTGGTGGACAGTTGGGTGTATCTGGTGGGGACAGTTAGTTTCTGGCGGGGACAGTTGGGTGATTCTGGTGAGGACTGCTAAGTGTTTCTGGTGGGGACAGTTGTGTGATTCTGGTGAGAAACGCTAAGTGTTTGTGGTGGGGACAGTTGGGTGTTTCTGGTGGACAGATGGGTGTTTCTGGTGAGCACAGTTGGGTGTTTCTGGTGAGGACTGGAAGTGTTTCTGGTGGGGACAGTTGGGTGTTTCTGGTGAGGACTGCTAAGTGTTTCTGGTGGGGACAGTTGGGTGTTTCTGGTGAGGAAAGTTGGGTGTTTCTGGCGGGGACATTTGGGTGTTTCTGAGGGACAGTTGGGTGTTTCTGCTGAGGACTGCTAAGTGTTTCTGGTGGGGACAGTTGGGTGTTTCTGGTCGACAGTTTGGTGTTTCTGGTGAGGACTTCTGAGTGTTTCTGGCGGGCACAGTTGGGTGTTTCTGGCAGGGACAGTTGGTTGTTTGTGGCAGGGACAGTTGGGTGTTTCTGGAGGACAGTTGGGTGTTTCTGGCGGGGACACTTGGGTTTTTCTGGCGGGGTCAGTTGGGTGTTTGTGGCCGGGACAGTTGGGTGTTTCTGGTGGACAGTTGGGTGTTTCTGGTGGACAGTTGGTTGTTTCTGGAGGGGACAGTTGGGTGTTTCTTGTGGACAGTTGGGTGTTTCTGGTGAGGACTGCTAAGTGTTTCTGGTGGGGATAGTTGGGTGTTTCTGGCGAGGAGTGTTGGGTGTTTCTGGTGGACAGTTGGGTGTTTCTGGTGGATAGTTGGGTGTTTTTGGTGAGGACTGCTGAGTGTTTCTGGTGAGGACTGCTGAGTGTTTCTGATGGGGACAGTTGGGTGTTTCTGGTGAGCACAGATGGGTGTTTCCGGTGAGGACTGCTAAGCGTTTCTGGTGGGGACATTGGGTGTTTCTGGTGGACAGTTGGGGGTTTCCGCTGAGGACAGTTGGGTGTTTTTGGTGTACAGTTGTGTGTATCTGGTGAGGACTGTTGAGTGTTTCTGGTGGGAACAGTTGGGTGTTTCTGGTGGACAGTTGGGTGTATCTGGTGGGGACAGTTAGTGTTTCTGGCGGGGACAGTTGGGTGTTTCTGGTGGACAGTTGGGTGTTTCTGGTGAGGACTGCTAAGTGTTTCTGGTGGGGACAGTTGTGTGATTCGGGTGAGGAATGCTATGTGTTTGTGGTGGGGACAGTTGGGTGTTTCTGGTGGACAGATGGGTGTTTCTGGTGAGCACAGTTGGGTGTTTCTGGTGAGGACTGGAAGTGTTTCTGGTGGGGACAGTTGGGTGTTTCCGGTGAGGACTGGTAAGTGTTTCTGGTGGGGACAGTTGGGTGTTTCTGGTGAGGAAAGTTGGGTGTTTCTGGCGGGGACATTTGGGTGTTTCTGGGGGATAGTTGGGTGTTTCTGGTGAGGACTGCTAAGTGTTTCTGGTGGGGACAGTTGGGTGTTTCTGGTGAAGACTGGTAAGTGTTTCTGGTGGGGACAGTTGGGTGTTTCTGGTCGACAGTTTGGTATTTTTGGTGAGGACTGCTGAGTGTTTCTGGCGGGGACAGTTGGGTGTTTCTGGCAGGGACAGTTGGGTGTTTGTGGCAGGGACAGTTGGGTGTTTCTGGTGAACAGTTGGGTGTTTCTGGTGGACAGTTGGTTGTTTCTGGTGGGGACAGTTGGGTGTTTCTGCGGACAGTTGGGTGTTTCTGGTGAAGACAGTTGGGTGTTTCTGGTGAGGACTGCTAAATGTTTCTGGTGGGGACAGTTGGGTGTTTGTGGTGAGGACTGCTGAGTGTTTCTGGTGAGGATAGTTGGGTGTTTCTGGTGAGGACTTCTGAGTGTTTCCGGCGGGGATAGTTGGGTGTTTCTGGTGGACTGTTGGGTGTTTCTGGTGAGGACAGTTGTGTGTTTCTGGTGAGGACTGGTAAGTGTTTCTGGTGGGGACAGTTGGGTGTTTCTGCTGGACAGTTGGGTGTTTCTGGTGAGGACTGCTGAGTGTTTGTGGTGGGAACAGTTGGGTGTTTCTGGTGGACAGTTGGGTGTTTCTGGTGAGGACAGTTGGGTGTTTCTCGTGGACAGTTGGGTGTTTCTCGTGGACAGTTGGGTGTTTCTGGTGAGGACAGCTGAGTGTTTCTGGTGGGGACAGTTGGGTGTTTCTGGGAGGGACAGTTGGGTGTTTCTGGTGGACAGTTGGGTGTTTCTGGCGGGGACAGTTGGGTGTTTCTTGCAGGGACAGTTGGGTGTTTCTGGTGGACAGTTGGGTGTTTCTGGTGAGGACTGCCAAGTGTTTCTGGTGGGGACAGTTGGGTGTTTCTGATGAGGACTGTTGGGTGTTTCTGGCGGGGACAGTTGGGTGTTTCTGGCTGGGACAGTTGGGTGTTTCTGGTGAGGACAGTTGTGTGTTTGTGGTAGACATTGGGTGCTTCCGGCGGGGACAGTTGGGTGTTTCTGGCGGGGACAGTTGGGTGCTTCTGCTGGGGACAGTTGGGTGTTTCTGGCAGGGACATTAGGGTGTTTCTGGCGGGGACAGTTGGGTGCTTCTGGTGGGGACCTGCACACAGTGCAGGTGCATCCTGACGGCTCCCTGGCCTACAGCCCTGACCTGCAGGTGTCCTGTGTCCACAGTCCCTGCTGCCACCCACCCATGCTCGGGTGTGGGAGAGCCTTGCTGAAAGTTTGCCATGGACGGTTCTGGCCCCTGGGGACAGGGCCTGACTGTAGTCGTCCATGTGAAGGGCTGATCAGCATGCAGCCTGCTCCTGGGGGCTGCCTCCCGGTCATGGGCGAGGCTGAGGACATGTCCTCTCTGGCATTTGGCTCTAGGATGGGTGTACTTGGGGAGCCCTTGACAAGCAGGACAGGATTTCTGGGGGACATATGAGTGGTCGGAGACCTCGAGGCCTTGAAAAATAAGACACCCTGGTCAACCAAGCACGGCCACTGATGTCCCTGTGCCCAGCCAGCCGACGTGGCAATGCAGGATGAGGGATGCTGAGCAGGCAGCAGCCTGTGCTCAGGCCAGGTGCTCAGGCTTGACAGGAAGCCATGGAGCAGCGAGACCCACACGATGCTCAGCAGTGAACTCGGAGCTGTGGCAGTGGGGCAGAGCACGGAGGACAGCCTGCAGGACGGGATGTGCCGAGGCCCTGTGGCACCCTGACGCCAGGCAGGCCACCAAGTCACATGCCGCCCCTGTGTTCATCCCAGAGGAGCACCAGACCTGGCACGATGGCCTGCTGGGCAAAGGGCAGCCCTGGACCAAGGCCTGGGACGGCCCCGAGACTTCAGCACAGTGGAGACACGCCTGCTGGGGGGACGAGGTGCAGAGTGGCCCCACCCCACACCAGGGACAGCACAGTGGAGAGCTGCCGCCCCAGAGGGCAAGGAGAGCCAGGACAGCTGGCCGTCAGCCAGGTGGGCGCAACACCTCTCCACCAGCCCGCGAGCACGAACCGCTCTGCACACGCCTGGAGACCTGCCCCATAGTGCGGGGCGTCCCAGCATGCAGACTGGCAGGCCTCAGGTTGCGCCCTGCTGCTCACCTCGTAGTGGAAGTCCAGGCAGGTGAGGTCTCGCCAGCACTGGTCCCCGCGGATCTTGACCAGGCCCTGTGAAGGCAAGACAGCAGCAGCATCAGGCACGGGCCCCGAGGAGCGCCTACTGGCCCGTCCACGTCATAGAACCCACTGTGCAACGCCGGAGCCCGCCCAGCTGGGCGTCCGGCACAGGTGACCTCTTGGCCCACACGTGTCCACATCGTGCTCTAGAAGTTGCAGGCTGACCAGAAGTCTGCGGCATGGACAGAGACATGAAGCCCCAGGGCCAGAGGGCAGCTCCGCTCCACACACCCGCACTGTAGCTGCCGTGGACAGTGCACGTGGGACCCCACACTCAGGCCAACAGGGTCTCCCCAGGAGCCACTGCTGTCCCAGACGCAGGGGGCAGGCAGGGACTCACTGGTGGTGGGAGCACATGGCTCTGGCTAGAGAAGCTTCCATAGCACGAGGAGCTCACTGGGTCAGACGAGACCCTGGGCAGTGTGGCTGTGGAGAACAGGGATGCCACCAAGTAGCTGGCTCCCAGTGGCCCTGACCTGGCTACCTAGTGTCCAGGGAGGAGGACAGCAGACGCACCCCATCTGTTTTCTCTTGGACACTAGAAGCATTAGGTGTGATTCATTCACAAGTCAGAAAAAACTGCCCCCACCAGAACTGAAACCTTAGCTCTAGATGCAGAGACTCCATTTCAGCCCAGTCTCCTCCACACTGCCTGAGCTGTAGGGCAAGAAGCGACACAGCCATTCAGCCCAGGCTGCTCTCGAAGTGCGGGCAAAGTCCATCCAGCAATCTACCACCACCACTCATCACTCACCCAGGGTCCATCCACCATCCAGCCACACGGCCAACGCCACTCATTGACCCAGTCATCATCCCTCCATCCCTCACCTATTCATGCTCTATCCACCACCCATCCAACACCCACCCATCCAGCAATCCATCGCCAGCACTCATCACTCACCCATCCACCATTCACCCACAGAGCCAACATCCACTCAATTCAGCCACTGGCTATATACCCGCTATCCATGCATCCACAGCTCATCCTTCACTCACCCATTCATCCAACACCCACCCATCCAGCAATCCATCGCCAGCACTCATCACTCACCCATCCACCATTCACCCACAGAGCCAACATCCACTCAATTCAGCCACTGGCTATATACCCGCTATCCATGCATCCACAGCTCATCCTTCACTCACCCATCCATCCAACACCCACTCATCCAACAATCCATAGCCATCACCCACCTATCATCCATGCACTAAAATCTATCCACCACTCATCCACCCACCATCTATCCAATCATCCACGCCCATCCATCAACACAGTCAACGTCTACCTACTTGTTTTAGACAGCTTTTTACTGCTATGACTAAAAGACCTGACAAGAACGATTTTTAAAGAGGAAAGGTTTATTTGGTGGCTCACAGTTTCAGAGATCTCAGTCCAGACAGCTGGCTCCATTCCTCAAGGCTCAAGATGAGGCAGAACATCATGGCGGAAGTGTGGTAGAGGGAAGCATCTTAAGACATTACACCAGGAAGTACAGAGATGCTAAGCTCAGCCCAAAGGCATGTTTCAATGACCCACCTCCTCCAGCCATACCCTACCAGCCTGCAGTTACCACTCAGTTAATCCCTGTCAAGGGATTAATTTACGGATTGGGTTGAAGTTCTTACAACCCAATCATTTTCCTTCTAAACCTTCTTACATTGTCTCATACGTGAGCTTTTGGGGGAATAACTAATATCCAAACCATAACACCATCCAAGTAACACCCACTCACTCGTCATCTGTAATTCATTCATCACTCATCCATCTGTTCATTCATCCATCCACTCATCATCCAAGCACCTTTCAATCCATCAACCATCCACTCACCATCCATTATTCCTCCATCCATCATCTACCCATCCATAACTCATCCAACATCCATCATCCACCATTCCAACATCCACCATCCATTCACCCATAATGAATCCATCGTTTATCTGTAAATGATGGATTCACCATCCAACATCCACTCATCTACCCATCACGCATGAACAGATCATTCATTCATCATGTAACTACCATCAATCATCTATCAAATACTCACCATCTATCCATTATCCACACATTCATTTTTAATCCATCAATAATCTATCCACCATCCAAACATTGTTCATTTGCCCCATTCATCATTCACCTATCAAATCACCCATTAACACACATCCACCTATCATTTATCCACTATCACCCATGCATCCATTATCCATTCATGACTCATCTATCATCTAGTCACCAGCAATCCAACATCCATTCATCCACCCATCCATCATCTACCCTTCTATCATCCATTCACCCATCATCATTTACCATCTACCCACCCATCATTTGTCTGCCATTCATCACTCATCCATCCACCCTTCCTTCATGCATCCATCAGTACATCAACCATCCACCAATCATTCATGCATCCATCACTCATACAATCAAGGTCTTATCCACCATCCATCCACCTAGTCCACATCCACTCGTCAACTTATCCATCATTCGTACACCCAATATCCACACTATATAATACATCACTCACCCATTCATTCATCCATCCAACATTCACTCACCCATCATCTACATATCCATTATTCATCTATCATTCATCCATCAATAATTTATCCAGGGCTGGGGAGATAGCTCAGTTGGTAGAGTGCTTGCCTCACAAACACAAGGCCCTGGGTTCAATCCCCAGCACTGAAAAAAAAAAAAAAAAAAAAAAAAAGAACTTATCCACCATCCATCAGTCTTCATTCACTCATCCATCATCCATTCATCACTCATTCACCATCAACCACTCATCCATCATCCATTCATTCATCGTCCATGCATCACTCATCAACCATCACACAGCTTTTAATCTATCCACCATCAATCCAACATCCACTCTTACAACCATCAATACACCAATTCTTTATGCATCTATCACCCATCTTCCATCCATAACCCATCCATCCAATATTTATCCACCATTCATACTCCCATCCAACATCTACCCATCATCCACACTCACTCATCCACCATCTACCATCTACTCACTCACCCATCAGTCATTCATTCACCATCCTTCCATCATCTATCCATCATCCATTCCCACATTGAACAAAGACTCATCATCCATAATCTATCCATTACACATCTACCCATCTGCTCTCTGCCATCCATCCAAAGCCACTTATCAACCCATCATCCATTTATCACTTGTTCACCATCCATCTACCCATCCAACATTCACTCGTCCAACAATCCATCATCCACCCATCAACTCTCCACCACCCATTCATGCATGCAACAACCACCAACCTACCCATCCATTATATATCTACCATTCCTCCATGCATTCAGTATCCACTCACTCACCCATCATCCAAACACCCATCACTCATTCATCATTTATCCACAGCCATTCAACATCCACTCATCCAACAAGAATCCATCACCCTTCCATCCATCATTCCTCCATTATCTACCCACCATCCACTCATTCATCTTCCATACACTCATTATCCAGGCATCTACACTCATCTATCCAGGCATCCCTCTGTCATTCACCCATCTAACAAACTCACCCATGATCCACCATCTATTCATCATCCATTTATCCTCATCATTCATCCACCCATCATCTCTCCATCATCCATCCAACACCCACTCAACTATCTGTCCATCATCCATCTACCCATCATTCATACATCCATCATCTATCCAACATCCACTCATCTATTCATCCATCATCTCTATAACTATGATCCATGCATCCATCCCCCACCCATAATCTATTCACCATCCATTTGCCTATTGAATATCCACTCATAATCCAAGCATCATCCATTCATCATCTATCAATCATTCATCCATCATCCACCCATCCAATGTCCACTGATCCATTCATGATTCATCATCCATTTACCCATCATTCACCCCTCACCCATCTATCCACTCTTTCACCCACAGGCCATTCACCTGTCTACCCATCAATCATCCACCCATCAGCCCCCTATCCATTGTCCATCTACTCACCAATCATTCCATCCATTTGCCCATCCATCACTCACTGACTCAACTATCCATCATTTATTACACATCCATAATGTCACCAACCATCCCCCCACCTATCTTTGTTCCATCCAACCATCATCCATCTATCCACCTGTTCATCCGTCACTCACAGAGTGAGTTCTAGTGAGATCCAGCTGGGCACAGAGAAGGCCATATCCTTGCAGGGGTGGGCTGGGCAGGAAGATCAAAGGTGCAGAGAAGAAAAGTCTGGAGCAAGTGCCTCAATCTGCTATGATAAAGTGCTACATGTGGGTGGCTTATCAACTACACAGATTTCTCACATTCTGAAGACTGGAAGTCAACTGGCATGGTTGGTTCTGATAAGGGCTCACTTCTGGCTTATAGATGACCAACCACTTTCTATGCTCTCACGAAGAGGAAAGAGGATGAAGGGTCTCTGTGGGGACCCTTTTGTCAGGGCACTAATCCCTTTCATGAGGTGTGGGAGGTGTTAACATTACTACAGGCAGGGGAGCAGAACTGAATTCACATGAGTTTGGGGGCACACAGGAGGCTGGCCTGCAAGTGGATGGATTGAGGGAGAGTGCAGTGCAGATGACTACTGTGGGCATGAGGCTTGGCACGGGCTAGGGTGTCTGTAGCAGAGCAGACAGGGAAAGGCCAGGGCAGAGGAAGCCAGGAGGTTCCCAGGAACCTGGGACAGTCTGTGGGCAGGGAGACCAGAGAAACAACCAGGGAGAGTCACTGAAGGCCTGGGGGCTGGCTAGCCATTAGGAAGGGCAGCCAGACCTCTGGGAAGGGGCTGGGACCACCATCCAAGGCCTTCAGTGGATGGTCTTGCTTACTAAAGCCAGCTGATGGCACACTATAATGACACCGCAAAAACACGATCCCAGCTACGTGGGCCAGCGTTTGGGGGATGGGTCCAGGTTGACCCAACCAGTTCTCACATGGGAACAAAGTGGGTGGCTGAGGGTCTGCTACAGGGGCAGTGCACAGCCTGCGGTTTCTCTGGCTGCTGTGGGGTCAGCAAAGATCACAGCTTCTGCGGTCATCCAGGCAGGGTGACTGGGGCAGGTGGGACGTACTGGAACGTGGAGTCCAGGGGAGGGGCAAGTGGCAGGAGTGCCAGGAAGGGCTGTGGCCACATGGAGCTGTGGCCTGGACGCTAGAGGACAGTGTGCAGGTGCAGCGACCAACACCTGGGTGACAGAGACAAGCGACTGCAGGGGAGCTGGGTAAGCAGAGCCAGCCGGGCACCTGCAGGAGCATGCGTGCTCAGGTTGCACAGGACACCTGAGGAGCACCCGCTGCAAATCTGGTTCTGGAGGAGCCACTTCCTGGGTCAGCTTGAGTCTCCTGCTGGCTCTAGACATTGCAGAGGAGCCACATGCAATATGGAGTCAGTCCCGCCTGGGGCCGGGAGCACTGCTGTGCGAATTCAAGGGAGGAGTTACCTGGACAAGCCGTGCCTCTGGAAACGGGTGTGCTTGGACCACAAAGCAACAGGGTTGGGGAGAGCCTTCAACCGGGACTCCTGCCTGGCACGCCCAGGTCATGTTCCTAGGGGACCTTGGCCCCATCGGTGTGTCTGTCGGACCAGGACCCTGCCCTGCACCCACGTGGGTGGCCCCTTGGTTCTGGTGAAGGTATCCACTGAACAGGGAAGCTCTACCACCACCCTGACACCAAGAGCCTGGCGATGTGCCACCCGTCAGAACTCCAGAACAAGACTCTGGAGATCCCCACCCCTCAGAACTCAAGAACAGAACTCTCTGGAATCCCCCACCCCCCAGAAATCAAGAACAGGACTCTCCGGAGATGCCCCACGCCTCAGAACTCAAGAACAGGACTCTGGAGATCCCCCTAATCCTCAGAACTCAGGAACAGGATTCTGGAGATTCCCCACCCCCTCACAACTCAAGAACAGGACTCTGGAGATTCCCCCCGCCCCCAGAACGCAAGAACAGGACTCTCTGGAGATCCCCCAACCCTCAGAACTCAAGAACAGGACTCTCTGGAGATTCCCCACCCCTCACAACTCAAGAACAGGACTCTGGAGATCCCCCCAATCCTCAGAACTCAAGAACAGGACTCTGGAGATCCCTCCACCCTTCAGAAATCAAGAATAGGACTCTCTGGAGATCCCCCACACCCTCACAACTCTAGAACAGGACTCTCTGGAGATCCCCCACCCGCTCAGAATTTAAGAGCAGAATTCTGTAGATCCCCCCAATCCTCAGAACTCAAGAACATGACTCTGGAGATCCGCCACCCCCTCAGAACTCAAACAGGACTCTCTGGAGATCCCCCACCCCCTCACAACTCAAGAACAGGACTCTCTGGAGATTCCCCACCTGCTCAGAACTCAAGAACAGGACTCTGGAGATCCCCACAATCCTCAGAACTCAAGAACAGGACTCTCTGGAGATTCCCCACCCCCTCACAACTCAAGAACAGGACTCTGGAGATCCCCCCAATCCTCAGAACTCAAGAACAGGACTCTCTGGAGATTCCCCACCCCCTCACAACTCAAGAACAGGACTCTGGAGATCACCCCCAGAACTCAAGAACAGGACTCTCTGGATATCCCCAATGCCCCCAGAACTCAAGAACAGGACTCTCTGGAGATCCTCACTCACCAGAACACAAGAACAGGATTCTCTGGAGATCCCTCACCCCTCAGAACTCAAGAACAGAACTCTCTGGAGATCCCCCACCCACTCAGAATTTAAGAACAGGACTCTGGAGATCCCTCCACCCTTCAGAAATCAAGAATAGGATTCTCTGGAGATCCCCCACCCCCTCACAACTCAAGAACAGGACTCTCTGGAGATCCCCCACAACACAGAACTCAAGAACAGGACTCTGGAGTTCACCCACCCCCTCAGAACTCAAGAACAGGACTCTCTGGAGATCACCCACCCCTCAGAACTCAAGAACAGGACTCTGGAGTTCCCCCACCCCAAGAACTCAAGAACAGGATCTGGAGTTCTCCCACCCCCTCACAACTCAAGAACAGGACTCTCTGGAGATCACCCCACCCCTCAAAACTCAAGAACAGGACTCTCTGGAGATCCCCCACAACACAGAACTCAAGAACAGGACTCTGGAGTTCCCCCCACCCCGAGAACTCAAGAACAGGACTCTCTGGAGATCACCCACCCCTCAGAACTCAAGAACAGGACTCTCTGGAGATCACCCACCCCTCAGAACTCAAGAACAGGACTCTGGAGTTCCTCCCACCCCAAGAACTCAAGAACAGGACTCTGGAGTTCCCCCCACCCCGAGAACTCAAGAACAGGACTCTCTGGAGATCACCCACCCCCTCACAACTCAAGAACAGGACTCTCTGGAGATCACCCCACTCCTCAGAACTCAAGAACAGGACTCTGGAGATCCCCCACCCCCTCAGAACTCTAGAACAGGACTCTCTGGAGATTCCCCACCCCCTCACAACTCAAGAACAGGACTCTGGAGATCCCCACAATCCTCAGAACTCAAGAACAGGACTCTCTGGAGATTCCCCACCCACTCACAACTCAAGAACAGGACTCTGGAGATCACCCCCAGAACTCAAGAACAGGACTCCCTGGAGAACCCCAACCCCCCCAGAACTCAAGAACAGGACTCTCTGGAGATCCTCACCCACCAGAACACAAGAACAGGATTCTCTGGAGATCCCTCACCCCTCAGAACTCAAGAACAGAACTCTCTGGAGATCCCCCACCCACTCAGAATTTAAGAACAGGACTCTGGAGATCCCTCCACCCTTCAGAAATCAAGAATAGGATTCTCTGGAGATCCCCCACCCCCTCACAACTCAAGAACAGGACTCTCTGGAGATCCCCCACAACACAGAACTCAAGAACAGGACTCTGGAGTTCACCCACCCCCTCAGAACTCAAGAACAGGACTCTCTGGAGATCACCCACCCCTCAGAACTCAAGAACAGGACTCTGGAGTTCCCCCCACCCCAAGAACTCAAGAACAGGATCTGGAGTTCTCCCACCCCCTCACAACTCAAGAACAGGACTCTCTGGAGATCACCCCACCCCTCAAAACTCAAGAACAGGACTCTCTGGAGATCCCCCACAACACAGAACTCAAGAACAGGACTCTGGAGTTCCCCCCACCCCGAGAACTCAAGAACAGGACTCTCTGGAGATCACCCACCCCTCAGAACTCAAGAACAGGACTCTCTGGAGATCACCCACCCCTCAGAACTCAAGAACAGGACTCTGGAGTTCCTCCCACCCCAAGAACTCAAGAACAGGACTCTGGAGTTCCCCCCCACCCCGAGAACTCAAGAACAGGACTCTCTGGAGATCACCCACCCCCTCACAACTCAAGAACAGGACTCTCTGGAGATCACCCCACTCCTCAGAACTCAAGAACAGGACTCTGGAGATCCCCCACCCCCTCAGAACTCTAGAACAGGACTCTCTGGAGATTCCCCACCCCCTCACAACTCAAGAACAGGACTCTGGAGATCCCCACAATCCTCAGAACTCAAGAACAGGACTCTCTGGAGATTCCCCACCCACTCACAACTCAAGAACAGGACTCTGGAGATCACCCCCAGAACTCAAGAACAGGACTCCCTGGAGAACCCCAACCCCCCCAGAACTCAAGAACAGGACTCTCTGGAGATCCTCACCCACCAGAACACAAGAACAGGATTCTCTGGAGATCCCTCACCCCTCAGAACTCAAGAACAGAACTCTCTGGAGATCCCCCACCCACTCAGAATTTAAGAACAGGACTCTGGAGATCCCTCCACCCTTCAGAAATCAAGAATAGGATTCTCTGGAGATCCCCCACCCCCTCACAACTCAAGAACAGGACTCTCTGGAGATCCCCCACAACACAGAACTCAAGAACAGGACTCTGGAGTTCCCCCCACCCCGAGAACTCAAGAACAGGACTCTGGAGTTCCCCCACCCCCTCAGAACTCAAGAACAGGACTCTCTGGAGATCACCCACCCCTCAGAACTCAAGAACAGGACTCTGGAGTTCCCCCCACCCCAAGAACTCAAGAACAGGACTCTGGAGTTCTCCCACCCCCTCACAACTCAAGAACAGGACTCTCTGGAGATCCCCCACCCCTCAGAACTCAAGAACAGGACTCTGGAGTTCCCCCCACCCCAAGAACTCAAGAACAGGACTCTGGAGTTCTCCCACTCCCTCACAACTCAAGAACAGGACTCTCTGGAGATCCCGCCTGCCTCAGAACTCAAGAAGAGGACTCTGGAGTTCCCCCACAACCTCACAACTCAAGAACAGGACTCTCTGGAGATCACCCCACCACTCATAACTCAAAAACAGGACTCTGGAGATCCCCCACCCCCTCAGAACTCAAGAACAGGACTCTCAGGAGATTCCCCACCCCCTCACAACTCAAGAACAGGACTCTGGAGATCACCCAATCCTCAGAACTCAAGAACATGACTCTGGAGATCCCCCATCCCCTCAGATCTCAAGAACAGCACTCTCTGGAGATCCCCCACCCCCTCACAACTCAAAAACAGGACTCTGGAGATCCACCCCCCCCCCCAGACCTCAAGAACAAGACTCTCTGGAGATCCCCCACTCCCTCAGAACTCAAGGACAGGACTCTCTGGAGTTTCCCCACACACTCACAACTCAAGGACAGGACTCTGGAGATCCCCCCAATCCTCAGAACTCAAGAACATGACTCTGGAGATCCGCCACCCCCTCAGAACTCTAGAACAGGACTCTCTGGAGATCCTCCACCCCCTCACAACTCAAGAACAGGACTCTGGAGATCCAACCCTCCCAGAACTGAAGAACAGGACTCTCTGGAGATCCCCACCCCCTCAGAACTCAAAAACAGGACTCTGGAGATCCACCCCCCCGCCCCAGAACTGAAGAACAGGACTCTCTGGAGATCCCCACCCCATCAGAACTCAAGAACAGGACTTTCTGAAGATCCCCCACCCCCTCAAAACTCAAGGACAGGACTCTCTGGAGATTCCCCACCCCCTCACAACTCAAGAACAGGACTCTGGAGATCCCCCCAATACTCAGAACTAGACAACAGGACTCTGGAGATCCCTCCACCCTTCAGAAATCAAAACAGGACTCTCTGGAGATTCCCCCCAACACAGAACTCAAGAACAGGGCTGAATCTGGAGATCACCCCACCCCTCAAAACTCAAGAACAGGACTTTGGAGATTCCCCCAACACCTCGAACTCATGAACAGGACTCTGGAGATCCCCCGCACCTCAGAAAGCAAGAATAGGACTCTAGAGATCCCCCCCTCAGAACTCAAGAACAAGACTCTGGAGTTCCCCCCACAATTCAGAACTCAAGAACAGACTCTGGAGATGCCCCCCTCTTCAGACTCAAGAACAGGACTCTCTGGAGACCCCCCCCCCTCAGAACTCAAGAACAGGACTCTGGAGTTCCCTCCACTCCTCAGAACTCAAGAACAGGACTCTCTGAGATCACCCACCACCTCAGATCTCAAGAACAGGACTCTCTAGAGATTCCCACCACCTCACAACTGAAGAACAGGACTCTCTGGAGATTCCCCACCCCCTCACAACTCAAGAACAGGACTCCGGAGATCCCCCCCCAGAACTCAAGAACAGGACTCTCTGGAGATCCCCCACCCCCCCAGAACTCAAGAACAGGACTCTCTGGAGATCCCCCACCCCCTCAGAACTCAGGAACAGGAGCCTCTGAAGATTCTCCACCCCCTCGCAACTCAAGAACAGGACTCTGGAGATCCCTCCACCCTTCAGAAATCAAGAATAGAACTCTGGAGATCCCCTACCACCTCACAACTCAAGAACAGGACTCCCTGGATATCCTCCACCCCTCAGAACTCAAGAACAGGACTCTGGAGTTCCCCCCACTCCTCAGAACTCAAGAACAAGACTCTGGAGTTCCCCACCCCCTCAGAACTCAAGAACAGGACTCTGGAGATCCCCGCACCCCTCATAACTCAAGAACAGGACTCTCTGGAGATCCTCAACCACCAGAACACAAGAACAGGATTCTCTGGAGATCCCTCACTCCTCAGAATTCAAGAACAGGAGTCTCTGGAGATCCCCCACCCCCAAAGAATTTAAGAACAAGACTCTCTGGAGATTCCCCACATCTCAGAACTCAAGAACAGGACTTGGAGATCCCCCACCCCCTCAGAACTCAAGAACAGGACTCTGGAGTTCCCCCCACTCCTCAGAACTCAAGAACAGGACTCTGGAGTTCCCCCACCCCCTCAGAACTCAAGAACAGGACTCTCTGGAGATCCCCCACCCCCTCAGAATTTAAGAACAGGACTCTGGAGATCACTCCACCCTTCAGAAATCAAGAATAGGATTCTCTGGAGATCCCCCACCCCCTCACAACTCAAGAACAGGACTCTCTGGAGATCCCCCACAACACAGAACTCAAGAACAGGACTCCGGAGTTCCCCCCACCCCAAGAACTCAAGAACAGGATCTGGAGTTCTCCCACCCCCTCAGAACTCAAGAACAGGACTCTCTGGAGATCCCGCCTGCCTCAGAACTCAAGAAGAGGACTCTGGAGTTCCTCCACCCCCTCACAACTCAAGAACAGGACTCTCTGGAGATCACCTCACCCCTCAAAACTCAAGAACAGGACTCTGGAGATCCCCCACCCCCTCAGAACTCAAGAACAGGACTCTCAGGAGATTCCCCACCCCCTCACAACAAAAGAACAGGACTCTGGAGATCCACCCAATCCTCAGAACTCAAGAACATGACTCTGGAGATCCCCCATCCCCTCAGATCTCAAGAACAGGACTCTCTGGAGATCCCCCACCCCCTCAGAACTCTAGAACAGGACTCTCTGGAGATCCTCCACCCCCTCACAACTCAAGAACAGGACTCTGGAGATCCCCCCCCCCCCCCAGAACTGAAGAACAGGACTCTCTGGAGATCCCCACCCCCTCAGAACTCAAGAACAGGACTCTGGAGATCCACCCCCCCGCCCAGAACTGAAGAACAGGACTCTCTGGAGATCCCCACCCCCTCACAACTCAAGAACAGGCCTCTCTGGAGATCCCCCACCCCCTCACAACTCAAGAACAGGACTCTCTGGAGATCCCCCACAACACAGAACTCAAGAACAGGACTCTGGAGTTCCCCCCACCCTGAGAACTCAAGAACAGGACTCTGGAGTTCTCCCACCCCCTCACAACTCAAGAACAGGACTCTCTGGAGATCACCCCACTCCTCAGAACTCTAGAACAGGACTCTCTGGAGATTCCCCACCCCCTCACAACTCAAGAACAGGACTCTGGAGATCCCCACAATCCTCAGAACTCAAGAACAGGACTCTCTGGAGATTCCCCACCCCCTCACAACTCAAGAACAGGACTCTGGAGATCACCCCCAGAACTCAAGAACAGGACTCCCTGGAGATCCCCAACCTCCCCAGAACTCAAGAACAGGACTCTCTGGAGATCCTCACCCACCAGAACACAAGAACAGGATTCTCTGGAGATCCCTCACCCCTCAGAACTCAAGAACAGAACTCTCTGGAGATCCCCCACCCACTCAGAATTTAAGAACAGGACTCTGGAGATCCCTCCACCCTTCAGAAATCAAGAATAGGATTCTCTGGAGATCCCCCACCCCCTCACAACACAAGAACAGGACTCTCTGGAGATTCCCCCACAACACAGAACTCAAGAACAGGACTCTGGAGTTCCCCCCACCCCGAGAACTCAAGAACAGGACTCTGGAGTTCCCCCACCCCCTCAGAACTCAAGAACAGGACTCTGGAGTTCCCCCACCCCCTCAGAACTCAAGAACAGGACTCTCTGGAGATCACCCACCCCTCACAACTCAAGAACAGGACTCTGGAGTTCCCCCCACCCCAAGAACTCAAGAACAGGACTCTGGAGTTCTCCCACCCCCTCACAACTCAAGAACAGGACTCTCTGGAGATCACCCGCTCCTCAGAACTCAAGAACAGGACTCTGGAGATCCCCCACCCCCTCAGAACTCTAGAACAGGACTCTCTGGAGCTTCCCCACCCCCTCACAACTCAAGAACAGGACTCTGGAGATCCCCACAATCCTTAGAACTCAAGAACAGGACTCTCTGGAGATCCTCACCCACCAGAATACAAGAACAGATTCTCTGGAGAACCCTCACCCCTCAGAACTCAAGAACAGAACTCTCTGGAGATCACCCATCTCCCAGAACTCAAGAACAGGACTCATGGAGATGCCTCACACCTCAGAACTCAACAGGACTCTGGAGACCCCCCCCCCCCAGAACTCAAGAACAGTACTCTCTGGAGATCCCCCACCCCCTCAGAATTTAAGAACAGGACTCTGGAGACCCCTCCACCCTTCAGAAATCAAGAATAGGATTCTCTGGAGATCCCCCACCCCCTCACAACTCAAGAACAGGACTCTCTGGAGATCCCCCACAACACAGAACTCGAGAACGGGACTCTGGAATTCCCCCCACCCCGAGAACTCAAGAACAGGACTCTGGAGTTCCCCCACCCCCTCAGAACTCAAGAACAGGACTCTCTGGAGTTTCCCCACACACTCACAACTCAAGGACAGGACTCTGGAGATCCCCCCAATCCTCAGAACTCAAGAACATGACTCTGGAGATCCCCCACCCCCTCAGAACTCTAGAACAGGACTCTCTGGAGATCCTCCATGCCCTCACAACTCAAGAACAGGACTCTGGAGATCCAACCCCCCCAGAACTGAAGAACAGGACTCTCTGGAGATCCCCACCCCCTCAGAACTCAAAAACAGGACTCTGGAGATCCCCCCCCCCCCCCAGAACTGAAGAACAGGACTCTCTGGAGATCCCCACCCCCTCAGAACTCAAGAACAGGACTTTCTGGAGATCCCCCACCCCCTCACAACTCAAAAACAGGACTCTGGAGATCCACCCTCCCCACCCCCGGAACTCAAGAACAGGACTCTCTGGAGATCCCCCGCCCCCTCAGAACTCAAGGACAGGACTCTCTGGAGATCCTCCACCCCCTCACAACTCAAGAACAGGACTCTGGAGATCCAACCCCCCCAGAACTGAAGAACAGGACTCTCTGGAGATCCCCACCCCCTCAGAACTCAAAAACAGGACTCTGGAGATCCACCCCTCCCCCCAGAAATGAAGAACAGGACTCTCTGGAGATCCCCACCCCCTCAGAACTCAAGAACAGGACTCTCTGGAGATCCCCCACCCCCTCACAACTCAAGAACAGGACTCTGGAGATCCACCCTCCCCACCCCCAGAACTCAAGAACAGGACTCTCTGGAGATCCCCCGCCCCCTCATAACTCAAGGACAGGACTCTCTGGAGATTCCCCACCCACTCACAACTCAAGAACAGGACTCTGGAAATCCCCCCAATACTCAGAAGTAGACAACAGGACTCTGGAGATCCCTCCACCCTTCAGAAATCAAGAATAGGACTCTCTGGAGATCCCCCACCCCCTCACAACTCAAGAACAGGACTCTCTGGAGATTCCCCCCAACACAGAACTCAAGAACAGGGCTGAATCTGGAGATCACCCCACCCCTCAAAACTCAAGAACAGGACTTTGGAGATTCCCCCAACACCTCGAACTCATGAACAGGACTCTGGAGATCCCCCGCACCTCAGAAAGCAAGAATAGGACTCTGAGATCCCCCCCTCAGAACTCAAGAACAAGACTCTGGAGTTCCCCCCACAATTCAGAACTCAAGAACAGACTCTGGAGATGCCCCCCTCTTCAGACTCAAGAACAGGACTCTCTGGAGACCCCCCCCCCCTCAGAACTCAAGAACAGGACTCTGGAGTTCCCTCCACTCCTCAGAACTCAAGAACAGGACTCTCTGAGATCACCCACCACCTCAGATCTCAAGAACAGGACTCTCTAGAGATTCCCACCACCTCACAACTGAAGAACAGGACTCTCTGGAGATTCCCCACCCCCTCACAACTCAAGAACAGGACTCTGGAGATCCCCCCCAGAACTCAAGAACAGGACTCTCTGGAGATCCCCCACCACCCCAGAACTCAAGAACAGGACTCTCTGGAGATCCCCCACCCCCTCAGAACTCAGGAACAGGAGCCTCTGAAGATTCTCCACCCCCTCGCAACTCAAGAACAGGACTCTGGAGATCCCTCCACCCTTCAGAAATCAAGAATAGAACTCTGGAGATCCCCTACCACCTCACAACTCAAGAACAGGACTCCCTGGATATCCTCCACCCCTCAGAACTCAAGAACAGGACTCTGGAGTTCCCCCCACTCCTCAGAACTCAAGAACAGGACTCTGGAGTTCCCCACCCCCTCAGAACTCAAGAACAGGACTCTCTGGAGATCACCCACCCCTCAGAACTCAAGAACAGGACTCTGGTGATCCCCGCACCCCTCATAACTCAAGAACAGGACTCTCTGGAGATCCTCAACCACCGGAACACAAGAACAGGATTCTCTGGAGATCCCTCACCCCTCAGAATTCAAGAACAGGAGGCTCTGGAGATCCCCCACCCCTCAGAATTTAAGAACAAGACTCTCTGGAGATTCCCCACATCTCAGAACTCAAGAACAGGACTCTCTGGAGATTCCCCACCCCCTCAGAACTCAAGAACAGGACTCTGGAGTTCCCTCCACTCCTCAGAACTCAAGAACAGGACTCTGGAGTTCCCCCACCCCCTCAGAACTCAAGAACAGGACTCTCTGGAGATCCCCCACCCCCTCAGAATTTAAGAACAGGACTCTGGAGATCCCTCCACCCTTCAGAAATCAAGAATAGGATTCTCTGGAGATCCCCCACCCCCTCACAACTCAAGAACAGGACTCTCTGGAGATCCCCCACAACACAGAACTCAAGAACAGGACTCTGGAGTTCACCCACCCCCTCAGAACTCAAGAACAGGACTCTCTGGAGATCACCCACCCCTCAGAACTCAAGAACAGGACTCTGGAGTTCCCCCCACCCCAAGAACTCAAGAACAGGATCTGGAGTTCTCCCACCCCCTCACAACTCAAGAACAGGACTCTCTGGAGATCACCCCACCCCTCAAAACTCAAGAACAGGACTCTCTGGAGATAACCCCACCCCCTCAGAACTCAAGAACAGGACTCTGGAGATCCCCCACCCCCTCAGAACTCAAGAACAGGACTCTCTGGAGATCACCCACCCCCTCACAACAAAAGAACAGGACTCAGGAGATCCACCCAATCCTCAGAACTCAAGAACATGACTCTGGAGATCCCCCATCCCCACAGATCTCAAGAACAGGACTCTCTGGAGATCCCCCACCCCCTCAAACTCTAGAACAGGACTCTCTGGAGATCCTCCACCCCCTCAGAACTCAAGAACAGGACTCTGGAGATCCAACCCCCCCAGAACTGAAGAACAGGACTCTCTGGAGATCCCCACCCCCTCACAACTCAAGAACAGGACTCACTGGAGATCCCCCACCCCCTCACAACTCAAGAACAGGACTCTCTGGAGATCCCCCACAACACAGAACTCAAGAACAGGACTCTGGAGTTCCCCCCACCCCGAGAACTCAAGAACAGGACTCTGGAGTTCCCCCACCCCCTCAGAACTCTAGAACAGGACTCTCTGGAGATCCTCCACCCCCTCAGAACTCAAGAACAGGACTCTCTGGAGATTCCCCACCCCCTCACAACTCAAGAACAGGACTCTGGAGATCCACCCAATCCTCAGAACTCAAGAACATGAATCTGGAGATCCCCCATCCCCTCATATCTCAAGAACAGGACTCTCTGGAGACTCCCCACCCCCTCACAACTCAAGAACAGGACTCCCCCCCCCCCCGGAATTCAAGAACAGGACTCTCTGGAGATCCCCCACCCCCTCAGAACTCAAGGACAGGACTCTCTGGAGATTCCCCACCCACTCACAACTCAAGAACAGGACTCTGGAGATCGCCCCAATCCTCAGAACTAGAGAACAGGACTCTGGAGATCCCTCCACCCTTCAGAAATCAAGAATAGGACTCTCTGGAGATCCCCCACCCCCTCACAACTCAAGAACAGGACTCTCTGGAGATCCCCCCCAACACAGAACTCAAGAACAGGGCTGAATCTGGAGATCATCCCACCCCTCAAAACTCAAGAACAGGACTTTGGAGATTCCCCCAACACCTCGAACTCAAGAACAGGACTCTGGAGATCCCCGCACCTCAGAAATCAAGAATAGGACTCTGGAGATCCCCCCCTCAGAACTCAAGAACAAGACTCTGAAGTTCCCCCCACCGCTCAGAACTCAAGAACAGACTCTGGAGATGCCCCCCTCTTCAGAACTCAAGAACAGGACTCTCTGGAGATCCCCCCCCCCCTCAGAACTCAAGAACAGGACTCTGGAGATCCCCCACCCCTCAGAACTCAAGTACAGGACTCTCTGGAGATCCCTTCATCCCTCAGAACTCAAGAACAGGACTCCGGAGATCCCTCCACCCCTCAGAAATCAAGAATAGGACTTTCTGGAGAACCCCCCCTCACAACTCAAGGACAGGACTCTGGAGACCCCCCACCCCCATTCCTCAGAACTCAAGAACAGGACTCTCTGGAGATCCGCCCCCCTCAGAACTCAAGAACAGGACTCTGGAGTTCCCCACCCCCTCAGAACTCAAGAACAGGACTCTCTGGAGATCACCCACCCCTCAGAACTCAAGAACAGGACTCTGGAGATCCCCGCACCCCTCATAACTCAAGAACAGGACTCTCTGGAGATCCTCACCCACCAGAACACAAGAACAGGATTCTCTGGAGATCCCTCACCCCTCAGAATTTAAGAACAGGACTCTCTGGAGATGCCCCACATCTCAGAACTCAAGAACAGGACTTGGAGATCCCCCACCCCCTCAGAACTCAAGAACAGGACTCTGGAGTTCCCCCCACTCCTCAGAACTCAAGAACAGGACTCTGGAGTTCCCCCACCCCCTCAGAACTCAAGAACAGGACTCTCTGGAGATCACCCCACTCCTCAGAACTCAAGAACAGGACTCTGGAGATCCCCCACCCCCTCAGAACTCTAGAACAGGACTCTGGAGATTCCCCACCCCTTCACAACTCAAGAACAGGACTCTGGAGATCCCCACAATCCTCAGAACTCAAGAACAGGACTCTCTGGAGATCCCCCACACCTCAGAACTCAAGAACAGGACTCTCTGGAGATCCTCACCCACCAGAACACAAGAACAGGATTCTCTGGAGATCCCTCACCCCTCAGAACTCAAGAACAGAACTCTCTGGAGATCACCCATCTCCCAGAACTCAAGAACAGGACTCATGGAGATGCCCCACACCTCAGAACTCAAGACAGGACTCTGGAGATCCCCTACCCCCTCAGAACTCAAGAACAGGAGTCTCTGAAGATTCTCCACCCCCTCGCAACTCAAGAACAGGACTCTGGAGATCCCTCCACCCTTCAGAAATCAAGAATAGGACACTGGAGATCCCCCACCACCTCACAACTCAAGAACAGGACTCTCTGGATATCCTCCACCCCTCAGAACTCAAGAACAGGACTCTCTGGAGATCACCCACCCCCTCACAACAAAAGAACAGGACTCAGGAGATCCACCCAATCCTCAGAACTCAAGAACATGACTCTGGAGATCCCCCATCCCCACAGATCTCAAGAACAGGACTCTCTGGAGATCCCCCACCCCCTCAAACTCTAGAACAGGACTCTCTGGAGATCCTCCACCCCCTCAGAACTCAAGAACAGGACTCTGGAGATCCCCCCCCCCCCAGAACTGAAGAACAGGACTCTCTGGAGATCCCCACCCCCTCACAACTCAAGAACAGGACTCACTGGAGATCCCCCACCCCCTCACAACTCAAGAACAGGACTCTCTGGAGATCCCCCACAACACAGAACTCAAGAACAGGACTCTGGAGTTCCCCCCACCCCGAGAACTCAAGAACAGGACTCTGGAGTTCCCCCACCCCCTCAGAACTCTAGAACAGGACTCTCTGGAGATCCTCCACCCCCTCAGAACTCAAGAACAGGACTCTCTGGAGATTCCCCACCCCCTCACAACTCAAGAACAGGACTCTGGAGATCCACCCAATCCTCAGAACTCAAGAACATGAATCTGGAGATCCCCCATCCCCTCATATCTCAAGAACAGGACTCTCTGGAGACTCCCCACCCCCTCACAACTCAAGAACAGGACTCCCCCCCCCCCGGAATTCAAGAACAGGACTCTCTGGAGATCCCCCACCCCCTCAGAACTCAAGGACAGGACTCTCTGGAGATTCCCCACCCACTCACAACTCAAGAACAGGACTCTGGAGATCGCCCCAATCCTCAGAACTAGAGAACAGGACTCTGGAGATCCCTCCACCCTTCAGAAATCAAGAATAGGACTCTCTGGAGATCCCCCACCCCCTCACAACTCAAGAACAGGACTCTCTGGAGATCCCCCCCAACACAGAACTCAAGAACAGGGCTGAATCTGGAGATCATCCCACCCCTCAAAACTCAAGAACAGGACTTTGGAGATTCCCCCAACACCTCGAACTCAAGAACAGGACTCTGGAGATCCCCGCACCTCAGAAATCAAGAATAGGACTCTGGAGATCCCCCCCTCAGAACTCAAGAACAAGACTCTGAAGTTCCCCCCACCGCTCAGAACTCAAGAACAGACTCTGGAGATGCCCCCCTCTTCAGAACTCAAGAACAGGACTCTCTGGAGATCCCCCCCCCCCTCAGAACTCAAGAACAGGACTCTGGAGATCCCCCACCCCTCAGAACTCAAGTACAGGACTCTCTGGAGATCCCTTCATCCCTCAGAACTCAAGAACAGGACTCCGGAGATCCCTCCACCCCTCAGAAATCAAGAATAGGACTTTCTGGAGAACCCCCCCTCACAACTCAAGGACAGGACTCTGGAGACCCCCCACCCCCATTCCTCAGAACTCAAGAACAGGACTCTCTGGAGATCCGCCCCCCTCAGAACTCAAGAACAGGACTCTGGAGTTCCCCACCCCCTCAGAACTCAAGAACAGGACTCTCTGGAGATCACCCACCCCTCAGAACTCAAGAACAGGACTCTGGAGATCCCCGCACCCCTCATAACTCAAGAACAGGACTCTCTGGAGATCCTCACCCACCAGAACACAAGAACAGGATTCTCTGGAGATCCCTCACCCCTCAGAATTTAAGAACAGGACTCTCTGGAGATGCCCCACATCTCAGAACTCAAGAACAGGACTTGGAGATCCCCCACCCCCTCAGAACTCAAGAACAGGACTCTGGAGTTCCCCCCACTCCTCAGAACTCAAGAACAGGACTCTGGAGTTCCCCCACCCCCTCAGAACTCAAGAACAGGACTCTCTGGAGATCACCCCACTCCTCAGAACTCAAGAACAGGACTCTGGAGATCCCCCACCCCCTCAGAACTCTAGAACAGGACTCTGGAGATTCCCCACCCCTTCACAACTCAAGAACAGGACTCTGGAGATCCCCACAATCCTCAGAACTCAAGAACAGGACTCTCTGGAGATCCCCCACACCTCAGAACTCAAGAACAGGACTCTCTGGAGATCCTCACCCACCAGAACACAAGAACAGGATTCTCTGGAGATCCCTCACCCCTCAGAACTCAAGAACAGAACTCTCTGGAGATCACCCATCTCCCAGAACTCAAGAACAGGACTCATGGAGATGCCCCACACCTCAGAACTCAAGACAGGACTCTGGAGATCCCCTACCCCCTCAGAACTCAAGAACAGGAGTCTCTGAAGATTCTCCACCCCCTCGCAACTCAAGAACAGGACTCTGGAGATCCCTCCACCCTTCAGAAATCAAGAATAGGACACTGGAGATCCCCCACCACCTCACAACTCAAGAACAGGACTCTCTGGATATCCTCCACCCCTCAGAACTCAAGAACAGGACTCTGGAGTTCCCCCCACTCCTCAGAACTCAAGAACAGGACTCTGGAGTTCCCCACCCCCTCAGAACTCAAGAACAGGACTCTCTGGAGATCACCCACCCCTCAGAACTCAAGAACAGGACTCTGGAGATCCCTGCACCCCTCATAACTCAAGAACAGGACTCTCTGGAGATCCTCACCCACCAGAACACAAGAACAGGATTCTCTGGAGATCCCTCACCCCTCAGAATTCAAGAACAGGACTCTCTGGAGATCCCCCACCCCCTCAGAACTCAATTTAAGAACAGGACTCTCTGGAGATGCCCCACATCTCAGAACTCAAGAACAGGACTTGGAGATCCCCCACCCCCTCACAACTCAAGAACAGGACTCTGGAGTTCCCCCCACTCCTCAGAACTCAAGAACAGGACTCTCTGGAGATCTCCCCACTCCTCAGAACTCAAGAACAGGACTCTGGAGATCCCCCACCCCCTCAGAACTCTAGAACAGGACTCTCTGGAGATTCCCCACCCCCTCACAACTCAAGAACAGGACTCTGGAGATCCCCACAATCCTCAGAACTCAAGAACAGGACTCTCTGGAGATCCCCCACACCTCAGAACTCAAGAACAGGACTCTCTGGAGATCCTCACCCACCAGAACACAAGAACAGGATTCTCTGGAGATCCCTCACCCCTCAGAACTCAAGAACAGAACTCTCTGGAGATCACCCATCTCCCAGAACTCAAGAACAGGACTCATGGAGATGCCCCACACCTCAGAACTCAAGACAGGACTCTGGAGATCCCCCCCAGAACTCAAGAACAGTACTCTCTGGAGATCCCCCACCCCCTCAGAATTTAAGAACCGGACTCTGGAGATCCCTCCACCCTTCAGAAATCAAGAATAGGATTCTCTGGAGATCCCCCACCCCCTCACAACTCAAGAACAGGACTCTCTGGAGATCCCCCACAACACAGAACTCAAGAACAGGACTCTGGAGTTCCCCCCACCCCGAGAACTCAAGAACAGGACTCTGGAGTTCCCCACCCCCTCAGAACTCAAGAACAGGACTCTCTGGAGATCACCCACCCCTCAGAACTCAAGAACAGGACTCTGGAGTTCCCCCCACCCCAAGAACTCAAGAACAGGACTCTGGAGTTCTCCCACCCCCTCACAACTCAAGAACAGGACTCTCTGGAGATCCCCCACCCCCTCACAACTCAAGAACAGGACTCTGGAGATCCACCCAATCCTCAGAACTCAAAAACATGACTCTGGAGATCCCCCATCCCCTCAGATCTCAAGAACAGGACTCTCTGGAGATCCCCCACCCCCTCACAACTCAGGAACAGGACTCTGGAGATCCACACCCCCCCTCAGAACTCAAGAACAGGACTCTCTGGAGATCCCCCACTCCCTCAGAACTCAAGGACAGGACTCTCTGGTGTTTCCCCACCCACTCACAACTCAAGGACAGGACTCTGGAGATCCCCCCAATCCTCAGAACTCAAGAACATGACTCTGGAGATCCCCCATCCCCTCAGATCTCAAGAACAGGACTCTCTGGAGATCCCCCACCCCCTCAGAACTCTAGAACAGGACTCTCTGGAGATCCTCCACCCCTCCGAACTCAAAAACAGGAGTCTCTGGAGATCCCCCACAACACAGAACTCAAGAACAGGACTGACTCTGGAGATCACCCCATTCCTCAGAACTCAAGAACAGGACTCTCTGGAGATCACCCACCCCTCAGAACTCAAGAACAGGACTCTCTGGAGATCCGCCCCCCTCAGAACTCAAGAACAGGACTCTGGAGTTCCCCCACCCCCTCAGAACTCAAGAACAGGACTCTCTGGAGATCACCCACAACACAGAACTCAAGAACAGGACTCTCTGAAGATCCCCTACCCCTCAGAACTCAAGAAAAGACTCTGGAGATCCGCCCCCCTCAGAACTCAAGAACAGGACTCTGGAGTTCCCCTCACCCCTCAGAACTCAAGAACAGGACTCTGGAGTTCCCCCACCCCCTCAGAACTCAAGAACAGGACTCTCTGGAGATCCCCCACCCCTCAGAACTCAAGAAAAGATTCTGGAGATCCGCCCCCCTCAGAACTCAAGAACAGGACTCTGGAGTTCCCCTCACCCCTCAGAACTCAAGAACAGGACTCTGGAGTTCCCCCACCCCCTCAGAACTCAAGAACAGGACTCTCTGGAGATCCCCCACTCCTCAGAACTCAAGAACAGGACTCTGGAGATCCCCCACCCACTCAGAACTCAAGAACAGGACTCTCTGGAGATCCCCCACCCTCTCAGAACTCAAGAACAGGACTCTGGAGATCCCCCACCACTCAGAACTCAGGAACAGGACTCTGGAGATCCCTCACCCCTCAGAACTCAGGAACAGGACTCTGGAGAGTCAAACCAGGAAAAGGAGAAAAAACAAAATAATTAAGATGTCATTCAAAAGCTAAGCAGATATGAGACACTCACAAATCTGAACTCCTGCTGCTGGAGGGAAGGTAATGGTGCTCCTCCGCCCCTCCCGCCTCCTCCGCCTCCCCTGCCTGCAGACGCTGGGCCATGGGCCTCCTTGCAGAGCGAGTGTCAAGAGCAGGCAGCCCCGTGGCCCAGTTGGCCCACAGCATGGCAGACCCATAGGGAGCCATGCCGCCCACAGCTGTCCGTCCACCCTCCTACTTTCTACCAGGGACGCATGTAGGGCTGACACGAGCCTCCGTGGCCTTGTGTGAGGAGGGAGGGGACCCCAGTGCTCCTGTCGGAGGCCCACGTGTCCCAGACCTGCTTCTCAAAGCTCCACTGCACGTGGGGATGCCCAGCCTCGTGCACGGAAAAGAAGGCCAGTGTGGCCTGGATGCCCCCATCCTCTGGCTCAGCTCTTGCCAGGGGGCTAAGCTGCCCTGGGGCCCCCACCAGCAGGGGCGTGGCCTGCCTGCTCTCAGATGCAGGACGGGGCAGGTGTCACCCCGCAGGCTACAGAGACCTCCGGCCAATGGCCTGGTGTCCTGGCCAACTCGTCCCACAGTCCGTCTGGTGCTTCCGTGGATGAGGGCGCTGTGCTACACAGAAGCATCACACGGGTTCTCTGGTCCAGATACGCAGAACCCCTGAGTCCAGCTGCACCAAAAGGGAGAGTCTGACTTGAGCAACGTTGGGCCCCGAGCTCCCTGGCTCTCTGCGGCCAGGCAGCTCTGAAAGGCTGCAGCACGTTGGGGGCTTGCTGCCCTTTCAAGCCCCAAGGATGGGCTGTCCTCCTGCCAAGGGCTGCAGGCAGACTAACAGCCAGATGACAGCAGGACAAAAAGGCTGCTGGGGAGGGAGGCCTGCCCTTTCCGGGGTGCTCTGTGCAGGATGACAGAGCGGGGAAGAAGCTGCTTCTTTTTAGCTCTGCCCACACAAGTGCGATGAGACAAATCAGGATAACTGCTTTCGTCTCAGGACGCCAGGACCAGGAGTGCAGAGGACGTCCGGGGCGCTGGCGTTCACAGGGACGCGCTGCACTCCAACATCTAGACATCACGCTCCTCGGTTCCCAGAGGCGCTCAGGATCCAGCGAGGGCCTGCCTGGCAGCTTCCCCTGTTCTGTCAGTTTCCTAGTAAACTCCCTGCTCTTTGCTAATGCACCTCCACCCTGTTCACTAACCTTTCGGCATCGCCCACGATCCCCGACACATCCCCGGGGCCCGAGCATCTCCCAGAGTGCTCCGGGGGTGGAATACTCTAACATGCAAACAGCTTTTAAAATGATTCTGGTTCATCCTGTTCAGAACAGTCGCTGGGCCTGCAGAAACAGGCTCGAGCTCAGCAACGCGCTTCCTGAACCCCAGCCTGGCGTTCCAGGGAGGTGGTGTGGACACTGCTCTGAGGCAGAGGAATTGTGTCCTTGAACAGGAAAGGCCCTGCCAGCACACCGGCCAGCTTCCTGTGTGCTGCTGCACCCAGCTCCTGTTTCCAGCCCCTGGGAATGCAGGTCTGGACAGAGACACGCCCTGGCTCCCAGCCCTGTGCCCCACTCCAGCTTCTTCCTGGGGGCAGTGCTGGGTTTCCCAGGACTGCCATGGACTGTACAGGTGCAGCCCCTGACCACCCCGTGCCCTGCCAGCCCCTCACCGGAGCTACTCTGTGCTGAAAGAGCTCCTGAAGACTGGCCTGAGCGCCCTTCTACTCTTCCAGAAACACAGATGCCCGTCACTCCGGCTGTCAGAGCCAGCCACTTGCCCCAGGGTTGACTCTCCATGCGTGGTGGTGATGTGGGTCTGTTTCTAGCTTAGAGGAAGACTGTACATCAGCTTTAAAGTAAGCTGTAAAATTAGGTTGTGTAACCCTCCAACTCTGTTCAAGATCCTGAATGCATAAATTTTTACAATCGGTTTTCCAATATCTCAAAAAAAAGGTCACTAAGGGTTTGGACACATTTTCTTGACTATAGATAAAATTGGGTGAGACAGACATCTTCAAAATATTGAGTCTTTTGCTCTGTAGAGAGGGCATCTCGCTTTTTAGGTCTTTTGAAAAGCACATCAGTGGAGTTTCAGTTTCTAATTCACACGTTTTAAACATTCTTAAGTTTATCAGGAGGTACTTGGGGGCTTTTCGATGCAATCATAGATAGCGTGTTTAATAGTACAGGAAATTCCGTCGGTCATAATGACCTGCAGCCTGCGACCTTCCTGAATTCCCGACTTCATCTCAGCAGCTGCTTTTAGATCACACCGGGTTTTCTACACACAGGATCACATCTGTGACTAACAGCTCCACTCTCTTTTCCAATCCCAAGTCTCACACATTTTGCTTCATTGCAGAGAAGCCTGGCATGCCTTGGAAGCGTGTCGTGGGCAGACACGCTTGCTTCCAGCTCACATAAGAGCTTTCATTCAGTGGGTTCTTTAGATGCCCTTTAAATTCCTCATACTAATCTGCTGAGTCTTCATCAGGAATGACACAAAGTTATCACTTTTTGCTGATCTAATAAAATGGGTCTTCATCTTCACTGTTACTACAGTGAATGACATGAACTGATTTGTGAAAGTATTTGTTTGTGGGGCTGGGGTTGAGGCTCAGTGGTGGAGCACTAGATTAGCATGTGTGAGGCACTGGGTTCAATTCTCAGCACCACGTATAAATGAATAAAAAATGAAGTTATTAAAACAATTTTTTAAAAAGTATTCATACATTTATTTTGAATTTCTTTGGGGTGCTGGAGATGGAGCCCAGCGCCTCACACAGGCTTGGCCAGCGCTCTACCAGCCCCAACTGATGTCCAAGAGCTCACCACACCTTCTGCCATCAGCCTGTGGTGCCTCTGTGCTCAGGGCGCGGGCTGACCTCCCTTGGTAACGTCCTCTTCGGGGTTCGCATCACTGTTACACTGGCCACATGAAACCACTCAGGAAGTGTCCCTCCTCCACCACCTGCTCGGGTCTGCGTGGGACTGCAGTTCCTTCCTCCATACGTGTTTGACAGAGTTCCCCAGAGAAGCCATTGGGGCTGAGGCTTTCTTTCTGGAATGGTTTTTCATTTCAAATTCAATTTCTTTAGCAGACATGGAGCAACCCAGATTTCCTGTTTTTCTTGTATCAGTTTTGATGGCTGCTTTTCAAGGAATCTGCCCATCTCGTCTGCATGGTCAAATCCTCTGGCCCAAAGCTTCTCTAACATCCCCAGAGCTTTGTGGCAGCATATCAGACACAACTGCAGCCATGGGGCCGATTCTCACAGCTGCTCCAGGCACATGGCCTGCTGCAGCCCTGGCCTCACCAAGTCTGTTGAAGGCTGTTGATCACCTGGGCCTGTTTCAGCTCCACTTCAGATGTTGTTGCTTTTCTGGGTCAACAAGGGCCACGACAGCTTGCTCATGAGCAGCACAGAGGGCTCAACTATTGGGTGATGCACAGGGTGGGCACCACAGCAGGGTGGCCACAGGTGTGCAGCAGTTGAGGCCCTGCGTGTGAATCAGGAGGAACCCGGAGCTGTATGGGAATGAGGGGCCTTTTGCCACTGCTTTCCACAGCCCGCAGCCGGGGCATCACCTCATCGAAGGACACGGGAAGCTGAGCCCCATGTCCCTACCGATTCCTCAGGCCACACTCTTGTCCATTCTCCCTCCAGGCTGCAAGTCTGCATTGCCAACAATCAGTGCCTCAGCTGCAGCAACATGTGTTTCTCGTGGAGACCACCAGCTGGCTTGTGTCTTTCTCCATAGAAATTGAGAATGTTGGCTTCTGAGCTTCTACAGCATGAAGACATTTTTGAAGCAATCTAACATCAGGAGAAACGTAGCATGCACCACCAGAACAGGAGAGAGGACATGCAGAGCAAAGTGGGTGAAGAGCCCCCACAGAAGAGCAGCCGGGTGAGCCCAGTGTGCACAGCTGACTGCTCTGAGGCACCGCAACACGCTACCTGCTGTTCTCCAGAATTTCTCCCGCTTCTGGTGACCTGAGGGGCCTGCACCCTCTTCAGCTAAAAACTCACCCAAAGCAGGTCCCACGGGGTTGGGGGAGACATGCAGATGTTTCCACACATGACTACTTTCAGCAGGAGACAAGCATACACCCTCCTGACAGGAGGCAGTGGGGTCTGGCAGGGGTGTAGGGAGATGCAGGCTTTCGGCTTTTCAATTATCCAGGGGTCAAAATGGAAAAGAAGTGTCCCCTTGGGTACTGTCCAGGTCTGAGAATTCCCAGCAACACAGACACTGGATCGATTCCCAGTGTTTCGGCAACTGAGCGCTAACCCATCCATACAGGAGAGTTCATCAGGACAGAGCACTCAAGGGCAGCTCTGGCTACTGAGGGCCATGGAGAATCCATTCTCTGCCCACTCAAAAGTATAGCAGTCCCAACAAGAAGCCTGGGCTCTGAGGACAGGTGCTCAGGTGCTGCTAGACAAGAACACGCACCTGCCACAATCACCTTTCATAAGAAGCAAGGCATAACCTGGTGCACAAGCACCCTTCTTTAAAACACAGAACTAAATGTGACCAAGCCCCTCAGCACCATGCTCAGACACCCAAGTTGCTCCCCACTCCCAAGCAAGCCCACCTGCACATCGTGTGCCCAGGGCTGCCCACCAGGAACACAGGCAGGCCCATCCCCCAAAACAGCGAGGTGGGCAGAAACTGCTCCACTTCTGCCCCTGCAACACCTCAGGCTCCTTATTGCCCTGGCCAGCCCTGTGATGCTGGGAAGCATGTGCATGACCTGAAGACCAGGAGTCAATAGGCTGCCTGGAGTTGGGGGAAGAGGATCACAGCAGGGGCAGCACTGGGCTCCCTGCTGAGGCCCTCTGCAGGGTCCTGCTTCTGTCCCTGGAGGCGGAGGCCTGCTCTGTCCTGTATGGGGCAGGTGTCGGGTGGAGTTGGGGGCCACTGCCCACTGCTCCATGTTCATGCAGCTCCCTTGGCTGAACACTAAGGGTGAGCAGCTGTGAGCAGAGCAGAGGATGGGCGAGGAGGAGCCAGGCCTGAGTACCAGGTGCCACAGCAGCCTCTGCAGCACACCCAGAAACACACCTGTGTTCTTCCCAACACACCAGGTCCCTGCCTGGCCCGTCATGGAGGAACCATCCCTGAAGGCCACCTGGATGTAACTGACACCCGACACAGAAGAGGAAGCAGATGCCCCAGGCTGCTGCTGCTGCAGACGGGAAGCACCCTGCGGTGTCTGTCTGGGCTGGCGGATGTGTCTGAGCACCCTGACTTCCCAAGACCCGAGACACATGGTTCTTGGTAAGCTGGCTTGGTGAATTACGGCTCTCCAGTTCATCCTCCCTGGGCTCCCCAGCTGAGGTCCGGCCTCTTTAGGTCAGGGTAATGTGCCTGCAGCCTGCAGCCACAGATTAGTAAATGCACTCTCCCGTGTGGCCCGCACCCCTGGCCCTATGCTCCCAGTGCCCAGGAAGCACCCTGCGTGCCCCTCCCCAGCAGCTGCTTCCCGGCCACTGGGCTCTGCGCATGCCAAGCCCTCACGGAGGGGCTGGTGGGCACAAGCCCTTGAGTCTGGCTCCCTCAGCGTGACTTGGCCGGTGGTGGTGCCTCAGCCTGTCACTGCAGCCGGATAGTTGCTTTCGGAACCAAGCAGCGTGCCTCCTACGCTTCACTCTTACCCGCCGTTTGGCTACGTAGAGTCCTGGCATTTCCACACTTATTTATGAAATCTGCAGCTCGACTTGGGAACGATCTAGAACTCAGGACCATGAATGGGGTATATCTCCCTACTACTTAAGTCACCTTTAATTCCTCTCAGCAACCTCAGGTGGTGTTTGGGACACAGCAGCACTTCCTTCGTTAAACATTGTAAATGCTACATTTAAAAATTCGGTTTTCTGCCAGCTTCTCTAGCACACATGACACAGTGGCTCCTGCACTGGCCTGGGATCCTGTGCTGTGGATAAATCCTCACACTGCTCTTATGACCTTGCACACCATCCCCTCTGGGAATAAAGGCCGTTTTACTTCTTCTATTCCAGTCTCAGGAGTTTTACTTCTTTTTCCTGCTTTATTGTGCAAGCTAGGATCTCCAGTGCCTGCTGGCAGCTGTCAGGAGCAGATGCCCAGCCTGGCTCCCAGCCTCACTACGAAGCATAGCATGAGCTACAGGCTGTCCACACAGTCATCTTCATCAGGTTGAGGAAGCTGCCTTCTGTTTGCTTGCCCAGAACTTGTTTTTGTTAACCGTGGATGTTTAATTGTGTCTAATGCCTTCTCCACATCTACTGAGTTACTTATCTCTTGCTTCTTTAATCTGTGAATGGGGTGAAAGGCATCAACCTTGACTACTGAGCCAACTGTGCATTCTGGGAGAAACCCACTGGCCATTGAGCCTTACCTTTTCATATCCTGCTGGGTCCACCAGACTCCTGGAGAGTGCTTGTCTGCTTTTGAAGAACATGGCCCTGGTTTTGCTGGCCCCTAAAGCATGCATGCTTGTGTCAGAAGCTGAAGTGCTCCTCCTGAGATGCTTTGTAGGACGCATTACTCAAGTCTCCTGGGCTAAGAGTTTTCTTAGCGGGAAGCACATTTTGTTAATTTGAATCATCTCAATTTACAGAAATATTTAGAATTTTTATTTCTTCTTATGTCAGTTTTGATAACCATTTCATCCAAGTTGCTTAATTTATGCATATAAAGTTACATATGTCTTCCTTAATGATTTATTTTTATTCACTTATACTTTTTTGGTACTGGGGACGGACTGAATTACATCCCCAGCCAGGTTGCTTAGGGCCTCGTTAAACTTCTGAGGCTGGCCTTGAACTCACAACCCTCCCAAGTCACTGGGATTACAGTGCACCACCACACCCAGCCCTAATGATTCATGTTTAGAAACCTGAGATTTGCAGTAAATTGTAAGAACAGGATAGAGTTCCTGTCACAATTAATCCAATATTACTAGTTCAACTACCAGACTATTTAAATGTATTGTTTATTTCTGTTCTTCAGCTTTGTTTTCCCATCTTCACTGAGGAACCACTGGCGGAGCTGTGCACAGAGGGCTAAGAACGTGCGGAACTGACACCACAGATGCTGGACTAACTGCCACCATCAAGCTGGTGAGCACACCCACTCCTCAGAGAGCCCTGCAGCTGAGCGTGTGCAGTGAGAGCTCGGGGGACCACCTTCCTGGTGCTTCCACGTCCACATGGGGGTCACCACCTAGAGTGCCATGCTGCTGGGCACATTCTGATGGGAATGTGTCCTGTGGCCATCATCTCCTGCTCCCTCCTCCCACTCCTGGCAACCACCTCCCTCTGCTCTGCCCGAGTGCAGCACAATCTCACAATACTCCCTCTGAGCCGGCTTGCCTCACCTAGGCTCACCAGGCTGCAGCAGGGCACAACGTGCTTCCTCTCCTGGACACCCACCACGGTTCCCTCATCTATCCAGCTGTGCATAGACGCTGAGGTTCTTCCCATCCAGTTCTTGTGCACAATGGTGAAGAAACAGGAGACAGAGCTCTGCAACATGCTGACCATCTCCTCCAGATGTGCCTGACGTGGACACTGCACCACGTGGGTCTATCCGGACTCCAAGGAGCCTCCGCCCTGTTTCCCACGACGGCTGTGCTAACTGACATTCCCAACAGTGCCAGGGTCCCTGTCCCCACATCCTCACCAGCACTTTTTACCTCTCGACAGTACTATTCAAAGTCATCTACAGGTGCACTGCAATTTCTACTGAAATCCCATTGGTACTTCCCACAGAATAGAAAAACAACGCTAAAATTTGCATGGAGACATATATAAACAAACCTTGGAGAGCTATAGATAAAGCATTCTTATTTTTCATTTTTTAATTTTTTTAGAACCAGGAATTGAACTCAGGGGCGCTTGACCCGGAGCCACATCCCCAGCCCTATTTTGTATCTTATTTAGAGACAGGGTCTCACTGAGTTGCTTAGCACCTTGCTGTTGCTGAGGTTGGCTTTGAACTCTCTATCCTCCTGCCTCAGCCTCCTGAACTGCTAGGATGAAGCATTTTTTTTTTTTTTAAAGGGACAAAGCATTCTTAAGACAGAACAAAAGAAGCCAAATGTCTCATACTTCCTGCTTTCAGACTCCACTAGAAAGGCACATCAATCAGAACAGGATGGTGGCATAAAAACAGACTTGAGGACTAACAGGGGAGAGCCCAGAAATAAACCACACTTGTTGTTAACTGGTACTCAACAAGGGTGCCAGGAACACACAGCAGGACAGTCTCTTCCACAGGGTGTTGGGAAACCCAGGTGGGAACAAGTGAAAGAATTAAGTGGGACCCTTACACTGTACCAGAAATCAGCTCCAAGGGACTAAAGACTAAAAGCTGAAGCCAGAAGACTCACAGAAGAGATGGCCCAAGACACGTTGATACTGGTCTATGTGATGAGTCCTGAGTCTGGCATCAAAAGCACAGGCAACGAAAACAAAGCTAGACAGAGGGACTGCATGAGCCCAACAGCCCTGCGGGCCCTGGCACAGGAGCCGTGGAGGGTGGCGGACCCCTGGGCCTAGCAGCCCTGTGGGCCCTGGCACAGGAGCCGTGGACGGTGGCGGACCCCTGGGCCTAGCAGCCCTGCATCCCTGGCACAGGAGCCATGGAGGGTGGCGGACCCCTGGGCCTAGCAGCCCTGCGTCCCTGGCACAGGAGCTGTGGAGGGTGGCGGACCCCTGGGCCTAGCAGCCCTGCGTCCCTGGCATAGGAGCCGTGGAGGGTGGCGGACCCCTGGGCCTAGCAGCCCTGCGTCCCTGGCACAGGAGCCTCAGTGGTGAGAGGCATTTGCACGCCCCCCTAGGGTAAGGGCTGATGACTAGAATGCAGAGTGGACCTGCAAGTCCACACCAAACACAAACAAGCCAGCTAAGAAAGAAGAAGAGAGAGTGGGCAAAGGACCAGAACATACAGGCATGACTGACAGTGAGCGACGGCGCTCGTCATCGCCAGGCCTGGGGCCCGTCAGGCAGCTGTGACAAAGCCTCATGTGGTCTTGCCAGCTCCCCACATGGCCCTCCGCCCTGGGGTCCCACCCCAGAGCCACACCGCATCACAGGGAGGGGGTGGCCTGTGTTGCTGTTGGGCGCAGCGCGGAGATCCCCAGGTTCAGAAGACTGGGCACTTGGTGCTAGGACAATACCCTTCTGAGTTCTTCTTGCTTGGCACCCGCCTCATGGCCCTGGGGCTCCCTCCAGGACTCAGCTTCAGGGACCGGCCGGCTTCCAGGGCACATAGAATGCCTGACCGCAAGCCCCTGGCACTGGCTTTGAGGAAGACTCCCAACGTCCCCGTGGCCCTGGCAGCAGAGCACGGGAGGGCCGCTTGCCACGCCTGCCTGCCTCACACGCAGGGACTTGCGGCTGCTGTCACTGCTTATCAAGCCAACGCGCTCTGCTTCCCACTGAAGATTAATAATATCCAACCGAAGACGTATCAGTAATTATACCTTTTAGTGCACCTGGCAATTTCTATCCAGCTGGCACTAACAGTCAATCAAAATGCCTTAAATGGCGCCTGAGAATGTGCTAATGACTCGCACGGCTGTCAGGCATCCCAGGGGTTGTTCAACTCTTGCACCAGAGCCACGCACAAACAGCCCCAGAGTCCCCACAGGCCGGGCTCCTCCACCCCAGGCTCTGGCTGTGCAGCACCTCACCAAGAAGCGCCACCAAATAGAGATGGAACAGGTTCCTCAGATCTGTGCTTAGAGGAGCAGGGAACTGCACCCAGAGCCACTGGACAATAGCATGGTCTCCAGAGGTGGCCAGGAGCATCAGGAAGCACCCACCCTCCTCCTCAAATGGAGCACGGGCGGGGAGAGAGCAGCAGCCTGGTCGGGCTGGAGGCAGGGCCACGGCTGAGCCACCTGACGTGCACACCCCACCTCCCGCACCTCCTGCATGGGCCCCCACACCTGCCTGCCCTCTCTCCTGGCTGCCGTGGTCCCACACACCCTGACCAGGACAGGACACAGAGCCTGGGGAGCTCATAGCCCAGTGTGGGCAGCTGGGGGCTGCTGGCCGCTTTGTGAGTGCATGTGGTAGGCCACGCCCCACTGCCTCCGGGCCCTCCTGGAATCCCCATCCACAGGGCAGAGACGCAGAGATAGCTAGCTGCAGAGGTAGCTAGCTGCAGAGGGTCAGCACCTGGACGACACGCTTCAGGCAGCGAAGTGCGCAGGCTCCTGGGAATGGGGTTGTTTCCACACCCACGGATGAGAACAGCAGGATCTGGGGGCCACCGGGGACCCCACTGCCCAGAGGCAGGCTCTCGGGTGCCCCCGGTGACCACCACAAGAGGCACGAGGTCAGCACGTCCATCACCTGCTTGCTGCTGGCCCTGCAGTGACACCTGGGCAGGAGCACTGGTGTCCAGGCAGGAAGGAAAGGGCACAGTGGCCAGCCTGGGGACGTTCACCTGCACACCTGCAGTGGTAGACGTGAGGCGGCGCAAGGCTCAGAGGCGAGGTGACCGGGTCACGGGCGCCTCAGTCCAGCAGCGCATCGACCCGCTTGGAGGGTGAGTGGGTGGCGGGCGTAGGCAGGCGGGTGTGGCTGCAGGAGGTGGGTCACTGGGGGCACACTTGGGGTCCACATTCTGTCCCTGTGAGTGGAGCTCTCTCTCTGCTTCCTGACTACCACATACTGAGCTGCTTTTCTCCACCACAGTCTTCTGCCATGAAGCTCTGCCTCATCTCAGACCCAGAGCTATGGAGTTGGCCACCTATGGACTGAGACCTCTGGAACCATGAGCCAAATACACTTTCCCCCCTCTATTTGTTCTTGTCGGGTCTTCAGTCACAGTGATGGAAAAGCTGATCAGAACGGTCTCCTTGCTGAGCAGGCACAGGAAGCCCCTCCACAGGTCTCTGACAGGCTGAGCTGCAGACACGCAGTGAGCCCCACCACTAGCGACCACAGCTGAGGTCACAAAGGAGAGGTCGGTTGTGCCCCGGGAGCCTGTCCCACCTGAGAACTGGCCCACTTCTTCCTCACAGAGCAGCTGTTCCACGAAACTGGTCAGGGCAGGGGCTGGTCACCACAGGCAGCCTCAAGGAGATGCGAGGAGGTCCTGCGAGTTAATGTCCCCATGGCCCAGAGGGCTTCCCACAAAACGGGGACACTCCTACCCAGCACCAATGTCTGGTCAAAGGGAGTGGACGGCAGCCTCCCATGACCACAGGGTGGGCAGGGTCACCTCCCATGATGCACTGCCCAGGGAGGGCCACCAGATCAGCCAGAGTCAAGATCATGCCAAGCAAGGAAAGATGTGGAACATTCTAGATGGAGGAGACTCTGATGGAGAGCAACCTGCTGCAGGTGGCACAAGGACTTGTCTTTGGTGTTGTGCCTCAACTACTAGGGGTTGATCCCTAGAGGACTTAAAGCAAGCAGACACAGAGGAGCCCTGCACAGCAACGTTTCCAGCATAGAAAGCTGATTTCCTATGATAATTCTAGCAGGAACACAAAGATCTCATTAACCAGAAAGAGGTGTGGCAGACAGGGTGAGTGAATGTCGGCTTTCCCAAGTGGCACAGTCAGGAGCTGCGGGGACCTGCCTCACTTCTGTTTCTGGAACTCTCAGGTGACTCCAGCATGCTGCACAAGGCACAGCAGGGCACAGACAGCGGCTCCAGGCCAGGCAAAGGACACCAGACGGCCACACGCCTGCTACACGACAGACACGCACTGCGTGTAGGAAGTCTGCACACACCCCCGAGTCTGAGAGACTCCCAAGGCCAGCCAAGCTGGGTCCCAGGGAGATGGACAGAAAACATGTGGGGTGGAGCCAGCAGCTCCTAGGTGCTGGGACTACAGAACACCTCCTCACTGCGATGGCAGGTTACTTCTGTCCTTGGAGAGCCTGACACTACTGTGGGAGGGCAGAGAAAGACCATCAGGGCTCCTCCTGCACCTTCTCTAGAATGGGCCCCAGGCCCTTGCTGCTTCCCACAGAAAGTGACCTGCGTGGGGCCTGGCTGGAGGTGCCCTGCCCTCCAGGAGCCAACAACCCAGTGGAGCCATGACGTGTCTTGTGCACATCATTCCCAAATAGGTCCAACAAAAGTTCTACTCACAGCTCCAAGCATGATCCTGAAGATGAGCCAGCGGAAGCCCCACAGCACTATCCGGGACGTGGGGGTGTGCTGCGGAAGTCGGGACAGAGTCCACCAGGGACACAGGAAGATTCCCAGGAATCCTGTTTCCAGCAGCTGCGACTCCCAGCCTGGTTGGGGAAGCAAGACACAAAGGTACACTCAGCAGGAGCAAACACAAACCACGTCGCATGCCCAGTTTAACAGAGAGCCTCAAACACCTCCAAGGCGGGAGATGTGCCGTCACCAGGTGCCCCCGTGGAAAGGAGACTGGGGGCTCTGAGAGCGGGTCAGGGCCTGGGGCCCAGTGGGCATGCACCTTGGTGGCCCTTCTCCCTGCATCTGTGAGGATGCCTCGGGAGCATGGCGTCTGAGCCCACCACTGGACTGTGCTGCCCACAGGGGTTTGTGGAAGCCTCTTGCTCAAGAGGAAGGAGTGGGAGGGCATGGCTGGGTGTACCCTTCCCTGAGAGAGGCTTGCCAAAACCACTTCAGGGGAGGAGTCTGCTCTCAGGTGGAGCAGGGAACCAGCAAGACCCAAGCTGGGGATGGTGGTCCACACTGCTGCCCATCAGCACCCCAGGAGCAGGAGAGCAGCCCGGGTGGTCCCTGTGCTCCTGGACTTGTTGAGGTGGCCCCCAAATGGATGGCAACTGGGGCTCCCCACTGAGGGGCCACCCTGCAGGGTGCTGTGGACAGGGCTGTGGCTCTGAGGGTTCACAGCAAGACCCACAACTGCACGCGAGTGTGCGTGCAGAGGCAGAGGACCAGGAGGCACCGGACGGCCGTGTGGGAACCGGGAGGCAGGGACGCGCTCTCTCAAGCCTTCCTGAGCTCTTCCAGGAGGGAAGATCGTTCTAAGATCAAAAGCTGGTGCGACGAAACCCAATTAGTATGAAACCATAACGAAGTAATGAGTATGCACTGACATACGTGGCCGAACAGATCAAGGGGGACCAGAGACAAACCCCACAGAGTCCCCCGTGGGCTACACGGCCCTCCTGCCCGGGGCACAGAGGGAAAGGGGAGAGTGGCCTGCTGGGCGCCACAGAGGCACCCCGGAGTCTTCCTCCCAAGCCCAGACCTGTCCAGTTGGGAGAACCACAGGCCAGTCTAGGTGGAGGGGCAGCCTCCAGACCCGATGGGCTCCTGAACCACCCCGGCCTCAGAAACAAGGAAGTCTGAGAGGAGCCCGAGGGACCACATGTCCCCTGGGGTCCTGGATGGGGCCCCAGGCCAGGGAAGCCAGGGAGACGTGAATCAAGGGATGTCAGTCCCCATGAGTATGTCCCACGCTGACACGAGACGCAAGTGACAGGAAATGGTGTGGGGCGGGGGCACGGTGCTGTCCTCACGAAACCCTGGATCCTAAACTGCTCTCGAGGCGAGACAGCAAGAGCCTGCCCCACGCCCTCCATGGGCATGCCCACGGACATACATGGCTGAACAGACCAAGGGGGACCGTAAGAGTCTATCCCAGACAGGGCCACCCGCGCCACCAGCTGGGAGCCTGCCAACCTCGCAGGCCATGGCTCCCAGGTTCTCACTGGGCTGTTTCAACGACTGCCCCCCCAGAAGGGGCAGCTAGCACAGGGATGGGCAGCACTGTCTGGCTCTGACAGGCACTGCCCCAGGTCACCGAGGCATGGCCGACCCTCCAGGGCGGCGTCAGACCAGCGCCCAAGGCTGGAGGGCAGCAGCTGTAGGCCCAGGGGAGGTTCCAGTTCTGCTTCCTGAGCAGTCCATCCGGGTGCGCGGAGCCCGGTTGCTTGGGCTCTGGTGCAGGGAGTCCAGCCGCACCGCACCACATGGCCTTCCATTCCTCAAGGCCTGCTGGGCCTGCCATGCTTTATGCAGGGTCTCCTTGCTGCAGCTCCACCTGGGAAGGTTCTAGAACGAGCAAGGCTGATGCAGGTGAGAGAAACCACCGCAGGCAGTGAGCCCTGTCCCCCACACCCCATCCGCCCTTTGAACACCCAGCGGGAATGGGGTGAGCCAGCAAGTCCCGGGCTGGACCTTTGCACTCCACCAGAAACCACAGCTGGGCCTGGGCTCAGCCTGAGGACTCGATTCACAGCACCCCAGGTCGCTCCTTGTATGATCACATCCAACAATGCACTGAATCTGCCTCTGCTGCACAGGCGTGGATGGGGGTGCGTGGGAGGCACCTGATAAACACGGCAGTGGGCTGCTGCAGAGATGCCACGTCCTGAGAAGAACCTTGAGGTCCACAGGTGCCAACCCCAGTTCCACTCGGCAGGTGAGAAAAACCCTCAGGCCCCAGGAGCAGCAGAGCACGCCTGCAGCCCACACAGCCACCCTCAGGACCCAGGGCTTGCTGAGACCTCCCAGCAACCCTGGGCCGGGGTGCAGCTGGTTTTGTGACAATTGCTGTGTACCCACAGCTTCTGGGGGTGCTCCATAGAGCCTGCCACCTCACTCTGCAGACGTGAGGGGCACAATTTTAACATATAATGTGAGTGACACCAATCAAAGTGATTGATACGCAATGGCAGAACAGACACACACCTGCCAAGAGACATGGAGACAAAGACAAGCTGTCTCCACTAGCAAGGAGCTGCATGCAGCTTCTCTCGGACAGAACACTCCTGTACTGTTTGGACAGAGCAGCCCTGCTGAGCACAGCCCAGGGTCCTTACAACAGGAGACTGCCTCGCCCTGCCCCAGCTCAGAATGGTCTTGGCTAGGTGGGCCCATTCTTCCCAAGGGATGCAGAAGCTGCCTGGTGGCTGTGGCTTCATGAACACACCAGGAAGGGGAGGGTTATTGTAGCCCTGTTTGCTTGTTTTCTTTGCTTGGACCTTGTCAAATCTCAGCAGCTGTGCTGAGTGCACAGGAAGTCACTGTTCTCCCCTTCGGTGTGGAAGAGAATACAAACCACCAGTGTGCAGCCCAGGGTGGCTGCTGGGACCAAATAGCCAAATGCTGGGAGCATTCTATGGCTAGTTCTCACCCAGCACAGGGGTCCTCGTGTAGCATAGAAACCAGCGCCTCTGCAGGAGATGAGAGCCCCAAGGCAACCAGGTTGGACCACATGCCCTTACCGTTAAGGATCCACACTTCCTGTCCCTGCTTAGGTCCAGGCCCAGAACTGCTGTGCTCACTCCCTGTTCCTTCCCTCCACCCGGTGGGGAGGTGCAGGCTGCCGTGCGACTTCTCTGAACTAAGCCTCCAAGTGCAATCACTAACGTCACACACCACTAGTATCAAACAGCTCCTCTGCAGCTGCCCACACAAAACAAGCAGACCCAGGAATGTCTTGGCGACTCCCTTAGCATTGGCCCAGGAAGGTCTCTTTTCAACTCTGAGGGCTCACATTACCCACCTCATGGAGGATGAGGTCCCAAGTTATTTAATTTTTTCCTTTTTTTTTTTTTTTTTTTTTGCAGTACTAGGGATAGAACCCAGGGTGCTCTACCTTTGAGTTATATCTCCAGTCCTTTTTATTTTGAGACAGGGTCTTGCTAGGTTGCAGAGGCTGACCCAGCACCTGCAATCCCCTTGCCTCAGTCTCCCGAATCACTGGGATCACAGATATCTGCCACTATGCCCTGCTTAACATCTACTCTTTAATAACAAGGAAAAGCTTTGCATTGGATCCAGGACTCAAAGTAGGCTGCACAGAACCCTGGGGACAGGGGCAGCAAGGGGCGTTTCAGGCCAAGTGGCCGGTGTAGGACAAGAGCTGGCAGCCTCTGAAGCGGGCACCGGCACCCACCAGAGCCCTAGTCTCCTTGCTCCCTGGCTGAGCTCCGAATCACCTGCCTCTACACAACAATGTAAAAGAGGTGTCTGCTCTGCTCTGGCTGTGGCATCCAGGAGCCAGAGCACTGGCCACGGTGACCTGCACCAACACCCGGAGGGCCCGGTGAGGGGAGGAGGGGGGAAGACCCATGCTGGACAGCGGCTCTGAAGGAAAAGGTGGAGAGGCTCATCCACATGACCTGGGAGCAGTGCTGTCCGAGGGCCAGGGCACACCCCTGCCAAGTGAGCACTGGGCCAGAGGCCATGACGAGCATCAACACAAGGCCATGGCATCAACACGAGAAGAGGCCAGGCCAGACCTTCAGGATGATGAGCTCCACGGAACCGCACTCAGCGGGGGAGGTGGCAGCCACCCTGAGACCAGACCAGGGCCTAGGGGCTGCTGAAGGCAGAGACAGGGGAGGCCCAGCAGCCTGGGAGGAGGCTGCAGAGTGGGGAGAGGCGGAGCCTCCGGAAGCCCGTGCTTGGGCGCCCTCTGGACTGCTTGCTCCGGGTCCGCGGCGGCAAGATGCAGCCGAGTCACGGTGCGGCCCTGTGTCACTCCTGCCACAGGACGGGGACAGCTGGGATGCAGATGTGCTCAGCCATGGGGAGGAGCTGCCAGGTGGGGGCTGGATGGGCCAGCAGGTGTCATGCACAGGTGAGGCACGAACAGCATCACCTGGACCAGTCACCATATCAAAAGCTGAGCCACCTTCGGCCCAGAAGAAATGTCATTAAAACAAGTCAGAGACCCAAGTCCCCGCAATGGCCACTGTAGAAAGAAAATCAGGCCTCACGAGCTCTGTCAAAACTATTTCAGTTACTTAAGGTAATTAAGCATAGTACAGATGGATCCTTCAAAAATGACAGCCACCATCCACGTGAGAACAGGAAATCCATTAGCTTTGCCGTTAAAAACAGGGAGAAAGGGGCAAAGCACTCCCTTCTGACTGGCTGTCACTCCAGCTCTGAGCCGCCCGCCCTCTGCCACCCCAGGGGCTGCTAATGATGGCCCAGGAGGGAGCCAGCAGCTTTTAAAAGTTTCCTTAATTTCTGTAGGTTATATTTTAGGATGGAAAGTTATGAAATAGCATACCAACACCTTGCTTTGCACTACTGCTAGCGTGGAAAGAAGGGCTCTCAGCCACAGACGCCTGGTCTGGATGGCACAGAGCCACGAGAGTCGTGGCCAGCTGCGGCATCAGGAAGGAGCCAGACCCCACTTCTCTGTGCCTGACTTTGGGGCTGGTGCCCTCTGTGGTCCATGTCTGCACAGCAGGAGCTTTCACAGGGCAGGAGGCTCTGCCGGAGGCCAGCTCCCAGCAGCCGCAGGTGGTATGGAGGAAGTGGCCGGCGACAGACTCATGGCTGCTGCTTCCTCCGAGGGCTCTGGCTCTCGGTCTGTGCTTGTGTTGCTCATGCTGTTCTGCAGAGCCATGCCTGCGCCTGGGCTTGTGTCTCCTGTGAAGATTCCACCCAGGGTTTGGCTGCTTCGACTGACTGCACTTGGAAGCGGCTGCAGTCACGGGGCCCTGCCAGGACGGCCCACAGCATGTGTGCAGTGGTCTGACCTGGTCAGTTGGAGCCTATCACCTGGGAGTGGGCCCTTACCATCTACTCCCAAGAGTAGACAGTGGCCCTGGGCAACTGTGCCCACTCGATGCTGCCATGCACCCATGAGAGCAGGTGTACCACTGAGGGACCATGCCCAGGACGCTGACCTCCTCCCTGCTGGATGGCCACAGAACTGTCCCCTCCCTAACAGATGTCCCACCTCCGTCACACCAAGGTTGCCCTGGGGGTGCCAGGAGGACTGACCCCAAGGACTTTCCAAGGGAGGGAGCGCTGCTGTGGCCCACCCCTCTTACTCACGTGCGGAGCCAGCTGCGGTGCCCTAGGCCAGGATGCTCCGAGGCAGGCTCTGCCCAGCAACTTCCCTGTCAGCCTTGCTGGCCGCCTGGCCATGGGTCACAAAGTGGGAATACGTTGTGGGGTTTTGCTGTCCTTGCTATTGGGTGGCCTAGGAGAGACTCAGCACAGCCTGACCTACTAAGAGGAGGAGCTGGCCACTGGGGAAACTGAGGACTTAGCCAGGCTTCAGATCTTCTAGGAAGCAGATACTTCTGAGAGCTGATTGAGGTTTCATGCTCTAAACAATTACAACGAACTGCATGCTCCTAATTATGAAGCGTCTAACAAATTGTTAATACGTATTTTAAGGATGTCCTTGGGCACTGCAGAGAAAAAGGAAGTGACCTTGTAACCCACACGCCCCCATGGTGACCCTAGCAGAAACGGGGTATTTGGGCCTGTCACGGTGCTTGTTAATGCCTCGCTACTGTGACGACCACTTCCAAGCCTGGGCTTCCCTGCTGCTGTCGTCAGTGCAGGTGTCGCCAGCCAGCCTGGGAGGAAGATCCACGGTAAGGCCTAGCTGGCCTTTCACTTCTAGATAAATGCAAATGGTTCCCATCAGCAGAAATCACACGTGGGTCAGACTCCTTCCTACGAACACGTTCCAAACAGCTAGCATGCACTGGGCTGTGGCACACTCTGCCCTTCGCCTCCCTCGCAGGGGTGTGAACGTGCACACCCAGCCTGAGGGACCCCAGACCCTGAACAGATTCAGCCTGGCACGTGGTGCCAGGTCTGTGAGAATGGAAGTGCTCTTTACTGGAGCCAAGGCAGTCAAGGAGATCATGCTTCCTGTCAGGTGATGGGTCGTCCAAGGAGAGGCAGGAACTGCAGCCAGACTGTGGCCAGGGCACCCTGCGCTGGCCACTGACCCCTGTGCATTCAAAATGCAGCTGGGTGACCAGGGAAGGAGATTTTAAATTCTAAACCTCAATTCAGCTGAATGTAAATGTAAGTGGCTGCACAGAGCCAGCATCTCTGTGGTGGACAGTACAGGTCTGGACCTGTTTCCAGCTGTCTTGGGGAGTGCCTGAGTGGTGTGTGGGTCACTTCCAGAACCGCAGCTGGGCCAATGCTTATGCACCTACATCCCACGTTGGCAAATGTTCCCAAACACTTCTGGATACCAAGGCCAAACAGGCCAGAGCACATGCCTCATGGAGTGCAGCAAGCAGGGACTGGACAGAAGGTGGGCATCTCACACTGGAGCCAGCAGAAGCTTCCAGAATGTGTCCTTTGGAGGACACTCGAGATCATGCTTCCTGTCAGGTGATGGGTTGTCCAAGGAGAGGCAGGAACTGCAGCCAGACTGTGGCCAGGGCACCCTGCGCCTCCTCCAAGCTCCAGGCCGTCTCAGGAGGTGTCCTTGGAGGCAGCCCTGCCGGCAGGCCTCAGCCCGCACCGTGCTGCCCCCACCTCATGGCACAGAAAGAGCTATGAGAAGAACCAGATCAGAGAGCTGAAAACCAAAGCACAGGACTGAAAATCTTACTGGGCAAGCGTAACGCAGACAGAAGGGCAGTGAGCAGGAAGGGGCCAGTTGTTCAAGCCCAGGATGGAGATGCAGGAAGACAGCAAGCCTGCCAGGCCTGGAGCCAGAGGCCCAGCAGAGCCGCGCGGTGGAAGAGTGCTGGCAAAAGCACCCAAGTGAGGCAGAGGCACAGGCTGAGGTCCAGGAACCTCGGTGACTCATGAGCACATGCAAGCCTGCAGGCACAGCACAGTCGAGCCCACAGGACCAGCGCCTCCACCCCACAGGGCAAGGCTCGTCTCGGGGGGTTCTGAGGATAGCTGCCACCACCCCCGGCCCCCCTGGGGCCCTCGGCAGGCGGCAGGCGGCAGGCGGGTGGCCCACAGGAGAAGGGCAGCTTCCACACTCAGGAAACGCCTGCCGCTGCAGGCACTTGAAGGACAGGCTGCCTTCTTTCAGACAAGAATAGGTGAGGTTGTGCCCTGTGCCTTGGATCGACGCCACACGTGGGGCAGGGCTGCAGCCGTGCACAAGGCACACTCAGACCTCATCCTTCAGGTTGCACGCACTCTCCGGTGTCACTGACACATGGTGACTGTTCTTGGGGCCACCGAGGGGAAGCACTGTGGAGGTACCAACTGTGGGCCTCCGGGAAGTGAGCTTGCTGTCCAGCTCAAGCACTAAGAGAGCCCCACGGCTGGGGGTGTGTCTGGTACAGAAAAACAAAAAGCCCTGTGAGCTCTTACAGATGGTGTCCCATTAGGTGACTCCAAGGACAGCTCAGAAAGCAGGCCTTTCTGAACTGAAATGGGAGATCTGTCTCAACCACCAGTTTCCTCAGGAGGCCTTTCCCACCGAGACAGGCATGGGGGAGCTTGAGCCACTCTCAGTGGTGATCAGTCCAGCTCCACCTCGTGCAGAAGCAAGGTTTGCTCTGCAGACCTGGACTGCAGCTCAGGATACTGCCTGGGACTGGCTCTTGCCAAGGCAAAGCTCTTCCCACAGATCTATCTCCTGGTGCACCACGACCTCATTCCCTAAGGAATGAAGCTTCTACTCTAACTCCATGTAACTGAGAGGCCTCCACCACATTCTGCTCCCAAGCAGAGCCACAGGTCACTACTGGCCCCCCTCAGCTCTGAGATTTCCATGTTCTCCTACCATCGCTTGGAGATGGGAGTCCTCACCCGAATCTGTCTGCACCTCCTCAATCCTGCTTCAGGAAACCTGATGTGGGGCTGGAGACCCACAGGCCTATGTATTCAAGGTTCCTGACCGCTGGCCATTTATCTTCCAGGGAATCCCTACTCTGAGCTCCCACTGAGCCAGTCACTTCCAGAATGCCCAAGAATAGCCCTCCTAACAGTGGCCCAGGAGATGGTGGCTTGTGGTTGGTTGAGAAATATCCCCTCATGACCGCTGTATTATTTCACGTGCTTTCTGGCCACCTACACAACAGTTGCTCAGTCTCCACAGTGGCTTCTGCAGGCTGTGCTTTCCACTGCCTCTGCTGAGGATGACGACTTCGACGTCCACGTGGTTTCAGGTTTAAACCACCAAATCTAGCACAGCCATGCTACCTGTTTCCCGTGTGTGTTTACTGATTTGCAAGCAGGTTCCTCTGTGACATTTCATACTTGGGCTCTCTTTTCATATGTAAGAACTCCGCAGATGCTGAATTTCAGCCTGGGACAGGGAGCTCCAGGAGTCTGAGAGCCTGGTCTTTGCAGAGTGGTACGCTGGGAGGTGCACAGCTCCTGAACTCCTGGGCAGGTCCTGTAAGTGCTGATGCACGCATAGATTATGCCCCATAGGCACAGCAACATGGTCAGCCTCCTCACAGCCCAGCCTGGTGACACTGCTGTCCCCCTCTACAGCTTCTCCCCAGAAGCAGACAGAAAGGGGTCACAGGGTGTGATGTCTACTTAGCCGATGTTCACTGTGTGAGTGCAACAGTCTTGTGATTTCTACCTGCATCCAAGGGAGGCCCAGGAGTGGCAAGTATGTCCAGCACCCTCTGCACAGGGACCAAGGCTCCCAGGCGGAGCTGATCTAGGCCTGGGCAATGCAGATGCTCCTGGAGTACCTGATGGAGTCATGTGGGGCACTCCGTGGGCCATGGGGCCCTGGGCTTTGGTGGGAAGCTGGAGAGCCCGACAAGTCTGAAGCTCCTCTGGAACCAGATGGGTCTCTGTGTTGGCTGCAGTGATGCAGATGACAAAGGGCAGGGTGGGGCGAGTGGGGCTCTCTGAACTCCTAAGTCCTGTGAGTAAGGAACTACAAGACAGTTTCCTCTGGTGCTCTGGACCCACTTCTCCAGGTGCACAGCGGCAGTAGGGGTGTGCTCCTGCTCCTGTCTGGTCAGGGCTGGGATCAGACAGAAACCAGCAGCAAGCAGTCTATCTAACAGCCAGTCAGCGTGCTTGCAGCAAAGGCAGGGAACCCTGCTCAGAAGAGGCACGTGTTCTGGACAGGAGGCCACTCTCAAGAAGGGGCCGCAACACACTTGGGAACCATGGGCGGGTTGCACCCACCTGTCCCCTCTAAGAAACCCGCACAACCAGAGCTGCCGCCCTCGCAGCAAGGGAGTGTAGCTTCCACCTTCACTTTGTGTCTTCAAACATCAAAGCGCTTACGAAAGAAACTGGCACGTGGACACTGTGTCAACAGGACCCCTTCCTGTCACACACTGGCAAGGGTCAGGCTCACTGGTGCTGTGTCTGATGGCCTCCAGCAATGGGCCCTGCATCCAGGAAGTTCTAGGGACGTGCACCAAGTTCTGGAGGTGCGGAGTCAGCTGGCAGCCGGGGCACTCTTTGAAGGAACCATGAGCCCTTCCCTGGGCTCTTGGCTGCTACCACAACCAGGACTCAGCATTCACCTGGCAGGAAGCTGACCAGGGCAACGTGAAAAGAGCAGTGGCTTCCCTTGCTCAGACAGTGACAGCTCACACTGCCAGCAGTGACAAGGTTCAGCTCACCTGCGCTTCTTGGGGTCTCTCTGTAAAAGTGGCAAGGCAAAGAGCTGCAAGCGATCCTACGTTAGGTACCGCAGCAGGTCACAGGAGGGAGGGAGGGAGAGGGCAGTGGACAAGTGGCCATCAGCACTGAGCATTGCCAACACAACCTGCTCACCCACCCCTGTGCGTCACCAGGGTCCCTAGCACACAGAGAGGGGGGCACATGCACTGGGGGCAAGTTGCTCCACAGTCTCCAACTCCAGAGGCCTGAAGATGCCAGAGACTGAGCAGAAAGCTCCACAACGTGGGAAGGAGGAAAGCATGAATCACTTAACGTATCTGATTCTGGTGGGGGCTATGCCGGGAGGGGTTGAGCAGTGGCACTGGAAAATGTGAGATGAATGGGTGAGATGTGATCCAAGGTGGAGATTAAGTGAACCACAAAACAAGAGGAAAAACAGTGGCAGAAAACACCTGTTTGAAACAGTAGTCAACAACACTTGCACAGTCACAACAACGTGAGGAATGACTGTTCAGTTAATAAGACACCGTATCTGTGATGCAGCTATTCAAGATGGTGAGAGCAACACTAGGGATGTGTGAGAATTGCTCTGACTACTCAAAACAGGGAGTGCACAGGCAACGTCCAAATGTGGTACACCAAGAACGGCCCTATGCACACTCTATGTAGTGCACGTGTGAGGCACTGGGTTCAGTCCTCAGCACCACATAAAAATAAAACAGTGTCCATCTACAATTTAAAAAATATTTTAAAGAGAGAGACAGTGCAAATAACAGAGTAAGTGCTAGCAGAGATAAATGGGTTTGTCAGGCGAGCAGGATTTGGGGTACAGAGGTGAAACAGGGTACTGCAGATTTTTGGAAGCTGTACAATACAATCTGGCTAACCCATGCATCTAAGTTCTTTCATCATCCTAAGAACAGTCTTCGGGCCACTGCCTGGAGGGTGGAAAGAACTCAAGTTGACCAGCAGAGGTGACGGATGGACCCCAAGCATGCAGTGCTGCCAGGCACTGCTCAAGACAGCACCTCGTCCAGAGAGGCTCTGGCACTGAGCTGGCGGGAGGAACGGGGCACAGCTGAGGCAGTGCCATGTGGGTGCTTCTGTCAGGAGACCAGGAGAGGCAGAAAGGAAACCGGCTGCCAGCTCACAGTACTGGAGAGTGGTACGCCCCCCGACAGGCAGGAGGCAGCCTACAAAAGCAACAGCTCATGAACTAAAGCGCTTTTGTGAAAGGCCTGACGGAGCAAGCCTGGTGGCAGAACACCTGCCCAGCACTGTGAGGCCCTGGTTCCAGGTCTGGCATCACTAAAGGAAATTTAAAGCAACACAGAAAAAGAACCTGGGGGCTGGGGTTGTGGCTTAGTGAGCAGGTGCATAGTGTGTGTGAGGCACTGGGTTTGAACCTCGGCACCACGAATAAACAAATAAAATAAAGGTCCATCAACTCCAACATTATTAAAAAAAAAAAAAAGAACCTGATAAATAAAACCAGTTCCTTGAAGGCCCATAATGAAGACAACCTTGGGGAGGGGATAAGGGGCAACAGCACCCTAGGCTATGCAGGAGAGTCGGGATGGGCAGCTAGGGCAACAGCCGCAGGAGGCTTAGGGCGAGAGAGCTCCCAGTCAGACAGACCCGCGCTGCAGGGCACTGGAGCAGAACTTAGAGAAGGGGTGGGGACAGAACCAGCCTCAGCACCAGCCACTACAGTCAAGCGCTGGTGCCAGGGTAATGCTGTGGATTGAAGAGACAACAGCGGCTTGATGCTCCATAACTACACAACTCAGCACAAACAAAACCAAGAGCAAGCTGGAGGAGTTCTGGAGGGAGCCCACCCAAGTGCATCCAAGACTGCAAGCAGGAAGCACAGAGAGGAAGCACTCGGTGCTCTGTGAGTCTGCTGATCTACGAACACCCAACCAAGTGTGGTGGTGCACGCCTGTAATCCCAGCAGCTCAGGAGACTAGGCAGGAGGATCATAAGTTAAAGCCAGCCTCAGCAACTCAGTGATATCTTAGCAAGGCCCTATCTCAAAATAAAACATAAAAAAGGCTGGGGATGTGGCTCAGTGGTTAAATGCCCCTGGGTTCAACCCCAGCTACCAAACAAAACAAAACAAAACACGAACCACCACAAATTACTAACAGAAATGGGAAACTGACATGATGGGAGAGAACCAAAGCATACAAAATGGTAATGATCACGTGGATAAGGAAAAGGATTTACCATTCCTTTTCTGGATTTGACAAAGCCACTTTCACCAGTCATGACTAAGCAGAGAGAACACAAAGGAAATGCACACGTCCCCAATGAGCAGCAGCAAACGCTGGCCCCACACCATGCTGCAGCGATGGGCTAAGCCAGCCTACAGCTCCCAGGTTGCACCCCAGCTGCGCGGCACTCCCAGGGAGGATGTGTAGGCTCAGCTGTGCTCCCAGGGAGGATGTGTAGGCTCAGCTGTGCTCCCAGGGAGGATGTATAGGCTCAGCTGTGCTCCCAGGGAGGATGTGCAGGCTCTGCTGTGCTCCCAGGGAGGATGTGCAGGCTTTGCTGTGCCCCCAGGGAGGACGTGAGGGCTCTGCTGTGCTCCCAGGGAGGATGTGGCTGTTGCGGGATGGCCGCCTGTTTCCAGTAGTCTGAAAAGCCACTTCTGGGAGCTGAGCTCTGTGAGAGCACTTCTTCCCCTACCCCCTGTGACATGCCAAATGGTTAAACCCACAGGGATGCAGGAGAAGGCCCCAAAAGGAGGCGTGAGGTGGGCTGGACGTGCAGCTCCTATGAGTGCAGAACTTACTTAACAACGGGGCTGCTCTCTCGGTCGTGGGCGGGGGGTCAGATGAGCCAGGACCATGGCGGAGCATGAGAACCCCACGGAGCATGGTGTTGGTGCCAGCCTGGAACCCGCGGGGCTGGGCCGAGGGGCTGCTGCTTTCTGCAGGCAGGCTCTGCTCCAGCACTGATAGGTCTTAATAAAAACTTCCAGTTGGGCAGTAAACCCCTCATTAAGCTGTTTTTAAAGCATGAATCCAGGAGTGACCAGGGCGAAGGTTCACACGGAGCATGTAATTCACGACAGCTGGCGGGAGGCGCTGCTGTGACGGGGCCCCCGTGTTCAAGTGTCTCAGCCACATAAGCGTCCCAATGGCCGGGCCTGCCATGTGAAGCCAGAGACAGACTGACGGTGGGGCGGGGAGCTGCTCACTCGGCCAAGAAAGGACCCCACGCTGTTAAGGGCCACGTGCACTTGGAGACACTTAAAATGAAGGGCAACAGCAGAGGGAAGCCCAGCCTTGTGCCCTGCAGGGAGGTGTGGGCTCACCATTAGCCCGCTGCAGAGAGCTGCCAGCCTGTGCACCTGCCTGGTCCCCGTCCCCAGCCTGTGGCCACCTTGGTTGCTTATTTTAAGCAGAGATGTAGTCCTTGTGTCCATTACGTGGACAGTGCTCCCCTGGACCCCACTGTGTCCACAGCTAACTACAGTGCCATCACAGCAGATGCCCCAGGGCCATGTGTGGCTGTCAGCGGTGTGGGAGGGCTTGCTATCCTGCCTGGCATCGAACGAGAGCTAACCGATCATTTGCCAACCGAGCTTCTTACTACAACAAAGGGACCAAGCTTCTCCAGAACTTCAGTGTCAATCCCACCATCATGGGACAGCAGGAAAGAGCCTGCATCTACCAAGGAAGCAGCACTGCAGGGCACTGCACTCCAGAACCTGGCTGGCAGACCCCTGCTGCCACAGCCTCCACCCTGGAGCACGCTCGGCCCTCAGCCAGCCCAGCTCTCCAGAACTGCCCTGTCCCTCCCGCCACCCGCAACAGGCCCAGCCCACTTCTCACATCACCGGGGGGGGGGGGGGGCACCTGGAAGTCTACACCTACACACGACCAAGTCCACCAAGATGAAAACCACAATCAAAGAACTTAATGTTTTGGGAGGCCCAAAATCTCCAAAGTCTTCAGGAAAAGCACCTATTTCCCTCCTGGACTGCCTGCCTGGGCCCAGGACCTGGACGAGGCCTGGACTGCCTAGTCAGTATGCACACTGACCTTGCCACTCCTGCAGGACCTCTCCTGGCCCCATCAGGAGGCTTGGCTCCTGTAGCGGTTCCTCACAAGCCGGCCCTGTCCATCACATCTCCAGGAGGACCCTGTCCTCCAGGACCCAGGCTGGGTGTGACTCTACAGAGCCCTCAGGGCACCACAGGACTCGCCTTGGACACAGTGATGGCCCTCTACACGTGCAAGCTGGACAGTCAGGCTGGCCTGGAAGCCCAGGGAGTGAACCATGCTAGGGCCAGCATGCATTGGGAGGGCGCCTGTGGAGCCTGGCAGTTAGATGTGTGGCTGCTGAGCATGGGGAGGAGGAGCTCCTAAAGGCACCTGGCCCGCGCAGGGGCCTCGAGAAGCCCGCTGCTGCCCAGCATCCACAGGGCACCCAGGGGATACGTCCCAGACTCAGCCCTGGAAGGGTGTGTCACCAACACAGCAGCTTCAGAGCTCTGCAAGGCCAGCCTTCACAGAGACAGGTACCTAGAGCAGGAGGAACCAGTGTGGCTTTCCCGTCCTGGAAACGGCCTCGCTCGCACACCTGCACTCACCTGGGGACTGTGTCTGCTGCTGACCAGGAGGACCCCCGGCCACCGCTATGGAGAGGGGTCATTTAAGAGTCAAGAATGTCGCAGAAATACAGGTTCTGGGGAAACACGGTCGTCTGGGACAGGGAGATACCAGCAGCGGGCACTGCTGTCCAGGCAGACTCAGCAGGACTCGTGGGTGTGTAGGAGGCCGTAGCAGGGTGGCTGGGCACACTGGCACTGTGAGCACAGGGGGTGCCCAGCCTGTGGCCAGCCGGCCGAAGGAGCAGGTGCTCTAGGCGGCCCAGGCAGACCCTTCTGCACCCAGGAGGCCTCCGCTGACCTTGCATAGCTGCTGGCAGGCCGAGGGCAGCTGTGCAACTGAGAGCGAGCCTCCTCGCTGAGGTCCATGCCGCTGACCTTAACGCATGTGGCCAGCGGCCGCCACACGGTCATGAGGCTCTGCGAGTGGGGCTCCTGCCAAACCACCAGCTCCTGAGGGGTGCGGCCCTGGCATGGTCTCTGCAGGCAGCTCCACACAGCTGCTCCAGGCTCGCCAGACAGGCAGATATACGTGATCAACGTAACTAGGATGACGTGAAAACAGCCCCACGGGACCAGGAGCTCAGTGCGAAAGTGAGTCCCGCAGGGACCCCAGCAGGGCCAGAGGAGCGAGGCCAGAGGAGAGGCTGAAACAGTGTGCCTGGCCTCCTGGTGCCACACCCACCTCCTCTGCCGTGCTCCCGATGGCGAGGGGGAGGGCTGTGCTGAGGCGCGATGGCTGCAGCAATCCTCGCACACGAGTCTCTGTGTGCCCTACTGGAACGTGACCAGCTGGTGCCACACAAGAGAGATAAAACCTCTCTCCCTGGGGGACCCTTGGAGAAAGCATGACAAGTTAGCCGTTGGCCTCAGAGTCCCTGAGGTGATCAGCAGCCGCAGACAATGGGGCCCCCGTGTAACAGACACACACAACACCAACAGCAGCAGGAACGGGGGCCATTCTGGCATGGGGCTTCAGGTGGCCCAGGGCCCTGGCCCCTGGCAGCCCTGCCAGGACATGGCCAACAGAGCCTCAGGTCTTGCCACCTGCCATGGCTGTCTTGTTAGAGGTGCGAGACTCAGTGCAGGGATCCTCTGCTGGAAGACCTGGGCGTGAGTCCAACCTACGACTGCTCGCCCACACCCTGGGGTCCTGAGGCGGGTGGCCCAGCCAGCTCGTGGGCCTGTACGTGCAGTTTCCACAGCACGCACCTGGTCTGTCTTGGAATCACAGCACCGAGGAGCAGGCATCCCCCCTGTTAAGAACTCACGGCCTCCAGGTCCTGGTCCTCAGGACCGCTGGAAAAAACCGTATTCTCACCACATACTAAGGATTTGCCGACCTCAGTGTGGGAGGGTGTAGGATTCTGAGAGGACTCTGAAACCCGATACCAAGAAGCAAGCATGGATGCCACGGAGCCTCCACGTTCTGGCTGGCCTGTGGCCCTGTGGAGACAGGTGCGGCTCATGCTAAGTCATGGGTGAGTGTGGCTGGGGTGGCTCGGTGGCAGAGGCTTGTCCAGCATGCTCGAGGCCATGGGTTCCACCCCACACACCCAGAGACTAGTGAGTACAGGGTGTGGGGGCCATGGCTCTTTTCCTGGCCATCGGGAGGCTGAGACAGGAGGATGGCCAGTTCCAGGCCAGCCTGGGCAACCCAGCAAGCCTCTATCTCACAACAGGAAAAGGGCTGCTGGAGGTGCAGCTGAGAGGTGGAGCACTTCCCAGCATGGGTTCAAACCCAGCACAAGAAGAAGAAACTGGCGAGACACTGTCCACAGCAGCCTGGCCACGTCCACTTCACAGGTACCTGCCTTCTTGGGGACTGTCCATTAGGAGAGTCTGCACTAACTCTACCCCAAGAAACTGGGAGCTTCACTTCTGAGGGACCCACACTCCCAGCACGCTGACTGGTGCTCAGGGGAAGCATGAAGCAAGTGGCAGGCAGGTCCGCCTGTCAGCACGTCCCCACCCACTGCAGGGAGGTCCCAGTGAGGACAGGGCACTGGCTGAGGGCCACAGTGACAGGTGCTGACTGGAAACCTGCCTCTGGCTTTCCCTGAAGTCCCGGGTGCAGGTCGACTTAGAATCCCATCGTGAGCCCACTGGGAGAACACCCCTGTCCACACCAGCCTGTCCACCTTGGCTGCCCTCTGCCTACTCCAGGGTCCACCCAGCATGGCCTGGGGACCCAGAATCCCCTTCCCATGCAACGTACAAGCAGTGTCAGCGCCACATGCAGGTGGGCACTGGGCTCAAGGACAAGAGAAGGGGGTCCTGGCTCGGGGCTGGAGCCCCGGAAGCCTCCAGGCTCCCACGCCTCGCCAGCCACGCACTGAGCAAGAGCTGCCTGCGTAGGACTCAGGTCAGTTGACAGAGGCTGCACCTGGCCACCCAGCATACCTGAAAAGCTGGTGATAGATGCTCAAGCAAAGAGAAAAGCCAGGAAAAATGCGTAAAGAGACATACCCCAACACATGATGTAAACTCTCCAAGCCTTTTCCTAAAGGATTTCACTTACCGAAAGAATACCTGAAAAACAAAAGAAAAAAATGCATTAAGTTTAATTGGCTCATTTGACCAGAAATTCAGAAGGTTAACCACTGTGTTTCCCACTAAGTGAAGCCGACCACAGGCCCAGGCCAGGTGGGGCCAGGTGCCCACCAGGTGGGCACACAGTCACTGTCTACAGAGCCTGTGCAGGACTGGCCCACAGGCCAGCATGGCCAGAAGCCGCTGTGCAGATGAGCAGGAGGAAGGCCTGATCCTCACAGAGCAGAGCGCTGCAGCCTGGAGCTGGAACGCTCCAGGGCACCCCGTCCACACTGGGAGCTCGGAGCATCAGGCACTTGAGGGGCTGGGGCTCACCACCAGGACCTGAGGAGGGCCTGCTCCCCTGTGCAGCTGTGGCGGGCGGCCCAAACCAGAGTGACGTTCCCAGTGTGCCAGCAGCAGCACCGGGCCTGGGCTGGAGCAGACACCTCACGCCAACCTCCAGCAACTCCAGCCCAGCCTCACCCCTACCGAGAGCCTGCCTGGGATCAGCAGTGAAACCTCCACGCCATCCTTAATACGAGTGCCTGCAGCTGCCAGAAGGAAAACGCACCAATGCTACACCCAGAACAGATGTGGAGATAGCCAGATGCAAGGCCACACACCTGTGCCCTCACCTGCGTGCGGGTCCAGACAGCCAGATCCCCAGACAGCGGCCAATGGTCACGGGCTGGGAGGGGCATCGGGGGACAGGTACCAGATACAGGCTGTTTCTGAGGTGACAATGTTTTAAGATGGGTGTGACAGCCCCACCTGTAATCCCAGTTACTCAGGAGGTTGAGGCAGGAGGATCCAAATTTAAGGTCAGCCTCAGCAACTCAGTGAGGCCCTGTGTCAAAATAAAATTAAAAAGGGACTAAGGATGCAGCTTGTGCAGAACATTTGCCTAGCATTCAGGAGGCCCTGGATTCAAACTTCAGTGCGTGCACACACATGCGCGCGCGCACACACACTTTAAGTGAAATACATGTACAGAGAACAAAGGACACAGGCAGCAAGAGCCTACTTGTCGCAAAGAAATCTAGGTCCCAGCAGCCTGAGCTGGCTGTGCTGACCTGCGGGATGAGGGGGCGGCCTGGTCCCCGTGGTCCTAAAGTTAGAGATGTGAAGAGCTACCCTGGAGGCAGCCCCCCGCTCCCCATGCTGCGCCTGCAGTCACTCAGGCAGGAGTCCATACCCCGGCCCGGGGAGCCCGCCCAGCTCCTCCTGGTGGCTCAGAGGCAGGAAATGACCGTGAGCCTCTGCCCGCACACCCTTTGAAGAGGATTTCCATTCCTCTGCAGGGAAGAAAGCGCCAAAGAGGAAGAGGACCCCGAGACTCTTGGCGTGTCCCACGTTTCCCGAGAGGATCTCTCCTTCCTTGCGAGGGGCTGGGAGGTGGAGGAGAGAAGAATGGCTGTGTGTCATCTTGAATAGCAGCAAAGAAACACTTTGGGGTCAGTGCCAAACCAAGCACAGATAAAGAACACCAGCTTTTGGAAAAGCCGATCAACAGAGAAACCAGTGACAATCAGGCAACCGCCGCCGGGGCATGTGGCTTCAGGAGGCCGGGTCTTCCCTGTGGCACTGGGGCACTCTACCCGGAGTCACATCACGTTCCCTCCCTTTTTCTGTTTTGAGGCAAGGCCTCACCAGCTTCCCAAGCTGGCCTGGAACTTGCCATCCCCCTGCCTCAGGCTCCCCAGTCGCTGGGATGACAGGTGTGCACCACTGTGCCTGGCAAGAAAGGCAAATTCTGATCAGGGGTGGATTCCTCTTTGAAATCACTTACAAGTCTATGTGATCATAGTTGTTAAGCTTTCCTCTGTCTTATGCCGCCAATCCTAAGCGTTTACCTTCCTAGCCTGGACACCCGGGGTACAAAGCAAGTATGTGTCAGTTCATACCAATACAACCGACAGCCGAACAGATCAAGGGGGACCGTAGACAAGCCCCACAGAGTCCCCCGTGGGCTACGCGGCCCTCCTGCCCAGGGCACAGGAGGAAAGGGGAGAGTTGCCTGCTGGGCACCACAGAGGCACCCCCGAGTCTTCCTCCCAAGCCCAGACCTGTCCAGTTGGGGGAACCACAGGCCAGTCCAGGTGGAGGGGCAGCCTCCAGACCTGATGGGCTCCTGAACCACCCCGGCCTCAGAAACAAGGAAGTCTGAGAGGAGCCCGAGGGACCACATGTCCCCTGGGGTCCTGGATGGGGCCCCGGGCCAGGGAAGCCAGGGAGACGTGAATCAAGGGATGTCAGTCCCCACGAGTATGTCCCACACTGACACGAGACACAAGTGACAGGAAATGGTGTGGGGTGGGGGCACGGTGCTGTCCTCACGAAACCCTGGATCCTAAACCGCTCTAGAGATGTTAGGGTGGGTAAACAGCCTCTTCTCCACCAACATTTTTTATTGGCCCACAGCCGTTGTACAGTGACAGGATTTGTTATGTATTTGCTCACGCACGTGACACGGTGAGGCCGTGTGCCAATGTCCCTCCCCAGCACTGCCCTGCCTTCCCTGGTCCCTTTCTGCTACTAATCTCCCTTTGGTTTCTGTGAGACCCACGCCCTCCTCTCCTTTTTCCTCTCTAGCTTCTGCACAGGACAGAAACCATACAAGCCTGACGTCCTGCGTCTGGCTTATTGTGCTTGACGTTACGGTCTCTAGTTCCACTCATGTCCCTGCAAATGTCCAGTTTCATTCTTCATGGCTGAGTAGAACTCCACCTGACATACACCGCCTTCTCCTTACCCAATCGTCCATGGATGGACACCAGGCTGGTTTCACAGCTTGGCTTGATAAGCTTTAAAAGTCAGGGTGGCCAGATGGAAGCAGTATGTGTCCATCAGGACACACCTTGAGCCAGCCTCAGTCACTCAAGACAACCAAATACTATGGAGATGCCCCAGCCAGAAAGGGACCCTGCCTCATGCCTCTGGCCAGAGTGGCCCCCCAAATCCAAGCAGCCAGCCAGTGCCTGCTCTCCATGGCCCAGGCTCCCAACCAGCCATGCCACAGCACGTGCGTGCACTCACGCAGTCACGCCCTTCCCTTGCTGGCTGGGAAGAGACACTCCCAGCCCCAACACCATCCTGACCCCACAGTGCCTCCACGGAGCCTGGCCCAGTGCCACTCCACAGACCAACCTGATTCCCAGGCCTCCTGCCTCCCTGAAAGCAGGCGATAGGCAGGGACACCCGTCTGATCCTCTGGCTGGGCAGGTCAGAGGGTGGAGAGAGACAGATACCCAGAAGGTCAGCTGGACCACATAGTGGGGCATGGCCACCTGCAGGCTCCTCAGCTTCCACTCTCCCTGCATGGCCCTGATGCCGGAAAGAGACAGGCCTGAGGCCATACCGTGACAGCGGGGCCCAGACCCAGTGTGACCCCGCTGCCTGCAGGTCAGGCAGGGTCCTCATCCATTGTGCAGAAAGTGTGTCAGTGATGGGTGGTGGCCACCACTCCCGAGTCTCTGACTTTGCCCTGCTGACTCCTCTAGGGCTGGGTCACAGGGTCACAGGCTTGGGTCAAATGCAGGGTCTGGGGGAGAGTTGCCACGCGCAGACACGCCTGCATCCTCCCAGGTGTTCCATCCCAGCCCAACCGCGACCATGGAGGGGGAAGCAGCCCCCAGCCAAGGCTGTGCCTGCCAGGACACCGGCCCCTGCAGGGAAGGGACATGGGTCAGAGGTGGCTCCAGACCTCCTGTCTGAAGTCACAGAGCCAGGAAGGTCCACTGCAAGGACAGAACTTGCTGGGGACAAAGGAGTCAGACAGGCCTTCCCATAGCCTCACAGAGAGCAGCTGGACAGGAGCCTGGAAGCAGAACTGGGTGGGCTCCCCACTGTGGCCTGGCCTACCTTCCACTGCTTCCTCCTCGGAGGCAAGGGACCCTCCTCACCCACAGTGCCTCCTGGAATTGTCAGCAGCTCCTGCAGGGTATTCCCAGGGGCTGGGGAGCACACATCCTCACTGCCCCAGATGTGAGTGGCCCCAGATGTGAGCGACCCCAGATGTGAGCGACCCCAGCTCAAGGCACTGGCCACATGGTTAAAGCACATGCCACTACTGGGCACCTTCAATCACTTACTGGACTCATCAGCTCCCGCAAGCCTGGAACACTGGACACAGTGGAGAACAGAATCAGCACTGCTGAGGAGCATGCAGGGAACTGGGGTGAGGCCACCCACCTGTACTGCCAGGCCCTGTGGGAAACAACACAGCACCAGGGGAGGCACGTCGAACGTGACACTCGGCGCAGCAGCAGCAGGTTCCAGATCTGACTGCCAACACTCACTCCTGAGGTCTAATCAGGGAGGTGACAGGTCACCGTCTGAGGGAACGGGTAGGGCTCCAAGGGCAGCAGTGGCAGCCACAGATGCAGCAAGGCGTTCCTTCACAGGTCTCAAGGTAGCCCGTGCCAGGCAACGTTTCTAACAGTCACGCTAGGCAGACGGACGCGTCTTTCCACTGCCAGTGCTTGATCCCAGGCAGTATCCAATCTTGGGGGAACAAGACACTTACCAGCCAGGGGCACAGGCACTAAAATGCACATCCCCTGAGCAGCCTAGCCCCAAACGAATGCTCTTTTCTTCAACAAAACCAGTGCGGTGCCAAAAAAGAGGCGGTGTCTGACTGCCAACCTGGCCATCAGGACCAGCTTCCCTGCCTGGCAGGTCCACCTGCCTGGCACAGCCCTGTGTTGCTTTCCACAAGTGCAGTCAACAAAACTGCCACCACAGGGCAAGCCAGGGTCCAGGTTGCAGGGAGGGCACCTCGTGTTCAACACATCCAGGGGAGGGGACAGAACCTCTTCTCAAATGAAAAAGACACAAGACTGCTTTTGGCCACGAGTCCTCAGGGTGGTTTTCAAACACTTAAACGTAGACTTTCCTGACCAATACATTACAGGTGAGTAAAAAGCACCATAAACTCCAATTGCTGTGATCAGGCAGAGCTACCTGAAATTCTCTCCACCGGTTTAGATTAAAATCATGATGTCTCAGTCACAGCAGCCTCCAGGGTGTCTCAAAAAAATGTAGCCAGAATCATCGCATGCTTGTCAACTGTCACCACCCAGAAGAATGGAAAGGTCAGTCCCTGAGGGGGAAGCAGCCCAGGATCCTGCCTAGGGAGAGCCGATTGACAAGGCAAGCCCCTCTCAGCTCGTGGCACTTTGTACTCAAATGTCCACCTGGGGCAGACAGGGGGACTGGGCAGGGTGGGCAGCTGCTGGACTATGCATCCACCAAGGGTCTGTGAGAGAACTGTTTCCGTCCTCACCCTTCAACCAAAACTGTGACTGATCAGATTAAGTCCTGCCCAGGAAACAACAGTTTCCATATGTATGCACCACAACATGCTGCTGGCCACTGAGTGACCTGTAGAAGGTCTAATAAAGCATGACCAGGCCAGAGCCACACCTGTAATAAGCCCCTTGGTTCTCCTTTGAACAACACAGCTTAGCATCCTGATCTTTATGGCTGGTGCCACGCCTGGATGAGCTAGAATGGCCCAAGTTCCTTCGCGAGAGGACAGAGCGCTGGCCAGTGTGGAGATGTGGCACGTGGACACACAGGCCAGCGGCAGGCAGAAGGGGAGAGCCTGTTCTTCTGCAGGCTGGCTCTGGGGAGAGCTGCCTTCAAGCCTGCAGCGAGTGCCGGTCACATCCCTGCCTGCAAAGCCTTGACCACACCCGTGGAGCACAGGAGCCAGAAAAGGCCATGCTGAAGGGGAGGCCAAGACCCCAGGGGCAGCCTGGAGTGCACCGAATAACGCAGCAGAGTTGCATGGAAGGTGAGCTCCAGGCCCAGTCCTCTGGTGGGGAGCCCCCACTGCCAAACTTCCCAGGGATGAACAGCTCCTAATGGAACAGTGCAAGGAGCCCCAGAAGTCCTCTGCAGCCTGCATCTCCACACAGGTGCCTAGGTCCACCTCCCATGAGGCTGCCTGCATGCCCATCTGTGGTTCACAGGACTCCGGCCTTCACAAGTCCAACAGACCATCTCCACGGTCCTGGAACTCTCGCCGTGGCCAGGGCCAATCTGTAACCCCAACAGTGTCTGCTGCTGGCTGTGTGGCTCCTCTGGAACAGGGAAGAGGCTGGGGAGAAGGGGTGCCTCAAAGTCAAGCCCCAGCCTCAGCGCATTTCCAGAGGCCCAACGCGACTTCTGCCTCCACATCTCCCATCTGCTGTGGCTCAAGCAGGCAGGAAATGTGGTCTCAACAGGGACATCACTCTCCAAGCAGAGGCAGTGGCAACCAGCAGCCCCACCACCTCCTAAGTGACCATGACATTCCTCCGGATTAATTTAAGAAGGCCTGCACCCTCTCAAGCTGCCAGGAGACCCTGTGGTGTGTGTGCAGGGTACTACGCCCACTGGGCATAGCAACAGGCCTGGCACCAGTTCTACTCACCAGACCTGCCCCACATTGACCAGGGACAGGTAGAGACCCCAGAGAGCAGCCATGAGGATCATGTTGGCACAGCCGGTTATCAGGACAAAACACGAGATGCCCAATCCAAGCACAGCCAGCAGGTCCAGGTTGAAGTCCATGTCTGACCAGTCCAGCAGCCAGATGATGGTGGGTGCATAGCTCCAAGCGCCCCAGGCACCCAGGCCCTGGAAGTACTGCTGCACGCTCTTCAGGTATGCCCTGCAGGGCAGCAGGCCTCGGTCACCAATCAGCTGCTTGTTCTGATGCAGAGCCACCAGGAACGCCACAGCTGGGAGAGAAAGGCCAAGGGTCTCAGAGCTCGGGGCTGGGCGGGGGCCAAGGAATGTGAGCGGGAGCAAGCCCCCAGCCCTCAGCAGCGGGGTCTCAGAGCTCGGGGCTGGGAGGGGCCAAGGGACGTGAGGGGGAGCAAGCCCCCAGCCCTCAGCAGCGGGGTCTCAGAGCTCGGGGCCGGGCGGGGGCCAAGGAATGTGAGTGGGAGCAAGCCCCCAGCCCTCAGCAGCAGGGTCTCAGAGCTCGGGGCCGGGCAGGGGCGGGGCCTCGGACCAGCAGCTCAGCATCCAGACTCATGCTCAAGAGGTCCAGGGAAAACATACTGCTTGTTCTGGTATGTACACGTGTATGCCACCTGTCACTCAGAGGAGGCTGCTAGTTACATGCAGATGTGCAGCTGGCACCCGCCCTTGTGAGCCATCCTGACTGCCCTGGTGCCTGTCGGCAGGGTGACCGACTGAGCCAAAGGCTGCACTGCTGCTCACGGGGAAGCCACAGTGCGCCAACTCCAATGGCAAGTCTGAGTTCATCCCCGGGGGCCACACCTTCACAGGGCAGTCACGGCTTCAGATCCCAGGTTAGCCACTGGAGAGAGCCATGCCACGTCAGTACCACCAGGAACAGGCATGCCTGTCCACCCAGGGAGGAGAGAACCAGGCCAGTGGACAGGCCATGCCATGTCCACCCAAGGTAGAGAGGACCAGGCCACACCCTATTCATCTAGGAGAGGACCGGGCCAGTCAGTACCATGAGGGACAGGCCACGCCCTGTCCACACAGGTAGGAGAGGACCATGAAAGCACTAAGAAGCTGATGAAAGAGCAGCAAAACAAAAGCCAACTCTCTGGAAAAAAGTGCGTGAACACTGGCCTCAAGCTGTCCATCGAGAGGGAGGAGATGCTCCCATGGCCATCAGGACACTGCTCCAGAGAGAGAGTGATGCTCCAGTGTGTGCACGATGGCCTGCTTCCATACAAAGGGCTCTGCCCACCTTGTCAAGGTTTCTGACACCCTCTCCGTCCCCAGGAGCCAGGACTCCTTGGGGAGGTGGCGGACTCCAGGGCTGGGCAGGGAAAAGAAGTAGAGCTACAACACCCTGTGGGCCAGAATAGGAGGCGGCACCCAGGAGAACAGGTGGAGGCCTGTTAGGTGTGAGCTGCAACCGGCAGGGACCACCAGTGACCGCAGCCCAGCAACCCAAGCAGCACAGCCAGTGATCCTGTGGGAGCATAACCCAGGTGCAGACTGGACGTGGAGTCCATGGTACACAGGGGATCAGTTATAAACAGATGCCAGAAGACACAGTCCTCCTTTCCAGTTTCCCTAGACGCCCCCTCCTGGAAGTAATGTGAGTTCCTCCTCCCAGGGACTGGCCGCCTTGGGCGGAGTGGGCAGGAAGCAGTGGCTAGGCAAAAGGGACACCCAGCAGCCACAATTTAACCAGATGACCCATGTGGGTATCACAAGAAAAGCCCCTCTTGGTGGAAGAATCTTCCCCAAACCCATTGCCCCAGTGGAATCAGGAGAAAACATCAGACAGAACCCACTTGAGACCCAACTTGAGGGATGTTCTGTAGATTACGTAGCCAGGACTCCTGCACACTGTCAAGGTCATGAGAAAGCAGGGCAGTCAGGGAGAGGTGAGGGCTGATGCCATGAGGATCTCTAGATGGGGTCCTGGCTTTGCTGAAAAAGCCAGAGTATAGTTTGGCTATTAGTTTAAAAAAAAAAAAAAAAAAAAGTGAATGTTTCTTGAAAGTCCACCGAATTGCAGCTCATCAAAAAAACCGCTAAGCCCTGTCTTCCTCCTCGCCTTTATACCAGGTTCTTAAAGAGATTTTATCTGCAGAGTCCCAAGTCCAGCCCAGGGAACACTGGAGCGAGTGTGAATCCAGCCTACGGCCAGCACCTCAGTGACCCCAGGCCACGCCTCCTCCTGTGCCCAGTAAATGAGCCTTCCTCATTCAGCCTTAGCAACGCTGCACTGCCACAGAGGCCAGGGGTCCATGGCAGCGGTTTCAGAGGCTCCACAGTGGTCATTTCTTCAACGTCCTCTCATTGTGTGCTTTAGACTCCCTTACTGCTTAGAGACCCTGCAGAAAGGGGCTTGGCACTTCCATGTAATTTCTTGCAGCCCTGCGCTGCAGCCAACGTGGGTTCAGCTGGTGAGAGGCAGCCGCAGACCCCCCGCCATGCCTGAGGAAGGCTCTGAGGGTCTCTGCCAGCCTCCCTCTTGCTCAGAAATGCAGGCTGTGTCCTGTACACAGGGGATGCGAGGATCATGACCACAGTGGACGCCACTTCACACTAGAGAGTACTCGTCCCACCACAGGAGCACAGCACGCTGGGTCCAGGGGTGCCCGCCACCTCCTCCAAAGCCTCAGTCCTTCGGGGGCTCCTCACCACCTGGGTATGAACCTGCTGCTCAAGACACTGGCAATGGTGGAGGGTGGTGCAGGGAAGGCCCAGGGACAGGCCTCCAGGGGCCATCGCACTTGTGGTGGCTCATGGCCAGGGCTGGGGCTGCTCTTTGCTGTCCCCTGGGGATGACGAGGATCCCAGTAAAGCACCACGGGCTGCAGATGTGGTGCCTGCCAGCACTCGTTCAGCCCCACAAGCATGCTCCAGGATGAGTCCACGCAAACAGTGATGGGCCTTCACTCCAAGTAGCCTGGGTGGCTGGCCTTGGCTCCCTAGCATCCCCAGCAGCTGACCCCAGAACCCTGGGTAGCGCTCACCCCAGCACCTGCACCTGCCGGCGCTTCACAGATGAACACCCAGGCCACTGAGGAAGGCACTGGTGAATGGACAGGACTGCTGTTGCCCCCAGGCCCGCTGCAAGGCTTCACTGCAGACCTCTGCTGTTCCTCACTCAGCACGTCTTCCTGATCAACGTCTTTGCACTTGCCTCATTAAGACAGTGTACATGAGGTTAAGCCTGTCTAAATGCAACGCCTCTCAACGGGGGCTTTCTACAGAACACGTGGTCATGTTTAGTTAGCATCCTCCAGTAGCTAGCAGCACTGTGAAACCCAACATTCAGTGAAGCACCGGAGAGCCCCTGGACACCTTGAAAGAGCCCTGGGATCCTGGGAAACAGTGCTGTGCAGAGTGCCAGTGAGACCCAGGACCTCCTAGAAAGAGCCCATGCAGGAGGACTGCCCACTTGTCCAGGACTCTCAGCCAGACACCACAACCTGGGAAGACAGAAAACTGATTCTCCCTAAATGCACTTACTCTCAAGGTAGGAAAGAAATGCACATATCATAGCAAATTGCCCTGTGCTGGGTACCAGGCTGAAAACATCTACCTGTCTTCGTGTGAACAGGGAATCCCCAGAGACCGGAAGCTCCACTGGCTCACGTGGAAACCTGAGCCCCAACTTAGAGCTATGCTGGAGGCTCCCCTGCTGCATGCTAGTGAAGCTTCACAGACAACGTTGGTCCCATCTCTGTGGCCCTGCGAACTTTCAGAACAACTGCTCAGTGCTGCGCAGGATGCGGCGACACTGAACAAGGCCATACTCCACAGCAGCTTTAAAGACTGAGTGGAAGTCCATACTGGCAACTCCAGTGACTACGGGCAGGGTCCCAGCTCTCTGCACTCACACAGAACCCAAAGTGGACGTCACTCTCCCACAAGCAAGCTGCAGCAACTCCTTTCACGTGTGAGAAAATGAAGCAGAGACGCCACCATCCTGGGCAAGACCGGGGAAGCCCCTCTCGAGTTCTCCAGAAGGGCAGCTGTCCTAGCCCAGCAGGGTTGGCCTGGCCCTCTCACTGGCCTCCAGGTTTACTTGGGGCTCGGTTTGGTTTTCCTTACCAACATGCCGGACTACGTGCTCACAGAACCATAGCCTCAGCTAAAATTCCAGGTTTTCAGGACCTGAGTGGGAGGTACTCGGGATTGGCAGCTGCCCCCACCCCCAACACGGCGGGGGCATGAGGGGCAACACAAGGCAAAGATGACCAGTGGAAGTCACCAGCCAAGAACCCTTATCCTCCCCTAACCCTTTGGGTCACCCCACTGGGACCCTATGCAGGGCTGAGGAAACAAATGCGAGGAGTGCATCAAGTTCTTACAATCTAGAGGACAACCTTGAGGGTGGGACGAGGATGTGGAGAAGGCAGGACCTAGGCACAGGTAGCCTAGCGAGGGTCCAGTGGCACAGGAAGGGCACAGGGAGGAAAAGTAGACTTCTATACAGGGGCGGGGCGCCCGTGCAGGGGCGGGACGCGAGCTTGTCAGGGGCGGGGCACACGTGTAGGGGCGGGGCGCGGGCTCGTGCAGGGGCGGGGCGCAAGTGTAGGGGCGGGGCGGGGCGCCCTGTAGGGGCGGGGCGCAGGCTTGTCAGGGACGGGGCGCACGTGTAGGGGCGGGGCGCCCTGTAGGGGCGGGGCGCGGGCTCGTGCAGGGGCGGGGCGGAGCGCGAGCTCTCGTGCAAGCGCGGGCGGGGCCGCAGGACGCAGGCGGCTTCCCGGGCCTGCCGGGCACTTACAGTAGACGAAAGCGAGGGCCCTCAGGAGCACGATTCTGGTCAGCCAGAAGGTGCCTGCGCGTAGGCGGGCAGAGCAGCTAGCGTCATCACGTCCTGGCGCGGGCGGCGACCCAGACCCCAAGTCCGAGTCCCCGGCCTTCCGCCTCCTGAGTGACCCCTCGGGCGCCGCCATTACTACCGTCCCGGCGCATGCGCAGGGAGGACGAGGAGCGGAGGCCACGCCCTGACCACGCCCACGGTTTGGTCGGTCACGCCCGCGCGTGGGCAGGCCCACCCTCCCCGCAGGCCCCCGCAGGCCTAGCGGGTGCTGCGGCTGGAGGGGCTGCTGGGCGGGCTGCTGGGCACCCCGGGATTCCCTGGTTCATTCGTTGGTTCGTCTCTCCAGTCCGTGTTGCAGAAGTCCCCGGGCGCCCTGTCCTCTAGGGAAGGAGCCCAAGGGAGGCGAGTGGAAAGTGCGTCCTGCGCGCCCTGCGGTGTGGGTCCCGTACCTGCGCAGGGGAAACCCGCACGGGCAGCGCTTGGGATGCAGACCCCTCCTTTCCACTCTCCGCGGAGGAGGCTGGGCAGCCGACGCAATTGGTGGGGCACCGAGTGGGCAGGGCTGACTCTTCCCCACCCACCCGAAATCCCACGGGGTGTCTGCACAGCCTTCTAAACCCCTACTATAGACAGGCAGCATTCCTACAGGCTCTGGGCTGGATCTCAAGCCTCCGGTGAAGAGGGGCATCTAGAACTCAGAGGAGGGAAGAACTTTACACTGACCAGAGCAGGACCCCACGAAAGCCAGCAACTCTGCTTCTGAGAGTAGGAGCCACTCAGTCACTGTTCAGGGGTGCTCTGAGACTGGATCAGTGGATCGCAGGCATTCCTTAGACGAGAGAAGCCCTGTGCAGGACAGTGGGCACGACAACCCTTGGAGTGCCCGGGTGAACTGTGTGGTTCTTGGGAAGAAACAGTGAGGTGTGGGGTTTTCCTTCATTTGTTAGCACACTTTACTTACTAAAGATTCTATTTCTTTGTGTGTATTGCAAATGTTTATCTTGATTCTATTTGGTATTTCATCTTGTCTTTAGTCTCTGAATTTTGTTCCTGGTGTTTTGACATGTAACTTATCAGTGCTTGCACGGTCAAATGATCCAGATTTAGTGCCTGTCTATGCCTTTGCCCACCTGCAGTGAGAGCCTCATGAGGGGTTTTCTGTGGACAGATGCACCCCCTCCCCAAATTAGGCCAGACGGGTAACTGCTGGGACCCCTCCCCAACCCCAGCCTTCCCCTATTGCTAGGATAACAGCACTGATGGTACATTGTACAGTCATTTTTTCAGTTTGCCTTTCTTTCCTATGAGAAACCCTTCCTCAGGAGCCCAGCTGTGACCAGTAACATGTTGTAGTGGACACATGTTGCAGTGGACGGCTCAGACACCTGCCACATCTTATTGTGCCTCCAGGGCAGCAGTGTGTGCCCAAGGTCTCAAAGCTTGGGGATGGCCCTGCACCTCTGCTCGCTGTCTGGGGGCTAGAGACGACAGTACAGCTGTTTGGGAAGGCAGCCAAGCCTGCACAGCTTACCTGGGTCCCTGTCTGGATACCAGAGCTGCACTGGACGGAAGGCGAGGCAGGACAGGTCTGCCATCAGGTGTGACCCTGGGTGCTGCCTTTCAGGTGGGGACAATCCTCACAAAGGGCTCCTTTGTCCTCAGCTTCCCCTTGCTGGGGCTGCATTGTCCTCCCTTCAGGAGGGCACAATGGGGCATTGTGCAGAGCAGAAAAGGGCCCCTTGTTCTGGCATCCAGCTCTCAGGGCTAGGCTGGCTCCGTGCTCCCTGTCTGGATTTGCCCAGGGTGGGCGAGGCCAGCGGAAGGGTCTGCTGGGAGCTTGCGTCCTCTGCAGATCAAGTTTCCTGCCTAGTCTGCCTTCCTAGGATGCTGTCTGGAACTGGCCAAGCACAGGTCACACAGGGCAGAGCTCCACCAAGGAGAGTTCGGCCGATGACTGAGATCTCACCATTTCAACCTGAATGTAATTGAAACTACACCATGGTACTTTTCACCCATAAAGAGGAAAGACATTCTGACATGTGCTACAATGTGGATGAAGACATCAGGCTAAGCAAGATGAGAGACACGTGATTGCACTTGGAGGAATTGTTCAGAATGGGCAACTCCAGGGGGGAAGAAGGTAGCCTGGAGGTCGTGAGGGCTGAGCGGGGAGGGGATGGGAGTCTTGGTGGGCATGGGTTTCCAGATAGAAGATGGATGTACAGCATTGTGAATGTGTGAAGTGCCACCAGATGGTTCCAGTTACAGCGATTACTTTCACACTATGTAAATTTTACCTCAATTTTAAAAGAAAAAGTAAAAGAGCAAGGCAGAGTGACTATCCCAGCGACTCAGGAGGCTGAAGCAAGAAAATCACAAGTTCAAGGCCAGCTTCAGGAACTTGGCAAGACCCTGTCTGACTCAAATAAAAAGAATGTGAATATAGCTCAGTGGCAGAGCACTCCTAGGTCCAAGTCCTAGTACTGCAAAACAAACAAACAAAAATTTAAAAAGTAAAACAAAAACAAAGAATGTCCCTAAAGTAGTATGTTTCATAATCACCTGGAAGGCTTTGCTTCTGTCAGTGGGGGAAAGTCCCATCATGTCCACCAAACTCAACCTTTTCCTCTGTTAAGTAGTATCTGGTTTAAGGTACAGCTGTGTCTTAGGCCCTAGGAAGGTGCCCCACATCAAAAACAAAACCTCTGCATACCCAGACTCAGCTGCGTGGCCAGCAGACTGTGCAGGACCTGGGGTGGGGGTGGGGGTGCTCTGCAGGCCAGGTGAAGCCCTCAGGGGTGCTGTCCTGCAGGCAGGGGAGGGTCCTGAGCTTCCCTTCCAAGCAAGAACTAGGAAATGTCAAGCTGACAGGAGGGGCCAGAGGGAGCTGCCCCAGGGTTATGGGAGGAGGAGTCAGGAAAAGGGGAGTGGGGAAGGGAGGGGCCCCAAGAGGAGCTGCCAAGAGGGCTGGTGTCGGGGACCACAGCACGCCTGACCCAGGTGGGCCTTGCACCCCAGCCACCCACAGCCTCCTCCAGGGCAGCCCCCGGGACGAGGCACACAGCCCATGGCTGGCCACACTCCCAACAGCTGCGCAACGGCTTCACAGAGGAATGAGCCCTCTGTCAGCACCCTGTCCAGCTGTCCCCGGGCACCCCAGCCTGGCAGCCCCCACCGCGCCAGGGCCATTGTCCCCGACGTGGTTGCAGCTGTCTCTGGCACCCACAGGAACCCAGCTTGGGTCCAGATCTAATTGTGCACCCCTCATTTACCCCAATTTTTCATGTCTTGAAGATTGTGGCAGGGGAGCAGGACCTGTCGACGCTAACATCTGTTGGCTTCTCTGGGAGGGGTGGTCAGTTTGGCCTGATCCCACCCTGACTGTCCAGTGGCCAAACCCCTGTGGGAGGCTGGCAGGTGTGGGTGGGGGCGAGCAAGCAGGTGTTGTGCCATTTGCTGGCTGTGTGGGGACCGTGACTCTGGCAGCTGTTCTGCTTGGCTCAGAGGTCTCCTCTCGTGCATCCCTGCTCCCCCGCCACACGCCCCAGGAGATGTGGCCCTGGGTGCCCTGCAAGCTGGTGAGCCACAGCTCTCAGCAGGGTGGGAGAGCTAAGCTTCTCCATGCAGCTGCGTCCCGGCGATAGTCCTGTGCAGCCAATGGACGTGTCCTTTTCTTCTACTAGTAGTTATATTCTGAACTGGAAGAAACCTTGGAAACTGCCTTGCTTGTGGGCTGGACTGGTCACTCCATTGGTCATCGGTCACCCCAGTAGTGCTGCCTAACAAACAGCCCTAAACCACTGGTGTGTGTTGTGGCCAGTGTCACCCAGTGCCAGGCCCTGCGGTCTTTGGCTCAGAGGCACAGCCAGTTTCCTGTGCCTGTGACCCTGTGGGACCCTTCAGAAGCAAAGGTTCACCCAACACGGGCTCCCGCACCCACAGCACCCTGCCTTCCGCAGCCGGGGAGCCATGTCCCCCACAGACCCAGCGAGGCACTGAACTAAAACCTCCCTCACCATATTCAAGAAAATAAGTGCTTGGGAGACAGAAGAGATCTTTTCATGGGTGTGTTTAATTTGCCTTTGGCACTGATGTGTGTCCGGAACCTTCCATCTCAGCAGAGGCCAGGACCAGAGCCAAACAGAGCCCCTCTCACCAAGAAGAGACTTATTTCTCTGTGATAGCTCTACTTTAAGCCACCCTTCACCTTCCTGGTTATACTTACAACAGGCTCCGCTTTAGGGATTGCAAATGTGGACATCATTCACAAGAAGCCTCCTCAGGTTGGGAAGCTGGGCTTGGAAGGGTGGACGCCAGTCTCGGCATGCCACGGGCTCAGAAGGCTGCTTTTCTGAAGAGTCCCCATCGGTGTCCAGCTCCCCTCCTGCATGTGGATGAGATGGCTGCTCCCAGCCCATGTGTCACTTCCCAGTGGAGCTCAGTGCCCAGAGGAGTGTGGCACTGAGCTGGTGAGGATGAAGGGCAGAGTTCCAGTGAGCAGGGTCAGGTGGCCAGGCAACCTGAGTTCAGGGGGGCAAGAACTGCAACAGAACAAGGCTCCAGGGGAGCAAGTGTGAAAAGGAGCAGGGTTCAGGGGAGGGGCTCCAGGAACAGGGCTGGGGCTGGAGGCCCAGGCGCTGGTGTCAGAACAAACCCGCTCCACTGGGCATGCGCAGGCATGGGCCTAGGAAGTGCAGAAGTCCCAAAGAAGCCGCTGCTTGAGTCCAAACACTTGCGACAGACTCTACTGCCTCTGGGGAGGTGCTGCTGGCACTGGCAAAGTGCTAGGAGCATGCCGGCTGCAGAGGGGCAGCTAGCTCCTGGCATAGGGGCCCAGGAAATGCTGCTCTTGCACAGCCAAGAGGCAGGGGCGTGGGGTAGCACTCTTGTCACCCTCAGAGTGCGCGTGGAAGGATGGAGCTCCCTGCTCCCAAGCTGGCAGAAGATGTCAGCTCAACCGAGGGGCCAGCTGTGGCCCCAACCAGAACTTCCACTCCAACCAGCATTGCCAGCACCCCTGAGACCACTAAGTTAAGGGGTTGGGGGATAGCAAACAGCTCATTCCAGAGCCCTGAATATCTGTTATGGGGAGGCGAGACTCCTGGGGTGGGGCCAAGCAGGGCCCCTGTGTGCCCCTCTGCTGCCTGTCTGTGACCCGGCAGGACGGGTGAGCTCTCTTTAGGAACCATGGCTCTGAGCAGTTCACCCTTCTCTGCTGCCAGGTTTTATTTCTGCCAGACAAGCAAGTAATTAAAAGCACCAATTAATCTCCAATGCTGTGCTGGGACACAATGCCAACTACTTCATGGGCCACTTTGGATGAAGGGGTCAAGGGAGGCCCAGGTCAGGGCTGTGGACACAGGGGTTCATACTAGCCCGGAGCTCACAGGCCACTCCACCCTCTCCAATGCTTTTCTTTTAAAGCTTGCACAAGGACAAACAGCCTCTGTGACCCCAGGCCAGGCCAGGCAGACTGACTGGGAGAAGAGCACTGGACAGTCAGGACAGTGGGGTACCCTCCTCCTCAGTGGCATTCGGTCCACACTGCCACTCTGGCTCCCAGCTCCTCGAGCACACAGGCCTCCCATAGGCAGTGGCGGGTGGGGGTCCTTATTCCTGGAAGTGCTCACGAGGCTAGGACTGGCCCCCCTTCCCACCAGCCCACCCTAGGTCCTGGCAGTTGCCCGTGGTGCTCTCCTGGGGTGTGGGTCCAGTGACCATGTTCTATCAGCTTTCCCAGGTCCCAGGGCCAGTGGTCCAGCAGTGGGTATCTGGTTTAAGTTCAGTCAGACCCTCTCTCTGAAACCACATAGCCCTCCAGACCAGGATGAGGTCATGTGGACAGGCCAGTACCATAGAGGAGGCTGTGGGCAGGAAGAGCTAAGAGGAAGAGGTAGGATGTCCCCACCAGGACAAGTGTGTGTGGCCCATGAGGTATTTTGCGGGGGGGTTTGGTTTTTCTTTTTGCAGTACTGAGGGTTGACCCAGGGATGCTCTACCAATGAGCTACCTCCCCAGGTTTTATTTTTTATTTTGAGACAGGGTCTAAGCAAGTTGCCCAGGGTGGTCTTGAACTTATGATCTTCCTGCCTCAGCTTCCTGAGTCACTGTGATTACAGCCATGGCCATGGTGCCCAGCTTGCCTCTTGAGATTTAAATCACTGTGGCTCTCTTTATTCTCAAAGGCCTGTGTTCTCTGCTGCCCCAGGCTCTTTGCCTCACCTGCACCCTCCCTCAGTGGTCTTTACCCCTCGGGACGCTTTGCACATGTTGTACCCTGAGAATGCTCTCTGCTCCTTTCCTCGAAGTTGAAAGCTTCACTCAGCTGAACTGTCACCTCTCTAAGGCGTCTAGGATCACCCTTCTTAAAGCCCCCTCCCCTGTGGGAGCACCTCACCCCTAGAGAGAAGTATCTGCCTCCCTGCTCAACACCTGCATCTTCAGAGTAGGGGCTGTGTTGTGTGGTCCTGAACACACGGCCTAGAAAAGTACTGGCACAAAGCTGTGCTTACTCTGAACCAGGGAACACATGACTCACCTTAGCCATCTCCCTCTCTGGGAGCCATATCCCAGTGTCCACTCAGCACCTGCCTGGTGGCTGAGGACAGGAACCAATGTCAGCACTAATGGAGCTGGCATCTTCCCAAAGCCATTGAGATAGCCAAGAGATGACTCTGGAAGGTGGACTTCAGGACACCCGCCACATGCCAGCAACCTGCACCACACTGGGCCTGAAGGCCTGATCCTGGGCCAGCCAGGGACAAGCCCCATTGTGCCATCCTGGGATGGCTGGACATGCATGACAGGCACTGCCCACCAGTTCCCTGGGGGCCAGAGTGACCTGGGCCAGGCACTAGACTCCTGGGGCTAGCCTCCTTTCCTTCAAGAGCATCAGGAGCCACCTCATCTGTGTCCTAGGGACTGGAGAAAAGAGCCCGTGATGCTGCTTGGGGGGCCAGAGAGAGGCTTCCCTGCCCACCCCAAGCATCCAACCCCAGCTCTGCTTTGGCTTTCTTGGCAAAAAGGACCTCACCATTAAGACCTGTGACCCCAATCACACCTGGGCCAGGGAGAGGTAGGAGCCGTGTCCCCAGGGCACAGAGGCTGAGAGGCAGCCCAGCTAGACCAGGACCATCCTCAGCATCTCCACTGGCACCTCTTTTGCTTGAGTGAATCTCAGTCCAACAGTAAGTCCCACAGGTGCCCCAGGAAATAGCCTCACCTGCACCTCCCTTGGTGGTCTTCACCCCTCTGGATGCTTCAAAGACCACAGAGGGGCCAGAAGGGGAAGGAAAGCCACCACAGACTGGCAGGGAGGGTCTTTCTTGGCAGGGGGCAGAGGGAAGGGAGCCAGTTCCCCACCTGTGCTGAGGACCCCATCCCAATCTGTGAAGGTCAGTGATTTGCACAGATGGTGCCTTCCTGTCATGGAGAAGGTAAAAACAAGAGCACCTCCTGGTTAGCTGTCAGCCTGGGAGGTGGCAAGACGCCTGGCAACCCAGGCAGTGGGTCCTGCCACCTTCAGGGTAGAAGCTGGAAGCTGTCCCTATGTCACTACCACACACTGGCCCATTCCAAAACAAGTCTTCAGGGCTCCCCAGCCCAGAGAGACGAGGACCAAGCCTTCCTGAGTGGACTGGAGAGGTGGCTCCCAAACTTGGAGGCTTCCGGTGGTCTCCAGAGGTGGCACTCCTCTGGGCGTGGCAGCAGTGGGACAGGAGGTGGGTCCTGGGCTGTCTCCAATGGTGCCTGCTGAGTCGGTGAGGTAACGGGTGAGGTGGGCATCTAAGGCCCCCTCACCAGGTCAGTGGGCTTTTCTTTTGGAATTTTTCTTTGTAACAGAGCAATCCCTTCTGCTGCCCCAGAAGGAAAGAGAGTCATTGCAACGTGACAGCTATGACCCTGGAGTGGAGGGCTTGGGGCTGCGTGGTCGGGAGCCAGGAGGCCTTGCTTAGGGTCACCTGGGCGTCGCAGGCCACACTTTGAAGCTCCCGTAGGTCACCTAAGAGGAGATGACCAGCTTGGGGTGGCAGTTTGGTCGCCTCCCTAGATTTTGGGAAAAGAATCCGAGCCAACTTTGGGGACTGCCGGGCCTGGGGCCAGCTCGCGGGGGCGGGCTCAGGCGGCGCTCACCAGGGAAATGTCCCCTCTCCGACCCTGCCATCACCCTGGCCTGCACACCCGCCCCCTCCTATCCTCTCCAGGCGCCCGAGGCGCAGCGGCCTGGCGTGGCCTCCGCCTCCGCCGGACCACCCAGGGCCGTCCGCCTTGGGTCTGCACCCGGCCCCGGGTCACGCCCGGAAGGCCCCGGGCCCCCGCGTCCGGCCGCCCATCCGCCAGCGGCCCCAGGGACTCCACAGCAGCAGCGGTCAGTCGGCCCCGCCCAGTGCCCGCCCCTCCGGTTGCCGGGCCCGGCGAGCGTCCCCAGGGCTGCCCCAGACGCGGCAGGCGACCCAGGTCCCCCGGCTCAGGGGCGCGCGCTACCTGGACCAGCCGGCGGCTCCCGCCGTCGCGCGGCCTTGCGCCAAGAGCCCCGGTTTTGGCGCGGGCAGCAGCCGTCCCCGCGCCACCAGTTGCGGGCGGGGTGTTGGGGCTCCAGACCCGCCGTGTGCCTGAGGCGGGTTCCAGCGTGCCACTTCCTCTCCAGGCGTGGGACGCACAGAGCCGCACGGGACGGGGCGGCGCAGAGCCCCGCCCGCGCCCCTCTCCCTCTGGGTTTTGGGGCAGGGAGCAGAGGCGGGAGGGTCGCAGGCCGCGGGGCGCGCAGGCCCACGTGGTGCGCCTGGCGGGGCGGGGGCCGGGGCGCTTTCGGGTGGGGCCTTCGGTCAGGCTCCGCCCTGGGGGAGGGGGCGCCGGCCAACCGCGACCGGGCGGGGCGGGGCCTCGTCCTGGGCTTAAAGAAACTTGTTGCGGGTCGCGGAGTCGGTACTGAGCTGCGGCGGCGGGTCTGAGCTGCTGGGCTGCGGCGGCGGCCGAGGAGCCGGAGTGGGGCGTCGGCGGGGACGAAGGCCGGGCCCCGCGTGGCGATCTTGGGTCCAGCCACTGCTGCAACGTATCCGGAGGGCGGCCCGTGCGCTTTCCACAGCGCGCGCCTGTCCGCGCGCGGCCCCGATGCTGGACATGAGCGAGTCCCGTGCCCAGCCGCCCTGCAGCCCGTCCGGCACCGCCAGCTCCATGTCGCACGTGGAGGACTCGGACTCGGACGCGCCGCCGTCTCCCGCGGGCTCCGAGGGCCTGAGTCGCGCGGCGGGCGCGGGGAGCGGCGGCCGGGGCGACGCAGCCGAGGCAGCGGACGAGCGCTTCCCGGCCTGCATCCGCGACGCGGTGTCACAGGTGCTTAAGGGTTACGACTGGAGCCTGGTGCCTATGCCCGTGCGCGGTGGCGGCGGCGGAGCGCTCAAGGCCAAGCCGCACGTGAAACGGCCCATGAACGCCTTCATGGTGTGGGCGCAGGCGGCGCGCCGCAAGCTGGCGGACCAGTACCCGCACCTGCACAACGCAGAGCTCAGCAAGACGCTGGGCAAGCTGTGGCGGTGAGTGCGGGGTCAGGCGAGGCGGGCAGGAGCCGGGATGCTGCGCACTGGGCAACTACTGCTCCTCCGGGGGAGCGCAGGGGCTGGTGGAGGTGGTGGTCTGTCCCAGGCTCTGGCAGTGCCCCCTCCCGACAGTTCCAGGGTGGGTTCCAATGGGAAAACACCTTCTGGTCAGCCAAACCAGGCATCAGGCGTGGTCTGGGGCGAGTGGAAGGCAGTGCCTGGAGTGTTGGTTCCCAGTGCATCCCCCACTTCCAAGACACCCTGCTGGGACTGTAGCTGGCACCCGGAGTGGCCCAGCCCCACCCGGAGGCCTGTAAGGCACAGGGCAGGCAGCCAGCTGGTGTCCGAGGTGTCCCCTCCTGCGGAAGGACTGGAACCCTGAGGCTTCCCACGGAGAGGGTGCCAGAAAGGTCTGCTGGCTTCTGCAGTCAGCACTCTCCCCTTCCCCACTGTGCAATCCCAGAGCAGAGAAGGAAGGAGTGGATGAAGAGTGCGCGGAAGGCTTTGTGCACTCTGGCGTGTTCGCTGGGTGTGTGCAGAAGACAGGGCAACAGGCACAAGGGCCTGCTGCTCGGGACAGTCCACCCTGCCAAATGTCCTCTGCTTGGGCTTAAGGTGGACGACTTTGGGTTTGGGGTAACGGCTTCTCAGTCTCTGCTCCTCACCTGACCACTGAGTGCTTTGTTCGTGGTTCCTGGCTTCTCCTTGGGTCCGGAGCACAGTGTTGAGCACTCTGGATGGGATTGGACAGGACCCCCAGCTTGCATCCCTGAACCCTGCTGCACAAGCAGATAGAGAGGGCTGCTGGAATGTGTTCTAAAGACAGATGCTGGGTTTTGCCATTGCTTCTGGAAACCTGGCTGTGGAGGGACAGCCCGCCTAGCTGAGCCCACACCGGCTGGATTTTTGTTCACGCTGTCGTTCTCAGCTAGGTCCTACCCATCTCCTTAGAAAGCCCCCAAAGGGAGGGAGCAAGCAGGCTTGGAAAGGGAGAAGTCAGGGGAGGAGGATGGAGAGTTTGGGTCTTGTTCCTTTGACCACAGTGAGCACACAAACCTGACCCAACTGGCCGCACAGGCTCTTGTGGAGAGTGCTGCCTGCCCCGGCCTGGAAGGCACGTACGCATGGCAGGGTTCCCTGGTCAAGGGAGGCCTGGTCCGTGCCAGTGCCCTAGCCTGTCTCCTGGCCGTGTTTCACCCAGCCCGCTTCCCAGTGGTGTACGTGCCGGGCTGGCTGCACCTCGGCAGCACCAGGCGCCGTGGCCAACCCTGCCCTGCTGTGTGCTCTGCAGCTTGCTGAGTGAGAGCGAGAAGCGTCCCTTTGTGGAGGAGGCAGAAAGGCTCCGGGTCCAGCACAAGAAGGACCACCCGGACTACAAGTACCAGCCTCGGCGGAGAAAGAGCGTGAAGACTGGCCAGAGCGACTCTGACTCAGGGGCCGAGCTGGGCCACCACCCTGGTGGCACCATGTACAAGGCTGACGGGGGCCTCCACGGTGACACGCACCACCACGGTGACCACACAGGTGGGCTCCAGGTCCCTGAGCATCTGACCCCCTGGGAGAAGGCAGCAGTAGGCCTGTGCCACAGGGAAGGGGCTTACTGCAGGGTAGGCAGGCGCCTTCCAGAGAGCTGACCTTGCTGGGTACCCTGGGAAAGCCCCCAGAGCCCCTGGGTGCAGCTGTTTCTGACACACTGGGGGCCTTATTGCCACAGGATTGCCAAGGGTCCAGCTTTGTGTGGCCAGTGCCGCAGGCAGACATCTCAGCTGGACCTACCCACACTCTCCATACTGCAGTGTGAGTCTCTGCTTGCATGGGGTCCACAGCCCAGGCCCAGGATCCAGCCGAGGGAGTGAGACCCTGCAGCCAAGCAGCCTCGTTCTAGCTGCCCAGAGCCCGTAAGCCTTGGCTTGCTCGGCCCAGATAGGGAAGAACGAGTCTTTTTGTGTGTATCCACGTTGGTTGTGGGCACAGGGCAGGCATTCTGCTAGCAGCATTGCTAGCTCTGGTGGGGCCAGGCCAGCCGTCTTCCTCCCCCACCTTGGTCTTTAGGGGGGGCTTGGGTCTTCCTGTAGAGCAGTGCTTAGCGGAATTTTCTTTTGCTGGGGAGTGAGGTCTAGGTCTGACTTTGCAGGAATTTCTGGGAAGTGTAAAGGAACAAAAACTCGTTGATTTCTACCTGCGGCAGCTAGCCGGGCTGCTGGTGTCGGCCTCCGGCCCCGCCTGGCCCCACAGAAGGGGCATTCATCTGCTATGTGCTCTCCTCCTCAGGCCAGACCCACGGGCCGCCCACCCCGCCCACCACCCCCAAGACGGACCAACACCACCCTGCAGGCGGGGGCAAACAGGAGCTGAAGCCGGAAGGGCGCCGTCTGGTGGACAGCGGGCGCCAGAACATTGACTTCAGCAACGTGGACATCTCCGAGCTCAGTAGTGAGGTCATTAGCAACATGGACACCTTCGATGTCCATGAGTTCGACCAGTATCTGCCTCTCAATGGCCACTCGACCCTGCCAGCAGAGCCCAGCCAGGCTGCTGCTGCTGCTGGCTCCTATGGGGGCACCTCCTACTCCCACTCTGGGGCCAGTGTTGGGGCAGCCCCAGTGTGGGCTCACAAGGGAGCCCCCTCAGCCTCAGCGTCACCCACCGAGGCTGGACCCCCGCGGCCGCACATCAAGACGGAGCAGCTGAGCCCCGGCCACTATGGCGACCAGCCACATGGCTCCCCAGGTCGCTCCGACTACAGCTCCTACGGCGCCCAGGCCAGTGTCACCACGGCTGCCCCTGCTGCGGCTGCCAGCTCCTTTGGGAGCGCACAGTGTGACTACACCGACCTGCAGGCCTCTAACTACTACAGCCCCTATGCCAGCTACCCACCCAGCCTCTACCAGTACCCCTACTTCCACTCCTCACGCCGGCCCTATGCCTCGCCTCTGCTCAACGGCCTCTCCGTGCCGCCGGCCCACAGCCCCAGTGGCAGCTGGGACCAGCCCGTGTACACCACCCTGACCAGGCCCTGAGGGCGCGTGTGTGGGGACTTGGCCTGGCATCAGACAGCCAGGTCCCTGGGTGCCCTGGAAGGTCTGTGCCAGTCAGCAGCAGGGTGACGTGGCCACGCTCAGGTGCCTGTGAGGGTGGAAGCCAAGTTTTGTCACAGGACGCCCCTTTGCCTCCGACCTCCACGCTGCTGCCGATGGACGTGGCTAATCTCTCCGAGCACGGACAGTGTCTGTTTGGTCCCCTTCCGTGAAGACTTGTGGACAGAGTGCCTGGCTTGGGAACCCAGGACAGGAGGGAAGGGGCCTGAGGTCTCCAGACTGTCCCTTATGGAGAGCCCCCTGGGACCACGGGATGTGTTCCCGCGGTGGCCGCGTGTCCTTGACACTTGGGAGTGCACCCGCTCAGATGTCTCGTGGGACCAGCCTGTAGGTGAAGGTGTTCCTTGTAGTCAGAGTTCTTCCCAGCAAGGTTTGGCTGTGACGAACACTTCTCTCTTTGTGTTTAATTTTTTCAGTGATTTTTATTTTTAAAGCTTAAACTTGTTTGTTTTCAAAGCTGTTAAGGATGTATTTATGTTCTGTATTATTTTATCTTTGATTAATGAAGTGATGTGTGCAGAGAGTAGAACTTAAGACAACAGGAAAGCCAGGAAGCTTTGCGCGAGGGAGCAGGAGGGAGGTGCCGTACTTGGCAGCTTTGGGAGGCCTCCTGGGAGGGCCTGAGCTGCAGAGGCTGGTGGGGCCTGGGCCACGGAGGGAGGGATGAGCTGCCCTGTGGGGCTGATCAGAGTGAATGGCCCTGGCTGGCATTAGGTCGGCTGGGAAGGCAGGGCGTTGTCCCTGCCTGCAGCTGTGCCAAGTGGTATACGACAGAAATTCCCTGAAAGTGGCAGAACCGGGACAATCTTGGCTCTGAGGCCCTGGTGCCACCTACCAAGCTGTGAAACTAACCCTCCACTAAAAGTCTTCCAGGTGCCTAGCTGTAGAGACTGGACCTGATTCGCCACCCTGCTTCCGCTGTGTGCCAAGCACATAACCGTCTACTTCATGGAAACTTGTGCCTTTGAAACTTTGTAAAGTCGAGAAGTTGCTTCTTTTTACTTTTTCTACTTTTCCTACTTTTTTCTAGAAAAAAAAAAAAATCGTGGGTCTTTTTTTTTCCTTTTTTTTTTTTTTTTTTTTTTTTTTGCATATCTCCTTCTGGGGGTGGGAACTGCAGCAAACTCCTTTTTATGCCATCTATTTTTCAGTGTCAAGTTCAGAAAGACTTTTGCTGTCACTTGCCTGCTGCGTTCTGCTACTTTCTGACCAAGCAACCCTAACTTTTGTACAGATCGATTTCATAAAATTAAAAAAAAAATGCTTTTTATCTACATGGGCTGTGTCTTGTGGGTTGCTTTCCATGAGCCTGGGGCCTGACATTTCCTGACCAAGGCGTGAGGAGGTGAATGTGTGGCTCCAGAGCCCACCAGGTCCCCTGAGTCCTGAGCTGATAGGCCTGCTCCCTCCTGGAGCCTCCTGTGTGGACAAAACGGGTCCAGGTGGGCGGCATTTGGACTGTGTGCCCAGGCTGATGGGGCTGGTCTCTGGGTGCTGTGCAGGGCCCCGTGCTGACAGTGTTTGTCAGGCCCTGGCTCAGTGCCAGACTGGGAATAGATAGAGGCGGCCTGCAGGAGCTGGGCCAGATTGCCTGCCTCAGGAAAGGTTCCAGGGGGAGAATGGTTGTGGGGAGCAAGAGCAACGGGGCAGCAGGCCCCTTGCCAAGCCTCGGTGCACAGGGCTGGTCAGGGGCTGCTTGCGGCTGGACTGGCTGTGTCCAGCTGCATATGCAACTTCTTGAGGCTTCCCAGCCTAGGGGTGGGCATAGGCTTGTGCTTCCTCCAGGAACCCAGGACAGGAGGCAGCTGCAGCTGCAGATCTAACGGGTGGCCCTGGTAGGAGACCCCCACCCATCCCCAGCATGCCCCACTGCTGCCTCCCTCACCCCAGTGGACACCCAGTCCAGGGCCTACCAGGAGTAGTGTTCAGGGAGAGCTTCATTCCTGAGGTCAGGTATGCTGGGTCCCCTGGGTGAGGAGGGGGCTGGGGAGGGGACTGAGAGCCAGGTTCATGGACAGCTGTGGCCTTTTCAGGCTGCTGCCTGTGTGAAACTGGCCCAGCCTCCTGTGTCCAGCCAAGGGTTGTCCAGGCCCGTATGGCTCTCAAAGCTCCGGCATTGACGTCCCAGACCAAGGAGAGCCCCGGGTGTCCGGCTCGCGGACAAAGCCATGAGGCCTTCGCCGTGCTGGGATTTGCTTTGGGGCTTGCCAGGTTCCCAAGGGCTGCGCTGCCCTGCCAGTTCTGTTTGGACTTGGCAGGGCTCCTGCGTGTTAACTCCTGGGGGCCCGGGCCTATCTCAGTAACCCAGGCTGGTCATGCCTGTTCTCCTAAAGGTCTTCCTGGGGTCTTTCTGCATCTGAGTTTCCTGAGGAGGGACAGTACCAGCACCTGTGCAGTCCACACCCTGGCCTGGGCACAGCAACAACCCCTCCCCTTCCTGCATTGTATGCCTGCCCACTCTGTCCCATTTCTTGGGCTGGACAGGCGGTGGCTTTGTCCACCATTCTCAGAGACTGAGCCCAAGGCCAGGTGTCCCAGAACTCTCAAAATGCTGGGCCCCAGTATGCACCAACGTTGTAGCCAGTGGGCAGACACCTAGAGGTCGCAGTCTACCCCAAGTGCAGATTCTCCAGAGGTGTCCCATGTCTGGTGGCCTCTGAGAGTCTCTTGCTGCTGGTCCATCCTATCAGCCCATCCCAGGGAAAGTTCCTCATTTTTTGTTTCCTCACCCAGCACAGCAGTGTCACCTCTGACCTCAGCTGAACAGAAGGGCCTGTTCAGGCAGAAAGAGGAACTGCCAAGGCCCATTGCCTTGGTTCCTGATGACTGGAAAAGCCCCACAGGTCTTCCTGGGTCTCCACCTGGATGGGCTCATCGTTGGCATGAGCCTCCCAAGAGGACCTGTGTCCCCAAGCAGCTGCCCACTCTCCAGGGCTCCCAGGGAGCCAGACTCAGGCACTTAGCCTGCAGTGGCCTCTCTGGGGACCCTGGAGTGGGTGTCAGAGCCTCACCAAGTGATTCCAGGTGGGCGTCAGAGCTGTAGGTCCTGGCCTGGACTCTGGGCCTCTGTCTTTCCTGCCAACATCCAAGCCTGTGCCCTGGCAAAAAACTGTTGGAAGGAAGAAGACTTGCAGCTGGACATAGTACCTGACATTGGCCACCCCCTCCTGTGCACCAGTAACATCCTGGCCCACATTTCTGGTCAGGCCTGCCAGTGAGGGCACCCAACTTCCTGTGGGCCCAGTAGCCTGGCTCTGCTGGCTTAGTCCTGAGGCCACTGCAGGTGGGGGCACTGAGGCCTTGTGACCACCTGCTGGCCCCCAGACAGGTAGACCCTGGAAGCCACAGAGACCCACCCCACTCCCTCACCCCGGCACTCTGGCTTCCTAAGAGCAAGTTGGGAAGGGAAGAAGCACAGGGAGCTGGCTGTCCCTTCCTCTTCCCACCTGCCCTGTCTTCAAACACTACCAGTGTGTCCCTGGCTCATTCTGGCCACTTCTGGGATCCCCTGTATTCTGGAGGGAGCAAATCTGCACATTCCCTAGGGCCTGTGGTCCCACCCGCTGCAAGTGGGGCGCAGGGCGGAATGTTGAGATCTAGTGCTGCACAGCCCGCCCCTGCCCTCTGATTGCCTTGGCACCTTCTGCTTCTCCCCACTGGCTTCGGGCACAGGAGTTCCTTGGGGAGGAAGGACCACTGGGGGTGCTGTGGCCCGCTGGATCAGGGTTTGCAGGTGGCCGAGCATGTGTGCACACGCCAGATGTGGCCCGAGGCAACACTGCCAGGAGCTACGTTGCCACTCAGTTCATCGGCAGAGTGAGGTGGGTTTGCAGGGAAAGCAAGTGAACTGGGCAAGCGTGGGCATGCCCAGGCTGGGAACTGCGGAGGCCACAGGCCCTGCTCCACCCCACCTACCTCCTACTGCTGCACCAGGGCGACTCCACAGTCCAGTGGTGAGAAGCTCCACTGCTTGCCAGCTGGCCGTTCATGAACTCAGTTTCCCTATGCCCACAGATGTCAGCAGCCTCTCCAAGGCTTCCAGAGGATGCTCTGAGCTGGGCTGCTGCAGTTGCAGCCAGCGCACTGACCCATGTGACTGGCACCTGCCTGCCTGCCCTAGGTCAAATTTCAAGCCCACTACTCCCTGGACCCTTCCCCTAGGATGTACCCCCCTCTGGATCTTCTCCCTCCCAACAAGGCGGGGGCCAGAATCCGGGGGATGGACAGGGAGCCCCTGGATTCCCAGATACAGGGCTTGGTCCCCCAAGGGCCACTCTGGGAGAGCACGAGGGACTCAGGGGACCCTCCCCAAGAGGTTTCTCGACTGGCTCACATCTGGGCTCTTCAGGGGCACTTGGTCCAGGGGACCCTGCAAAGGGTTAAGGGGCACAGGCTGCCTTGCCCACAGCGGGCGGAGCAGATTGGCTGGAGCAGAGAGCTGCGGAGGCGAAGGCGCTGCATTCTAATGAATCGTTATTGCCACGGAGGCCTTTGTCTTTCTTTATCCGGTGCACAATAAAAGAATTAATTAGACAGAAAATGGCAGGGCAAGGAACTGACAAGTCATTAAGGGCTGCTGAATGACCGATGAGATGCACGCCGGGGCAGATTTCGGCTCCGGAATGATAATGGCTGGCCGGGCGCTTTGTATGCATGACCAGCAGGCCCTGGAGCCGGGCATTGTGACTGCCATTGTGGCTGGGCCAGCACAGACACGGGGTCCTGACTCCCCAGGCAGAACGGAGTGAGAACCCACACAGACTCCATGTGCTTGTTCCTGTGTGCGGACATGGCCGACAGTGTTTACATGCCGCAGACTTTAGGGAGATTGTTCTGCCCTTTGGACTTTACCTCCCTGCTGGGGAATAGGCACGGGTGGGGTACCCCCCACACCACTAGAAGCAGGGTCGGGGGGCAGGGACAGGAGAAGCAGGGGGAGGAGGACAGGAGGGCAGAGAGGAGCAAGGCAGTGCCAGCCATGGTGGTTGCTGCCCTGGCCATTTGGGGATCACCAGGAAAGAAGTGCCACCCATGGGCCAGCTCTCCCACTCAGAAATATCAAACTCATCTTGGGCTGTGTCCTTCACAGTGTCCACCCAGCATCCAGAATGGAGGAGTTCAGGCCAGTGGGGGAGCAGAGAGGCTGGCAAATTAGGAGCATGTCACTGGGTCCTGCTGCCCACAGCCTCTGGCCTGTGGAGACTTGGTCCTTCCTGTCTGTGTGACTCAGTGCCACCCCCTGAACTTGGGGGGAGCCCGCCTGCAGCCCTGGTCCCTGGTTCTCTCTGCTGGAAGTCATACCTATTTCCCCCTCTGGGTGTGGTACAGAACTGGGAGGGAGGGCATGAAACACAGACAGGCAGGTTGCAAGAGAATCTCCCTGCACCCCAGGTGATGAGAACTTCTGAGACCACGCAGGGTGAGCTAGCCAGCCGATGTAAGGGACAGTGTCACTGCCATTGTGGGTTTTGCATGGGGCTCCTGATGCACTGGTACTTGTTCCTCCTTTAGTCACTGGGAGATTCTGGGGGAGGGGCAGCAGCCCTGGGACAACCATGCACGTGCAAAACATCAAGGCTCTACACCTTGAGGGAGGACTTGAGTCCTGGCTGGGGGGCAAGGCCCTCACAGGGAGAGTCTGTCCTGCCCAGAGGACCTGGGTCAGCAGGGACAGGTGCTGGGTGACACCAAGGAGGAGCTGGTAGGGGAAGCCCTGGGTCAGCTCCACTTAGTAGTGGTCATGCATGTTTCCAGGTGAGAGGCATCCAGCCTCCATTCAGAAGTGCCATCACCTTTGCCACATGCCATCTGACATGTGCATGTGTGTACCCCTCTCCACACACACACGAGACTAAGGTGTGCCTGGCACCCTCTGTGTCACCTCCTAAGAGGGGCCTCGTCTCCCTCCTCCTGCAGTTCCTGGGGCCACTCAGGTTGTCTGAGGAGCTTGTGTGCTGATGGCGGAGGGGTGGATGAAGGTGGGCAGAGGCCTGGGGCACCTGGCTCTAGCAGCTTGGGTCTTTACCTGAATTGGGGAGGTCACCCTGAGACATGTGCCTGGTGTCTGGGGCTTGGACAGAGAGGGGAGCAGGGTGTCCAGCCCAGCACCCAACATGTACATACATCTCCCCAGTTTCCCATGCATATAGCCTCGGCCTCCCTGCTTCATAGTCCATCTGTACTCACCTCCCCAAGAATGCTGCTTAGGAGCATGGAGGACGTAAGTGGGTCAGGTGCTCAGCATAATATTTGGATAACAGCAACTCATGCCCACACATGAGGACTCATGCCCACATGTCAATAGTAAGGAGTTGACCTGATGGACAGGGCTGACATGCACTCCATTCATCCCTCCACCCACTTGTCCATCCACCCAACCATTACCCACTCACCCACACACTCTCAACTCACCAACCTATCACCTATCCATCCATTTACCAAACCATCCATCTTCCTATCTATTCATCATCCATCATTTCATCCATCCATCCACCTTTCTGACCTCCAATCCATTCATCCATCCTCCATACATGTTCCATCAATTCATTCTTCATTCTCCGTCCTCCGTCTGTTCTTCCATCCATTCAGTACCCATTAGGTACCAGGTGACGGATTTTAAAGGAGAAGGAGAGAGACCCAGCTCTGTCCTCCCTGAGTCCAGCAGGAGAGAATCCCATAAGACAAGTGCACGGACCTAAGGATCTGTGCAGGAATCCAACATGCTCTGTGGCCAGGGGAGTTTCCTGAGGAAGTTTCACCTCCCTAAGATGTTTCCACCAAGCCTTGTCTCTGAACAGGCTCTGTGAGTTCATCCCTCACCTCTGTTGATCCAGGTAAATGGCATTTTCTTTGACTCCTTCACCCTGCCCCAAGGAGTCACCTGGACTGCTCCTTCCTGCTCTTTCTCACTGGACCTGAGTGAGTGGTGAAGAGACACATGAGGCAGGCCTGAGCAATCCTAAGGCAGGCAGAGACATTGGTCCCAGATCCAAGTGCAGCTTCCTCACAAATCTGAGTCCTGGTGATAAGTAGGGAGCTCAACTCATTCTGGTTTGCCTGGATGTTTCCAGTTTTATCACTGCAAGTCTCATGTCCTGGGAAACCCCTCAGTTCCAGGTGAACTAGGGTGGGCAATCACCCTAGTGAATAGGTATGGGGGGTTCCACATTTTTCATGACCATCTCTGGAGAACACACACTTGTGGTGTAGATGGAGTGGAGGAGAGCAGCCCCATCAAGCATGAGCAGGGGGTGACCCTGGGTGGCCTTACGAGCTCAGCAAGGTCAAGCCATGACTGACTATGACCCGTACCCATCACCTAGACTATCCTGAACATAGACAAGATGCTCAATAAATATTTGATGAATTGACAAGTAGTGAATGAACAAAGGTGCAGCCAGGGCTTGCTCTGGGTGAAAGAAAGTCTCTGAGATCTTGCAGATGAAGTTTCAGTGGTGCCATGGACAGAAGCAATAGCAGGAGGTTCAGTGTCATCATTGTCCCCTTTCACATTGCTCATGGGCAAAAATATAGAAGGGACACCAGCAGCAATGCATAGGGCAGTTGAAAGGGAAGGGAGCACAGTGGAACTTCAGGAGCCCTGGTGGCTCCATTTGTTATTTGGGATGGGGTCACACAGGTGGAGTTGCTGTGAAACTGGGCCTGATCACATGACAAGGGAGGGCTGCCCAACAACTCCTGTGTTGCAGAGATTTTAATTTAGGACAGTGACTATGTGAGGATGGTAACCTTGAGTTATCAAGAAACAGTGCCAAAATCTCTTCTCTAAAAAGCTCACCACTAGCCAGCAAGGCCACATTCAGGAGAAGGAAGATCAAGTGCTGGCAAGGATATGGAAAGCACAGGCTTATCTTCTACAGGAGTCTCCACCTACAATCACCTCCAGGAAACCACCCTGCAGCCTGGTGATTCCACTCCCAGTACCTCAGCTGAAGTGTGTGATGCATTCATAAGCATAGAAAGTTCTTTGTAGACCTCAAGCAGGTAGCACTCTGCTATGGTCTCTTCACATGCTGGGACACAGCTCAGAAATAACCACAAGGTGACCCCCACAGGCCAAGAGAACCTGCCTGATCCCACTGATGTAAAGCAACATGGTGTTGCTGTCTGCAGACAGAGCAGTGAGAAAACATTCAGGGTCCCTATCAGGTCCTTTCCATTGTCCACCCCACTGTAGGAGAGCTGGTTTCTAAGTTATCTGTGGTTCCTATCACTGGGTTTGGGGTGAACCTCCACCCCACCTCAACATAAGTCAGGCCAGCTTCACCCCAGAACCCAGAGATCCTTGTCCCAAAATTTCCACATTCTGGAACATTTCCCCAACTCTGCAGATGGAAAGAAACTATCCTGCAGCAGATGAGCTGAGGAAGAGGGGAGGTAGGGAGCAGAGGCCACCCCAGCTGCCAATTCCTTGCCAGCATTGGGGAAGGTGGGTCTGTTAGAAAGAGGAACCCTGCACACAAGAGACTGACACCCCTCTCCAGCTCAGCAAGGGCCCCTGAGCACCCCAGAATTCAGGCTGAGCTGGATGAGGAAGGAAGAGAGAGAAGCCATGATCGTGGTATTGTTGATGTGTGGCGGTGAGGAATGGTACTTGGTCTCCATCAGTGTGATCTTGCTCCAGGGCTGGTGAAATCCCTGCCCAATTTAATAAGCCAGGGACCAATGGCCTCAAGGTCAGTGACTTGGCCATGACCACCCCTTCAGTGAGACCCCAGTCCTGGGCAGGCTCTGCTGCTGTTATCAGAGCTACAGCACTCAGCTCTCTGCAGGGGCCTGCCTCTCTGGGAGGAGAAAGGGGCTTGTGAATCAGGTGGATGGAGGAGGCTTTGAAGCAGACTCCTCTTGGGCTTTCTTCCCCTGGGTCATGCCTGGGTGGTGCCTCCTATGCCCCTTGGTCCCAGTCAGGTCTTCGTGAAGAGGACAATGCCAAGGCCCAGAGTGGCATTTTCTCCCCAGTCCCCGATCCCCAGCAGAGGGCCAGTGGGCAGGTTTGGGTGCTTGGGTGGGGCTCTGCCAGGTGTGCCATGACAGGGTCACCCCTGAGAGCAGCTGGGTGTACATGTAGGGGATCCCTGGATGCTACCTCACCAGCTTCCTCCACAGCGTCCAGGCACAGGGGCCTGCCAGCTTGGCGGGAGCTCAGAGAGGCCAGGCAGCCTGAGCAGGAAGCGGCTGGCTGGAGCACTTCCTGTCTTCAAGCACCAGTCCCTGCTCTCCTTGCCCAGTCAATGAGTGTCACAGGCCTGTCCCCTGGCCACGGCCGAGTGGGGAGTCTTCTTTACTTCAGGAATGCAGGAGGTGTCGCTGGGAGGGTGACAGAAGCTGGAGCGGCAGTGGGTGTCCTGTGCCCATCTGGCAGAGAAGTCACGTGCCTGCAGAGTGGGGACAAGCCAGCTCTGTCTCCTGAGGGCGGGAGACAAACAGCATTTTGATTTTCGGTGGGGTCTCACAGCCCGTGTCCCGCCCCCACCTCCTGCTCCGCACACCCTTGGAGGTGAGATTCTGGAAGAGCTGACTCCCCTTACAAGGGTGCCCTGTCACCTGTTCCTCCCATTCGCGAGCTAATTCCGCAGAGTCCGTGGGCGGTGGCGGATCTGGATCTGCGTGTGGGCGCTGCCGCTCCCTGCTGGCAGCGGTGCCTGCTGCTTGCAAAGCCGCCTGAGCTGGCTCATTTACATGAAGCCCCCAGAGTCCCCCTTTGAATCCTCCTTTATTCTAAATCTGTGAAGCTCCAGTCTGCAGAATGCACCCCGCCCCCCAGCCTTGGGAGAAAGAGCCCGGTTTCAGTGTCAGAGGGAGGGAGGGACTCAGCTACAGGTGGCCACAGGGGGTCCCACTGGTTGACCAGGGCTGGCCATACCAGGGAATGTCTCATACTCTGCTTACTCAGTCTGGTAAGTCAGCACCAAGTGCCCTTGCCTGGGCCATCAAGGTGGCAGGACATAGCAAATAAGGAACCTGTGGCCAGAGCAGAGCCAGAGGTCCAGTGCTATTGGTCAAACCCTTGGGAGGGGTGGAGGATGGGCACTGCCTGGGGCTTGGACAGGGGCCCAGCCAAGTCCTGAGCTCCTGGGCAAGACAAGGAGAGGAGGTTGGGACTCAAATCCAGCTCTGGTGGGTTCCTTTCTGCCAGACTCCTCGTCTGCAAGGTCAGCCTGCAGAGTGCATGGGAGGAGTAGAGGGAAGATCTCAGGTCCTGTTGGCCTGGGAGCTCAGCGCAGGCTTGGAGGGGCATCTGGGGCCACCTGGGATAGCAGGTGGTAGCAGTGGGCCAGGCTGGAGGACAGACTCCCGAGAGACAACCAATGCTGACGAACAGTGGGATTTTGGCCCATGCCCTCCGCCAGGTGTTGGAAGGTCTCAGTGTCCAAGCCTGTCCCCATGTCACCATGGCAGATGGCTCTGGGCTGTACCTCCCTGATCCTGAGAATGTTCCCAAGTCTCAGTGAACTCCTTCCCCCGAGTTCCCAAGGTCCATCATCTGAGCCAGACAGCCAGGCCAAGGCAGGGGACTCCCCTTGACTGCGGGACGGGGCAGGCTGCCAGCCCCAGGGTTCTACTTAAGAAACGGAACTCCCAGGCCCTGGAGTGAGGCCACACGGCAGGTCTGCTTCTCTCCTGAGAAACCTGCCGAGTCTGGGCGAGAATTGAGACCTGCCTTGTAGGCCGCATGGGTTAAATTTGAGGGTCTTGGCCAGTGCTGGGAAGTCAAAGCCCTGCTGTCTTTCCTGGAGCTTCTGTAGGGTTTTGACCCAGAGTCAGAGAGCTCATGTAGACAGATGACATTCCCACCTGGGGGGCCTTGATTTTCCCCGAATGTCAGCAAGAGAATCAGCTGGAATCCAAGTTAGGGATGGAAGGATGAGGGGACGTAGAGACCCGAGCGGAGGTGCAGCCTGGGCTGTCCTGTGTGGACGGTGCTCCAGGGAGCAGGAGAGATTACACAGATGTGCCCTTCATACAGCCCCATTCCACCTGCTGCAAAGGCCCCCAGACCCGATGTCAACCTGAACTGCTAGGCCTGGTGAATCTTAGCTGCCACTGGCCACAAAGTCCTGGCTCTGCTGCCTCTGGGAGAGACCAGGGGTGTCGAGTGGTGGGTGTGGGGGTGAGGTGAGGCCTCCAGGTTGGGAACTACTCACACATGGTCCTGGGAGAACCAGCCAGTAATGTTTGGAGGGGTTCCCAAGGACATGGGGCTCTCAGGGTTAAGCCCCAAAACAGGATGCCTGGCAACCCATGATACTGGCCACTCTGACTAGGCCCAGGTTGTGGCTGCCCGCCTGGTCTTTCAGCTCTGGAGATGCCACCTCTCAAGCTCCTCCAGGGGCCTGTGGTGGGCTTCCCCAGGCTGGGTGGCAGGAGGGACTGGACTGCTGACGCCTGGCTTCCTGCCTGGCTCTCAGACCTGGGGCCTGGGGCCTGGGGCCTGCGGAGGGCCTCGGCCCTGCTGAGCCTGCCAGGGCTACCGTCTGCCAAGTGCCATGCCTGCTGGTTTGGGACAACAGATGCCTTCTCCAATCCTGGAGGCCAGAAGTCCAAGGCCAAGGTGTGGGCAGAGGCCCCCAGTGGGGGCTTCCTTTTCTCTCCAGCTCCTGGGGTCTCTTAGCCTCCCTGGTTTCTGGCCATACCACCTCAGTCTCTGCCTCCATCTTCACTGGGCCTCTCCTGTGTCCTTCTGTCTCATCCCCTTCTCCTCTTCAGTTTTGAGGACACTGTCACTGGGTTCATGGCCACCCAGGCAGCCATGTCCCTTGATCAGGTGACACCTCCTAAGCAAGGACACAGGGACCAGGCTTGGGGCAGTGGGTCTTCCCTCTATACACATCCTCACCTTGCTTCGCTCTCCCACGAACCCCATGAGGGAGCAGACGTGAGGGTGAAGTTCAAGATCTCTCCTCCCAGCAGGGCTTCACTGTGGGACCATCTCCGGACACTGACCCCAGTGACCTCTGAGAGGCCCATCCCTGACCCAGCTGGTCCTGGAGTCCCTGACGAAGTTCTAACCCCTGAGCTTCCAAATTCACTTATGTTTCGGAAGCACTCTTTCCTCCAGGGACCCATATGTCTTCTAGGAGGCCCAGGGTTCTGCACCCAGGAGGGTTGGGTCCAGCGGGCACCCTGGACCTTGCCTCTGCCACCTTCTCTGCCCTGTGGGACCTTGCCTCAGAAGCTGTAGGAGCTCTGCTCATGCTCACCGTCCACAGGGACAGTGAGCTGGGCATCCCCTGCTCTACCCAGGCACTCTGTGGCCTGAGGACATTTCATAGGTAACTCAGATGTGGAAGGTGGCCTGGGTGGGTGAGGAGGCAGAGCTGGAGCTCACTGGGGACATGGGGTAGGCGTGCCCTTTCCTCTCCTCAGTCCCTAGGGCTCTGCTGAGTCCCTTCTGGCTCACCTGTGGTGGTGACTCAGTTTTGGAAGCTAAGAGACATGTGAAGGTGCAAGCCCTCTGCAGGGTACAGACACAGGGAACTGAAAACAGGTGTCCAGAGGCCCAGTCACAGTGGCCACAACCAGAAACCCTGTGAGCGTCACTAGGATGGATGGACAAACATGGAATATCACTCAGATGTGAAAAGGAGAGCAGCTCAGACACAGGCCACTTCACAGACCAGCCCCAGGAACATGTTGAGCCCAGAAGCCAGCATTCCTGTGACATTACACATGCAGAGGCCCCGAGGCCTTCTCTTTGGAAAGCTGACTCCATGTGACCTGGATCTCACCCCCATACACACCAAGGTCCACTCGCGAGGGTGACTGCTGGTGGCCCGCCAGGACCATTGACCCTGCCGTCACAGGGAGGCCTGACCTTCCCCAAAGCTTTTGCCCAGGAAGAGGGCCAGTGGGAGGGGAGCGAAGCTCTGTGGCTGCTTGCTTCCAAGGCACAGGGGGCGTCGACCCGCCTGCCCTCAGGTCGGCTGGCAGGTTAGGGGCCAGCCTTCCCAGGCCAGGGGCACTTCCAGTTTAGAGAAACAGGTCTGCTGTCAGCGCTGGCCAGTGGGGTGGGATCCCAGGGCCTGGGCCAGGATGGAGGATGCGCTGGGGGCCAGGGTAGCCATCAGCCCTGGCCTTCCCTGAGCCACTGTTGCAGCACAAGAGGGGCTGGTCAGGAAAGCCGTAGCGGCTGCAGCAGGGTCTGGCTTTCCTGGGTTGGACAACTGCCTGAGGAGCACTCTGGGGAACCTGGTGCAGCAGCCCTACAGGGGGAGCAGGGACAGAGGCTGAGTGTGGAGCTGAGCTGGACCCAGGGCCGCCCCTCCTTAGCCCACCCGCACACTCCTGCCCACACATGGCCCAGGGCTCGGGCTCACACCCCCACAGCCACACACCAGGCAGATTTTCCAGCTCAGGGAAAGTACTATCCAGCCAGGTCCAGGAGGGGCCCTCATACTGCCCTGCTGGGCCAAGAGCCCAGACACAGCCCTGGAGGGCTCCAAGTCATCTTCCTGGGAAAAGCCCAGAGCTCCCAGACCCTCTACCCTCAGACAGAACACCTGGACACTGCACAAGGCAAACGTACCCTGGAGAGTCCACCCACATAAGGTCCATCTTCAGCAAGTGACCAACGGTTGTCAGGCCTCAGTATTGGGCAGCCCTCTGGCTGGCAGCAGCTTTGTCTCTTCCCCAAAGCCGGTGATCCCAAGGGGAGCAAGGGGCATGGGCCCCAGCAGGCTACCAGTCCCAGGCAGACCCAGTGGGCAAGGGCCAGGAGGTCCAGCACCCTGCAAACTCCATAAGAGGCCTGGGCAGCAGGCAGTCTCTCAAAGGGGGAGGCAAGAGGGGCTTGAGGTGCCTATTGCTCAGGTCTGTTCTGGTGCTACTGTGACTGGGGGCCTCAATCCAGGCACAGTGGGCTTGTCTGTCCAGACATCGGTTCCTGATCCATGAGGTCACTGATCCTAATAGCAGACAGGCTCAGCAGCCTCACTCTGCCCTAGACACACCCAAAGCTCAGCCTCACTGTACCTTGTGGGGACTCTGGTTATGCCCATTCCACAGAAGGGCAACCCGAGCTCAGGCGCTGCACCAGAACCTCGAGGTGGGGGTGCATTAAAATCCAGTTTCAGGAGTCTCCCACCACCCTGCTCTCTTGCTATGGGCAGGAGGCCTGGAAAATCGTAACCAGTGGACGTGTCTTTTCTGCACCTCCTGCTGGACACTAGCAGGTCCCTGCCCAGTTCAGAGGGAGACTGGAGTCTGCTAGCAGCAAGGCTCTGAGCTCCTGAGGGTGGTTGCCGCGGTCACCACCACTAGGAGGTCATCAGAGATAGACACGGTTCTGGGCTGAGCAGCATCCCCCAGGAATCGCTTGGAGAAGTCCTGGCCCCCTAGGACCTCAGAGCCTGACCGGATGTGGATATGTGGCATTAGGGAAAGCGACTGAGGCAAAGGGAGACACGATGGACGGCCCCTAATCCAACAGGCAAGCAGGGGGTCAGGACGATGGAGAGGCTGATAGGGAGGAGACACCTGCATGCAACACCTGCCAGGACCTCCACCTTCCAGAATGGGGGGCAGCAGGTGCCCTGTGCCCACCATGGTCCCTGCAGCCCCAGTGAGAGCAGGTGCAGGTGGACAGCCTCAGAGGCTTCTCATCCCTTGGGTTTGTTCCCTGTCCCTCTGTGGGGACAAGGTCCATTTGAGTTTTGTGCTGTCCATGTACAAAGCCCAAGATGGTGTATGCAGGAAGCTGTTCTCCCTGCAGGTCCCTCCCCAAGTCAAACCCTTGATTGAAATCCCCAGGGACCTGTGCAAGAGATGCCCAGGTGAGTGGGGTACCGCCCTTGGCACTGCCTGCCCGCAGCGTAGCACACAGCAGTAAGCTCCACTGAGAGGTCTAATCCCAGGTCCCTGGCCCCAGAAGCCAATAGTAAATGTCTCTCAGTATTAAAAAGTTGATTTTCCCAACGGGAGAGAAGTGCCTTCCCGGAGCTAGGGTGGTTTCAGGAATTCCCAGCAGGCGGGCCCCATGCTGTGCCATTGCAGTCCGGCCCTCAGGCAGGCTCCGGAGCTGGTCAAGACTGATTCAAGTCAAGGAGACCAGTCAGCCCACGGCCAAAGGAGTCAGGGCTCCCAGGGAGGCTGCCAAGATTGGTCCCTGGAGTCTGTTCCAGCAGGAACTCAGGCTGGGGCAGAGGTAGGCTGTGGGCAGAGATGGGCTGTGGGCAGAGATGGGCTGTGGGCAGATATGGGCTGTGGACAGAGATGGGCTGTGGGCAGAGATGGGCTGTGGGCAGAGATGGGCAGTGGGCAGAAATGAGCTATGGGCAGAGATGGGCAGTGGGAAGAGATTGGCTGTGGGGAGAGATGGGCTGTGGGTAGAGATGGGCTGTGGGCAGAGGTGGGCTGTGGACAGAGATGGGCTGTGGGCAGAGATGGGCTGTGGGCAGAGATGGGCCGTGGGCAGAATAGACTGTGGGCAGAGATGGGCTGTGGGCAGAGATGGGCAGTGGGCAGATATGAGCTATGGGCAGAGATGGGCAGTGGGGAGAGATTGACTGTGGGCAGAGATGGGCTGTGAGTAGAGATGGGCTGTGGGCAGATATGGGCTGTGGACAGAGATGGGCAGTGGACAGAGATGGGCAGTGGGCAGAGATGGGCAGTGGGCAGGTATGGGCTATGGGCAGAGATGGGCTGTGTACAGAGATGGGCTGTGGGCAGAGATGGGCTATGGGCAGAGATGGGCAGTGGGCAGAGATGGGCTGTAAGCAGATATGGGCTGTGGACAGAGATGGGCTGTGGACAGAGATGGGCTGTGGGCAGAGATGGGCTATGGGCAGAGATGGGCAGTGGGCAGAGATGGGCAGTGGGCATGTATGGGCTATGGGCAGAGATGGGCAGTGGGCAGAGATTGGCTAAGGGCAGAGATGGGCTGTGGGTAGAGATGGGCAGTGGGCAGATATGGGCTATGGGCAGAGATGGGCAGTGGACAGAGATTGGCTAAGGGCAGAGATGGGCTGTGGGCAGAGATGGGCAGTGGGGAGAGATTGGTTGTGGGCAGAGATGGGCTGTGGGCAGAGATGGGCCGTGGGCAGAATAGACTGTGGGCAGAGATGGGCTGTGGACAGACATGGGCTGTGGGCAGAGATGGGCAGTGCGTAGATATGGGCTGTGGGCAGAGATGGGGTGTGGACAGATATGGGCTGTGGGCAGAGATGGGCTGTGGGCAGAGATGGGCTGTGGACAGAGATGGGCCGTGGGCAGAATAGGCTGTGGGTAGAGATGGGCTGTGGGCAGAGATGGGCTGTGGGCAGAGATGGGCCGTGGGCAGAATAGACTGTGGGCAGAGATGGGCTGTGGGCAGAGATGGGCAGTGGGCAGATATGAGCTATGGGCAGAGATGGGCAGTGGGCAGAGATGGGCTGTGGGCAGAGAAGGGCCGTGGGCAGAATAGGTTGTGGGCAGAGATGGGATATGGGCAGAGATGGGCTGTGGACAGATATGGGCTGTGGGCAGAGATGGGCTGTGGGCAGAGATGGGCCGTGGGCAGAGATGGGCCGTGGGCAGAATAGGCTGTGGGCAGAGATGGGCTGTGGACAGAGATGGGCTGAGGGCAGAGATGGGCAGTGGGCAGAGACGGGCTGTGGGCAGAGATGGGCCGTGGGCAGAATAGGCTGTGGGCAGAGATGGGATATGGGCAGAGATGGGCTGTGGACAGATAAGGGCTGTGGGCAGAGATGGGATATGGGCACAGATGGGGTGTGGACAGGGATGGGGCTGTGGGCAGAGAAGGGCTGTGGGTAGAGATGGGCTGTGGGTAGAGATGGGCTGTGAGCAGAGATGGGCTGTGGGCAGAGATGGGCTGTGGGCAGAGATGGGCTGTGGGCAGAGGTGGGCTGTGGGCAGAATAGGCTGTGGGCAGAGATGGGATATGGGCACAGATGGGGTGTGGACAGAGATGGGGCTGTGGGCAGAGATGGGCTGTGGGTAGAGATGGTCTGTGGGCAGAGATGGGCTGTGGGCAGACATAGGATGTGGGCAGAGACGGGCAGTGAGCAGATATGGGCTATGGGCAGAGATGCACAGTGGGCAGAGATTGGCTAAGGGCAGAAATGGGCTGTGGGCAGAATTGGCTGTGGGCATAGATGGACTGTGGGCAGAGATGGGCTGTGGGCAGAGATGAGCCGTGGGCAGAATTGGCTGTGGGCAGAGATGGGCTGTGGGCAGAATTGGCGGTGGGTAGAGATGGGGCTGTGGGCAGAGATGGGATATGGGCAGAGACGGGCTGTGGGCAGAGATGGGCTGTGGGCAGAGATGGGATATGGGCAGAGACGGGCTGTGGGCAGAGATGGGCTGGGGGCAGAGATGGGATATGGGCAGAGACGGGCTGTGGGCAGAGATGGGCTGTGGGCAGAGATGGGATATGGGCACAGACGGGCTGTGGGCAGAGATGGGCTGTGGGCAGAGATGGGATATGGGCACAGATGGAGTGTGGGTAGAGATGGGCTGTGGGCAGAGATGGGATATGGGCACAGATGGGATGTGGGCACAGATGGACTGTGGGCAGAATTGGCTGTGGACAGAGATGGTCTGTGGGCAGAGAAGAGGCTGTGGGCAGAGATGGACTGAGGACAGAGATGGGCTGTGGACAGAGGTGGGCTGTGGGTAGAGATGGGCTGTGGGCAGAGAAGAGGCTGTGGGCAGAGATGGGCTGAGGACAGAGATGGGCCGTGGGCAGAGGTGGGCAGTGGGCAGAGATAGGATGTGGGCAGAGATTGGCTAAGGGCAGATATGGGCTATGGGCAGAGATGGGCAGTGGGCAGAGATAGGATGTGGGCAGAGATGGGCAGTGGGCAGATGTGGGCTATGGGCAGAGATGCGCAGTGGGCAGAGATTGGCTAAGGGCAGAGATGGGCTGTGGGCAGAATTGGCTGTGGGCAGAGATGGACTGTGGGCAGAGTTGCACTGTGGACAGAGATGGGCTGTGGGCAGAGATGGGCTGTGAGCAGAGATGAGGCTGTGGGCAGAGATGGACTGTGAGCAGAGATGGGCTGTGGGCAGAGATGGGCTGTGGGCAGAGATGGGCTGTGGGCAGAGATGAGGCTGTGGCCAGAGATGCGCTGTGAGCAGATATGCTGTGGCCAGAGATGGGCTGTGGGCAGAGATGGGCTGTGAGTAGAGATGGGCTGTGGGCAGAGATGGGCTATGGGCAGAGATGGGCTGAGGGCAGAGATGGGCCATGGGCAGAGGTGGAATGTGGACAGAGATGGGGCTGTGGGCAGAGATGGACTGAGTACAAGATGGGCGCTGGGCAGAGATGGGCAGTGGGCAGAGATAGGATGTGGGCAGAGGTTGGCTAAGGGCAGAGATGGGCTGTGGGCAGAATTGGCTGTGGGCACAGATGGATTGTGGGCAGAGTTGCGCTGTGGACAGAGATGGGATGTGGGTAGAATGGGCTGTGGGCAGAGATGGGCTGTGGGCAGAATGGCTGTGGGCAGAGATGGGCTGTGGGCAGAGATGGGCTGTGGGTAGAGATGGGCAGTGGGCAGAGATGGAATGTGGGCAGAGATGAGGCTGTGGGTAGAGATGAGCTGTGGGCAGAGATGGAATGTGGGCAGAGATGAGGCTGTGGGTAGAGATGAGCTGTGGGTAGTGATGGGCTGTGGGCCGAGATGAGGCTGTGGGCAGAGATGGGCTTTGGGCAGAGATGGGCTGTGGGCAGAGATGAGGCTGTGGGTAGAGATGGGCTGTGGGCAGAGATGAGGCTGTGGGTAGAAATGAGCTGTTGGTAGTGATGGGGTGTGGCCAGAGATGGAATGTGGGCAGAGATGAGGCTATGGGCAGAGAAGAGGCTGTGGGCAGAGATGAGGCTGTGGGCAGAGATGGCCTGTGGGCAGAGATGGGCTGTGAGCAGAGATGGGCTGTGGGCAGAGATGGGCAGTGGGCAGTGATGGGCTGTGGGCAGAGATGGGCTGTGGGCAGAGATGGGCTGTGAGCAGAGATGGAATGTGGGCCGAGATGAGGCTGTGGGTAGAGATGAGGCTGTGGGCAGAGATGGCCTGTGGGCAGAGATGCGCTGTGGGCAGAGATGGGCTGTGGGCAGTGATGAGGCTGTGGGTAGTGATGGTCTGTGAGCAGATATGGAATGTGGGCAGAGATGAGGCTGTGGGTAGAGATGGGCTGTGGGCAGAGATGGGCTGTGGGCAGAGATGAGGCTGTGGGTAGTGATGGGCTGTGAGCAGAGATGGAATGTGTGGCAGAGATGTGGCTGTGGGTAGAGATGGGCTGAGGACAGAGATGGGATGTGGGCAGAGATGGGCTGTGGGCAGAGATGGGCTGTGGGCAAAGATGGGCTGTGGGCAGAATGGCTGTGGGCAGAGATGGGCTGTGGGTAGAGATGGGCTGTGGGCAGAGATGGGCTGTGGGTAGAGATGGGCAGTGGGCAGAGATGGGCTGTGGGCAGAGATGAGGCTGTGGGTAGAGATGGGCTGTGGGCAGAGATGGAATGTGGGCAGAGATGAGGCTGTGGGTAGAGATGGGCTGTGGGTAGTGATGGGCTGTGGGCAGAGATGGAATGTGGGCAGAGATGAGGCTGTGGGTAGAGATGGGCTGTGGGCAGAGATGGGCTGTGGGCAGAGATGGGCTGTGAGTAGAGATGGAATGTGGGCAGAGATGAGGCTGTGGGCAGTGAAGAGGCTGTGGGCAGAGATGGGCTGTGGGCAGAGATGAGGCTGTGGGCAGAGATGGGCTGTGGGCAGAGATGAGGCTGTGGGTAGAGATGGAATGTGGGCAGAGATGAGGCTGTGGGCAGAGATGAGGCTGTGGGCAGAGATGGGGTGTGGGCAGATATGAGGCTGTGGGCAGAGATGGGCTGTGGGCAGAGATGGGCTGTGGGTAGTGATGGGCTGTGGGCAGAGATGGAATGTGGGCAGAGATGAGGCTGTGGGTAGAGATGGGCTGTGGGCAGAGATGGGCTGTGGGCAGAGATGGGCTGTGAGTAGAGATGGACTGAGGACAGAGATGGGCCGTGGGCAGAGGTGGGCAGTGGTCAGAGATAGGATGTGGGCAGAGATTGGCTAAGGGCAGATATGGGCTATGGGCAGAGATGGGCAGTGGGCAGAGATTGGCTAAGAGCAGAGATGGGCTGTGGCTAGAGATGGGCTGTGGGCAAAGATAGGATGTGGGCAGATGTGGGCTATGGGCAGAGATGGGCTATGGGCAGAATTGGCTGTGGGCACAGATGGACTGTGGGCAGAGTTGCACTGTGGACAGAGATGGGCTGTGGGCAGAGATGGGCTGTGAGCAGAGATGGGCTGTGGGCAGAGATGAGGCTGTGGGCAGAGATGTGCTGTGGCCACAGATGGGTTGTGGCCAGAGATGCGCTGTGAGCAGAGATGCTGTGGCCAGAGATGGGCTGTGGGCAGAGATGGGCTGTGAGTAGAGATGGGCTGTGGGCAGAGATGGGCTATGGGCAGAGATGGGCTGTGGGCAGAGATGGGCTATGGGCAGAGATGGGCTGTGGGCAGAGATGTGCTGTGAGCAGAGATGCTGTGGCCAGAGATGGGCTGTGGGCAGAGATGGGCAGTGGGCAGAGATAGGATGTGGGCAGAGGTTGGCGAAGGGCAGAGATGGGCTGTGGGCAGAATTGGCTGTGGGCACAGATGGATTGTGGGCAGAGTTGCGCTGTGGACAGAGATGGGATGTGGGTAGAATGGGCTGTGGGCAGAGATGGGCTGTGGGCAGAGATGAGGCTATGGGCAGAGAAGAGGCTGTGGGCAGAGATGGGCTGTGGGCAGAGGTGGGCTGTGGGCAGAGATGAGGCTATGGGCAGAGAAGAGGCTGTGGGCAGAGATGGGCTGAGGACAGAGATGAGGCTATGGGCAGAGAAGAGGCTGTGGGCAGAGATGGACTGTGGGCAGAGATGGAATGTGGGCAGAGATGAGGCTATGGGCAGAGAAGAGGCTGTGGGCAGAGATGAGGCTGTGGGCAGAGATGGCCTGTGGGCAGAGATGGGCTGTGAGCAGAGATGGGCTGTGGGCAGAGATTGGCAGTGGGCAGAGATGGGCTGTGGGCCGAGATGAGGCTGTGGGCAGAGATGGGCTGTGAGCAGAGATGGAATGTGGGCCGAGATGTGGCTGTGGGTAGAGATGAGGCTGTGGGCAGAGATGAGGCTATGGGCAGAGAAGAGGCTGTGGGCAGAGATGGGCTGTGGGCAGAGGTGGGCTGTGGGCAGTGATGAGGCTGTGGGTAGTGATGGTCTGTGAGCAGAGATGGAATGTGGGCAGAGATGAGGCTGTGGGTAGAGATGGGCTGTGGGCAGAGATGGGCTGTGGGCAGAGATGAGGCTGTGGGTAGAGATGAGCTGTGGTTAGTGATGGGCTGTGGGCAGAGATGAGGCTGTGGGCAGAGATGGGCTGTGGGCAGAGATGAGGCTGTGGGTAGAGATGGGCTGTGGGCAGAGATGGAATGTGGGCAGAGATGAGGCTGTGGGTAGAGATGAGCTGTGGGTAGTGATGGGGTGTGGGCAAAGATGGGCTGTGGGCAGAGATGGAATGTGGACAGAGATGGGGCTGTGGGCAGAAATGGGCTGTGGGCACAGATGGGCTGTGGGCAGAGATGGACTGTGGGCAGAGATGAGGCTATGGGCAGAGAAGAGGCTGTGGGCAGAGATGGGCTGAGGACAGAGATGGGCTGTGGGCAGAGATGGGCTGTGGGTGCAGATGGGCTGTGGGTAGAGATGAGCTGTGGGCAGAGATGAGGCTGTGGATAGAGATGGGCTGTGGGCAGAGAAGGACTGTGGGTAGAATGGCTGTGGGCAGAGATTGGCTGTGGGTAGAGATGGGCTGTGGGCAGAGATGGGCTGTGGGCAGAATGGCTGTAGGCAGAGGTGGGGCTTGCCTGGAGATCTGATCAGTCCCTCACCCACCCATGCATACAGCAGGGTAATTTGCTTACTTTGCCAGAACCAAGGAGCTGAGAATTCCCATTTCTTGGTCCCCTTACGTCTCAGTTCCTTCACCAGTATTTTCAGCAGGCCAGGCACACTTTGAGGCATTCCAGATAGACACAGGGCCCAAGTGCAAGAACCATCTGGTTGGCCTCCCTCCCCAGCCTCCCCAGCTGTAGTGCACAGTATCTCTGATATTCTCATTAGAATCTGTCTCTTCCCATTGCACAGCTTAGGATCCAATACTGGGACAGCAAGGGGACAAGGTGGGGAGCAGAGTTGGCTGGAGTCGGGCCAGTGTCAGCAGCATGCCATCTAGCCCTTGCCTGCATGGAAGTGTACCTAGTGCTGCGCCGCCTGTGGCCCCAGGCCATTGGCCTCCTGGGTCCTAGAGTCCTGCTGTCTGGCACCGCTGGTGGGGGTCCCTGGATGTCTCCTTGTCCTATGTGAGCACCATGGGTGCTGCGTGTCCTGACAGACACCTCTGGGTTTGTTGCCAGACCACCAGTCCCAGGAGGGAGCCTGATAGTGTCCACTGTGCCTGAGGAAACAACTGTGGTCATCACCACAGGAAGGTTTGGGGCCTCTGCCTTCCTCAGAGGGACCTGACCACCCCAGGAGGAATGTCTACCTTCTGCTCACTCTCCAAGAGCCTGTCTGGGTTCAGACCCTCTCCTTCAACAGGTGGCTGGGGAGGGACCATCTCTCAAATAGTCATCAAGCTTCCAAACCGTGAGCCTTGCAAACTCACCGAGGCAGGGTAGTGGGTTGTATTCAGTATGGACTGTGTCTCGGTTCAATCTCCCACCTTCCTAGGCCTGGCCTGCTAGCTCCTTACAAATTCTTGCTGTTGGAAGGAGGAAAAGCAGACTCCATTCCACGTGCAGACCTGGTCCCCAAAACTTGCTGCTCCAAGGGGAGCCAGCCTGGCTTTGGAAGATTTGGAGGATGGCAATGTTTCTCTGATTCTTCCCTCTTCCTTCAGCTGTCCTCCTTTTCACCTGGGGCAAGAGTCAGGCATGTCTGAAAAATCTCCAGTTACCATGGCTTGCCCCACATGGTGCCCAGTGAGTAGGTGAACCAATGAGTGAGTGAGTGGGTGAGTGGGTGCATGAGTCAGTGGGTGAATGAATGAGTGGGTGAGTGAATGAGAGGATGAGTAGGTGAATGAATGAGAGGATGAGTGGGTGAGTGAGTGAGTGAGTGAGTAAGTGGGCAAGTGGGTGAATGAATGAATGAATGAATGAGTGGGTGAATGGGTGAGTGAGTGAGTGAGTGAGTAGGTGAATGAATGAGTGGGTGAATGAGTGGGTGAGTAAGTGGGTGAGTGGGTGCATGAACGAGTGGTGAGTGTGTGCATGAATGAGTGGGTGAATGAGTGAGTGGTGAGTGGGTGCATGAATGAGTGGTGAGTGGGTGCATGAATGAGTGGTGAGTGGGTGCATGAATGAGTGGTGAGTGGGTGAGTGGGTGCATGAATGAGTGGGTGAATGAGTGAGTGGTGAGTGGGTGCACGAATGAGTGGGTGAATGAGTGAGTGGGTGAGGGGGTACATGAATGAGTGATGAGTGGGTGAGTGGGTGCACGAATGAGTGGGTGAATGAGTGAGTGGGTGAGGGGGTACATGAATGAGTGGTGAGTGGGTGAGTGGGTGCATGAATGAGTGGGTGAATGAGTGAGTGGGTGAGTGGGTGCATGAATGAGTGGTGAGTGGGTGAGTGGGTGCACGAATGAGTGGGTGAATGAGTGAGTGGGTGAGGGGGTACATGAATGAGTGATGAGTGGGTGAGTGGGTGCATGAATGAGTAGTGAGTGGGTGAGTGGGTGACTGGAGGGATTTTAAGTGGGGACATAGGGTTCAGAATTTCTTTGGAGAGAGACTGGAGAGAGCCTGCCTGCAACTCACCTGAGGGCTCTGCTTTGGAGACAGACCCCCCAGGTCCCAGCACAGCACAGGTGGCTATTACCTCAAGGTGGTAGGTTACAGCAGTTCCAGCCCAGGATTCAGAGCCCTGAATTAGGGCCCTGCTGAGAGGAGACCCTGCCATGCAGAAAGCCTCCGGGGGTGCTGGAGGCATGGAGATCTGCTCTGCACCGCACTTTCAGATTCTCCTAGAACAAAGACTGCTGGGTAAGGCCACCACTCTCCAGTAGCCAGTGGACCAGTGGGAAGGGGTTTTGATTTGAAATGGGCAGTGGTCATTACATGTCTGGATTCCATGTGGATTTGGTCTTTTGGAAAATGGTGCTGGGCAGCAAGGAAGTGGCTCTGTGCTGTCTGTGGACTGGACCACCTCATCTCCCGCTGGGACCAGGCAGTGACGCCGACTCTGAGAAGCATCCCCAGATGGAGGGGCCTTGGCTGGGTCCAGAATCAGCTCCAGAGAATAAGGCACGTGTGGGGTGCGTTGCTGAGCACGTGGGAGGCATTTGGAGTAGGAGAGCAGAGCTCCAAACTGTCACCAGCTCCCAGCCCCTGCAGAGGGCTTGGGACCCCTGAGATGACCCCTCTCCTGCCCAGGGTCTTGTCCCTGTGGCATGGGGACCACCCTGGCCCAGTCTCAGCATCTGCTTCCCGCATCTGACCACATCCTGGACAGATGGCCATCACTGCTGAATTGCTGAACAGTGGGGGGCGGTGAGGCCCTAGCCCACAGCAGGATAGTAGAGTGAGAGAGGAGGGTGGAGGGGACCCCTGGGGGACACTAAGTGCCACCAGAGTATCAGCCTCCTCCAGGTGGGAACAGGCGTCGATGCCCAGGGAGGACAGGCCTCAGTGGCCCACTCACCAAACCACCCCCATGGGCCTCCAGAGACCATCCCGGCTCCTCACAGCCCCTGGGGAGCAGCCTCACAGAGGTCGTGGGGCCTGGGGAGGCTGAGGAAGGTCTCCCAGCCAGCTGCTCCTGGCCCACTCCCCACTAAGCACTGAGTGCAGGGAGGGGCCCCTCGCCATCCAGGCAGGAGAGTGGGGTCCTTGGGGCCGCCCTCCACTCGCGGCAGGCATGAGTCACCTGGCGGGGAGGCCCATGGGCGGTGGCCTTGCCGGGTCTGGCCAGACGGCCCATGTCTCCACCAGGAGTCTGAAATAGCTCTCGGTGTCCACACAGGGAGGGCGTGGGCGCCCAAGGATGGACGTGCCCAGACCCACAGCAGCCCTGCCAGGCCCAGGTAACTGGAACTCGGCCCAGGGCAGGCTCAGGCTTGGTGCAAACAACTGGGGGTGGGTGCCAACTGTCCCCTCCTAATGCCCACAACCTCTCTGCTCAAGTCCAGCAGGCAGCCTCCTTCCCACACGAGGAGTGGGGGCCATGCAGGGCCTTCCCACCCGGGCCCTGGACTCTGGTGGGAGGAGCAGGGCAGCAGTCCCACAGCAGCCTGTCAGGACACACTTGGGGGCGGGGATGCTGCCCCTCAGGGTGGACATGAGAGGAAACTGGGGACTGGGGTGGGGAGCCTGACTGGACCTGGCTGTGCATACAGTGTCGGCTGGCCAGCCTGGGCCCTGTCCATGCAACATGTCCTTGGTCAGCAACTGATTCAGGCCCAGCTGTTGCTGAGCAAGGCCAGCCAGCCACCGCTTCTCCAAGCAAGACCAGGGCCCTCTCTGGCGCTCCAATTCAGTGCATCCCCCACAGCCTTGCTGGGGAAGAGGGGCTGGGCCTCGCAGTCTCAAATGTGAGGCCGTAACATGACAGCCAGAGGCAGCAGCAGCTCCGAGGACCATGGAGGATGCCCGGTAAAGGAGGTAACTGGAGGCCAGACGGTGGAGACCCCTCAGCACTAATTGCTTCCCATCCGCAACCAGAGAGAGCCCTGGAAACAGGCCTGGCTGAGACATGGAAACCAGAGGCTGCCAGCAACAGCCACTGGACAGGCCCAGGCAGGGGGGAGACACCTCTCACACATGCTGGTTGCTCCAGAGAAACCAGGCCAGGCCAAGGCTCTTTCCACTGGGGCCGTTTCTGTGTCCGTGTGGCTGGCAGAGACGCTGGGCCTGTGGGCCTGTCCACCATCGGGGCAGATCAGGCTCCCCGTGCCCTGGTGGGCTGCATGTCGGTGGCAAACAGGACACGCCTCTTCCCCAAGGAGAGGAGTTTAGAAAAGCAAGGTAGCCTGGGGCCGGGGTCTTGCTGTCGATGGGTTTTGCTGCTGTCCTGGTGTCCAGGAAGACAGACAGGAGCTGACACATCCCAGAATCAAGGTCAGGGTCAGATGATTAGGAAAGCCAGCAGCGGGCAGATGTAGGGGGTCTGGTTCCCCAAGTTGCCTACCCAAAGGAGAAGATGAGCAGAAACAGGAGAAAAGAGGCTGCAAAGGGGGCAGAGAGCAGCGTGGTGTGGTCACGCCACAGAATGCCTCGGCCTCCAGCTGGCGGAGGCCGGCAGGCCTCCCCTGAGCCTCTGGAGGAGTGCAGCAGGGCCCACGCCTTGATTTTGGCCTCTGGTCTCAAGAACTCAGAGAGAGCATGCTTCCTGGTGTCAGTCCGCCTGGGGTCACAGCAGCCCTAGCTCCACACTTTCTGAAGGGGACAGGGCTCTTGAGTTCACACCAATCTCCTCTCCTCTCACCTGGTATTCCCGGGTCACACCCTGAGCCCCTCGCTGGTCCCACAGGACTGCTGGACCCTCCCAGGGCAGAGAGAAACCAGAGGGAGGATATGGGGTGGCTAGTGGGCAGGGGGAAGGCTGCAGAGGTCCTGGGCGTGTGGCCAGTCAGGGTGTGGGAGACCCTCAGAGTCGAGAGCCCAGGGGCTCTGCCCCCCGGTGTACCTTTCCTGATCACAGGTGGGTGGGCAGGGATGTCTTAGCTTGAGCCCCTGTTGGGTAGCATGCAGCTGGGTGAACAGGTGCCAAAAGGCCCCACTGGCCCGATGGCCTCTCTAGCGGATGTCAGTGCCTGTCTGCTCTGAGCAAGGTCAGGGAGGCAGAGAAAGCCTTGCTGAGGAGCCCGTGCCCAGGGCTGGGCGTTCCAGCAGTGCGGGCCTTGATGGACAAGGCCACCCTTGCCTCTACACACTCAACATTTTTCTCCAAAACAGTTGACTTTCAAACTTCAGGTCTGTTTTGAAAGGAAGCATCCTGTTGCGGGCACTTTGCGGCTGAGGTTTGCCTTTCCAAGACTCAGGAGGAAGCTGGAGGCTCCTGACCGCTTGAGGGACCTCAGTGTGGGCCCCACTTTCAGGGTGTCAGGGGCCACACTCTGCTCCTCAGTTCAGTAACACCCAGGAGCCCTGCAGACAGGGCCCCAGGGCTGGGGAGGCCGCGGTGGGAACTTGCTGGGAGGGATTGGGGTGAGTGTTAAGTCAGTTGGAAAGTCAGGCTCCATGGGTTCTGGGCTGTCTGTGTCCCCAGGAAACACAGATGACCCAGCACTGCCAGTGGCCTTTCCCAAGGTGCCACTGAGAATCTAGGAGAGATGGTGAGAGTGACGGTCACTGCCGAGGCTGGAAGGGCCCTGCAGGGCCTGCAGACCCGCAAGTTCAGTGTCCTCCTGGCCACTGCAGTCTGGTGGCCAGCACTCTGCCCCATGGCACTAGCCGCTGCCCCCAAGGTCCATGCTGTGAGCTATTCCCCACCCTGCACAGAGCAAGGGTGCTGTCCAGAATGGAGAGGCTGATGCTCTGCCTCAGCCCTATCTAGCCAGGGCCTTGGACCCTGCTGGGCCAGGCTCTGCCTAGTTCCCACAGCTCGAGGCTGGAAATCCAGTAGCCAGGCAGGTGGCCACAGGGTCCATATGGTGCTGAATGGGCTGGTGGTCAGGGGGCAGTGCCAGGAGCTGCTTGCCCAGGAAGCCCGTGCAGTTGTGTAGGCCTCTGGCCTCTGAGGTGGCCAGGGACAGGATGACCAAGGGGGCAGGCTGGGGAGATGGGGCCCCAGGCCCCCAGGGACCCCAGGTGAAATGCAAGCACACCCACCCACTCGTGCAAGCCCAGGGGCGGGGGCCAGTCCCTGTCTGGGCCAAGTCTGGCCTCCACAGATCCTCAAGGGCCTGGGCATGTCTCTTTCCTCCCTGACCTCAGTTTCCTCACCTGTAATTGGGAGGCCTCTGATGGGAGAGATGGGCTGGGGCTAGTTTGGGTGACCCCATCCAGCCTTCAGGCCCTAGCCCAGCCGGCTTAAGCTCATCACCAGATGAGAAGAGTGGGCTGGAGAATCCCTCCCTCCGGGACCGGAGGAAATGGCCTCGGGCCTGGGATTCCTCCAGACCTGATGGCAGGTGGTTGAGGAAGCTGATTTATGGCCAACAACTACAGCCACCTTCCTCTCTGGACAAAGTACAGGTGGATTTAGAGTTCGGACACCCTGCCCATGGCAGCCTGACACAGGTGGGCTTCAGGGTCCCCCTTCGCTCTTGGATCCTGTGGACTGAGTGGGTGAGTGCACCCTCTGAGTCAGCAGCTCCCAGCCCCTCTGAGCCTAAGATTGCCCGTCTGTGAGGGAAGGGTCTTCCATGCTGACCCAGAGGCCTCTGGGCCGGTGCAGGGTTGTTCACCTGTGCCAAGCTAACACCTCAAGATGATGTGGGTCCCAGTGTCTGTCCAGTCTGGCTGCTGCTACGAAAGCCCACCTTGTTGAGGAATGACAGAGCATTGCCCACAGTGAGTGCATGTGAGGGGTTCTGTGTGGGTGAGGAGGTGCACAGGGCCCGAGCAGAGCCACTGTGGGCAGCCCTACCAAGTGCCACTGGGTCACGCTAGGTCTCATTTACCCATTTGAAGAAGTGCCAGCTCCTTAGATCAATGTTTACACAACCCCACGTGTCTGCTGCAGGCTCAGGGCAAAGGAAGTTTCCAGAAGAGGCTCATGGGAAGGAGGTGCAGGGCAGCAGGACTCCAGACCCTGCCGAGGTAGGTGGCAGGGGGGGTCCATGCTTTGCTGGGCACTGTGTCTCATCTTGTGGACAGAGCATGGCCCAGGCCAGTGTGTGAGAGTCTGGTGAGTGTGACCCATGGTGAGCTGGGAAGCAGCTCCCTCTGGGGCTGGGCCCACCCTTGTGGCCAGACACTGCCCGTCCCCCATGTCTGCTCAGCACCCCACACATGCTGCCCCCGGGCCCAGGTTGGCAGAGGGTGCACCAGCCTGCAAGGGTCCTGCCTGGTCTTCAGAACACTCACTCAATACAGTGGGACTGAGCAGCCATCACCATGATCGATGGCAGGACATCTCATTGCCTCCCAAAGGAAGCCCCAAGCCTGCCCTGCCCCAGCCCTCAGCAGCCAGGGACTTCCGCAGGATCCCGTGGACAGAGCCAAGCAGCACACGGCCCTATGTCCGGCTTCTCTCCCCGAGAACTGGGCTTCCCCGGTTCATTTCCTTTTCTGCAGCTGAGCAACATGCCAGTGTGTGAACAGCCCACACCTGGCCTGTCCTCATCGTCCATCTCGTACTGCTGTGATCAGCACTGTGGACTGGCAGGGGCCAGGTTGTATGCTTGGGTTTTCAGCTCTGGGTACAAGCCGGGGGTGGACTCGCCAGATGCCCTGGTGATTCCGCTTGAGCCCTGGAGGACACGCCAAGCCCTCTTCCAGGCTGCCCGCAGCCCCCACGCTCCCAACAGCCGAGCAGGAGGGCTGCTTCTGAACCTCCCCCAGCGGCCTCCTAGCTGTGCCGTGGGCCTGCCCAGTGACTATTGCAGTCCAGCGTCCTCACATGCTTGAGTGTGGTGGTGTGGTTTCCTTGGAGAGAAGTCTTTGTACTGTTAAGTTGTAAGTGTTCTTTGCGTTTTCTGGAGAGGAGACCCTTACCGGATAAACCGCGCTGGGCATTTTCTCCCTGTCAGTGGGTGGGTTGTCTTTTCACTTGGCCTGTGGTGGCCTTTGAAGCACAGAAGTTTTTCACTTGGACAGAGTTCAATTATCTACTTTTTCTCTTGTTGCCTGTTTTTTTTGAGTCTTTATTCATTTTTAAAAACTTTAGGGTTGGGTAGATAGCTCAGTTGGTAGAGTGCTTGCCTTGCAAGCACAAGGCCCTGGGTTCGATCCCCAGCACTGCAAAAAAAAAAAACCAAAAAACAAAAAACAAAAAAACTTTAGTTGTAGATGGACAAAGTACCTTTATTTATTTATCTATGTGGTGCTGAGGATCGAACCCAGTGCCCCGTGCATGCCAGGCAAGTGCCCTCACTGAGCCACAACCCAGTCCTCTATTCATTTTTATCTGATAGTACTGAACATGGATTGCAAGATGCCCCCATCCTTCGTGAGCTGGGAAAATGCTTTTGTGTGGACGTGGCCAGGAGGGTGCCAGCCTCAGGGACAGACTGAATGCCAGGAGTCAGGAGGCTGAGGGATCAGGAGAGAATTCCTGGGTTGGGGCATGGGGCGGCTGGTCCTCGACCTTACTCCTCCAGACTGTGGGGCTCCTGGGTGTGGAGGTGGGACCCCAAAGGCACCTCCATTCTGTGGGGTGTCTTCTCCTTCTGCCCTCAGGCTCCTCCTTCCTGAGCCTGGCCCCAGAAGCAGCAAGTGGGCAGGCCTCAGGGCAGGAAGCACACAGGGTAATTAATTTTGACTTATAGAAGCTGTCTTAAATTGGATAGAAACTGGTGAAAATAGGATTAAGAGGGAAGCTGAGCCAAGAGCAAACAGAAGGAAAACTCCCCAAGAGCCGGGCAGCCTGGCTGGGCCCTCGGAGGCGGCAGAGCGGGAAGAGTGCTGGACATTGCTCGGCGATCACGTCATGTCCATGGGCAGCTCCCGCATCACCCAGCAGAGCCGCAGCCAGCTCCAGGCAGGGAAGATGGACATGGCTCGCTGTTCTCCCTACAGCCAGCTTTATCTGCTCTGAGCTCACTGGATTCTGAGGATTAATTTGGAAACAATTAAAATTCTGTACAAAACGAACAGAGGCTGGGCCGGCCAGCAGCCTGGCATGCAAGGAGCCCTTTCATCAGCAAGGCAGAAATCTAATTAGTGCAGGATTAAATGGCCACAAATCAGGGAGCAGGGAACGGCTCTCGAGGGGCAGAGGAAACCGGGAGTGGGGAACACCGTGCGCAGCAGACCCAACCATAGGCTGGCGACTCCAGCCACTGCGACCGCAACCGGAAGGCGGCCCCTGCCATCTCCTGACCCCTCAGCTCCCATTGCCCCAGCCCAGGGCCCTCTCCCACACACCTCAGTGAATGGCAAGCCCACCTGAGACGCATGAGGCGGGCGGCCGGGGCTGAGTTGCTGCTGTCGAGCTGGCTCTGGTCTTGCTGGCACAGCTGTGCTGGCCTGCAGTTGACTCCTGGGACCTCACGCCCTGCATTCTTCTGGGGCCCTCACGATGCCCACGGCCCATGACTCTGCTGGGCCCTGTGTTGCAGGTGTCCCAAGGAGCCAAACCTGACAGAGGTTTGGCTCCATGCTCCTGCCCAGGCCTCCTCCGGCAGCAGAGGAGACACGCGTGCCTGAGGTCCAGCTCCACGCACTGCCCCTTCCCACTTCCTCAGGGTCCCCAGAGCAGCTGTGCTGGAACATTCCTGCTGCAGGGACACGTCACGGTTCTTGGAGGGGACGGCATGCTGGACTTGCTCCTCTCACGTCCCTGGGCCTGGGAGCCACCTACACTACTCCTGCTCCCAGAGAGGCTCCAGTTTCTCTGCACCCTGGGACCTCCACGTGCCCTTGGGTGTCCTGGGACCCAGACAGCAGCCTAGGCCAGAAACTCAGCGTGCGTTCTGAGCACCAGCAGCTGCTCGCGCCCACGGACACAGCAGGGCCTGTGATCCAGGGCGCGTGAGTGTGAGTGTGACCACACGCCTGGCTGTGCAGAAGTCTGAGAGGCACCCGGGGGCAGGTGGGTCTTCCCGCTGCTCCGGGATCTGAGTTCTTGGGGCAGGGTCTTCCTGGGCAGAACAGGCGAGGGTAGAGGGCAGAGGCAGGCCAGGGGGAGGGTCCTGCACAGGTGGGGAGGGACACCTGGGGAGGAGGCCATTGGGGGCCCTCTGGGGGGCCTGGGACACCTTGGCCTCCTCTCTGTTCCCCTGCCCGCAGGGACCCCAGGGTTGGCGAAGGACCCTGTGGTGCTGGAGAGCATGGGGTGGCCCAGGCTTCCTGCCACCTCTGGCAGATACACAGACAGCAGGACAGGGCCTGGCCGCGTCCCCGGACAGGAGGGCAGGAGTGCTCCTGCTGGTAGAAGCCTGTGTCTGAGCGTGTGCTGAGCTCTGGCCCTTGCTCCACTGACTGTGCTCCGGGAGCGCTGCACTTTCAGGTTCGTGAGGGGTCCCTTGGTCCCTTTGCTGTTTGGAAATAGGGACTGTCCAGCTGACGCAAGGCCCTAGCCCATGCCACCAGGCACATGGGACTCTACAACAGGCAGACCATGGGCAGGGGGATGTGGAGGCCTTACCAGCAGACATGCCCGGGGACTGGGAGACACCAATTAGCCTCAGGGTTCAGTCGGGAAGGGCTGCAACTTGGCCTCCGCAGGGAAGTAACTCCCCCAGGGTCACCTGGGGGTCAGGGCTGGGCCTGCCAACTACTTCCTCTGGCCTCACTCACCCGTGACCTGATGCCCCCCACACCCAGAAAGAACCTCTGCCTCTGCTGTTGAGACCCCAGCAGGTGTGAATTTCCTCCTGCGACTTCTGCCCCTAAGGTCTCGTGGACCTCACCCCACTGTGACCCTGGCTGGGGGTTTCAAGGTAGCTGAGCAAACTTCTGCTTCCGAGAGAATTCCCCGGTCCAGGCGGGAGCGGGGCTTTCCTGGCTGGAGCACAGCTTTCAGTGGGAGGCGGCTCTCGGCAGCATGGGGCTGCCGTGGAGAGGCAGGGGTAGCGGTGCTCAAGTCTAGGGGGTGTGGGCTCTGCCTGGGACTTCCTGCAGCACCCAGACCTGGAGCAGGGGACAAGGGGGGCTTGGGTGGCAGGGGATGCTGGGAACTCAGAGTCCTTCCCATCCTGAAAGTTGAGGCTAGGTGGTCTGGGCCATGTCCCTGGGTCCTCAATTTCATCTGTTCCTGCCTCCCCTAGAGGAAAAGTCCCTTCAGTTCTCCCAGGGAGCCTGATGCCCCCATCACAAGGGCCTGAGACACTCCACCCCTCCTGTGCGTGCTTCACCTCAGCTTCTCAGGGTCGCGACCCTCACTCCTTGGAGCAGGAGCAGGGCCGGTGCTTGTCCACCATCGCGGGGCAGCTTCAGTGGGCCAGGAGGACCTTGTCCCCAGGACTGCCGACTGAGTGCTGAGGTCCCCAGCTCAGTGTTGGCAGCCCCTTCTCTTCGGAGGAGCTGCCTGGGCAGCTGTCTGGGTGATGGAGGTGCAACCCTCCTGTTGCCCTCAGGAGCCAGCTCGGCAGAGCCCTGGGGGCTGGACCAGAGAGCAGATCCCATTTCCTGATGTGCCTGGAAAACTCCCTTGGAATCCACTTGGCCAGTAGCCAAGGCTCTTCCGCAAGACCTTCCTCCCTAGTGCTTCCAGCAAGAACAGCCAGTCGCGCCCCACCCAGAGGCGGTCGGGATTCCCTGGGGTGACTCATGGTGTCCATGGAAGCCTCAAGCCTCTCGCTGCCGGCAGGTGGGGGCAAATGCAGAGCTGGGGATGTGGGCTCCAGGCTAAGTCTTCCTGGGGTTCCTGATCCCTGGTCCAGGAGTGTGGCCGTTTGGAGAGAACCTGGCATCAAGCCAGGCCTCTCGGGACAGATAGGGAGGGCTGGCTTTGGATCTGGTCTTATGGGGCACCTCTGGGCAACAGACCCATTTCATTCCGTGAGTTAGGCAGAGGAGTCCCAGCCCCACTCGCAGGAGTGTATGTGTGGTGGCCTCCCCTCTGCGCCTCAGGCCCCCGGTCTGTGAGGGAGAGAGCACCTACCATCCAAGAGGATTGTGGGAACGTTGGCCTGACCAGCCGCCGCCAAGGCCGTGGGCCTATTGAGGCCGTGGTCACTCCTCAAGGCCTCCATGTCTGGGGTCCAGCCACCTTAGAGGCGGTGGCGCATGGCCATCAGTCCATTGCAGGTGAAGTGGCACCAGTCTGCGTCTGCCGGCTCCCTGCCTGTGCTCCCCGCAGGGCCCCAGAAGAGGGGTGCTGCCCTGGGTGGGAAAGCCGCCTTCAGGGTGGGGCTCTGGGAAAGAGGCTGGGAGGCTGGGAGCCGACACCCCTGAGAAGACCACCTTCAGGCCAGGCACAAAAGCATCCTGGGGGAAGAGGGGAGGGCAGAGGCCGCAGGCCGGCCGGGCGTCTGCACGTCTGGGAGGGGACAATGCCAGGGGCCTCAGCCCCACTGCAAAGGGGCCAGTCCTTGTTTACACTGCCCACGGGTCTGGACTCTTCCTCCACCATTCTCCAACCAGTCACACCTACTCCATCTGGAAAAGCCAAGATGGCACCCGTGTTTCCTTCTGACTGAGCAGAGCCTCCTGTGTTCCTCGTTTAAACCCAGAGGTGGCTGCGGGCATGCTGGAGCCCACGCTGGGTGTTGGGCCACTGAGGCCTGAGTGGGCCTTGACCTGTGTGGTCTGAACCACACTTGGAGAAGAGTGGACGTGGCTGGTCCCCAGGGCGGGATGTCACAGAGCCCTGAGCAAAGAGCAGTGCCCCTGGACACGGAGGCTCCCATGGAGGAGGGAGCCACCGAGGGCTCCCACTGGCTACCCGCATGGGAAAGGTCCAGAAGGGCGACTCCAGAGACAGGGGAGGCCACAGGGTCCACGCTGGCCAGGGCTTCTCTCTGCAGCAACAGGCCTGCTCTGCAGTTGGCCTGGAGGCCCAGGAGCAGCCTGTGAGCGAGACCCTGATGGTCCAGCTGCCAGGTGCGTGAGCCAGACCCCAGTAAAGCTGTCTTTAACAACGAAGCGACTTACGGCGATTCTGCACTGACCACCTGTTGCTGGACGGAGTGGGCTGGATCAACTATCACTATGGACTGAAATGTCCAGAAATGCAAATGTGCACGTGGCTTCCGGTTCCAGAGTTGCTCACTCAGACCCAGGTCGGAGACGGCCGAGAGAGGCTCCTCGGTCCCCTGCTGTGGGGAAGCCTGGGCTGGGGGAAGGGGCTGCTCAGGCTGTGCACATGCTACTCCGCTCAGCAAGCATCCCCGAGAGAGACACGTCCAGTTGGACACTGTGGCACACACCTGTAATCCCAGCTGCTGAGGCTGAGGCAGGAGGACGCGAGTTCCAGGCCAACCTCGGCAACCAAGAGGGACCCTGTCTCGAAATAAAACATAAAAGGGCTGGGGATATGGGTCAGTGGTTAAGTGTCCCTGAGTTCAATCCCCAGAACCAAAAAAAAAAGATCTGTCCACGTGTTAGCACAGGGCTGTGAAGGTGTCCTCTTCCCAGGCAGAACACAGGGTCTCTGTAGAGGTAACGAAGTGGAGCAGAGTGGACCCTGATCCAATGGTGGCCATCCTTCTAGAAGATGGAACAGACATGGGAGGAGGCCGTGGACAGATGGCAGAGGTCAGAGCATACCTGGAACTCCAGGTGGTGGCCGCCCCCTGGAAGCCAAGGGGCAGGAAGGTCCCCTCCCCTCAGAACTCCCAGCCTCAGAACTTCAGGAGTAGGAGAGTGTGTTGTTCTCTGGTCTTTGGTTATAGCAGCCCTGGGAAGCTGGCAGGGCTGATGGAGGACATGGTGCTGATCCCGTCCAGGCTAGAGCAGACCCCTGGGTCACAAGGCTCCCCATCTGGAAGTGAATGTCTGTCACCCTGCTGCCCTGTGGGCCCACTCTCTGTACCTGGCATGACTGAGTGACCTATAGAGCCACCTGACTGGACAATTGGAAGACCAGAGAGGCCCAATCACCTGCCCAGAGCCACACAGCGAGGAGGGGAGTAGGGTAGCCCATTTTAGATCACACATGCTCCAGGACGGGACATTGGAAGCACACCCAAGCATTCTGGTGGTGACGCTACAGGCAGGTGCCTGTTTTGGCTCCTATTTGGAGGAGCTCTGCAGTGCACAGGGTGAATGTCCATCTCAGAGATCCAAGACAGTTGTTCCCTTGGCTGGGGATGCAGGTTCTGGAGGGGACAGCCTCCACCTGGTGAAGTCAGTGACGATGGTGGCAGCAGGGGCAGTGGCTTCCGTGGTGGAGCACAGGCAGGCAGGCTCTGTCAGGCCACGTCACACAGAGTGGACAGTCCATTCCTCACAGCAGCCAGCGTTGAGTCCACTCTTACACAACAGGCTCGGCTTCGTTGTCTTCCTTGCAGGTGACCCCAGAGGCCCTGGGAGCCGGACTTCTGGACAGGCCTTTCCCAAAGACCCTAGCTCACCTTTGGGAGGGATCGGGGAGGGGACGAGGTGGCCACTCTGCCACCTGGGGGCCCCTGGTGAAGAAGCCATCCTGCTGGCCCATGGGAGGCAGAGGCGTCTCCACCTCCTGCAGGAGTGGCCGTGTCCACTGCCGCAGAGGAAGCTGGAGGAGGACGAGCAGGGAGGAAGGTTCCCTGTGCCCGTCCCTGGCGTGTCAGCCTCGTCCTCACTGGACCCACATCCCCACCGTGGGCTCCTGCCACCTGGGCCGCAGAGAAGGTGGTGCGTGGCGTGGGGCTCCCTCCCGTCCTTTGGTGCTCCTGCTGGACAGACACCTAACCCCCAGTGCATCATGCGTCTGGCCGGAGAGCAGCGGGTCCCTGTCCACCTGGATGGAAGCCAGGTCACCCCGACAGGCTCTCCCCACCAGAGGGGCTGCAGGTGAGGGGTCCCCTGACAGACCCTCCCAGGGGCAGGGGCTGGGCTGTGGGTTGTGGGCTGTGGGCACAGCTTGTTGCCATCCTGCTGCTGCGCGGCACCCCGGAACTTTCTGGGAAGCTCAGGGCTTCTTGGGGGCAGACCAGGGGACCTGCCTGGATGGCGGAGCTGCTGCCCGAATCCTGTTCCCCACGCTGGGGGCGGGGCTGCGGTTTGCAGAACACCCCACCTTGAGAGCAGCCCCCAGGCTGTCCACCCGACAGAACACAGAGGGCTCTGTCTGCTCTGGCAGAGCCCACGGGCTGGGGCGGGGCTGCTCTGCCCAGGGGTGAGGCAGGAGGGCCGTGCTGCATTCCAAGGCTCAGGACTGCCTCCCTTCAGTGGCCAGGCGCACGCCTCCTTCCCAGGAACGGGTCTGCACCTCCGGCCAGCCCCAGATAGGCTCTGGGAGGCTTGGTCCCCCGCCCCGGTAACTGGCTTCCACTCCCTGCTGTGGCTAGTTGTGGAGTCCTACAGGCCTCTCCTGGAGGATGTCATCTGTCCACCAGGCTGTCCTGCCTCGCTGCCCAGCTGGCACCTGCCACCCTGCTGCCTGGGCCTGCACCACTTCCATGTGCACATCCTCTGCTGCTCCTTGGCGGGTCACTCCATGAGGCCCAGCTGACCACTCAACCTGTGTCTGCCAACAAATGGAGGCTGTGGGGCTGTGGGTTCTGTCCTTGCCTCAGTGACCCCCGTGCCCTGGTGCATCCCACTCCTCCACCGGGCCCAGGACCCAGGGCTGCCTCCCCCTGCCTTCTGCGACCAGGCTCAGCACTCCAAGTGCAGCCCATGGCGCTGACTCAAGCTGGTGGCCTCCTGGCACTGTGCTGGGCCCCCCGAACCTCAGAAAACGACCCGTGGCGGAGAGGTGTTCCCATGGGAGTGGGGTGGCCCCGAACCACACGCCAGACTCTTCGCCAGAAAACAGAAGCGCAGACGTGCAGAGAGGCCGAGAGGGCGGCGCACGGTCCCAGGCCCAGGACTGCCCAGCGCCAGAGGCTGGAGTGCCCTCCCTGCGCCTGGGAGTGAGCCAGCCTGCCTGCACTTGTTCTCAGGCTTCCGGCCTCCAGGTGGCTCTGCTGTCTGCAGCCCTCCATTCGTGATGGTGTTCGGTGACAGGGCCACCTCTGCTCTCTCCCTGCAGTGGCCACTGAATTTGGATGTGGGTCATGCCATGGCTGGGCCCAGTGGCCTCTCCCAGCCACCATGCGTCTGAGTTTCTGTATAGTGTGGTAAAGGGGGATTTGTGAGCCCACTGCGGGCAGCCGAGGGCCCAGGGCAGCTCCCGGGACTGGTGAGGGGTCTCCCACTTCAGGCCTCCTTGGACCCCATGGGTGTTTGTCCTCAAGGACGTCTGTCCAGGTGCCCAGCTGCTCCAGGCCCTCGGCTCCTCCTGACCTGGCCAGCCCTGGACAGGGCCTGTCCTAGAGGCCAAGGACCCCAGCCGACAGCCGCTTCCCTGGCAGCCAATAGCGATGCCTCCTGCCGTAAATTGCAGCCTGGTCGGTTCCCCAGCTCCCCTCCGGCTTGGCGACCAGGGAGCGCCTGGCCCCGAGAGGTGTCCTGGTCGCTCTTTCCAGCAGGCGTGGGCTGGGTGGAAAATGACCTCAGAGGGTGGGGCGGCCAGGCAGGCCTCGGGGAGCCTGGGGGCTGCCGGGGTCAGTAGGTTCCCACGCCTAGGCCGCTTCCGAGCACTGTGTCTGGATGCCCTGACGGAGGGACGCGGATTTCCCGGGTGTCTGCTGACAGCCCTGTGGTCCTTGGCCTGCCGACATAGGACTCCAGTCTCTCCCTTCCTCCTCACACACCCTCCTGAGTCTGCCTTGAAAGTCGCCCTGTAAGGACGGCGGTCCACCCTCACCCAGGACAATCTTGTCTAGAGATCAGCTGAACTGCAGCCTGACAACCTGGCTTTGGGGCTCCACTCAACCCTGATCGCCAGGCACATGGGACTCCTGGGGCCTCTGCCCGATGGGGGTCAGAACCCACCCTTGCTTTCCAAGTGCACTGACCCGGCCTCAGTGTCATGGGCCCAAGCCTACCACTTCAACGTCCAAGTGCTCGTGAGGAAGAGATCGGAGCAGGTTTGAGATTACATGGGATGTGCCCAACTAGAGAACCTTCCCCCGAGTTCAAAAGATTCATGGCTCTGTGAGCCTCTCAGAGACAGAACTCCCACATTGGTGGTTTTGTCCCCAAGAACACCCAACATCCAAGGGAAGAGAGATGGACACTGTTTACCCCTTGGGCCAGTCCACCACCACCAGACCACAGCCACCCACATATCACCCACCCATCCATTCATCCATCCACCCATCCACCACCCATCTACTACCCATCCATACACCCAGCCACCCATCTACCAGCCACCCATCTGCCACCCATTCACCCAACCACCTACCCATCCACCCAGCCAGCCATCCATCCACCCATCCACACATCTACCACCCACCTACCACCCACCTACCACCCATCTATCACCCACCTACCACCCATCCATCCATCCACCCACCTACCACTCACCTACCACCCATCCATCCATCCACTCATCCACCCACCCACTCATCCATCTACCTACACCCGCCCATCTACCCATTCACCCACCTACCACCCACCCACACACCCACCCATCCATCCACAGACCCAGCCAAACAGCCAAACAAACCCCATCCATCTGCCCATCTATCCATCTGTTCATCTGTCCATTTGTCTCTCTCTAATTATCTGACCTTGGGTGAGTGGTAAATGGGAGGTTAGCCCCAGACAGGCCCCTGGCCCCTTACAGCCCCCCTCCCTGGGGCCTTGGCTCCCCTGCTGGCCACCAGGCAGGCAGCCCAGCCTGCAGCTGTGCCTCGGTGGGAGTCTGGAGCTCCTGGCTCCTGTCACTGCAGCTGAAAAGCATTTCCAGTTTATAGCGATGTAATTACTCACCCCTCCTTTGGATGGGGAGAGCTCAGGAAGGGAAGATGTGTCACTGGTCCAAGCCGATTCAGACCAGAGAGGACAGAAAAGCTGGACATAGTGTTGTGGCCTGAAGTGTTGGGGTGTAGAGGTAGCAATGCCAGGGTGGAGGGTAAACGGGTGTCTCCCGTGCCCATGGCATCCATAGGTCAGGACTTTGCTGGGGCCTGAGGGCACCGTGCCAGCCCAGGCAGGGAGGCAGAGCTGTGAGGGCTGGGTGCCTGTGGGGGGTGGGCTTGGCTGAGCTACCAGCCACGTGGTCAGGCTGCCAGAGCCCCAGAACCCAGCAAGGGGTGCTGGCCCAGGGCAGGGCTGACCTCACAGCTCCGGACCAGAAGAGGAGGGGAGGGCCTTCTGGAGAGGGGCTTTCCAGGCAGAGTCCTTAAGGGGCCTGGCCCAAGTGGATGTGCCTGGGGCAGGGGTTGACACCCTCTGCCCCTGTCTTAATGTCCTCTCCCCCAAGGCACCCAGGCCAGCTGGACTGGAGGGTTGGAGGCTGCTGACCATGTCAGTGACCCTAAGGGTGTTCGGTAGGGCCCGCCTGGAGATGTAGGTACCTGAGGAGGCAGGGGACATTTGGTGAGGCCTGAGCCCAGGTCAGCACCAGCAAGACTCTCTCCACACTTCCACCTCCCTGGAGGTGCAGGCAGGGAAACCAAGGTTCAGCGTCATTTGGGTATAAAGAGGGGGTCATGTTTCCAGCAGGCCCATCACATATAGAGACCACCACCATGGCCTATGAGGTGGGCTGGTCAGGCCCAGACAGAGCCCCATCCTGGAAGCCCAGGGCCACTCATGGCCCCGGGCACAAGTGAGCAAGACAGTGGCTCCCACCTGCCAAGCTGCCATGTGTGCTCTGGGCGTGGCCTGACATCCCCCTGCCCTGGTGTGGGCTGCAGTGGACAAGAGGGCCCTGTCTGGAGCTGGGTGAGTGGGTGCTGCGGGCAGGGGCAGTGGAGGCCCTGGGGCCCAGGGCAAATCTGGGCCCAGGGCCTACTGCATGCAGCTGGACCTGGCCGGGGGGGGGGGGGGGTCCTAGCTGTCTCTACTGGGCCTCTTGCTCCTCACCTGCAGAGTAGCTGCATCTATTAGACGCCTCCTGAGTGCCTGGCAGGCCTTCCACCTGCATGGAATGGCCTGGTGTGTGGGACTCGCTGCCTGCCCCTGAACAGGGCTGCTGAGGCCTGGGCCTGGAGTGCACGTCCTCTCCCTCCTGCCACCAGCCTGTCCCAGCCTGTCACTCGGGTCCTGGGTGCTACCCCAAGCACAGACCCTACGGGCCCACCGTCCTCCTTCCCCGGTGAAGGGGCTCCCGGGCCTGAGAGTGGTCTGGGTTTCAGTCTGGGGTGGGGACTCACCTCCACCATTGCAGGCACACAGGGACCAGGGGACATGGACCCACCCGTCACATCTCTGCATGCCTCTGTTCCTCATAGGGCCTCAGAGGGGAAGGGGACCTCCACCTTCCCCAGGGCCTGTGGTCCCCTAGAAGGGAGGGACGTGAGAGGAGCGCCAGGGGGAACTTGGCGCTGGACCTGCCCTCCCCAAGTCCAGTAAGCAGTTTCTGAGGTTTCTGCCCCCGAGGGGCCTGGGCTCCCACTCCGGGGTCCAGCCCACCTTGGGCCTGCCTGTGCTGCCCCAGCCCCCACTGCTGTGGGGTTCTTCATGGGGCCCTGCCGCCACAATGTGGGCATCCTGGCCCTGGGCCACCAGGCGGTATCCCTGCCCCGTCCCCAAACCTCAAGGATGAGGGGAGGCACTGTGACCTGGAGGTGGTGGTCACTCCCAGGGGCCAGGAGCCCCAAGTGTGGGCCAGGCAGCGGCAGCCGGCCGAGGCTGGACCCTGGCACGCCTGTAGCGAGGACCAGCGTTTTGGGGGACTTTGCCTGGCCTTGACTCTCTTCAGATCGCTCAGTGGGCAGCGCTTTCTGGCTGCCAGCGCGTCATCTGGGCGCTTCCTAGGCCGAGCCTTCTCTGCACACTTATAATTAGGAAGCTTTCTCCTCCGTTGGCCCGCGCCAACCTCGGGCTCCAACCTCGGGCTCCAGCCGCGGAAAGAAACTTCCGAGGGAAGTGCTCCCAGCCGGGTGATCTGGCCGTCTGCGGAAGAGCGCTAGCTTCCTGCAGGGGAGCCCTGGAGTTCCGGAGTTGCCCATGAGGAGGGAGCCAGGAGAGCAGAGCAACACAAAACACAGGTGGGAGGGGAGCCCCCAGGCATCCTAGTGGGGGGCTGGGAGGGGCCCCCAGGTCCTGCTGCTGAGAGATGGCGTCTGCCTGGAGCCAAGCCCCAGCGGCCCTGGCCCTCCCCCGGGGGGTGTGCCTTCTCTTCTTTGCGGATTTGGGACAATTATGTACAGTGGTTTGTGGTTTCTCCCTGGTAATTGCCAGTTACCAGGCTGTGACTGCAAAGAACCGCAGCCAGAGGCAGCACCTGAGCTGTGGGGCCTGGTGGGCAGCTGCTCAGGCCAGACCTGGACCCCACAGGGCAGTATGGCTGTCAGGGTCCCGCCCCGCCTGGTTGGACAAGCTCCTTCTGCCCTTGGGTCGTGAGTCCGCCCCATGTGCCATCATGGGCTCACTGAGCTTCTGCCCAGGCAGCGGCAGGAACAGGGATCTGCGGCCTGAGCACCCTGACAGGGCGTCCCAGGGCCGGGCAGCTTCATCTGCAAGGTCAAGACTCGAGACTTGGGACTCTTCCTGTCATTTTCCTCTTTACATGACGTTTTAAGAACTATTACAAACATAGACATCCTCACCACAAAACCCTTTAGAACTTCACACTGTAAAGTATGAGCAGAAAAAGGGAGTCAGCTCTGTGACCCATGTGTCAGCGGCCTCCAGATGGCCCCGCGCCCACCTCACAGTGGTCGCCTCCTGCACCGGACAGCGCTGAGCAGTGCAGTGGAGAAGACGGGTCACTTGTCAGCCGCCAGGTTGGGTGGGCGCCCACGCAGGAGCCCAGGGTGGCCTGGGCTCTAGCCTCCTGAGAACACGGACCCTGCAGCCGCGCAGGGTGAGGCCTGAGAAGAGAGCAGGGTCCGTCTCCAGCTCCTATAAGTCCCAGGAGAGGAACTCTGGCTTAAGCCGGGGACCTGGTCTTGGGGACCTTGAAGGGCGCAGGTGGTTGCCACTCCGTGTCCACACTGAGTGGGGGTCACATACACACTCTGGCCCATGGCTGTCCTGGGGGGCTTGGTATCCTGAGGCCTGGAGACCGGAAACTTCTCTCTGAGACCAGAGCTCGGCCTGAGACGCCGCCAGGCTGGCCCCACGGCGTCTCAACGTGTAATTAGGGATGTGGGCTTCGCCTGGGGACCACAGGCCCCAGTTAGAGGAGCTGGCCAGGAGCCCCGCCCTGGCGTAAAGCTCTGAGAGATGGTGCCAGGGACGCTGAGCGGCTGGCCTCCCACCCCAGGTCAGGGAGCTTCCACCCAGCACCCTGGGCCTCCCCCGGACACGGCCTCAGCGGCTGGGGTGGCTCCGTGACTGTGACTCGATCACAGCTCCAGCTCCAGTGCCCCCTCCTCCCTTGGACCCTCCTCGGCCCGAGGAGCCCAGCCACGCCTGCCCTTGAGAGTCCCCCACCCACTCCCCAGGGTCCCACGCCTCTGACCCCTGGCATCCTGCTCCTCGGAGGCCTCCTTCCCTGTCGTCCCCCTACTCCAGCCCCTGGATGGCCTTGGAGCTGCAGTGGGGGAGGATAGGGGCACGACCGCTCCCCCAAGGGCCAGCCTGGGCGTGGCAGAGTCTCAGCTGGCTCTGGCTGACACCGGGAAGGGTCTGCTCTCACCAGCTCTGCCCTACAGCGGGTAGGGCAGGTGGTGAGCCTAAGGACCCCTAGAAGAGATGGGGAGAGGAGGGACTGGTCTGGAGAGAGGACTGTGGACACCGGGCAGCAGGAGGAACTGGCCCCGGAGGCGGGGAGCATCAGGAGAAGGGGCCGAGGGAAGCGGAGGGCCACCTCTCAGCTGCCCGACTCCTGGGTGTGTCTAAATGACCCTTGGACCAAACAAATACAGGTTCACAGCATCAGTTCCACCCCAGAGCCCACCAGGACCTGTGAGGGCCAGAGCGGATACCCACAAGTTACCAGGGCAACAGCTGGCCCAGCCGTGCAGACGGGCAGAGGAGCTCTGCCCAGGCCACCCTCCCAGCAGGGCCACCCTGCAGCACGCCTGGCCACATCCCCGGCCTGCAGGTGTCTGCTGTGGTTCTCTCCCACCTTGGCTGTGCTGGACGTGGGAGACTGGGACAGTCTCCATGAGAGGCGTGCAGCTGGAGGCTCAGAGCAGGTGCAGGACCCCAAACAGTAAGTAGAACCACCAAAGGACTAGACTCCCACCAGCGGAGCAGCAGCGGGGGCCGGCCGTGGGCAGGTCCAGCCTGGTGTGACTCTGGCACAGCCCTGCTGACTAGGGTCCCGCCGACCCTCTTCCTGAAGGGGCCCCACGTCAGCACCTCACCAGGGGAGCCACGTGCTGGTGGAGCACTGGCGAAGCCCGGGCACAGCTGCGAAAGGTTGCCCGGGACTCCGGCCTCACTGCTGCTCTCTGGCACAGCCCTGTGCAGCCGGGAATCCCACGTGTAAGATGCCTACGTACCCAGGATCCTGAAAATACTGACCTGTGCCCCAGTTCTCAGCAGAGGGCTCCCGGGGCTGGCAAGATTGGCACTGCCACCAAGAACCCTCCAGAGGCTTCCTGGCTCTCCCCACCAAGTGTACAGTGGTCTCTGGGCTGCTTGGGGGAGTGGTACCCATCCATCCTGCACAGACAGCAGGCCCGCAATGCCGCACTGAGCCTGGCACTCCCAGAAAGCAGCCAGTTAGTATGAGGCCCAGCCTCTGCACATTCTCCAATGCCAGCCTCCAGGGACCACCCAAACCCTCCTCCGAGGCAGGACTGCCTCCACTGGCCCAGCGCTCCTCCTCATGCCCACTCCTGGCTGCATGCTGGACCGTCCAGTGAGTGCTGCAGCCAGCTCCTTGGGGTCTGGTGTACTTGTGAACGCTGTGGATCTTCTCCTGGTTCTGGAGTTGGCATCAAGCTTAGGAAGGGCTCCCGACACTTTTGTTGGAACTTTATCTCTGGTTTTCTTGGAGCACTGAGCAGCTTTTACGCTGTGTTACAATCTTCCGTCCACCTGGAACTTGTCCCTGTGGATGGCGTGAGGTAGGGATCTAAGGCGTGTTGGCAGGACACGACCCCGTCCGTGGCAGTCGGGGGCTGATCGTCCCCCTCCCCGTGGGGTGCGTGGTCTGGTCCTGAGCTCCATTCTCTTCCATCAACTCAAATCAACCTTCAAAAGTGAACGTAATCAGCCTGGTTATGCGTGACTCTGAAACAGCTGGTTAATTCAGTGAGAAGAATCGGGCACCAGATGTTGTGGGATCGTGTAACCCGAGGGCCGGTTCTCTGCTTTCAGCCTCGGCGGGGATTCCGAAGATCACTTGTTCTCTGACTCACCTCCCAAGTACGCACCTCCCAGGTCTCAGGCCCTGCACTGGGCTGGGGGCCTGCTGGAGCTCACGACCTGTACCCTCCAGAAGTCAGAGACAGAAAGGCACGTGTCCACCCCAGCGGGTTGCTGTGAGGGACAAGCCTCATGGAGATATGAGCCGTGTGGCTGGTCAGGGCGGGCTTCTCGGAGGAGGGTGCCTTTTTGTATGGGTCTGGAAATAGAGCCCACATGCAGAGATGTTGGGTGGAGAATTCCCGGAAGAGTGAGCAGAAAGGCCCCTTGGTAGGAAGGGGAGGAGGCATGGAGAAGCAGAAGGGTCAGCCACGGAGCAGAGACCTGGAGAGGGTGGCGATGCTGCCAGCCTGCCTGTGCACAGGGCCTCCCCAGAGCTGGCGGGTGGGCAGCAACCCCTTCTGTTAGGAGCCAGAGGGGGGACCCCAGGACCTATCCACCACATCCAGGTTGGCCTCCCTGCAGCTGCCTCCTCCTGGGGCAGCACCCTTATTCCTCCTCGAGTCCCAGTGAGCTGCACCCAGCCCTGCACGCAAGAAGCCTCCACCGGCTCCTTCTGCTGCCCAGCCTACTCAGCACCCGCAGACCAGACTGGCCCCCAGGAGAGTGCACCAGACAGAAATGCCCGCCCAGGGACTCCCCTACAGACCCTCTCTCGCCTTCCACAGGGGTGAGAACTGCGGGCTCGAGGCCAGGGAGCCCCTCAAGGGCTCTCAGAGGGGCTCCTTGGTGCAAGGTGGTCACAAGGCAGGGTGCTCCGGGAATCCGCTCCTACGCAGCGGGAGGCGAGACCAGGAGCCCGGGACTGACAGGACAGGGACACCAGCCTCAGGCCAGCCCTAAGGGCTGGGCAGGGAGATGGTGAAAGGCCAGACGCTGGGCAGCTGCTGTCCCAGCCCTGCCTGGGACAGTGCGTCCCCAGGGGTCTAGCCCCTGCTCTCCCAGCAGGAGGGCAGCCGGCCGCCAGCCACTCAGCATCCAGGCGGGAGGGAGGCGCCCTGGGCCCAGCGGGCATCAGCTGCCCCTCCCGCAGGAGCTGGGGGCTCTGGGCGAGGGCGGGCTATGGGGGGGCTGCGGGAGGGAGGCGGTTTGCTCGGCATTAAGCCTGGCTCCGCTCCGCCGGCTGTGGAATTCCTCGTCTGATCCATCTCCAGATTGGCCCGGGAAAAATTTGGGGGAGAATTGATTGGTGCCATGGTAGAGCAGCATGTCCCTGCTGACGGACGCCAGCGACTGGCGGGGAGCCCCAGCCCATGCCCCTCCCCCGGGACCCTCTGGCTCCAGGGCTCCCCATCCCCCTTCCCCGCCCACCCCAAGTGCCCAGCCAGCCTGCTGGCGCCTGGGAAGGGGAAGTCGGCGGCTGCAAGGCTGCTCCCCAGGGGCACACGCCCTCAGAGGCAGGGCCCTGGGGGACTCCTGGAGTGACAGTCGTCACATGGGTCCCATGCCAGGCCCAGGCCCCAGAGATGGGGCACCCTGTCCCTAGCAGCCAAGCGAGGCAGGACCCTCACGTGGGGGCTTCAGAGGCTACCCAGGCCGGGGAGCCCAGGTCCCCCACTTGGCCTCCACTCCTGGGCTCCACTAGGAGCTGCTGCTGAGCAGAGAGAGAAGGCTTGGGGGCTCCCTGCAGGGGTCCACCTGGAGCTGGTGCCCAGGAGGCCAGGCAGGTGAGACAGGAAGAGGCTGGCAGCCCCACTGTGGCCACATGCCCCTTCCCAGGCCCCAGGTCCCCTCACTGAGCCTCACTGAGCGAGGCAGCCCCTGGGCCAGGCATGGAGGAGGCTGGCCCCTTGGTATGTGACAGGGTCTCCCATGCCCAGCAGAGGGGCACCGCCTCTGCCCCGCAGGTCTCTCAGTGGCCCAGAACTGCTTCTCTGACACCCTGGCTTCCCTGCACACAGTAGGTCAGCCCAACAGGCTGGGGTTTGGAGTTGCCAGCCCCAGGGCGGCCTTGCCAGGCTTGGGCCCAGGGGCAGGAGGAGTCAGGCAGGGGCCTGTGGGAGGCCCGGCCAAGATGCCAGGGAAGAAAAGCGCGCAGACAGCCTGGCTTTCAAAGCCGAGCGGTTGGCCTGCCTCCGCAGGCTGTGGGCAGGGGTGCTTCATGGAGTGCCCCTCCTGCTGGGCAGAGCAGGAGGGAGCGTGTGTGGGAGCACCTTCAGGGGCCGGCCTGGGAGAGGGCCTCGCCGCAGGCCCTCAGCACCCGCGGGCCTGGGCCTGCTTTTTGGACGGTCCCCAGGACGCTATGTGGAGCTCCCAAGGGCCCTCGGGGCACTGCCTGTGGGCACTATGTCCAGAGCAACTGCTGGCCGCCGGGGCGCCGTCTGCCAGGACCCTGGCTCCATCCCCTGTGGCCGGCACTAGTCTCCCACCCCCTGTGAGCATCCATGCCCTCGGGCCCCTGGGGAGCGTCAGGCCCAGGGCCAATCGTGCTTCGTGCTGTGGGCGACTGTTCTGCGCACTGCTCATCACCTGGAACCCCACGGCTCAGGACAACGGCACCCCACCTGCACCAGCCACCACGGGATCGTCCCCTCTGGAAGCAGCGACAGAGTGACCTGACCCCAGCCCCCAAGGGCGTCTGCTGTGAAATGGGCACAGTCTCTTGTTGCCAGCAACCTGTCTGACCACCCAGCTGTCCAGCCTCTCGGCTGGCTCCAGCTGTCCTCACCTAACGCGCGTGGAGGGGCAGCTCGGGCTCCCCACAAGAGTCCCGGCCCACAGCGGGTGGGGGTGGGAGCTGCAGCCTGCAAGCCCCTCCTCACGTCCCCCTCCCCGCCAGCTGCCGGAAGCCAGGTCACATGGGAGCTGGCTGGGGAGGGGGCTCTGGAGGAGCCTGGGCGTCCAGAGCGGGCGGGGAGGGCCGTTGGTGGACAACAGGGACGCCATTCAGTCAAGCCGTGACTTGGCTCAGAGGGAGGATGAAGCAGCCTGGCCCTGCCCATAGGTAGGCTCCTGCATGGCCAGCGCCCCCAGGCTGTCCTCTCTGGTGGGCTCTCCTCCTCGGGGCTGACTGGACCTCTCCACCAGAACCGGCCTCCCCTCCTGGCCCCCGCCACCGTATAGGCCGCGGCTCTGGTGCCCACATCCCGAGGGCAGCCTGCCCCGGCCTGGGCCACCACACCACATGCTGTCCAGGCTGTGGCCCTGGACACCACGGACAGGCGGGGCTGGTGTCCAGAGAATAGGCGCCTTCATCCTGCGGCCGGCGGGGTGCCGTGCCCTGGCTGCCTGGCCCACCCGAGCCCCCACCCTGCCAGTGCCCGCCGTGCCCTCCTCCGCTCGCGCGGCTGGCGGCAGGGCCTCCCCGTGTGGGACCGGGCAGCCACCTGCTGCCCACAGCCGCAGCTGAACAATGGGGCCCTTGTGAGCGGGCGGGCGGCGGGCGGCGGGCAGCGCCTCCCGGCCCACCCTGGGCTCAGAGCCCCGTTGTGTGGGGCGGCTGCCCCTGGCTGGGCAGCACGGAGCCACCAGGCTGGCCCCACCCGCCCTGGGCCACAGAGATGCCACGGCCCCCAGCCTCTGCCTTGCCTCCCTGGCTCCTCTGGGGAGGAGGCCTTCTGCCTGCCGGAGGCTGTAGGTCTTCCTGGGTAAGACCCAGGCCCAGGGCCCCTCTGGGTTGTCTCCCACACACCCGACCAAACCTGGCCGGTCAGGGGTCCTAGGTGCTGCGAGCGCCTGCCTCACCTTGGCCTCTTTGGAGCCAAGGCCTGGCAGGAAGCTGGTGACCGATGACAAGGCCACCCCGCCATCGTCCCACCACGACACATCCTGTTGGGAAAGGTCTCTGAGGACCCTGTAGGGCACTGCTTGCGACTCCCACCAGACGGAGAGAACTGGCCGTGTCCCTGCTTCAGGAGGTGGGCAAGCCACCATCCCTGGACGTGGGGCTCGGGCCAGGCCTGGCGTGCAGGGGCTGCAGGGAAGGGGTCCTAGCCATCTCCCCAACACTGCAGGCCATCACCCGAAGGACCAGGTGCCCCACTGGCAGAGGCCCTGCAGGATCAGAACAGATTCTCAGGGCTCAGACCCACAAGTCCTGGCGTGGACAGAGGTCCCTCTTCCCCTGGCCACCTGGACTCTGTGGAGCAGGTGGGAATGTTACCAGTGTCTCCTCCCCCACCTTACAAAGTGTCCTATGACTCCACAGGGTCCACCTAAGCTGGATAAAAGAGGGACACAGCCTCCTGTCCCCTGGAGCATATGGCTTGGAGGACACCACCTGTCTGGGAGAATAAAGTACAGAGAGGATGAGCTGAGCAACCAGGTGGGTAGGAGAGCCAAACACCTGGATTCAGCCTGGCCTGACATCGTTCTGCATTTCAAGTCCCAGAAACGTGTGCTTTTCACTGAAGCCAGAGAAATTGTGTGCCTTCTAAGAACATAGTGATCATGCAACTAAAGCTCCAAGAAATGCATGTTTCTAGTATTTGCCTCAGGCCTTCAGAGTCTCAAGTGGCTCCTGTGTGGGGGCCAGGAGTGCTGGGGAAGGGCTCGAGTGACCCCCTTCCCTGCTGGGGACCCCAAGCTTCGGTGGCTTATGCATAGCCTGAGGAACTCCTCGAACCCCATCCTGCAGGTGGGCGGGCTCCTCACTCCACTTCAAGACACCCAGGTGGCCCCTCCTGTGAAGGACCAGAGGCAAGTCCTGGCCCCTCTGAGCAGCCCTTCTGTGTGGGCGGAGACCAAGGCTGGTATGGGCTCTGCCAAGACGCCCTCCTCTGGCTGGGCTGTTGGTGGTGGCCTCTAACTGGGGTCCAGCCTCAGCCCACTTGAGGGGAGGTCCTGTGCCTCCACTCACTGAGATGGCCCCTGGGGGCAGCTGGAGAAGGGGCTGTGCCCAACCTCTCACCCCACCCTCCCTACCTGGGTGCAGATGGGTTCCTGGGATTATTTCCTGGCAAGGGGAGAGAGGGGTCCTACTGTAAGATCCCAGCCCAGGGCCAGGGGGGCCCAGGCAGTACCCCCCAGACCCTGCTAGGGCAGCCTATGGAGGGTAGCGGCCTCCACCTGAGGCTGAGACCCCAACCGGAACTGAGATATCACCTGGGACCAAGACCCCTGGCCAGGGTTGAGACACTGTCTGGAGGTGAGACCCTCCTGGGGTTGAGACCCCCACCTGGGGCTGGAACGTGGGTCCCTGCTTAGACCCCACCACATGAGCCCCAGCCCAGTGCCCCCCACAGGCTCCCTTGCTGTGGTTGCAGGCAGCTCTGTGTCCCGGGGGCTCGTGGGAGGCTAAGCGTTTCCTCCCCTGCCTGGGGGCCCACAGCTGTGCTCACAAGTGTGGGAGCAGAGGAGGAGGCCAGCTGGGCCAGGATAAGGCTGCAGTCTGGGGCCGCAGCCTTGGCCCGGAGGAGGCGGGGGCCAGCACAGTCCCCAAAGCCCTGTGCCTGAGCAGCTGCACCCGAGGGGCATGGAGATCACCTGTCTCAGGGCCCAGGGGCAGGCCAGTACTGGAGCAGGACCCTGGGCCTCAGTGTCCACAGCAGCAGACACGGGCAGGGACAGCCATGGCCTGTGGTCCCCACGGTCTCAGCTCGGTGAACACCTGTATTCTCACTGGGCTTCTCTGACTTTGCACTTGGTCCTGAATGTGGGATCAGGGGGTCAGAATTGCACCCACCAGCAGCTTGGAGCCTGTGGAGTGAAGCCCCCCGGCAGCCCCAGGCTTCTCCCTGGAGGCCCTCCTTGGTCAGCATGGTGTGGCACCTGATGCTGTCAGGGATGCCGGAGGTGGGCTGTGGCCACTGTCCTCAGGATAAGCAGGGCTCTGCTCAGCCCCTGGAAGGACCCATTTTAGCCAGATTCAGGGCCCGTGCACCCTCCTCCCTGCCCGAGTATGCCGGGGTGGTGCTGGGGACACCTGGCTCCTACAGACCAGGCCTTTGGAACCTCCACTCATCCTGAGGATGCAGCAGGCAGGGAGGCCAGGCTGGTCCTGGTGCAGGGTGGGAGAGGGCCACTGCCACGTCCCGCTGGCGTCACAGCAGAGCTCCGTCTCCTGATCGTGACAGGTAGCCAGGTCCATCCCATGAACCGGGCAGGGCTGGCACAGTGAGCATGGACCAGCCCTGGGTGGGCAGGGACCCACAGAGTCTCAGGATCTGACTTTAATGGTAGTCAGCAGGGTGAAGCTGCTGACCCATCAGGACAGCTTGCCTGCCTGTCCTCTATGCCCAGCACAGTGGGGGCCCCTGTGGCCTGTAGGCACAGGTCCCCACCAGTCTTGGGGGCAGCCAGATGAGCAGCAAGCAGTGGGGTGGGCGGGGTCTCCAGGCACTTGCCCACCAAGGCTGGGGCTTCTCAGGTGCTGGGAGGGGGCGTGAGGAAATGATCCAGTGACTCCCCACCCTCATGAGCTGGTCCTGTGGGCCGTGGCCTCAGTCTCCGCTAGCCTGGAAGCCTGGGGCGGGGGCGGCTTGGTGGCCCCTAACCTAGTCCTTTAGCCCACCTGTTGGCACTCCGCTGTGCTCTGGGCCACACAGGGCAGGCTCCTGCTGGGCACCGTGTGGGCTGCATCTCGTGCTGTTGGTGAACTCAGCTCAGAGCTGGGGAACTGCCTGAGGTCCACACCAGCGGCCTCAGACTCCAGCCCCTGGATGCAGCTGAGTGTGGGGGAGTCCAGTGGAGGAGGCTTTCTCCCCCATGCTGAAGGTGAACAACAGGCCACCTGGGGCAACCAGGGCCCAGGAAAGGAATGGGCAGCAGGTCACCTTAAGGGCCACCTGTGGACCACGGCCAGTCTTGCCACACCTCCTCTGGTCAGGTGCTTAGCTCCTCTGGGCTTCCGTCTCCTTGTCTGGGGAGGAGAGAATGGCTCAGTGCAGCACAGAGAACTGGGGCCATGCTCAGGGGCCACCCGACACAGGACACAGGGACTTGGCCAGACCAGCCCTGCCTCTCAGCACCTCATCCGGCCCCCGGGGAAAGGACCCCAGTGTCAAGTTCAGGGATGTGGTGAGTCACCGGGTCCCATGCAGGGGCACTCAGCAAGTACCCCATCTTCCTGAGAGCTTTGGGATGCCTCCCAGAGGTGGGGTCTGTTCCAGGCCATGCAGAGCCCAAGGGTCCTGGCTGGAGCCTTTGGCGGGAGCCTGAGCTGAGCCCGGGGCCCACAGCTGACCCACCAGGGGCGCAGAGAGGAGCCTACAATCCTGCAAAGAAGGATGGTAGAAGAGTCTCGCTGAGATGGAGATCTCAATACCAAGACCACTCCTTTTGGAGGAAAACAGGATTCGCGGCCAGCAGGTGGGCACCTGGAGTCTGGAAGAGGAGAGACCTGGAGCACGGCAGACCCGCTGCCCAACGGCCAGGGGCCTCCAGAGAAGCAGCGAAATCAGCATGCGGGCCAGCACTGTTCTTCTCGGAAGGGAGAGTCCCCAGGGATGTCCAGACCATGTCCACACGCTTAGCTCCCTCGAATTGGAGCATCAAGTGTTGAAGGCCCAAGGAGACAGAAGGCCAGAGCAAAGCACCTGCCTGCGGATGTGCGGCCCCCACGCAGCCAGCTCAGAGCAGCAAGGTGTCTGTCCCCAGGGGAAAGTGGCAGAGGGGCAGGTGCCCGAAGGAGCCAGCAAAACTGACCAAATAGGACCTGTGACACAACCTTCCAGAAGCAAGGCTGCCGGGCAGCATCAGCCTGAGATTCACCCGTTTGCAGCCAGCCCACCATGGCCAGCGTCAGCCCCTCAGCAGGGGGAGCGAGGTCTTCTCTCCTCCCCAGACCCCCCAACCTTGGCCCTGCATGCACTGCTGGAAGGCCTGACACCACAACCCTCTGACCCTTCGCTCTGTCCCCATGAGACTGGAGGCCAGCCCCTTGCTCAGCGTGGGAGTGGGTGGGTGTCAGCCTTAGAGCCTAGTGGCCTTGTGGCCTTCATAGCATCTGGCATTGTGGGTAAAGGAGCATGACCAGAGCTCTGTGCCCCTTGAGCCCTGACCCTCCTGCTTCTGCCCACCCTGGCCTAGGGTGTTGCTGTCCACTTGAGGATAGCAGAGGCTCCTGGCTGGGCAGAGCCTCAGAGGTCAGGGTGGCCACTGAAGGCCATAATAGTACAAGGGTCAAGGGGACAGGTTCAGGCCACCAAAAACCCAAGGGGGCTGGTGGACTGTCCCAAGGTGGGCCTGCCCATCTGGTACTGAGGCAAGGACAGGCTGTGTCAGGAATGGCTGAGCGAGGCCCCGCCTCACCCGGGGTGGGGGACAGGTCTGCATACGCAGGGACCTGGGGCTGCCATAATACACAACCTCAAGCTGCTCAGGAACTTTAAGAACGGGAACATGCTCTCTCCCCAGCTGGGAGGGCCCGAGTCCACTGTCCAGGCTCCTCCTGAGCCTCCGGGGAGGCTGGCCCTGGCCTCTCTGGTGTCAGTGGCAGTCCTTGGTGTGCCATGGCCTGTGGCTGCACTGCTGCCATCTCTGTGGCTACTGTCAACCACTGTCCTGTGACTCTTCTCATGAGGAGGCCTGTCACTGTATCTAGGGCCACCATGACCCAGAACATCCACAGCTTAGCTTGGTGACATCTGCAACGACCCCATTTACAAATGGTCACATGAGGCCCCAGGTGAAACAATGCTGGGGACACTTTACCCCAGAGAAGATCCCAGTGGTAGCAGGGCAGCTGCATGGGGGCAGCTCCCCGGGAGCCCCAGCCTTTCCTCTGTAGGCATCTCGGGCCGACCGCCCCGGGGGTCCCCATCCGGGTCCTCCTGGTCCCGTGTGGTTAGGTGCATGGGGCATTGCCGATGGACCCGGTGTGAACCAGGAGCAGCTCTGAGGGCAAGAGAGGGATGCACAGGCAGAGTGGCTGCATCCGTGCCGTCATGATTCAGCTGGCAAAGCCAAGAAGCTGCTGGGAGCAGGGAGAGCTGGGTGCGGGGAGGTGGGCATAGAGCCAGGGGCTGGGGGAGGCTGAGGAGAGGCAGGGAGTTTGAGGGCAGGCCCAGAACTGGAGCAGGGTAAGAGGAAGCCCAGGGTGGGTCTCTGGGTTGAATCCTCAGGCAGGGAAATGAGCGGTGTGGAGCCAGCCAGGTGGGGCACAGGTGGGGCACAGGTGGGGCACAGGTGGGAGGCACCCAGGGGCAGGACAGGCTGCAGGGAGCCTGTGAGGACAGGCCAGCAGCCTCCTGGTGACAAATGCTCACAAATGGCTCACGTAGCCCCTCTCCTGGCCAAGGCTAGACAGGCTGGATTGGATGATGCCCATAGGTGAGGGAGCCAATGAGGACAGTGACCTCCAGGTGTTGGGGCCTCTAGGGAGACAGCGATGTGGGCAGAGTCCCAGCTGCATGGGGACAGTGGGGAGGCAGTTGAAAGGTGGGCACAGGCTGTGCCCATGCGGGCTCCAGGCTGCTGTTCCTCTCTGCGGCCAGGAACAGAATCCTGCTCCCTGGGTGAAGTGGGCTCCCCACCCCAAGACCTGGGGCAAGGCTTCCTGCCCGTTTCCAGAGCTGGCCTCGCAGGGTCAGGCAGGGCTGCCTATGGAGTGTGCTCTGCCAGCATGGACACAGGCTGGTCAGGAGCCTGGTTTTTGCTGCCCTCAGGCTGAGGACACTGAAGCCAGTTGGCCAGGGCCCCCCAGAGCTAGACAGATGAGGACCAACAGCCCGTGTCCCTGGACCAGTCCCTGGCAGCCTGGGCTGGGCCATGGGGGCACACCTGCTCTGGGGAGGGGTCGAGGGGCTTCCGGGCCTGCAGCTGTTGGCCCTGAGGACAGGCCCAGCCTCCTGCAACAGCTGGGCCGGAGGTTCAGGAGCCAGGAGAGCCCAGAGCCCAGGCCGACCAGCCCCGAGGGACGAGTTACAGCTGCGGCAGATGCTTGGGGGAAGGAGGGGCGAGGTGGCGGGAGGAGGGGTGGCAGGGCTGCAGGCCCCACACCAGGCTGGGTGTGGATACACACGCCCCACCATCTCTGGCCCATAGAACCCAGTCCTGTGCTGTCCAGCAAGCTGTCCTTACAGGGACAGGCTGTCCCTCCAAATCCCTGCTCAGTGACATGACCACCCCAGCCACTGTGGAAACCCCCTGCTTAGCCCTTTGGGCAGCATACAGCAACAGGTGCTGCTCCCCAACCCAGCAAGGATGTCTGCCAGGGCAAAGCGGTCACCATGAACCCCTTAGTGGGTCCACCCTGGAGACAAGGACATACCAGCACACAGCAGGCACTCTGTGATGCAGAGTAAGGCAGCATCAGCATGGTAAACTGACCACATGGTCTTGCCTCCTGCTGCCCAAGACTTGGGAAGGCTGGGCAGCAGCCCCCTGACAGGGTTGGGTGTCACCTCCTTAGCCCTTGGCTCTGACTGCCCAACGTCCAGCAAGGCAGGAGCAGGGCTGAATCCCAGGCCAGTAGTAGCTGAGGTACAAAGCAGCAAACTCAGCTCAGGTGCTGGGCACTGGCCAAGCGGCTTCTACAGAGGCAGAGCTACCCACGGTCCAGGGCCATCCCTAGCACAGGGCCCTTCGGGTGCCCATGCCAAATGCCAGGGTGGATGCCCCAGTCCTCCCCAGCAGCCACCTGGCCTCAGGGCAGGGATGCCAGGCACATTGCCCAACTGTGATGACCAAGGAGACCGATCTCCTGCAGGACACCCCCAAACTACTCCAGCAGTGCCTGGGTGGGGACACCAGAGCCCCGAACAGGGCTCATGTCCAGGCAGCTCTAGCCTGGCTGACACTGGCCAAGTGACTACTTTGCCAGGATTTGGGGATTCTGAACCAGCTGCCATGGCAGGTGTGGCCAGCCTGGCCAAGCAGAGTCCAGACTGCTGGGAGGGTGACCAGCCAGCTGCTGCTGGGAGGGTCTACCAGGCTGGTCACTCGCCGGGCAGCATAGCCAGCAGAGGGTGGATGGAGTGGGGAGGCAGGAGGGTCTCTGTGCCATACCCCACAATCCAGGCAGAGACTGGGAGGTCAGGGAGGTCAATGGCCACCATTGGGCCCTGGGTTTCGTCCTGAAGCCTGGGGATTTCTATCCTAGCTATGAAGCAGGAGAGGCACAGTCAAGAATCCCCTTCTCTGATCCTGCGGTCTGAGCCAGGCCAGGCGGGACCATGTTCCGCACCAGGGTCATTTGCGAATGGCACGGGCGCCCCCCAGTGGACAGTGCTGACTGTTCCAACAGATCACGGTGGAGCCAAGGAGGTCGTGGGGGTTGGGAAGCTGTGGCCTGGGGCGGGGGCTCCACAGAGGTCTCCTCAGGATGCAAGCCCAGAGGTGATTCTGAGCATCACCTCATTCGGGAGCAGGTTCAGGGGTGCCCAGGGCGAGGAGGGGCGGGGGCGGGTTGCGGGGGCTGGGATCACTAGACTCAGGCTGTGAATTGAAGGAGCACACAAGGGGACAGACACCACACAGCTGTCAGAACAGGTCCTGGTCACTGGGGCTCAGCCCCCTTGGGGACACTGGGAAAGGAACTGAGCCCCGGGCGCCCTCCCACAGCCAGGGCCAGTGCTGAGCACAGCCTTGGTAGTCACCTGCAAGTCTACGGTGCCCCGGTGGCCACAGGACCAGCCTGTGCAGGAAGGCCGAGTACGGAGGCTAGGTAAGCCACAAGGCTGCTGGTGGCTCTGTTTTGCCTTCTAGAGAGGGGCAGAGGAATGACCTGTCCTCACCCCTTTTCCTGTCTGTCCACGTCATGCACATCCAAGGGCCCTCAGGGCTGACCAGGCAGATCCCCAAGGGAAGGCTGGCCTGGAAGGGCTGCAGGGCCTGGGCAGGCCAGCTGGCCAATCAGCCAAGCAGCCCCAACACAAGCTGCAGGGGATCTGAATTGGGCCTGGGGACTGGCTAGGACAGGGCTCTCCTGGGAACTCCTTGCAGAGTGGACATGTGGACAGTAAATAGCACCCTGTGCTGCTAAGGACATCAAGGCTCAGAGGCTGTGTGGCCAGCCCAGAAGGCACAGCCAGAGTCTGTGGGATGCTGCCTTTGCCCAGCTATGGAGAATGGGGGACCCCTGGCCCTTGAAGTCTCCATCCTAGACACAGTTCAGGAAGGACTGTGGCCAGAGGAGAGAGGCCCATCCAGTCCCACACCCCATTCTCCCACCAGGGTTCCTCGCCCTGAACCGCCCCCTCTAGTTGCGCTGGGCTCCTCTGTGGCCTCAGACCCTGGTCACATGCAGGGACCACTATGGCCACCAGGTGGCGAAAGAGGCCGGGTGATTCCCAAGCACCTGCAGCTGGACTCGGGAGAGCTAGCGGGAGGTGCCTGAGCTGGACGCCTCCAGCTGCCCAGGTCCTCCCTAGGGGACTCCAGGTCAGAGCCAAGAACAGACTCCCACTGTGGTGAGAGAGGGAACGGCACGTGTGGGCAGCCTGTGCTGGTCCTGTGGGCCTCTGGAGCCCAGTTGTCTGAGCGGTTGCCCAGTGTGGGGAAGGGCTGCGTCCTCCCAGGGCCCTGGAGGTGGTCCTACGCTCCCTGTAGCCCCTTCAGGTCCTCCCTTCTCCGTCCATGGGGGTCCAGGTGGGCAGAGCTCACCCCGTCTCTGGAGCTGGGAGGAAGAGAGCGCTGATGTTACAGCAGGATCAGGCACACAGCGAGGACGTGGGCATCCCAGCAAGAGGGCTCGGGGACAGTCATCTGGAGGTGGCTAGGGGCAGACCCCAGGGTCCGTGCAGACTGCTGGGAGCCCGTTGTTTGTCCTGACTGGGGCGCTGGCCACAATGTCAGTGCGGGGTACGGAAGGAGAGGTCGCGGGAGCGAGGAGCCTGGCAGGGAAGCCAGGGGCTTGGCGGCACCTTCCCGCCTGCCCCTGACCTGCTGCCAGCCCCTTCGTCTGGCACTGGGCTGCTCCCTGCCCGGGAAGGCGACTGACCCCATGCCTGCACCTCAGCTGGAGGCCGCAGGAGCCCTTCACACCGCGGAGTGGGCTTTGCTGCTGCTGGGCTTCCTGACTTCGCTCCACTTTGGATCCAGGTCTCCATTCGGGGTGGTCACCTTGGCTGGACTGGCCTGGCCTCTCTGCCTCGGCCTGTCTCTGGCGAGTTCCGTCCTCTGTGGCCTCCTCCGGGACCTCCGCAGGCTGTCTCCGGCACCCGCCCTCCTCTGCCGCGTTGGACCTGCTGGCGCGCGCCCTGAGGCCTGCCCGAGAGCAGGCTCACACCCTCCAGGTGTGGCTCCCACGGCTCTCGGACCTGCTGTGTCTTTCCTGCTATAGTTTTGATTTGTTTCCACTTTTATCGCCTTAATCTTTTTATCCTCATAGAATAATTAGAATAAAAATGAAGTGTGGAATCCTGCTGTTACTATTTCTAGTTCACGTGAGGCTATCTGGATGCCCCTCATGGCCTGAGCTCTGCCAGGGTCCCTTCTGTGGAGCCCACGCCCCGGAGGCCTCTCTACAGCCATGCTGGGCTGAGTCCTGAAGCCAGACCCTGCATCCTGCACCCACCCCAGGAGCTGTTGGTGACTGAGGCCGTGGGCACTGGACCCAGCCTGCCCCCTGGCTGAGCAGCTGCAGGAGAGTCTGCACCTGCCCAGGCTGCTGGCTCGGCATCGCCCTCCCTTGCAGGTGCCAAGAGGACCTCGGGCTCAGTGCCGCTCTGCCACAGTGCTGCCCCCTCCTGCCACGTCACCATCCAACTCCAGCACCCCTTCTGCCCCCTCCAGCTGGGGTGAGAACTGCCCGAGACCCTGGGCAGGCTGCATGGGGACAGGCCTCAAAGAGCATGGCCCAGCCTCTGGCCTCAAGGGGCCATGCCCAGCTCCACCCTGTAGCTGACGGTTAGGGCGTGTTGGCAAGGACAGGGCTGACTGAGCCCCAGGCTCCCTCAGCGAGGGGACCGATATTGACAAGGGCACACCCACACCCCAGCCCCGGGACAGGGCTTGAAACCACGAGAGGCCTTCTGTGGAAGCCAGCCAGTGTCCTGTGGGGCACAAAGTCCGCCCAGTGCCACTTCCTGCTCCCCACATCAGGGGCTTGGGAGGGAGGGCAGGGAGCAGCACATTGATGGCCACTGTTCAGGCTCGGAGGCCAGGACAAGGGAGGGCACAGAAGCCGTGGTCAGATGTGGGAGCAGTGGGGTGCATGGGCCCGTCCTCAGCCCCACGCGCATGGAGGGCGGCCCTGATACATTACAGATGTGTGGGCCCAGCCGCCCTAATGAAGTTTTAGATGGTGCTCTCAGAGGCTTCCAGGAAACTGCCGCAAGGCCCCCAGAATTAATGTGCAAATAAATTGCTCATCAAGAGATGCCCAGCCAGAGTCCCCTGGGGCCAGGAACAGCCACCAGACACTCCCAGGCCCAGGGGGTCTGGCCAAGTGACAAGCCAGTGAGGCACTTGTTGGTAGGCGGAGTTGCCCAGGAGGTAGGTCCCCAATGACCAGGGTTCTTACAAGAAGCTGCTGGAAACAAGAGCCGGCCACACTGTGGGCATGGCAGAGACTGGAGTGCTACTCGGCCAGTAGCGGGAGGACCCTCCCCTGGGGTCTTCAGGAACTGGCCCAGACTGCCAGACTGTGAGAGGCCGCCAGGTTTGCCAGCAGCCCAGGAGACCTGGGGGCCATGGACAGGTCCTCCGCCCTCAGGACTGCTTCCCAGTCCAGCCTGCCTGCCACAGGGCCGACAAGACTCAGGGGTGGTGCTTGGACTGGGAAGCCCATGGTGACAGCTGGTGATAGCTCCTGGCCTGGTGCCCTTGGCCAGCCTGGGTGCTCCCCACCCCCTACTCAGGCCACCTGAGGCCTCACAAGGCAGCTGGACACTCTGCCTACTGGACTGCTGGCTCTGCAGAGTGAGGCCAAATCTGAGTCACCAGCTCAGGCTGCAGGCCCAGCCTGTGGAGCATCGGTGCCTGTTCCACACAGGGCAAAGCCCATTGCCCTGAGGACTGCTGGCCAGGGGCACCAGCACCATCGCTGGCCTTGTCCATGGCCTGACTCTTCCAGGGCCTGGCCCAGGTCACACACCTGGACATGGGAGCCAAGGGAACGTGCCAGAGGCTCCGCAGGGCCATGTCCCTCGTTCCTGACGTGAGCCCGAGGCTGGAGGGAGCGTCCAGTGCTGTGGCATCCAAGCCTCTCCAACCCTTGCCCCCACTGCCCTGTGACCCGCACCTCCAGGGACACCACGCCTGAGTGACAGGGCACCTTTGGGGCCCCAGAGGCTCAGAAGCACAATCTGCTTGCAGACTGTGGGTGTGGCCCAAAAAGCACAGGGAAGAACTTGGGAGGGGTGGACACAGTCACAGGTGTCTGCGGGCTGCTGTGGGCAGACACCCTCCGCCCACCAGGCTTCACTGGCACCTGAGGCATCCTACCTGCCGGGGCACCACTCCAGTGCTGCCCCGGGGCATCCACTCCTGGTCCTGGGTGCCCTGTGCCCAGGCTGGCCCTCCAGTGGACGGAGGGTTGGGAGTCCCAGGAGGTACAGGAGTGACTGCTGGCAAAATCAGGAACCTCCCCGCCTGTTCTGTGTGGGTCCTGGAAAGTCAGCCCCGGTCGCCCCCGTGGCTGCTGGGCAGTGGGGGTGGAGTGAGCGAGGGCAGACCTAGGCCCCCGCCACCCTCCCTCCACTCGGCATTGTGAGAGGGAGGTGCTATGGGGACAGAGCAAGGGCGCCCCATGCTGGCTGGACCTGCCCCCGGGGGACGGACAGGGAGGGCAGGGGACCTTCTGCTCCCTGCGCGACCAGCGGGTCTGGTGCTCCTGGTCTGGCTAAAGACACCCCTGTGTGTGTCGTGTGTCCCTGCGTACATCGTGGGTACACAAAGCACATGCGGAGTCTCCGCAAGGCACTGGCCGGCAGGACCCAGGCTGTCTGAGGTCCGGGCAGCACAGGCTGGGGACGCAGCCTTGGGGAGAATCCCTCCTTTGGAAAACCTTTTGGTTTTCCTTTGGGAAACCTCGGCTTGGCTCTTGGACCTTCAGCTAATCTGCTGAGGCCACTGTGCTGCTGGGGGCCGTCTGCTCTGCTCAGGCTGTGGACGTCAGCCACATCTGCGACACAGACAAGCACTGAGCCTGGCAGCGTGAGAGTCACCCTCACAGTCAGCATCTCTGAACGCCCCTGTTACGGAGGAGGAAACAGCTCCGCAGCGGCCCTGCCCAGGCCCGGGGCCGACAGAGCAGCGCCAGGATCTCCCAGCTGCACCCTTACCTGGAATTGCCTGGCGCTGCCCAGGCCCTCAGGGTGGGAGCAGGACTGCCAGTTGGAAGGAAGGGCTGCAAGAGCAGGAGCAGGCCCAGCAGCCAGAAGGACATCGCCAGGGCTGCAGGGGCCCAGGGGTCCTGCCTGGCCTGGGACCTGGATGCCTGTCCCGAACATGCCAATTGCATGCAGGAATCAGGGCCTTGTGCATGTGATCAGGCTCCTCTTGAAAGGATCACAACTGCTGGCCATGCAGGATGTGTCCTCCCAGGCTGTCCCTGGGCTGCAGTGAGGGGGCACACTTCAGGGGCCTGGTCCAGGCAGAGGCGCTGGTTCCTCCAGGAGGATCTTGACCCCATCACAGTCGCCGTGGCAGAGCACTGGGGACCCAGCCTGGAGAGGCCAGTGAGTGGAGGGCAGTGGGTGCCACTGACCCTGGCACCACTGGTCACTGGTCACCACTGGTCAACAGGGCAGGTGTCTGGGCTGGACCCTCAATCCCCCTGGCCCACAGGTGACCGGATCCCGAAGCCAGGAAGCCAGAGCGATGCTCCGCTCCATCCCTCAGGCTGACTTGTTTCGAGATCTCTTCTATGATGAGGAATTCTGTCTCCAAATGCCGTTAGATCTGCAGACCAAAATGAAGTGCAGTTAGTTGATGAATCACTAAATCCCAACGTATCAGGAAGATAGCATTCCATTTGTATCCGGCAAGTGAAACTGACTTCTTTTTATTGACTTAACAGTTGATTGATGTGAACAAATCAAGGGAAATGTGCTCCTTTGATTTGTCTCCAAGTGGGAAATTAGCGACTTAAAGGAGCTTAGAGTGAGTCAGCACCAAAAGGCACCTACGTGGAAATGAGGCTCTGGGCCTTGCCTGGCAGAGTGGAGGGGCAGAGGGGCTTCCTTCTGCTCAGGGAGCCTGGGCCACTAGGACCCGGCCCACCCAGGTGACAAGCTCCTCCCGGAGACCAGAGTGCCCCAAAGCCTGGGCTTTCAGATAGGGTCCGGTCCTCCTCTCAGCCCACCTGTCTTTGGGACCACTGGGCCCCTGCCATCTTCTTCAGGCACAAGACTGTCACTGAGGGGCCTCGATGCCACCCTGGTGGGAGGAGGGGGCTGCTCAGTGAGTGGCATCTGCTGGGGCTGGACTGGGGCCCAGGAAGGGTGACTAGGGGACACCTGGATCCTGACTCTGCTTGGGCTCTGGGCTGTGTCTGTGCTGAAAGTTCAGAAAGGCAGGGCTATTTCCACCAGGACCGTTTCTGGCAGGAAAACCTCAGGTTTCTGATTGGCGTGTGGCACCATGCAGGTCATTTTTGATGGTGCTGAGCTTATGGCCTGGGATAGAAATGCAGACAGGCCTTAGTGGGCAATTTCCTGAAGGCATGCCAGTGGATGACTCTGCTCAGGTCTAGCAGCCCCCCGAGCCACAAGGACGGACCCAGGCCCTGCTCCGGGAATAGTTGTGAAGAGGCTCCTGCTCACTCGCAGCTGCCCCTGCCACCCACCCAGGGATACCATGGGCCCCAGAGACTAGAACATGAACTAGACCCTCCCAAGGGCCACCCCTTCCCTGGTCCCTCAGTGTGACACTGAGCACTTGGGGCCAGCAGAAGCAGGAGGAGTGAGTAGAGAGTGACCTTCCCTCGCAGCTGAGCCCAGGGTGGCCAATACCTCCACCTCCCCTTCTGGAGACGGGGGTGGTCTCCCTCCCCTGGGATGGCTGGGGAAACTGCATTTTAATGTGGCCCCTATTTTCACAGGGGTGGGGCATGGAGTGTGGGACCGTGCACAGTCGGGAGGGAGCCTCCACTCCAGGTCCTGGGGTGGGCGTGGGATGGGGAGGCCCAGGCCCTGCAGAGGGCATGTCCTCAGGAGGCGCCAGGGTGCCCGTGTCCTGATCTCAGCCGTAGCAGGCACCTGGTCCTGGACTTCAGTGCACACTCCGGGAGCATCAGCTGGCCAGCACCCAGGCTGGGGTCTGCATCACCCTCCGCTCTCCTGTGGGCAGGACTCCTGCAGAGTCCGACCCTGCCACATCTGCCCCGCCCTGCCCTGAGTTGGCTGCCCACTGTCCTGCACTGGCTGTGCCGGTCCTGCTCCTGCTGACAGCCTTTCGGGGAGAGTCACAGCAGCTGGGCAGGCAGTGTGCTGGCCCTGTGGGAGGCCAAGCTTCTCTGCCTCCTTTCTGTGGACCATGCTGCCCACCTCAGCAGCCAGTGCCAGCTGGGAGACCACATGGAGCTGACCTCAGGAAAAGCAGAGAACCAGAACCACAGGCCTTGGGGCCTTCTGTGAGCTTCTGCAGGAGGTGGACATGGCCTGGGGCAGCCAGGGTGCCTCCTGGAAGAAGGGAGGTGGGGGCACCAGGCGTGGGGCACAGCCAAGGCAAAGTGTGGTTGGCGAGGTGGTGGGAGGCAGAGACCCAGGTCTCCTAGTCCCCTGGGGCACCCAGCCTGGGGACAAGCATGGGAGGTCTCGGGTGTGCCAGGTCAGAGGAGCTGGCCTGTGGCTCATGCATAATCACAGGGAGTCTGAGCAGGGGCTGCCGGGCCTCTGCCTGGGCAGGGGTGGGGGCAAGGTCATGTGTCCAGCAGCCACTGTGTGGCCTGCAGAAAGGGGTAGCATGGCCCACTGGGGTCACAGCCAGGATGGGGACCAACCCTGGGACATCCGCGGGGCCATCTTTCTGTTGCCATGGCTCCCGGCAGCCACTAATCCTCACCGTTCTGGCTGGACCTCTGCAGTGCCCCGGGCGGGCTTCACCTCACTTGATCCTCCCAGGGCGGCCTGGGGCTGGGGCATGAGCACTGCTCAGAGCACATGCCACCAGGGAGGCAGAGGCAGGTGAGGAGCCCCCAGGCCACCCCTCTGTCCCCAGGCTCCCCAGGGCCCCACATCCAGGGCACTGACAATCTCAGCACAGTGTACTCCAGAGGCTTCTCCGGGAGCCCACAATGGGGTGGTCAGGCAGGTGTGAGGCCTGGGAGCTGGGGCACAGGTCTAGTGGGGGTGCTGCAGGCGGGTGGGGATGGGTCTCCTGCTGGTTCCGGGAGGATCCACCCTGGGAGCCATCACTGTGGGGTCAAGGTGGGGCCCGGTACTCTAGAGGGTGGAGAGGCTTATGCCAGGCAGGGCAAGGCCTGCAGCGGGGCTGTGACCCAGCCTGAGGCCTTCGCCCAAGGCCAGGACAGAGGGAAGGGACCTGGGACAGGAACACCAGCCTGGGAGGAAGGTGTGGGAGAGGCGGCAGTCTTTGAGACCTGCCCTTCAGAGGGTCCCTTCCTCAGGCTTCTTCCCTGCAATCCCCAGGTCCCAGGACAGGGCTGGCCTCGAAGGCTCTCTGGGCCCATGCCTGCTCAGTGCCAGGGCCTCGGACAGTGTCGTGGTTTGTCCCTAGCAAAGTCCCAGGAGAGACAGAGGAGAATGTGGTTGCCCGATGACTTTAACCAGGGTGAACCCTTGCCTGGTCGGTGGTTTCCCTGGCTGTACATTGGAGTGACTGGGCTGACCTCTGGGGTTGGGCCCAGGGCTCAGAGACTGTTCTGGGCTCTGTTCCAGCAAGCACCACCTCTGGTCCAGACCAGGGCCTGAGGCCAGCTCCCATCTCCCCCAATTCCCATAGTGGGAAAGCAGGCCTAGAGAAGGGACCTGGCCTCCAGTGTTTGATGGTGGGAAACCTGGGTCTCCGCCGCAGAGACTGGCTACTGCTGGACCCAGAGTCCTGATGCTGGAGTTGGGAATGTGACCAGGGCTCCTGTTGTGGGGAGCCCCAGGCAGTCAGAGGCAGAGCGGTCCTGGTGCCTGGTATCTTTTGGTGGGTGGACAGTCTAGGGTCTGGATCCAAGGACACTGCCTGCCCCTGCTGCCCCAACTCCTGGAGCAAGCCAGGCCTGGCAGGGACAGTGCAGGTTTGCCACATGGAAATCAAGATGCACGGTCAGACAGGATGTACACAGGTGACCCCCTGACACCTCCTAAGCCCAGGACTGGCCAGGCCCTGCAAGCTGTTCCACTGGCCCTCCACCCTTGGGCGTGGCCATGTCAGGCAGCCCTGACAATCCAAGGGGCCCTGGTGATGGGCAAGTGGGAGAAGGAACAGTGGTGGGACTGAAGCAGAACCAGCCCCATGGCCGGGAGAGGGAGCCCTCCTGGAGACCTGGCCAGGACCCCACCTTCCCTGGCTCACCCGCCCAGCCACATGCTTCCCCTGCTCCAGGGCTTCGCACCTGCAGCTCTCTTCCTCCGGGACCTCCCCATGGAGAAGTGGTCCCTGGCCCCAGGTGCCTGTCAGTTTGTCATTCTGCTTCTCTCTGCATTTATCACAATCTAAAACTTGCTACAATAAAAAAAAATATATTTTTTTGAGTTGGCCATGGTGGCCCATACCTACAATCCCAGAGACTCAGGAGGTTGAGGCAGGAGGATCACCAGTTCAAGGCCAGCCTCAACGATTTAGTGAAACCCTTTCTCAAAAAATAAAAAGGACAGGGATATAACTCAGCAGTTCAGTGGCAGAGTGACCCTGGGTTCAATACCCAGTACAAAAACAATTTTTTTAAAAATCTTTTTCGGTTTATTGCCTGTCTCAGCTATGCTCTGAGCTTGTGGGACAGGAGTAGTTTTACCACAGGCTCAGCTGTACCACCTGAGCACAGCCTGTCACCTCGGAGCCCCCCTTCTAAGTACAGGGAGAGGGTCTGCTGAACCTGCTGGGTGTGCAGCAGACCACACCAGTGTGCTTGGGCAGGCTGCCCGGCCTCCTCATCCCACAGAGCCACCCCCAGGGCCCAGTCCCTGGACCCCAGCCCAGGCTGATCCTGCTTCAAGAGAGGTCCTAGGTGGCCAGGTGGCTCAGCCTACCTGCCACTGCTGCTGTGGCAGCACCTCAGGGAAGGACGTCAGCTTGGTCAGGGCCAGGCTGGCAGCTGCCTCTGGACCAGGGAGGCTCCTCCAACCACAGAGGCAGCTGTGGGCCTGGTGGGGAGGGCAGCAGCCCACAGGCTGACTCTCCTTCCCAGCTGCATTCTCTCCACACTGGGCACCTGACCCTATGTCAGGACAGGGGACCCTATATCCACAGGGGTGGGGTCCATTCAGCCCCCTGGGAGATTGGGGCCTGGGGGTGGGAGAAGGGCAGCTGGAAGATCTAAGTCTGACTAGGGAAGGGTACTGTGAGCCCCAGGGACCAGCCAGGGCCTCCGCAGAAAAGCCGGCACTGGCTTTGAGGCTGGGCTTCCTGGTTCTCCGAGCACTTTTTCTCATTACAAACAGAATCCATGCTCCTGGTAGGAAACGTGGAGTCATAGAGAACATAACAAAGAAAAAGAAGCCAGGTGCAGTGGCACACACCTGTAATCCCATTTCCTCAGGAGGCTGAAACAGGAGGATCACCAAGTTCGAGGCCAGCCTCAGCAACTTAGTGAGAACCTGTCTCAAAATATAATATAAAAAGGGCTGGGATATAGCTTAGTAGTAGAGCACCCTCAATTCAATCCCTAATACCAAAAAATAGAAAGAGGAAAGGAGGAAGGGAGGAAGAAAGGAAGGAAAGAAAGAAGAAAGGAAAGAAAGAAGACAGGAAGGAAGGGAGGGAGGGAGGGAGGAAGGAAGGGAAGAAGGAAGGAAGGAAGGAAGGAAGGAAGGAAGGAAGGAAGAAGACAGTCCAGGTACCTAGCCTCCCTGAGGAGGGAGCTGCCCAGCATCGACCGGAGGGGATCCACATCATGCCCACCTGTGGACAGGCAGCTAGGCTGCTCCCCACGCTCCTCCAGGCCCTGGTGCCTCCGGTTCCACCGCCATCCCAGGAGGCCTCATTCACTCAGACAGTGGACGGGATCCAGGAGCGGGGGAAGGGCCTTGGGGTGGGGTTTCCTCAGGCCCACTCGGTGGTCTCTGCCTAGCAGAAGAGGTCTCAACCGTGTTAAAACCAGGGGCTAGCCCTTGATGGCCCAGCCACACCTGCCCGGTTCACACCTGTGCTTTGGCCCCAGGGAACCCCATTCTGCTACAGCCAGACCTTGCCGCAGATGAACCAGCGCGCACAAAGCATCCTGGGATTCCCAGGACCACTGAACTGGCTGGGGGCACCCTCTACCCCTTCTCCTCTCCTCCCATCTCAGAGTGTCCTCCATAACCTCGCTCCTTCCTCAGACTAGGAGGAGGCTAGAGGGACCCCGTTGGCCCTCCACTGGTCTGCGACCCAGAGTGGACAGCAAGAGAGCAGGGTGGGGGCAGGGACCGTCATCAGAGTCACGGGCTACGGGACAAGGGCTGCAGAGGTCTTGGGAATGACCCAGGGCCAGGGCTGGCGACCCGCGGGGAACCGGGCAGGGGAAGTGTCCGCGCCATTCCCACCCACTCGCTCCGGAGCTCGGCCGCCCGCCCGCACGTGACCCGCCTCGACACCCCCACCTCGCCCTCATCCTGCCTCTTCCCCCGCGCAGCAAGCACACCGACCCCCGCTAGAGCCCCGCCCCCGCCCGACCCGCACTCGCCCCGCCCCCGCCCCACCGCCTCCCCTCGCGGCGCCCGGAGCAGCGATCACTGCGCGGACGCTGCTTCGGGAACCGGAGGGAGCCGCTGGCCAGGTGAGTGCCGCCGCCCCGCGCTCCGCATCCCGCGCGGGAGCCCCTGCCCTGCGCCCTGCCCTGCGCCCTGCCCGGGGTCCCGCTCAGGTCTAGGTTACGGTCTCCGAAGGTCTCAGCGCTCTGCGCAAAACCCTGGTCTGGGGTCCAGCTGCGCACCCAGTACCTGAGGCGCGCCCAGGCTCCCACGCACCCCCGGGGCACCCGCGGGACTCGCCTGCGGGTGCCCTATGTCCCCCTCTGTCTGCTGTTCGGACTGGGCAGCTGCACCCTGTCTCTCCTCGGCCCCCTTCCCTCGCCGCCCTCAGGCCTCTGGTTCTGGAGGCCACCCCGTGTGCAGAAGGATCAGGGCAGAAGCTACAAGGGACCCAGGTGACCCTGCTCTGCCCACCGCACCCCCGAGTAGGATCTCCCTACTGTGGACGCCGCCGTGGGCTGGTCCCCAGAGCAGGGACCGGTGACCCAGGAGGGTTCGGAGGCTGGGGCCGGTGGGAGTTCAGGAAACCTGGAGACAGCAGGAGCCTAGGGCGCAGGATGGATGTCTGGCGAGGTGGGGTCTTAGATTGGGCGTGGGGGAAGGAGGAGGGAGGTGGTGGCAGGTGGCATGCACCCAGCCAAGGGTCTCCAAGCTGTGGGCAGAGCCAATCAGCTCTGGGGCCCAAGGCCTGGTGCAGGATCAAGGCCTGGGGTTCTGGAGGTGCCTTCCGCAACTGGGAAGGCTGGGGCGAGCCTGCCGGCTGGGAACAGAGCCCCCACCTACCCGAGGCTGGGTACTGTCTTGGCACCCACCCCTCCAGGAAATCAAGAATGCCCTGTCCAACCCAGGTCCTGCCAGCTGCCAGGTATGTCCCAAGGCAAGGAGGCTAGGAGCCAGGTCACCCAAAACCAAACAGTTCCAACAAGTGTGTTAGAACAGTCCCCAAGCCCTGGGGTTGGGATGGGACCAGAGCCAGCACTGATTTCCTCAGGGAAGTAACAGTGGAGATTTCCAAAGAAGTTGAAGGGGTTGAAGGTGGTCTTGAAATATCTCCTGACCATGCAGGCCCTTCTGAGCCCCTAAGAGGGTCTGTGCAGCTCTGAACTGCCTACTCACCTGCCTGTTTCCCCCAATGTGGGGAGGATACCGCCCCTGGCCCCAGACTGCCCTGAGGACACTGGAGGGGCAGGAGTGGGAGTTGCCATTGGCTGTGCAGCCAGAGCTTTGTTGGTGGGGAGGTGATTCCCAACAGGGGAAACAGAGGTCAGGAACTTGTCCAGGGGAGGGTGCGGGATTAGGCTGCTGTCTTAGCCAGGATGCAGTCCATACTGGCTCCTGCCACACAAGAAAACACCTGTGTGCTCTCCCCCAGTGAGGCAGGGACAGGGGAGTGCCCTAGCTGCAGCTACCTGATGATGCTGGCTGAGGCAGACTTCACTGGGGGCTGACCTGACCATGGCTGCCAGGCCTAGAGGGACTAGGTACTGAGTCCCAGGCCCCCCAACCCACCTGCCTCTCCCAGGACCCTGGGCAGGTGCCCTTCCTGATGCTGGGGAGAAGAAGCTGAGCTACGTGGGGTGGCCTGGGAGCAGTGACTGAGTGCCGGGCACTGCACTGGCTACTTCATCCTGAGCTTATGTCTTGTGTTCAGTAACTTTGCCAGGGCTCAGAGAAGCAGCAGCACACGGCCAGCCTGGACGAAGGTGGGCAGGCCAGGCCTGCTCTTGGTGCCACGAGAGTAGGCCAGCTGAGTCGATCCTCTCCTGGGGAGGTTCTGGGCGCCACAGGCCCCACTGTCAGTTCCTTCCTGCTGAATCCTCCCCCACTAAAAGGGACCCAGGGCAATTTTTCACAGGTGCATACTTTTTGAGACTAAGTTTGCTGCTTCTGGTCAATGGCCTTGCAGTATTAGCTTCCAAGAGGCTGGAACAGCACAGGGGCCTGTTTCCTTTTTTTGCTGCTATGAAGTGCAGCTGGGGAGTTGAAATGTTTACAGGACAGCAGAGGTGGGAGCCCGAGAGTCTGCTGAGCTCTCTTGGGACTGGGCAACTGGGTGCCTGGGAGTGGCCTCAGGAGCCCCAAGCAGCTGAAAGCTGCAGACAGGAGGAACTTACTTAAGATCAATCATGTGTTCAAGAGTCCAGGGTCTGTGATGGAGAGGGCCTGAGCCACCCCCACAAGTAGGCAGCCCACCTGTAGGGCTGCTTGGCCATCTCTGTCTAGCCCTACTCGGGCCTCAAGGGACATGGACTGGAAGCCCTTCTTTGGTGTTCTGGGGGGAGGGTGACCACAACCCATTCATCTCATTCACCTGCTCACAGTGCCTGCTGTCACAGACCACAGCCCTCCTGGAGTTCTCTCTCCACGGATGGCTGTGGGAGCCATAAACGTAGCTTTAAATGTTCAATTTCCTTTGGAAATGTGATGGCGCCCTTGGGGTCAGGACCTGGGAACAGGCAAGCAAGCCCCCTGCTGTCCTCCAGGGCCAGCTTTCAGAGCACCTGTGTCTGAGACTCCTCGGGGAGTCTCACTCTTGGTCACGTGCAGATGCAGGTTGAAGCAAGGGGTACCCCTTTCCCAGGCCCGGACAGGCCTTCAGACCCAAGGACTCAGAGTGTAGCCAGAGGTCTCCCTGGCACCGCCTTAGATCACTGTCAGTCACCTCCGAAGGTCATCTGCCTCGACCTTGTGTAGGTAGGCTGCAGCACACCTCAGGAATGTTCACAGCACCCACCCAGCACCGGGGCCCTCTCCTTTCTGGCTCAGGGCTCCCCACATAGGAGGACTCCAAGTGGCAGCCTGGTCTCTCCGGGGTGCACCAGTTTCCAGCTCCTCTTTGCTGATGGAAGCATGTTGTCCTGACACCGGGTGGTGCTTCCCTCCTGACTCTGGTCCCTCCTTGTCCTTGATGCTGTGCTGCGCAGTGGCCATGGGGTTTATTGTGACTTTCCTCTGCTGGTGGCACAGTTCGTCTGCGGTTCTGGGAGACACTTTTCTGCCCTTTCTGGCTTTGCCCTGTAGCCCTGCTTGACCTTCTAGTCCACTGTGTTGGGCTCCCTCAGCCCCCTTTAGTTCACTGATTATCTGTTCAACACGGATAATCCAGACTGGAGCTGATCCCAACTTTGCTGGGCTTAGGTTTTGTTTGTGCATTTTAAATTACTGTATTTATTCATGTCAAAGTTCTATTTTTAAAAATAGACACCTGTTCGTTTTACTTTTAAAAGTCAATTTATAGGGTCTGGGTGCAGTGACCATGCTTATAATGCCAGCAACTCAGGGCTGATGCAGGAGGATCACAAGTTCAAGGTCAGCCTGGGAAGATTAGTGTGACCCGCTGGATTCCGTCCCCATCACCTTCCCATCAAAATTCAATTTCCTTCACAACCTTTGTCCAGGCCTTTCTTGAGGACCCTAACACACGAAGCAGTCCAGGCTAACTCCCAGGGCCCTGCTGCGCCTAAGGTGAGCCCATGGCCCATCCCCCTGTGACTCTCCAGGCTGGCTCGCCAGTGCTGAGGAGCCTGGCCCGGACCTGGAGGTGCAGGTGTGGACCCCAGGGGAGGGAGGCCTCCCTGTCTTCCAGGCTACGTGCCCGTGCCCAGGCCGTGATATCCCCTGTCCTGGCAGTGGTGTGGGGATCCCCTGACATGGCACGGGTCACTTAGGTGGCTGAGTGTGCTGAGTGGCACCACCTAGGGGCTCCGTGGGTCCAGGGTGGCTGTCCTTCAGTGCCCTTCCTCCTGGGCAGGTGGCCACTTCCCCTTGAGCATCATCTTCTTAAGAAAGAGGCACTCGACACCTGCCTGCCCTGGACCTGCTATGCGATGTCCTCCTCCAGCCCCGTGCCCTCCTGGTCTGTCTCCTTGCTGTCACCTTCTATACATTTTTGGCTCCTGTGCTGTTTCTCCCATCACTCAGCCCCATGTCACCTGCCCTGGAGTGCTCAGGCCGTGGCCACTGTCCAGGTGCAGGGCTTCTCAAAACAGGCTGCAGGGAGGTGGACACCATGTGCCAGGGGTAGCATTGCCTACAGCCAGGTGGACGCTGGCAGAGCCTCCTAGGGGAGGAAGGCCCAGGCCCTGTGGAGCCCAGCCTCCCTCTCTCCCAGTAGAGCTGGGCTGTGGTCACCGTGTGGCCTACAGGTCGGCTGGGTGCTGCACACCTGCTCTGAGACTCCAAGAGGCCTCAGGGAGACTGAAGGACATCAGTGGCTGGGCCAGGGGACTAGAGTGGGAGGTCACAGGGCGGCCATGGTGGCTATCGACAGCCAGGTCTGTCTCTGCTCAGCAGGACACCCTCCTGCTGACCGTGGTGGCTCTTCCTTCCTCCCTGGGCTTGTTTTCCAAACGATTTGCTTAATGTGATTCCCGGCCCAGTTGAACATGACTAATCGTGTTTACCCGCCATCGGGCGGGATGGAGCGGGCAGGAGGAAGGAATGTTGTCTGCCCCGCTCACCGCACCCGTCCTTCCCTCTAGAGTCGGCCGTGGCCCCCCCGCTCGGCCTCAGCCTCCACCATGGAGCCCCTGTTCCCAGACTCCACGCAGGGCTGGAACACCTCGGCTGACCCTGGAGGTGGCCCCAACGGGACGCAGGGAGCACCGGCCCCTTCGGTGGGCGCCCGGGCAGTGCTGGTGCCCTTGCTGTACCTGCTGGTATGTGTGGTGGGGCTGGGCGGCAACACGCTGGTCATCTACGTGGTCCTGCGCCACGCCAAGATGAAGACGGTCACCAACGTGTACATCCTCAACCTGGCTGTGGCTGATGTGCTGCTCATGCTGGGGCTGCCCTTCCTAGCCACGCAGAACGCTGTCTCCTACTGGCCCTTCGGCCCCTTCCTGTGCCGCCTGGTCATGACGCTGGACGGCATCAACCAGTTCACCAGCATCTTCTGCCTGACGGTCATGAGCGTGGACCGCTACTTGGCCGTGGTCCACCCGCTGCGCTCTGCCCGGTGGCGCCGCCCGCGGGTGGCCAAGCTGGCCAGTGCGGCCGTCTGGGCCTTCTCTCTGCTCATGTCGCTGCCGCTGCTGGTCTTCGCCGATGTCCAGGAGGGCTGGGGCACCTGCAACCTCAGCTGGCCAGAGCCGGTGGGCCTGTGGGGCACTGCCTTCATCACCTACACGTCCCTGCTGGGCTTCTTCGGACCACTGCTGGTCATCTGCCTCTGCTACCTGCTGATCGTGGTGAAGGTGAAGGCGGCGGGCGTGCGCGTGGGCCAGGCGCGGCGGCGGCGGTCGGAACGCAAGGTGACCCGCATGGTGGTGGTGGTGGTGCTGGTGTTCGTGGGCTGCTGGCTGCCCTTCTTCATCGTCAACATTGTCAACCTGGCCTTCACGCTGCCTGAGGAGCCCGCCTCCGCCGGCCTCTACTTCTTCGTGGTGGTCCTGTCCTATGCCAACAGCTGCGCCAACCCCCTGCTCTATGGCTTCCTCTCTGACAACTTCCGCCAGAGCTTCCGGAAGGTTCTGTGCCTCCGTGGGGGCTACGGTGCAGAGGATGCAGACACCATGGAGCCACGGCTGGACAAGAGCGGGCGGCCACAGGAGGTGGCGCTGCCTGTGCGCAGTTGTGAGGCCAACGGGCGTGTACAGACAAGCCGGCTGTGAGACCACAGCAGTGTCCAGGTCCTGGTGGCTGCCCAGTGCCCAGCCCAGGCCCTGAGCGCATGAAGGTGCCCCTCCCAGGGCTGCGAGGTGGATGCTCCTCAGTGGCCATGTGAGGATGGGGCTGAGGGGGCCAGGCTGGGTGTGGACACGGCAGGACTGGTGTCTCAGTGACCATCTGGCCACCATCCTGTCCCCCTGCACAGGCCAGGTTCTGGGGAGGAAGAAGGGGCTCAGTTGTGCCCCAGGAAGTACCTGGGCCCCGATCCTGGCCAGCCAACATCAGCTGTCCAAACTGGAGAGCGGTTTGTCCAGGCAGCCAGCTGTGGGGAGATGTGCCTCCCAACCATTGGTGTGAGCCCATGGCCCACCCGAGTCTGTGCTGGGGCTCTGCCCCACTCACTGCATGTGCCCTTGTCTTTGAGCTCCGATCACCTGGTCACAGACACCATGGTACGCTCAACTCCAGCCTTTGCTCCCCAAGCTCCCGGGGCCCAGCGGCCACCCCAGCCCCTTGCTGGCCCTGTAACCACAATGACCTCAGAGTGGAAGATGCAAAGCTATGCTGGCCTTGGGCAGCCAGCATGAACTGGGATCCCAGTGGACACACTTTCCTTGGGGCCTCTGCCCACCCGCCTGCCCTCCACCACCTTACATGGCCCTGCATCTGTTACCTCTGTCCAGTAGGAGAGCAAGGGACCACCCAGGCTCCTTGGTGGGGCTGGGGGGAGGGGCCTGCACAGAGACCGAGCATGGCCACACTGGTGGGGGTTTAGCCCAGAGGGCCCCGCCAGGGGCAGGGAGGCGTCCCTGAGGTCCTCTGCCTGGAGCGGGGCTCTGGGCCAGGAGGCAGCACGTAGCCATCTGGAGGGACCACGCTGTGCAGGTCAGCACAAATGCCAACAGGTGGGCCCTGAGGAATGGCCCCTCCTCTAGGTTAGAACTGCCCAGCCCCCTAGGAGGGTGCAGGGCCAGGCTGAGCAGAGCTGGGCAGGACAAAGGCCAGGCCATGCTGCTGGGCGGCAGGCGCCACCCTCAGCCAGAGGCCAAGCCTGGACACGCGTCCTGTGTGCTGAGGGTACTTGTGTTCGAGAACCTGCTCCCTGAATGAATTAGAGAATAAATGTTTGATTCTTCCCCAAAGCAAATATTGTCCCTGGAGCCGAGTGAGCCAGCGGGAACCAGTGTATGGCAGGTATGAGGCCTCCAGCCCAGCCGCCCGCTGAACCCAGACGAGGCTGGGAGTGGGTGGCAGAGTCACAAAGGGGGGTGTTGGGGGCCCAGGCTGTGGGGACCTGGGCTTAGCCACTCGGCAGGGTGTGAAGTGTTCTCCATGTGGGTCCCACAGGGCCAGCCTCCCAAGGCATGTCCGGGGAGAGACGTCCAGGGAGAGGTAGAGGCCTGCTCAGTCTGAAGCTCCCGCCGTCCGTCAGGCCTCCCCTAGGATTTGGAGAAGAGGTGCACCTGCTGGAACAGCCTGGGAGGGCAGATGGCTCGGAAGTCTCTGCCCAAACCACCCTCTCCCATCCATCGGTCTGGCGTGGAGGGGCCCGTCCCGGGCGGGGCCCGCGGAGTGCCCTCTGAGCCCAGCAGGCCAGCTCCTGGTCAGGGAGGGGCCCACAGGCCCTGCAGTGAAGCAGTAATGCCGAACGCGCCCCTCAGAGAACCCTTGGTCCTCCTGGAAGCCTCCTGCCCCGCCCTGCTCAGTCTGAGGCCCTGTGACCAGTAGCCTTATCCAGACACCAGCCAGGGACCCCTTGTCCCTCTGTCCCACACCCCAACCCCGCAGCCCCGCAGGACCCACACGCTCACCTGGCTGCAGGTGCTCATCTGGCCACCTTTCCTGGTGGCCTTGCCTGTGTTGGGGGCAGACCCCCCAGGCCAACCTGAACAGCATGTGGCCTCCCTCTGGGGTCCTCCCTGTGGCCCTTGCCCTCAGGCCCAGGGGGACAGTGACTCTGAAGATTCCCCACAGCAGACCCTGGTTCACATCTCATTACTGCTGGCACCTGGCCTGGCAGACCTAAAGCGTGTGTCCTCGGACAAGCACAGGTGTGCACCTACTGCACACCCACTGGGACTCCATCGTGGGGAGCTAAGCGTTGAGCAGGAAGTGCATTCCAGGCAGAGGGAACAGCCTGGGTGGGGAGACCAGGGCCCGAGACAGCAGACCATGCCTGGTCCTGGCCTCCGGGGAGGAGCACTTGCAGCAACCCTAGCTCGAGAGGAGAGGAGAGATCGGAGGGAGCCTGCAGAGGCCCACCTTCCAGGGTGGGGGGCAGGGGGGCCTGGCCTGGGGGCTGGGCACCTGGGGTTGGGGCCTGTGGGTGCTGAGAGGCAAAATCACTATCCCTGGCATGGCCTAGGGCCAGGCTGGCTTCCAGCTAGGCTTATGGGAGGGAGAGATCCCAGGCCGTGGGCTGAGGAGCCTGTGGAATGTTCTGGGAGGTTCTACACTGCCGTGGCCCTGGGGACCAGGCTCATCCCACGTGAACAGGGCAGGAGATGGAACGCAGACACCTCAGGGACAGCAGCAGAAAGGCCTGACAGGTCCCAGAATCCTGGGCTGCCCTCCTTGCCTGTCAAGGCCTCAGGGTCCCCAGTCTCCTCTGCTGTGACTGAGGAAAGTGACACCTGCAGAGGCCAGAGAGCCACCACCATGTGCAGGTCACAGAGAGTAGGGTGGGGGTGGCACAGAGCAAACATCCTGGGCGGGAGCGGTGACCCGCTTTATGGACGCTTTGTTCGCATCGATGGGTTTTATTGGCCACTGGGCTCCAGCCGTTCCCAGAGTGACCTTCTCAGGAAATCCGGCGTGCGAGGCAGGGATGAGGATGGGGGACAGGAGGTCTCTATTTGCCCAGCAGGGCAGGGTGCAGGCCGGGAAAGGCGGATGGTGGGGAGCAGCCCCTCAGGCAGAGTGGAAGCCAAGTGAGTCTGGGCTGACAGGACCGGCAGGTGCTCCTCCCAGCCCACCCAGCCCCTGGGCGGGAGCGGTGTGGGGTCCCAGGTGGGGTCCTGGGAGGACACTTCCCCATCAGACCCCTATCTGGTGTCCTGGGAATGAGTGGGCAGCTGGGGTGAGGTGGGCACTGGGCAGAGGAGACAGGCCACAGGGACCCTGGGAGCTAGGAGCCATTGCCTCCCACCAAGGTGGGCGTCGGGGGACTGTGGGGTCCCGGGGAGCTGGGTGGGACCGCCACTCGCGACTCTCCTGCTCGCCCGGGGGCTCCCTGACCCCTGGGGCTCCGGTGCCCATGCTTGCTGAGGCACTGCCCATTTTGGGAACAGGTGCCACTCAGGAGCAGTTTGAGGAGGGCCTGATCAAGTTCGCCGGCTGCCTCAGCTGCCCCAGGGCTTTTCCTCCCTGGATGGAGGAGTGCGGCCCCCAGCCTCACGCCCTGGGAGCTGGCTGGGGTCAGTGCCAGGCAGCAGAAGGCCAGGATGGGGCCAGCAACTTGGAGAGTGTGGCCCCTCCACCCATGTCCCGAAGTCAGGGTCATGGAGCCTGCACGGGTGGCCAGGGTGAGGGGACTCCAGAGCTGCCCTCATGCTGGCAGGGCTCCTGTGGACCCCACCAGGGCCTGTCCTACCTGGTGGCTGCTCCCTCCCATGGGGCCCTGGAGCCCTGGGGGAGACTCTGGCCGTGCCCGTGTTTGTCCCCTGGCTCTTTACAGCCTGAGGGCTCAGGCCCAGGACCCCTGGAGGGGTTCCAGGAGAGAGGGGTCTCACCACCTCTCCCCCCACCTGGCTGTGGCTACCTTCCCCATCCAGGGAGGCCACTGCCTTGCTTTCTGTGGACGTGACTTCTCTAGGGACCTCAGAGACAGGCACCACAGAGGATGGGCCCTTCTGAGACTTGTTTATTTCACGCAGCACGATGACTTTAGGGCCGTCCCAGCAGGTGTCCAGGGTTCTGTGTGCCCCACTGCAGGACAGGAAGCCAAGGCTGCAGAGCAGGGTAGCAGATGCAGGATGCTTGGGGCCAGCTGGGCTGGAACTAGACCTGGCTCTCAGGATGGACTTTCCAGGGCCCTGCGGCCCTTGGCCCTGTGGCCCTCCTGAACCCTCCTGTCTCAGGGCCATGGCTTCACCAACCAAGGATAGCTGGCTGGTCCTCTCCTGACCTTAGCTATGACCACACCCCAGACACACCAAGGAAGGCTGGAGGAAGGGGCCGTTGGGGGTGCAGGTCCCCTTGGCCCTGCCCGCCAGGAGTACAACTCCCAGGACTGCAGGCGCTGGGTGCCCTGTGGGCCCCAGCTGGGCCTCAGCTCTCTACCTGTCCTCAGAAGCCAGCCAGGCACCTAATGTCCCTGTGGAGTGGACGTCTCTCTGTGGAGGGGTTTCTGAGAGTCAGGCTGGGCCCGTCCCGGGCGTGTCTTCAGGAGGGAGCAGTCTCCTCTGCCTGGTAGGGCAGCCGGGTCTCCCTGCGCCCGCTGCCTCACCCACCATCCCTGCCTGTTGCCCTGTGCCCAGGCCACCAGCGGGTGTGTGGAAATGACTCCGGGTTCTGGCTCCAGCCTCGGCTCAGGGTTACGGGCCTGTGGGATAACTGGGTATCCACCCCTCCGCTGGCCATGGTGCCTGGAAGGGCTGCTGTTTCCAGCCGCACCCTCCACATCTGGTGCTGGAGAAGAGAACCCTCTCCAGGCTGGCCGTGTAAGGGCAGTGTGGCCGCCCTCCCCTCCATGTCAGCCTCACCTTCCTAGTGCGAGCCCTGGAGGCCGGGGATGAATCTGCCCCTTCAGGGCCCCCTGGTGGGAGGGAGTGGGGCCAGGGCAGGCCCTGACCAGGGAGAGGAGGCCAGGGGCCTCCCAGAGTGGACAAGGTCTTAGGGGCCAGGGTTGCCTGGAGCCCTGTGTCCTTCCAGCATCCATGGGTCCCTGGCCAGCCCAGCCCTAGCGTGTCCCAGGAGAGGGGCTCTTGACCACCAGCAACCTCCTGCCACCGTGGAACCCTGGGCTGCAGCTGTGTGGCCTCCCCAGGATCTCAGCCAACTCGACCAGGCCCTGGTGATTCCAGACGCTGCTCCTGCCAGGGCCTGGTGGCCTCATTGCCACAGAGTACACATGGGGATGGCGGGGGTGGGCAGCCCTTGAGAAGAGAGGTCAGAGCAGGAGAAGGGCCCGAGGGGCGGGGAAGGGAGGAGGGCATGGTGGGGGACTTGTGGCAGGCAGTCTGACCCAGACCCGAGGGCAGATGGAGGTTCCCAGGACCTAGCCTGACAGTCCACAGGAAAGGGGAAAGGGGCACAGCTCACATGCCTCTCCCAAATGGATGCTGGTTCCTCCCACAGACTTGGCCAAGTCACACGTGCCCTGGGGTCAGCCCCAGTCTCTGGGGCACGTGGAGGTCCCACTTCCTCCTCCAGCCCAGCCCTCTGCAGACACAGGAGGACCCTGTGAGCCCCAGAAAAGCAACCCTCCAGTGCTCAGCCACGTTTCACCCAGGGCGCGACTTCCACCCTCAGGCCAGCACACCTCCCTCTTGGGCTATCTCAACCCCCACCAGGGAGTTTGCCGTCTTTCTCCTGCTGGAATCTGGTCCCTCAAAGACCAGCAATCTCCTGTGACCCCTGACCTCCCCCAGCCCAGCCTGGCCCCCATCGGTATTTCTAAACCCGAGACAAGGAGCAAGCGTCCGTGTGGCAATGGGCCTGGCACACCCTTTATGAGCAGTTAGAACAGGTCCCAGGTCATGCTCAGCCGCAAAGGTGGACCTGGCCCCCAACATCCCTCTGCCCTGTGGCTGGGTGTGGCCACTCCATCTGTGGCAGGCCGTGTGAGGACAGTCTGGTGCTGAGCGACTCTCCCATGCCCAGCCACTCAGCCCCTGCACTGGGCAAAGGTCTGGGAGTAAGGACTGTGGGTGTGGGCTAGAGCTCACTGGCCGGCGTGACCAGGTGGCCGCTGAAGGTGATGTAGAGGTCCCCAGGCTCGCCATAGATGGCGTTGTCCTGGTCACGGTGAAACATGCGCACCCAGACGGTGCTGCTGGCTGCCAGCGGCAGCAGCAGGCTCTGGGCCTGCATGAGGCTGCGCTCGCTGGGTTGCGCGTACAGCACGGCCATGGGCCGCTGGTCCAGCATGACGTGCAGGTAGGCCTCCTTGAAGGTCCAGGTGTGCACATGCAGGCTCACGAAGTAGATACCCGGCACCTTGCAGTGGAAGTGTCCCGTGGCCAGGTCGAAGGCGCCATCCAAGTTCACGAGCTCTGTGTCGAAGGGCACTGCCTGGAAGTCCTCTGTGCTGTGTAGTCCCTCACGCCGACCCACAGAGAAGGCAGCGTGGGCACGCTGGCACGGGGCACCTGGAGGCCCCATCTGTCCCTTCTGGCCTTTGTGGCCCTGCAGGCCGCGGGAGCCCTGGGGACCCTCCTCCCCGCTCTTTCCTGCGTGACCTCTGGCCCCTGCCTCACCCTTCTCTCCTGCAGGGAGCAAGTGGAGCCTTGGTCAGGGTAGTCCCACCTCCCCTCACCTCCAGGCCCCGCTACCCTGCCAGGTCCAGGCCTGGGCTCCAGGCCTCCCTAGCCTCAGTTTCCCCCTCCGCACAGCGGGCCTTAATCTGCCCCTCACGTAGGCAGTGAGAAACCACCTGTCAAAGGTGCAGCCATGCCGAGGCAGCTGGGCTCTGCAGAAGGAGAGATCTGGGGAATCCCTGCCCAAGTCTAAGCTAAGCACAGCCTGCTATCCGGCCTCAGGGGGTCAAGCACCCATGCAGTCCCCCAGACCAGCAGCCTGCTTCCTGCTTGTGGGGCAGGGGCTGGGTGCAGGTGGCACCTCCAAGCACACTCACCTTTGAGGATGGAGATGTCGATGGTGGGCCGAACGAGTGGCAGTCCCACCCACGGGCCCGTCACTCCAGTGGGTGTATGGGCGGGGGCGGCAGCAGGGGGCCATGGTGGGCGGCAGCAGTGCACATAGGGCCTCCTGGGCGGTCCCAGGTTGGGCCAGGCCCCTGCAGGCAGCACCAGCACCAGCGCCACGAGGCCGGGGGCTGCCATCCTGGTCAGGCCTGGGGGAAGGTGGGGTCTGAGGAGGAGCCGACAGAGCCCGGGAGCTGGAGGGGTGTCTGGAGGCCAGGGCCCTCAGGGCTGCAGGGGGATGCCAAATCCGAGGCCTGGGGCTACTCTGCCCGGCACCCAAGTGCCCTGCCCTCCCCGCCAGAGCTCCCACCATGCAACCCTAACTGCCCAGGGTCCAGGCAGATGGATGGGGGCTGCTGCCCAGGTGGCTTGAGGACCCCCATCTGCCACGGCCCCACCGCCCACCTACCTCTCAGTGAGCACTGCTGCCTGCCTGGCTGGCTCCAGCCCTGTGAGCCCAGCAGTCCCCAGCAGCCTGTGAAAGACACCTTTCACACCGCCTGGCGCCTGCGGCTTCCCAGGGCGGCCAAGACCAACAGGGAGGGCAGCTGCACGTTGCCCTGGGCCAGGAGCAGGCAGAGCCCCATGCTACCAGCAGCGGCCCCAGTCACCTGCCCCAGGGCTGCACAGCCCGCCCAGGCTCCAGCTCCCACTGCCCACCCTAGTGCCCCCGTGTGGGCAGGGTCCAGGGAGGCCTGGGCCAGCAGGCTGGGGCATGGTGCCTGGGGCTGGAGTCTATACCCCACCAGAAACGGAGGCTGCTTCCCCTCAGGGAAGGGCGACTCCACCCAGCAGAGCATGAGGGTGCTGGAGGCCAAATGTTGTGTGGCCCCACGCTGTACCAGGCCGTCTGGGCCCCCAACCCAACTGGGGACGCGGGGATCAGCTGGCCACGCAGACGGAGCCCTGGAGAGGGGGATCTGCTCAAGGCCTGTGGTGTCTACCCACTCCCCGATGACACCCTCAGACTTCCAAGGATAAACACCGGCCCCTCGGTGCCAGGCCCCAGCACGAGGATGAATCCTAGAGCCCCTCAGGCAGTGGCAGGCGGGGCTGTGTTCACTGTGAGCCAGAGGTCAAGCCCATACAGGGCCCCGGCCCGCACCCTGGACCTGTGCCCTGGGACATGGCTGGTTCCCCTGAGCCAGGCTGCCTGCTGGGGAGGCAGAGAACTGGGGTGGCCCACCTCTGCCTGCTGGTTCTGCTTGGCTGGCCCCTCCTTCCCCCACCAGCCTGTCCCCTCCAGCCTGACCCCAACGGCCTGCCCGCTAGCTGTCCACACTGATGACCAGGGAGGAGGGAAGGGTGGAAGGCCAGGGAGAGGATGGAGGCCCATCTGTGGGGCTTTGTGTGCAGGCCGCCGGGAAGGCAGGGGCTGGCAAAAGCCAGGGCAGGGCGACTGGCCTCAGAGGCAGCACCTCACACCCAGCCTGGCACCAGCAGGGCCTGGTGGCCCCCTCAGGGGACAGTTGTCTTCTGCTGCAGGCTGTGGCAGCACAGAGGAGGATGTGAAGATCTGAAATCCTGTGACCAGCTCACCCAGCCCGTCCCGGCCTGCAGCCCCCAAACGGCTTGCATAACTAGGCCATAGGTGGCAGGAGGCACTGCGTCCCTACAGGAGCCCAGTGGGGAGGGCAGGGCTTTCCTGTGCTGGTCCAGAATTGCCCTTGGGGTGCTGGAGCCCCTGGGGTTCCTGGAGAGCACTGGACCCTGGCTCTGAGTCTTGGACTCCCCCTGTGAAATGGGCACCCATGGCAGCACGGGAGTGGCCGGGGTCCCCCGCGGAGGGCAGGATGGTGAAGCCCAGCCTCAGGGACACTGCCAGCCTCAGCCAGGTACAAGGTCCAGCTCTGCAGTGCACCCCAACACCAGCAGAGGTGCCTCCAGAGAGAGAAGGACCCTCACCATGCACCCTCATATGTGGGGCCAGCCAAGGACCCCCAGGAGCCAGCTTGGTGTGAAGGACCTCTTCAAGGAGGGAGTGAAAGGCCCAGGAAGGGGCCTGGGCCCCCAGTCCTCCTGGATCCTGCCTGGGAGAGTGTCTGGGCAGGGCTGGCAGGCAGCTTGCGAGCCCTGGGACTCTGCAGGGAGGGGCCAGTGCAGGGGGGTGACTCCATGGGGGCAGGACAATGAGTCTCAGGACAGAAATAGCCCTGGCTCAGACACGGCCACCAGCATTGCCATGACAACTGGGGAGCGTGGCTGGACGTCATGGCCCCCGAGGTAGACATCCTGCAGTGTCATGGGGGACTTTCTGCACCGCCTGGCTGTGCCCCACCCCTCCTGCCAGGATCCTGGGAGGGTCATGCTCTGCTCCTGTGGGGTGGGAGCCTGTGCTGGCACAGAAGAGCCAGACCAGGCTCAGCCCCCGGACACGCCTAGAGTCAGCGCCCCCATGGGGCTTGGGATTCTCCACCGGTGAGGGGCAGTGAGTGTCCCCAGGAAGCCACTTGGGCCTGCCTAGACACTGGCAGGGCTCGGCTGGTGGCAGGGTTGTACTATTGAGGAGGTTGGTGGCTCAGTTGCCCATGGCCCCCGGCCCAGGGGTGGTCCGAGTATAGGCAGTTGATGTGGGTTCTGGGGTAACATGGGCAGAGTCAGAGTCCACTGCAGCTGGCCAAGTCTGAATATCCCAGGGAAGGACAGAGCATGGACTCTAGTCAAAGGCCCTAGGGTCGGCCCAGGGTCAGCTGCTTGCTGCCTATGAGAGGACCATGTGGCCTGGTTGGGGGTCCATCAATAGGAGCACCCAGGCACTTGGAAGGAGGACATGACACCTTGATTTGCCAGGCAGACATATTCAGGCTTGGCTGGATGATGTGGGAGAAGCACAGAACTGACTCAGTGCACATGGATCAGTCAGGTAGTGCTGGGGGATCCAGGGGGCAGAGAGGGGTGACATCCGCAGCTGAGAGCAGTCCTCCCTCTTTGCCCTTGCCCTAATGAGATCAAGAACAGCCATGGGGGCCTGGCAGACCCCTGGGTGACAGGAAGCACACCCTGTCCAAGGAGAAGCCTCCTGTGGGCAGAGAGGCAGCTCAGGGTGGCTATCAGCCCTCCTGGCTACTGTGGAGGCCCGAGTCACTCTGGGCTTCTCTTGCCCTCCTTAGGACCCCTGTGTGATCTCCGCAGCAGGAGGCGGATCCACTGAGGTATCCTCTGTGACCAGATGGACTCGGGTGAGGGGCTGAACAATCCAGAAATCTAGAGGGCACTCAGTGAGAGCAGGAGACTATGGCTCTAGGCTGGAGGCCCATCTCCATGGCCAAGTTGCTGACGGCCTCACTGCAGAAACCGGGTCCTGCAGGCATGGCTTGCCTGCCGTGGGATTCCAGGTGTGGGGCCACAGCCGGGAGGGGTGGGGATGCAGAGGCCCAGGGACACTTGTGCCTCTCTTTCTGCAGCTGTAAAGTGCACATAAGACCCTCGGAGGCCACAAGAGCTGAAGCAGCCAGAACGCGGTGTGTTTGGCGTGACTCCGCCTGCACCCCTGCAGCACGGGGAAGAGGCGCTTCACCCAGGACCAGCCCCCCGGTTCCCACGCTCCTCAGCCCATCCACCTGCCACTCTCCATACCAGGGACGAGGGCCCTGCGCACTGATGGGCGGGCAGTGATAATGGGGCCGGAGCAAAGGCACAGACGGCTATTATCTCCTGAGCCTCTTCATGGACACTTTGCTGCAAGAGCTGGTGATGATCTGCTGCTGGCCGTGGGGGGCAGGGCGCACGGTGGGCACAGCAAGGGATGCCTCACCCTCCCGGGGAGCACCTGGGCCTCCTGGGGCAGCCGCTCTGCCCAGAGCCAAGGACAGGAGACAGGTCCGGTCATTCCCATCCCTCCTCCAGGCAGGCAGCCCGGCTCCCTCCTTGATAGTGGCATCCTGGGGTCTGGACTGGTGACTCACCCCAGCAACTTGGCCCCTGGGGTGTACACTGCAAGAGGCAGGGATTGCAGGGTGCTGCGGGGTCACTGCCCCAGTCCTGCCTGGTGGCCTGCGGGGCTTTGAGGAGCGGCACAGACATGGCATGAGCAGTTCCCGGCCCCCAGGGTGGTGTGGCTGGCCGTGCTCCTGGACCCCTGCTCATGAGCTGCAGAGGGATGCAGGCCATCTGTCCATGCGCTGCTGAGGGGCAACAGCCCAAGCCTCTGCCAACCCAGAACCCTGGGCTGTCCCTCTCCTGGGGCCCCGTGGTGGCAGTGACCAAGGTGGATTAAACGGCAGAAAGCAGGAGCAGGCTCTGGCTGTCGCCGCGGTGACCAGCCGCGTGAGAGGCGGTGGTTTCTGTGGGGACAGGTGGCAACGTTTCTGGAGGGACCCGGGGGCTCTCCCACGGTCACTGCCTTGCCGGCCAGTGTCAAGGCCATGGGAGGAAGGGGGCTGCCATGCAGAGTCTGGGGGTGGGGGACCTCCTGTCAGCAGCCCGCAGACAAGGCTTGCTCTTAGCAGGTCAGGCTGGCAGGTACGTGGGAGTGACCCTCACAGGAAGCAGGAGGCTGCACCGCCCGGGCCATGTTCCCCTCCCCCTGTTGGTGGCAGTGAGAGTCCAGTGAGCCAAGGGCCTGGCCCAGGTGAACACCAGAGAGGGTGAGAGGCTACGGGACTCTCTCGTCCAGCATGGTCACCTCCTGCCCTAGTCCAGGGTTCATGCCTTGGTTCACACTTCCTGGGCCTCCCTCAGGAAGCCTTCCCTGCCCCATGCCCCCACTCAGCCTGCCCACATCCCCATTCAGCTGGAGGATGACTCCCAGGCAGGCTCTCTGCCTCCTGCCTGCTCTTCTGGGGTCTGTGCCTGCAGGGGTCCACACAGGGACTTGGAGTGGCCTCTGTAGGAGTCAGTAGGTGGTGGGGGCAGGGGCGGCAGGGCAGATGGTTGGGGAGCGGCTTGCAACTCTGGTCCCCTCCCCTGTCCCCTGTAGGGTGGGATTAGGGCCCTGTGGGCCTGGGCCTCAGAGACAGGACCCCCTCCCCACTCTTCAGAGTGTGGCCAGCCCCTTTCCTGGGTCCCATCTGGGGTGTGCTGAGAAGGAGCCGCCTGTCCTGAGGATACATGAGCTGAGGGTATGGCCTGGGGCGTGGGGGAGGAGCCACAAGGTGACCCCAGTAGGATGCTCAAGGTTGAAGAATGCAGGGAGGAGCCAGCCTAGAGGGAAGGGGCAGCCCAGGAGGACAGCCCTGCTCTGGGCTGGACAGAGCAGCAATGCAGTTGGGCTGGGAGAGCCTCTCTTCACCTGCACTGATCATGCCCACTGAGGCATGGGGCCACTGCCCTCAGCTCTAAGCCCTCATCTCCCCAGCCGGGACAATAGAGTCCACAGGCAAAGCCTGGTTGCACAGGGTGGGAGACACTGCCCAGATGGACAGTGACTGGACTCCACCTTGGACCACACACATCTGCAGAAAGCCAACATGTTCTTTATTTGGGGCAGGCACCTAGTGACCAGCACCGATCACTAGTAGCCGGCCAGCTGAAGGACACTGGGGTACCGGGCACGGTGGGCCATGCACTTCTGGCGGTCAATGAACAGGCTGTTGGTCTTGATGGCGATGTCCTTCTCCAAGCCCAGCCGCGTCTCCTCCAGGTTGCGCAGCGCCTGCTCTGCCTCCTGGAGCTTCTCCCGCAAGGCAGCCAGGGACATGTTCAGTTCCTCCACCTCGCTCAGCAGCCTGTGGCAGGCGGGCGGGGGCATGTGAGCGGGCGGGGCAGGGAGCAGCATTCCAGGGGTGGGGCTCTGAGCAGGCAGGAGGTCCTGACCCCAGGAGTCCCAGGGAACCCAGCAGAAAGCTGCCCCTCCGGCATGCAGGTCAGGGCGAGGGCCCCGCCCCTGGGTGGAGCCTCAAGGCCACAGCGTGAAGGAAGAGGCTTCTCTCTCCAAGCCCAAGGGCGACCTACACCGGCTGCGCCCAGCTCAGAAATGGAGGCTTTGCCCTGGGCTCTACAGGACCCTGTGCAATAGCAGCACCAAGCGGCCACGGTAAGCAGTGACCCGCTGACCAGGCTCAATCCCTTATGTTTGGACACAGGACCCACCATTGGAACCAGTGAGGACTCCAGTTTCTTGTACAAATTGAAGGACAGGGAAGCAGGAAGAAGGGGGCACTCACACTTAGAAGGGCAACTGGGCACTTGATAAACTAGGTAAACATGCTTGTGACCCACTCATGCCTCAGCAGGCACATGATCACTTAACAGCAGAGGGGCAGGGTGGACAGACGGGCCCACAGGGCCTCCCTCTGGGCCTGTGGCCTCAGAAGCTCAGCTTGTCAGGCCCTGAGGTCCCTTGCAGGAAGACCAGACAGCCCTGGGTGACAGGGGACCCTGACATGCAAGCCCCACCCAGGATCATGTCCAGTGTCCTTGTCTGCTTGTGTGTGAGTCTTCAATGGCTGAGGGAGATCAGAGACTCTGGGTACCTGAACTGGGCGGTGTCCCGGCACAGCTCCACATTGGGCCGGTATGAGCGTTGGTACAGGCGGGTCTGGGCCACTCGCAGCGGGGCCTCCTTGTCCTTGATGGCCTGCTTCAGCACTGCCACCTGGTGTTCCTGGTCCGTGATCTCCCGCAGCGTCTGCAGAGAACAGAGTTTTGGCCCTGAGCTGCCACTGTCTCCCTCCCCAGCACTTCCTCCCACTCTGGTCCTGCTGTCCAGGCCTGGCTGGCGACACCCCAGGCCTGGGGCTGTGTCCAGCAGGAGCCCCATCCAGGGGCACCCAGTGCAGCCTGCTATATCCCAGCTCCGTCCTGAGAGCCCGGAGCCCTGGTGGTCAACAGGCCCCAACCCTGGTGGAGAATTCGTGGGGCTTAGAGGCAAGCCAAGGCCGTGCTAAATGCCTGGAGCCAGAGGGAGGCCAAGACACACTGGGCCCACACCTCCTTCCCCTGGCCCACCCTGCAGACTGCCCTGCTTGCCAACCACCCAGGAAGGTGCAACGCCCAAGGGAACCTGGTTTTACACCAGCTTAATGAGTCAGAATGCCTCCTTCTGGGGTCTCGCAGGGCAGAGGAGGGCAGGGGATGAGGCGGGTCAGGGCTGGGCATAGGGTGGCCAGGCGCCACAGAGGATCCCCAGCTGTTTTAGTCGCCATGGGGCCGGAATTCCCGGGAGTGGGCGTGTCCCGGAGGCCCACGTGGGGGCGTGCCCCAGGCAAGCGAGTCGGGAGCGGCTTGCGACTGGGTGGGCGAGTCCCAGGCGGGCGTTCCAGGGGCGAGTGTGTCCCCGCGACCTCACCTTGCGCAGGTGGAACTGCAGCTTGTGGAGCACGTCCTCCAGCTCCTCACAGCGGCGCGCAAAGGCCAGGTTGACGGCGTCGCACTGCAGCCGCAGGTCCTCGCTGGTGTCCCGCAGGATGGCGTCGATGAGAGTCCGCAAGTTGACCGAGGCCAGATGCTCGCGCTCGGCGCGGAGCAGGTTGTCCTGGGTGAACCTGGCCCAGGTCTCGGTCGTGGAGGCGCTGCGGGCGGGGACGTGGCGGGTAGGGTGGACTGTGCGGACCGCTCTGGCGCTGCCCGCGTGCTTTCCCGCCCAGGGCCCCCACCAAGCTCGCCAAGTGACCCTTCCCGGTAGGCTTGCCCTGTAGCGCCCCTCATGCCCCTGCCATCCCGTGGCCCAGCCACCTCCCTCCAAGGCCTCCGCCTCGCCACCACGAGCTCTCCTCTCCGACCCCAAGGCCCCGCCACGTCCCCTGGCGCCCTTCCCCTCTCCCGCAAGGCCTAGCCACGTCCCCACCGTCTTCCGCCCCAAGCGGCACAGCCCCTTGCGGGTGCCGGGTGCCCTCTGCCGGTCGCGTGCGGAAACGCAAAGAGGCCTGCCTCCCTGGCCCTGCGTGAGCTGCATGAGCACTGGGGCAGGGGTCTTTTTGGGGCATGGGTACTGGGGATTGAACTCGGGGGCACTCGACCACTGAGCCACCTCCCCAGCCCTGTTTTGTATTTTATTTAGAGACAGGGCCTCACTGAATTGCTTAGCACCTGATTTTTTTGCTGAGGCTGGCTTTGAACTCTAGATCCTCCTGCCTCAGCCTCCCAAACCCCTGGGATGACAGGAGTACAAGAGCTCTTGTCCGCTTGTGGGTCAGGGAGCAGACCACTGCCCAAGCCGCCTGGGCAGTGAGGGTGTTGGGGCCTGAGGGAAGGGGTCCTGGAGATCTCGGCAGCCAGTGCCTGGTGGAGGCAGCCAGGGCTGGGGGCGGGTGGTGGGCTTGCACTGGGGTCCCACCTTTCCTCAAACTTGGTGGAGTGTGGATGGAACTGCACCTGGGTGCTCTGGTTGTGGTAGCGAGCGCAGGTCTCGTCGATGTTGTAGGCCTCCACCTTGTCTGACCAGTCCATCTCACAAGTCTCCTTGTGCTGGCGATTCAGCCTGGGGAGGGCAGGGCACATCTGGGCCAGGGTGCTCTGGACCAGCCAGACACCAGACCATAACCCCTCCCGCCTGCACTGGGGCGCCAGCTGCACTGCAGGAGGCAGCTCATCTCCAGGCCTGCAATGCCAGGGCAGCCCCCCAAGTAGGAGACTTCAGAACAGAAGCTGGCCTAACTGAAAGTGCAACCCTGTCCTGTGACCTGGCAGCCCCCTCCCCTCTGAGCCACAGGGTCATGTCCCCCATGTCCCACCCCGCAGCCAACCTGGTGACTGGGACATGGGCCACCCCAGGCCACCCTGGAGGCCACTGCAACCCACCGTATCTGGTTCACAGCCTGCATGATGGTCCTCTTCAGAAGCTGCTGAATGTTCCGGATGAGCTCGGCTTCCTGGGGAGAAGGAAGCCCCTCCTGAGCAGCGGCCCTCCTGCCCCTCACCCTGGTGAGAATGAGGAGGCCTGGGCAGCAGGTTGTGGTCAGCCCCTGGGTCCAGCCAGTCCCCGCTGCTCTTCCCTGGAGAACAGCTTCTTTTTGGTGGGGTTTTTCTTCCAGTAGTTTCTAAGGGCTGCTGGGAAGGTCACCTGAGACAACTTCTGCAGGTTCTGGATTATCCCCAAAGCCCACCCATGCACAGAGGGCGTTGGCCTTACTCTCTGAGGACCCCTAAGGATCAAGAATGTAAGGGGGTGCTGGGTCCCCTTCTTGTTGTTACTGGGGATTGAACCCAGGTTTGCTCTACCACTAAGCTACTCCGCTAGCCCTTTTTATTCTTTTTATTTTGAGACGGTCTCACTAAGTTGCCCACATTGGGCTCAAACGTGGGCTCCTCCTGCCTCAGCCTCCCAGGTTGCTGGGATGGCAGGAGTGCACAGCAGAGCCCAGCAGTGGGCTTCTGTTCTGGGTGTGAAGGACCCCTTTCCCTGTGACCTGGGTTTGGTAGGATCCCACACCCTCCTCCTCTGTCCCCATCCCCGCACCTCCTTGGTGTTCTTCTTGGGAGTGCTGAGTGAGGGGGTGGGGTGGCATGGGCAGAGAATGTGAGTGGGGGGCCCTGCGTTCCTGCCTGAGCTTGGGCTGTGGCAGGGCTGCCTGAGGCCCCGGGACTGGCTCTTCCTTGCCCTGGATCTCATAGTTGCCCCAGGCCTGTTCACGCAGAGACCTGGCTCTGAGAGATTCGGGGTTCTGCAGAGCCAGGAGGAGCGGCCAGGCCTGTTAGCTCCCTAATCCCGCTGGGGCCCCCAACAGCATGACAAGCTAGGTTGGATAGGGACAGGGGACATTCGGAGGAGAAGGGGGCTCAAGGGTGAGGCAGGGCTTCCTGCGGCCCGAGCAGGTGTGAGAGGCTCTGGGCCGCCCCACCCCGCAGCCCTGGGGTCCTACATGTCCATCGTGTGGACGGGGCAGGACTCAGGGCCAGGCTCCTCTCCCCAGGCTCGGGGGTCTGCAGGCGGATGGGCCCGGGCGGGTGCTGGGCCCTCTGCCCACCTTCAGCAGCTCCACCTCCACGTGGTCCCGCACCAGGTCCGGGTGCTGCCGCCGCTCCCGGCACTGCAGGTTGTCCATGGCGATGGAGAAGGGCACCGCAGTGGCGTCCAGGGCGCGCTCCAGCCGCTGCTTCTGGGCTAGCAGCAGGTCGGTGTCGGCGACCAGCTGGCCCACCTGGCGCTGCAGCTCCGACTGCCAGCAGTGCATGTCCTGCAGACGCTCGCCCACCCTGCGTGTGGAGTCCTGCTGGGTGCGCTGGGCCAGCGCCGCCGTCTCGGCCGCCAGCTGCTGGCTCTCGTGCCGCTGCCGCTCGGAGCCGTCGCGGTCCGCGAAGGCCTGGTGGTAGCGGGCGTAGCAGTTCTGGAACCACTCGTCCATCAGGTACTTGGCCGTGCGGAAGCCGGCGGTGGCCAGGCCCGAGGACGTGTAGGCCCCCGTGTTGCAGGCCACATCGTACTCCCTGGGGGACAGCTCACACGGCGGCACCGTCTGCGGGGCCGGCTGCTTGGTCAGCAGCACATCCGTCTGTGCCATGGTGCCAGCTGCCCACTGCCCAGCTGGGGCCGGGGTGGGGCACGAGGGGGTGGGTCACTGGCAGTCAACAGGCAGGTCAGCAAGGCAGCACTGGCACCGGCCACTCTGTCCCAGGAGGACGCAGCTCCTGGTCACCCCAGTGACAAGACGGCACAGGAGAGCCTCTTGTTGCTGGGCAGCAGGGCCCCTCCTTCGGGGGAGGGGGCAATCAGGCCCAGTAGAACTGCCTCTTAAAGGGCCAGGCAGGCCCCGCCCCCCCTTCATTGCCCAGGGTGCAGATCTCTTAGAGGGTCCTGGGGCCAGGCCCAGGCCTCCAGAGTCTCTGTCCCGGGAGACACAGCAGGGGAGGGATCCTGCAGCCCTGGGCACCCTGTCACCCTCGTTGGCTCCCCTGACCTTCTGTTCCTGGGGTTGTTCTCCATGCCTGGCCCTGTGCTGGGCTCTCTGCCCCCATAGCAGGACAGCGAGGCTCTGCCTGCTCAGAGGCCCTGTTGGGAGGGAGGGGCCGTCAGGGCTCAGGGATGGGCCTGGGGTGGGCACTGGTACAGACAGTGCCACCTGCTCTCTGCAGTCCTTGAGGTGGCTCCTCTCCCTGGCCCCGTGTCCCCAACCCTAGCCCACTCCACGCCAGTGGTCCTCGGCCAACCCCTAACCTGCCGCCCTACCCACAGTCAGAGCCTCACAGCCCCAGGGGAAAGAGTCCCACTCCTACCCTGGCCCCCACTTCACACTTGAGGGACAGCCCAGGGCAGTGGCCACTGGAACCCTGGTCACATCTGTTCTGGGTCCGCTGCATGAGTGCCAGGCCCTTCTTCCACTCCTCGCTGTCCCTGACAGGGTCTTTCTGGGACAGGGCCAGGAGGTGGGTGTGTGCTTAAAGAGGTCGAATCCAACCTGTGCCTGAAATCAGAGAGTCAAAGCCACCCTGCAGGGAGGAGGCAGGTCTGCCCAGTGTGTCCTAGCGCTCAGGAAACAGGCCCTGTCCATCCTGGGCCAGGGGAGACCCCAGGTCCGGGCAACACCCAACATGGCCAGCAGATGGCGCCATCGGCTGCGGAATGCCTCTGGGCGCCTGTTCCCGACCACTCTGCTCTGGGTGGCCCTGCAGCGGCTCCTGCTGATTCCCCTGGAGGCACCCCACCACGCACAGTCCTCCTAGCATGAGTCCTGCACCCAGCCTCGACCTGGGTCCCGTGGTCCCACCCACTTCCACCTCCTCTCCCTCCAGTTCCCCCGGCCCCCAGCCCAGCCACAGGGACCCCAGGCTCCTCCTCTGACACCCCAGCGTGGGCTCTGCCTTTGCCAGGCTGTGCCCCCGGTGCCCTCCCCTGGCCAGACCTCGGCAGCCAGGTTCTCAGTCCTGCTGCTGTTATGGAGGTGCAGTCCGGCCGGTCATCGCCCCCATGCGCAGAGGGGCTCTTGCACCACCCATGCAGCAGTTGCTTTTGTGCTTATGGGCTTTGGGGACAGCAGTCCTGAGACTTCCCCTGACAAGACTGAGCAGCTGTTCCTGCTGTCCTTCAGGGGCGGGAGGCGGGACCCTGGGGGCTCATGTGGCCTGGGACCCATCCTCAAGCCCCTCTGTGACCCCAGAGGCACAGGCCTCCATCCCTGGCCCATACACCAGGGGGACTGAGAAGGAAGAGGAGGCCCGGCCCCAGCCAAGCTCAGTGACCCTCAGCCTCAGTTTCCAGGGGCGCAGGGTGGGTGGGCCCTGCTCCTGTGAGGCTCCCAGACCAGCGGAGTCTACGTCTCAACGCAGACTCCCGTGACTCCCCAGGCAGAGCTCCAGGGCACCCAGCCCTACAGCCTGGTGGGTTAGGACTTGGTAGAGTCCCTGGGGGGACGGGGAGGGCCTGTCCCTCTCAGTCACTGTCCCTGGCCCTCAATTCAGAGGCCAGAGGTGAAGGTGTCCTGGGAAGAGCTCCTGCCCCATCCTCGTAGCCAGGCCAGGCCCTCCCAGCCTCAGTTTCCCCGCCTGCTCAGGGCTGCCGTGGGCATGGACTGAGTGGAGGCCGGTAAATGGTGACCTTGAGATCTTCCTGCCCCAGGCAGCCAGGCTTCACAGCTCATGCAGGGGCTGCGTGAGCAGGGCGGGCTGGGCAGCTGGCTGGGTGTGGCTGGGGCTGAGCGGGAGCTTGTGGTGCTCAGGCCTGTTGGCTGTGCTGGTTTCCAGATCTCATCTCCGCTAGGAGGACTGGGTCTTGGGGCGTGGGCCCGGCACCCCTCCCCTTCTGGATCTGGAACCTCAGTGGGGTCAGAGGGGCCCTGGGCCCATCTGGACAGTGCCTGCACCCCAGGCACCAGGACCACCTTCCTCCCAGGGCAGACACAAAGGACGCTCCTAACCAGGGAGGTCTCACCTCGCAAGCCCCAGGCAGCCCCGAGCCAGGGCCCGTGGTTGCCCATTGGAGCCCTGCTCAAGCACAGGGCTGGAGAGAGCAGGCCATGGTCAGCGGGTGGCTGCAGGCAGTGACCCAGGGGCTGTGTGGAGGCGGGGCCTGGATCCGAGTCATGCGTCTCTGTGACAAGGACCACCGTCCAAGATTGTCAGAGGGGGCTTCTCGGGGGATGGAGGATGGGTGGGAGGTTGCCCTGGCCCCAGCCCACCCAACCCTGCCCCAGCAATGTCCTGTTGACTCATGCTCTTGATATACCAGGCTGACTGCAGAGTCACTGACCCTAGCTACAGAGGACCTGTGATAATGACCTTGGGCCCCGGCAGCCCAAGGGACCCCAGGGCTCCATCCTGATTTCACCCAGGGACATGACCTTGGCCTAACCTGCAGATCAGACCTCAAGCTCCTCCCCGGAAATGCTGTGACTGTCCTTGACCTTCTTTTTTTGTCTTTTAATGTATCAGTTATTTAATTAGGTTCTTGGTAAGAAATTTAGAACACCAATTTGAACATATCGCATGTAGCCCTGGAGCTGAGGCATAGCTTTGATTCTGGGTAAAGTCTGTGAGTCTGCAGCTTTCTGATCAACGCTGCGCCGCGCTGCAATCCCGTACTTCTCTTTCTGTGTTGAAGATCTCGCCTTCCTGGAGTCTGGGCTTCTCTGACTTCTTGAAGTCAGTGTCAGTGAGGTGCCTTGGGATTTTTACGTTGCTGATATTGGCCTTTGTGGAGGTAGTGATAACAAAATTTCTAGTGTGTCCAACGCAGAGGGACTCGATTGAGGGAAAGAGGTCCCATCACAAGTAGCAAGCCCCTGCTCAGCTGCTTCAGGAAATCCCCTCTCTTGCCTCTGGCACCCAGTGAGGAAGACCAAGATGGTCCCAGGAGTGATGCTGGCTGTCAGTTTTCTCACTTGCTGACTGAAGGGTCCTTTGTTGTGGCTCAACAGCTTTGGTGGCACGTCTCCAGCCAGATGGCATCTAGGCATTTTGTGAAGCTTAACCACCCTGGTTCCCCCGTTTTGTCACCACCAACTGGTTTGGTGACAGTAGCAAGAAGCTTCTCCTTCTTTTCCACCTTGGATTTAGCAGCTGAGTACTTCCTCTTGGACAGACTTTTGGGACTACATCGCAGACGGGGCGTACTTGCCAATTTCTCTAACCAGGACTGGTTTCAGCTGCAGGGGGGCTTCCCTTTCTGGGTTTCTTGGCTTAGGGTCTCCCTTAAGCTCAGCCTTCTTGGCTCCAGGCTTCTTCTCCATCCTGGCCGGCCCAGCCTTTTCACCCACCATCGTGGAAGATGGGGAGAGGACAAGCCCGTCCTTGACCTGTCCCTGCACAGCAATTGGGTGCAGAGGGCTTCTTCTGGACAGCGGTGATCATGTCCTGCCCCAAGACTCTCCAGACACCATCACTGGGGTAGGCCTGGGTGAGAAGGGACCTTCCTGCTGGGTCTGGCCAGCTGGCCTCAGGCCAGAGGCCCCTGCCTGCTGTCTCCAGCCTGGAAGGAGGAGCTTGTCACCTCCACTCCACTGCACAGTCTCCCCCTGTGACAGGCACTTCCCAGGAGGCCCAGAGAGCCAGGATGGGCCCAAGGTCACACAGCACAGGTCCTGGCAGGAGTGAAGCTTGAGGAGCTGTTCTGGGCTTGAGCAGATCCACCTGCCGGGCATGGCGAGTGGCACGTCCCTGCATCTCCCCTGGGACCAGCAAGATGTTTTAAAAAACAGGAGGACTTAAATCAGCTTGAACAGATGTGAGCTGGCCCTGCAGCAGCTGGACACTGTGTGGCACCATGGACACAGGAAGCAAGAGAGAAGAGGCTTGGGGGAGGCAGGTCTAGAGGGCTTTCTGGAGGAAGAGTCTTCTAGCCACACCATCTAGAGGGGACACAAGCCATATCTGTGTGGTGCCGTGGGAGTTTGGGGTGGCCCCTCCATGTAGGGCCTAAGCTGTGTCTGCATGTGGCAGGCCAGATGGACCCGGAGGCCAACAGACTGGTGACTCCCTTCCTCACTCTCACCCTGGCCTCGAGGCAGGGGCAGAAGGGGCCCCAGCACCATGGCTGTTGCCACAGAGGCAGGGCCCAGGAGAGGCACTGCAGCAGATCACCTGTCTGAGGCTGGGCAGCTGGTGCACCTCCAGGACCCAGGTGCTCCACCTGGACCTGCATCAGGCAGTCCGGTGACCCAGTGCCCAGAATGTCCCCAGAAAACCTGACCTTGATCCGCGGCTCTTCCCTGACCATGCCTCAGTTTCCCCACCTGTGGAAGGAGGTGAGGGGTATCCTGTCATCATGGTGTGTGAGGTGAGGCAGGACGGTGGACACAGCTCCTTCCCATCCAAGTCCTGGGCTGGCCAGGGGCACAGGGCGGCCACAGGCCAGAGAAGCCTGTGCATCCAGAGCAGGCTGGTGGGGTCCCCATGCCAGGCCCCCACCCAGAAAGGCCCCAGGCAGCAGGGCCGAGCCGGACACCAGCCCCCAACCTTCACCCCCACCGTCTGAGAGTGTTTTCAGATGGAGCCATAAACCTCCAGCCCTAAATGAAACACCACAGATGCCAGCCGGGCAGGAGAACCTCTGGGGCTGAAGGAACTAGGGGTCCTGGATGTGGGGCTCATGCATATAAGAGACCAGCAGGGATGGGGGCAGATGGGCGCAGCTGCAGACTGTGCCCTGCAAGGCAGGGACTGTGACCCCTCCTGCGCCACCCTGCTGGGCAGCTCTGCAGCCCCTTTCCGAAACCAGCTGTCACAGCAGCACACAGGCCTCAGGTGAGGCCCACTGTCTTCCCTGCAGCTCGGCGTGGGTGAGTCACACCAGCCAGCCACTCGCAGGGCCACGCCTCCACCTCCCCAGCCCCTCTGGCCCCACCGAGTGCCGTCCAGGTTCCTGGCATGGTTGCGGGGCTCCATTCCTCCTCCTGGGGGAGCCGTGGTCCACCTGCATTGGTGTGGCTCTTGGGAAGAGTGCCACAGTGAAGTGCCGGTAGAAGGTTTTGTGTGAGCACCAGTGTTTCTGCAGAGCTGGGGATTGAACCCAGGGCCCTGAGCACCGGGCAGAGAGCCCTACCTCTCGTCCACAGCCCCAGCCCGCATTCCGGTTCTCGTGGACCCCACGTGGAAAGTCTCAAAGACCACACCTTTGGAAAGTGGCAGCCTGGCCCCAGGCTTTAAGTTCCACTGTGCTGGTACCTCAGAAATCTAGACAGCTGTCCACCTGCCTCAAGGGAGTGCCGGAGCCCAGCGCGGGCAGGGCTGTGGGCAGAGCCACATCTGTCCACCCGTAGGTCTCATCGGTGCATTCAGCTTTCCGGAAAGGTTCTGCAGGTGCTGCCCAGAAGCCAGGCTGCCCTTGAGCCTGCCCTGGGCAGCCCAGCCTTTACAATCTCCCCCAAGTCCTAGAGAAGGACTGCAAAGGATGGGGCAGGGCAAGGAGGAGAGGCAGCAGCCTCCCTACCAAGAACACCCTGCACGCACCCTCGGAAGACCGGCACCCACAGAAGGGCAGGCAGAGCCCGGCAGAGGGGCCATTCTGCAGACATGGGTGTCCTGGGCCTAAGACAGATTTGTACTAAGAAATGGCCGAAAGCTGCCTGGTGCCCTGAGGCAGCATGATGGGCGTGGAGCTGGACGGCCTGGGCCTGGACTGGACCCGGGTTGGGCAACCAGAAGAGGCCCTGACCGGGCAGGAGGCAGCCAAGGGACAGGAGGCAGCCAAGGGACGATGCCTCCTGGTCTCTATCAAGCTGGTGGGGGTTCCTGGGGCAAAGCATCATCCCTGGCTGGCCCAGGTGCCCACAGCCCACATAGCCAGAGGGAGGCTATGAAAGGCTTTGAAGTCCTCTAACTTCTCACAGGACCAGGTAGGTGTCCTTGGGTCTGACCCTCGAGTGTCCTCTCCAGGTGCCCCTTGTGCCCAGGAGCCGAGAGGCAGGCACCTGCTGATGCAGGCCTGCTTCAGGGTGCCAGCCCACAGCGGGGGAGGGCACCCTGGATCTGTCGCCTGTGCGAATGGCCAAATCCCCAGTTTATCAGCTCAGCTTTATCTCCAGAACGCCTACGATTTTCTAGAGAAGAAAATTAAATAGAGGATTTAGCAGAGATTTTGCGTCTGCAGAGCCAGGTCAGGACGGGCCAGCTTGGTGGAGGTTGCTGACATCCCAACCAAGGCCATGCAGGTGGGAAAGTATGCCAGCCCTGAAGGCCCAGCCGTCAGCAGCAACGTGACCCCCATGCTGGTCAGGCATCTGGCCATCCAGCTGCACCCAGGAGCTGCCAGGCCCCATGCCGCCCTCCTCCCCAACCCCAAGCACCTTGCTAGGAAAGCGGAAGCTCAGAGAGGTCGAGCCATTACCTGGCCCGAGACCCCAGGCTGGCAGGGGTGCTGCAAGGTGACCTCACTCCCAGACACCCCAAAAAGGTAGAGTGCTCAAGGCTTGTGGTCTCCCAGGGCTGTGGCCATGTCCTCACTGGGGACTCAGTCCTGGGGATGAGAAGGGGCAGCCCAGGGAGATGGGCTTCACTGGGCCCCAAGAAAGGCCTCAATGCCAGAGGCTGGACCCTCCTGCACACTCACAGGGCTGCCAGCATCCCTTCCCACGGAAGGAGGAAGGCCAGATGAAGGCAGGGCAGCCTCTACCCATCGAGGGAAGCACCTCCTCCCTTCCTAGTCCTTCTGCTCAGATTCACGTAGACGCAGCCTGACGTCTTCCTGTAGAGTCCTCAGCATCTCCTGGACTGAGCCTCTCCCCACCAATGCTGAGCAGTTGTGGGGACATCTGGGGGAGGGGGCAGATTCACCATGAGCTCCACCCAGAACCTTGGTTTCATCATCACAAGAGGCCATGGGTGCCCAAGGCGGCCAGAGGGTCTGTTCTCCTCCTGCTTCGTCTACCCAGCCAGGACTGCAGGTCAGCAGTCACGAGGGCCTCCTCGCCACAGGAGGAGCAAGCGTGCCCAGGGCCTCACCCCAGGTGCCCCACCCTGACTCTTGGCCTCTGGAATCCCAGGTGGGCGGCCCACACCACCCTGTGCCTCTGGTTGGTGGGGCTAAGGTGGGAAGATACCACTAGGGAGAAGCCAGACCCTCCCTGTGGCCTCTGGCCCTACCTCTGGTGGTCCCCAAAGAGGATCCAGGTGCAGAGGGGGGAGGGCTACATTGCAGTTCATGAGGATCCTGCAGGTCATGGGTCTGAGGCCTTAGCTTCCCCTGCAGGTGGGAATCCCAGGGTCTGCTGATGAGGGGCCAAGATGCTCCTGTGGCACCTGAGTCACAGGCCTGGGGACAGGACAGGGAGGCAGCTCTCTGTCTGCCCCTCCATGTGGACAAGGCCCCTGAGCACCAGCCAGCATGGGAATCTCTCTAGCGCTGGGCTTGGCTGGCGGGTCCTGAGGGCTGCGGGGCCTGGTCTGGGGGAGGGGCCGCCATCAGCGTGGGCCCAGGGTTTGGTCGCCGCCAGTTTCCGAGGCTAGGGCAGTTCCTGCTCCTCGGAGGATGGCTCTGAAGCCAGACAGCCTTTGAAAACTCCTGGGAGACCTTCCAGCTGTGGAGGGTCAGGGACAGATGCAGAGTAAAGAGGCCCCAGCCGAGTGGGTAGTCAGAGCAGCGACTTCCCCGCCAGGCGGTGTGTGGCTGGGGCAGCCTGGCTTGCCCTGAAGCCCAGAGGAGCTCGGCCAGTTCCCAGTGCTGCAGCACCGGAGCCCCAGCACCAGCGGGCCCACCCCGTGGGACAGGACTCAGGAGCTCGCGGCACCTGCCGAGGACATCTCTGCAGTGTGGGGGGACCCAGGCCAGGAGCTGGCAGTTCCAGTCCCCACTCTGGGAAGGACCCACCCTGCCTCCCTGCTGAGCAGGAGGACTCAGAAGGGCCGGCCCACCCACAGCAGCCAGCCCTGGGCTCCTTGGTGACCTCCCTGCCTGCTGCCCCGACAGGCTCCCCAGTGCCCAGCATCCCCACCACCTCCTTCCCTAGGGCCTGGACCAGGCAGTGACTTGAGGGTCCCAACTGTGGGGAGAGGTGGGTAGCATGCTTGCTGTCCTCCAGAGGTGTGGGCAGAAAGCATGGCTTCTGTCCAGGGGCCCATGATTCTGTTCAGAATGGCCCTGGTGGCCCAAGGCAGGACCCACTGCAGAGGAGAGAAGTGCTCTGATCTCTCCGTCCGCCTCTGGTCAGTCCCCCTCCACCTCTGGGCAGTCCCTCCCTGCCATGACAGTCTGGCCTCGCTGTGCCCTCTCCAAGCTGACTTCCCCAGTCCCTCATGAAGTTTCCTACCCTGGGCAAGTCTGGGGGTCTTGGAAGGGCCTATGGGGAGTCTTGACCATGTCTGCTCTGGGCTGGATCCAGCAGATCCGTGTGAAAACAGCTGGCTGAGGGGCTGACCTGTCCCAGGAGGGAAAACTCCAACCAGATACTGGATCCTGGTCCCAAGGTGGATAGGTGTGGGCAGCCACAGTGGAGGCTGGGGCTGGGGCTGGGTCCTGGGCACTAGGCTAGGGTTCAAAAGCAGGGGCTCTGGGGCCCATTCAGCCCTGCCTCACTGGAGACTTAGCTGGAGCCTCTACACTGTGTGCCCATCCACCCAGAAATAGGATGGACCAGGTGAAAGGCGCCTCCCAGGAAGGAGGCCCAGATGGCTGGCCTGGAGTAGGGGAGGGTGGCACGTCAGGTCCCATCTGGGACAGAGATGTCCTGCCCCTGACTACTGCAAATCAAACCCTGACTCTCTGACCTCAAGCTGACCACTGGTGTCCTCGCTGCCCTGGGCCGTAGGCCTCTGTGGGGCTTCTCCTATCCTGAACTCCTGGGCCCTGTAGCCCCAGGAAGACCAGCTAGGAGGAAGGACCTTTTGGTGACACGGCCTTTCTAAGGAAGTGTCTCCCTGCTCAGGTTGGGACACGGTGTGTGCCCTGTGCGGCATTTATAGAAGCCAGGCTCAGTCCCGAGCTGCGGACCGTGAGGTCTGGGGACGAGGGCCTGGAAGCAACCTCGGAGGGGTCACACTCAGCCTCCTGCTGCTTCGGGGCCAGCCACCCACACTGGCCTTCCTTTAGTCAGCTAAACTGCCCTCCCAGCAGGGCTCTAGTGGCCATGCGCCTGGCTGTCCTCAGGTTCAGCCGGCCGAGTGGGTGCCCCTGAGACCGTGGGCTGTCTCAGCAGAGGCTTCGGGAGGGGCAGCGCTGGGAGCTCTCAGCAGCTGTGATGCTGAGAGCCTCCGGAAATGTCTTCTGTAGAGCGTCTGCGGCAACAGAGCCGATTAGGGGTGTGCTGGAGCGAGATAAGGGCGGGAGGGTCATTTGTAGGGCAGGCGCTAAGAGCGGCCAGGGTGCTGGTCCTCCCCAGCCCTGTCCCGCTGGGAGGAGGCCAGTGAAGGACACAGTGCCACCCTGAGGTCAGGACACTGGGGGGTCCTGCAGCCCACCTAGGGCATGCCGAGTGCACCTGGGGGTCATCAGGACCCTAGACCTGGCCAGCCCGTGTGCCCACCACCTGAGGGCAAAAATTGGTGGGAGGGTCTGGGCCCCACCCAGCACTTAGTCCAGAAAGCCCTGAAAATAGACCCGGAGAAAGTCAGCTGGACGCTCACACCAGGTCCTGAAAGGTCCTCTCGGGAGCAGTGGCCGTGGACGGGAGCCACTTAGCTGACGGATCCAGGGCACTCAGAGCTCGCGTCTGCTCCAGGAGGAAGCTAAGTGCCTGGAGGAGAAGCACAGGTCAGGGCCGCCCTCTTCCCACCAGCACCCCACCCTGCCCCTGCCCACTCAGGACCCCTCCTCCTCCTGCTCCCGTTCAGGACCTTGGGCCTCAGGACCCCTCCTCTGGTGCGACCTCGCTCTCAGAGACCCCCTGCTGCCAGCTTCCTTCCCTCAAAGCCAGCTCGCCCCTCCCTAGGCACCCCTCCCTGCTCCTCAGCCTGGCGGTGCCCCGCACTCCGCCCACCCTCCTTCTGTGGCCCAGGACCCTGCCCGTGATGAGACGCCCATTCCCTGGGGCCAGCACGGGCTGTAGCGTCCATCCTCACAGCCTCATTAGCACTGGCCAGAGGCAAGGGGTCAGAGGGAGATGCCAGTGGGGGGTCGGCAGGAAGGGAGCCCTGTGTCCTCAAGTAGACACCAACTCCCCCCTGTGGCCCACTCAGACCTAGGCCACTGTTGTCACAGGGCAGCCTGGGGACAGAATGCTGGGGCCTGGGCTGGACAGGGCTCGGGGACGTCAGAGGTGTCAGCTAAGGGCAAAAACACTACTTTCCTTTTCCACACATTCCTTGGTATTAAAAAAAAAAATTCTAAAAACAACAACACAAAGATTTTTTCAGGGGGTGGGTATTTGGGAACTGAACCCAGGGGTGCTCTACCACTAAATCACATCCCTAATCCTTTTAATTTTGAGACAGGCCTCACTGAGTTGCTGGGGCTAGCCTCAAATTTGCAACCCTGTCTCAGCCTCCGGGATGGGATGACAGGCGTGCACCACCACACCTGGTTTGCAGAATGTTTTTACCGTTTTTAGAGTGGGTTCAAATTTTTTCCAAGGCCCATGGGAAGGGAGCCAGGGGTGACATGGACTTGTCCGGCTGCACATGGCCACAGGGGCTGCACAAGGAAGAAAGGGCAGGGTTGGGAGTGCCGTGGGACTCCCTGCCTTAACACCACCCACTGGGAGACAGCCAGGTATGCGAAGGTGTGGTGGGAAAACATGCCCATGTCCAGGGCTAGGGTTGCAGGGGGAGGGTGGCCAGGACCTGGCTGGATGCTGCCACCTGTCACACTCCAGGCCCACCTGGGACAGCCCAGAAGAGAGCAGGAAGGTCTGAGGGCAGGCCACCCACTGGGCTGGCAGAAGTGCTGGCCCCTCAGCAGGAGAGGAGGGATTCGGGCCCAGCCCTGCCGTGCTTTCTGGTCTGAGGCTCTGCTGAGGGAAAGACTTTCCACGGCCATGCCTCCGACTTCTCTGTGGCCCTCTGAAGTGGCCTCAGATGTAAACAGTCCCAGCACGTTGATGTCCCCTCCCAGCCAGACAGGTCCTGGGGAGGCTGGGACACCACCTCACCCACTCCCCACTGGGTGGAAGAAGATGAGGAAGAGGTGACATTCTGCGTGTCCAGGGAGTCATCTTAGCAGGCCACAGATTGGACTCTGGAGCAGGGGACACAGGGAGGCCAAGTCTCAGGTCCAGAGCCCTTTGCAGGCTAAAAGGAAAGGGGCACTGGAGCCACCACCAGAGTGCCCAGCTGCCAGCTCTCTCTGCTGTCCAGCAAGACACTGCCGCTCAGCCAGGCCCCTCTGAGAGCCCACAGCTGCACCCACCTTCTGGAGTGGAGCAGCTGCCCACAGAGAACAAGCTCTGCTGTATCCACTCTGCCCAAGGACTGGCCTCGGTGGCAGGAAGGAGAGTGGGCAGTGCCCAGCCATGGGGAGTGCTGGGCCTGAAGATAGCACCTGCTGGGAACCTGACATGCCCGTAAGCACCCAGTGGGTGTGAGGATGGGTGGACAGATGGTCCCCGACCCCCTACCACACCCGCCAGAGACCCTCTGAGCACCGGAGCCTGCTGGAACGGAGGGCCTGGGCAGCCCCTGGCCCACCGCTCAAGGCACACTCTGCATGCTCTTACCCCCTGCTTCTGAAGGGTGGGAGGCTTCTGGGAATGGGGGCTCTGTGCGCACAAGGGTTGAAAGCAGACGTACAGCATTCAGGGCAGGGAAGGTCCCACCTCCTCTGGCAGCAAGGAGCTGCCACGGGGGCAGGCAGGCAGCCTCCTGGCTCCCCATTAGCGGCGCCTGCCCTGTGCAGCCCCCTGGGCACGCTCTAAGTAGCCGTTAGCCAGGCATCGACTTTCCACTGCGCAGCCCACACAAAGGGCCCATGACTATGCCGCTGCCGCCAGCAAGATGGACCAGACCCTCCCGCTGCGCTAATGCACTCTGCATTATCGTGGATCTCGCTTTTCTGAGCAAGAGCAAAGAGGGAGCTCTGGGGAGTCGGCCCAACTCGAGCAGGCGCCACGTGCTGACAGACACCACTGCTCCAGACGTTGGGGCAGGGCGCTCCTGGGGCTGCTGCTGAGCTCTGTGCTGCTCCTTCCCCCAGCACATCCCGCCAGCCCCTCCCCTGGTCCTTCTGACCTCACTGACCTCACGGCTCCTCCCTCCCGGATGCTCCCTCCCGGAGTCCACCTCCCTCCCACTCTCCATGACCAGGACCCAGCCCGGGACCCCTCCAGGAGCTGGGCTCAGCTCCCACAGACCCCAGGCCCGCCTACTTGCCTCTGCCTCCCTCAGTCAGTGGGCTGTGGAAGTGCAGCTTGGACCTGACCAAGTAGAGGCTCCAAAGCCAATGTCCTTCTTCAGCAGATGTGCCCACCATTGCCAGAGTCCCAGAGGGACCATCGCTGGCTGGAGGGACAGTGGCCATTAGGGACTCAGCCTTGGATTGGGCATTGGGGCTCATAGGGGCTGGAAGAGCTGCCAGTTGAGCCCAGCCTGCAGGGCCCTGCCTGCTGAGGGCCACTTCGCCAGCCGGCTTGGCTGACTCACCATCATGGATGAAGAGATAACCCCGCCAGAGGCACCTGCTTTCCCTGAGGTCCTGGGAAACAGGGCGGGGTGGGAGTGGGGGCTGGGGTCAGCTGGTTGGAAGGATCGTCTTAGAGAAAAAAGCCAACCCCACAGCCAAGACGGACAGTGCTTCTTTCACCTCTCGCGCAGCACTAGAGGCACCTTGGAGCTCACAAGACCGTCAGGGTGTGGCCAGCTTCCCAGGACAGTCCCAGCCAAGCACCAGAGACCCACTGGACTCAAACAACAGTTTTGCTCCACTGCTCCAGGGATCAGAAGTCTGAACTCGGCATGGCAGGGCCAGGCAGGGCCGTGCCCTCCACGGGCTCCAGGGAGATCCTTCCTGCCCACTCAGCTCCCGGGGCCCCCCGTTGGCTCACGGCTAACACAGGGGCTGATCCGGCATGAGCCTCAGCATGTCCATTGGCCAGCTGGGGGCTGAGGGCAGTATGGCATGTTAAGGGGCCGTGGGAGATGGGGTCAGGAGAGACAGGAGAGGCCTGAGGACTGACTGACTGGTGGTACCCTTGGGGGAGGGGTGCCAGTTGGAACTGACCCCATGTGTCCCATTAGCTAATATGGGAGAAGAGGCTGTCTGTCCCCAGCCACCCTGTCTTGGCTAGAAAGGGACACAGCTAGCTGTGGTGCAGTCTAGGGATGTGGCCGGTGGCTTGACAATGGCTTGCATCTTGACCTTGGTGGGGAGCCCTAGGCCTTTGGGAGGGGGCGCTGAGGGTCAAGCCAGGTCCCTTAGTGCCCAACTAGGTCGGGGTTCCTGCTGGCTCCACCTCTGCCTGCAGTGCGTCCTGGGCTACCCTGTGGCCCTGGAGGTGGGGCTAGCCCATGCTCTGCCCATCTCCCCACAGCCCCCTCGTTGTGCCCCCCAGCCTGTCCTGGAGGCCAGGGCTCCTCTCTGGGTACCCAGATCTGCCTTCCTCACTCTCTCCTCTGCTCCCTGTCCTGACTTTGTCCTTGTCCCCCACACTCTCACCTCCCAGACTCGACAGCGTGCCCAAGGAAGCTGAGACGCTGACCCTGGAGCCGTGGAGTGGCCCTGAGCGCGGGAGTGAGTCAAGCAGAAGGGACGCAGGTCTCCTGGGTCCTGGAGTAGACGGGGTCCCCCAGGGGCCAGGCCCCAGGAGGGGAGGGGCCCAGGGGAGATCAGTGTCCCCACCTGGACATTGATCATCCCACCCTCTGTGTGATGGCCACTTCTCAGTCCAGTGCCCACATCCTGCCCTGAACTTTGGTCCCCGGACCCAGGACAAATGGTTACTTTTAAACTCGTTAATAGCATGTAAGATACATAATGGGGTTTGTCATGGGATAATTGTCCCCGATCAATACGAAGAACCAAGGTTCAGTGAGGCTGCTGCCAGGCCAGCCCCCTTCCCAGGCCCGACCATCTGTCCCCACAGTGAACCCAGAACACTCCGGAAGGTACGAGAGGCTCCATGGCTAGGGAGATCAATTCTGAAGGGATGCCGCAGCTGGGGTAGGGAGCAGGCCAGCCTCAGGAACTCCCACGAGGTCTGGGGACTAAGGCCGGGGGCCCCCAGCCCCAGGGCAGGTCCTGTCTGTGTTGCAGCTGGGGTCACCCCAAGGGTTCAATCTGGGGCTGCTTTGGGGAAGGTGGGCCTCAGCCCCTCCTTCACAGGGTTGGGGGCTTTGGGCTGCATTCAGGGAGCATCTTCCCTGGCAGTAGGATGGGCGGCTGGGGTGGGGTCTTGGATCTAGGCCCTGGGCGGGGGGTGCTGGCTTGCTCCCCCCAATTTAGAAGTTCAGCTGGCACATGGGGCAGGCTGGCACATGTGTTGCACTTAGAATCCACCCACGTGCCCCACGCTGGGTGAAGGGCAGCCCCCCAGGTCTACCTGGCTGAGCGCGATCTGCACGTTGCCCTACCACGTTCACTGGCTGGTTTGCACTCCGTAGTACCTCCTCCAGGTCACTGTCCTTGGAAACCACAGGACCCTCAAGGAGGGCCTGGGCTGCTGCTCTGGGGTTCTCAGCTGCCCTGAGCGAGCAGGACCCATGGAGGGATTTGGGCTGGCCTGTGCCCCCAACACTAAGGAATGGCCATCAAAAGATATGATGGCCAGCAAGATATCAAGTCCCCAACATCCTGGTTGAGAAGCTCCTAGAGAATGCCGTAACCACTGGGCACATGGTGGTGACAAGCTCGGTCCCCTCCTGACCCTTCCCCAACTCCAGCTGCCCTCACCACCCTCCCACCACAGGGGGTCGGGCTGGACAGGGGCTGGAGGAGGTCCTGGGTTGCTTGCAGATTCCCCCGGGTCAGCCCTGAGTTCAAGTTCAAGTCCTCGTAGGACTCAGGGAGGGCCTTGGCTCTAGACTCTGCCCTGAGAATGAGTTTTGTACTGAATCTGTAAAACTTGAATTTAGTGAGGGCGGGGAGGCAGGAGGAAACCTGAGGAGCAGTTGAAGGGAAAGAGCTTTGACAATCAGGTGGGAAGACTGTCACCTGTCACCTGTCTCCTACTGGCCTGGCTGCTCCCCAGCAGGTGGCAGGAGGTACCAGGGTCCCCTGAGGGCAAAAGGTCCTCATGCACTGACCCCTTCCAGGCCAACTCCCTGGCCACCCCCTACCCTCCCTCCTGCCTGCACTCTGCCCCCCCCCCCCCCCCCCCCCCGCCAATTCACAAAATTCCCAGGCTAAGACTGTGTCCTGGACCTGGCCCCTGGTCAGGGTGGCCACTGAGCGCTCAGGGCACGGGGCGGCCCCAGCTGCTGCCTGACGGTGTGCATTAGTGGAGTTAAGGGGCCAAGTGTCCAACTGAAGCACATACCTCTGAGGGACCCAGGGAGCCTGCCCAGGAACAGAGGAGGCACAGCCCCAGGTGGAAGGTGTGCTGCAGCTACCTGGAGGAGGGAGTTTCCAAGACAGCGAGAGATGGCTGCTCAGCTGCCCAAAGGTGGAGCCAGGTAGTGTCCAAGGAAGAACACGGTCACAGTAAACCACTGGCCACAGGAGGGGCTTTTGCCATCCACCCAGCCCTGGACACTCCCAGGAGGGACCACAGGCCTGGAAATGCAGGAGACTCTGCTCGCTGACTTGGGCTGTGGAAGAGACAGACCACAGAAGGTGCAGAAAACCAGGTGTGGGCTTTGCTCCAAGAGGGGTGGACAGGTGGGAACTGGGCCTGAAGGGACCATGTCCCATGGACGCTCAGCTGGCAGGAGACCCCTCCCGAGGCCTCTGGAGCAACTCCAGGGCAGTGAGGCTGTGCTGGGTGTGGAGGCCCCCCTGAGGCTCAGTCTCTGCCCCCAGGATGGTGCAGGAGGGGCTGGGCCCCGTGGGTCTGTCCTCACTTTGGCCCAGGCAGAGAGACATGCAGCCCCTGGTGTCATCTTGAGTGCAGCAGGAAGACCCCCTCTGCCCACCCCCATGTGGTTCCCAGCTCTGAGCCACAGGAAGCTGCTGGGAAAACCTGGTCCCCTGCTCTCAGGAGAGCAGAGCTTGGTTCTCAGCAGGCTCCATTATCCCCAGGGGTCAAGCCCTGGATACAACCTCTGCTGCCCAGGGCTCCCTGACTGCCATGAAGGAAGGACACCTGGGCAGCCCCCTCCTACTGTCCAGGATGAAAGCAGCCCCTTCAGGTGGCAAAGCATATGCATTGGAACCCACGTGCAGGATACGCAGCGGATGCTGAGGCGGTTGCCTGGCAACCCCCTGCCTGTGCCGGAGCCCCTGCGCCCACGCAGCCATCCCTGCCTCCACTCAGCACCTCCTGCCCGTGGGCTCCAGCCTGCCAGGCTGGGGGTAGGCTGTGGGTAGAAGACACCCCAGTCCCCCCAAATCCCCATCAGGCCTGGACCTTTGTCCCCTGGGGTGGGCTTTGGCTGCAGGGACTCTGCCCCACCCTGGTCTCACTAAGGCCTCTGAGTGGCGCCTGGAGCTGGGCCCTCTTTGCCATTGTCAGATGGGGAAACTGAGGCACAGACAGTTGTGCCCACCCAAGGTTGGGCAGCTGCTGGACCTGAGTTTTCTGAGAAGCAGAACCTCATTTAGATGAGGATGAGATGCCCCAACTGTGCAATGATCTATAGCACTCATGCAATCAAAGACGGGTGACATTGTCCCCATTGGGTGGGGGCGCTCCATTGCCTGGGCTCCAGGAGGTGACCCCACCATTGCCGGGTCATGCAGATCCCCTAAGGTCACACTGCAGGGCCTGAGCCAGGACCGGGACCCAGGCTCCACTTGTCTGGCCCATCCCAAGGGGCTCTGGGGACAGAGCTGCCTTTCCTCCCCCAGGACTCACCTGCTCAGGGCTCCCGTTGCCTCCCTGCTTCTCCACAGTGTCCCCAGGGCTGGGCGCCCCACTTGCTCAGCCTCCTGGGTACCCACCCCACCCTGTTCCAGTCTGAACGCATGGACAGAGTGGGTGGAAGTCCTTGCCTCTGGAGAGCAGGAACGAATCGGGTGACAGAGCACCTGGGTGTGTGACCCAGCTTAGGGCCCAGTGGCCACGGGTAAGAGGCTTGAGGAAGGTGCCAGGAAAGATCCCAGAGGACAGGAGGCGGCCTGAGCTGCAGAGGGCAGAGGTGGAAAGGCCGGGCAGGGACACCAGAGGCTGGTGGGGCAGAGCAGGGGAGGGTAAGTGACGCTGCAGGCCTTCAGGTGTCTATGAGGGGGCTGGAGCAGGCAGGAGAGGCCACCTTATGTCTTCCTGAGCTGCTCTGGGGGGGCGGGCAGAGGCCATCCAGGTGCACTTTCCTGGGCAGATCCTCACCAGCTCAAGCTGACCCAGGGAAGGGGCTCTCAATTCTGTTGCCCACAGAGAAAACCCAGCAAGGGGCGGGCTCCAGAGCAGATCTTGGCAGTCTTCCGCCCCTACAGAAGCCCCTCCCCAGCCAGGGCTCCCTCCCTGAACCCATGCAGCCCTGGAGCTCCCTCTCTGCTTCCTACCTGGAAGCAGGCTGGCCCTACAGCCCTCCCCCCAGCAAGGAACCTGGACCTGTCCTCCTGGGAGCACATGGGCCACTGTGGAAGGGTAAGGACAGGCTTGCCTGCTGTCTCCCTGGACCCGGGCTCCTTGCTTTGGCAGGTTCTCAGCCCCTGAGCCTCAGATGATTCCTCTGAACTGGGGACATGTGTTCCCCAAACCCCCAGGGCAGGGGGCTCTGCTCATTTCTTGCTCTGACATCCACTCTCAGTGGGGTGGTCTGGTTTGTCTGTGGTGTCCCAGATCAACATTGTCTGGCTGACCCTGAGCAGAGGTGACCAAGACTGTGGAAATGATTCCTGGGTCCCCGCTGCCGGGGCCAGGCACCCTCCCATACCTTGGTCCCGAGGGGTCAGACAGCAGGTCTCTCCTTACCACCAATGCAGTGTCAGCCTAGGGACTGGCCCTCAGCACAGGGTCTCTGGAATGCACAAGCCCCTCTCCTGGCAGCCAGGACAGGGGTCTGGACAGTTGGGAAATGAGGGAGACTATTCCCTCTTGGGAAGCAGGTCCCGTGGCCTGGAGCTGGAGGCACCCAGCCTCCCTGGATTTGGTGCCAGCTAAGACCTCTGTCCCTGTGGAACACATTGCAGTTTCTGCTGGTGAGAGTCAAGTCCCCCCAGCATCCTCAGCGAAATGTTTGAGAGTCTGGCTCCCCTCAGTCTCTCCAGACGCCCAGCAAAGAGCTCCATGGGTTCCCCCAATCCCGGGACAACTTCCCGGAAGAGGGAGCTCTGAGCCGATGGTCTGGCTCCGGTGGGGACCTATGGCAGCATGGGAACCTGGGAAGAAGGGCTCCCTCCTGGGCGCAACCACACACCCAGGCTGTAGGTGGCATCACTGAGCATCTACTGCATACAGGAGTGACGGGCAGCTGCAGCCCCTCTGTGCACAGCCAGGTCAGGAGCCAGGAGAACAGACCCTATGACATTTGGACTTGAGAGAACAAAACAGGCTGGCTTGTTGAGATGAGGCTGGAGGAGGGGTGGTCTCTGCCCCACCCAGCTCCTCCTGTCCCATCCTTAGGCTCCAGTGGGTTTGGGAAGGAGTCAGAGGGGCTACAGAGTCAGGACTGGGGCTTGGTCTACCCCAGCAGCCCCTCTGGCCCTGACCCTGGCCTTGGCCCTGGGCTCTCGAGGTCAGAGCCTTAATGCTGTCCATTCACTTGTTCCCTGTCAAGTTGAAAGGGCCTGGGGTAGGGGACAGGCCTCAGTGCTGGCTTCTGGCCACACCCTCCAAGGGCAGCTCCATCCCTCCCTGACCCAGTAGGGGCCACTCCCGAGCCTAAGGTGGGGGAAGTCCTTGGGCAGACTGTGGGGAGCTGACCTGTTCATAACCAGACTTTTGAGGGGTCTCCCAGAGCCCCCTCTTCAACTACAATACCCATGATAGGGTCCCATGCCGATTCTGGGCTGTCAGCGGGCACAGAAGAAGACGCCCTGCCTGGCTCTCTCCCCGAAGCCCGGGAAGGTGCAGGCTCCTCCAAGCCCAAACACAAACTATTTATTGGAAACAGAGAGACGACATTTGCATTTCAAGGCCAGCAGCCCTGGAAACCAAATACTGTGTTCTGGGATCCGGCTGCCAGGGGACAAGCAGACACCTCTAGCCTGTGGGAAAGAGAGGTACGGCACCCAGTTACCAGGCCCCAGCCCACCCCAGGCCCTTGGCCCAGTGGGCTCAGGCTCCATCTCCCTAGGGATGGCTGGGGAAGCACCTGCCCCGTGGCTCGCCCGCACTTCCCTGTGGCATCTGCCATCCTGCCCCGGGGGGGTCTCAGGGTCCATTGTTCTGGGGCCAGGAGGCATCTCCTTTGCTGCCTCACTGGATTCTGGTCCACCACCACCTTGTCCTGGATCCTGAAGGACTGGAGTCCATGGCCCCAGGAGCTTGTCTGGCGGTGAGCCCCAGGAAGACAGGGTCAGCCTGTCCGTGTCTCTGCCCCCAGCAGCACAGGGCTTGGCACACAGGCCCATGTCACATTTATGGAATGAGTGGGAGGTCCCAGGAGCCTCATTCCAGCACACCACAGCCTGGGGGCCCTATAGGACACAGAGGACCCGAGTCCTCTCATCTCCCACTTCCCAAGCCGAGCCTGGCCCAGTTCTGACTGCACCCTGGGAAGGGCTGGTCATGCCACCTGCACCCCTTCTATTCAACAGACTTGCCTCCACCTCAGAGGTCAGCCTCACCCACTCCTGGGCACTGGACAGCCTTCCTCCAAGGGGCAGAGGCACCTCTTGTTTACATGAATCGTGGGCAGAGGCTCCCCAGGGATCTGGAGCCTGGTCCTACAGGCCCCTGGGCCAGGCAAACAGCCCTGCCAGCCAAAGGTACCCCAGAGCTGTGATGGCCACAGCTATCCGTTCTGACCCGTGTGTCCTCCCAAGGGAGAGCCCCGGTGGGCTGGGGTCTTGGTCACCAGGAGGCTTCACCACAGGCTCTGGAATGCCAGCTGAGATCTTGGCCTAGGTCGACCCCTGCTGGGTCCTGTGGAGGCAGGAAGGGGTCACCACATGTCCCTAGGTCCACTCACTGAGTGCAAGGCCCTCGGGGTCCTCTGACTTGCAGGAGGTTTAGAGGGGCTGGTGGCCAGAGCCCTGGATGCTCTGCACCTTCTGCAAGTTGGTTCTCTGCACCCTCTGGGCCTCCTCAGCCTCCTCAGGCTGCCAGCCCTGGGCCTGGGGGCAGCTGGGGAGCCAGAGGCAGGGACATGACTCGCTGTCATGACTGAGAGATGGGAATAGGGTGGGCGGGGCTCGTAGGGCTGCAATGCTGCATCTTCCAGGTTGTTGCAAGGGTGCCTGGCAAGCAAGGAGCATCTGACATGCACACACCTGCACCCCATGTGCGCCCCACCACTCAGCTTCTCCCCTTCTGCATGCTGTCCTGCACTCAGCTTCTCCCACATGTGTGATGATCCACTTCTCAACCCTATAGACCCTGAGACCTGGAGGGACTGGTCTTGGGTACAGCCTGGGCTCCTCAGTGGGCTGGTTGTACAGCCAGGCCAAGGACATGCCCTGCCTGTGGAGTCCCTCCTGGTGATGCTGCCAGCATCCCTCCCCACCCAGGGACCCCTTCTGCTGGACAGCCTTGCTCAGGAGCTTCCTGGTGTGTGGGGACCACCAGGCTGACATGGGGCCTTCACCTGCCTTGCAGGACCCCAGGCCTGGGGTCAGAGGCTGCGTTTGGAGAAGCTCTGCCTGCTCCCTCCAGCCCTGGCCTCTCTCGCACACCCTGGTGCCTTGCACCGGGTAGTCTGCCTCCTCTGGACGGCATCTTGAGGTCCTCACCACAGCCGCCCACGAGCCGGTAGCCATGGCTGTTTCCGTGGAGACCTCCCCCGCCAGGCCACTCAGGCTCTGTCCGCAGAAGAGCCAAGGAGGAGGAGGTGGATGGGCTAGGCCTCGGCGGGAGGGGCAGGGCCAGCACAGATGCCAGGCCGAGTCTCTGCAGCTCCTTGGGACACAGGTCCAGTTGCCCAGTCACCCAGCCACCTTCACCTATGTCCAGGGCACAGTGGGTACCCCTCGAAGCACCCAGCTTGGAGCCCAGACCGTGACACCCTTTAGTAGCAGCCTGAACAGTACAGCAGAAGCCCACCTTGGTCTGGACACGTGCACAACCTGACCCCGAGGACCCAGGAATGTGACTTATTGGGAGAAGGGTCTTTGCAATGTAATTAAGTTAAGGATCTTAAGAGAGGATCATCCTGGATCATCGTGGGGATTATCTGAGTAGGCCCCAAATCCAATGACAGCATCCTCATAAGACTCAAGAAGACACAGACATAGCAGACAGGGACAGAGCATGGTGACAGAGGCCAAGATGGGGGTCATACGGCCAGAAGCCCACTCCTGGAGCTACTGGGAGCTGGAAGAGGCAGTAGGGACCCTGGCCTGGGTGGATCTACTCACACCATGGAGTGTGCTTCTGGTCTCAGGCTAGGGAGTAAGTCTCTGCTCCCATACCAGCAGTTTGTGGCCATGTGCATAAAGCCACAGAACCTGGGGTCAACCTCTCCTGTCCATGGATTGGGCTAGGTTCCCTTGGGGCAGGGGCTTCGGGTGGAGAAGGTTTACTGCAGCCTTCCTACTCTTCATGCTGTTCCGGTCCTGACTCTGGGCCCCTCCCTCAGGGCCCCTTGGCAGGCTGGGGACATTCTGTGGGTACCTGAGGTTCAGGGGTGGGTGTCTAAGTCTACCTCTGTGATGGCAGAGGGGCCTCTGATCTGCTTGCTCCAGGCAAATGAACCCAGGGGCCAAGGGTCCCCTGCCCTGAGTCTGGCACCTGCATCTAAGCCTTGAAGGATTCTGGAAGCTGCAGGAGACCCCAACCTCCACCCCACCCTCACACAGTTCACCTCAAGTGGCCCCGGGAACCCCCAGAGCCCAGCCTCTGAGCTCCAGGAACTTCCTTCTGTCCTCGAGAATGAAACCTGAGCCACGATGGGCACTGTGCCCCACTCCTCAGCCCTGTGCACCAACCCAGCAGACCCCCGCAGTCTCACTGGGCCCCATGTGTCCCCTCCATGGCTGGGCAGGGTCTGCATAGGGCAGATGTGACAAGTCTGATAGCATTCCTCCGTTTGATCCAATCAGGCTGTGCGATCAAACACTTCATCAGGAAGTTGACCTGGGGAGCTCCTGGGCCCAGTCAAGACTGTACCAGTGGGCAAGGAAAGCCCAGCCCAGAACAGGGCCAAGGGAGGTGTGGAGAGGCCTTGGTGTGGGCACGTGAGGCCTGCATGGGTCACAGCAACCATGGGTGTGGGCCACACAGGGGTAGCCCCTTCTAGCACAATCCTGGTTCTCAGACCATGCTGGACCGTTGCTAAGACCTCCTGGCTCCTCTCCATCCCTCTGTGGTGCAATCCGAGCATCACAGTGTCCACCCCTTGGGACCAGGGTCTGTCCAGGAAGTCATGGCAGACGGCCACCATATCCAGGTGGCTATGGCTCAGAAGATGCCAGTTGCCACCCAGGCTGGTACTGGGGTAGCTGCTCAGGAAGGCCTCAGAAGCCTGGTCAGCAGCTTGGCTTTTGTGCTCCTGCTTACAAAACCCAGGAAAGTCTGAACAATAGGCCTGTGTTGTCTGGGCCCCTTTACTCTCAGATCTGAGTCCATCACCAGGGGGAGTGGGGGAGAGCCAACCTTGGCAGGAGGCAGACTGATCCAGCAGAGAGGACAGACCCCACCACCCCACAACTCCCAGTTCACAGGCCCTGCCCCAAGCCTTTCCTGTCTTGTCCCTGAAGCTCGGGAGTGGTGGTCCCCAGGAGGGAAACAGACCTTAGGTGGGCTCTTCAGGAGAAGCTTTGGGTTTGGATTTTTTAACCTGGCAAGGTGGTTCTGCTGGCCCTTACCTGGTTGGATAAGAGCACCACCTGCTAGGTGATCCCTGGGTGAGCCTACAGCCAGGGTGGTGAAATCCACCTGCCCATCATCCACCTGCCCATCATCCCTCTACCCGCCTTCCCTCCCTCCCTCCACCCACCCATCCTACCATGTGGGCATCCCTCCATCCACCTGCCCATCATCTATCCATCGTCCATTCATTCATATCAGCTGGGTGTCTACTACCCAGCAACCAGACCAGTTGAGCAAAGCAGCCCAGCCCTGTACTACAGGAGAAGGCAATTCAACCCCATAGGCACCTGCTAGCCATCTGGGCTACAATCCTGCTCTCCATGCTGGCCCTAACTGAGGAGTCCTACCTCGGTTTCCCCCACCAACCTCAGTAGGTCTCCTGGATGATCCTGGAGCCACCAGCTGCCTTAGCTTTCCCATTATGGGCAATGACTGGGTGGGGCTCCTTTTGGGACAGGACCTATTTCCATGCATGGCCATACTGCTGCTCAGTGAGATGACAGGGGAGGGCAAGACCTGGCCCTGCAGAACACCCCCACCAGGACTTCCTCCCACCTGCCTGTCCCTGGTTGAGTCTCTTCTAGCTGTCTCCTGTTCCCTCCTTTCCTGCAGCCTCCAGGCAGCCCCAGGGCAAGACCCTAGGGCTGAGCTCTTCAGGGAAGGTCAGAGCCCAGGATGAAGACAGACTTTCCATAAAAGGCACAGCCTCAGCTTGCAGAAGCCAGTGAGCATAGTTCCTGCCTGAGACCAGTGGCATCTAGGAATCTGGGTCAGGCCCTCTCCCAGCTGTGCAGAGCCTTCCAGGCAACTGGTGGGGGTGTCACAGGAGACCCCCAACAGCCAGGCCTCCACTCCTCCCTGGCTCCATCTCTCCCTCACCAGGAAGCCCTTTCAGGATGACCAAGGCAACTGTGTATTGAGGCCCCAGATGAGTTCTTTGTCTCATGACCCCCTTTTGCACAGGGACAAATACTAACCCTTGTTAGAAGTGAGGAAATCGGGGCTTAAGGAGTAAAGTCACCTGCCCAGGTCAACAACCAGGAGGTTGACTTCCCACCCAGAACTGCTTTCCAGTGGCCAGAGAAGGCCTAAGCCAGGTGCCTGCACATCCACCAGCAGGTGACAGGCTGCCTGCTGCAGAGTGCTCACCTGAGGTCAGGTTTCCCATGCCTCAGCTTCTTCCTCTCTGCCCTGTTTCTGCTTCAACCCTAGTCATGCTCTGGGGTCCAGCCCAGGATCCACAGGTCTAGGGTGGCCTCAGATGCAGCCCTGGACGGCCAGGGCTTCCTCCTCCAGCTCTTGAGGTCCGCAAGGACTCAGGAAGGAGCTGCCTTCTCACGTCCTCCACACTGAGCTGACGTTCCACAGACCGGGAGAAGCCCTGCCTTGGGGATGCTTTGTGCAGGAAGCTGCAGCCCATCACGGGTCCCCATGCTCACAGGGACCAGAGGTGGGATGCCAGACACTGCAGAGGCCAAGGGAAGGCTTCCTGGCCCAGATGGGGCTCACCCAGCAGTTGTGGCCAGGAACCTGGGGGAGAGCCTTACCAGGGCCCAGGGGAAGCCCAGGAAGCGTCTGGGCCCTGGGACAGAGGGCTGCATCCCCAGAGCAGCGTCCGGAGGAGCCTGCGGGACCACGGCGGGCGCCGAGGCTGGAGGGCCCAGGCCCCGGGCCCCATCCGGCTGTGCTCCCCTCCTGCCCCCACTTCAGGGAAGCGAGGTGGTGGGAGCGGCTCCTAGTCCAATGTTTGGGCAAAAGCAAAACATTCCCCAGTTTGGAGGGAGGGAAAACGGTAGGTCGGAGGTTCATCGCTCTTATGCGGGACACAGACCAACGTCTTGGATGATCTGATGACTCGCGCCCCAGCTGCGCATCGCGCCGGGCTCTGCGTCAGGCCGGGGCCGGAGAGAGGTACGAACCGGCCTCGGGACCCGTCCCGCAGTCTCCCGGCCGCTCCGCTCCCCGTCAGCCCGCCCTGTTTAAATATTTAATCCAGTTAAATATTAAACCTCTTGCAAGCCCCAATTACAGTCGGATCGATTCTCTGCGGTGGCTGTGCGGGCCCAGCTGGCGCTCTGCCTCCCCTCCCCCACGCCCGAGCCGCCGGGTGGGGGTGGGGCCTGGGGCCTGGGAGGGGAGGGGTGTGGGGAGGGGCTGGAGGAGGCCTGAGGGGGTCCCGGAGGTGGGAGGGACCTGAGAGGGGAGGGCCCTGGGAGCTGCGGGGTCGCTGGTGGCGGAGAGGAGACAGGAGAGGGTGGGTCCTGAAAGGGGAGGCATCTGGATGGGGGTACTCATCTGGTGGGGGAGAGAACAAGGGGAGGGACCTGGGAAGAGGAGCCCAGCGGGGGGTTGGGGGGCGCTATGGGGGCGGGGGAGGGTCCTAGAGGCGTGGGGTCCGAAGGAGGAGGCATCTGGAAGCGGGAGGGGCCTGTAAGGGAGTTGGGGGGCGCTGCTCTCTCCCCTCAGGTGGTGACCAGAGCTCCGCTGGCCTCTACCTGTGAGCCAACCCTGCAGAGATGGCTGGGGGGAGGCAGCATGATCCTTCGGTTCCCCAGGGAGTCCACCAGCAGGCACAGAACTGAGCCTGGGGTGGGGTCCTGTTGGAGCCACTGGAGGGGACCCCGAGAGATAAAACTGTCTGTTTAAAATTGGCTTCCCAATCATGAGATAGTTTACGCACACTGTAAAGTAGGAGAGATGGCACCCAGCCCAGCACCCACTGCGGAATCCACACAGCATCCCGTGGCTGCAGGTGTTTGTAAATTTAGGTAAATGGTGCCCGCACCTGATGTGGCCTTTGGAGAGCTGTGGTTTTGGCTCTTGAGGTGTGAGAGTCACCCATCAGTGCCGGCATGCCTCTGCACATCAGCAACCTATGAAGTAGGAGATAAACCACATGTGGCCAAGCTTTGTAGCCAGAAACGAAATATGCGATGCTGTTGATAGTAAGTCGCCCCATCATCTTCCTTTTGCTTTGCTCTTGTCTCACAAGGCTGCAGTGTGACCACAGCGCGAGAGCAGGTTGTGCCCCGAGCCACTAGCTCTTTCCCCAAGTGTGCTGTCACTAACCTGATCCCTGAACCACTGTTCCATTTCTCACACTGCTAGGAAGGATATTCATTAAACTGACGCTTCTTTAGATTCTAGCGCTAATTGCAGGTTTACATCATTTACTTTAAGCGGCTGTGTCTGATGAGCCGCTGGCTACTTTCTTGAACACTGGTTTGGGCTTCTCTGAGCAGGCTTCACTGAGGGTGGTACCACCAGCAGGCACCTCCTCCATGGCAGCAGGACTTCTCTCAGGCCAAGCCCAGCTGCAGGGAGACTTCTTTTCCACTGTGGGGTCCACCCCACTTCTGCCTTCTGTCCCCTAGTGTTCTAGTGATTTTAGTGTGACCATGAGTCCTGAGATCTGGCTGAGGAAATTTCCTTTGAAATTGGCTTGGTTCCTCCTGGCTTTCTATTCAGCCACATCAAATTTAGGATCACCTTAGCATGTGCCAAGAAATACCTGTTGAGGTTTTTGCGGAAATTACATAGAAGGTGTGGGTTACCTTGGGGACGGATGCCATCCCCACAAAATCAAGACTTCTGAGCCTTGAACACCACGCTCCTTGCCCCTGGGCCTTCTTTCCGTAAGTAGTTCTTGCAGCCAGAGCTGGGGCCCTCTATGTCGTGAGGTGTCTGTAGCTAAGCGAGGGCCCTGGGCTGGGGGCCACATCTCCCTGCATGCTTTGGGATGTCGTTCCACTGTCTGCTGGCCTCTCCTCCTGATGTTAGTCAGCTGTGTGTCCACCTGCTGCTCCTCACACCCAGGGGCGTTCCTTTCCACTGGGCACTGAAAGCCAGCCTGCACTCGGCACGCGCAGCCCCACCTCGCTCGGCCTCCCAGTGCAGGGGACGTTCATCCTGTGTGGGATTGTTGGGTTTCTGGGATCTGAGGATTCGTGTTGCTCATCGATTTGGGGAAATTCTCAGCCATAACACTTCGACTTCTGCCTCTCTCTCTTCCTTCTGCAACTTCTCTAGAGCAGGGCTCACGGCACTTTCCTGGAGAAGGCCAGGTGGGAAGGCTTTGTGTGGTCTCTATTCAGCCCTCAGCCCTGTGGGTCTAGTGTGGAAGCTGCTGCAGACCTGTGTAGGTTGCTGGGCAAGGCTGTTCCCGTAAGGTGCTATTCGCAGAAGCAGGAGGTGGGCCCTGGGTGCAGTTCGATGGCACCTGTTGAGAGGTCCCTTGGACCCTGTGGTCCTTCCTCCAGATTGCTAAGCTCTTTCCTACCCTCCATCTCTAGATGGTGGTTTTGCCACCTTTATCTTCCCATTCACTAATTCTCTTATTAGCTATTTAAGCCACCCGTTTGCTCTTTGGTTTTTATTCATTCCCTCTCCCCCATGGTATCTTATTTTTCCCTTCAGAATTTGGATTCTCTCTTTTGTTTTTTAAAAATGCTTTTTAGTTGTGTACGACACAACACCTTTACTTTAATGTGGTACTGAGGATGGAACCCAGTGCCTCCCGCATGCGAGGCAAGCGCTCTGCCACTGAGCCCAGTCCTGGCCCCTCTTTTCTCTCCTGACCTTCGACATGCTCCTTCCAGCTTTTCCTTTGACAGGGCATCCACGCAGACCCTGGGACGCACAGCAGAGCTCTAGGGGACTTGCTCCTTTTGAGTTTGACTCCATGGGAGAATCTGGTGGCCCAGCTGGAAGATGGTCCCTCTACCATCCTGAGATGTCACTAGCTGGGACCAGTTTCTCTGGACTTCTCAGCTGGAGGGTTTCCAGCCCTGCAGGTGTGTGGGTCTGAAGCTGTGGAGGCCAGACAGACAGCTTTCAGGGACTCCTTTCCCTCCCACCCAGAGGCCAGGCAGATGGATGGTGCCTGAGAATGGATCTCTTCTGGCTGCCCTGCCTCCAAGGACCAACTTTGTGGGAGCCCCAAGTCTAGTCCTTGATCCATGTGCTCACACTTACCAGCACCCAGCCCCCGGGGGATGCCAAGCCCACTGCCTGGTTTTGCGCCCCCTTGTTTAGGCCTGTTGAAGATCTTCCTGGTGAACTAACCTGCATAATGTTTGCTACATGGCGTTTCCGGGTGTTACTTGGGTGGACTTGCAGATTAACCTTCTTTTTTTTTTTAGATGTTAATAGACCTTTATTTTTATTCATTTATTTACATGTGGTGCTGAGGATTGAACCCAGTGCCTCACACATGCTAGGCAAGTGCTCTACCACTGAGCCACACCCCAGCCCTGCTGAGCTGCAGCCCCAGGTTAACCTTGTGTGTCTGCTGTGCCTGGAAACACCCGCGTACACCCCTGCAAAGCCCTGAGCCCAGATTCCTAGCTGCAGGTGTGGCCCCATGGTCAAGTGTGTCCCCGGGACTCAGCGTGGGCTCCATGCTTGTCCTGGCAGGGATGTTAGACACCAGTAAGACTGCTGCCCGCATTCCAGCCAAGGCAGAAGAGAGAGAAGGAAGATATGGGTCCTGGCCATACAAGGAGGCTTCCTGCCAGGTGGCCGCAGGCAGCTGGCACCGCCGGAGGAGACCCACACATCATCCGACAGCATTGGCCACCCAGCTCCAGGCCCTCTGACAAGGCCAGAGACGGGGCTTTGCACCCACGTCTCTGAAGGACCCTGAACGGGGCCAGGTGTCCACGGGCAACTGGCAAAGGGAGGGCTGAGTAGTGGGAGGAGCTCTGGGCTGGACTCGGGGTTGCCTCCTGGTGGTCAGGGAGTTGGACTGCCACAGCGGGCAGGGGCAGGACCTGGGGCTGCACGGGGTGCATGTTGCCCCCATCCTAACCTGTGAGCGTCGCCTTGCTGGATGAGGGGTCTTTGCAGGTGTAATTGAGTTAAAGATTCTCAGTGTAAAAGATCACCTAAGTCCAGTGACAGCGTCCTCATAAGAAGAAAGGAATGGACCACCCGGGGACGCAGGGAGGGGAGACCCTGTGATGAGGCGGGTGGGGTTGGAGCCACAGCCCAGGACACCAGGGACTGCCAGCCAGGCGGGGGCTGCGAGAGGTGGGAGGGAGGTCTTCCTCCAGAACCACAGAGAGGACATTTCTGTTGCTTTAAGGCACCAGGTGCGTGGCACCCAGTGCGGGACGTGAACACAGGGAGCCTCTGAGAGGCCAGTGTGTCCGCACCCTCACTCATGTTGGAGCTGGGCATCTAGGTGGTCAGCAGCCCTGAGGGGGCGTGACTGCTGTGCCCACTCCACAGAGGGGAAAACTTGGGCTCAGGGGTCAGCACCTTGCCCTTGGTCACTGGGACCAAGCTGGGTCTTGAACTTGGGCCTCTGGCCTCCCTCAGAGCCCTGCAGCTGGTAGAAGGAGGCTCGTTCTTGTGATTTCAGGTTGGAGGCGTGCCTGGCTACTAGAGGCACACGTGGCATGCTGAGAGGGACGCACGGGCTCTGAGGGCATCTGAGGAGGTGAGGGGTAGGAGCTGCCCACCTGCCCCCAGATGGGCACTGCTCTTGGGCCTTCTCTGGCTGCAGTGTGAAGACCCTTCATGCTGGGGCATGCTCCCCTTGCCCACCACCCACCTCACCAGGGTCAGAGGCCCTGTGGGCACAGCCCTCCAGGCTGTGGCACCAGGCTGGAGGGAACCAGGTCCTCAGTGCCCTGGTGAGCTCCTCCCTCTGACTGGGCCTTGGTGTCCCCATCAGGGAAACAAGGGTAGGCTTAGCACCCAGAGTACCAGCAGGCTGGGGGTGGGCAACAGGGAAGGGTGGGGCCTGCAGATCCCAGGGCTCAGCTGTCCCAACAGGGAGCAGCCCTGGCTGGCTGTGGCTGCCTGCCAGGGTGTGGCCTGCAGCGGGGGTACCCTCTGGTGGCCCACAGTGGGGCTCTGTGAGCACTACCCAGGCCCTAGGGTACACACTGAGCCCCATGGGGTCCCTGGGCCGGGGGGCCACGCAGCCACTGCTCTGAGAGTCTTGGACCCAGCCTCCTGGGGTCCTGCAGGCCTCACGCAGGCTCCTGGGGCAGGCCAAGGCTGTGTCCCCCCCTGCAGGAGAGGGATCAGCTCTGGCAGGCGAGGCGGGAGACAGTGCAGTGGGAGTCTGTGGGTGGTCTGGGACTAAACCGCTGAGAACTCGCTGTGCTGTGTTGGAATCCACAGCCAAGGCGGCCCGCAGGCCGGCAGGCCGAGCTGCGGAGATGCCGCAGCATCGGCCTCGGCAGTGGGCTTCCCTCTGCCCAGGGGTCCTCACACTAGCCTCTTGGCGGACTGCCTTTAGTGTTGACATTTTCACCTGCAGTATAACACATGGCATGGAGCGTCCAGTTCTTTGAAGGGGGTCGTACTCGTTTTAAGCAGCTTTATTGAGGTGTGTCGATGTCCAGTGAAGAGTGCGCCTTTACAGTTTGACATGAGTATGTGCCTGCAAAACCATCGCCCCAATTAAGACAGTGGACCCCTCCCTCCCCTGGCCTGTCCCAGTAACGACTCACCCGCTTCCTGTCCCCGCGGTCAATCTATGCTTCCCAGTTATCTAAACAGAAGTCTGCAGTCCACACTTGCTTTCTGGCTTCTTCCACTCGGCACAATCGCCTTGAGCATCGCCTGTGTTTTGTGCCAACTCTGCTGGTCCCTGTCCTGCCGAGTGGCCGCACACGGGCACTGACCTTCGTCACCACTGGGAGGGAGTGTCCCTCCAGAAGCCCTGTTCAAACAGTTGGCAACCTAACCCAGCTAACCATAGAGATAAAAACCATCCCCAGGGGAGGATTTATGAAAGGGACCGGAGTCAGAGAGTAGCCTTTCCTCCTAGCGGGCCTGCGCCATCTCTGCAGCCCTGGTCCCACTGACCACTGATGGCAGCTCCAGCCCCTCCACCTGCTGCCAGGGTTGTGCCATTGTAGGTCCTGCCTACTGGTCAGTGTCTATGACAAAACCAGGCTGTGAAGCAAGGCTGCCCCCAACCTGCCCAGCTCCCATCCTCGGTGCCCCTGGGAGTCTGCAGGCTACTCCATGTGACAGTGCCAGTCCCTCTGCCTCAGCTCGTCCCTCAGATGGCACCAGGCGGCAGTGGTACCTCAGGTCAAGCCCATGCCCGGAGGCCCTGAGTGGCCATCTGCTGGTGCCAGGGTAAGCACCTGGCCGGGCCCTGGGGGACCGGGGGGGAAGGAGCTGGGGCTGTGCGTAGGATGCACCCTGATGGTGAGTCGCCTTCTCTGGACTGCCAGGGCTGGGGCGCTGGGGGAGGCCTGGAGGGTCCCAGGGCATGGGGTGGGAGGCTGCTCAGGGACCGTTCACAAAGGACACCTGCTGCCTGGAAGGACTCTGATAGAGGATCTGCCTGGCCTCAGCCCTTGATGCCAGCAGAGGGGGCTGAGCAGGGCTGCGGGGCGGGGAGGGAAGGGGCCCAGCTCTGCCTCTGCTCCCCCATCACGTGTCCACCTCCTGCCTGGCCTGGCCAGATGTCACTGCAGAGGCAGCCCTGGATCCCCAGGGTCTCAGAGGCCTCAGGGACCCCCAGGGACAGCCTGAAGGCTCTGCTCCTCCTGGAGTCCCCCACCTGAGGGGCCCGCCTGGCTCCCTGAGGCCCCTGGGGGTATGTTGAATGCCCTCCCAGCATTCAGTTCCAGCCTTCTTCCTTCCCCACGGCCTCAGGGAGCTGAGAGTTACTTAGAGAGTACAGTCCATGTTCACAGAGCACGACCACCCCCACAGGAAGCCCCCTCCCCGCCCACGCCTGTCCGTGGCTGACTCATTTTGGAACTTTCACGTAAATGTCACATGACCCTTGTCCCCTGCCTGGCTTCCTTCACAAGGCAGAACACCTTCATGGTTCATCCATAAGCCAGTATTTGCTTCCTTTTTATGGATGAATACTATTCCTCTGTATGGATAAACCACAGCTTGCTCTCCTGCTTGTCTGTTGGACAGTGGCTGTTCCTGCTCTCAACTGCTGTGAATGGTGCTGCTACAGACGTTTGTGTGCAGGGTTCTGTGTAGATGCAGTGTTGGCCCCTCTTGGGGGAGGGTCCTATGGTAATTCCATTGTTAATTGTTTACCAATTCATAATCCCTTTTAATTTCATAGAAAAAAATTTTTCAGGAGAGAAAATTTAATTCTCAGGGCAAGACACTTACCCAAGACCATACAGTCAGAAAGTGATAGAGCTGGAATTCGGATGCAGGCCTTGTGAGAGCCCAAGAGAGGTCCTCTGCCTGGCCTCCATGGCACAGCCTGCAGGAAAGGGCCACCCACTCTGGCCAGGGCCTCCTCACAGTGCCCAGGGCCAGACCTGGGGGAGGGGGCTCAGCTGCCCCCCAATGTGTTCAGGCTTTGGCCAAGGTGAGAAAGGACAAGGAAGGACGCGAGACCTGATAACATGGTGGCCAGATCTGCAGATGCCCCCAAAGGCCAGTCTTTCCCCTCAGCATGAGATGAATGGATCCATCCTCACTTGCTACCATTAACAGGCTGAAATCATGTGATGCTGAAACTTGTGAAATCATGATTGCCAAGTCAGGACTCCAGAAGAGGAAATGTCCTGTGACCCCAGGTGGAGTCCCCAGGCAAGGGCCCAGGTCATCTGCCAGCTGGCCAATCACCAGGACCCCTGCCCACAGATGCAGTCACCCCGCTCCTCCCAGCAAGGATGTGGGTCACGGATCCCTCAGAGTCTTCAGATGCAATCACAGCCCCCGGGGCATGGGGTCAGAGAGCATTTATTAAACACCAACTGTATACCAGGCATCAAGTGACGGAGGCCTACGGGTTCCCTCCCTCCAGATTCTTGTGCTGCAACTGTGTTGCAGAATGCAGGCCTAGAACTTCTGCTGAGGTGGCCGTCTAGCTTTCAGAGCACTGCCTAGGGCATCCACAGCCACCCACCCCGTCCTGTCCCCACCGTGACCTGAGCTGGCCGGGGCTGCCTGGGCTCCAGGAGGTGCTCGCTTGCCCCTCTGGTGTGCTTGCTCCTGGGCGATGCCCTGCTGTGTGGTTGGCATCTGATCCCAGATCCCTGTACCAGAACCCTGCCCCTGCTGGCTGGTGTCAGGTGATTGGCTCATGAGGGTGGGGCCATGATGGGACCCTGGCCCTTGTAAGGGAAGTGAGCACAGCGGAGAGGCTCAGTCCACTGAGCACCAGCACCTCCGTCTGGGCTTCCAGACAGTGAGGTGCCCCGTGCCGACCTTCCCTTACTGTGGCCAGGACAGATGGGGATACGCCACACCAGGCGCTGGCTGTGCCATGCGTGCCCACAGCCATGGGTACTGGCTTCTGCAGCACCAATGTCCTTGGGGGAAGTCTGGCTCCCCTGAGGCTGGGGCCCTGCCACCTCCTGCTACCCCCCAGTAGGTCTCCAGGTAAAACACAGAATGCCCAGTTGGATCTGAATTCTGGATATAAACATGTTTCTTAGTATGTTTCAACACACAGGATGTACTTAAAGTTATTCATTATTGCTCTCAGATTCCAAGTTAACCAAGCAATCTGTACTTTCATCTGCCAAGTCTGACCCCACCTGATGGCTTCTGTGAGTACAGCCCAGTGTGCCCTTTCTGCACCAGAGACCCCAGGGAGGCCGAGGCTAGGCCAGCCCCCTTTCCACCTGGATGCTGTCCCTGCTTCCCGTGGGGTCAGGAGGCAGAGGAGCCGGGCCACACACACAGAGGGGCTTGCCCGGGGTTGCCAGGGTGCAGGACGCTTAGGACATGCCAAGGACCAGCGTATGTCACACTGAGCCTGCCCAGCAGGCACGACTGAGCTTGAGGAAGGTAAGCCCATCAGGAAAGCACCCCTCAGCTTCTTGCTCTGTCCTGGGGACTGAGGGAAGAGCAGGGCAGCTAGTCCACCGGTTTCAGGTGAGCCAGGGCAGGTGCAGACAGAGAGAAGGTCAAGGCCAGTGCTGGAGTTGCCCTGCCACCTGCCCTGGAAGCCAGTCCCTGCAGAGTCCCAGGCTGGCCTCCAGCCTGTGCACCAAGGAGGTCCTTTAGGCCTGGTTTCAAAGCAGCTGGGGGCTGGGATGGCCCCTTGGTGACTGGTCAGAGGGTGACAGCAAGGACACCAGAGTCAGCTAGGAGAGAGCTCCCCCGGGCAGGGGCCACCGTGGCAGCTGAGTCTCAGGCTCTGCCAGGACAGTTCTGTCCATCCAGCCCTGGGTCCAGCTCACAGCAGGCCAGCCACTGGGCCAATGACATGTGTCCCCTTGGTGCCACACTGGACCCTGCTGCCCTGGGTCCCTCCTTCCTGAGAGGTGACCAGGCTGGAATCTAGGAGCCACCAGCCAGAAGTCCAGCCCCAGAGGAGTGCGGGCCCCAGACTGCTCAGCACTGCTAGGGAGAGGGGCTAGGAGTGGGACACAGGCCCCAGTTCTGCTCTTGTCCCTAGGGCACCTGGCTGGGGACACTCACCCACTGACAACTCCTCCCTCCTCTCCCAGCCCTGGGGTCAGCTTGTCTTGCATGGCTTACTCCTCTGGCGAGTATTTCCTGTCCACCCACAGGGTCTGGCTCACACCTTGTACAGCACACATGACAAGGTAGCCAGCCACCTGCAGAAAGCCACATGGGGCCTGGAGACAAACCATGCCCAGTGACAGTGAGGCAAGGGCTTGGGAGGCAGGAAGCAGGGCTGGCAGAGTGTTGGTTCCAGAGGCCCCCAAGCATGGGGCCTGCTGAGTGGGGGGAGCTGGATAATTGAGGGTGGGGCCGGCGCTGAGGGCCTGGCAGCTCACCTAGTCTCTGGGGGTCCGTGGACCAGAGCGGGCAGGTGGGAAGGACAGGCAGGAGAGAGTCTGGGAGAGAGTCTGCACCAGGCTGGGGCCTATGGGCCTCCACCCACAGGGCCTTGGAAGGATCTGGGTATGTAGAGGGGAGGGCTGGAGAGGGAAGAAGAGTCCACATGGGCCAGATGGGGGGCCACGGGGCTGCAGTGCATGTGGATGGGGTGCCCTGGAGCAGAGGCTTGGAGGGTGGGGGATGCTGAGAGGCCCTCTGAGCTGAACAGGTGCCACAGCCTGCCAAGCTGGAGGGGCCCAGGGGCCTGCAAGCCTCCAGCTGACCACTGACAACCAGGTGGAGAGGCTTCTTAGCCCAGGACCCAGCCACACACCTGAGTGCAGAGTCCTCATGCTTCTTGCTGGCTGAATTCCTGGTCTTTTGTCCCCCCAACAGCTCTTGTCAAGCGAAAGTTCTGCCCTGGAAAGCGAAAAAAGGAAAGCAGCGAAAAAGCAGAACCCTATTTTCCAGAGGCCTGGAGGATTTAAAGCACATCTGAACAAGCTGTATAGTCGCTTAAGCAACTTCAACACCAACTTCCACCTTGCCCGCACTCCTGCTCCAGCACCCGCCCCGCCACGTGCACGCCACTGGGCAGTTCCAAGGCTCAGCATCTCCTGCCCACTACTACCTGCTCTTCATTTCCTCTTGATGGCCACTGTGTCCCATGGAACTGGTGGCCTTGCTGCAGCAGAGTGAACTTGGGTCTCAGCTGCATTGTCTTTGACTGATAGGTGCTCCCGTGCAGCCAGGGTCCCTGTCCAAGGCATGCAGGGTGCCATGGGACGTGGAGCACACAGCCTGTGAGGACAGTCCCCAGGGCTTGGTGGAGTGGCAGAGGAGGGTGACTGGGAGGAGGACTCCCCCCAAGGCCCAAGGTGGTCCTGCTGGTCTACAGCCAGCCACAGGGTGCCTGCTGGCCACAGGCTGAGTTAGACTGCAGATACTTAAAAAATAAAAAACGAATGTTTCAGAAATCCACAACCCTTTGCCTTCTACAGACAGCCGGGGGGCAGAGTGTGACAAAGGAGGGTGACAGCTGCTGCATTCAGAACGCCATGCAGCTCCCTGCATGCCATGTCCTCTCTCCCTGCCCAGCCCACTGTGGCTGATCTCTGGATGGGTGCCCCAGGCTCTCTCTGGGTCCTCCCGTTCCCCAGCACTCTCCTGCCTGCCACAGGACCTTTGCACTATGGCTCTCAGTGCTGGAAAGAGACCTGTTCCTCTTCTGGCCACTCTTTTGTCTCCAAGGAGGCCTCTCCTGGCCTACAAGCCACTTAAACTGGGGTGATAAATGTTTTCTTCCACTGTCCATGCAAGGATTTGTGGCCTGCCAGACCAATGGAATGAAGCTCCCTGGGACAAGGACAGGACCTATAGTGTTTACCACAACTGTACCTCCAGCTCCACCAGGGCCTAACACACTGTCCATCCCCAGCTAATATTTGTCCAGTAGATTACCAGCAGCCTCAGCCTCTTAATGGAGGGGGCAAAAGTCAGGCATTCCACTGACCCTGGCCAGGACCCTGCTTTGACCGTGTGTCTGCCCCATTTGACTGAGCTCCCTCCAAACTGTGTCCGAGGACCTGGACCCTGTGGGTCCCTCTCCTCATAGCTGGCATCTTAATTGCTCTTTGAGGACCTTAATTACCACCAGCAGCCATCCACTGCTAAGTAGTGGCATTAAAATAGAGTAAATGTTTTACTTCTCTTGAAAAGTTCACATACACAAAAGGAGGTGCTGCTGAGCTGCGAGCAGCCAGCTTGCCTGGACCTGCACCCCTGCGGCCATGGATCCTGCCTCTGTCCACAAAACTGCATCCTCCCAGGCCCACAGCAGAGTTGTCCCTGCATAGCAGTTCCTGCTGGAAACCCCACTTCTCTGCAGCTCACCCAGCTAATGAGAAGCCACAGGGCCTGCCAGGGCCCCTCAAGTCTGGGGTCCCAGGGCGGGCCTTGGCCTTCCACCCACACCAGCTGGTGGGGCAACCTGGAACCCTGATCTTTGGAGAAGGGGAATCTTCCAGTACCTGGGCCTTGGGGGTGAGCTACAGAAAAAGCAAAGGAGCCCCACTTTGGCTGGAATGTGAAGTAATACACCACAGGACTGGTCCTTCTGGGGAAGCAAAGAATCCTTCAGAGCCTCAGCCACAACTGGGGAGCCAGGAGCCTGGGCATCATAGGCCCTTCTCTGTTGATGTCCTCCCACCCGCATGGGTCTTGCTGTCTCCGGCATGTGAAGAGGCCACCTCTTCCCTACCAAGTAACGTGCACCCAGGGGCCTGGGACAGAGGGCCTTTGGTGGGCCTGGTGGGTGGGGCCTTGCTGGTCCGGCTCTGGAAGGGGTGTACCGGCAGGCCCAGCTCGGTAGGCATTCCTCTAGCGAGACTCCTGGAGTGCCTTAGTCCACACGCAGGAGGGGGATGGGCACGAAGCAAGTTTGCGGAAACTGCCCGTGCATGCGTGCGGAGGGAGAGCTAGGGATAGAGCATCCCCGGCGCCCCCATGGACACTTGGCCGTGAGCCGAGCCCCACGCCGCCCACGCGCGCCAGCACACGCGCTCGGGCACACCCAGGACACACGCGGCGGGGGAGGGGCATGCACCGCGCGGTCACGGCCACAGCGCACCTCCCACGCCCGCCGGGCCCCGCCCCCTCCGCCGACCCTCGCAGTAGGGGAAGGGGCGGTGCGCGAGGTGTGGTAGGGGGGGCAGGACTCCGCGCCCCTGCAGTGGGGGGCGGGGAAGGACGTTGGTGCTGCTCCCCGCCCGCCCCCCGTCCGAGCCTCCCCGCGAGCGCCCCCTGGTGCTGCGCGCCCCGAGGCCGGAGGGTGGGGGGACCGATAGGGGGCGAGGGCGGGGCCCACCGGCCCCCGGGACCTGGGGCGGGCGAGTGAGGGCCGTAGCATTGCGGGGGTAGGGGGTCTGCGGGTGGGCGTCCGGGGTGGCAGCACGGCTGGCCCTCCCGGCGTCCCCGTCTCGTACCCGCAGGGCGCCCCCTGCCCTCCTCGGCCCCGCCCCCGCCCCGCCCCGGCCGCGCTGGCCCCGCCCCGCGGTTGCCCCCGCCCGCCCCGCCCCCCGCCTGCTTCTCACTCCGAAGTTTCCTGCGCTGAGCGCGGACGGCTCGGGGCTCTCTCGGCGCTTCACCGGCCCTGCCGCGCCCCCGGCCCGCGCGCACCCCGCCGTGCATCCAGCGGCCCCCCGCGCCGGGCCGCCGCCGTCGCCGCCGCTGGGCGAGCTGGAGCGGGAGCCGGAGCAGGCGCCGGGTGGGCCGGGGGCGCGGGTCAGGGCGGCGGCGCGGGCCGCGGGCGGGAGCCAGGCTGGGTCCGCGGTGACCGAGCCGCTCGGGCGATGCCCGCGGGGACGCCGCCGGCCGCCGGAGTGAGGTGAGACGCGGCGGGGACGCGCTCCCACTGCGCGCCCGGGACCATCTCAACTTAGGCGCCATGGGCTTGGAGCCCTTTGGGCACCCGCCGCCCCTCGCCTGGGTGATGGGGGTGGGGCCGCCAGCCCTTGCGGGAGGGCGGGGGCGGACGAGGGCGGGGGGCGCATTTGTCTCTAATAAGGAAAGACAAAGACATCCCGGCGGCCGCGGCTGTTCCCGCAGCTCCGCTCCGCCCGAGGCGGGGCTGGGGCGTCGTTACGGGGCCCGGGTCACCGCCTGCCCTCCCTCCGCAGGTGCTGCTCGCCGCCACCATGACCGAGGGCTCGCTGGCCGCCAACGAGGTCCGGGTGCCCCTGGGCGCGTCGCCCCCGAGCCCTGCAGCGGCGGTGGGGGCGTCCCCGGAGAGCTCTGGGGCGCCAGGGCGCGAGGCGGAGCGGGGGTCCAGGCCTAGCGCCTCGCCCCCCGAGAGCCCGGCAGCAGAGCGGGGCGCGGAGCTGGGCGCCGAGGAAGAGCAGCCTGTCCCGTATCCGGCGCTGGCGGCGACGGTCTTCTTCTGCCTCGGGCAGACCACGCGGCCGCGCAGCTGGTGCCTCCGACTGGTCTGTAACCCATATCCTTCCCGGGCTGGCGGGGCACGGGGGTCTGGAACGCGGGATCCCTTCCGTGTGCGCCCTCGTGCGCCCTGGATCGTTGGACTGGGTGCGGGTCTGGCGCGCAGGGGCGCAGGTCAGGGGCGCGAGAGCATTGCTCTTCCGAAAGAGATGGCCAGTTTTGGGTGGGAGTGGGGAGACTCTAACGATTAACACGGGGTGTCACGATTCAGAGCCAACTCAGAACAGGAGAGGGTGGAAGAAGTGGAGGCTTGGAGAGGTTGTAACTCCTGTGCCCCACTGATGGAGGCCAGGACGGGAATCCCTCTTCTGGGCTTTCTAAACTTCCGGACTGAGGCGGGACCCTCCTTGGCGAGGGGGAGTCCAGAGGGGCAGGAGTAAGGGAGCAAAGTTTTCCACCTGCGCCTTGAGAGCTTCTGAGCGCCCGAGAGACCCGTGGGGGCTGTGCGCGGTGTAGGGCTCGTGGCCGCTTCTCCGCGGAGAGAGGCGGTGACGTTGGTTGAGAACTCGATTTTCCAGGCTGAACTCAGTGCCGGGGCTGATTTAAGTCATGCGCAGCTGGGTTTGGGGGCAGGGAGGCAACTAGCACTGCGTGCTGGGAACCCCTTCTCCCTAGTTCCTTTCCTGGCCCAAGAAGTGGCAGGGGCACAGCCTTTAGAAGAAGGTTCCAGAACAGGGTTGAGGTGGGCCAGAGGCAATTCCTGGGATACCGATAGGCGTCTGGTGGCCTCCAGCTGATGGCCTTTAAGGACTGACTCTGAAAAGGGCCTTGCGTTGTGCCTAGTGCCACTGGTTTTCTCCGGGGGCCTGTGGAACTGGTCCCCAGGGTGGCTGGCAGTGGGTGCTCGGCTTCCTGCCACTGGCTGCGGGTGGGTGGCCTGCCTGCCTGGGGAGAGGGTTGACAGGGTGCTCATAAACTTTATCTGTCAGAGTCAAGGAGACAGAGGCAAGATGAGCAATGTGTGTATATGTTTCCTACCTTGTGTGTTTAACTGTATAAATATTAAATACAAAAGAGGAATCTGTACCAAAAAAAGTAATAAAACCAGTGTTTCTTTTCTCAAATCCAAACACTGGTGAGTTGGGTTTGTTCCTGCGTGTGAAGGAGACTGTGGTGGTTGGAGGGACAGAGGCTGTGACCTGGGTCGGGCCTGCCTCAGAGCAGCTTCCAGTCCTGCCTTTGTCTTGTGCACCAGGAGGTGGTGTATGGGTAGGTGTCCCCTGTGCTGGAGTGGAGCTGAGCTTACAGGGAAGCCGTAGGTCTCAGCTCTACAGAGCCCAGGTTGAAGGTAATGTGGCCGGAAGGTGGCATGACTGGGTGTGGTGGGGGCAACCATGTAGTGTTGCCAGCCCTGGGATGGGACAGAGGCCGGCCCAGGCCAGTGACCCTGTTGATCATTTCCAGGCATGTGCCGACCAGCTAGGGGAGAGAGCCTTGGCCCCACTGCCCCGTCCCCTTGCAACTGAGGGTCCGACACTGGTTCTGGGCTGGTTGTGTCCCTGAGGACTTCTGGTGAGGCTGTTTGCATTGCTGTGTGCAGGGAAGGTGGGGGCGGGGTGCTCATGCAGGTGGAGTGTGCTCTCAAGGGCCCAGGGCTGTGGGGCTGGCAGAGGCTCGGGGCTCTGTCCCTGGGCTCCTTCCTGATCTGGGGAGGAGGATGCCCTTATGGACCCAAGAGGTACTTGGGCCTCGCTGGCTTCCCAAAGCGGGCTGGAAGGTGCCAGGGAGCTCAGCCTGTCCCTGCAGGTGGGCCTCTGGCAGCATCCCTGCTGGCGCTGCTGTGCCACTCACCCTCCTTGCCATGGGTACCTAAGAGCAGTTTGACTCCCCCACCCCGAACCCTGGTGATGCAGAGTATCTGTAGCCCAAGGGGCGTCACAAGAGGAGCCCGCTCCCGGGATTGTTCTATTCTGGGTCCCATGGGAGCCCTGCGCTTTGGGTAGGGGAGGTCATCAGGGCCCCAGCCACATGGGGACTGGTGTGAGCTCTAGCAGATGCCAGGCCCCTGCATCGGGGTGTGCATCCAGGCTTTAGGGAGATCCTAAAATAAGCTGGCACGCCTGGACAGGTGGGGGTATCAGTTACTCGGGGAAGCCCGTGTGGGCTGAGGCTTTCCTCGGCTCTTCAGATTCCTGGGAGTTGGGAGGGGATAGCTTTGTAAGAGGCAGGGGGAGCCACGGGCAGTTGGTGTGGCTGAGTAACGAGAGGCAGTCTCGTGCTGGAGGGACCTTGGACTCCTGGTGCAGGAGGTATTGGCAGGACCCTTCCTCCTCCCTGTGGAGAGTAAACTCAGACGGAAGGTAATCTGATTTGCTCAGGAACCCACACTCCATGAAGCAGCTTGCAGCTCCCTGGCTGGTGCTCCCAGCGGATGCCCACTAGCCTGAGCTGGGCTTCGATTGACGGTTGAAATGCATGGAAGGACCTTCTCTCTGTTCCAAACCTTTCCAGAACCCCCAGATGGATGACCCCGGCACAAGCACTTGTGTTCTTGTCTTGCCTTGAGGGCGGCTGCTGTCCGTGGCAGAGGAGCTTGAGGACGGTCCTCGTCCTTATTGATTTATTTTGCTCTTCAAAAATACAACAGTGTTGGAACTTCTGGGTGAACACTGTTTCTCCTACACGGCTTATTTATAGACGAAGGTGGGTGGGACCCGTGTGTTGTAGCCCGCTCAGCTGGGTTATGTTCTGCCCCAGGCTCCTGACTTCAGCCCGCCTGCCTTGCAGCTGCTGGTATCCCAGTGCCTGGCAGACGGGGCCTCCCAGGGTTGCGCAGAGCCTGGGAAGGGGACCTGTTTAAGCAACTGAGGTGGGTTGCTGGTGTGCAGGGCTGGAGGTGGCCAGCGGGCAGTTGGGTGAGGGGTTGGCCAGATCCTTTAGGAGAATCCCTTTTAGGAGGTATTCCCAGGGCCAAGCACCAAACTCCCCTGTCACTGGCCTCTGAGGGTATGAAGGACGCCCCAAGGTCATTGCCAGCTGAAGGGCAGAGCTGGGTTGAGCCTAGCCTGTCTCGGAAGCCCTGTGTTTGGCATGTCCTTGGCTGGATGGTCTTAAGTTCTTACAACATCTTTTCAAAATCGATGCTTTCTGCTGTCTGTTGCTCCACAGTGGCTGCCAGGGTCCCGGGCAGACTCGTGGGGTGTGGGTGTCCCATTGAGGATGTGTGGACACCAGGCTGGAGAAAGCCTATCCCCTTTCTGTTCTCCTCTGCGATCTGAGCTCAGAACTGTGCCTTCAGGATATCCATTCTGGTTCTCGGGGCTGCTTTGGTCACTGGAGCTGTCCAGGACCCCTGGACCTGAGCTCTGAGCCCAGGAGTGTGGGCTCTGCTTCTGGAATGTGCCTGTCCCTCACTAGCCTCCTTCATGGGCTTTCAGGTCCCAGGCCCAGGGGCCTGCTCCTTCCCTGAGCCCTGTCCCCCTCCTTGGCACCTCATTCTGACCTTTGATTCCCTAGATTTTCACATCAGTCCTGTAGGGCAGCTTCTCACATCTCCGCTCACGTCCAGTAGGCTGGGCACAGGCTCTATCACAGTGGAAGGCCGCCGCCTCTGGGTAGGAGCAGGGGGTGTGAAGGCAGAGGCGCTTGGTGTCGGCACTGTGCCTGCCCTAGGCCTGGGCCCTGTGCTGAGGACAGGCCTCCCCGCAGGCCCTGGAGGCCATACGCGGCCATGGCACACTCCAGGCTCTCTTTAGACAGACCACACACCTGAAACACTGGTCAGCAGCTTGCAGCTGGCCTTATAGAGCCAGGTGGGGGCCGGGGGCTGTGGTTCATGGAGCTCACAGGCTGTGCCTGGGTGGGCAGGACGTTTCCCACCTGGGGCTCATCTCGGGGTGGGGGAGGGCAGCCCCACCCTCCTCAGGGATCCAGGTGAGGCAGGGCAGACAGCGTGTGGGGGTCTTGTGGGAGCTGGTGGCTCTCCCCTCCCAGGACTGTTGGAGGAGGCCCCAGGTAGGCATCTCCTGGGCAGGGGACCTCTGGACTCCTCTTGGAGAGTCCTTCACCTCATGCCTTTGTGACATCTCTTCACTAGGATGGGCAAGATGGCAGCGAGGCCACGCAAGCCCTGCAGGGGGCCTGCCACATTGCAGTTGGTCCTCAGCTCCCATGGGGAGGACAACGCAACGAAGCTGAAGCCAGAGCAGGCTGGGCACTGGTCGGGACCGTCCGCCTCTAGGGTGGCGGGTGCATCCTTGGTGCTTTTCGAAAGGATCTGCCATGCACCTGCTGTGTGAGCTGGGGGTGGACTGGCCACTCTTGCCCTGCTGGCTACAGCTCCCAGCCTGTGCTGCTGGGCACCTTGTGCCGGTGGCCCCAGGTTTCACCTCTGGTGACACTGGCGGCTCTCACTCGACCTTGTTCCTGCCTGTTGCTAATCACCCCTGGCACTGTGGAATCCACGGCTCCTTTCTGTTGGCCTCAGGGTGGACCGAGTCCTTGAACCCAATTGTCAGCCACATTGGCGCTGTGGCAGCCCACCCCCTGGACCTCGCACATACCTCTCCAACAGTCCCTGAGAGGTCTCGTGTGTCCTTGTGAGGGACATGGAACAGTGAGAGGGCTCCTGTGAGCACTGGGTCTTGGTGACCACCCAGCAGAGGTCTCCTGGCCAGGCCCCTGGTGTTCCCCCACAGCACCTACACAGAACTCCACGGCCCATAGCCTCTTGTTCACGTGGGGCCCTTGGGAGAAAGGGGTGGATCAGACAGGAGGCCAGGGGGCAAGGGGCTGGGGAGGCTCCATCCACTGCATGGACACTGGCAGAACAGGAGTGTCTAGAAGCAGGAAGGGCACCTGCTGTGGCCCTGAGGCACTTGGGGTGTGGCCAAAGGCTGTAGGGCAGGTGGGCTAGGGGAGGCTGTCCCTGTGTGGGGGTGGGCACAGGCAGGCAGATGGCCTGAACTTGGCCCTGCTCTCTGAACTCCAGGGCTGTGGACAGCAAGTCAGAAGTCAGGGGCCGGTCCTCAGGCTTATCAAGGATAGGCAGAGATGGCAGGGCGGCTGGAGGCACCATGTGGGCAGAGGCTGGGAGGTGGGGAGGTGCTGGTGCCCCCACACCTTTGAGGCCAGGCGGACCCCATGGAATGCCCAAGCTCTGTTCTGGCTAGGGAGGGACTGTGGCAGGCTCTGGGCTCCTCCCCGGCCCAGTTGAGAGCTCGGTGGTCTGGGTGCTCCCCTTGCCGCCCCGCGCAGTGGGCCGGGTTGGGCTCTGGAGCTGGCGCAAGGCCCGCTCAGGGTCGGGATGTGAAGGAATGCGGGGGATGGACCAGCCTGTCAAACACTCACTTGAATCCAGAGCAGCCCAGCCGGGCGCCAAGTCTAAACCTTGGCCCTGAACAGTCAAGGTCAGGCGCGATCCGTTACCTCTGTTTATGCAGATGTCGGCTCTGGCTGTGCTGAGCCGCTCACAGGACTGGAGGCTCGAGGCCACGGCCGGACTCGAACAGCCCTCCTCCTCCTCCAGGCGAGTGGGTGTGACGTGCTCTCCTCCTCGCAAAGGTTAATTTTGGCACAGGTTGGTGCTACTCAAGCCACTGGAGCTCGGGTTGCTTTTGCAGACGAGACTAAAGACTGACCGCCTGTTCTGGGCAGAAAGGGTGAAGTCGGCCGACTGCCCCAGGCCCTGGGTCCAGACGCGAGCCCAGACAAGATGCAGTCCGGGGGGCAGGGACACAGAGGAAAGGAGCCCGGCTGGCTCTCGGCCCCCTGCCCAGCTCAAGAGAGTTGGCAGCAATCTTGGGCATGGTCCCCAGAGTTCTCTGTCCGCCCGGGGCGACAGATGGGCTTGTGAGCTGCCTGCCGTTCTGCTCAGGGGGCCACTTTGAATGGACTTGAGGGGTGTGGTACCCCTGGGCTGGTGTCTCCGGCCCCCAGCCCTCTTGGGCTCTGGTGGGGGCGGGGTGCTGGTGGTGTCGTCAGAGCCCGGAGGGATGATTAGAGAATGTGCTGAATCAGAGCACGCTGTGTGGGGGTGCCAGGCCTCTCCCCTTGCTGCCGCCTCAACACCTGGGGGTCAGTGGGCAGAGGGAGCCCTGGTGCGGGGTCACCCCACGCTCCTGGCCCAGTGTGGCATCCATCTTGGTTCTGGAGGCTCTCAGGGCCCCCGGGGCACCCCTGAGCAGCCCCAGCCCAGGTCGGGAGCTGGGCTGGCGATCCCTGTGCCCATTAGGTGGGGGCTGCCCTGGGGGTGTGGGCTCCCTTTTGGCATGCCTGGCCTGTGCAGCCTTGCTCACGGATGGAGGTCCAGGCCAGGGCTGGCCCATTCCCTTTCATTTGCGTGGTCTTGCAGGAGTGGAGCTGAGTCCTCATGGGGAGCTTTAGCTGTCCAGCACAGTGGTCATGGATGCCCGCCCAGCACTGGTGTGAGCCTCCCGTGAGGACTGGGGTGGCCGAGGGCCAGGAGCCAGGCTGAGCCCCGAAGCTGTTCCTGTGCGTGGGCGCAGCTCTGCACCTGGCCCTGTGTGAACACTGTGCCACACTGTGCCCTGACCCTGGCACCACGCTGGCTATACTGGGCAGGCATGGTGGCCGGCCTGGTCACTCTGCCTTCCCTCTGGAGCTCCCTCTGCCGGCTCCACTCCCCCACCCCGGCTGGGCTCCAGTGAGGTCAGAGTGCTGTGCGCTGAGGACAGTGACCCGGGGATGGGTGGTCCCTCCGGGTTGCAGAGGTCCCCATTGGGTGCTGGCCTCTGCTCACACTCCTGTCCTTTCTCTGACCCCTTCTCCCCTTGCCTGGCACCTGCACCTGGGGGGGCATCATGACCCCCCCAAGGGGCATCATTTTACTGGTGAGGACTGGGCACACCCCAGTGCTTACCAGGGGATGGTGGCTTCGTGCCTCTGGAAGTCAGTGGGTTCACCGTGCAGGGCTGGGGCCTCCAGGGGTCCTAAGTCTCGGCTGCTGGCCGGTGGCCAGCCGCTCCCTCCAGCCTGCCTGGGTGGCAGCGCCACGGGAACCTTGGTTTGCACCTTGTCACTGCAGCGTCTTTCTTGGTCATTGAGAGAGGGGGACCTGGGGCCAGCTGCAGTCCAGGGGAATGGCTGTTGAGCTGGTCCTGCCACGTGTGGCCAGTACAGTGTGTGGCCACTGGGGCCCTGGCTGGCTGATGGGGCACAGACCTCAGCCCTGACCCAGCCCTGAACAGCACCTGTGGTCTGCATGGGGGATACCCCGAGGCTCCGTGTCAAGTGAGGTTGGGCTGTTCTCCCAAAGGTAACAGGGCCTGGGGGATGAGCAGACCAGTGACCCGAGGGGCAAGAGTGGCCTTGTGCCTCCCCCTGGGGTCCCACTGTGTCCAGAGGCTGGAGCCTCTTGGGTCACCACACAGAAACTGAACAGGTCACCTCTGGCTGCCATCTTCACACCTGTGAAAGGGGCCTGCAGCCTGCTAGGCCTGTGGCCATGCAGAGGGTGGACTCTGGGTCTCCCTCGTGTAGCCACAATGTAGGTTGCTGAGCCAGGCTGGACACTGGCCTCCTTCAAACTTTGTGACCATCTAGGACCTCAGGATGTGACCATTTGTAAATGGGGTCTATGTTGATGTCACCAAGCTAAGCTGTGGATGTTCTGGGTCATGGTGGCCCTAGATACAGTGACAGGCCTCCTCATGAGAAGAGTCACAAGACAGTGGTTGACAGTAGCCACAGAGATGGCAGCAGTGCAGCCACAGGCCACGGCACACCAAGGACTGCCACTGACACCAGAGAGGCCAGGGCCAGCCTCCCTGGAGGCTCAGGAGGAGCCTGGACCATGGACTCAGGCCCTCCAGCAGTGAGTTCTGCTGGGTGAAGCTCCCATCCTCGCGTGCTTGGTCATAGCTGCCCGGGGACACTGACCCCTATGCTGTGCCCACCCAGGGAGGCTGTGAGCAGGGGTGCCCCTGTGTAAGTCCTTCCCTAGTGTTGTCCACAGGCACACCTTGCCCTCTCCAGGGCAGATGGGAGGTTCAGGCTGGAGGCTGTTGGGCTCGCTGATGGGAGTCAGCCCTCTGGGTGAATCATGATTAGATCAGATGTGCTGCCTTGGGCTCTGAGGCAAGGACAGGGCCGCTGGGTGGAAGGGAGGAACACTGTGACATGGGTCATTCTGAGAGCCTGGTCAGCAGGAGGCCCACAGCAGCCAGCGTTTCCCTGCCTGGTCGGAGGCCCGTCTGGCTGTTCTGCTGGCACCTGGGGTGGGGTCGCGAGGCCTCAAGGGCAGGCATCCACCAAAGCCAGCCTTGAGGATGGCCTTCATGAGTGTCACTGGGCTGGCCTCCCCACTTGGCCCCTGAGGTGTCCTCCCGGAGTCTGGGGCCCTCACTGGAGCACACCTGGGCCATTGCACTGCCTCTGGGGGCACAGGCTGCGGCTCAGCCTTCCTCTTGCCAGCCGAGCCTGCTCACTTTTCTCTGGGTGCCCCACGTGGCTTCAGAGGCATTGGAAGTGTCAGGCTCCAGCTGCTGCCCGTGCCCAGAGGACAAGGACACCCCCTTAGTGTCCATGGAGAAGGGTCCTGGCCACAGTCAGCCTGAGAAGAGACAGCTTAAGTCTGAAGCTGTCCCAGCCCACCCTTGGGCCCAGCTCAGGAGACCCTTGGGGTCTCATGGCCCTCAAGTTCCTCCTGGTGTCTGCAGGCTAACTGGCAGTGCCCCATGGGTGCCCATTCCTGCAGTCACCACAGAGGTGTCCTGGCTCCTGCCTGTCTGGTCCTTCTGGGATGTCTGACCCTTGAGATCACCGAGTGTCCCTGGGCTTTTTGCCCATTTGTCTGTCCTGTGCTCTGGGCAGATGAGGCAGCCTGCAACCTGCGAGTTGAGGCCCAGCCTGCCCTTGGGAGGACCCTGCGTGCAGCCTTTCTCAGTGGGGCCTGGGGGGTCAGGGCTTGGGAGAGGGACGCAGGAGTGTCGGACACTTCTCAGGGCTGTGCTGCTCTTTACTCAGGAGGGTGGCTCTGTCTGGCCTGGGCTGCACACAGCCTGGCCACCACAGACAGGAAGTTTGTGTCCCAGAAATGGCCACCACCTGTCCAGAAGGTGCCGAGCCGGCAAAGTCTGCCCAGGGTCCACACGGCACTGTCCCTGCCGTGTCCCTTTGTCTTTGGGAGCAGACAGTCCAGCGATGGCTGCCGTCTGATGAGTCAGCCTGCATTAGTGCCTCATTGAAATGGATGGACTCTCCTTGGGCTGCAGGGCACCGGGCGTCTCCCACTCTGACTACGGCCCCTGGCTGTCCTGGAGTTTGTCTGAATGCTCCACCAACTGGCGTGGCGCAGGGCTCAGCCTAGATGGGGCCTGTGACTGTCACCACTGCTGCCAGGTCGCGACCCTCCACCCCGTGACCCTCCACTGCTCAGTATCTTTGGTTTGGTGCGGAAGCAAGAGGCTGTGTCCGGGCTGGGGCACCATGTGCCGTCTCCTGGGCTCCTAGGCCCCCTGTCCCCCTGGACGCTGATGAGGGCCCATGGATGCCATCTGTGGTGTGACACACCAGGGCCCATTGCCAGAGGAAACCCAGGGTGCCTCCGATGTCAGGAGTTTGCAGTAAACAAAGAAGGTTCCGGGGTCAGGTGGCCTATCAGCCCTGAGTGAAGACGTTTTCATCTGAATTCCAGGTTTAGCCAGGGGACCTTTTTGTCTGTCCCGTGAATTGGGCAGCCCTACTGCAGGCACCATGGCCATGGTCGGGTCCTTTCTGGTGTGGGCACAGGCTGGCGGCGGTCCCCACCCTCTTCCTGTGGGTGTGTGTTGGGCTGGCCCTCAGGACCCTGGAGTCTGGCAGGAGGGTACAGCCTGGGTGCCTGGGTGCCTGCTTGTTTGGGGCTCTGCAGCCTCTGCCTGAGGCAGCCAGGATGCACTGTGGGCAATGTGGTGGCCCTGCCCGCCCAGCCTCGCTCTGCATCTCGAGTGGAGTGCCTTCCTGCCCCTCAGGTGGACACCCCCCGCCAAGCCCTGCCCCCCAGGTCCTGAACGCAGGCCTGGACTGGCCACGTCCTCCCTGCCCCTCCCTCTGAGGGACCTCGGGGAAGCAAGGCAGGAGCCAGAGCCAGGCACCCTGGGGCACGCCCCCCATGTTCTTGTGTCCTCGGGGACCCTGTCTGACTCCCTTTCATGAGGCCGGTGCCTGAGTCCCACAGAGAGGCCTCAGGGAATCTGATTAGTGAATCTGGGTTTCATGGGCCTGGACAGGGCTGCTCGGGGCTGGTGGAGGCCATCTGAGGCCTGGTGTCCAGAGGAGGCACGGGGTGCGCCCACCCACCCCCCGTGCGGGTTCCTGACAGTGGGTGGGATCGCAGTGCAGCCAGTTGCTCGTGTGGCAGATGCATATCCCCACGTTCCTGCCATCAGTGTGGCAGGCGGGGCTCCTGATCATTGGGCCAGTGGGGACATCCCTCAGCTGGCTGATCCCAGGGTCATGTGGTTGCGTCAAGGTTCTGTGATGGAAAGGATGCCCAGATGATGGCAGTGCCCTGGCCAGAGTGAGGAGGGGACCACGGAGTCCTCCCTGGTGCATCATGTGGAGACAGAGCTGCTGTCCAGGAACCTACCCCACTGTTAGCCAAGCACTTCGGTCCGGAGGAACATTCTGGAAGCCCGACGCAGTGTCACGAGAACAGCTTGCCGGGTGGGCCTGGGGACAGTGGCTCACCAGCAGCAGGCTTAGGACAGTGGTTTCCAGGTTTCAGAAGCTGGCCCTCAGCTCAGGCCACCTTCTTCCTCCACGTCCCACAGCCTTGCATTTCTTGGTCGGCCGAAGAATCTGGGTCACTGAGTGGTGGGGAGGAGACCGACTGGCTGAAGGATTCTCCAGGGCGGGCGCAGGGTCGGGCTGGGGCCTTGTCCCAGTGAGGCCTGCTTCAGCTCTGGTGGGGGCCGAGCGGAGCTGGCACAGAGGGCGCCAGGGCACCCCGCACCAGATGTTGGCTGGGGCTCAGGGAGGCCCCAGCCGGGCAGCCTTCCTCCCCTGCCTCTCCAGGCTGTCACCAGTGCGGGGTCTCATCCTGAGCCTGCGTGGCGGGCTGAGCTCTGCCTCTTCACGGCCCCCACAGCTGACTGAGCCCCCAGTTCGTCCTCCCCTCTGCACCTGCCCCCGCAGCGTGTCTTCCTTCCGGAAGTTTAGGCTGGAAGTGGGCCCCCTCCCTCCACTGTGAGGGAGCTGCTGTGGCGTGCCCCCTGCGTGGGCGGGTCTGTGGCTCCTGATGGGGACGTCGGCTGCTGCCTCTCGTCCGGCGGGCAGGCTGAGAACAAGACTGTTTTGTCTTCTAATTAGGAATTGCTGGGTTGCGTGTGCTGCCGTGGGGGCAGGGGACGTGCCCTGTGTGAGTGCATTGTGTGGGCTGAGCCTGGAGGTCCCCTGTCTCTCACTTTCTCATTGGTGGCAGGGACTGTGGTCCAAGGGGCCTTGGGATTGGGGACGCTTCCTGCCCTGCAAGGAGGTTTGGGGACCTGGTGAGGGTCATGAGCATCCTGAGCTTGCTGGCTGTGTCCCTGAGACGTCTCGTGCCTGCCGTCCCTCGCCCCAGAAGCACCCTGGTGCTGGGGTGCATTCGTGTTCAAAGCAGAAGACAGGAGAGCCTGGCCCAGGGGCCTGTGACAGCACCTGGCTGGGAGACCCCTGGCTCAGTGGAGGTCGCTTCCAGCTCACAGGGTCCAGAGCCAGGCCGTCCGACTGGCTCTGCCTGTGGCTCTTCCCTCCGGCAGCTGTAGCGCACACTGCTCCGGGATCACCGTCCGCAGGCACATGTGGCCGTGATGCGAAGGGGACCGGTGCCACGGGCGGTCTAACCGGACTGGACGGTAGTTGCCTCTGCCTTCGCCTACTCTGGGCAGTCCTCTTGCCGAGGTCCTGCCCGTGCCCTCTGCGTCGCTCTCCCTGAGCATTGTGCCGAGGCTCACCCGTGTGCTGGCAGGCGTTGGTGTCCCTGTGGACGCCCCCGTGCGTGTGGAGCGCTCTGTCCTCCGCTGAGGGTGCTCGGGCTGTTCGTACGGGTGTGCCAGGGGAGGGGGCGCGTGGGTCTCCTCGGAACCCCGAGGCCAGTTCCCTGGCAGGTACCGGGAGCAGAACTGCCGTGCCGTGCAGGAGTGGCTCATCTGGGGAGCTGCCAACCTGTTTCCCAGAGTGCCCACTTGGGCCTGGGGCACCTCGAGCCGGGTTCTGCCACGCCAGCTGGGTGAGCGAGACCACCCCTCTTTGCAGACACTTCGTGGTGTCTCCAGGGTGGCAGCCCCTGTCTGTGGCTCTAGAAGAGGGGCTTAGATGTGGCCTGCTGGGTTCAAGGCCATCTTGGTGGGCAGGAGCTGACTGGCTGCCCCCCTGTCTGGGAATCCCTGCCCTGTCCCACAGGTGTGGGGGACAGGTGACGGTGCCCCAGGCACTGGCAGAGGGGGACGCCTGGGCTGTGGGTAGGAGTAGCTGGCGTGTGTGCGCGCTTGATATCCGTCAGTTCTCTGGAGAATTTCAACACCCACACTTGGAATAAAAAAAAATTATTAATGAGCTTGGCGCGGTTGCTATGGGAACCTGTTGCTAATGAATCTCTGGGGTTTCCTCTTACCTTTGTGGAGCAGAGAAGGCCGGAGCTGCTCCCGACCATGACATGTTTCCCACTAATGGGGTTGCTGTGGCAACGACTGTCACTAATCCCCAGTCGGCTCCGGTTTACCAGCCTGGCCCTGGGAGCCCGCCGCCTGGGTTACATAAAGCCATTTAGTGAGTTCAAGGCTGCACCCGGTCCCTCCCGGCTCGCTGGGATGCCCCCCACTGCTCCATGGCCGTATGTGGGGTCCTCCAGATTCAGAGCACAGAGGTGGCATCTCTGGGGTTTGCTGAGAGTGGGCTGTGGAGGCTGGGTCATAACTTGGCCAGTAAGCACCCCCAGGGAGTAGGTGAACTGCCCCTGTAAGCCAGCATGGGAGCTGGGACCTAAGGCTGGGCTCTCTGAGGCCACACGCATGTCTGCAGCCACCACCCACCAAATGCCACTCCTGGCTGTCCCTGGCTGGCTGCTGAGCTGACAGGGTCCTGCAGGCCTTGGGTGGGGAGAAAGGTTGACCTGGTGCCTCAGTACTGCTGCCTACCGGGTGTGCGTGGAGTTGGCTGGGGCTGGGGTCTGTGCTCTGGAGAACCCCTTGCCTCTTCTGAGTGAGCCTGCTTGTAGCCAGGTCTTGGGGCGATCCTGAGGGCACGGGCTCCATGCTCAGCAGACCCTGAAACCTGAGTGGGGACAGTGGGCGGTGGAAGGACCAGCCGGACCAGCCCACCTAGAGCACTGCAGCCCACACCAGGAGGCGCAGCCTGGTGGCTTTGTCTTCCCCTGACCCAGGGCTGAGGGCAGAGACTGCCCTCACCCATACTAGCATGACCTTGGGGCATTATAGCGATTAACCCGTGGGTTTCCCAGAGAGGCACTCACAAGAGACTGACCCAGATGCTGGGCAGCTGCAGGCAGGTCTCTCCAGGCCTGTTTGTTCGTCTGAGGCCTGGTTTTTGGAGGGTTGAGGAAGAGTTGTGTGTGGAGAGGGCCTGGCACCCCTGCTCCAGGCTGAGAAGATAGGCCTGTGTCCACACACAGCCTGGACTCTTGTTTGCTTGCTCTGCTCAGACACACCCAGGAGCTCCAACCTGCCAGAAATCACGTATGATTCCTTTGCTCAAGGACCACCTTTGGCTCCCCACTGCCCACCATAGCCATCCCTGAAGCCCTTTGCAGACCTGTTCTGGCTGTTCCCAAAGAGGCCCTATGCCTCAGTCACCCCTCCCACTTGCTCAGGCTCCCTCAGGTACCCTGAGCAGGTCCTTGGCTCACGATGAGGCATCCTCTTGGCCCCAGGCATCTGCCCTGCACCCGTTGCCAATCCTGGTAAGTCACTGCAGGCTGGGAGGTCTCCAAGGCTCCTGGCCCAGGACCCACTGTGGCTACCCCCACCAATGGCCTGGGCTCCCTAGTGGTCTCCAACCACTTAGGCTGCAAGGAGCCCAGCCTGGGGCTGCTGCCCTCCCTCTGGGGCCACATGGGCAGGACCCTGCCTAGTTCCCGGGCTCTTGGGGCTTCCCTGCCCTGGAGAGCAGGGAGCCCCAGCCGCCTCTTGGAGCTTGGTGGGAGGTAGGCAGGACAGGCTGACTGCCTCTGACCGCACCCGCCCTGTGGGGCTAGGATAGCCCTACCCAGCCTGCTCCTCCTGGCCTGTCCATGATCACAGGGTGAGCTAGCCATGTCCACACAGGGCTTCGTACAGATGGAGCCTGGTCCCCAACAAGGAGGGCACAGGTGTCCTTGGTCACCATGCTGCAGATCACGTTGGAGAGCTCAGGTCTCACAGGGTGTTTTCCGCGTGTTTGAAACACAGCCTGCCGGATGGTTGGGATTGCGGGATGTTTTAATTCCTAATTTAGACTGTTTATGTGCAGAGCTGGAGTCCCGGGGGAAAGAGACAGTGTGGGCTGAGCCCCCGCTGCCCCTCCCGGGTGCCTCCCTCCTGGCCTGTGCTTCCAGCTGCCTGGTGGGTGCAGGGTCGGTGCAGGGCTGTGCTAGGGGGCGACCTGGTCCCTGAGCCCAGGAGCTTCACACAGCCCTGTGGGCCCACTGGGCACTGCCCACCCCCAGTTCCTGCTGCAGAGATCTCTGTGAAGAGAAGCCTTCCCTCCATGCCTTCCACCAGTTTCTCTGGGATGGGAACCTGATGTCATGCCACTAGGCTGGCCAGGCGTCCCCACCAGCCAGGCTCCCTGGGGCGGGGCCAGGGTGCGGGAGGACTGAGGAATCTGCGGCGTCCCTGGGCAGGCTCAGCTGTCGGCTGGCTTTGGGGTTTGGAAAGAGGCAGGGAAGCAGGATGAGGGGGAGGGGGCCCCTCCATGAGTGCTAATGGCTGCCTGAGGATCAATGTGGACTCCCCAACTTTAACTAGAAAATATATTTCTTTCTTCCACAAGTAAGGTCTAGTTGAGTCCTGGGCTGGCTTCCTGGTTGCCATGTCAACCGAGTTGGTGTGTCCCCTGTGCCCCTTCCTCTGGGAGGGGAGCCGACCTGGGGTTGGGGCCACCTGGACTATTTGGAGGGAGGGACCTTCCTCTGCGGGGCCTAGGGTCTGATCTCTACGAGGAGGACACAACAGGGTCTGGTCCCAGTCCCTGCCGGTGGGGCTGGCACTCTTCAGTGGCTTATGGTCCTCAGCTGGGCTCTCCTGTGCTCTGTGGCTGACTGCTGCCTGGCGTGCCCCAACCTGACCTGGGTGGCACCCAGGAGCCAGGCTGGGGACCACAGCCTGGCTGTCCCCAGCAGCCCCTCCCACCTGCTGCCTTCTGCCTGATCTGCTCCTGTTGAAGCAACTTCATATATATATATATATATTTTTTTTTTTTTTTTTTTTTTTTTTTTTTTTTTTGGTCAGTGGACCTTTATTTTATTTATATGCGGTGCTGAGAATTGAACCTAGTGCCTTGGTAGGCAAGCGCTGCACCACTGAGCCATAACCCTAGCTCCAAAGCCACTTCCGTGGTCCTCACCTAGGCCCCTGGTCCCCTGGCTGCATAGCCAGCACTTGTGCAGGACAATGTGTAGAGGGTCCACCCCAGCCCTCTCCTGGCCCCTATCTATCCCCCTTCATCCAGGCCAGGCAACAGGTCTGAGAGGTGGGACGCACTAAAGTGGGCACCAGGCACGAGTGGCCAGGTCCAGTGCCATGGAAGGGTCCAGGTTACGGTACCCCGTACCCAGTGGGCTTAGGTTCTGAAGTGGCTTCGTCCTCACACTGACTGGCAGGCCTCCCATCTCCAGGCCCACAGATGCTGAACTGGGCAGGGGGCTGCAGTGGACAGAGGCAGTGCACAGTAGGTGCTTCTAGCCAAGCCAACCTCGGCTCTCCCTTGCCCCCACCACGCCAGGCAAGGCCCTGGAGCTCACTGTGGATCTAGGGATGGAGCATGGCCTCAGGCCTCCCGAGCCCCACAGGAAGGGTGCCAGGCAGCAAGAGGCAGCACCTCCTCGCCACCCAGGCTGCTCAGACCCCAGCGGGCGCCTGGCCCACCTCCGTCCCCGTCAGGACGCACCCATGTGTGTGTGGAGCCAGGCCCAGCATTAGCTGCGTGGCAGGAGGGAGCCCCAGACACAGGAACGGCAGGTAGCCCTCCAGCCACGCTGCACGCTGTGCTGAGCCTGACGGCAGCCTGGGGATTCCCTGATTAAATGATTTATTATCAAAGCTCCGACTTCCTCGGGGCTGGCTTCCGTAGCCACGGGGACAGGATGCACGCCCCTCAGCCCAGCAGCCATCTCACATGGGTGGCATGTGGCCCAGCACCCTGTCTAGAACTTCTTGTGTAGACCAACACCCCAAGGGGTTTCTCTGGGGGCTAGTAGACTCCGGAAAACCTGGTTTCTTGGCTCCTGGGGTTGGGTGGGGTCTGGGATCAGCCTGGTCTGGTCTGCCCTCCCCTGGGGTAACTTGCTCAGCCACAGACCCAGAATTGCACCAGGCCAGACCCGGGGACATCAGGGGTGTCCTGGTGGGTAGCTGGCATCTGGCAGGAGAGGCACCACCAGGAGCAGCGTGGGGTTTCAGAAGTGCTGCTGCCCCAGAGGCATCGAGCTGGGCTGTATGTAGGCCTGGGGGGCCACAGTAGGGTGGGTGCAGGCTGCCCCAGGAACCTGGTGGGAGGGGCAGGACAGGCCCAGCTGCTGTGGGTGGGTATGGGGGTGTTGGCTAGAGCCCCCCCCTGCATTGGGGTACGACTCACGCTCCTGCTTGACAGCCTGGCTGAGTCTCTCCCACTCCGGAGTCTCAGGGCCCCTTCACACGGGGTGTGTGAACTAGTGCCCTGGGGCCACTGTGACTTGGTCCCATCCGTTCACCTTTTCAGTATTTAAAACTGGGAAGCTCAGGAAGTGCTCACTCTGATTCATTTAGGGACACCGTGGGGAAGGCGTGGGTTGTCGTGGCCCATTCTGTCGCGGGGAGTAGCAGCGTTTCCCCAGACTCGGAGAGGGAGCAGGGCCTTGTTCTGGTCCTGCGGGTCTCTGGGCCACCTGGCTGCAGGGCCCATGCACCGCAGGCAGTCCTTGGGCTCCTGCAGGATGCAGGCTGACATCTGGAGTCCCGGTTTCCAGATGGGGAGGTCAAGGCCTCCGGGGTACAGCCTCCACGCGTGCACGGCCCTGCAGTGGTCCACTGGGCTGTCGGGTCTGGCCGGCTCACCCTGGGTCCTGAGGCCGCCGCCAAGGTCAGGGCTGGTCCAGCCACTCCCTCTGAGGGGGCTAGACCCCCAGAGGCACACCCACCTCTGAGGAGCCTGGGAGGTGGGAGTAACACTGCAGCCCAGCCGCTGAACGTAAATGCGGCTCGTTGCCAGCAGCATGGGGGCTCTCCCCGCACTGTCTCCTGGGGAGCCACCACCAGGATTCCCCCAGCTGTGGGCAGGCAGAGCCCATGGGTCGGCGGGATTCGAAGGGGCGGGAGCTGGGACATGGCCAAGCCGGAGGCAGGGAGGGAGGCACTGGGCCTCGTCTGCTGGGAAGGGAAGACCCTGCTCTGCACAGAGCTGTGGGGGGCCTCCCTCAGCAGGGGCAGCCGGCACCTTCCGGAACAAGCTGCAGCAGTGTGTGGATAGCACGTTGCGCCAGGGAGGGGAGAGACGCCCATTGTTAGTTTAAAAAAATGACTCAGATGATTCACAGAACCTTCTTTTCCTGCCGGTTTCCAAGAATTCTGTTCCAACATAATGGATCGAGTTATTAGGGATCGATTCAGACACAGCAGCTGGAGGGGAGCCAGCTGGTCCAGTCGGCACAGCATGGGCCAGAAGACTCCCCAGGGCCTGGGTCTGCGGTCAGCAGGAGGCACCCGGCCCGACCTGGCCACCCCTGAGGCTGACTGGGTGGCCTCAGGGGCCCTGCCGTGCTCTGCCCTGGCACGAGCCCAGGCGCGCCTCTTATAGGTAAATAGATGGAGGCCTACCACGGAGTGGTTTGTGTCCGCAGCCCCGCTGCTGTGCACAGGGTCCCTGACCCCTGGAGGGCCCCTCCAGAGGGTTTGCACCCCAAAGCCTGGGTGTGGGTGGGGTGATCTCCTTAACCCCGGACAGGGCTTCCTCCCTCAGCACTCTCGGTGCCTCGCCTTGCTGTGGCCTCTAGTGGACCTCTGGTGCACCTGTGCTTCACCAGCCCCGTGCCCAGCTCAGTGACACCAGTCCCTTAGGGGCAGTGGGTGCTCCGTGAGCCAGAGGGCAGTGGAGGAGGAGCCTTGTGGGTTTGGAGGACTGAGCAGGGGTTTCAGAAACAGGAAAGGAATTGGGTGTTGCAGGTGCAGGTGTGCTGGAGCAGAGGCGTGGCCGCGGGGGTGTGCCCAGCGGCCAGCACCAGTGTCGGTGGTGGCTGGCCCCCTTCTCCCACTGGCCCCAGCCAGCAGCATGGATTATCCTGGCTCCCTGTCCACACCTGGCCAGGGCTGCCATGTGTCCAGGACGAGGGGGCAGCTTCAGGCCCCAGGGAAGCTGCGTGCCTCCTCCCACCTGGTCACGTGGACGTGCTTCGCAGGGCCTTGTGTGGTCCCTTTCACTGCTCTACGGGTTGGCTGGACAGCTGCTCAGCTGGGGTCTGGGCTCAAAGATGCTCCACGCGTTAAAGGCAGACACTGCTGTTGGAAATGTTTGTACCAGAGCTTCCCCGACAGCTCCAGCCGAGCCAGGCTAATTGGTGTCTGATGGGGGCCTCCCTAGTCTGGGGCTCGGGGTGCTGGCACAGCTGTCTGCTGTGTCTTGGTCCAGACGGCTCCTGCACCCTCTGTGGCAAGTGAATTTGTCTGTGTGTGTGTGTTTGACTCCTATCTCTGGGGCGCTGGGGAGGGGTGGCCAGACCTGGATTCTCTGAGCTGGCAGGAGACTGTCCTGAGCCTCAGTTTAGCCACCTGCAGAGGGTCAGTGCTGGGAGGGTCAGTGCTGGGGGCCACCCTGGCTGGGAAGTGTCTGCTGTCTCATCATCTCTGTCTTAGCCATGTCCTGTCCTACTCTGGCCACTCCCCCAGGGCTCCCTTGTCCACCCCAGCTTTGGAGCTGGGTCCTGACAGCATCCTGACCAAACCTGCCCCAGAAGCTCCCAGCTTGGGGGTGAGGCAGGACCGGCCAGGGTGGAGAGGGGCCCCAGAGACGTACGTCATGGCCCTACAGTCAGGGCCACGTAGATCTACTGGGACTACCACTACCAGCTACTGGCAGTGGCTCAGACGACACAGGTGTGTCACCTGGTGATTCTGGAAGCTGGATGTCCAGAATCCAGGTGTGGACAGGGCCAGTCTGTCCTGGGCTTGCAGACGGTGCCTTCTCCTGGTGTCACCATGGGGTCCTCCCTCTGCATTTGTCTGCCCTGAATCCTGCATAAAGACACACGTCAGAATGGACTGGGTTCTGCCCTTGTGGCCTCGATTTACCTTAGTCACCTGTGCACAGGTCCTCTCTACAGGTGCAGGTGTGTGCTGGGGTTTGGTTTCTGTGTAGGAATCCAAGGGAGACAACAGCCTATAGCAGAAAGCCCCTGGGCCTGCGGGGAGGAAATTGCTGTGGACAGAATGCTCCTGTCCCCAGATTCAGATGTTGAAATCCTGCTTCTCATGTGGTGACTTCGGGAGGTGGGGCCTTGGAAAAGGTCTGGACTCGATGAGGCCATGGGGACCCTGTGGATGGGGTCAGCGCCCTGAGAAAAGGTTCGCAGAGACCTCTGGACACAGAAGTGGTTGCTCTGCATCCACTGTGGCCCCCAGAGCCGGTCCCTGCCAGCACCCGAGCCCAGACTTCTGGCCTCAAGGCTGAGACTTAAAGTTGAGGCTGGAGGCCTGTGGCCCATGTTTGGTGCTCACAGCTGCAGCATCCCTTCCTGACCTACCCTACGTGAGGACCCGGCCCCCTGCACACGCCGTGTTCCCGCACTATCAGGCAGAAGTGACCTTGCACCTGGGGCAGGTGTGCGGGACCAGGGGCCACCTGGGCCAGCGCTGCACACTGACCTCAGCAGAGCTTGGCTTCAGCAGGACCCCGGTTCTGAAGTTTGGGCAGGCTCCCAGGACAGGAACAAGGATGCAGCGGCTGCAGTGTGTGAGTCAGGCCCAGGTTGAGGCCCGGGCAGCAGGGCACCTGGCTTTATAGGGTAGCAGCCCCCAGGAACCAGAGTCCTTCTAGATTTACTTTGAAATCAGACTTTCCAAGGGTCTGGCCACCTTTTTAAAATGTCACTGCTATTAATAAGGCGGTGGTGGAGGGAGGGCAGGGCCAGGGCCAGATGCAGCTTATTTCAGCCTCCATAGTGAGTGACCTTTGGGCTCCAGAGGCAGGCAGGGCATCCAGAGTGCTGGGGTGCTGGGGCCCAACTCAGCTCAGCTTGGGTGTGAGGCCTCTCCATGGGCTGGGAGGAGGTGCACAGGGGCCACAGGCTGCCCCACCAGCTTTGGACTTGCTACATGACCCTGTCCACCTGTGAAATGGGAACATCTGGCAGCCCTTCAAGCAGGTGGACGAAGCTTACAGTGGCCAGATCTGAGCCCAGGGTGGTGGACGAAGACAGTGAGGGGCTCTGGGGACCTTCGGGACTTGGGGGTTCTGTGCTGGGCAGGAGGCCAGAGAGTGGGAGGCACGGCCAGTGTCCTGCAATGTCTGTCCTAGCGGTCACTCTGGAGCATGAGCACCAGCCGCACTCCCAGGGCCAGAGACTTGCTGTAGAAGGTTCCAGGTGCTGCTTCCTGGGGTGGGGGCCTTTGCTGGGCTTGGGTTCTGAAGTGGCCCACTTGGTCCTCCACACACTGGCCTGACCTGGGCCTCAGTGAACAACTCCCAGGAGATGGAAGACCAGCCCACCCAGGGGGGTTGCCACTGCGTCCTGGGATCTCCATGAGGTGCTGGCCGTGATGGCCATGAGTGGTCAATGGGCACCAGCTGTGGAGGACTGGACTGGACCTGGTGGGACCAGTGGGACTCAGCCATCCCCATGCACTGGTCTCCAGCCTCTCGAAGCAGAGGCACTGAAATGCCCGCCCCCTGTGCCCCGGGCCGCAGGGAGGGTGTGGAGGCTCTGCTGGGACCTCTGCTGGGGGCCCTGGATGGGGTCAGTCTGCATGCGTCAGGGTGCAGGCTGAGAGCCTGGCGGGTGTTTCCGCTGTGCTGTGGGAGAGGTGGGGCTGTGCCGCCAGCCGCCTCCTCTCTAATACACGACCCGGTTGCCCAGCAACGCCTGCTGCAGGGTTCCTGGCTTCCTGTGGACGCTGGATACGGCGGCCACCCCCCTTGTGCCTTTCTGTGTGCCTGTGTGGCGGGGTGAGTGGCTCCCCACGTGCACGGGCATCCGTTCAGATGTGTGTCCCGTGAGCTGGGTTTTCACAGTGTCACCAGCAGTGTGCCAAGGCAAGAGGTGCATCGTCACCAGGGTCGAGGAAGCTCGGTGGGACAGGCCCGGCACCCCCTCGTGCCCAGTCTTCCACCTCTCGAAGTGCAGACCAGACCCCTGGACCCTCAGCAGGCACCCAGGGCAGTGGTCATGGGGACATCGGAGGGCTTGCTCTCAGGAGCAGGACTGACAGCAGCCCCTCCTGGCCTTCTCTTTCCTGGGTGTGGCCGCCTCTCTGCCGTCATGTGCACCGGGGTTGGGGAGAGGGGCCTGGGCCAGGGTGGTCAGGCAGGGCTGGCAGAGCTGCAGATAGGAGAGGAGGGTGTGGTGACAGGCAGACAGGCCCTGCACCCTGCCCCACCCCCCTTCCTGGACAGACAGCGTGAGGTGGGGCCTGTCAGCCTCCAGACTGCTCTGGTTCTGACGTCTGGGCCAGCCCTGCCCTGGCTGCCCCAGGCCAGCACCCCGGCACCCCTGACTGCCAGCCTACTGAGGACTGATGTGGCTTGGGGCTGCAAGCAGACAGGTCCGCCTGGTTCTCTCGCAGCAAGGAGTCTCAGCGAGGGCCCCACTGGCTGCCCGTCTGACCTGAAGTGCAGCAGGCTCCGGAGCTCGGGCCGCGTTCCCATGGAAGGAGCATCCAGTCCCCTGGGGTCTCTAATTTGGGCCACAGGCAGCTGTGCAGTGGTGCTTGGGCAGTTATTTCTGGCCCAGAGAATTCCAGCAGAGCAGGCCCTGAAGGCCTTCCCTGCAGGCAGACGGTCATCTTCCCCAGGGTCCCCCAGCTCCGTTCCCACTGCCCCCCCTTCTCCTTCCAGGGCCTGGAGTGTGTGCAGAGGCTCCCTGCAGGGGACCCAGATGGGCACCCAGATGGGCAGGGTGTGACTAGGAGAATATCACCTGATGCGGCTGGCCCCTTCTGCCTTCTGCCCCCAGGGCAAATCCAGCCTGGAGGGGGGTCTCTAACTAGGGCAGTTCCCAAGCCTGCTTGTCCCCAGTGGGCTGAGCCAGAGCTGTGTGTCCACGCCCAGGAAGGTCCTGGGCTGTGGCCCCACAGCGCTTGCTGGTATTGCCACAGGCACCCACGCTGCCACCAAGGGGTGGGCAAGGCCAGCCTGCTGTCCTGCGCAGCGGGACCTGAGGGTGGGCTCCGGTGCTGCAGCGCACAGCTGTGCCTGAGTGGCTTGGGTCGGGCTCTGTCAGGAGCAGAGTGGGGACCAGCGCTTTCCCTCGTTGGCGGGTTTTGGGAAGTTAGAGGAGCTGCAGGCTCCACGGTGTCGACTGGGCCAGAGGAACCGCCACCCAGCCCTGTCCGTTCCTAGACCCGGGAGACCTGGTGTCCACCAGAGGGGCCTGCAGAGCACTCCTTGTCTGTTCTGGGCCCCGCTGGCTGGGCCTCCTTGGCTAGAATGAGGGGCAGCTGGTCCCCCTGGGCACGTGCCCCAGCCAGAGTGAGAACCTGGCCTGGGTTAACTCAGCAGTCCTGCAGGTGGGGACCAGGGCATCTGCCGTGCACTGCTCCGGCCACAGCAGCTGGCAGGCCTCAGCCACCTGGGTGCCACTCCAGGCAAAGGCTGCTGCAGAAGCAGGACGCTCCAAGAGGGCCGAGGCTTGAGGCTGCTGGCACAGGGAGAAGCTGAGGATGAGGGGGAACGTTCTGGCCGCTGGAGCTCACCACTCAGGAGTGGTCCTCTGACCCCCCGGGGCCAGGGCCGCCGTATAGAGGGGCTCCTGTGCCCTGGCCTCAGTGGGAGGTGCACTCTCCCATGGACTGCCCAGCCCCCACCTCCCCCGTGTGACCCGGAGCAGCTGGAGAACAAGCAGGTCCATGTTTGGCCGGGTTTGGCTGCTGCCTCGCTCCCCAGCCCCAGCCAGGCTGAGCCGAGCATGAGTCACGGCCCGGCACTCGGGCCACACTGCCTGGGCCATGCCTCGCTCCCCAGCCCCAGCCAGGCTGAGCTGAGTGTGAGTCACGCAGCCTGGCCCTCGGGCCACAGGGGAAGAGGGCATGGGGTCTCCCAGAGTGGCCAGGGCAGAGGGGGCGGGTGGGGATAGAGGCTGGGAGAGCCCACAGCCCCGGCACCCCCGTCCCTGGACAGAGGTGGTGAATTGGCAGGGACGGCCCACCTGGCTCAGTCCAGCTTTGCCCGCCTTCTTGTGGCGGGTGGAGGTGATGGTGGACGTGCCAAGACCCAAGCCCAGGGCCCGACCTCAGCACCTGTGGAAGCTGAGCCTGCCCGTCACAACCCTGGACACCTCGCCTCCTGGCTGACGCAAGGAGGCATGAGGAAGGCCTGGGCCCTACCCAGCCTGCCGAGCCATTGAGGCTGCTAGCCCTGGAGGAGGAAGGGAGAAGGAAGGGGCGGGGGGTTCTGCTGGGCCCCGCGGTAGTCGGGACAGATGTGCACACCTGTGCTGAGCCTCCACCTCCGAGCATCCAGGAAACAAGACATGGACGCACCCTGTTCCCCGAGTTGGGACCAGTTGGGAACCTGAGGCTGTCACCTGGCCTCGTGGTCACCTGGCCTCGTGCTCCCTGTGCAGCTGCCTTCAGACGGTGCGGGATGCCTGCCTCCTGACCCCTTGGGCCACGTCACTTCCCACTGCCTGTCTCCATCCCCTCCCAGGAGCCCACCCCTCCCTGAACAGGTGAGACCTCTGTACGCACCTGCAGTGCCTGAGGTCCTGACCGGGGTGACTGGGCCTCCCTTGTTAGCAGCTGTCACCGTGTCAACAGCCTCTGGAGGGAAGAGAGGCTTCTTTCCATCAGTGAGTCCTCGGAGCAGCCCTGCGTTGCCCAAGAGGCCCTGGAGGCCGAGAGATGCCCACAGGGCTGCCAGGTGCTGGTCCCACAGGTTTGGGGTTTCTGTCACCTCCCTGCCTGAGGCTGGGGACACGGCAGGGCAGTGAGGTCTTGTCCTGGCCCCGGGGGACTTGGTGCAGGCCTTTCAGTCAGGAAGGTGCTGTGTGGCCCGGGCGAGTCCACACCCTGCCTGCGGTAGCTCAAGTGCCTGGTGTCAGGGGAACCGCTTCCACCCCGGCCGCTGCCCTGGGTGGGGCCGCAGGGTCACGTGGCCAACCTGGGCTCCATTCCCCACATCTCCAGATTTGGCAGCCCCTCCCAGGTGGACGTCCACCTTCGCAGGCCAGTGCCTGACTAGCATTCCTTCCCACTCCTCATGAGCTTTCTGTAGGCCCCGCCTCTTCCCAGAGACTCCTGACCAGGGTGACCTTCCTCCAAGTCCAGCACCAGTGAAGGCCCTCATGGTCACTTGCTCAGACCCTCCATGATGACCACAGGCCTGCTGGGGAGGACCATCCTGTGAGCTGAGTGGTCACTATAGGAAGGAGCGAAAGGTTGGGTTCCTGCAACAGCCAGGGCTAGGTGGGATCAGACATGGCTTTACTGGGGCCAGGCCAGAGGGCTGTGGTTTGAACTCTGTGCCCAGGGCACTAGGGAGTCACAGCAGGGTTTTGAGCAGGGGAGTGCCTTGGTCAGCTCTTGGATTTAGAAACAGACGCCTGGAGGCAGCTCATACAGGGCAAGAAGGCAGGGCAGGAGCAAGGGCAGAGCTGGACCTCCTGGAGGGCTGTCTGTGTTTCACTGTGGGCAGTGGGTGTACGGTGTGGTGTGGTCTCTCTGGCACAGGACCCTGGGTCTTGAGTAGTGAGGCTGGGGTCTGTGGGACCAATGAGCTGCCAACATGGAGCAGTGGGAGCTAGAACTGGCGTGGGAGCTAGTTCTCAGGCTAGAACTGGCATGAGGGGAGGAGGGGGGAGCATCTGGCCTCAGCCCTGCACAGGCGAGTGAGCAAGAGCACGTGTCCTCGGCTGTGTCCCGCCCTGGTGCATCTGCCCAGTGGGTCCTCTCCCATCCCACTGCTGGGAGACCATCCCTGCACGCGCCCTGACCCTACAGAGTGGGCCAGTCAGCCAGCCGGGTGCAGCCTTGGCCATGGTCCTGGGGTCTCTGCCAGCCTCTGTCCTGGCTCTCCTGGTGGGTGTACTCACGATGCTGGGCTCGCACACCCGTGCCCTCTGCCTCCTCAACTGCATGGCTCAGGAGCAGGTCCCAGGTGGTCTGTAGCTGAGCAGGCGCTGGCTTTGCCCTTACCGTGGCCGAGTGCCACATCCTGGCGCGAATGGCCTGTGCGGCTGTTTCTGCCTGTGGCTGCCGATGACGTGGATGCGCCTGCTTGAGAATACCAGGTTCCGTGCTGGCCTCGGTGCGCCCAGGAACGGCATTGCTGGCCACGCGGAGCCCTGCCTTTGTCTTTTTGAGGAACTGCCAGGCTACGGTCACTCCTTCCAGCTCCAAAGCAAGCTTGCCATATCCCGGGTGGTCCTGGGGTCTGACTGGGTGGGCCGGAACCTTGGGCTGGGCATTGACTGCGACCTTCCTGCGGGGTTCCTGCCACATGGGGCTGGCCTGGGAGAGCCCATCATCCCAGTGTCTCCACCCCAGCCCGGGGAAGGGCCTGCCATGTGTCTGTCGCTGGGGCAAGTTGTGTACTGGGAAACACGGAAGGCCGGGGACTCCCTTGGCCTAGCCAGTGTGAGCAGGTGCTGCCTGTCTGGAGGGCAGGACTCTCTGCTGGACCTGGCCAAAGTTTCTGCTGACAGTGCCATGCACTGGTCAGAACCCTGAGTATCCTGTGGTCCCTGAGCCAGGGCAGCCCAGGAGGCTGGGGACCGCAGCCCACCTGAGACATGCCGTGCTGTGTGGCTGGAGGAGCAGTGCCTGGGTCCACCGTGCCAGACGCCAGAAGACATGGGGGAGAGAGGAGAGTCAGCTTGGGGCTCTGCCCACGTCCCTGTGCCCCACCCATGCCTCCCCAGGGACCTGCTCAGGCTCCCCAGCACGCTGGCCTCTGCTGGGCCCGGCTGTTCCTTCCGTAGGTCCGGTTTTCTCCCATGAATAAAGATGCCTTTCTCCTTCAGCAAATTGGAGAAGTAAGGCTGAGTGCTTCCGAGAACCAGGGCAGGCAGGGCAGCGGGCGGCATTCGGGCCCCATCTGCAGAGCAGGCAGGGAGGGCCCCCCAGCTAGGGGTCCACGCGGAGAGGAGAGCGTGCCAGAGTGGAGCGACTTCGCCCTGGCTCCCCTCCTGCCCAGGCTCAGTGTGCACGCCAAGCTGTTCTGGATTTGACCTAATGGAGCTTAGCTGCCTGAGCAGATTGCTCTGGGGCTGCAGGCGGGGCCGAGGCTGCTAGGTGCCTCCTAATCCTCCCGGCAGCAGAGCTTGGCAGTGTCCAGCTGCCTTTCATGATGCAGCTCAGCAGGGTCCCCACCTGGGATTCCCAGGGGCACCTGTCCTGCTTGGGGGCCACTCTGACCATGAAGCAGGGCAGCATCCATGCCTGGAGTCCCAGACCCTGGCCCAGTTAGCATGACTGCACTTCCTGTTGTTGCAAGGACAAGCTGAAGCCAGCCTGGGGCTCTGGGACCTTGCTGGTCTCTTCCAGGGAGGGACAACAGCACCCCAGTCTCTGCCCTTCTGTGGTGATGTCTCTGCCACCCTGCCCTTCCTGCTGCATGGTGAGAGCATGTGCCATCTAGGGCCCCTGTGGAGGGGCCAAGCCCACAAAGGGTTCCAGGGCCCGCATCTGTCCCCATGTCCGGAATAGCACTGGAACCCTACCTCAGAGTGTGAGGGGCTGGTGGTGGTAGAATTGGGGTTGGGCTCTTGTCCCCAACTTTAGTGCAGACATGTCACATGGGTAGCTGGGGGCAGGTGGGGACCCTAAGTGACAGGTCTAGGGGCTGTACTGAGCTGTGCATCAACAGTGAGGGTGGCCCTGCGCACCTGGGATGTGGCCTCCTTCCACATCTAGGCAGTGCCCTGGGGCTCCTGCCACAGACCCATGCCCAGCCTTCTCGACTCCCCCACATGAGGGGCAGATTGACGGGTGGCTTCCAGGAAGAGCTGCACAGCTCCAGCCCATCAGGGAGCCCCAGTGCCCCCTGTGCCTGCCTTCCCAGCCCTGCACTCATGGGCTGGCCTGGGTGGGTTGACCGCTTCAGCACCATGGACAGCAGCCACCAGGGCCTCACATCACCCCTCTTCCCTGCGGGGAGGTGATATCTGGGGAGTCTGTCTGGGGTGCTATGGAGCCCAACTCCTTGGAAAGTGCCCAGCTGTGACCCTGAGAGGCAGAGAAACTTAGGTGTGGGCACTGTGGGCTGACAGCCCAGTGGAAAGAGGGCAGGGCCTGTCCTGTCCCAGAAAGGCCAGGGTGGTGCCTCTGTTCCAGGACCCCCAAGGGAAACTCCCCTCTGCAACAGGAGGCCCAAGGGTCTGAGAGCAGAGGCCGTGTCCTGGAATTCCCTGGTGGAGCCTTCTCTTAGCTGAATAGCGACTCCGGAACTCCCTGGCAGTCTTCTCTTAGCTGGATAGTGGCTCACGTCCCGGGAGAGCTGCCTGAGGGCAGTGACTCTGAGCCCTGAGAGGTGAGGGAGGAAGGGGGCACCCGTGGATTCCTGGTGGTGCACATTGGGAGCATGGGGCCCCCAGAGTGGGCACTGCCTGAGGAGGCCCCAGGGACCAGACCTAAGCCCCTTTGCAAGCCCCTCCCTGGGCTTCTGGGTCCTGGCTGCTTGCGGCCCAGGGCCTGGTGGAGCCTCGCTGAGGGAGTCCTCCCAGGAGAAACCCAGTCAGCTGGGCTGAGTCGGGCCCAGGCCCCGCCCTGCTGAGTCCCCTGGCTGCTCCTCCAGCGGCAGGCCCTGGGCACCACCAGCACCTGTCCACACATTGGCCTTTCTTCCTCTGGTCCACAGTGGAAATTGATTCTGATTTGTATAAGTCTGTTCAAAACCTACAGGAATTTTAATTAAGACCCAGAAAACCCATCTGGGTAATTAAGCCCCGGGAAGTCACTGGGCCTGTGCAGCGTGACTGGTTGACGCCCGTCCTCAGTGTGACCAGGGGTGGCGTGACACATGAAAATTGTCTCCACAGGGCAGGACGTGGACTGTGCACCTGGATGCCCTGTCCAGGGGGGGCCCTGACACCGCTGTGCACAGTCCTGGGAGCCTCGGCCCTCTGGTCTCTCCCCGTGCCTGGGTGCTCCCTTGCTGCCCCTCCTGTTACCCGGGAGCACCGCCCCTCCCAGCTCAGGGAGCTGCTTTCTCCACCGCGTCAGGCCCCAACCGGCCCCGTGTGGCTGGAGCAGGGTGCCCGGGGAGGAGGGCAGGGCTGCCCTGGACCTCCAAGGCAGCTCCAGGGGCTGGAGCTGGCATAGGTCCTGTGGCCAGGGGAAGCCAGGACATTGCAGGTACGGCCTAGTCCCCTGGTGCCCCATCGGTGCCCACACGAGAGGCCATCTGAGTAAGCTATGCACAGGGCTGGTGCTCATGTGTTCTGGGTGTGCAGAGCTGCTTGGAGCTACACCACCCAGAGCCCAGGCGGGAACAGGTCAGGGTCCTGCTGCCTTGGAGAGCGCGGAGCCAGGCGCCAGGGAGGAGAGCTGCCCAGTGGGAGGTGACCCCTTTCCTGTAACCTTGTGTAATCCCAAAGGTGGGTTCCACTGCAGGCTCCGAGCCTGGCACCTGGCAGCCCTGGGCTGGGGCCTGACTCCATGGGTGGGGAGAGGGGCTGGGGTCCCTCCATGGAGGGGTGCACAGGAGGGTGCTCTGCCTCTGGCCTGTCCCTGCCCTTGTTTGTACCATCTGAGGGTTAGGGTCAGCCCCAGAAGGCCACTGTCCCTGTGCCGGTGCCCCCACATTGCTAGAGCTCCGTTTGCTGGGCGGGGATTCTGAGCCTCTGCCAGTTGCCTTCACCTAGCTGAACTACAGATCGACCCACCTCAGGGCAGTGGGGAAGTGGCCAGGGGCAGCGACCCCCTTAAAGGGCAGTGGCGGGGGGGTGGCCAGGGGGTAGTGACCTGCAAGGGGGGCCCAGGGGCACCAAGGTTCAGAGGCAAGTGGCCTGCTCAGTATTACCTGTCAGAAGACTTGAAGCCAGGCCTGGCAAGAGTGGCTGGGGCAGGTGGTTGGGAAGGTGGGGCAGCAGGTGGGACGTGGCTTCCCTGCTGTGTTCTACAGGTCTTCTTTTAGAAGGTCGTTCGATCCAGGTCTCCCAAGCCAGCTCCCCCCTTGCTGGCTCTTTAGTGGTCATGGCCTTGGGTGAGGAGCACATGGAGAGCCACCATTGTTGGATGGGCCTGGCCTGGGGTGGGCTGTCGGGGTGGGGTGCCCCTGCCCTGGGCCCCTTGCCTGCAGCTCCCCCACAGCCTGGCCCCCATGGAGCTGGCCAGGCCCTGGAGAGCCTGGGAGCCTCTGAGCCTCCCCCACAAGCCTCAGGTGGCATAGCCGGCCAGCTGCAGGGCCCCTGTCCTGGGAGTTCCTGAGGGGTCAACTGGCGGGCATGCCAGAGGGCAGCAGATTCTCCCCAGAGCTGTGGACTCCAGTCAGGCGCAGAGCTAGGGTGCCACCTGGTGGTCCCTCCGGGAATGGACTGGCATTCTGGTGCCAAGTGGCTGGGGTGACCCGCTGCACTGGGGGTCGTGGGGGTCAGGGTGCGACTGGTGGGCGGTGGGGGCTGTCCACTGCATGTGGTCCTTAACGCCCGCACATGGTTCGAGCACGTCAGCATGCTGGTCATCATGCTCAACTGTGTGACCCTGGGCATGTTCCGGCCCTGCGAGGACCTCGAGTGCCGCTCGGAGCGCTGCAGCATCCTGGAGGTGGGCGGGCGGCAGGGCGGAGGGCGGGCCCCGGGGGCCAGCCCGTCCTGACCTCTGCTCCCCCCAGGCCTTTGACGACTTCATCTTTGCCTTCTTCGCGGTGGAGATGGTCATCAAGATGGTGGCCCTGGGGCTGTTCGGGCAGAAGTGCTACCTGGGCGACACCTGGAACCGGCTGGACTTCTTCATTGTCATGGCGGGGTATGCAGCTGGGTGGTGCGAGGGCGGGAGGGGCCGGCCTGGCGGGGCGCAGGACCGGCGGCCAGCCTCCTGCCTCCGCAGCATGATGGAGTACTCCCTGGACGGACACAACGTGAGCCTCTCTGCAATCCGCACCGTGCGCGTGCTGCGGCCCCTCCGCGCCATCAACCGCGTGCCCAGTAAGTGACCAGCCCCACCTGGGACAGGCAGACCCATCTGTCCTGCTGCCTGCCCATGCCGCCTGCCCTGTTGGGTCCTGGGGTTCGCTGGGGTACAGCCTGGGAGGTGACAGCCCAAGGGCACTCTGGCCCTGGTGCTGGGGGCCGTGGGGCCACCCTGGTGCTTGCCTGGGCCCTGGGGACCTGCTTCCTTCCTGGGGAGATCCAGGCCAGGACGTGATGGGCATTTGGGGTTCGCGTGGTCCCGGTCAGGGGCCGCTGTGATTCTGGAGCCAGCTGGAGCTGAGCAGGTCCCCGTGGCTTCGTGTGGCTGTCCCAGTGTAGCCTGCGGTAGGGTCAGCTTCTAGGTCCCTGTGTGGCTACCGCCTGTCCCTCCCAGACGGGGCAGTGGGGCTGGACTTGGGAGTGAGGAGGGCCCGATCCCAGGCAGGGAGGGGAGCCAGGGCATGCCCCTCGCAGGGGTGGTGAGGAGGGCTGATCCAGGCAGGGAGGGGAGCGCCCAGGGGCCAGGGCATGCCCCTCGCAGGGGTGGTGAGGAGGGCTGATCCAGGCAGGGGAGGGGAGCGCCCAGGGGCCAGGGCATGCCCCTCGCAGGGGTGGTGAGGAGGTCTGATCCAGGCAGGGGAGGGGAGCGCCCAGGGGCCAAGGGCATGTTCCTGGCAGCGACAGGGAGGCCAAGGGCTCCTGCTGTGCCAGAGGGAAGCTTCCGGAGACACGGCTGTCTCTCTGGGATGTGGCCTCTGCAGACGCTTCTGCAGACTTGCCTGTTTCCAGGGCAGTGTGGGATTTTCTTCGGTGTTGAGTGGTCGGGCGCAGGTCTTGGTTTGAGGGCAGGGGTCAGAGCCCGCAAAGCCACATGAGGGGTGCGTACACACAGCTGTGGCTCTGTGGGTTCATGTGTGATTGCTCTTCCATCTGCCTAACCTGGGTCCCGATGGCCTTGGCACCAGGGGTGTGGTCCCCTGCCACCACCAACTGTCACACTCTCCTAGGCAGGCGTACTGTTGCTGGGGCCACCAACTCCAGCGAAGGGCAGGTGGGTTAGGGTTGCGCCTTTATTCCCCTGGCCAGCCTTTCACCTGCCTGCCTGCTCTAACCTCCAGGGTCAGTGGGGCGCCAATGCTGTGTGGGACTGGGCAAGTTACTGAACCTCTTTGAGCCCCTTTCCTACTGTAATAGTGGAAAAGTGAACCCCCCAAGGGGTGAGGTGAGGGGATGCAGGTGTGATGCTTGGCATGTTGCATGGCATCCTCTATGTGCTCAGTCCACTCGGCAGCCAGCGGCCCCTCCACCAAGCCCACCCGTTGGAACAGCAAAGTGACCTAGCTCAGTCCACAGATGTTTGCTGCTGGTTAGGTGCCTGTGTCCTGTCCCAAAAGCAGGGTGATTCTCCATATGGGAGCATGTGCTCCTTCCTCATCATGAGCCCCAGGACATAATAAGGGCTGTCTTCCACTGTCTGCCAGGGGTCCACTCTGGCCCCTGGGTAATGTGACAACTTTGAGCCAGTTGCTGTCTGGCCAGAGTACAGCCCACTGATTGTGTCTGTCTGTCCCCTGTGACTCTGTTCCTCTCTCTGTTTTTAAGACTTCAGCGTCCCGCTCAGCTTGAACTCCCCCAAGACTGGGGGCCCATTCTGCCATTGCCACCCCCAGGCCTCTGTGACATCTTGGCACCCCTCCCCTTGCCCAACCATGTGTCCTAGGACTCTGCCCACAGCCTCAGCCTGGCCCAACCCTGCTTGGGCCTTGAGGAATGGGGCACTGCCCCTCCTGAGGACTAGCAGGGAACCTGGGTCTGGGCTGAGCCACTTCCTGGATGTCCAGGGTTCGTGTGACCAGGGGCCTTTGGCCTGCCTCCAGAAGCTGTGCCCCTCAGTGAGGGGCTCCAAGGTCCTGCTCCAGTGCAATTCCCACTGGGAATAGACAGAGCCCCGCCTGCTGGGAGCCCGAGAGGCTGGGCTGCCACAGGCCAGTCTCCCCGCAGACCCAGAGGGGTGTGGTCAGGCCCATGTGGCCAGGACCCTGCCATCTAAAGGGAGCAGGAAGTAGCTCGCTCTCACCCACTGGGAGCTGCAGCCTGTTCCCCGCTGGTGTGGCTGTGACCCAGGAGTGTCCCTCAGGACCTGTGGTAGGTCAAGGTGGGACTGGCACAGCTCACCCCCCACGCTCACTGGGCACAGGTGCACACGGTGGAAATCCGGCCATCTCAGGGAAGGTCGGGACCCAGCACCCTTTAGGAGAGCTCTGCTGAGCTGACCAGCAGCTCTGCCTCCTACAGGCATGAGGATCCTGGTCACCCTGCTGCTGGACACGCTGCCCATGCTCGGGAATGTTCTCCTGCTCTGCTTCTTCGTCTTCTTCATCTTTGGCATTGTTGGTGTCCAGCTCTGGGCCGGCCTGCTGCGGAACCGCTGCTTCCTGGATAGTGCCTTTGTCAGGTGTGCAGGCCCCGCCTCCAACACGAGGCCCCTCTGGCCCCGCAGGCCCTGCCTCTGGCTCCTTCCACCCTGAGTGCTCCCTGCTTGGAGTCCCCCTGGTTTGAAGCAAGGTCCTGGCTTTCAGGTCTCAGTTTTCTGCCTGGGTCTGTTTCCTTTGCGTCTCTCTTCTCCCTGTTGCTCTGTGTCTTGGGCATCAGGGCTGTCCACCAGCAGGACATCTGGGAGGCCTGGTAGGGAGGCCCTGCCAGGGTTGAGCTCCCACTCACTCGTGGGTTGCCAGCCCAGCCCTCCTAGACCCCTCCCTGCAAGCTTTTGGATGTGCCTGGGCTGAGAGGCCTTATCTGGAGGGCCCAGCCCTGCTCAGGATGGGCACAGCAGCTTCCCTGTGCCCGTCTGGGGTATGAGGGGTTTGTCACTGGGAGTCTGCAGCCCCAGAGGCCCACTGGAGGGGCAGCCAGGCTCAGTGCTGCCTCCTCCCGAAGGACAGTCCTCCACAGATGCCAGTGTCTACTTCTGACTCATCTGTGCCCCTCACCGGGGCCTGGGAGACCCTGGGGAGGGCTGGCTGGAGGAGTGGAGGGACCCACAAGGAGATTCCAGTGGTCCCGAGTGCTTGGCGTCCCCTGGCCCACGTCCCAGGCCTGGCCATCAGGGGAAGAACAGGACATCGGGGAAGCCCAGGGGGCCTCCGCAGCCATGTCAGTGAGCTCACAGGTCCTCTGGCCAGGGCCTGGCCATGCCCTAGCAGTGCCAAGGGGTGGGTCCGCCTTTGCCCTTGGTGCTCATGCCCACAGGCTCTTGCCCTGCACCCCCTCGCCTGGGGGCAGGGTGGGGGTCCCATTGAGGTAGTCACATTCTGAGCTCAGCTCCTGAGGGGGCCCAGCGGGCCCTGGGCACCAAACTGACCAGCCCTGGCCCCACTGCCCTGCAGGAACAACAACCTGACCTTCCTGCGTCCGTACTACCAGACGGAAGAGGGCGAGGAGAACCCATTCATCTGCTCCTCGCGCCGGGACAATGGCATGCAGAAGTGCTCGCACATCCCCAGCCGCCGGGAGCTGCGCGTGCAGTGCACGCTGGGCTGGGAGGCCTACACGCAGCCCCAGGCCACGGGCGCTGGCCACAACGCCTGCATCAACTGGAACCAGTACTACAACGTGTGCCGCTCCGGGGACCTCAACCCCCACAACGGGGCCATCAACTTCGACAACATTGGCTACGCCTGGATCGCCATCTTCCAGGTGGGCATGGGGCGTGGCGGGGCTGCGGAAGGGCTGCGGGGTTGGGGGCGCTTGGCTGCTGGCTGGGCTGGGCTGCAGCCACCTCCCTCCCCAGGTGATCACGCTGGAGGGCTGGGTGGACATCATGTACTACGTCATGGACGCCCACTCCTTCTACAACTTCATCTACTTCATCCTGCTTATCATCGTGAGTACGGCTGCGGGCGGGACATGCCATGGGGGCACGCTGGGCGGCCCATGTCCTGCCCTGCCTGACGGGCAGGGAGCCAGCCTGGTGGTCACGCCCGCCCCGCCATAGGTGGGCTCCTTCTTCATGATCAACCTGTGCCTGGTGGTGATCGCCACGCAGTTCTCGGAGACCAAGCAGCGGGAGAACCAGCTGATGCGGGAGCAGCGTGCCCGCTACCTGTCCAACGACAGCACGCTGGCCAGCTTCTCAGAGCCTGGCAGCTGCTATGAGGAGCTGCTCAAGTACGTGGGCCACGTCTTCCGCAAGGTCAAGCGCCGCGGCCTTCGTCTCTATGCCCGTTGGCAGAGCCGCTGGCGCAAGAAGGTGGACCCCAGCGGCAGCCTGCAGGGCGCGGGACCCGGGTGTCGGCAGCGCCGGGCGGGCAGGGGCGTGGCCTCTGTGCACCACCTGGTGTACCACCACCACCACCACCACCACCACCACTACCACTTCAGCCATGGCAGCCCTCGCAGGCCCGGGGCCGAGCCAGGCGCCCGGAACAACAGGCTGGTCCCTACTGGTGTGCCGCCCTCGCCGCCATCCCCAGGCCACGGGCCGCCCGACGCTGAATCTGTGCACAGCATCTACCACGCCGGCTGCCACGTGGAGGGGCCTCAGGAGAGGGCCCGGGTAGCGCATGCTGCGGCCACCGCTGCCGCCAGCCTCAAGCTGGCCTCAGGGCTGGGCACCATGAACTACCCCACCATCCTGCCTTCGGGTCTGGTTGGCAGCAAAGGCAGCATTAGCCCCGGGCCCAAGGGCAAGCGGGCTGGGCACCCAAGAGCCACAGGGCACAGCCCCCCGAGCCTGGGCGGCCCCAGCCCCTACGAGAAGATCCAGCACGTGGTCGGGGAGCACGGTAAGGGCCCCACCCCACCCAGGGAGGAGAGGGCGCCTGGCAGGGCCCTGGGCGCCTTGGCGGCCAGAAAGGAAGAGGGGCCCACCTCTCCATTGCACACCGCTGAGCCCCAGCCACGATGGCCGGAGGAGCCAGAGGGCACTCAGCCTGGCGAAGAAAGCCTGGCTTGCCTCCCAGGCTCCTGCCTGGTCCCGGTGGGACCCTGTGCCCACATGCATGGCCCGACTGGCCTGGGAGGACTTGCCCCTTTATCGGTGGGCAGACTGAGGCTGGGGCAGTGTGGGAGGAGAAGTTGGGCACAGGGGCCCCCAGGGTCAGGAGTGGAGTCCCCCAGGGGGAAACACGGGGCTCCTGGTTGGTTGGGTCCCCTGCTGTCCTGGAGGCCATGCCAGGGCCTGGGCGAGAGGGCAGGGGCATGTACTCCCGTGTGTGTAAGGAGGATGGCCGGGGTGTCACAGCTGCCCTGTGGGGGGGGTGGCGGTTGGGAGGGCAGCTGGGTGGGTGGAGCCGGTGCCGCTGCTTGTCCTGCTGCCAGTGAGTGGCACGTAGGTGTCGGGCAGTGCAGCCCCCGGGCAGATGAACTTCCCTGCCCAAGTGTGTGTGGAGTGCTGCCCTCCCACCTGGGATGTGTGCTCCCAGGTGTGCCCGGCCATACCTGTGTGTCCAGGTGTACATATGAGAGTCCCCAGGGGCATGAGTGTGTTCACGTGTGCACCCAGAGGCACACGTGTGTGCCCAGGGGTGAGAGGCTGTGCGCAGGTGCCTGACTGTGTCCTGGCTATTGTCGGGTGCAGCAGGCTGGGTAGTGCATGGCAAGAACTCGCTCTGGACTCTTCAGAGGCCGGGGGCCGGTGTGGGTGTGGCGGGCTGCTCCAGGCACTGTGGCTGCGGTGGGGCTTCAGGACGCTCCCCGTGCCTGTTTTCCCTCTTCCAAAGATGCCAGTTGTCCAGGGCACCCTCCGCTGCCTGCTCCAGGCCTCTGTGGAGACCCCTTCCCACCTGAGGCCCCGTCACAGCCTCCCGGGTCAGGAGGGCCGGTCTTTCTGGGGACGCTTCGCCCACACCCTGTGGTGTGGGTTCTTGGTGCCCTGGGGCTAGTGCTGTGTGAACCCGGCTCCATCTGTGTCCCCACAGGACTGGGCCGGGCCTCCAGCCGCCTGTCGGGCCTGAGCGTGCCCTGCCCCCTGCCCAGCCCCCAGGCGGGCACGCTCACCTGTGAGCTGAAGAACTGCCCATACTGTGCCGGCACCCTGGAGGACCCTGAGCTCGAACTCAGTGGCTCCGAGAGCGGAGACTCGGACACCCACGGGGTCTACGAGTTCACGCAGGACGTGCAGCGCAGCGATCGCCGGGACCCCATGCGGCCGTCCCCCGCCACTGACACACCAGGCCAGGGTGGCATGGAGTGCCGGCCGCAGCGGCGGGCAGCCCCGGGCGGGCCAAGCTGCCTGGGCCGCCTCTGGGCTTCCTTCAGCGGCAAGCTGCGCCGCATCGTGGAGAGCAAGTACTTCAACCGGGGCATCATGGTGGCCATCCTGGTCAACACGCTGAGCATGGGCGTCGAGTACCATGAGCAGGTGGGGCCCGCAGGGGCAGCGGGCGGGGACGCCAAGCTCGGACATGGCCACTACTGAGCCACAGAGGCCTGTGTTCTCCTCCAGGCTTCTCTTCTGGGGCCCTGAGGGCCAGGGGGGTGGCAGCAGGAGGGAAGGGTCTGTTGTAGGATTTTCACCCTTTGCTCAAAAGAAATGCTCGTGCCTGAGGATGGGCTTTTGCTAAGTGGTGGATGTGGACATCATGGCTCCAGCCCGAAGGTTCTCCCGATCAGGATGGGAGCCAGGAGACCCCCAGAGACCCCCAGATGAGGGCACCCAGAGGTGGTGAGCCCAAGGGCAGTTAGCCAGCTGTCCTGGCCTATGGAATAGGCCCTTCTCAGCACTTGCTGGGAGAGGCAAATGGCCCAGACCCCAGCCATGGCCACAGGGGCCCCTTGGTGGTTGGAGCAGGCCCCCATGAGGCGGCTCCTGGGCCCAGGAAGGGGGCAGAGGGGGCACCAAGCACCCCTCATCTGCCTGGGTGCCACAGCTCCTCACACAGCTGACCTTTGTCCCTGGGACAGGGGCCGCACCCGGGTGGGAACAGCGGGTCCAGCAGGGTGTCTGCCCTCTCCTGGGAGTCTCCTGGGGTCCAAGGCTGGCTCTTGTTGCCATTGCGCTGAATCCCCTTCAATAGCCAGAGTGGTCTCCTCGTCCCCAACCCTCTGGGCTTGTCCAGGTGCTGTTTCCCTGGAGCCAGCTGGGGGAAGGGCGGAAGCTGCTGACCTCAGGCAGGCCCCAGCCAGGGGCTGTCCAGGAGGGGAAGGGTCCAGGCAGGACAGCCTGGTCTGGAAGAGCTTCTGTGCACAGACTGCAGCGCTGCAGGCTCACACGTCCAGGGCTCACCTGTGCACACGCGCTGGGGTCACACTGGACACGCAGGTCCCCGCAGCTCATGCCCAGCACAGAGGCCTTGGGGCTCTGCAGGGAGGGCGGGTGGGCTGCCAGGCCACTCATGCTGTACCCACCAGCCCTGGCCCTACACCCAGCTCTGATCCCCATGGCCTGTGCCCGGCGAGGGGTCTCTGGAGGCCTGTGGCAGCCCTCATGCTGTGCTGTGATGGCAGGAAGGTCAGATGGTCTGGGGAGCCAGAGACAGTTCGTGGTGGGCCAGGCAGGTCTGCTGTCCACCTGGAGGGCACCCCTGGGGTGCGGCTTCTCCAGTTCATGGAAGAGCAGGTTCTGAGATGCTGCACAGCCCTTGGTGCATCCAAAGTGGCTTGTCCATCAGTGCCCAGAAGGGCGCCACAGGGGGCCCTGACCCCCTTCCCTGCCCACAGCCGGAGGAGCTGACCAATGCACTGGAGATCAGCAACATCGTGTTCACCAGCATGTTTGCCCTGGAGATGCTGCTGAAGCTGCTGGCCTGTGGCCCCCTGGGCTACATCCGGAACCCCTACAACATCTTTGACGGCATCATCGTGGTCATCAGGTAGGTCCATGGCCACCCAGGCCAGGTGTCCTGGGAAGCTTTGCTCTTAGGCAGAAACCTCGAGGAGCAGAGCACCATCCACAGGAAGAAGTGTGAAGGTGGTTCAAGTGGGCTAGGGCCCTGGCCACCTCAGGCTCCGGACAGTGCCCCCCAGGAGCCTCGTCCCTCCCACAGGCACCGTGGGGTACTCATTAGGGCAGCCACATCTCTGGGTGTTGCTAGCATCTGGAGAGCTGGTCCCTGCAGGCACAGCAGCGGGTGCTCAGCAGCCCTTTGGCCTCAGGAGGAAGGGCAGCTCGGGCTTCATCTTGTTCTCCTCTGGGGCCTTGGCTGTAGTAAAGATCCAGTGCAGAATGGCAGGGGAATCTGAGGGCAACCTCCGCTGCCCCAGAGGACACAGCCCTCGGGAGGGCAGGGGCAGGCGAGTGGGAGCAGAGGAGCCGGACCTGGCCACAGAGGTCAGGACAGGAGGTGCTAGGTCAAGACGCCTCTCTGACCTGCTCAGAAGCCAGGTTTCCTGGGGGCTCAGGAGCTGGGCAGCCTCCAGGTCCCATGGCCAGTCAGGCTGCCAAGCCCCTGGTCACCTCTGCGGCCGGGCCTGTTCCCAGACGTGCGGTAGACCGGAGGCCACCCCGCCTCTGGGAGGAGGGCTCCAGGTTGGGACGGCCGCGCTGACCCACAGCCGCGCCCTGGCCCACAGCGTCTGGGAGATCGTGGGGCAGGCGGACGGCGGGCTGTCGGTGCTGCGCACCTTCCGGCTGCTGCGGGTGCTGAAGCTGGTGCGCTTCCTGCCGGCGCTGCGGCGCCAGCTCGTGGTGCTCGTGAAGACCATGGACAACGTGGCCACCTTCTGCATGCTGCTCATGCTCTTCATCTTCATCTTCAGGTGGGCGCCCGGCAGTGCCCGTCCCCACCCGAGCCCCCAGGAGCCAGCTTCGTCACCGCTGCCTGCACTCAGGCAGCACCACTGAGCGCCAGCTGTGTGCTAGGGTGGGCGTTGGGCATGGCGTCCTCAGGCAGATGAGTCTGCAGACCAGGCAGGCTCTTGGGGGGTTGCTCAGTGCCCCGTGTGGGCCAGCATGGGCCTGGGCCTAGCTCGGGGAGGATGGGCAGCACAGGCAGGCTGGCTCTTGTGGGCAGCCAGGACTGAGATGGGCATCCAAGGCCCCAGCCACTGTCCAGAGACAGTGGCCTCCACCGTCCACCTTGGTTCTGGGAGTCAGTGCTCCCTGGCCACGGTGCCTGGGAAGGGAGTGGTCAGAGCCCACTCCCGCCCTCAGCATCCTGGGCATGCACCTCTTTGGCTGCAAGTTCAGCCTGAAGACAGACACCGGAGACACTGTCCCCGACAGAAAGAACTTCGACTCCCTGCTGTGGGCCATTGTCACCGTGTTCCAGGTACGCCGGGGCTCTGAGGTGGGCAGGTGCCCAGCGTGGGCCGAGGCCAGGGCCTGAGGAGCCTGAGCTGTGCCCCAGATCCTGACGCAGGAGGACTGGAACGTGGTGCTGTACAACGGCATGGCCTCCACCTCCTCCTGGGCCGCCCTCTACTTCGTGGCCCTCATGACCTTCGGCAACTACGTGCTCTTCAACCTGCTGGTGGCCATCCTGGTGGAGGGCTTCCAGGCAGAGGTGAGGCCCGGGCACGCTCGGTGGGCAGTCCTAGGGCCCTTCCGCATGCCTGTCCCCTCCCCGTGGCCTCCATGCTGGTGAGCCTGCCGTGGGAGCCTCATGTTGCCTGTGGGTCGGGTGCAGGGTGACGCCAACAGGTCCGACTCAGACGAGGACAAGACGTCCGCCCACTTCGAGGAGGATCTCGACAAGTTCAGAGTGCTGCGAGCCACAGGTGTGCGGGCACGGCCATGGGCGTGGGGGCATCCGGTCCTGGCACAGCCAGCGCGGGGGTTCCCGTGGCCGGGACCTGGCAGCTCAGGAGGCCCACCCCACCCAGAGATGAAGATGTCCTCGCTGGCAGTGACCCCCAACGGGCACCTGGAGGGCCGAGGCAGCCTGCCCCCGCCCCTCATCATGCACACGGCAGCCACACCCATGCCCACCCCCAAGAGCTCCCCACACCTGGACGTGGCCCATGGCCTCCTAGACTCGCGTCGCGGGAGCAGCAGCTCTGTGGACCCCCAGCAGGGGGACCAGAAGTCTCTGGTAAGGACCGTCCCCTGCGCTGGCCCTTGTGGTACCTCCTGCCCTGAGATGAGCGAAGGTCCATGGGCTTCGTAAAGCCCTGGCCATGCGAGTCTGGGGGACCAGTGCTGTGCTCTGTGAGCAGGCCAGGGCAGCCGTCCCACAGATGAGCTTCAACCAAACCCCGTGTGGTCCCTGCAGGACGCGGCCGAGGTTGGCCCCACTGGGGAGGGGAGGCAGATGGAGTGGAGGGGAGAGGTGTGCCTCTGGGAGCATGCGTGAGGGCTTAGGACAGGATGCTGAGGTCCTGTGGGGCAGCCATGGGAGCCACAGGAGCCAGCCTTGAGCAGGTACCGTGCAGCACATGCCCAGGTCCCCACGAGGCCAGCAGGGAGTGAAACTCGGCTCCTGCTAGAGGGCCGAGCAGCGTAGCAAGCGGAGGAGAGGCCCGGGCCTGGGTCCAGTTTTGCACCCTAAAGGGGCGGCCAAGTCTCTAGCAAGTGCAGAGTTGGCCCCAGGGAAATGGCGTGCACCTGGCCCCGGATGGCGGGGCCCTCCTGCTGGCCCTCTTGGGGCACAGCAGCAGGGCACCCCTCTGGGCAAACACTGGCACTCGGAGCCCCAGCTGGCTCAGGTCCACCTGAGAATGCAGTGTGGACGGTGTCCTAGTCAGTAGGGCAGCTCGTGTGTGAGACCTGCTGGCCACAAGCCTGGCGGGCGGCGGGAAGGGCCTGCCTGCCAGCAGGCGAGGGGCCCCAGCGCGCGCTCCGCTCACGCCCGCCAGGCCAGCCTCCGCAGCTCGCCCTGCGCCCACTGGGGCCCCGGCAGTGCCTGGAGCAGCCGGCGCTCGAGCTGGAGCAGCCTGGGCCGCGCGCCCAGCCTCAAGCACCGCGGCCAGCGCGGGGAGCGCGAGTCGCTGCTGTCGGGTGACGGTAAGGGCAGCACGGACGACGAGGCTGAGGACGGCAGGCCAGGTGCGGGCTCCAGGCCCAGGGCCTCTCCTGGGCCCCGCGCCAGCCCGCTGCGGCGCGCCGAGTCCCTGGACCACCACAGCACACTGGACCCGCGGCCCGCTGCCCTCCTGCCTGCCAAGTTCCACGACTGTAACGGGCAGACAGTGGCCCTGCCCAGCGAGTTCTTCCTGCGCATCGACAGCCACAAGGAGGACATGGCCGAGCTGGACGACGATATGGAGGACGTGAGTGGGAGGACAGCCGGGCCCCAGCCAGACCCGCCACTGACCCCGCCCCGTCTTGGGGCCTGTCGTGGGTCAGGGCAACGGCTAGCCAGGGGCAGAGTCCACCTCCAGGGATCCCAGTCGGCCCACCTGCCCTCAGGGCCAGGCCTCCCTATCGTCAGGCAGGCTGGGCGGCTCAGGACTGAGTTCCCCAGGGCCCCACTAAGCGTGCCCACTGGCCAGTGGACTCCCATCGTGGTCACGGCCCCTTGCCCAGGAGGGTGGGAGGGTGAGGCTCCTGACAGAGTGAGGAGGAGGCAGCCCCAGCAGGCACCTGGGTGGACCAGCCCCGGGAGGGCAGGCAGGGGCCGCTGGGCTGAGGGCTGCCCCCCCCCCCCCCCAGAGCTGCTGCTTCCGCCTGCACAAGGTGCTGGAGCCCTACACACCCGGGTGGTGCCGCCGCCGCGGGTCCTGGGCGCTCTATCTCTTCTCCCCGCAGAACAGGTGAGGGGTGGCCCCAGCCTCGACCCACGGGGTGACCTCAGGGATGCGGGTGGGCAGCTGCTAGGCCAGGCTGTGTGGGCCACTGGCCATGCTCACCGCCGCCTCCCCAGGCTGCGCGCCTACTGCCAGAAGGTCATCGCGCACAGGATGTTTGACCACGTGGTCCTCGTCTTCATCTTTCTCAACTGCATCACCATTGCCCTGGAGAGGCCGGACATCGACCCTGGCAGCACCGTGAGTTGCCCTGGGAGGCCGGCCTGGGCAGGGCGGGCAGGCGGCGAGCGTGCGGCCCTCCCACTAGCCTCTCCCTGCAGGAGCGGGCCTTCCTGAGCGTCTCCAACTACATCTTCACAGCCATCTTCGTGGCGGAGATGATGGTGAAGGTAGCGTCCCTCTTACCCCACGCCTGCCCGCCCACAGCCCAGCCAGGCCTTCCCACTTATCCCACTGCACTGCCCCCAGGTGGTGGCCCTGGGCCTGCTGTGGGGCGAGCGTGCCTACCTGCAGAGCAGCTGGAACGTGCTGGACGGGCTGCTGGTCCTAGTGTCCCTGGTGGACATCGTCGTAGCCATGGCCTCAGCCGGCGGCGCCAAGATCCTGGGCATCCTGCGGGTGCTGCGCCTGCTGCGGACCCTGCGACCTCTGAGGTGGGGCGCAGGGGATGGGAGGACGGGGTGGGGCACCACAGGTCCAGAGCAGCCAGAGGCCTGGTCCCATCTGCCTGGTGGCCAATCCTGACTCAACCACACATGCCCTGTGTTGGCCCAGGGTCATCAGCCGGGCTCCGGGCCTCAAGCTGGTGGTGGAGACGCTGATCTCGTCGCTCAGGCCCATCGGGAACATCGTGCTCATCTGCTGTGCTTTCTTCATTGTCTTCGGCATCCTGGGGGTACAGGTGGGTGGGCCATCCCTGGGGTGGACGGGTCTAGGGGCCGTAGGGCGGGTGCCCTGGGTGACGGCCACCCCCGTCAGCTCTTCAAGGGGAAGTTCTACTACTGCGAGGGCGCGGACACCAGGAACATCTCCACCAAGGCCGAGTGCCGGGCTGCCCACTACCGCTGGGTGCGGCGCAAGTACAACTTCGACAACCTGGGCCAGGTGGGCGGTGCGTGCCAGCCTCCCAGGGTGGGCTGACCACTGCGAAGCCGGGTGCTGACTCTCCGCACCCGCAGGCGCTGATGTCACTGTTCGTGCTGTCGTCCAAGGATGGCTGGGTGAACATCATGTACGACGGACTGGACGCCGTGGGCATTGACCAGCAGGTGCGATGGTGGCCGCCCCGGGTAGGAGGGGCCCCGTGCCTCGGGCTCCCCTGGGGAGGGGCGGGGCGGGGCGAGGCAGGCCAGGGAGACCCACGCCTGGTGTGCCGCAGCCCGTGCAGAACCACAACCCCTGGATGCTGCTGTACTTCATCTCCTTCCTGCTCATCGTCAGCTTCTTCGTGCTCAACATGTTCGTGGGCGTGGTGGTGGAGAACTTCCACAAGTGCCGGCAGCACCAGGAGGCGGAGGAGGCCCGGCGGCGCGAGGAGAAGCGGCAGCGGCGGCTGGAGAGGAGGCGCAGGAGTAAGGCGCCCCGGGTGGCAGTGGCGGTGGCGGTGGCGGGTCGGTACCTGCACACACTGCCCTGCCGCGGCGCCAGCCCCTGGCCTGCAGCCCCCGCCCCGAATGGCTCTGCACGCGGCCCACCTTGCATGGGGGCCGGGCCTCGTGAGGGTCCAGCAGGCGTGGGCAGTCGGGGCGCCCACTGTGGCAGGAGGCAGGGTTCCCTCTCGGAGGGGCCCAGGAAACGCGACACCCCAGCCCGCACCTGCAATCTAGGGACAGGTTCATTCCGTGGGTCCCCTCCGCGAGAGCCATTAAGCCTCCTGTGAGACAGCTTAGCCCGCAGCTTGGGACCAGGAGGGCTCCCGCTGGCAGGTCCCCAGTGTCCCCAACCTGGCAGCCTCCAGTGACCCCGCCCCCGCAGACCCAGTGGCTCCGCCCACGGTAGGCCCCCAGTGGCCCCGCCCCACTGCGGCCCTCAGACGTCTCCTTGTCTTTCCAGGCACTTTCCCCAGCCCAGGTACCTGCCCTGCCCGCATGCTCAGCCTGCTAACGCTGGCCGGCCGCCACGCCGCATGGGGAAGGAATACAGGCTCGCTGGGGTCCCCCAGGGTGGGCACAGGCTAGGGCCAGGTGCCAGGGGGCGGGGGGAGGCTGTGGTTCGCTTTCCAGTGTCTATGCCGCTGCCCCGTTCTGGCCTGTCGCTCTTGGCGGCTTGCATGCGTGTGTCTCTGCTATGCTCTCAGGGACGAAGGGTCCCCTGGCTCTGCCAGCTGTGGCTGCTCTGTGTTCTATGCTGGCTGCCACCCCTTTGGCCGGCTCAGCTGAGCTGAGCTGAGCTGAGCTCTCTAGTGACTGCATGCCGGACCAAGGAGCATGAGGGTCCGGGATTGGGGGTCATTCTGGTCAGCACCTGCTCTCCCTGGCCCTGGGCTCTCAGCCCGAGTGCATGGTTCTGTGCCGAGGTGGTCCCGGAGCACAGGGCAGCCCATACTGTTCCCATAGGAATCAGCAGCACCACAGGGCTGCTGTGGGCACGGCACTTAGCAGACAGACTTGCGGGGACATGCAGAGGGGGTGACCCCCAGGGAGGTCCTGCCTTCCTGTCATGAGGTCACCCCTACTGACCTCAGAAGGGCTGGGGCCTGGCTGACCCCAGACCACAGATAGTTACCAGGGGCCCATAGGAGGATGGCACAGGAAGGGACTCTACCTGGTGGCTACGATGCATCTTTGCCCAGGCAGGGCCCATGGGGTCTGGGCTTAGAGATTGAAGAGGGTCCGCCCTGCCCAGTCTTTCATCCCACTGCTGGTCCAGGGCCAACATGGCCAGACCTCCTGCTGGCCAGCCAAAGTTCCAGGAGGGCAGTTCTGGGCAGGGGCCCAGGTAGGACACAGGGAGGCTGCCTCAGCTTCTGTGCCTTCCCTGGGGACTGCCTGGACCTCCCCGTCCAGGAGGCCAACTTGCCCCCCGGGCTCCCTGCAGTCCCAGCCCATGGACTCTCACGGAACTGCCTCGCTACAGCAGGGGTCCCTTCCAGGAGAATCCCCTCCGGCCTCCTGCAAGCCCCCAGGGGGCCGCCCAGGACGGCTGGGCCCTCCCGGAGCTGCCCCACTCACTTTGCCGCAGCACTCACGGCCCCTCTCCCCACAGAGGCCCAGCGCCGGCCCTACTACGCCGACTACTCACAGGCACGCCGCTCTGTTCACTCACTCTGCACCAGCCACTACCTGGACCTCTTCATCACCTTTGTCATTGGCCTCAACGTCATCACCATGTCCATGGAGCACTACGACCAGCCCAAGGTGGGCCTGGTGGCGAGTCCAGCCCAGCTTCGCTGCTGTCCAGCCGAGGGTGTTCTTTACGTCTAGGCCGAAACCCACAGTGCCTTCCCTATAGAGTGCTCCCAGGCTGAGGAGCTACGGAAGTCCTTGGCAAGGGCTGGCCCCGGCCCTGTGCTCCCCGCACCCGCGTCCCAGGGCTGTGTGCCAGGGCTCCCCTCTGCCCGCAGCTGGGCATGGAATGGCAGTCTTTAGTCAGAAGCAGCTCAGCCTGCAGAACGATCCTTGCTGTGGAGCTGGGTGCACAAGCATGGTGGGGTGAGGCCTGCATCTTCCCTAGCCTGTCACCTTTGCTGGGTGACACTCCCCAGGCTGGTGGAGACTGGCATTCAGTTGGTGCCCAGTGGCCGGGCTTTGCGAGGCATCCAGGTCAGCAGAGCTGGGGCCACTGCAGCCAGGTGCAGTCACAGGCCCGAGCACCCTGGGTGGGCACTTGTTCATTCACTGCGTCCAGCGCCACCTGTGTGCTGTGCTAGAGATGGATGACCTGGATGACCTGGCTGCCCAAGTAGGCACTGCAGAGTGGCCTGGGCTGGGGCCCTGTGGCCACAGGAGGCCACGTGGGCAGGTGGAGGCTGCAGGACCCAGGGCCCCTCCAGCAAGCCTGCCCTCTGCCCCCAGTCGCTGGACGAGGCCCTCAAGTACTGCAACTACGTGTTCACCATCGTCTTCGTCATCGAGGCGGTGCTAAAGCTGGTGGCCTTTGGACTCCGGCGGTTCTTCAAGGACAGGTGTGGCGGGCACCCTAGCGGCCCTGGGGAACCTTGGGGTCTTCTGAAGTCCTGGTTGTCAGGCAGGAGACTCCTGCTTTGGCCCTGGCTGGGTTCTGGGGTGGTAGCATGCAGAGCTGCACCCTCTGCTGGCCAGGTGGAACCAGCTGGACCTGGCCATCGTCCTTCTGTCCATCATGGGCATCGCGCTGGAGGAGATTGAGATGAATGCCGCGCTGCCCATCAACCCCACCATCATCCGCATCATGCGTGTGCTCCGCATCGCCCGCGGTAGGTGGCCCCCACCTGTCCACCTGGGGTCCCCTAGACTGTCAGTTGGTCCCTCTGGTGGTCTCTGAGGCCTGGGCCCAGCAGGATGTGCCATGGACAGGCCCGAGTTCCCTGCCTGTGCCCAGCGCCCACCTTGGCTGTGTCCAAGGTGTCTGCAACTGATGGGGTGGTCCTGGCTTCCAGATAGGGAGCTCAGGGGTGGTGTCCAGGGCCTCTGGACTGTCGTGGGGGCGGGGTGTCAGCATGACTGCTAATGCTCAGCTTCTGGCCCTAGTGCTAAAGCTGCTGAAGATGGCCACGGGCATGCGGGCCCTGCTGGACACTGTGGTTCAAGCCCTGCCCCAGGTAGGTCAGGGTCTGTGCACTGCCTGAGGGTGGGCATTGCATACCCTCAAAGGACAAGGCTTCAGGGAGGGCCAAGCTCACCGTCCTTCCTCCTCCCTCACACCCTGTGTGTGTAGCTCAGCCGAGCTGGACGAGGGTCATCCACTTTGGCTTGTCTCAGGGCAAGAGCAGTGACCAGTGCCTTCCCTGACCAGTGCGCCTCCAGAGGCAAGGGTTTGCAGAGAGCTGGGGAGGGGCCGAGGCCAGTGGGGGCCAAGGTGGGCTTGATGCAGGCAGATGACCATGGCCTAACCTCGGGGGCAGCCTTGGACCGGCTCAGGCCCAGTGTCTGCACTTCTGTTCCTGCAGCCCCACCTGGTCCTTTCTAGCCTCGGGCCGAAAGGTACCTATTGCATGACCCTGACTACACAGTGCCCAGTCCCTCTGTGCCCTCTTGTGCCCCCTGGCATGGCCCAGCCTGCTGGCCATTTATCCCACCACCTGTGTGCCATGCCCTGCCCTGCAGCTGATGACCTCGAGCCCAGCTGTATGCCTCCTCTCCTGGACACCACTCCCCTGTCCCCCTGCCCTGTTTCCAGCCACCTCCCCTCCATGTGCCCGTCCACCACACACCCGCCCACCAGCCCCCACCCCCACCACCTTCAGCAGAGTAGGAGGCCCATCGGCGTGACATTCCCAAGTGCTGGTTGGTGCCCCACCCTCTGCCCAGCCACCTGGCCAGGCCCACTCAGCAATCCTGAGTGTTCAGATGCTGCGAGGGCTGGGCAGATGCTGTGGGAGGCAGGGACAAGGCCTCTGGTGGCACTCCTGTCCCCTGAGAACAGACCCAGGGCCTGTGACAGGGGCCCCTGAGGTGGAAGTGGCCCCTGCGCAGTGTGAACAAGAGCCCTCAGCGATACCCTCTGGGTCTTGGGAGGAGCCCCTGCTGGGAAGAGGGTGGACAGCCCCAGGGCAGCAGCTCAGAGGTGGACAGTTAGGCATGAGCTGTGGAAGGGTAGAGGCTGGGGCATGGGGAAAGGCCAGGCCAGCTTGGGAGGGGCCCTGGACCTGGGACAAGGACGGGAGGCCCGGGAGGGTCACGGCTCAGGACCAGGTCCAGGCCCTCCTGGGCCCTCACTGCCTTGCCTGGGCCAGGTGTGGGAGCAGGCCCGCGGCTGCGGCCGAGGGCTGACCTTGTCCTGCTTCTCTCTCGTGTAGGTAGGGAACCTTGGCCTTCTTTTCATGCTCCTGTTTTTTATCTATGCTGCCCTGGGAGTGGAGCTGTTCGGGAGGCTAGGTGAGTGTGGCCACACCACACACTCTGCCGGGCACCCCAGGCCCCACGGGCCGACCGGGAAGGCGCCCTGTGCTCCTCCACCCACACAGGCCTGCGGCCAGCTCGGGACCCCAGCCCCGACCCAGGCAGGCCACAGCCCCCTGGTGTCCTGGCCCCGACCTGGCCCCGCCAGCCTTCACCCCACGAGGTCAGCGCTGCGTGGCTCAGGGTCCTCTGCAGGCAGCCCCAAGCGGCTACACGAGGGCGTGGGCACACACCAGCGTGCTCACCACACGCCTCGCCCTGCAGCCCACGTGGCCCTCTCCAGGAGGCAGGCGCTGGTGGCGTGTCCTCTGGATTGTCACTTAAGACCCTGACCCCATCCAGAGACCCTGTCCAGTCTGAGCTGGGGACCCTCCAGAGACAGCCCTGTCCCTGCTGGGCCCTCACCTGGCTATAGGCTCTCCTGGGGCCTGGTGGGCTGTCTGGGAGGTGGCCGTGCTGGTGGTCCCAGACTGCCATCTGCCCTCCTGAGGGCTCCATCCAGCGCTGGCTCCTGCTCAGGCCCCGCACACGTGCAGCCCGGGGACCGACAGCACCCCCGCCCTCCCACCAGGCTCAGCAGCCAGGCGCCTCGCGCCCCAGGGGGACCCGTTGCTCCATGTCCCATTCTGGGGAGTGGGCGGGCTCCAGGGCATAGCCAGGTGGCCTGCGGTACTGCTGGGCGGCTGACGGCAGGGCCTCCCCTGCAGAGTGCACCGAGGACAACCCCTGCGAGGGCCTGAGCAGGCACGCCACCTTCGCCAACTTCGGCATGGCCTTCCTCACGCTGTTCCGCGTCTCCACTGGGGACAACTGGAATGGCATCATGAAGGTAGGGCGGGGCCTGCCCCCGGGCCGGGCGGGCAGGGCCAGCGCGTGACCGGCCGCCCCCCCAGGACACGCTGCGGGAGTGTGCGCGTGAGGACAAGCACTGCCTGGGCTACCTGCCGGCGCTCTCGCCCCTCTACTTCGTCACCTTCGTGCTGGTGGCCCAGTTCGTGCTGGTCAACGTGGTGGTGGCCGTGCTCATGAAGCACCTGGAGGAGAGCAACAAGGAGGCCCGCGAGGACGCCGAGATGGACGCCGAGCTCGAGCTGGAGATGGCGCCCGCGCCCCCCACCCGGCCCTCGCCCCCAGACGGCCCCGGCCTCCGGGCTGCACGCAAGGTGTCCGTGTCCAGGGCACTCTCGCTGCCCAACGACAGCTGCATGTTCCGGCCCGTGGCCCCCGCTGTGGCGCCCCACCCTCACCCACTGCAGGAGGCTGGGATGGAGCCCTGTGTGGGCAGCACCCCCTCAGGTGTGACCCGGGGGGAGGGGCAGGAGGACGGGCGGGCGGAGCGGGGCTGGGGTGAGCTGCAGGTGGGGGCATGGGGAGGGCGCAGGCCCCCCGGCTCAGATGCGTCCCTGCCCCAGGCTTGGCCGCCTCTGCTCACTCGCCGCCCCTGGAGCCTCGTGCCTCCCCGCAGGTCCTGCCCGCCGTGTCCCCCCCTGCCAGGGGCAGCGACCCTCGGCGTGCCCTCTCCCCCCGTGGGGCACCCCGCTCCCCCAGCCTCAGTCGGCTACTCTGCAGACAGGTAGGGAAGCCTGGCCCTGCAGGCCTGGGGCTCCATGGGGTTCCTCCTCTCCATTTGATGACAGGTCACACTGCGGCCCAGGGTGGAAGGCACAGTACCCTGAGGCCCAAATGCTTCCTTCTGCCACCTGGCAGACCTCAGGGCAGGCCCAGCTTGTGGTGGCAGAGCACTGGCCCTGGGGCCCTCACTGCGCCTGGCCCACGCAGCCTGACCCACAGCCCCTGCCCCCCCCCCCCCCCCCATGGCCAGCAGGAAAGCCCCTTAGTGCCGGCAGCTCTTGGGGTGTCCCAACCCCCGGTGTCAAGATGGACTGTGGGGCTGGACAGGGAGGTGCCTGGGCCCCGCCCTGGCCCCCTCAGTGTCCCTGGGCCCTCTGTCAGCTCTGCCCGCAGCAGCTCAGACCCCCAGGGCCCCCCTGCTGGTAGTGGAGTCGGACGCTACACGTGCTTACAGCCTTGCCGGAGGCTCCCACGCCAGCAGCTCCCTGCCCCATCTCACCCTGCTGGCCAGAGTCCTGTTTCTCACCTTGAACCTGTGTCCCTGCAGGAGGCCATGCACAGAGAGTCGCTGGAAGAGCAGGCTGATGGCCCTGGGGACAGTGCCCCGGGATCCACAGAGTCTGTTGAGAAGGCCCCAGCCAGGCGGGCGTCCCTGGGGGGCTCCCCACGGTCCCCACCCTGCTCCCCACAGCCCGCCAGCATCCGCACTCGCAAGCACACCTTCGGACAGCGCTGCATCTCCAGCCGGCCACCAGCCCCTGGCGGAGACGAGGCTGAAGCCTCAGACCTGGCTGACGAGGAGGTCAGCCACATCACCAGCTCTGCCCAGCCCTGGCCGTTGGCCTCGACCCACAGCCTTGCAGCCTCCCCTGTGACCTCCCCTGTGGCCCGAGGGGCAGCAGGCAGCAGGCAGGACCTACGTAGGTTCTGCAGTGTGGACGCTCAGGGCTTCCTGGACAAGCCAGGCCGGGTGGATGTACAGAGGTGGCCCTCCATGGAGCTGGGCAGTGGGGACAGCCACCTGGAGTCCGGGGAGGCCAAGGTCTGGGTCCCTGAGCTTGAGCCAGCCCTGGGGGCACGCAGGAAGAAGAAGATGAGCCCCCCCTGCATCTCTGTGGACCCCCCCGTGGAGGACGAGAGCTCTGCCCGGCCCGCTGCGGCAGAGGGTGGCAGCAGTACTCTTCGGCGCAGGACCCCGTCTTGTGAGGCCACTCTGCACAGGGACTGCCTGGAGTCTGCAGAGGGCCCAACTGCAGGAGGGGATGCTGCGTCCAAGGCAGAGCGGCGGGGCCAGGCCTGCCGGGCAGAGCACCTGACTGTGCCCAACTTTGCCTTCGAGCCACTGGATGTGGGGGGCCTCGGCGGAGACCCTGTACTGGACAGTGGCCACAGTGGGACCCCAGAACCCAGAGCTTCCTCTTCAGGGGCCACAGCAACTCTAGACCCCCATGAAACAGAGGCTTCTTTGCCCCCTGGAGACACCCCAGAGAAGGATCGGGGACTGTTCCTCACAGTTCCCCAAACCCCACTAAAGAAACTGGGGTCCCTCCCAGCCACCCCTGCCCCAGGCGACAGTGCAGACAGACCCGTGTAGCTTGGGCTCTGTGCACCCAGGGCTTTGGCCCTGGGATTGGAGCACCCCCCAGGGTGATGGCCCCAGGTAGGCCGTGAGCAGACCCTGCTCCGGCCCTGTGAAAGGAGGGGTCTGGGGAGAGCGTGGATGCAGGGAGCAGGTGGACGCCCGTCCTCTCCACCTGGGGAGCAGCCTCGCGGTCCCACAAGCCTGCTCTGCGCAGATTCGGTATGGGGTTTTCCTGAGTTTTGCCACCACTACCCGAGGTGCTGGGGCCAGGGGAAGAGGACCGGAAGCTCTCCCGTGGAGGCCCGCAGCTCTGGCCGCACTGACCCCTGGTTTCGTAGGGAGCACGTGCTTGGGCCTCTCGGCTGTGTGGCAGCAGGCTCAGTCCCTCAGGCAACGCAGCCAGCGCCACCTTTGCTCAGTTTGAGTCTATCCTGTCACCCCCAGTGCACTTCACCCCCCTGTCACTCCCCGCCCTGTCCCCTGAGTGTTCCAAAAACATCCCAGGGACTCTGGGAATGGCCACATCACCAGGGAGACAGGAGCCGCGCAATAAGACACCCGCCCCACTCCCAGGGGCCGTCCACCCAGGGTTTTTGGCCTGGGGATTCAGTGGATGCCCTTTGTTTTGTTCTGTTTGTTTTATAAATCCAGGTTAAATGTTGCAATAATCTGATACAGAAAACTCAGCTTCTTAAAGGGAAAAGGGAGGGCCGGGAACAAAGCAGAATAAACATTAACTTATTTAAGAGGCATTCCTGTGTGTCAGAGTCAAGGGCCAGAGGCCAGTAGGGAGGTGGCGAGCCAGGTTCTGTGCGGCCAGCACCTGGCCACCAGGCACAGGAGACCAGCAGCAGCTAGAGGCCAGGCAGGACGAGCCCAGCCAGGAGAGGGGGCCAGGGGAACCCAGGTTTCCCGGCCCCAAGCCCCCTAATTCTGGGATGTGGTGTCAGGTCCAGTTCACATAGGAATGTGGCTGTAGATCCCAGGCTGGTCCAGCTGACCACGCCAGCCTGCGACCAGGTCCCGTCCACCTGGCAGACCAGTGGCCCTCGAGAGTCATCCTGCAGGGCAGAGCAGGGTGAGGGCCACTAGTGGTTGGTGGGGGGGCCTTGCTGGACTCCAGGCCCCTAGCACCAGCATGTCTGGCCTGATGGTGCCACTGTCTGCGCTGGGGTAGGCCTGGCTGCAGGTCTCTGTCCACCGTGGAGGCTCTGGGAGGGGGCAGGTTATGGGGAGACGGGAGCACCAGCCCCTGCACTGGCAGAGTGAGGAGGGGCCACACCCCTGTCCAGGTCCATGTACCAAGGTTTGTGGACCAGCTTCTTCCCACCAGGGTCCAAAGGATAGCAGGCGGGCTCATCACCGCCCTCCTGTGTGGCCACAGCCCTTCACCCAGCTCCTTGTCCCAGGGTTGAAGTCAGCTGAGGCTTTTGGGAAGCAGATGGGCAGGATCTGGCTGCAGAAAATCACAGGGGTGCTCAGTTACACCAAGGCAACATCCCCACTAGACCCCAGTAGTCCTGGGGGCTTGGAGTACAGGACAGTTTGCCCCGTGGTGGAGAAATGGGAGACAGTGGTCTTCAGCTCCGCCAGGTGGATGGACTGGTAGTCAGATGAATTCAAGGACCTGGAAGGGTGGGGTGGATGGGTGTGGGGGCGTCCCTTCTGGGAGACAGCCAGCTACAGAGGCAAGAAGTCAGTGTGCAGCCCACCAGACCCTGCCCCTTCAGAACTCGATGTCCAGCTTGTCCCCCTGGAGAACCAGGTATGGAGCACTGACTGCTGCTCAGGTTCCTGCTGCCCTGAGCTGGGTCCTGTCCAGAAGGGTAGATTGCAGACTTCAGCAATGGGGCGAGAGGAAGCCACCCCTCCAGAGGTGTGCAAAGACGTGCAGAAGCACTTCGTGCTGGCTGGGCTCTGGAAACTTCCAAGGCCAGTACCGACCGTCTGGTGGCCAGGAAGGCCTCAGAGCCCTGGGACTGCTCGCTGTACTGTGGTCCTCCTTATCACCGAAGAGGAGACTGGAGCTCAGGTTCCAGGCTCAGGAGTGAGTCAAAGGCCAAGAGGTGTCCTCTGCACCGTCAGTGTGCCCCTGGGCCTGGACACTCACACTGTCCCCACTCACCCCAGACACACCCAGAGAAGCTGTGGGCAGCTGTGAGCACCCACAGGGCTGGGCGGGGACCTGCCACAAATATGCACTTTCCTCAGGTGGAGGCTGGCCTGCCATGGCCACATGCAGCATGGTCCCCACGATCCAGTGTCCTGCATCGAAAACCTGGGACTGGACACACCCTGAGCTGGAAGAGAAGGGGTTGCTGCTGGCTCTCCAGAGGCCAGCATCCTGCCTGCTACGGCCTCCCCACCTGTTCCTGGGGGTCTCCTTCCTACATCTTCAGCTTCTTATCTGCTGGGCCCTCTCCAGAGGTATTGTGGATACAGAAATGACACCCAGAAGCCCAGGCGGTGGTTTCTAAGCACCTTTCAGGGCTCCTCAGGGTGACAGAGGTCTGGACCAGGGCAGGCAGCCCCAGGAATCAAGGGAGGCTCAGAATGACGGACCCTAGGAAGACCCAGGCAGCTAGGGGAGCGGGTCCCAGCCAGGGCAGGGCTTGGAACCAGACAGGTGGTGTCACCCCAGTGACAACTGTGCTAAATGCCAGCAAATTGTGCGCTCTATCATGGTCAGGGTCTTCTTACATAAGCTCCACCTCAGATATCAGAAGCTAAGTCACAGAGGTCAGCATGCAGGGCCCTCCCTGGCTAGCTCTAGGTCCACTTGAGCTTGCACATAGAGTAGATGAGAACCTGGAAGACCCAGTGAAATGGGAAACTGCCTGCTGGTGGAAACGGGGCCCCTTGTCCCGGAACACACCGACACCAGGGACAGCAAGGTGACCGGCTAAGCGGGGAGGAGCCAGGGCAGGAGAAGGTAGGGCGGGCTGTGAGTGCAGCGCCCGTGTGGCCTCACGGTGTCTCCCCAAGGACGCAAACCAGCTGCCAAGGGAAGCAGTGCCACCCGGCGGGAGCGGCCCTCAGCTCCCCTCCGCCAGGACAGTGGAGGACACTCCTGATGAGCAAGTGGCCTTGCCTGGCCTGCAGGCGCCACCTGGGATAGACACCATGTCCCCTCGGGGCTCTTCCTGCGATCCTCCCTTCCACTCCCCACACTGGTCGAAGACGCACCTGGGTGCAGAGCCTCGTGGACACCTTAGGGAAAAGGAAAGACAGGCCCGTGGTGAGGCAGGCTGCCTGGGGAGGGACAGCCAGCACTGCAGGCCCAAGAGATCGCCTCCGGGCCCCAGGCCAGCCTGGGGTGGGTGTCCCCCTCCCCAGCAGCTGAAGCCATGATCCATCGGGCCTGGCAGGTGGGGCCAGGACAAGAGGGCTGGTTGCCAGTAATCTTCCCAAGCCCAGGACAGGTGAGACCAGCCACAGGCCGTAAACAGCAGCTGGGAGGCACAGCGCTGCCCAGCCCCAGCCCACCTCACCCCTCCAGGTCTCCCTGAAGGGGGAACTTGCCCAGGTCCAGGCACTGCCAGCCCCCCGACCTTGTGCCTGGCCCTGGGCTGACTGCCAGTGTGTGGGCCAAGGGGCACCAGGACCTTCCATGAAGAGCTCAGCCTCCTGAAGTACCAGAGTTCCTGCTTGGGGCTGCCAGCTCCCGGTGCCCCCAGGACCAGGCATCTGGCTATCAAGCTTCAGTTCTGTGGCGAGTGGCAAATCCAGCAGCTCCAGGCAACCAGAGTCAGTGGGTCCACCCACCTGACCAGGACACAGGTGTCCCCAGCAAGTTCACCATGCCCACAACCAGGCTGGGTCATACACCAGACACAGCCAGGAGCAGCAGGAAGCCATGGGCCCGAGGCCCGAGCATCTGCCCACTGCAGGCAAGGATGGTCCACCCTGAAGCCTGGACCTGTAGGGTGGTGTGGAGATGACCACACACCTGCTGCCCTGGCAGGGAGTGAGAAGGAGGAGACCAGAGCTCCACCAAAGGCCCCACCTGTTCCTGTATCTCTATGTGGACACTATAGCCCAGGCAGCAAGTAGACAGCTTGGAGGCAAAGTGAGACCACAGAGGGACAAGTTGGGACCCAGGTGTCCCTGTTGCAAACCCAGAGTGTGGATGGGGTCAATGCCACCCCCTCCAGGAAGGCTCCCCTGTTTTCTGCAGGGCACACCTCCCCTGACAGCCTCCGGGAGGGAGCCCAGTCTTCAGGGTTCTCCTCCCGAGGCCCAGATGCCTGGGCGAGGCAGCTCAGGACTCCTTGATGACCTGCCCCTCCCATGTCCTGTCCTCACATCTGTCCCCGGGTCCCGGGTCTCCACCATAGAGCAGACAAGGCAAAGCCCCACAGCTGACCAGTGCAAGCAGGGCCTCCTGTCTGACTGGAGCCCGACTGAGCTGACTGGGGTCTGGGCGCAGCCTAAGATTTTCCCACCCCGTCCCCAGTCCCATGCACAGGCCAGGGTTGGAGGGCCCCACCAAGACCCCCTAGGGCAACGCCTCTCTTGGATGTGGGGAAACTGAGGCAGGAGGTGGTTGCCTGAGGGTGCAGCAGGCTGTGGCTCCACAAGGCCAGGGCTCAGCCCCCCTCACGCCAGCACGTGGTCCTGGCGAGGCTCAGGTGCACGATAAGAGTCTGACCTGGGGATGAGCAGGCAGTGTGCTGGGCGAGGCCCACCTCCCTCCCACGGACCACACCTGGGAGGTGGCCGCTGGGGGAAGGTGGAACCTGCCTGGCCAACCCAGAGCACGGAAGCTGGTTGGGGTCCAGGTGTCCCCAGCCCAGGCCGCCCCTACCCGGGGCCCAGCAGCCTCATGTTGCCCAGTGAGAGTGGGGTGAATGGTCTTCACGGAGCCAGATCCTGAGGGGACTTCAGGGCCTTCACCTGTGCCAGCTTCACCTTTGGGGACCCCTGCCCCCCATCACCCTGCTGCCCACAGAGCCCTTGACTCCCCAGATCCCAGGCCTGCTGTTGAGAAAGACACTCCACATCATCCTGTTGACTCCCTTGGCGTCCCTATGATGGCTGCCGCTTCCTCTCATCTGACAGAACTCAGGGAGGGGGTGGCCTGGCCGTGGCCATGTCCCCAGCCAGCAGGGTCTTCTCTAGCCCAGACCCCAGGAGAGCTTGAACTTGGGGCTGCATCTGCCTGCAGTGAGCTGACCATCTGGGCATGTCCCTAGGGAGGAGCCCTGGATGGTGAGACAGGGTCTGGGCCCGACCTCCATGGCCCCAGCTCGCCTGGCCCGGGAGGGCCGACACACACTTCTGTCAACTGCAGTTGGGCCAAGCTGGGCTGAGCTGCTCAGGGATCCAGGACCAGATAAGAGGAAAGCCACCCTGCCCTCTCTTCTCCAGACCTGCCATGTCCCCACAATGTCATCTCTCCTGGGACACCTTGAGCCCTGGTCCCCTGTGCACGACCTATAATCTTGTCGAAGGACATCTGAATGTACTCACTGGAGTTTTAACACTCAGAGGAGGTCACTGCCCCCTGCGGTGACCCCTGGAGAGAGAGAGGTGGGCCGTGGAGTGGAGGTGAGGAGAGGAAAATATCTCCAGGTTTATCTCTTGTTTTTATAATGGGCACACATCGTGTTTGTCAGACTCCTCCAAAAGATCACTTCCAGAGATTCTGAAGATGAAACCAGCATATTTGTATTTGAGGACTAAAAGGCGAGAGAAGCAAATATTTCTTTAAAAAGTATCTTCTCAGCTAGGTGTGGTGGTGGTACACACCTATGATCCCAGAGACTCAGGAGGCTGAGGCAAGAGGACTGCAAGTTCGAGGCCAGCCTCAGCAACTTCAGGAGACCCTATCTCAAAAGAAAAAGATCTAGGGCTGGGGTTGTGGCTCAGTGGTAGAGTGCTTGCCTAGCATGTGTGAGACACTGGGTTTGATTCTGAGCACCACATGTAAATACATGAATAAAATAAGGGTTCATCAACAACAACAAAAAAATTTTTAAATTAAAAAAAAAAAAAAAAAAAAGATCTGGAGATGTATCTCAGTAGTAGAGCAGCACCCCTGGGTTCAATTCCTAGTACCATACCTACCCAAAAAGTTTCTTCTTGCCCAAAAAGCCTTAGAATCATCCCAAAGGAGGGTGCTGGCTTCTCTATCTTGTTTACAAGCATAATCATGTCTAAATACACAACACAAGCAGGACCTGGGAGCAAGCACAGAGCTTGCCAAGGACCAGGGTGAGGTGCCTAGCCAGAGACCTCAACATGGACGGTGAGTCAGAAGCCAAAGTCTCTCCCAGCAAAGAACAGAGACAGGGCCAAACAGGGTTCTTAGGAACCTGGGCCTCTCTGTCCATGAGTTCTCACAGGTGCGCTGCTCCTGGGAGGAAGGGGCCACCTCGCAGTCTGCACACGACATGCTGCGTGCCTGGAGAGAAGGCAGGGTTCGACCTCAGGGGAAACCTGCAGCCTGGCTGTCGTCTCATCCCAGGAGACTGGATGAAATGCAAACCGGCCTGACAGCAGCAGCACAGGACTCCCACAGGAAAGGGCACAAGGCCAGAGTGAGATGTCCACTTGAGGAGGGCTGCGTGCTTGAAGGCACGGCCCTCCGGACCCCAGCCCAGCCCTGGATGGGGACAACGGGACTCACGGCTCAGCCAGGCCCCAGGTGTGGAGAAGGGCTTGTTCCAGGGAGCATTGTCCTCCTTGATAATCACAAAAACGCAACAGACCCGGAGAGAGGCCACTGCACGTACGCAACGGCAGGAGGCTGAGGCACAGGTCGGTTGCTGGGGTGCACCGTGGCACACATCTGGTGCCCCAAGAGAAGGAGAAGGCACCCGGAACCCAGCCACTCCCCTCGCCAAATGCACATGTCTGAACAGCTCAGCTGCCCCAGTCTGAGGGCCTGGAGTGGAGACCCTGCAGCCCACCCGCAGCAGCCAGAATGCAGCTGCCACACAAGCCTGCGCAGGGGCAGAAGGCGTGACCCTGCTGGCCGTCACAGGGCGACGCTCAGGGGAGGCCAGCCCTGGAGGGGCTCCAGGCAGACCAGAGAACGCTGGACTTAGGCAGACGCCTTGCACCCCTGGCGGGTCTGATGGGGCTCTGCCCGCTGAGCAGGCTCTCTCTCTGCCTGGCTGCAAGCGCGTCCCCTACCTTCCTCTTTTCAGTCACCCGCGTGGTTCTGCCTCCCACTCACCACAAAGAGAAGTCGGCCTAGGGACCAGGCGCTGACAGGGAGGCCCCACACACCACCAGAGTCCAAGCCTCCGGCCAGGGACCCCACAAAACAGCCGCTGCACCCAACCCTAACTGGACCCCTCTCTTCCCTGGTGACACCCACAGCCACAAACACAGTGACCACCATGATGCTTTCCCTGAACTTTAATGAGACCCAGCAGCCGGGAGGATCAGCACTGCACCAGCAGGCTGGGAGGGGTGAGGGGCCTGCAGAGCAGCGGGAGAGGAACTGGGAGGAGGAGTGACGCCCCTGGGAAGGAACCAGCATGGGTGCAGGAGGGGACTGATCTACCCTGACCAGGCTGGCAACCCTGCCCATCAGGGGACCTCGGGGACATAGTGGTGGATCCAGTCCAAGTAGTGGGTGAGACGGGTGTAGACACCTGGCCGGTTGGGCTGAGCACAGCCCTCACCCCAGCTGACCACACCCGCCTGCAGCCAGGTGCCCTTCACCTTGCAGACCAGGGGCCTCTGGAGGTACCCTGGGGAGGGCAAGAGTCAGTGACAAGGGGCAAGCCCCGCGTGGGGGCACAGGGACAAGGGCCCACCTGGCAGGAGTCACGTCCTTTATTCCCAGCACACAGCATGTCATCGCGGATGATGTGAACGCTGTCCCCTGTGTAGAGTCCCATGTGGTACTGCCTGTCACAAAGGTGGTTTTCCACAATGGGATTTTCGCCTGCTTCGGGGGAAATAGTGGTGGGAGGGGCTCTGGGGTGAGAGAAGAGGGAGCAGCCTCAGGAGGGTGTCGATCGGCGCCCAAAGGGAACCCCAAGGCTGGGCTGCACTGTGGTCTGTGCCCTCCCGCCGTCACCCACCGCCATAATCCACATCGCCCTAGCCTGTCCCCCAGCACGGGGTCCCTGAAGGGAAGGCCTCCGAGGCTGGGGGCAGGGAGACGGGGTGCACATGGTCGGGGAGGTCCACAGGCTCCTCCAGCTCCAGCAGGGCGAGGTCCCCCTCGTGGGCATCATAGCAGCTGGGGTGAGGGTGATCCTGCTGAGGGGCAGCAGCTGGTCTCGGTAGTAAAGGTGCTGCTGGCGAAGCTGCAGCCGGAAGAGCTCAGGGCTTCGGATCGCCCTGGGAGAGGACGGCCCACTCAGGAGGCTGCAGAGTGCCTGGGGCCACAGGGGAGCCGCCCCGTCCGCCTGCGGGCCAGGCACTCACGGTCCCGGCACTCACGGTCCCAGGCAGTGAGCAGCAGTCGCACCCACTGCGGTGGACAAAGGAGCCTCACACAAATGCTCCCAGTATCTGGTGTTGACTCTCAGGCTCACTTGCCAAGGCCACCTGCTCTCAGGGGCCTCCCGTCCCCCAACAATGCCCATTCGCTCCAGAGCTGCTCCTGGCACTGGGGCAGGGAGTACCCTCAGCACCAGGGTGCAGGCCAACCCCTAGATCAGCCTCCCCTGTGCTGGGGTAATGCAGGGCTCTCTGAGTCCACCTGCCCCAGCCTATGCAGCATGGGGCAGGGGGTGGCCAGGGAAGGGGCAGGGAAAGGGCAGACCCAGGGCAGGACTAACCAGGGGCCCCGTGGACCAGGCTGGACAGGAGGGGCAGTACCAGCAACAGTAGGTTCAGCATCTGGAAGGAGTGAGCAAGGCCAGCGTGAGCCCAGGCAGGGAACAGCACTGGGCCAGGTTGGCAGAGCGTGGGATGCAGAATGGAGCTGGGGCCCATATGGATCAGGGCGCTGGTCTGGACCTCAGGGCTCCAGGGCTGAGGCCTAGCCATTCTGCTCCAGGGTGACACACAGATGTCAAGGGTTCTGAGTGAGGGACACTTACCCTGACCAGTCCCTGTTCTTCTCTACCCAGCTAGCTCCCCTCCCATTTATCCTTCCAAACCAGGATGGGTCAGAGAAGGGCACCCCACCCTCCAAGGCAGATGTGGAGGAAGCGGTGACTCAGACCCAGGGCCACCGCGTGACACGTGCCCCACCACCAAGACGCCCACCTGAAATCCCAGGCCCTGATGTTGGGAAGTGAGGCGACCACAAGACGCCCACCTGGAATCCCAGGCCCTGATGTTGGGAAGTGAGGCGACCACAAGCCCACCTGGAATCCCAGGCCCTGATGTTGGGAAGCGCAGGCGACCACAAGCCCACCTGGAATCCCAGGCCCTGATGTTGGGAAGCGCAGGCGACCACAAGCCCACCTGGAATCCCAGGCCCTGATGTTGGGAAGTGAGACGACCACAAGCCCACCTGGAATCCCAGGCCCTGATGTTGGGAAGTGAGGCGACCACAAGCCCACCTGGAATCCCAGGCCCTGATGTTGGGAAGTGAGGCGACCACAAGCCCACCTGGAATCCCAGGCCCTGATGTTGGGAAGTGAGGCGACCACAAGCCCACCCGCAGTCTGGGATCTTGGCTTCTCAGGCTCTGAAGACAAATTCCTGGTCCTGCCCAGTGGGAGCATGGGGACAGAGGGGTCCAGCCCACTCAAGGTCTGCCAGGCTCACTGTGCAGTGGGGCTTCCAGAAGGGCCTGCCACGGGCTCAGCACTGAGAACTGAGGGGCCACCTCTCAGCTGCTGGACCTCTGGCACCAGAATGGAACCACCTCCCGGTGGTCAGGACTGGGCTGCTGCCCCCTGCCCAGGTGCAGAGGACTCCCCAGAGGCCTCAGGCACAGTGGCATTCAGGGACCACCTGCTGTTCCACCTACATGCTTCCCCATTGGAATGCGCAGCATGAATCCATGTCTGCGGGCCACCCTCAAAGCGCAGTGCATAGGGAGGTGTTGTCACCCAGCCAAATGCTGAGTCCCTGGGGCGGGGCCCAGCCCTCTGAGGTTCAGCTTGGGGGAGGGTCAGTGGAGGAACCAGCCCTGGGAGGAGAGCACCGTGTGTCTGTCAGGAAGGGGCCCTGCTGCTCCCCACTGACCCAGCGCTGCAGAAGAATCCACAGCCTGGTCCCCGGGGCCTTATCTGTGCGGCTCTGCTGTCCGGAGGGTACCTGATTATCTCTGCCATCTGCACCTTAACTGCACATCCGATGGCACATGGTGGTCAGGTGGAGATAGCAGAAGAGGCCCCCAAACAGCCTCTCCTTGGGCCCTCCTCCCCAAACCTCTCCTGTGACCTGCCACGTCCAGGGATGACCTCCGTCCTGCCTGTCCACACGCCCCTCCTCCTGGCTTTCCTGGGGCCTGCTGCTCACAGGGTCCAAGGTGGGCTACCTTCTCACCTAGGACTCCTGGACCCCATCCTGTGCCCGCCTTGCTGCCACTCCTGGGCCCCCAGGAGAGGGCAGCCAGGGCCTGCCCCACCTGCTCAGTGTACACCAGGGGCAGCGTGGAACCTGCTCCCACTCATTCTCTAACAAACTCCTGAGCCCTCTTGAGGCTAAGGTTGGCAAGACAGGACCACAGGAGCCCACAGGGGCAAGAGGGTGGGCAGGGACCGACAGGGAACTCAGGGCAGGGTGGGTGGTGGCACCACTGAGTCAGGGGCTCTGGACCCTGGTCCTCCAAGGGATGCCCCATTGGCTCAGGCCTGGGAGGTGGGCCAATCAACAGTATGGTTGCTGGGATTGGCTGACACTGGGCCAATCAGGGGCTGGGGGTGATGGAGCCTGCAGTCTCTTTTCTGGGAGTCAGAGGAGGTGGGAGGGGAGGTGGGGGCAGCGTCAGCTGTGCTGGCCCGCAGCGTCCTTCTGAGGTAGAGGAAAGTGCCCGGAAGTGAGGACCTCCCACAGAGGGACTCGGTCCCTCCCCGACACCTCCGAACTGCACTGGGATGCAGCCAATCCAACGCCCTTCCCCGAGGGGACACCTCCTCTTGTCCTCTCCTCTGGGGAGGCTGTTCTGTTGGAGGTGGGATTGGGGGGCTATGCGATGAGCACAAGGCGAGGCGAGGGCCACGGGGACCGCAGGACACGCTAGGGATGAGAAACCCAAACTGCCTCGGGGTCTTTCCACGGGAGCAGAGGGCACTGCAGTCGGGGGGCCAAGGCTGCAGAACACGTGAGGCAGGGGAAGCCCGAGGGGAGGGGTCCATACGAGTGGGGTTTGAGGAGCTAACGGCCAGAACGTCCCAGTTGATGAAACTATTACACACAGTGAACGACAAATAGGATGGATTAAAGAAAAACGTGCTGAGGCACTCCACGCAGGGCCGGAAACCAGTGGAAGTCACCAGAAGCGAGCAACCAGCTGCAGCCGAAAGCATCGTCAGAGCACTACAAGGAGGAGACCAACTGCGGCCGCGCCTGCGGGTGGCCAGGGGAAGTTCTGCAGGTCGAGGACGAGGACAAGGGGCCGGGAGTCCTGGAAGCAGATGTGTCTGTAAATATGAAGGACATGTTTCTCTGACAAACAGTAATGAGTAGCCCAGTGCTAGAGCGCTTGCCTAGCATGTGCAAGGCCCTGGGTTGGATCCCCAACAGCCCCCTGCCCCAAAACAATGTAAAGATAACTGACAACTTAAAGTAACAACAAAAACGGCACAAGGCACTGTCTGTAGGCCCAAAATTTGACTTAAAAAATCTAATTGAAAAAGGTATGACTTTCAAGTTCTGATTGGTTGTGGTATGGTTGATTGACCCAGGGCCTCACTCCTGCTAGGGCTTCCGAGTTTATTTCCCAGTCATTAGTGGATAATATTCAGAAGTACAGCATTTTGAGCTGGGCGTGGTGGTGCACGCCTGTAATCCCAGCGGCTCAGAAGGCTGAGGCAGGAAGGATCGTGAGTTCAAAACCAGCCTCAGCAACTCAGAGGGCCTGTCTCTAAATTGAGAAAAAAATATAGAAAAGGGCTGAGGATGTGGGTCAGTGGTTAAGCGCTCCGGGCTTCAATCCCCGGCACCAAGAAAAGAAGTACAGCTTTTTGTATCTTGATGCTCCGCTCGGCAGCCTGACCCCGTTCGTCTGTGCCCGCGTCTGTGGGGCCCTCCGGAGTTCATGTGCGCCAGTCATGCTGTCCAAAGCCAGGTTTCCTTCGCAAAGTCGAGCTGCTCCGAGTGATGCAGTTCCTCGCGTCTCCACCAGAGGGAGCGCCCGTCCATCAACGCGAAGGCGACCGGCGCTGGACACGCGCTGGGCGCGGCTGCGCAGGAGCACCGTCAGGCTCCGCTACTGCGACCACCTCACCTGCCCTGGGTTGCGCCACAGAATGAGGTCTTTGCACTGGGCGGTGCTGGGGCCTTCGAGGTCTGCTGAAGGGCATGCGGGGGTGGATGAGAGTGAACGGAAAGCGCCGGGTGCGCAGACCCTACTGAGGGGACCTCGGCAGATAAACTGCGCCTTCTCACCATAGTTCCCCACGAGAGGGAGGCATTTCTGTGCTGACTGAACTGCGGACCGAGCCGGGGCTGTCGAAGGTTCAGAACAGAACTTCCCTCTGCTGTGCCAGGAGGAGGCGTGCAAATCAAGATCAGGGATTAGCGGTGTGGGAAGGGCAAGCCAGGCTCTGTGCAGCCAGCACCTGGCCACCAGGACACAGGAGACCAGCAACAGCAGGAGGCCAGGCAGGACGAGCCCAGCCAGGAGAGGGGGCCAAGGGAACCCGGGTTTCCCGGCCCCAAGCCCCCTAATTCTGGGATGTGGTGTCAGGTCCAGTTCACATAGGAATGTGGCTGTAGATTCCAGGCTGGTCCAGCTGACCACGCCAGCCTGCGACCAGGTCCCGTCCACCTGGCAGACCAGTGGCCCTCGAGAGTCATTCCACAGGGCAGAGCAGGGTGAGGGCCAGTGGTGGTGGTTGGGGGGCGGGGGCCTTGCTGGACTCCAGGCCCCCAGCACCAGCATGTCTGGCCTGATGGTGCCGCTGTCTGCGCTGGGGTAGTCCTGGCTGCAGGTCTCTGTGTCCACCATGGAGACTCCTGCCTCCTGCAGGCTGTGTGGAGGCCACAGAGACTCTGGGAAGGGCAGGTTAAGGGGAGGTGGGAGCACCAGCCCCTGCACTGGCAGAGTGGGGATCCTGCCGCTGGTGGCCCAGTTGCACTCGCTGGGGTCAGACTGAACCAGCACAACCCTCTGTAAGGCTGCAGCAATCACAGAGCTGGCGTTGAGTTAGGGACCTGCTCCTCAGTGTGGCCACAGAAGACAAGGGCGTCTTTCAACATGTTGCCACAGTCACGTGCCTGCACAGGGAGCGGAGTCTCACCCGCTGGTGACTCACACCATACAAAGCTAGCTCAGAATCCTAGACCCAAATGCCAAAGGTAAGGTTGCAGCCCGAGAGAGCCCCCTGGCCTGGACTGCAGCCGGAAGGTGAGGGAAGGCTTGGTAGGTCGGGTCACGCCCAACCTGAAAACTGCGCCCACGAGTGTCGGGAAAGGAAAGCCACCCGCAGCCGGAGAAAGGGACTTGGACAGGTACTTATGGAGGACGAAGGACTTGCACCCTTAAATAAGGAAGGAAGGTGTGGGCGTGAAAGGAAGAAGAAAGGAAAACCCGCTCGGCTCCGCCATAGGCCAGGGGTCCTCCAGAGGCCTTGGTGAGGAGCACCCTTCTGGTGTCCTCAGGGAGCTGCCGAGGAAGCCACCAAGGGGTCCTGCCACACACCACCAAAATGGATGAGCTGTAACAGACGGAAACTTCTTCTCCCCAGCCCTTTTCCTCTGACTCAGTCCTAAGCCTCAGGCGGGACGTGTGGGGTGGCCCAGGGGAGCCCCGGGGCCCAGCGTGAGATCAGAGTCTAAGGAGAGCGGTGGGGGAGGCAGGACTGCTGCTCACAGGGGTCGATTCGGTCAGTAGGGAGAGGGGTTGGGGGGAGCCGGTGTCCCTATGGCGAGGGAGGCAGCCCGGGCTGGAGAAGGAGCAGACCTGATGAGCCCCGGGGATAGGACCCCGGCCCCATGTGCGGATGACAGACAGCTCATGGTTTTCAGTGCAGACATGGTGAGTGATATGTGAGCCTGCATGTGTACACGTGCACACATGCGTGTCCCCATGTGTGTGTGCATCCTGTGACATGCATACATATATTCTCTAGTTCTGTCCCCTGAGAAAGCGGAGAGCAGAGACACCCCCAGAGCAATGAGCAATACCCGTCCCCTAGATCTTGGTTTCTCAATACTATTTACCACTGAAAGGAGCTGGGTTTCCTGCAGAAATGTCCAGATCAGGGGAACTAGAAAGGGAGCCCAAAGTCATCTCGTACAAGGAAATACTCCAAGGGACGTGTGAAATAGGCACAGGAAGCTGGGTGCGATGGGGCAGGCCTATAACTCAGCTACTCAGGAGGCTGAGGCAGGAGAGTCTCAAGTTCAAGGCCAACCTCAGCTACTTAGCAAGACCCTGTCCCCAAACATAAAAGCTTTAAAAAGGGTTGGGAATATAGCTCAGAGGTAGAGCAGGCCAGGTCCAATGCCTAGCACTGAAGAAAAAAAAAAAAAAAAAAAAAGAAAGGGGAAAAAAAGAGAGAAGCCAACTTGTAGGAGCTCCCAGAGTCCAAATCAAAGTTGACTTGCATACCAGATAATAATTGGGAAAAAGAAACAAATTAAGATGTGTTGAATAAAATAGGGTGTCCCATAAGAAGTCTATGTGGTTATAAGTTAATAATTAATCAATTAACTAGAATTCTGTTGAGAAATCGGCTCCTTATGCAGTCTCAGATCTCCCCGTGATGTGACAGTGACTAAGGAGAAAAGAGTAAGAGACCTGGCCGTTCCCCTTGTCCAGGGGGCACCAGGGACTGGACCTCAACAAGACACGACACTCAGAGCCTTACCTGTGATATTCTTGCCAAAAGAGAATGCCCTCAGTCTGCTCACGAGAAAGCATCAGACGGTCCAGCTTGAGGGTCCCCGCAAGGCACTGGCCTGTACTCCTCAGAGGCCAGGACTCTGAAAGGCGCAGGAAAGGCGGGGCGGGGGGGGGGGGTTCTGGGTCAGCCGAGGAGACACCTGACGTGCCCTGGGGTTTAGAAGCCCTCTGCGGCCGCTGTCCCAGGTGGTGGGGTAGACGTCAAGTGGCAGTCGGGCGTGACCAGGATGCCGGCAGCTGTCTCAGGATTCAGGGAGCTGTGGGGTGGTGCTGTGGGCAGGTATCTCTCCTTTAAAAGGAGATACTCCAAGACCTTCCCGTCACTGGGCTTCTCAAATGGTCCAGAACCAGGTCCTTGGAGGAGCTTGCAGCCCCCCTAAGTCTGAGATTGAACTAAACTCTTCAGAGTGTGTTTCAAAAAGGGGGCCCAGTGCCAGGGAAGCAAGGAACAGCCGAAACGGGAGGGGATTAAGAAGGACCAATCTCTCCAGAAACCTGGACAGTCGTTTTTGTGCATAAGCGAGTTCTTTATGTGGAATGCAAAACCACAGAACCAGTGAGCCAGCATTCATTCAGCATTCAACTCAGACGTTTGTTACCTAGGAGAAATCTGCAGGGATGGCACCCATTGTTTGAGAGGGAACAAGTCCACGGCATTTAGTGCTTCACCATGTTCCACGACCACCTCCAGGGGACTTGAAAAACACGTCCGCCCCCCCCAAAAGCAGACCCCATCTCTCCTCACTCTGCCAGTGTGCTGTCTCTGTGGGCTGGCTTGCTCTGGACAGTCCACGTGGATGGAACTCTGCAGAAGATCAGGGACGATTGGTGTCTGGCCTTAACAGAAGGCTTTCGAGGATTGCGCACCACCTGGCAGGTGTCGGTGCTGCTCTGGCCTGCAGTGACCGCAGCAGGCGGCTCTCCACAGTTTGCTTATCCACTCAGCCACTGACGGGCATGTTCGGGGCCGTTTCTGCCTTGGCTGATGTGAATGGGGCTGCCTGTTTTCAGTTCTTCAGGGCGTTTGCCTAGGAATTGGATTGCTGGGTCACACAGTAGTTTTGTGTTTAACTTGTTTGAAAAGAGAACTCCAACTTCATTCTGCTCTTTCCATTTTTTCGTTTTGTTTTGTCTTGTTTTGACTATTGGGGGGAAGCTTGCAATTCCACGTGAATTTGAGGACTGAGATTTTCACTTCTGAAACAGGGAAAAGGCCACTGAAGCTTGGGTGGGGGTCACCTTGAGTCTGCGGATCCCTTCAGTAGGATCGCCATCATGGGCATGCTGAGCCCCTCGGTCTGCAAACGCGAGTCAATCTTCCTTCACATCAGCTCCTTGCAGTACTCTCTAGCCTTCCGCCTTCTGAGCTGCGTACGGGGGATTGTTTCAATCAGGTAAGACACAGAGACTCGGGAAAAACTGTTCAGAAGTGAGAAGTCAGTACCCACAGAAGCAGGAGGCTCTGCAGCCCACTGTGTCCACCAGGGAAAGCACCTGGGTCAGCCAGGGGCAGAGGCAGGGGGCCGGCATAGCACCTGTGGGGAACAGGTGGGTGAGAGGGGTGGGCATGCTGGGTAGTTTAGTGATTTCAGCAGGCCCTGGGGCCCAGAGGCAGCCCTCAGTTCTGCAGTACCTGGCCCGGGGAGATCAAGGCAGGGAGAGTATTGGCTCGGGTGTGTTTGGTAAAGTGGTGGCTGGCCACGTGTGGGCTCTGAATCTGCTGGCTGGAATATCAAAGGTGCACTCCCAGGGGACTCATTGCCACCTCCAGGAATCAGTCAGCCCTGAGGGACGTCTTTCAAATGCCAGAGCATCCAGCATATGGGAAGAAGGACGTACGCAGCACAGCGGTGTGTTCCACCCTCTGGCCATGTTGACATCCAGATGCCTTAATCTTTTGGATGCCATCATAAGTGCAATTTTCTTAATTTGGTCGGTAACAACTTTTTTTCTTTTCTTTTTTGCAGTGCTGGGGATAGACACCAGGCTTCAAGCCTGCAAGTCAGGCACCCTGCCACTAAGCTGACTGGGGAGTCCCTGCAGCAGCTACTCTTTTTTTTTTTTTTTTTTTTTTTTTTAATTTTTTTTGCATTATTAATTTTATTTCTCAAGCAGTAGTTCATAAGAAGAATATAGCTGTAAATTGCAAAGGAAAGGTTATAAGGAGACAATAATTATTTTTCACAGTTAGTCTAACTTCATTGGAGTAGTCTTAGAAGATAGATCATCATTAATATTTCAGTCATAGTGTCCCAGAGATTTTGATATGTTGTATCGTCATTCTCATTTACCTCTAAGAATTTTTTAATCTCCTCCCTGATGTTTTCTGTTATCCGTGTTTCATTCAATAGCATATTATTTAGTCTCCAGGTGTTGGAGTAATTTCTGTTTTTTTATTTTGTCATTGATTTCTAATTTCATTCCATTATGATCTGATAGACCACAAGGCAGTATCTCTATTTTTTTTGCATTTACTAAGGGCTGCTTTGTGGCATAATATATGGTCTATTTTCGAGAAGTTTCCATATGCTGCTGAGAAGAAAGTGAATTTGCTCGTTGATGGATGGAATATCCTATACATGTCCGTGAAGTCTAAGGTATTGATTGTGTTATTGAGTTCTACGGTTTCTTTGTTTAGTTTTTGTTTGGAAAATCTATCCAGTGTTAACAGCAGTGTGTTAAAGTCACCCAGAATTATTGTGTTGTGGTCTATTTGATTCCTGGCATTGAGAAGGATTTGTTTGATGTACAGGGATGCACCATTGTTTGGGGCATAAATATTTACTATCGTTATGTCTTCCTGATTTATGGTTCCCTTAAGCAGTATGAAATGTCCTTTTTTATCCCTTCTGACTAACTTTGGCTTGAAGTCCACTTTGTCTGATATAAGGATGGAAACCCCCGCTTTTTTACTGAGTCCATGTGCATGGTAGGTTTTTTCCCATCCTTTCACCTTTAGTCTGTGTATGTCTTTTTCTATGAGATGAGTCTCTTGCAGGCAGCACATTGTTGGGTCTTTCTTTTTAATCCATTCTTCCAGTCTATGTTTTTTGATTGATGAGTTTAGGCCATTAACATTCAGGGTTATTATTGAGATATGATTTGTATTCCCAGTCATTTGGGCTTATTTTTGGTTTTTAACTTGGCTTGGTTTCTCCTTTGAATGGATTTTTCTTTAAGGTAGTTCCTCCCTTTGCTGACGTACATTGTTGTTTCTCATTTCCTCCTCCTGGAATATTTTGTTGAGAACATTCTGTAGCGCAGGCTTTCTATTTGTAAATTCTTTTAACTTTTGTTTATCATGGAAGGATTTTATTTCCTCTTCAAATCTGAAGGTTAGTTTTGCTGGGTATAGGATTCTTGGTTGGCAACCATGTTCTTTCAGAGCTTGAAATATGTTGTTCCAGGCCCTTCTAGCTTTTAGAGTCTGGGTTGAGAAGTTGGCTGCTATCCGTATTGGTCTCCCCCTATATGTAATCTGATGCCTTTCTCTCATGGCCTTCAAAATCCTATCTTTATTTTGAATGTTAGGCATTTTCATTATAATGTGCCTTTGTGTGAATCTGTTGTGATTCTGTGCACTGGGTGTTCTGTAAGCCTCTTGTATTTGATTTTCCATTTCATTCTTCAGGCTTGGGAAACTTTCTGATACTATTTCATTGAATAGGTTGTTCATTTCTTTGGTTTGTATCTCTGTGCATTCCTCAATCCCAATAATTCTTAAATTTGGTCTTTTCATGATGTCCCATAGTTCTTGGAGATTCTGTTCATAATTTCTTACCATCTTCTCTGTTTGGGCAACTTTATTTTCAAGATTAGATATTTTGTCTTCATTGTCTGAGGTTCTGTCTTCCAAGTGGTCTAGTCTGTTGGTGATGCTTTCCATTGAGTTTTTTATTTGGTTTATTGTTTCCTTCATTTCAAGAATTTCTGTTTGGTTTTTTTTGAGAATCTCTATCTCTTTGTTGAAATGATCTTTTGCTTCCTGCTGTTGCTCTTTCAACTGCTTATTGGTATGATCATTCATTGCCTGCATGTGCTCTCTTAACTCATCCTTTGCTTCACAAATCATCTTAATCATGTATAATCTGAAGTCCTTTTCTGACATTTCTTCTACCATACTGTCATTGGATTCTATTAATATAGAATCTAGATTTGTTTGGATCATGTTGTTCATGTATCTTCCCCTCTAGCAGTGCAGATCTGGGGTATTGCAGTTCCCCCCCTATAGGCTTATAGTGACCCTATAGGTTTCCAAAACCTATTCTTTAAAGGGGAGATCAATATTAGCAGTGCCCAGTTCAGACAGTATGCAACCCTAGACCAAATAGCCCTTATGAGGACATTAAAAATATTGTCATAATAAACAGAATGAGTTCAATTATTATCTTCAGTATAACAAATAGATTTGCAATAAGATCTGCAGTTTCTAATGGAGGACAAAGAGGATGCAGAGGGGTGTAGGATGTAGCTGTTAATGGGATAAGAAAAGAATATATAGAATTCTAGATAATAGAAAGAGTGAGACTGTAATCAAAAGAAGTTGGTTGTTAACATGCAAAAAGGGAGAAAGAGACTCTGAGAGAATAGATAAACAAAAGGAAAAAAGAGGGAGAAAAGTAAAGAAATAAAAACTTAAAATTTTCAATAAGGAGAAAAAAGAAAATCTACACTATAACAGTCATATAGTAGTCAAACCTCCCAGTCTTCAGTAGCCTGATGCATGAGAGGTACCTGACAATGAGCTTCAGGTAACCAGCAGGCATCTCAGGATGGGATTTGCCCCACCTAAAGATCAGAGCTGTGGCTTCCAGGATTATCCAAGATGGCTGCTCTGACTTCAAAATGTGTTGGCAAATGGGGAGATGCAGCTCAGGGTGTGGGCGTGGTCAGCTGGAGGTCCTGGAGGCAGGGTGCGGTTGGTCAGGCAGGGGTCCTGGAGGTAGGGGTGTGGTCAGTCTGGTTGGGGGATCCTGGAGGCGGGGTGCAATCAGTCAGTCCGAGGGTCCTGGTGATAGGGCACAGTCAGTCGGTCTGGGGGTCCTGGTGGCAGGGAGCAGTCAGTCGATGTGAGGGCCCCAGAGGCAGGGAATGATCGGTCGGGCTGAGGGATCCTGGAGACAGGGTCACTCAGTCCAGCCAGGGGTCCTACGGGGCCTGGCTGTTGTCTCAAAATGGCAGCAGCCACATGTAACCAAGGAGTGAACTTCCAGGCAACAGCAGGCAGCTGGCGCTCCACTGGCAGTCTGCGGTCAGTTTGCTGACTGCTGTCGGATGATCCAGAGGTGAACCTCAGGCAGTGGGTGATGGATAGGTGAAAGGCAGGCAATGGACAGGCAAATGGCGGATGATATGTGCCTGACAGTGAGCAATCTGCACTCAAAAAGATGTCCATATGGTAGCAGACTGCAGGTGATCGCAGTAGACAAGTGGGGTAAACAGCAGGGGATCTATAAGCAGCAAAAACTGCCTCACCAAGAAACAGATATCCTCTGCTTGAAACCTGAGTTACGGAGTGAGAAGGAACACAGCCTCCCTCTAGTCCACCATCTTGGATCTCGCAGCTACTCTTTTAAAAATGCAGTTTCCCTAAGACTCAGCCATTCCACCCTGGGGATTTACCCAAGAGAAATAAAAATCTAGCTCAGGGAGAGGACTTAAACAATAATGTTCACTTCAGCTTTATTAATACCAGCCCAAACAGGAATCACCCAGTGCCACCAGAGGGAAGCAGATGGGTGAACTGTGGTACCTGCCTACCAGGGAACCACAGGCAAGGAGGGGGACATGGGTGGCCCTGGCACTGTAGGGGCTTTGGCTGTGAGGCTAGGGAAGGACCAGGCACAGAGCCAGTGCTCCCTGGATAAAGCCCAGTCAGGGGTGCAGGTCCACAGCACTCAGGCTGCTATGCAGGGTGCCAGGACTGACCTGTGAAGCACAGGAGGGCTGGCATCTCGCTGCTGGACAGGAGTCAGAGTAGGGGCTGGCGGGGCCCCCCGAGGTGCTGGGTCACATGGAAGACCCCAGGACGCTTCATACAGATGGAGTGCTGCATATAAAACAGATACATGTCTACTCACCACTCGGCACAGACCCATCTCTGTGCACTGGTGGCAGAGAAGGCCAATAGGCAATGACACCTGGCAGCAGCAGGGGCACATGGTGCCCAGTCTCTGTTTCCAGTGCCTTCACCACTGAGGGGAACCAGCACTCTGTGGAGATGGCTGGTTCTGGGCCCCAGGCAGGAAATACACAAGAGCTATGGTGTCTTACACCAGATGCAAGGAAATGCTTCAAAACCAAGCAAGCACCCGAAGACAAGCCCAAGCAACCAGGGCCACAAAGGAAAGCACTGTTTGATCAGGACCCAAAGCTTAAGATCAACATCCATGAGCCCAAACAGACATGAATGTCACAAACGAATGGGAGAAAGAGCTCGATCTCCTGCAGAATCCACACGGGGATGCATCTCACAGAGCTGGTGCATGGCCCCGCTCCACAGCACGGGACTCACCTGGGGGAGTCAGCTCAGTGGACACACCTGGGCTATCTCTCCACCAGGTGAGCAAGGTGGATGTCCATAGCCACACATGCCCCTGATGTGGGCCAAGGAGCAGGGCCCTCAGCCCTATGGTCTACCCCCCAGGACCCATAGTCCCCCTAACTGAGGGAAACAGCTGCAAAGCCCTGACAGAAGGACCTTCTGTAAACCCGTGGCAGCACTCTGCAAACCTAGCAGCCAAGAGCAGGGCAGGTCGGAAGCTGTCCTGCCTAGAGGAGCTTGAGGACAGAAAAAGGATATTTGGGGAAAGTCATGAAATCCAAATTAACTATGGACTTTAATTAATATAGTGTATCATATTGCCTCTTTAATTGTAACTAATGAATCATTCCAATGCAAGGTGTTAACAGCAGAAATCAGATGCAGGGCATATGGATAGCTTGTTCTATCTTTATAATTTTTCTACAAATCTAAACCTTTTCTAAAATAGTATATTTTGGGAGGGAGGGAAAAGTGCTGGGGAGTGGTATTGGCCAAATTATATTGTTATATTGCATATTGTGTGCATGTGTAAATATATAGCAACAAATCCCAGCAGTATGTACAACTACAATGCACCAATACAAAGTATATTTTGTAAAAAGAAAGAAATACAGAGGCCCAGACCAAGCCTGCCAGAGACCGCTCTGACCCCGTGAGCAGCGACCCCATGAAAATCCACACCCTGCAGCCACCCCGTGGCCACATCTGTTGTGGGTCCCATGGTCACTACAGATCAGACAGGTACAGGGCAGGTCCTTCCCAACCATCCTCTCTCTGGCTGGGGGGCCAGTGACCCAGCAGATTAGGGGACCAGGACATCACCCAGGAGTACTGAGTAACTGGGATCACAGGTGTGTACCAACACCTTGAGCACTTTTTAAATTTTGCTTTTCCTCTCCTGTTGGCTCATTTATACCAGATTGGCAGGAGCAGAGATGGCCCAATGGCTGATCTTATGTGGAACCCGGATTGGATGCTACAGCAGAAAAGGGGCATTAAGCGGAAAGCACATGGAATCTGAACCCTGTGGCCTGCCATGGGGTCGATCCCCAGCCTGGTCTGGAGGACAGTGGCACTGGCTGCCTTCACAGGACCCCAGGGACACATCTAGAAAGCACCATGCCACAATCAGCTGCAGGATTTGGGGTTTCATGCAAACTGAAAATGCAGGGCCCTGGTTCAGAAAACGGTGGCGGGTTTCTGAGTGGTGACAGCAGGGCAGTCAGCCAAGCGCAGGATGGGCCGGCTGGGCAGGGTCTCAGAATGCTCTGCACCACCTCGCGGCTCTCCTACGAGTCTGAAGTTCCTTGAAAACTCAAAGCGAAAAGAAATACCTGGAACCCAGCTTCAGAGTGCTCCTGCTCTGTTGTTGTTTTTTGTTTGTTTTTAGTTCTTTCTAAAACTTTAGGGTCAATATCTACATCATTTTATTCATAATTCCAATTTGAACATTTAGGAATATATCATGGAGGCTCAAAAGGGTCAAAGAATTTTTTCCAGTTTTCTCGTGATAAGCAACCATAGCAGGGAACGCCATCCCAGCCATGGCTAAGCGTGGAGTTCAAGGGCGCGACCACCAACCACAACTTCTGCACAACTTCCCATCTTCCCAACAGAAGCTCTGCCCGCTTCAACACCCCTCCCTTGCCTGCCCTGGCACCACCGTGCGACTTTCTGACTATTGAGTTGACCCCTCCGGGGACCTCACGGAGGTGGCCATACGGTATTTGTCTTTTTGAATCTGGTTTATTTCACTCAGCATGACTTCCTCAAAGCTCATCCATGCCCTAGCATGTGGCAGAACGGTCTTCCTCTTAGTCCAGTGACTGTACAACCCACAGGCACCCGCGGCCAGCACCGGCGGCCTCCATGATTCAGCTGTGCTGAGCGCAGAAGCCGTGAGCCGGACCGAGCTCGGCGCTCTCAAGTCCCTGCTTCCAGGACCCTTGGGAGTACACAGACGTGGGACCGCCAGCTCTTATGGTAATTGGGTTTTTAACTCTTCCGAGGCCCCACCATACTGTTCTCCAGGCTGGCTGTGCCGTGTTACGTTCCCGCCAACAACGCACAAGGCTCCAGTCTCTCCACCTTCTTGCCAACACTGGCTATTTCCTGGGTTGTTCAGCCATCCCTGTGGGTGTGAGGCGCTAGCCCGGTGGTCTTGATTTGTATTTACCTAGTGATCAGAGACGTGAGCATCTGGTCGTGACCACCCATGCATCGTCAGCCAAATGCCTCTCCCAATCCTTCACCCATCTCATCCAGCTGTGCTGCTGTTGCTGAGTGTCTGGAGTTCTCCCTCTGTGCTCCTGGCGACCCTTACCAACACGTGATCTGCAAGAGTTCTCCCCCATCTTCACTCTCTCTAGTGTCCCTCGGTGGACAAAGGGTTTTAGTTTTCATCATCTAGTTCATCCACTTATTTTCTTTTGGTGACAGGGCCTTGGTGTCCAGTCCAAGAAATCAGTGCCAGGTCCAGTGCTGTGAAGTTTTTGCCCTGTGATCTGAGACCTTTATTGTTCTAGTCTTATGCCTGGGTTCTTTTCCATTTCAAGTTGATTTTTGTACATGGTGTCAGTGAAGGTCCAACATTCTTCTGCCTGTGGATATCCACTTTTTACTCACTTATGAGACTTCTTTCCCCGGGAGTGATCCTGACACCTCTGTTAAAAACCATTCCACTACATGTATGTGAAGCTTTATTTCCAGGCTCTCTGTTTTATTCTCTCTCCCTCTCCCTCCCCCCCTCCCTCTTGTTTTTTTCAGTGCTAGGGATCAAACCCAGGACCTTGCACACACTAGACAAGCACTCTACCACTGAGCCCCATGCCAGCCCTGTATGTCTGTCTTTATGCCATTACTGCACTATTTTGATTACTGTGGCTTTGTAGTAAGTTTTGAGATTGAGATGTGTGACTCTTCCAACTTTATTCTTCTTTTTCAAGATTATTGCAACTATTGAGAGTCCCTTGAGATTTCATGAATTTTTAAGAGCAATTTCTCTATTTTTGCAGGAAAAAAAAAAGTGTGGGGTTTGATAGCAAGTGCATCAAATCTGTAAGTTGCTTTAGGTAGTACTGACATTCTAACATTTTCTTTCCTTTTTCCCCTCACATTTTTTATTGGTGCATTATAGTTGTACCTACCGATGAGATTCATTGTTACGTGTTCGTACATGTACACAGTACACAACGTAACAAAATGATTTGGCCAATATCAGTCCCCAGCACTTTCCTCCACAATGTTCTTTCAATCGATGAGTATGTGATATCTTTCCATTCATCTTCTTTATTTCAAAAGTGCTTTGTAGTTCTCATCGCACTACTCATCTTTCCTATGTTAGTTCTTAAGTATTTTATTCATTCATTTTGCACTACTGGGGATCGAACCCTGGGTGCTCTGAGCTTCATCCCTCGTCCTTTAACTTTTATTTTGAGACAGGTTCTCACTAAGTTGCTGAGTCTGACCTCAACCTTGTCAGAGGTTGAGGCTGCCTGAGTCTCGTGAGTTGGGATTTCAGGTGTGTGCCACTGCACTAGGCAGTATCTATTCTTTCAGATGTTATTGTAAATGTAGTTGGTTCTTAAATGTCCTTTTCAGGTTGTCCATTGTTAAGTATATAGAAATGCAACTAAGATTAGGGTGTAACTCAGTGGTAGAGCACTTGACAAGCATGCACCAGGCCCTAGGTTTGATCCTCAGCACAGAAAAAAAAAAGAAGAAAGAAGGGCTGGGGAGATAGCTCAGCTGGTAGGGTGCTTGCCTTATAAGCACAAGGCCCTGAGTTTGATCCCCTGTACTGCAAAAAAAGAAAAAGAAAAAAAAATGCTGCTTGATTTTTGCATATTGACTTTGTACACTACTACTCTGATTTTTTTTTACTAGTTTTAACATTTTGTGTAATCTTTAGAGGTTTCTACATATCTGTGTAGAGACAATCTTACTTTTTCCTGTCTAATTTAGAAGGCTTTTCTTTCTTTTTCTTGTCTAATTGCTCTGGCTGTCTTCTAGTACTGTATGGAACAGAAGTGTTGAAAGCAGGCTCCTGACCTTACAGGAAAAGCCCTCAGTATTTCACCATTTAGTCTGAGGTTCCTGTAGGTTTTTCTATGTGGTTTTCATTATGTTGAAGCAGTTTCCTTCTTGGTTTGTTGAGTGTTCAGTTTTTCATCATGAAAGGGTGTTGAATTTTCTCAAATGCTTTGCGTCAGTTGAAATGATCATACAGTTTTCCCCATTCATTCCACTAACATGATGTATTGTTGATTTTCACACATTGAACTATCCTTGAACTCCAGGAATATACTCCACTTGGTCATGATGTATAATAGCTGTTGAATTTGGTCTGCTAGCATTTTGCTGAGTTTTTTTCAGTAATGTTTATAAGGAATATTGATCTATAGTTTTCAACTGTCTTTAGTTTTGGTGTCAGGATTATGCTGGCCTCAGGGAATGATTTAGGAAGACTCCTCTTTATTTGGGAGGAGGAATTTGAGGTGGATTGGTGCTAGTTTTTCTCCCAATGTTTGGTGGAATTCATCAGTGAAACCCCTTGAGCTAGAACTTGAAAAAAAAAAAAAAAAAGATTTTTGATTTCTGATCCAATTTCCTTTCAAGTTACAGTTCTATTTCATTTTTTTTTTCTTCATGATTTATTTTTGGTAAGTTTGTGTTCTAAAGAATTTGCCCATTTCACATACATTATTCATTTTGTGGATACACATTTGTTCACAATATCCATATAGTCCTTTTTATTTATATAAATTTAGTAGTAATGTCTGTGTTGTAATTTCTGATTGGGTATCTTAAGCCTTCTTTTTTATTGGAGGATATAGCTAAAGGTTTACCAGTTTCATTCATCTTTCTGAAGAATCCACTCTTGTTTCTTTTTCTTTTTTTTTTTTTTTTTTTTTTTTTTTTTTTTTTTTTGGTACCATGGATTGAACAACACAGGGGCACTCAATCACTGAGCCACATCCCCACCCCTTTTTTGTATTTTATTTAGAGTCAGGGTCTCACTGAGTTGCTGAGTGCCTCACCATTGCTGAGGCTGGCTTTGAGCTCACAACCCTCCTGCCTCAGCCTCCTGAGTCACTGGGATTACAGGCATGCATCACTGTGCCCAGCTTGTTTCACGATTTTTAATATCTACTATAATCTCATATTGATTTTTAACCTCTGCTATAACCTCTATTATTCCCTTCCTTCACCTAGTTTTGAGTGCATTTTGTGCTTCTTTTTCTGGTTCCTTAAGTTGTCAAGTTATGTTGTTGGTATGAGCTATCTTGTGTTTCACACAAGCATTTATAGCTATAAATCCCCCCTTAGCCCTGTTTTGACAGCATCCTATAAGTTTGGGTATATAGTGTTTTCATTTTCATGCATCTCTACGTATTCCCTAGCTTCCCTTATGTGACTTCTTCTTTGATTCATTAGTTTTTTAACAGTGTGCTGCTTAATTCCCACAATTTTAAATTTTCTCCCAGTGTTATTGATTTCTAACTTCATCCCAGGTGATCAGAGAGGATACTTTGTTTTATGGGTTTTGTTTTTCAATACTGGGCACGGGACCCAGGGCCTCCCACATACTAGGCAAGTGCTCTGCTTCTGAGTTACATTTCTGAATTTTTTTTAAGGCAGGGTCTCACTGAGTTGCTGACGCTGCCCTTGAACTCATGATCCTCATGCCTCAAACTCCTAAGTAACCAGGATTACAGGCATGTGCCAATGTGCACAGCTTCAGAGGACACTTTGCATGACATCCACAAGGACCTCTTTCTCTCAGCTCCTCCTCCCCACCAGAGGTAGCATGTGGCCCAGATCTGCTCTCTGACGGGGTCCTGGCCCCCAGAGCTGGCTGGCTCTGGCAAGCCAGGGTGTCTGGGCATCACCAGGATACTTCACTAGGGCTCTGGGAGTCCCCCTGCGCCTCTCACTTGGGGTCTTGCTTCAGGTGCCCATGAAGTAAGGGCCCTAACTCCACATCCCACCAACACAGGACCCACCGAAGAGCCCCCTGTTCATCTGCCCAAAGCTGCACAAACAGGGATCTCAGACTGGGTCCTTCCTCCTGGCTCCTAGGGAGCCCCAACTAGGGTCCTCCCAGGGGACTACCCTAGGTATTGAGAGACCCTTTGGCATTCCTGCGCTCGTCCATTCATTCCACCATTCTAGAGTGGAATTCATTGTGAGGTCAGGCAGGTCACTGTCCTAGGGTCCTAGCTGGACACACTAGCCAACAGCATCTCTTCAGCTCATACGACATCATAGCCCTGCAGGGCAGGGTGATATGTCCCAGAATCTCTTTAAACTTGAGCTCCAAAATAATTGCCTAGTTTATTTTGCATTTTCATTAACAAGACTGGATGTTGTTTTCATTTACCTTTCTTCAATGAATCGTGACTTTCAACGTTGTCGGGTTTTGCTTGCTATTGATTGCATATGAGGACGCCCAGCATTGTTGTTGAACTGCACGAGCTGGACATGGACTACATGGGCCAAGAAGGACTGGGCAGAACCACTCTGGGCTTAGTAACTCCCTCTCCCATGTGACTCCCAAAGGGGCTCCGAAAGGAGAGAAGCCAGGGTGTCAGAGCGCACCCTCAGGACTGGCTCGGATTGGTCCAGTGTCAGCCAATCCCAGCAACCACACCCTCACAGCAGTTGATTGGCCCACCTCCCAGGCCTGAGCCAATGGGGCATCCCTTGGAGGACCAGGGTCCAGAGCCCCTGACTCAGTGGTGCCGCAGGCCCTGCCCTCTGTGCCACCACCCACCCTGCCCTGAGTCCCCTGTTGGTCCCTGCCCACCCTCTTGCCCCTGTGGGCTCCTGTGGTCCTGTCTTGCCAGCCTTAGCCTCAAGAGGTCTCAGGAGTTTGTTAGAGAATGAGTGGGAGCAGGTTCCACGCTGCCCCTGGTGTACACTGAGCAGGTGGGGCAGGCCCGGGCTGCCCTCTCCTAGGGGCCCAGGAGTGGCAGCAAGGCGGGCACAGGATGGGGTCTGGGAGTCCTAGGTGAGAAGGTAGCCCACCTTGGACCCTGTGAGCAGCAGGCCCCAGGAAAGCCAGGAGGAGGGGCGTGTGGACAGGCAGGACAGAGGTCATCCCTGGACGTGGTGGGTCACAGGGGAGGTTTGGGGAGGAGGGCCCAAGGGGAGGCTGTTTGGGGGCCTCTTCTGCTATCTCCACCTGACCACCATGTGCCATCGGATGTGCAGATAAGGTGCAGATGGCAGAGATAATCAGGTACCCTCCGGACAGCAGAGCCGCACAGATAAGGCCCCGGGGACCAGGCTGTGGATTCTTCTGCAGCGCTGGGTCAGTGGGGAGCAGCAGGGCCCCTTCCTGACAGACACACGGTGCTCTCCTCCCAGGGCTGGTTCCTCCACTGACCATGTGACTGCCCCCAAGTTGAATCTCAAGTGGGTAGAGGTCACATACAGACCTCAGGTTTCCTTTGGGAGGTAGGAACCAAATAAACTGTTTCAGGGAGTTGAAATCTGGAGACCTGGAAAGGAGAGAATGGCATGTCCCACAGGTCTGTGACACTCCCCAGGTGTCCTGGACAAGTCTGCTGGCACCTGTGGCCTTAGCCTTCTCCTGGCAATGGGGACAGCATGGTTTCCATTCTGTGCATTTGACATGAGAACAGAGAGATGATTCACGCCTGTCACGCATGTTATATGGATGAGGGAGGAAGCTGGCCACATTGTGCAGGCTCAGCTGTTTTTCCTGGGCCTGTGGTGCTGGCAATCAGGGTTTGGTCCACACTGTGGGATGTGGACAAAATTTGGCCTGACTGTTCAGCACCCCATCTTCGTTCCTCTTAGGAGACCTCGTTTCATTATCCACAACTCAGAGCAGAGCTTTGTGGACATTATTACCATGAGCAGCTACCCTGGGCTGTGATCTCTGGGCCCCCACAAGGGACTAGAGCCTGTTGTCCACCAGGCAGGTGGAGTCACAGCATCCTGCCCAGTCTCCCCGTGCACAGGGAGAGAAAAGATTCCAGGAAAGGGCTTCTGGGACCCTTGCCAAGCTGTGGGAGACACAGGGCTCTGGCTCTGTCCCTCATCCTCCCTGCTGTTCACTGGTGACCCTCAGGACCCTCCCTTCTCAAAATAAGCTCACACGAGCACAGGAGGGAGGTGTCCTGGTCACCATCCCACACCTGAGCCCAGTGGGCACTGCTCTGCCACTGTCAGTCCCTGCCCTCCAGTCCTTGGAACAGGTTTGGCTGGGCCCGGCCCAGCCCCATGGAAACTCCTGGCCTGAAGCATCTTCTCATCTACAGTAAACCTCCCCCCGCCTTCCCCCTGAAGCAACGTTTCTGTGAGGCAGCTGAGTGGACCATGGTGGTCATTCCTTCTCCCTGTTGTGCAGTCCCATGTGGCAGCCATGACCCAGCTGCTGCAGATAAACTTTGGGTTTCCCATTCAGGTCCCTTGGGACTGAGGCGACTGAGTCATTCCAACTTGCAAAGAAGCCCAGTGACCTATATGTGCCAGCAAGGAGAGCTGCTGCGGTCCAGGGGTGCACCTTCCATTTTTCTAAATAATGCAAGACTGCTTCAAAGCAGTCTGTCCTCACCCTCTGTCCAGCAACCCAGGAGAGCAATGATCCTCCTCCTGGACAATGCTGATACGGTCAGGCTTCAATTTCCCTGGTTCTCATGTGAGGATTTGTGTTCCTATGGATGTGCCTGGGCTCCTGGGCACTGGCAGGGGTCAGCCATTCACTCTATCATCAGAGCTCTGTCCCCAGAGACCTCTGTCCCCCACACTTGTCCCAGTTCATCTTAGCAACATGGGCCAACTGGTCCATGTCTCCCAGCATTCTTTTATGAGAAATGTCTGCCATGTTCTTGGTTTTGCCTGTATGAAAACTGCTGCAATTACACAGTGACTTCCTAGGGCTGTTTAGTGTCTAAAATGATTTCCAACTGGCAAAATTCCCAGGGAATACCCACGACAATGCTACATTGTTCATAGAAAGCTTGCTTCTGGGTATCCCTGGCCAGCACTGGATACAGAAGTGAAACATAATGTATCATGCACAGGAACAATAATGTGAAATGCAGGATGTCTATGTGTAACACTGTGATCTAGGAGCTTGCTTTAAAAGGCCTCATTGTGGGGGGAAAAAAATAACATTTTAAAATTCCTGTAACAAATACCACCCTTTTGCACTGTTAATGTGCACTTTGCATTGACTTCTCTCCCTGTTTGCCCAGGGGATTATTTCTTCTTTGGCTCTGTTTCTCCTTGGGCAATTAGGCTATTGGGGTTTTAGGTTTGTTTTAATCAAATCTTTGAGATTTTTATCTGAACAGATATGTTAACACTGCCCTTAGCAGTTACTGGAAATAGCTTTGGTAACTTTTTAAAGTAGGAAGCATTTGTTTATAGATGGAAGATTTTAGCTACTATGGATGTTCATGTGCACAAACACACTGACTTTAATACCTGGAGAATTGGCTTTCAAGTCCTGCAAGGCTCTAAAACAGTTACCTGACTCAATCATGTTCCACGGGCTAGAGAAGACCCTGCTGGCTGGGGACATGGCCACGGCCAGGCCACCCCCTCCCTGAGTTCTGTCAGATGAGAGGAAGCGGCAGCCATCATAGGGACGCCAAGGGGGTCAACAGGATGATGTGGGGTGTCTTTCTCAACAGCAGGCCTGGGATCTGGGGTGTCAAGGGCTCTGTGGGCAGCAGGGTGATGGGGGGCAGGGGTCCCCAAAGATGAAGCTGGCACAGGTGAAGGCCCTGAAGTCCCCTCAGGATCTGGCTCCGTGAAGACCATTCACCCCACTCTCACTGGGCAACATGAGGCTGCTGGGCCCCGGGTAGGGGCGGCCTGGGCTGGGGACACCTGGACCCCAACCAGCTTCCGTGCTCTGGGTTGGCCAGGCAGGTCCCACCTTCCCCCAGCGGCCACCTCCCAGGTGTGGTCCGTGGGAGGGAGGCGGGCCTAGCCCAGCACACTGCCTGCTCATCCCCAGGTCAGACTCTTACCGTGCACCCTGAGCCTCCGGGCCCTCCTCCTGGTCCGCGTCTGCAGGAAGACAAGAGGACGAGGAGGGTGGTCACAGAGTGGCACGGACCCCCGAAGCGTAAGCCTAAACTTGCGAGCTGTACCCTTCAGCTTGGCCGCAGAAACTGCCGGCCACGCCCCCGTGACGCCATCGGGCCTGCAGCCAATCGTGGGCGCACCCGTTGCTACCGCCAGCCAATCAAGAGCGGCCAGGTGTGCGGGTCGTACGGGCCTCAGGTGGGTGGGGTCCGCTCCGGCTCGCCGAGTGCGCTGGCTTAACGCGGGTCGGCTTGGAGGCCCTGGGGCTGAGCGCCTTGCTTGGCGCCGTGGCGGAGTTCCTGGTCGTCTGTAAGTGAAGCTCCGCGGCTCGGCGGCATCTGGGGCGCTTGGAGTCTGGGCGTGCGTGGCCGCCTCCCTCACCTTCCCGCGGCAGGGTCTGGCTCCTCTGCGCCCTTCTTTCCACTGCCGCGCCCACTCCCCGTCCCCCGCGCGGGACACTTAACTGGGAGAGTCCAGTGTGCAAGGATGATGGGAATTAAAATAGCATAACACCACGGAAAGAGCTACCGAAGGACCCAGCGCACGCCTGTTAGTCCCAGCTACTCCAGTCGCTCCGGATGCTGCCTGTCTCAAAAAAAAAAAAAAAAAAAAAAACAAAAAAAAACCAGCCGGCTTTTTGCCCTTTGAACGAGGGGCCTGCAATTTTCTTGGCCGGCCCTGCGTGGGGCAGCAGAGGCTTGATAAGCGGGTCGGTGCACACTGCACCCATGCACAGACCCACAGCGCGCCCCTCCGGTCCTGCATCCCCGGCTGCAGATCCAGGGCACAGGGCAGAAGCACTTTCCCGGCCTTTACTCTTTGCGCGACCCGCTTTGTGCTTCCATTCTAGCCCAACTCTTGGCCGTCAGCGGGTGTCCCACAAACTTACTTTTGCTGTCCTTTGCCCTAAAGCCATCTGCTGGCCGCACAGGAAGGAGCAGAGCTCTCTTGGTGGAGTATACACCCAGCAGGACAGAGGAGAGAAGGAACCCCAGAGATGAGAAGTTTGGAAGGGATCAGCCCCCAGAAAAGAGGTGAGGCAGAAGCACAGGCGCTGAACTCAGAGCAGGTGGGCAGTGACCCTGGCGTTCTCCCCAGGGCATTGGGGCTTGGCACAGCCCTGACTGAAGCCCAGCATCACCACCTGCACGTCTCTGAGCTGATAGCAGAGGCCCCCATTGCTGTCCTAGAAGGAGAAGAAAGACCAGGCCCAGAGGCTCAGGTGAAGGTGGCAGGATGGGCTGCTCTCGGACGGAGGCTGAAGTGAGAAGGGAGCCCACGGGCCGGACGTGGGGGACAGGGACAGGGATGCATGGGAGCCCTTTGGAGTTTCAGTTTTCACGTGTAGTGACAGGCTGGGTGTCTGACCTTGCTCGGTCTGGTGTGTGCTACCCCTCTGAGGGTCACATCTGCTCCTCTGTGCCTCTGCCACACCTCCTTATGCTCCCCCACAGCTGGCTCCCACGCTTTGGTTTTCTGAATTTTATCATCTGGTTAACTCTAGGCTCATCCTTACAACAAGTACTCATTGAGTTCCAGCTACAGCCAGACACAGTTCTAGGCACAGTGTTACCAAGGTGACAGGCACAGTCTTCACCCCCAGTCCTAGCTAAAAACTCAGCCAGACGCTCAGGGTCACAGGATTGAGGAAGTGAGCTTGCCCAACCATGGTGAAGGTTGGTCACCAATTCTCTGTAAACAAGATGGAGTGTGCTCTGCTTCCTCATCCCCACTAGCCTTAAGGGGACACTGAGGTCAAAGGGTCCAGTGACTCTCCCTGGCCCCACTGTGGGTTGGGGGATCAGTGGGCAGGAGACTGACCTTGCAGAAGCCCTTTGGCCATGGAAGTAGCCGGCACCTCCTTGGTGATGGGCTCACAGGCAGGCATGACTTACAACTGCAGCGATGTGCACACCACTTCCTACCCCGTGGGACTCGGGCAGAGCCTCTGCAGCCCAGGAGTCAGGGTCAGAGGAGCCGCCAGGGCCTGCTGCAGGAGGCAGTGGGTCGCACCCTCCCAGTGGGTCCTGTCAAGGAGGATGCTGTAGCACATGGAAGCCTGGATTGACTGGGCAAGGCCTGGCTGGACCGCCAAATGAGTTCAGAGCAGAAAAAGCTGGGGTACTTCCTGCTTCACCTTGAGGCAAGTCCCTCTGACTCCAGCCCCTTGCCTCTCACCTACCATTCTGCCTGATGTCCCACAAGCGTCACCCAGTAGGGAGTGCCCAAGGGGAAGAAGGAGCCCTGTGAGGCTAGAGGATGAACCTGAAGGGGCAAGAAGAGAGCACGGGTGCCTAACTCAACAGGACAAGTCCCCGCCTGGGGCGAGTCCCTGTTGTAAGATGGCTGCTGACAGCCACAGAGGGAGCCCTGAGGACTGTGGCATGGGACAGACTCTCCCAGGTGATTACTTAGGTCTTGGTGGTTCACTGAGCTGTGGAGGAGGCCAAGTCATGGGGCAGTGAGGACTGCAAGGCTGCAAGGCCCCACTCAGGCTGGTGGGCAGGAGAGGGAAGCCCATTCCAGAGCCTTCAACTCCAGGAGCCTCCGTGCCCAAGCCCACGGAGAAGGGTCGACCCCTGGAACATGGTGGGTGTGGTCAAGGGGACAGTCTTCCCAAAGCGGAGCAAGAAGCAGGCACCTACACAGCCTGTCCACAGCCTGCTGAGGCGCCCTCTTGGGGGAGGGGTCATTGTCTTTGCCCCCTGGACGGTGGGGGTGATGGTGCCTCCCCCGGGAGAAGGGAGTAGGCCACCAGTGTGCCTGGGATGGTGCCTACCCCTGGGGAGCACCAGGAGTGGCAGCCATCGTCTCCAGAGAGCACAGCCACCGCGAACACCCAGGGAGAGCTCGGCGCAGCAGAAGTGGGGCGGGTTCAGCTACGTGGGTTTGGGGACCAGACAGCATGTATTCCTTATTGCTCTTGCCAAGGGGAGTAAGGCCGGCAGGACGGTTCAGGCCGAGAGTGGCCATCTGGGACTGTGGATGGCCTCCAGGGGAATTCAGCTTCCAATTGCGATGGTGTCTCTCCTTTACCTTTCCAGCATTTTCTAAGACATTTTGCTCTTTAATATTTTTTTTTTTAATTTTTAGTGACTGTCCATCTTCTTCCCAATTCAAAAGACCTGGACAGTTTCTGGGACTCTCATGAGAAAGAAATGGTGTGGAATGACCTCTGAGAGAAAGATTTTGTTCACAAAAAAACAACACAAATTTTCATAGTATCTTTATGCATCATGGCCGCAAAGTACAAGAAGCTCAAATGTCCTTCAACTGCTAAGCAGACACTAAGCAGACTGGACACCTGTTCCTTGGAGCACAAGCCCTTCCCCCACACCACGTCTTCTCATCAGAGAGACTGCACAGCCAGCCCAGGCCCCACCCTGCCCATCATCCCCCTTGCTGCCAGTGGTCAGGGAGGACCTGGGCACCCAGAAGGCCAGGGAGAAGGTCAGGCTCAGGGGTGGGAACCAAGGTCAAAACAGCAGGCTTGGGAGTTGAGCTGGCTCCTCCTTGGCTGGCCAGCAGAAGGCCGATAGTTGGCCCTCAGGAGTGCTTCTGCATCTGCCTCTGGATCCAAGGCACGAAGGACTGGACTCGAGCATAGACCCCAGGAAAGTCATGGAGGGCACAACCGTAGCCCCAACTGACCACTCCCACCAAGGTCCAGGAGCCTGTCACCTTGCACACCAGAGGTCCTCCAGAGTCACCCTGAGAGGAAAAGGAGTCACTGGGCATTGGCCCCAAAGCTGAAATGGGGGTGGGGTGGTAGAAAGGGACACTCACAAAGCAGGAATCCCGGCCCTCGCTGCCCGCACACAGCATGTCCTCCAGGATGATCCTCTGCTCCTGGTGGTGGTGCCTGGTGGCATTGTGATACTGCTGCTCACAGACTGTGTTCTCTACCACCTGCACATTCACCTGCTGCAGGCGGTAGGGCGGGGGCAGGGAATCTGGGGGGAGAGAAGACGGGAGCTGGCAGCACATGGTGTGGCCTAGACCCCCGCTGTGCACTGGCCCACTGGCTCCTGGGCAGCTCCTCTCTGCCCAAGCCACGCACTGTGTGAGGACAGCATGCAGGGACCCTGTCCACCTCTGAACCTGGCCCTCCACACGGCACTCTGTTGGCATGCAGGTGGAGGCACCAGAGAGAAAACAAAGCAGTGTGTTCCTCTGGTTTCCAAAATGCATTTTTAAGGTTGGAAACAAGAACAACCCTGCTCAGAGCTCAGAGCTCTGGGCTCAGACTTGCCCGGCGCAGGTGCTGAGGCTCCCGGTGGAGCATCTCCGTGGTTGGGAGATGGGGTGAGAGTGCCGGGCTGCCTCCGTAATGCCCTCATTTCCCTCTGGAAGCGGCACCCCAGGAACCCCACCACCACCCGGAATCCAGCAGTTCTCAGAGCAAGTTCAGGTCCCACGGCATGAATCTTTCTGAGCCACACCCTCAGTACGTACCAAACATGCTGACATAGCCCCAGCCTGTCACCCAGCACTGGTCCCTCGGGGTGATGTCATCAGAGAAGGAGGAGAGCTTGACGGGCCTGATGTTAGCGGAGTATTCTGTGGGTTCCGCCAGATGCAGCAGAGCCACATCTGAACCCAGAGTGGCATCCACATAGTCTGGATGAACGATAACACGGTTCACACGCAGCAGCTTTGTGTCCCCATAGAGGAAAATGTCCCCAGCCTGGACTCGGTAGGCTGACGGGTCAGCATCTTTCCTGCAGTCAGAAAGAAATCACGATGGCAGCTCACACTAGGGCACCTCGGAGAGGTCCAGTGGGTCGAGGCAGAATCAAATGGAGCCCTAGTCTGCAGCCCCATGCCCTGCCCACACCCAAACCAGAGGTGGCAGCGGCAAGGGCACTCACCGCTGAATGCAGTGAGCCGCAGTCAGCACCCACTGCTCCTGGATGAGGGAGCCCCCGCAGCTGTGCACCCATGCGGCCCAGCGGTAGCTGTAGACCCTGAGGCTGACCTGCCACGGCCACCTCCCGCGGGGGGCGCTGTGGCCACCCACGATGCCCACCAGCTCATTCTCAGAGACAGGCACTAGAAGCAACAGGTAAAGTTCAGGAAGCCTGGCCTCACACAGGCCGAGCTCCCCTCGGGCAGGAGCAGGCTGGGGACCGTGCTCACAGGAGCCTTGGGGAAGGGACAGGGTTGCATGGGTCAGTACTCACCGGGGGACCCAGCCCTGGAGGCTTGCACCACGAGAAGGGTCAGAAACCACAGGCTCAGCATCTGCAGAGAACAGACATGGAGGGTGCTGGCTAGCCCGAGGACAGGGATAGAGTGGGCCCGCGCCACCCACGGGAGTCTACAGGGACAGCACCCTACCGTGCCAGGGCTCCTGGACTCGCTCCTCCCTGGGCCTCTCGGTCCTTTATCCTCCAGCCACAGGAAGTGGGCAGAGGGCTTGTCCAGTGCTCTGCTTGGAGGAGGGGAATGGAGGAAGTGGCATTGGCCTCAGATGCAGACGGGTAGGGGCTGGTGATCCACACCCAGGGCTCTAGGTCCCTGCCAGGGCCTGGGGTCACCCAGAGTCAAGATGGCGTGGACCTCGCCATGTACTTGGAAGGGTTTCCCTGGAGGCCAGGGTGGGAGAAGGGCTGGCTGGCTCAGGGTTGGTGCTGAAAGAAGTGCCCGCACCTCCTGAGGTAGGTCCAGCACCCCAGCAGGGGACAGGGCAGATCAGCAGCCGCCCCCCAGACAGAGCCAAACTCCCTGTGCTGGGAGCACCTGGGCACACAGGCAATGTCCTGGGGAGCTGCTGCCCAGGCTCCTCTGCTGGCCTCTGGCTTCCAGCCCTCTGTGCCAGGCCCACTCGGCTCCTGCTGGGCTAGTGCAGACCAGTCTCTCACCATCAATCCTTCCTGCTGGTCATGGCAAAGCCCAGCAGGTGCAGTGTCCTAGGCCCCTGAGGGACACGCAGGGTGAGTACTGAGGCTCCCCATGCACCAGCCCCACCCCATACTCCAGACTCGACCCCTGTCTGAGTGTACACACCAGCTCCACGGGTCAACTCCTCTCTGGCCACTTCCACCCAGGTCCTCAGACCCCTGTACACCAGCAGGAACCAGCTCCTCCTTGTTCCCCCAGGTGACTGAGACAGAGGTCCCTGTCCCTCTCATGCCTCGCTGGCCTGGCGCTCCAAGTGCAGGCAGGCCCTCCAGGGCAGCTAGCGATGCAGGTCACAGTGGCTCTGAATGACAGGGCTGGCAGTGCTTCAGGAAGGGGGGCATTTGCAGAGGGGACTGTGGAGACCCTCAGCTGGACTCGGAGCCACCTGAGCAGGAGGCAGGGGACTGAGGACCTGAGCCAGGGCACTGCAAAGGACTGGGAGATCCCTGAGGGCCCCATGATGTGGGCCTGGGGACACCGAGTCTCGGCTTGCAGAGACCCATTCTGAGCACAAGTCCTGGGGCTGTGTCCAGGCGGGGTGTCTGCTGGAATTGGGGGAACGGCGTCCTGGTGTCGAGGAGGTGGGACTTTGGGGTGTGTAGGGAGATTGACCCCACAGGTGGCCAGAGCCAGCTGGTGTGAGCAGAGGAGAGAAGAGAGGGCATGTGCTGGGAAAACCCTCAGGAGAGACCTGGAGGGAGCACCCAGACACCCAGCCCTCCAGAAGGGCAGCTGCCACAAGTAGAGAAGAAGTGGGGCCTGGGCTGAGCCCTCGGTGCCCTCTTGGGACAGCATGGCACCTCAGGCAGTGACACCAGGGCCATCTCCCCCAGAGAAACACTGCACCTCCTGCTTCTAGACCAGGTGTGGGGCCGGGGCCTCTCAGCATGAAGGGATCCACCTGCACCCCCACTGCTGGATCAGGGGAGGCAGTTAAGCTACGAAGCCTGGGACAGGATATCTGGTCGCCCTGATAGGGTTAGGACCAGGCCACCAAGAGCACATGCAGCGATAGGATCAGAGACCCATGGGCTTCGGTTGTGTGACCGTTAGGACTGGGGCCAGAGGAACAGTGGCCGAGATGCCTGGGCTCAGGTGAAGGATATGGCCACCCAGGTGGTGTTGCAAGAGAGCTGCTTGGGCAGAAGGCTGGGCAGAGGGGCCCAGCATAGGGGCACAGAGGGCCCAGGGAGGGACAGCCTGGGGCCACATTTCTTCTACATCCCCGGCCTTTGGAGCCAGTGTGACCCCATCCCAATAAACCAGCTTCCTCGACTGGGGCTCGTGCTTCCCAGGACCTGAGAGGCCTTCCTGGAGCTCCTGGGGTCCTTGGGACAGTCTCCCGTTGTACTGCTGGGCATTCAGGGTGGGCCTGCGCGCTGGCTCTCTCCTTCACACCGGATCTGCTCGCCCCTACTGGGCCCCTTGTCACTGATCACTGCAGCCCTGGCCGGGAGTGGGTCCAGTACATTGCCACATAGAGCTATTATTTTGTGAGGCGCATAAAATCCTCTGATGTTTTTGAAATAGAAGACTTATTTCAACATGAAAATAATTGTTTTTCTTTTTCTTTTTTTCAATGAAATTGGGTGGCTGGGAAGACAGCTGTGGGCCACCATACCCAGCAAGAAGTAGAAATTCCTGATAATCCCTGCCCAGCATAGCCACCTGGTCACTGCCCACAGATGCACCTCGAGTTAACAGGGCAGCATCCAGTGATGTTTCTGGGACCCCACTCCCCTCCCCACCACCCCTGTCGAGAAACACACGGATTTTGATGTGCGCTGTGTCCAGTGTGTGGACTTGGGGTAACACACTTCACCACCTCTCCAAGGGCCAGCATTGCTTGCTGTGATAGACAGCGATGAGATGGACAGGTAGATTTCAGTGGATTTTTCTCACCTAATTATTGACAATCATCATTCAGCTGTGTTTGGATCCTAAAAGATTCTCATCCTGGGACCACTGCAACATTGTGCATCCACCTACAACCCACCCACCCATCCAACATCCATACACCCTACCTCCCACCCATCTGCTCTGCTCAGTCCCAGTGATGCTCTGACTGCATGGCCACAAGCTCCTTCCTCTCCTACCCTGGACTTTGTAGGAAAGCCAGTCTCATCCCTGGCTTGTGGGCAGCCACACAGAAGTACAGGGAGAGGCTATGCTTCCTTCATCTGCCAATCTCGCTCCACGCATGGGTTTGGTAGACCCCATGTCATCACAGCCCTGTGGTGGAGCAGCTGGATAGGAGGTTTTCACCGTCCTGCCTCTGCAAGAGGGCGGGCATTAGGAGCCCCCAGCTGCCAGCGTTCCCTGCAGCTGCTCCCTTATTGAATACCTGAGCTCTTTGTGTGTTCTGGACACAATGCTCCTTCCCATGTGTGGCTCATCCCCACACGGGTCTCTGTCATTCAGTTTTAGACTTAAAGGTGGTACAAACCACCAATCTTTTCCTTTTATCACTTTTGTGTTTTATGTTCTCTGGGTTTTGTTCATTTATTTTTTCTTTTCTTTCCTGTGCAGGGATTGAACTCAGGACCTCACACATGCCAGGCAAGCACTCTACCACTGAGCTACACCTCAGCCTAGGTTTTATGTTCTTTTTTAAAAACAATCCAGGGCTGGATATAATTCAGGAGTGCAGTGCTTGCCTAGTATGTACGAGGCCTAGGTTTTGACCACCAGGATTGAAAAAAAAATTTTTTTTTTGTCTACTTGAAGACAGAGATAATTCACAATGCTCCTCTGTGAATGTTTCCTTTTGTCTTTCTTTTTTTGTTTTTGTTTTTGTTTTTCAAAATAAGAACTTCAGGGGCTGAGACTGTGGCTCAATGGGAGAGTGCTTGCCTAGCATGTGTGAGGAACTGGGCTTGACTCTGAGCACCACATATAAATTAATTAATCAATTAATTAATTGTTCATTGACAACTAAAAAAAATTTAAAAAAAACGAAATAAGAACTTCAGTGTGGGAAGTGCTGGGGAGTGATACTGGTCAAATTATACTTTTATTTTGTGTGCATGTACAAACATGTAACAACAAATCTCATCAATAGGCACAACTACAATGCACCAATAAAAAATAGAAATCCTAAAACAACAACAACAACAAACCACTCAGTGTGACTGAAACCCAGGGTCCTTATGGGGCGAGGCCTGTGACTCACTGTCTTCCACCAGCTATGCAGTCTGCTCTCTGCCGGGCCGCTGGGGAGATGTGCCACCCTGACCCCTGAGCACTCCCTCCTCGGGGTACCCCTCAGTCCCTGAGCAATGCCGTCCTGCGGGGGATGCTGCTGGGTGGGCAGCCTGCCTGCAAACCTTCCTCCAGACGACCCTGTGCATCGGGGGCCTCCACCCTCAGAGAGAAGAGCCTGGACGTTGTGCTTCTCACTTCCATCTGACCCGTGCTCATTTCACTTCCACAGCTGGCATAAAGCAGAAGCTAGACCAATGGCCTGAGGATTCCCCTGCTGGCAAGATGATTCAGAGAGGCTGTTTCTGCTAGTGAGGCTGCGGAACAGGGCCTGTGAGACAGGAGGCTAATTTCATGTAAGCGAATGTTTAATTTCTTTCCTTCTTTTTTCTTTTTTGTGTTGGGGATTGAACCAGGAGTGCTCTGAGCTACAGCCCTTTGTCTGTTTTATTTTGAGACATAGTCTTGCTAAGTTGCTCAGGCTGGACAAGAGCTTGCAGTCCTCCTGCCTCAACCCCCTGAGTCACTGGGATTCAGGTGGACAGCACTGCACCTGGTCATACATTTGGCTTATTATGACAAATGTAAAATTTGTAAGTCTTGTAAGAATTATAAATGTAAAATTTATAGACTTGAGTGAACAAAAGCAATTTTCTTTAATAAATACTGGATCAAAATGCCATTATTGATGACATGTAACAAGAGTCACATAACCCTGCAACTGATTATGACCCTGGTAGTCACAAGGGAAACGCCCCACGCGCTCCTTGGTCTCCATTCCTTGTGATCACTAGCAACTACACACTGTGGGCTTTAAAAATAACTGTCTTCCTTGCCTCCTGACCTCTTCCCGTCCAGAAGACAGCCCAGTCTTCTCCATCTTAAAACAACATATTGAAAAAAGAAAAAAAGAAGCAGGGGCTGAGGATGTAGCTCAGTGGTAGAGCATTTGGCTAGCATCCCTGGGTTTGATCCCCAGTACCACACACACACAAAAAGAGAAAACAATGAGATGCAGAGCAGGGCCAGCCTCGGGGCTGAGCCCTCACGCTGGGCAAGGGTGGGGCAGGGCAGTGGTGTCTTCAGTGAAGCTCAGCCCCGTCCCCGGCCCTCTGTTTGCTCCCCACCCCCAGACCCTCGTGCCCTTGGAGTAGGTGGACAGCTGGTCACTCCTGTGCTGATCGAGTGGCATCCAGAGCCCTCAGGGGCCCAGTCATGGCCCCCAAAACACATGGCCATGTGTTCCCACGGGCTGTGTTCTTTGTCAAAGGTCTGGGCCTGCTGGGACCACTCTCCTGGAGGCTGTCCAGCTCCCACAATGCCCACGAGCCAGGCACTGGGCCCTGCCCAGAGCTCACCCCTAGTCCCAGGACAGTGGGAACATTGGGTTAGTCCAGGAGAGGCCAAGGACACTGTGTGGGTGGGGCCTGGAGCCCAGCACTGAGGCATGGACAGCTGCATGCTCTACACAGAGCCACCAACACCCACCGGCCCCAAGACAGCCCCAGGAGCCCAGCTGAGCCCCAAGGGAGCCCAGGACACTGGGGACAGGGGGACAGGGCACCACAGTGAGGTAGCTGGAATCTGTGTGACCTGGAGCCAGGGACCCACTTTCCACCCTCTTCCTGCCTCTTCTGGGGCACTGGACACCCCACCCGTGGAAGAAGAGGATTTCCTGTCCCTTCAGCTGTCCACTTGGGGCCTAGGCACCAAGATCTGGTGAGATCTGAGGTGGGGGCCTGTGGGTTGGGAGCATGCTAGGGAGGTCTGCTTGTCACAGCCCAGGGGGCACCACAGCTCTGGAGCAGGTCCCTGCTGGGCCCTGAACAGGAGCTGAGGAACATGGATGCTGCTAACAGGCACCAGAGGCTCCCCTGTGGCCTGCCTCCCCTGGTGAGTCCATCTGTACTGCCCTGGGCCCTGGGCTCAGCTGAGAATCCCTCCATCCTCACCCCAGGCATCTTGCACACAAGGCCCTCCCTGTTGACTGTGTCAGGTCACAGACCCACGAGCAGAAGGTCCCACCTGCAGGAGCCCAGAGGGGGATTCCCGAACTCAGCACAAGTGCCCAGTACCATTCTGCTGCAGGCAGGACCCTTGGACACCATGTCCATGTGCAGGGACGCCCTGGGGGCTGGACCTAATTGTGGACTCAGATGCTTGGCAGTTTCTCCAGGGATATGTCTGGTTTCACCACCTGGAAAGAGCTGGGCCCAGGCACGATAGCACAGCCCTGCCATCCCTGGAGGCTGAGGCAGGAAGATCATAAGTTCAAGGCCAGACCCCATCTCAGAATTAAAATCCAAAAATAAAAAGAACTGGAGACATAGCTTAGTGGTAGAATGCTTGCCTAGCATGTGCAAGGTCCTGGGTTCAATGCCCAGCACCACGAAAAGAAAGAAACAGGTGAAATGCAACCTGTGGACTTTTTAAAGTTTATTTCGTTTTTAACAGCTTTATTGAGATATGATTCACACTATCCACCCACTTAGTGTGTAGTTCAGTGGGTTTCAGCACATCATAGGACTATGTGGCCCTGGCTGGGGGGTGAGGGACCGCATGGGATCCTCCTAGACAAGACCTGTCCTGCCCTCCATGGTCCACACACCTCCCCCTGCTCTGCAGAACTGGGTTTGGGCCTGGAGCATAGGGCCACTAAGGGACAGGCCCAGGGGAAGACAGACACTTGTGTGACAGGTCTCTCTGGAGCCCTCTCCCATGCCTGCAGGCGACCCTGATCCACTAAAGCCACATGTGGAGCAGATGCCCCCTGCCACACACATTGCCACCACAGTTCACGGGCTCTGGATCTGCACAGCCCCCAGGAGCATGGGACTTCAGGCCAAGGACCCAGGCCATTGGCCTGTGCCCCCGTCCCTGCCTCTCCAGGTGGCCACTCTTCCTCTTGGGCCTCAGACACTAAAGGGCTGACCATAGCGCCATATGGAAGGGACACTGCCCCACACCACTGCCCACAGATTTCCAGCCTACAAGGGGACCTTCGATGGGGAGGGGGACCTGCAACAGGGGTGCACCCCGACAGCAAAGCCATGCTGTGCATGCTGAAGAGGACACGCCAGAACCTGGACCATTCGTCCCAGAGAACCGTGGTTCAAGCACAAGGCAACACGTTCTCAGGCAAAGCCCCTGTCAGACCCCTGAGACAGTCAAGGGACAGGACAGTTTCAGAAAACGTTGCAAGAGATACCATCAGCAAAGGAAGTCAGTTATCTCGGCAAAGGTCACTGTTATCTTCAGAGAATAGGTAGCACGAAAGATGAAGAGAGAGCCTTGCACAGAAACCCAGCACCAGCAGTCTCGATATCATTGGTGGGCGGGGAGGAGGAGCGGAGACCTGGGAAGTGACCGTTGATGTGTCCGGCACCCCCAGGGACCTCTGAGGTCAGGGGAACCCCCAGCCACAGCTCATGCAGCTATGACTGAATCCCCAGACTGACTGCTCCCTGACCTCCCCCTACCCTATGGAAAGAGACCCTCCACACCCTTGAGTCCACTTTGGCTGAATGGCTTCCAGTATGTCACCCATAACCAACTCCTGACCTGGATTAGGTTTTCGTGGCCTATGCTACATGGATGGTGCAAGGACTTGTATCGAGTCCTTTATTGGTGCTGGAGGCATTGTCTTTCCGACCCCCTCCCCTAACCCTTGGTACCTTCTCCCCACTCCCTCCTTCCCAATATCCTGCAGACCTCCAGATCAGGGACCCCTTTGCCATTTTGTTCCTGCATCCAACACCAGCCTTTAAAACTCTGTCCATCCATCCATCTGTCCATCTGGTCTCTAGCAGATAGGCACCCTGCCCTGAGACCCATACCTTTTGGCCCACAGGACCCCAGGGGTCCCTCCACCATTGAAATTGGGATGAAGATGTTCCCCCATTTCTGGTGGCACTGTCCAGCTTGGTGTCAGAAAGAATCCAGGGGACACCTTGGTTTCAATCTGACACCCTAATCACCCCTCCCCAACCTCAAAATCAAACATCTCATTAAGCTCAGCACTCGAATTTGGCCACGATACAAATAGATAATCTGCACCAATAGCCCAAATATGGAACCTTTGATCAAGAAACTCTCCAAAAATTAAAAAATCATTCATTTCAAAATGGCAGATGGAGTGAGGTCCCGTACCTCAAAGCCTTTCTTGTCCTTTGCTCAAACCCCTCATTATGCTAACCTTGTCCCACTTTGCAGTTAATTCTTACAGACTCAGAACTCTCTTCCTCATTTACAGCCCCTACCCTCAACTTACTTATGGAGCAAAATTAACCTGCTTGTCACTGAAAGAGAAGAAATAACCCCAACCAGCCCAATAGCCAATGGCATGTCTTAGTAAAGAGCTTAGCATATTAGCTTCATTCTCAAAAGCAATGGAAAATAAGGTCTCATAATTTTCTTCACCATCCTAAACTGACCTGATTACCAACCAGGTAAAAAAGGGTTAAAAAGCCCTAGGCAGCAATTTCCCTTGTCTAACCTTGCTGAAGCCTTGGAAACTGCAGAAGCCAGCAGGCTGAGCAAGGGACCAAATGGAGACTGAAGAAAAAAAGTTCATTTAAAACTTTTCCAGGGCTGCAACAGAGAAAAATGGTTTAAGACTTTCTCTCCCTCTCCCTCTCTCTCCCTCTCTCTCATACTGCTTTACAGAAAATAATTGGTGGCTGTGTCCTTTTTTCTAGGACTCCTGTTTTTTCTTAAATTCCATATTTTTGAACTCATAATTTTGATCCTACATACCTAGGTTAATGTTTTTCTGATCAGTTCTAATTCTATTCAACTCTAGAGGTTTTTTTTTTTTTTTAAAACATCTGTAATATTGCATTGGAGATTCACCTGCAAAACTACAAGGGCTTTTGTGTCATGTGTATGTTGTCTTTGTCTATATATGTGCATGCATCCATATAACATGTACATGATACCAAAATTGAATCCAAGCACCTTTAATTCACCTGGTTTAAAAGGTTCAGTTTACCTTGGGTACACAGATGACAATGTAAAAGGTATAAATTCATTATTTCTAGAATTTTTCTTCAACAAGGAAGACGTGAATGTTGTTCAATACACTTGTCTGATACCTTTATTCTTAGGTTAATAAGTAAGTTAGATTTGACATATATGGGATTAATCTTCATAAATATGTTTGTTAGAAACATCTGATTGGGCTGGGGAGATAGCTCAGTTGGTAGAGTGCTTGCCTTGCATGCACAAGGCCCTGGTTTCGATCCCCAGCACTGCATTAAAAAAAAAAAAATCTGATTAATTTACAAAGTTAAAATGCAAACAAATATAACAAAGTACTCTTAACTTCTTGAATTCCATGGGGTGATATACTTGAACATTGTTTGTGTTTTCATAAATTGGTGAACAAACAGATGTGATTCTATATACACAGGATCCAAAAGTTCCAACTGTTCCAATTAGAGTACTGTAAATAACATATTTCTTCTTATTAGAATGGAGTAATTTATTTAAATTCAGAAATTTCATAAGGTTGTTTTGAAGTGTGAACAAAAAGAGGGGTTGACAGGAAAGAGAAAACAGAAGTTTCTAGGTATGGAAATATATTTAGTAGAAGGAAAAAATAATGTTTCTGGGTAAGAAAGTCTTTGTGTGATGAAATACATGAGGGTCTAAGTGCTAAGAAAGTGCTAAGTGCTAAGTGCTAAGAAAGTCTGTGTGTAAGTAAAGGGCAAATTTCAACAAGTTTTTGTGTAACCAAGTTGGTTATATGTATGTGAGACAATCAGCTAAAGTTATTTAAGGTTTTTCCTAAGGTCAAATACTAATGTACTGATAAAAAAAAAAAAAAAAAAAAAAAAAAGCAAGGCTTAATCCATATGTTGAACTGACAAGGATTTCCTAAAACATTAATTTACTCTTACCATTGTGTCTACTAAGTTTTATTCTTTAAAGCAACTAATTTTGAAGGAATTGGGATCTATGCAACCCTAGTAGCACAGCAACAGTTATTTTCGAGCATTATGCTACATTACAGAGTCTGAATTTTCCTTTAAAAGCTAAACTTGGTTAATACTAAAAGTGTTCATATCTTCCAGGTATACAAATCTTTAAAGCAGAAAATTTAAAAGAATATTTTTATCAAGCTGCTGTTCTCCAAACTAAACTTGTTTGTAATGCTAATTTTAAACTTATAAGAATAGTGAATTTTGTTGGGGATTTATTTATATCATTTAATGTTCTGTAACTGGGCCTGAACCTTATGTCACCTTCTACACTGGGATAAAAATGTAAAAGATAATGAGAGCCTGATTTGCTTAAAGGTTGATGTCACGAAACAGGAAAGCATTCTGCCACTTTTCCACACAAGAGGAAAGTTAAAAGCTCTCTCAGCCTTTCTCTGATTCATGTTTTAGATATAATGTTCAATTGTGTTAGCTAATATTCATATCAACTCAGGAACGATATAGGTAAACTTTGTAAAATGACATTTAAAAAGGAGGCAAATATCAGTTTCAGAACTAGGATGACTTCCCTAAGATTTGTGAAGAGCCCACCTTACCTGAGATAAGGCTCTGCCTTCCATCTTACGGCATGTTAGAATGGATCCAAAGTGGTCCAGGTTTCAAGTTGCATTCAAAAGATTCATTTTTGCTGTCATCTCAAATAGGGGATTTAAGATATAACTCTGCCAAAATTCAAGATAGCTATTACACAAACTGGATAGGTTTTTTTTTTTTTATTCTTGGTAATTTTATTTTGTATTTTTGTAAACTCCAAAACTCTTACCTATTGATGCTCTACAGAGGTACTGCTTCAAGAACATGAAACCTAAGTTAACTTGAGATAATAAGCCATCACCTCCAGGACAGACAGTATACAATGGTAACTTCCCATACTAATATAGACCCCAATTAAACAAAAGTAAATGACTGTAAGGTTATAGACATATAGAGTTATAGAGTTAAAGCCCAGGATTCTTACTTTAAGACTGGTGAGACTGCCTTGCTGGATGTTTAAGATAAAGTTTAAGATTAAGATTAACACAAAAGGGCCAAGAAAATCAGTATTTGGCTCTTGCCCTCAGAGCCAGCCTAAACCCAGGGAATGCAAGAGCTTCTCTAAGTAGCTTTGCACCTCTGGGCCACACGACCTCCCGATCAGGGAGATTGATGAGACCACTGGAGAACAAAAAGCCAATAAGTGCACCTGATGCAAAGTGGAGGGTCTTTGGAAAAGGGAGATATCCCTGATGCTTCCAAGGGAAGCCACCTCATCAAGGAGACCCTACCTAGCAGATGGCACTAAAAGAGTTAAAAAGCTGCTCTCGAGTTCCCCAAGAGTGACCCCTGTGGGAACCTAGCTGCTCTTAACAGTAGGTAGGAACAGGGTCAATGTGACCCGCTTGGTCTTGAACACCTAGCAAAAACAGTTACAACCAAATACAGCCGTAACTGGGTTTGGAAGGAAAGACAATAGCTCCTTTACTGGAACTTAAGACCTACACTTGTGTCAGGCTCACAGCCCTGCTGTCCCCAAATTATGAGGCTTTTCTTTTGGAGACTCATATTTATCGCTGCCTACCAAAATCACTCCTCAAACTGACACTTTACCCCACAAGCAGAGCCTGCCAGTCCCACAACAGCACACACCAGATGTAGGTCTCCCCCCAATTCTCCCCTTACTCATAGGGCTGAAAACATTCACAGGAGCAGAGGGCTCAGGAACTTCCACTCACTGTAAAAATAGTCAGCACAGGTTACTGCAGATATCTGAAGGGACACTGATTTGGTACTGACTTTACAAACTTAGTAGGACTCCCCAACATCTGTCAATCAGGGAAGAATGCTGTTTCTATGCAAACCAATCAGGTTTGATAAGAGACAAGGTTAAAGAGCTCCAGGACCACCTGGATATGGAAAGTAAGTCTGACTCAGTAGCCTTTTCAAGTCTCAAACAGTGATTTTCAATATAATAAGTTTGAAATGTTACCCATCTTAACATCTCCTTTCCTAAGGAGTCCTATCATCCTATCTCGCAGCAGGTGTATTAAGCCCCTATGTCTTATTGTCTGGACTTACTCAAGTGCATCATGATGCCTCACAAAACATGTGTTAAAGGGAAAAGAGGGGTGGGAGGGGTGGTGGAAGGGAAAAAATAACAGAATGAATCAAACAACATTACCCTATGTAAATTTATGATTACACAAACGGTACTCCTTTACGCCATGTACAAACAGAGAAACAACATGTGTCCCATTTGTTTACAATAAAAAAAAAGAAAAAAAACATGTGTTAATTGTGAAACTCTATGTTACAACAATGTGTCAATCAGAGCATATGCTAAAGTTCAGGACAAATTGTTATGATGCACAAAAGGCCAGTAGCCACCTGGCTCCCTGTAAAAGTGCTAGACGTTTTATTTGAGGGCTAACAGCAAACATTGTTATCTTGGCTGGGATAATGGCCTCTGCATCTACTGCAGTGGTGGCATTGCACCAGCAGGCACAAACAGCTCATTTCCTTCAACAATTTCAAAAATTTTACTGAGACCTGGCAAACTCGAGTACATATTGATCAGGGACTTGATCCTTTTCATAATGCCTCTTTGGATGTATTAAAATTACAATCTCAGATTCTGATCCTGGCCAATACAAAAACAACTACTTTTAATAATGAAGAAGTTTGAGACAGTTTACCTGAAGGAACTTCTTCTCTTAACCCTTTTAAATACTTTTCTACAGATGTAGCTGGGTTACTGGCTAGAACTATACTCTTGATTTCATCTCTGTCCTTGTTTTGCATAGTTTGTAAATCAGGATGGAGATGGTTAAAACATCAGGAAATTATGGTTCCAAAGTTAATCATGCTTGCTATGCTTCAGAGGACCCAAACTCCTGAAATCATAAAGAGTGCACCCTAAATTTATAAGGGGCACAACAGCCTTGATAAGGAAAATAGGGTCCCAACTATTTTACCTGCTACGTTCTTGAGGTGCATGATCCCTGGTGTTTTAGAAGAACATGTCCTGTTTTGACACTGGAAAATTGTTCTCCTAGCACTAGCAAATCAATCAATGCTCACCTTTCTTATAATAACCTTTCTTCCTCCTATTCTTAAATTTGTACAGAAGCAGTTTCTTACTGAGGTAACCTGCCCTGCTCAACCTGCCTCCCAGAACACACGGCTCCCACAGTCACAGCCTGACTTTCCGAAACCACAAAAGGAGGACTCACCTACGGTGACCTCAAGCCTCCTCCCCACACCCCTCCCTGCCCGGGTCTCCATGCTCTGCTCCAGAACTCTGAAAGGAGGGTCTCCCTACCTCCCCACTCCTCAGCAAGAAGCAGCCAGATCTGACCCAATGCCCCAATTCTTTCTCCCCTTTAAGAGCCTGGAATGAAGGGTTATGGAAAATAATATTCCTGCAAGATGGTCCCCGAAAAAAAATGGAGAGAGGTGCAGCTCAGGAGGAGGGAAGGGAAACTAGCTAAGAAACAATGGGCCCTGGGGGGGAGGGGGGTGGATACTGAATGCTGGGCCCTGAACCTTGACCTTCCCCCATGGCAAATTAGTCCTAAATGGAGGCACAGCAAATGCCAATGGGAAAGATTTGAGAACTCAGCCCTCAGAATCTGGTTCTGACCTGTACAACCAGCCCCTGAAAGTCAAAACTGCACGTGCACGGTTTCCACTGATTACAGCTTCCTCATCACACCCTATGAAACCAAGATCCCCTCTATAACTGACGGCCATTTTCCCATCCAGAAAATGAGCCCCAACAGTGTCCGAGTCCACGAAGGAATAAAGGCATCTCTGAATCCACTGAGGTCCGCATCCCATCCTTTTGCACTTACACAGTGGTCTTTTTTTTGTTGTTGTTGCTAATTTTTTACTTGTTCTTTTTGGTTACACATGAGAGTAGCGTGTATTTTGACATATCACACATACATGGAGTATGACTTCCCATTGTGGTTGTACGTGGTGTGGAGTCTCTCTGGTCACGTATTCATACATGAACAGAGGAAAGTGATGTTTGGTTCATTCTACTGTCTTTCCCACTCCATTGCCCGCTCCCCCTTTTTCAAAATACAGTATTTCACTTTAAATGCAAAATTACTGGGGATGGAAGAAAAATAGAGGAAGAGAAAATAGAACAAATGGTTACCAGCCCTTAACACCTGAGTGTGACAGATCCACAGCCCCTTGAGGAACAGGAGGTGAGGGGAAGGGCTGGCCTGAGGGACAAAGGTAAACTCCCTGTGGACGCTCCCAACAGAGGCTTCCCCAGCAGAGGACAAGGGGAGGTGGGGCAGCTACAGGTGCATTTCATAAGTAACCCAACAGGAGACAGCAGCACCCAAGCAGGAGCATAAGGGACCCTGCGCTCCAGGGGATAAAATGCGGATTGTCACCATGGGGTGGTGGCTGCCCCCAGACACTGATGATCAGCAAAGCCTGGTTCCCTGCCTCAGGTCTCCCTCCATTCTTTGGGTTTGAACTGGTGAGTGTGTTTGTCAGACACAAGGGAAAGGAAGTTCACCTTTACACGGAAAACTGTGTGCGGACATTTACACTATTCAGTCACCAAGACCCTGCAACAATGCAGGAGTCCTTGAACCGGCGAATCAGGTTTAAAAAGGAACACCCTCCATGGTGCCGCCACACGCGGAAAGGGCAGCGCACCCCACGCGGGAGCAGCAGTGGGCCGAGCTGCCCCAGGCCAGGACACCCAGGCGCCCGCGACCACGGCCAGGCACAGGACCTTCCAGAAAGGGGAGAAATAGAGGAACAAAATGCAGACCCCTGGCAGCCAGGGACTGGGAGTGGGAGAGGCACCTTCGCTGCGCGTGGCAGAGGAGCTTTTGGAAGAGGGATGGTCCACATCCTCCCGGAGGCGGCTGCCTGGCGGCCACCTGTCACACCTGCAGGTCCTACAGCAGAGGCGGGACGTCAACGGATACAGATTCTACCTCAATAAGCCTGGCCCCACAGAAAGACCAGGGAACAACACCTGGTGGGAAATGACCACCAGGTCCTGTGAGAAACAGGACCTCAGAAGGCATTTTGTGGCACATGCAGAAGCAGCGGCACCGATCATCCTAAAAGGGAGTTGGACCAAAATTCCAAGCAATGGATCACTCTGGTTCTACCCAAGATCCGCCCCAAGGTAGGGAAGGAAGGGCCTCAGGCAAGGCTGCTAAGAGGTCACTGGAACAGGGCACAACCACAACAAGGCCACTGGAAGAAAGGAAGATAGTTACGAGGAAGCAAAGCCCATCCGGGAGGGTTTCAAAAGGCGGTGACACATTGTGACCTGCTCAACTTGCAGGAACTCAAACTGGGTTTATTATCACAAAATCCCAAGATGTATTCACCACGCACACAGACCAAAAGAGAGAGATCTGATAAACACCTCAGGAAGTGCAAAAACCTCATTATGTAAAATGTAAAACTCTCAGTGAAGAGTAATGAAAAAAATTATTTGCCTGGTAAAAGACACCTATAAAAATAAGTCCTGGCAAGGAACCATGGCCCACACCTGTAATTCCAGTGACTCAGGAGGCTGAAGCAGGAGGACAGCAAGTTGGAGGCCAGCCTCAACATTTAGTAAGGCCCTGTCACAAATTAAAAATAATAAAAGGTCTAGAGGTGTAGCTCAGTGGCAGAGTACTTGCCTAGCATGGGTGAGGCACTGGGTTCAACCCCCACCACCACAAAAATGAATAATAATAGATAAACACATGGCTGAGGTTGTGGCTCAGTGGTATAGAGCTTGCCTAGCATGTGGGAGGCACTGGATTCAATCCTCAGCCCCACATATAAATAAATGAATAAAATAAATGTCCATCAACACCTAAAAATACATTTTTTTAAAAATGCTGTTTGTGAGGAAACCCTTTTTTAAAAATAGATAAAAACACCAAAACCCGAAGGAATCATTATTCCCAAATGGAGGTTTGAAAGCATCCCTTAAAAAATAAAAGACAAGACAAAGAGCTCTAGAAGTCCTAACAAGGGTAATTAAAACAGAAAAGGAAACTAAAAAGATTCGTTTTGGGAAGAAGGTTAAAAAAAAGCTGTCATCAGGGCTGGGGTGTGGCTCAGTGGCAGAGCGCCTGCCTAGCACGAGTGAGGCACTGGGTTTGATCCTCAGCACCGCATATGAAATAAACAAATAAAATAAAGGCATGCTGTCCATCTATAACTACAATTAAAAAAAAAAAAAAAAGCTGTCATTCTGTTACAGAAATCGCTCTCAGAAAGAGGCCAAGCACCCCTCAGAGGGTTGGAGAACTCTGGGCCCCAAGCTGAGGTCACATGGGCTTTGATAGGAAATCGGACATCATTTCTTAAGCATTACAACATTGGTGGGTTTGAGATCGTGACCCACGTGACCAAAGGCCATGTACAGAGACTTCACAAAACGCAGTTTAGGGTGCAGAACGGAGCGAGGCACTCGGAGTGTTGTGTGAAGGGCCTCTGCACAGGCAGCAGGAGCTCGGGTGACTGAGTCTGCCCCCTAAGAGCTGTTTCTAAGAACTAAGCCTTCCAGGTATAGGTGAGCCAAAGTCAGGGGCCTAGCACTTAAGTGATGGAGCTGCGGTCCTGCAGAGTTCAGAAAGCCTCAAAGTGTAAGAAGGGACTCTTTTCACAGGCATCTGTGGGTCTCTGGCCTTGAAAGCCTAGCACAGGGTTGCTTACAGTTCAAGAGGGAGTCCTCGGACTCCTAGAGACAGTGCTGACCACGCAGGAGGAGGGCACTCTGCTTAACTAGGTCTCCTGAAGAAAGGCTGACTGAAGGGGAGGGGATTAACCCTTTCCCCAGTCATTGGTTCTTCATCACAATGTTCCTGTACTTTTCTTTATAATCAGGTCTGGGTTTTCCATCACAAACTGAGTATATGGGGTTGTGCACACAGAAGTAGTTGCGTACAAATGGCTGAAAACACTGAGGTCTGGAAGGTCTCTAGGCAGAAGATCAAGGTACCCAAGTCTGTTGCGTGTCTCTGCATCACCAGCAAACAACCAGAAAATCTAATGAGAAGACATGTTTTCATGGTCTCTAGGAATTAATCTACCAAGAGAGGTGCAGATACTGGTATTCTCCCAATTTTTTGTGGCAAAATGTGCATGAGCTAAAACTTATCTTGGGTTGGGGCTGGGGCTCAGTGGTAGAGCGCTTGCCTAGCATGTGCAAGGCACTGGGTTCGATCCTCAGCACCACATAAAAAATTAAATTAATTAATTAAATAAAGGTATGAAAAAAAAAAAAAAAACTTGCCATCTCGCCAGTGGCTCAGGAGGCTGAGGCAGGAGGATCACAAGTTCAAGGCCAGCCTCAGCAACTTAGTGAGGTCCTAAGGAACTTAGCGAGACTGTCTCTAAATGAAAAATGAAAACAGCTGGGGACGTGTCTCCTTGGGTAAGCACCCCTGGGTTCAACTCCCGGCACCAAAAAGCCGGGACAATTCACCATCTTCAACATGTTCATGTAGAGCTCAGTGGGCTGCAGACATCACCACCATCCGTCTCGAGAGCCCTTTGCATCTTGAAAACCTGACACTCTGTCCCCACTAAACAACACCCATGCTGCCCAGCCCCTGGCAACCGCTTCTCCTCCCACGTCTGACTGTGGCTACTCCTGGGGCCTCATGGGAGTGGAGTACCTCTGGTTTTGTCTTTTTGTAAACATACGTCCTCAGGGTTCACACGTTGCACCGTGTGTTAACGTTCCCCTCCTTTTCTAGGTTGAGTAACGTTCCATTGTACATACACAATACATCTGTCCATGGACACGAGGGCTTTTCCTCGTGCCAGTCATTGTGAATGATGTTGCTGTCACTGCAAGTATGCCTTCAGGAATATTTTCTTTGTTCTTTTTCCTTCCTTTCTTTCTTTTTTTTTTTTTTTTTTTGTAGCAGCAATTGAACCCAGGGTGCTTAACCACTGAGCCCTGTATGTCCCCGGCCCTTTATATTTGTTGTTTTGAGACAGGTCCTCTCTGAGTTGCTGAGGCTGGGTTTGAGCTTGCGATCCTCCTGCCCCAGCCTCCCGAGTTTCTGGGATCACAGACGTGGCGCCTCGCTGGGCTCCGTTAGGTCTGTTTTCAAGAGACCTGAGCTACAGGAGAGTGGCCACACACTTGGCCAGGTCACCACATCAGCTGTTAGTGGCTCCCAGAGGGAAAATCTGATCCCAACCGGATTTTCTCACTGACTTTCACGAGTGGCCAAGAAAGCAGGCGGATTCTGAAGAATGGAGAAGAACAGCCCTGCCACTGGGGTGCCCTGTGGAGTCGCTGTGGGTGGACCCCACACACCTCCTCCCTCAGCCTGGGGTGGACGCGACTCTGGGCGGTGTCCACGCTGGAGTGGCCTATCGGGGGCCATCTGCCTGGGCTCTGAGTCAGGGCCACAGCACTGTGACGCCGAGTGTCTCGTCTCCCTTGGAGCCTCAGCGTCCGCATCAGGAGCCTGGCAGCTCTCTGAGGATCCGACCCGGGGAGACATGCAGATTCCTGAGGCAGGAGCATGGCAAGTTCAAGGCCAGCCTGGGCAGCTTGGTGAGCCCCTGTCTCAGAATAAAAGGGCTGGGGCTGGAGCTCTGCAGGGGCAGACCAGAGCAGTGGGTGGACTGCAGACTGGACGGACGGTCTGAAAGCTCTGCTCTGCGAGGTTCCCTTCCAAGCGCTGTCCGGATATCAGGTCCCCGGGCACACTGGGATTGGGTTTTGGACAAACTTGCAGTCCGACTTCCTGTGGTATAAAGAATGCAGAGTGGTCTGACTGGACACGTGGCCACTCGTGGGCTCCCCAGCACAAAACTGAGGGCACATGAGAGACGACCACCGCCTGGGCAGGGCCCCTGCAGTCACTGGCCCCATCCAATGCCCTGCTGTCCCTGCTGGGCACAGCCTTGCAAACAGGTTAATCAGACAGCCATCAGCTGTGGGCATCACTACCTGAGCCCCAGCCCCAGGCCTCCTTCGCATCATGCCTGGGCAAGGAGCCCACAATGCCCAGGAGAGACAGCCAAGGCAAGGGCGAGGGCCCAGGGCCTGGCGCAGGACCAAGAGCAGAAGCCCGTTCTTTCTCCTCCTGGTCTGGTCTTCCATACAGAATGTTCGGGGCAATTAGAGAGAAGCCCCAGGAAAAGAGGGACAGGTTGTAAACACCTCAGCTGCCCCCCAGCCCTCTCTCCCATGGCTCAGCAGGCTGGCCTGGCTTGAGGCTTCTTGTCATAGGGCCACTCCCTGATCCAGGCTTCCCAGCAAGAGGCCCCAGAACAGGACTGGGCCCAGTACTTTGGGTCACCAGTGGACACAACACAGGTGGAGCCGGACACAAGCTCAGGCAAGCAAGGTGGTCTTGGCTGGACAGAAGAGTCACCTTGTCCCAGGAGAATGGAGAGCCTAGCAGACCCCAGGGTGGGCACCTCAGGCTGAGGCCTGCACACTGGACAGGAGCGGGGGCACCTGCAGATCCCAGCACACTGCCCCTCTCAATGGGCAAAGGCCTGACTCTGAAGGACCTGGGCTCCGCTCCCCCTAGAGGCAGGGGCTGAGGGTGCAGATCGCCCCAGAACCTGCAGAGCGCCCCCAGGGAAGGAGCTCCAGCCGCCAGCTCCGCACCAGAACGTTGGATGGTTTGATTGTGGGGTGGGAGCCCTGAGCCAGGTTCCAGACAAGGAAGGTAGAGCCAAGCACCCGCAGCCCACCCCAGGGGCCCGGGCTCCTTCGAAGGCCACTGAACAGGGATCCCGCGACAAGAAGCTGCCATTGGAGCCAAGACACCGTCACCCGGACCCACTCGCCCTGCCAAAGGCGCCCGGGGGCCCCATCTCAGCTCTGTCCCAAAGGAGCCTGGCCTGCCATGGCCAGCCCAGAGGTGCGTAGAGCCCTGCAAGCCCAGGACACCCAGGCCTCGCTGCAGGCCATCCCTTATCCTGCACGGACACCTGCCCTGCAGGCTGCACTGCACCCAGCAAGCTCAAGGGTGGGCTCCTGCCACCCACCCAGGGGCCCTTTCCTTAAGAGGAGCTGAGGGCTGAGCAGAGCAGGCAGCGGGAGAGGGTCCCAGGGAGGCCACCAGCCAGGCTGAGCCAGGCACTCCTTCCCACAGCAGAGCCCTGGGTCCTGGGATGGGAGCACACGGCCAGGCCTGGAGCATCCCGCACTGCTCCCTGCGTCCCCTGAGGAGCCAGAGCCTAAGGCCCAGCATGAACACATACACCCAACCACTCGAAGACACTCTACAGTTAGCGAGGTCTGTGGTGAGCAGAAGGCAGGAGACCCGGCCACGTCCAGCAAGGTCCGTGGTGAGAAGGCAGGAGACCCAGCCACGTCAAGCAAGGGCCGTGGTGAGCAGAAGGCAGGAGACCTGGCCTCGCCCAGCGAGATTTGTGGTGAGCAGAAGGCAGGAGACTTGGCCACGTCCAGTGAGTCCATGGTGAGAAGGCAGGAGACCCAGCCATGTCCAGCAAGGGCCGTGGTGAGCAGAAGGCAGGAGACCCGGCCACGTCCTTCTGGGCACATACATCCCTTCCAGGTTGATGGCAGCCTGGGGGCCTCCCCTGCCTCTCTCCTGAGCACAGGAAGTGGGGGCCAAAGTGCTGATGTGCAGCAGGGCTGGTGGGAGGATGGCTGGGCGTGGAGGTGAGGCTGGACAGAGCCCTGGCGGGTGGGGAGATGGCTGGGCGTGGAGGTGAGGCTGGACAGAGCCCTGGAGGAGCAGCACCACAGAAGACTGGGTCTCCCTCACCATGCAGACCAGGCCCATCTAGGGCCCAGGGAACCGGGGGTGTAGTGGTGGATCCAGGGTAGCTCTCCAGATGGGAGCACACCCCAGGGAGGTTATCCTGACCCAGAGGTCCTCCCAGCTCAGCACCCCCACCTGAGCCCAGGTGCAGTTCTGCATGCAGACGAGGGGGCCCCAGCATCACCCTGTGGGGAGAGGCCAGCCTCCATGAGTGCTTCCCTGGGCCCCCAGGGCACTGGGGCTGGGGTGGGGCCCAATTCCTGGGCCAGGAGGGGACAGAGGAGAGAGTACAGGTCTGGGGTATCACCTGGCGAGGGCCACGACCTGGGTCCCAGCACACAGAATTCCGTCCTTGGTAAACGGTGCGGAGTGTGGAGGAGGAGGCAAAGCTATACCTCTCGAGGCTGCTCCACCTTCACCCTCACAATGGAAGGGCAGGCGCTGGCTCTGCTGGGAGAAGCAGGGTGAGGCCCAGGGGCGTGGGGAGGCAGGTGGCCTTGCTGGAGGCTGACAGCTGAGACACGATTTTCTCCAAGCTGGGTCTCCCCACTTGGCCTCTGGAGGCTGCAGCCACTGCTCCCTGCATCAGTCCCCAGAATGTTAAGATGCCACTGCAGGTGACGTGACTGGCTGGGCCCATCCTCACCAGTCATCAGCCATACACAATGGCCCCCGGGCCCTGCTGGGCACAGCCTTGCAAACACAGGTTAATCAGACAACCGTCAACTGTGGTCATTACCAACCCCAGCCAAGGCCTGCTGCAGCCATACTGCATAACCCCAGGGCCAAGGGGCCCACAACCCCCAGAGAGACACCGCGGGGCCCTTGCAGCCTGAGGATACAGGAAGACACGGGGCCTCACTTGGGACCAAAGTGGGAGCCTGACTTTCTCTTCCTGTTGGGTCTTTAGCACCCTCCCTGAAGGCCAGGTTAAAATGGGAGTTTGGGGATCAGGTAGAGACTAGCCCTGGGAAAGTAGGGGCAGGGTATGAACACCAGGCTTCCTCCCCAGCCCTCTCCTAGCCTCCGACACAACAGCAAGCTGACCCAGCTCCCTGCATCCCCATCACCAGGGTCAAATCCTCAGGGTCCATGAACAGCCTGCAAGACAGTCTTTTGTCCAACAGCTGCAACCAGGGGAATTTATTTCATACCCCAAATCCCCCAGTCAGTGCTGCTTAAACCACCAGGTTGGGGTGTTCCCATTAAGGGTCCAGGGACAACTTTGCTACTTGGATTTACAAATGAGAAAAAGAGACACCATGGAGAAGGTAGGCAGTGGACTCCCAGGGAGGCTGTGAGTGCCTTGAGCTTACCTGCAGCCCGGCTGTGCTGTTGGGCAAATCTGCCTTCTCTGACCCACTGGTGCACAAAAACTGTCAAGAAAGCATCGAAGTGGTGGACCCCAGGGTGAGGCCAACAATCGTGAGTTCCCCACACCCCTCACAGAGTTGGCCTAGCTCAACTCAAAAAGGACAACGTTGATTTTCAGGAACTTTTAATTAAGGTGTTAAACACGGTCATTAATGGAAATTAAACCACATCAACTAATAATTAAAAGTATTCAATTAAAAAAGAGGCAAAAATACAACAGATGGAAATTTTAAAGTCAGAGGATGGAATTAACAGCAGAATGAACGTAGCAGAGGAGAGATCAGCAAAAAGGAAGAAAGGTTGAAGGGAAGTGTCCCGAGAGAGGAAAGAAGAAACTTTAAACTAATGGATCCTCTGGTCCTTTTTCGTATTTTTATTTCTCTGGGGACAGTGGTTGCAGGACGGGGGAGGGTTCTGCTCCTGGGGAAACAGAGCACTAAGTCTGTAGTCTCGCGGGGCCACTATGGAGACCCAACGGAGCTGGTCAGGCACATTTACTGGCCAGCTGAGGCCCTCCCCAGCTGCCCCTGAGGACTCTGGAACTGCCTGGTACCACTGTTTACTCTGGGCACAGGGACTTCCCAGGCCAACGGCGGCCTTGGTCCTTCACCTCAACCTTGATGGGGGCACCAAGAGACTGTCCGCCCTCCAGGACGGCAGCGGCACTTCCTCTTGTCTGGTGGCTGACAGAGGGGACTCAAAGTGCCCAGGGTCCGCTGCATGTCCTTTTAAGGCTGTGGGAACAGGAAGTCCAAATAACGTGAACTTGCCGGTTCCTAGTTTAGGACGTGGACATGTCTTTGGACAGTCGTTGTTCCCATGACAGCAGAGTAGGTACCACCGTTCCGCACGTGGACAGAGGCGCAGTCACCTGAGTGAGAACCGGGCCGCACTTGTGGGTGCCTGCTGCATCAGGTTCCCAGCTGGGAGCACAACCGAGGAGGTCAGGGGGCGGAGCGGGCTGATTCAGCCCCACTGGGAATGTGAGAAGTGCTGTATCTCAGCACCAGGAGCAGCTCCCTGGCTCCTTCCCTTCGGGTGTTAGGGCAGGTGGGACTGAAACACCAGAGAACCACCCTCTCTTCCAAAGCTCCTTCCATCTGTCCACCAGGGCTCCCTCGCCTTCTTCCACAGCCCAGCAGGTTGTCCCAGCTCCCTCTTCCCTCTCTACAGCCTGTCCTCATCCCTGTCCCCTGGGTGGGACAGATACTGCAATGCTGGAGGCCAAGTGTACAGATGGGACCATGGCATGTGTCTGTAAGGGTCACAGTGCAAAGGTGGAAATTCATCTTCCATGTTCATAGACCATATTTTCCTCTCAAGCCGCTGGTCTGATCCAGCCAACTCAGTCCACACATCTTCAGCTAATGTCCAGTGAGGCTGTAGTCATTCACTCCACAAACGATGACTGAGCACCCAACACGTGCCAGCTACTGTTCCTGAGCTGAGAGTACACAAATGTCCCTGCTTTCCTGGAGTTGGCGTTCCCGAGTGATGAGAGCACAGCCCAGAGAGCTGAGCTGCCTGTGTCTCCAAAGGTCAACAGATGATGTGGACATTGTGCACCCCTCGCACCAAGCAAGCATGTGTGCACACTCGCATTTATCTGTGCAAAAGTATAAGCCATTTCTGCAGCCTCTGAAGACCACCGAAGAAACTAAAGTTTAAAAGGTTGGCCTTGGGGAATCTACAGCGCCTATAAACCAGGAGGCCAAGGCTACCCGCAAGGCAGCCACTAGTGGGGAACAGGTGCGATCTGCAGCCCCGCCCATAGCCAGCCTCTCCCCAGGGCTGCGGCCTGGCGCCCCCTTGTGGTCAAGAGGAATGACTGCAGGTCTATGGCCGCTCCCTGGCTGTCTTAGGTAGCGGTCAGTGCCTGCGGCCTGTCCTCTGCGTCCCAACACGACCACAGCCCGCTCTGCAGGTGCAGCTCCGGATTCAGACACCGGGTGTCCTTGTAGAGTCCTCGCTGGCTCGGTGCTGAGCCGCGAGGCCCCGGCGTCCACTCCAACCCCACCTGGACCCAATGCAGCCACTAGGGGCAACAGAGAGCAGAAGCTGGGAGCATTCTCTGAGCCTGACAGGTGGGTCACCATGCACTACTTTGCTCCCTCTCCCCTGCAGCTTTTGCCCAGCTGGTCATTCGGTCCTGGACACTGCCTCAGGTGGCTCCCTTGACAAATCTCGTTGGTTTCCTTCTCCTCGAGAGGACGTCTGCTCCTTTGCAGGCTCTGCTGGCTCTGGGTGCTCTGAGTGGCACAGGGACTTGCCCTGGACAGCCCTTCATCCAAGCCTGGGCACCTGCACTGTGAGCCCACCCAGGTCTATGCTGTCAGCGGTGTCTCTTGGCACCTGGAGCCCAGCGAGCCCCAAATAAAACTCTGACCTTGGCCCCTTCAGACCCAGTGTCCTCCACCCTCCAATGGCCCCACTGTCTGCTTTCCACCAGGTACAGGGGCTGAGAGAGGTGCCAAGGAGCCACCAAGCTGTCATTTGGGTAAGGGAGGGCATGCGGATGGAGGGCACAGCACAAGCAAATGCCAGGAGGTAGGAGTGGGCAGAAGCACAGGGATCTGGAGGTCACCCGAGGGCTGCAGGGAGGAGGCTGGGCCAAGGCCCTGGCAGGGCGCAGGGCTGTGGCTGGGCAGAGCAGGGGCACAGGCGCAGCCTTCTTCCGTTCTCCTGGAGGAGCACTGGGCAGCAAGCATGTTCTTCACTAAAAGAAACATAAACCTGAGCTTGGCAAGGGCTCAGTACCTGGACAGGAATGAATGACAGCATGGCCAGGTGGGAGCAGACAGGAGGCCACGCCCCACACATGCTGCTGCATGGCTCTTGGTCAGTTTGAGGGGTTGGAGCCAAATACCTGCAGCTCTGAGCCAGACTAAATCAGTGCCCAGACCTCCATGCATGGGAGTGGAGGCCCTCCTAACCCACCAGGTGGTCCCTCTTCCTCTGCCACACCACAGCCAGTCAGCTGCTTCTCCTCTGACCTGTTTTCTGCTGGCCAAGACTGAGCAGAACTGCAGACCCCCCCATGGCCTCCACATCTGTGGACGAGAGTCAGAGGCGAGATCATAGCCAGGTTCTGAGCACCCAGTCTGATCCTCACCATACTCTGGTGACATTGGAGATTTGGCAGTTTCAGTGATGAGCACAGCTTGGGGTCACAGGAGTCATTGACGCTCAGGTCTCTGGGCAAATGGAGCCCATTCTGGACATTGTACCTGCTCTCTGTCCATCTATTGCCCAGGGCCCAGTGATGCTTGTGATGGATGGGGAGGTCACTTGCTCCCACATGGAAGGAAGGGGATATTGCACCTTCAGCTGGCCAGCCTCCCTGCTTAGGATGCTATAAGACCAGAGGCAGAGGGCTCAGCCCAGTGGTGTTAGAGGCTTCCCTCCAGGATCTTGGGAAGGAGGGAGGGCAGAGCAGGACCAGGGTCACAGCTCCCTATCACAACTTCTGAAAGTCAACCTGGCCAGGTGGAGCTGTGGGACAGGGGAGACGCTCAAGGCCAGGGGTATAGCCCCGATGGGAGGAGGAAGCCACCTGGGGTGGAAAGCTTCCTGGGGCAGTGTTGCTTTTTGTTGTTGGCTTGCAGCCCTTTAGCTTTCTGGATATTAATGCATTATCAGGTAACAGCAGGCTTGCAAATGTGTCCCATTTGGCGCCTCTGCACCATCTCTTTTTCATTCTGATGAAATCCCACGTATTGATGCTGTCCGTGCTTTCAGGGCCGCAGCCAAGAAGGCCCTGCTGAGCTCAGTGTCGGGCTTTCCTGTCTTCTGCTCGAGCTAGTTTTTATACGTGGTGTGAGGTAAGGGTCCGCTTCGCGCCTCTACATGTGCGTCTTCTTTGTTGAAGCCAGCCCCTGCTCACAACCCTGCGGATGCAGAGCCTGGCCCCAGCTGCCTAGGAAGAGGTACCCAGGGGAGGGGGTCCTGCCCCTATTCCAGGCAGCTCAGACTCGCTGTGCCCCTTGCCAGGGGATTAGGCCAAGCACAGAAGCACCAGCTAGAACCCTCCCCAGACTTCATATCCACTGATTCTGCAAACTCCTCACACACTCCACTGGGGTTTCGCCAAGTCAAGTCCCATCCTCTGAGAATGTGTGTGCAGGGTACAGGTGCTCACTAAAGGCTTCTGGGCTGAGGACCCCATATCTAAGGTGGCCCCTGCCCTCCTCCAGCCCAACACCCCTTTCTTCCACAACCCTTCCAGCATGAGGGCCTCTGGGCCTCACACCACTGTCCAATAGGAAGGGAGTTCTCTGTGCTGTCTGGAACTCAGTAACCAGTGCTGAGGGCCAGTATCTCTTCCAACCCCTAAACCCACACCGAACAGGAACCAGGGCCTTGACTTGCTTCTCCTACTCCATAACCTTCTATGGCTCCCCATGGACCATGGGATCAGGTCTAGGCCCTCCACAATCATGTCCAGTCCAGTCTACCTCCCAAAACTACATCCCTCATGACTCCTCCAAACCAGCCCTGCCCTCTCTTTGCCCACAGTTGGAGCTGGGCCTGAACTTTCCCTTCAGAAAGCCCCACAGACACAAGCCCAGGCCAGGGCCAACTGTGGTGCACGTTAGAAATGCAGATTCCCAGGGCTGCTCAGGCCAAGGCCCAGAGACTGGATGGCGTGTTGCAGTCAAGCTGCTGAAGGGACAGTCCCCAGCCCAGGGCCATCCAGGGACCTAGGAATGGCAGCCCCAGGGAGCTCAGACTGGAAGGGATTTGGAAGCTTCTGTGAGTGGGGGAGGGCAGGGAGAGGGTCTCTTAGTCCCCCTCCTGGTCCCTACTCTCCTCCGAGCCCAGACAGGATCTACAGGATGGCTGGGAGCACAGGGGACCCATGAGAGCGCTGGGCCCGAGGTGGACGAGCAGCCAAGGGACACGAGGTCTCTGCCCTGGGAACTCAGGGGAAGGAAGGAGAGAGGTAAGGAAAGCACGAAAGGGGGTGGAGAAAGGATAAGGGGGAAAGCAAGGAGGGACGGAAGAAAGGAAGAGGGTGAGCGAGTAAGTCAAGAGGAAGAAGACGAGGCAGAGGAGAGAGGGAGGAAAGAGGCGGGAGTGAATGAATGGAGGCGCGGCGGAGGCCGGCCTCCCGCTGTGCCGGAGCACACCTCCGTCCCAGCTGACCCAGGAGCCCGGTCCCGAGCTGACCCTGGCAGGGCTCAGACACCTGTCCCTGCGGGCGTCCGGGCACCCAGTCGGCTCCCAGGAGCCTGGACACACGCGGCGGCCGCCCACCGGACGTGCGCGGCTGGTCAGCAAAGCCGCGGGGGGCTCGGGTGGACTGCCGGCGCGGGGAGGGCGGGGATCCCTGCGGACTCGCCCCCCACCCAAGGCGCCGCGCCGCGCCCCTCCCCCACCCGGGGCAGCCGGCCGGTTAGGGACCGTCCACACGTCTCCGCCCGTCGGTGTGCGCCTCTTCGGCCTTTTGTCCGGGCTCAGCTCATTGGGCGGATTCGAGGAACGCCCCGCCCAGCGCCCCGAGCTGGCCAATTGCAGGGCATGTCACAGGGCGCTGTGCTCCGGGGATCGTCACCGTCCTGCAACGATTCCGGGGGATACTTAGGCCTCAGCTGTCGTTGTCCCCCGGACCCCGGCCCTGACCCCAAGGAGACCTCCGAGGCCCGTGCCCGGGAAGGTGCCCGCCGGGCATCCGGGCAGCCCTTGGGGGTCTCGGCCTCCCGTTCCCCCCACGGCTCGCCGGCGTGTCTTCGAGTGGACGCGCGCACGCCGAAGGGGAGTTTGCAGACGCTCCCTCGCGCCAGGGACGCGGCTCCTTTAAGGGTGCAGGCGTCCGTGGCGCCGCCTGCCGAGAGAGGCGGCCCCGGCGTGGGCTCCCCAGGCGGCCTCCAGCGGCGGGGGCAAGGCGGCGGGACGCGGGCGGCGGGAGACGCGCGGCGGCAGGGGCGGTGCGGGGCGCGGGACGGCGGCGGCGGCGCGCGGGGCAGGCGCGCGGCGGGCAGCCCGGCTCAGGCCCCGCCCCGCCCCGCCCGCCGGGGTCCTGCGCTCGGGGCTGCGCGCGGCGGGCGCGGAGGGAAGTCCCGAGACAAAGGGAGCGCCGCCGCCTCTGCCGCCGCGACGCGCCGGGCCGCGGCCGCCCAGGTGAGCGCCGCCCGGCCCCGCCGCCGCCGCCGGCCCGCGCCCCCGCTGGCCGCCCAGCGCCGGGCCCGCCGCGGCCTCCCTGCCTCCCCGTCCGCGAACTCCCTCCCGCCGCGGCCTCCGGCCCGCTGCCTCCTTCCCCCCGCGGTCTGTCTGTCTCCCGGTCCGCGATCTCCCGGCGCGGCCTCCGGGTCCGCGGCCTCTCTGCCTTCTCGCCCGCGAACTCACTCCAGATGCGACCTCCCTGCCCCCGTCGCGGCCTCCGCCGCCGCCGGGTCACGGCCCGCTGCCTCTCCCCGCCCACGGCCTCCTTCCCGCCCGCCCCGCAGCTCTGGGCCGCCCGGGTTTGCGTCGCGGTCGCGGGCTGCGCCGCCGTCCGACGTCCCGACATCCCCCTTAGCCTCCGCGGGGCTGCTGGACGGAGGTGGGCACCGGTAGTTGGGTGATCGGGAGTCTAGTAAGGCCGTGGTCAGCGGGCCGCGTCGCCCTGCGCACCTGGCGTTACCGCGGCTGGCCGGGTTTGTATCCGTGGAGCGCAGCTTACTTCCTCCCTTTGGGGAATTGCTGTGCCTGCCTTTTGGGTCTTGTTGGTCACTCCCCTGCACCTTAGAGGGCAGGGGCTCTAGCTCACCAACGGAAAACTGGCACAGAGCCGAAACTTAAGATGTGCTTGCAAAGAGGCCCTCTCCCTGGCGTTCGGGGTGATGGTTCTGGCCCGCTCAAGCTTCGGAACCTTGCTTCAGAAGTAGCCTGGGTCCTGGGACAGATCGAGGTGACCGGGCCTGAGTGAGGTTGCGTGGTGCATGCGGAAGTGCTCCGGGATGGAGAGCAGCCTCCAAGGGTTTCTCCAGGCATGTCCTAGTACTAGTGCCCGTGCCACACGCGCGCAGGTCGAGCTGCCGAGGTAAGCACCTCATGAGCCTGTGCGGGCTCTGGATCCCAGGCTCGGGCCTACCAAGGGCAGGCCCTGCCGAGCTCCAGGAGGGGTGGGGGCAGAGCTCTCCTCTCTGACCCCTGCACGGTTCTCTGCCTTGCTTGTCTTTAATGGTTTTGGCTTATTTTTGTCTTTCCTCCTAAAACTTTCCTGTTCTAAAGCGTTAATAACGCTTATTGCTTATCAAGTGACAGTTAATTTGGGGAGCCAACTGACTTTCAGTGGGATTTTGAATGGACAGATCTGTGCTATGGCAGGTTGGCTGCTTTCTCCTGGTTACCAGGAGGCCTATGGACCTACCTCCTGATGTCAGGATGCTGTGGGGCAGAGGACATTGAAGAGGCAGCCAGGCCTTGGGAAAAAGCACAGCTGATCTCATCGGACCACCCCTCAGTGTCTCACACCAAGGACAGTCACACTTGGGTGCTGGGACAGGTGCCTCTGTGGGCACCTTTGTCCCAACCTGGGAGCCAGAGAGGTGACCTGTGGTGGTGTTCTGCCAATAGGCAGGGCCTCTCCCATGTCCTTGCCCAGGCTCACCTGGTATAGTACCCATGGCTTCTCACTGTCCAGAGTACTTACATGGTGTGGAGCTTCAGAGATCTGCTTGGATTCCTCGCCTCACTCAGACTTGCTGGGGACCCTTCTGCCACCCAAACAAGCACCTGCCTGGCCAGGGAGTGTGAGCACGACAGGTGTTCTGCAACCTGCGCCCTCTGCTTTGCTGGGTGGGGATGGTGCTGCTACAGTGGCCACTCAGGGAGGCCACTCAGCTGGGGAAGCTACAGGGTGCCAGCCCTTAGCCTGGGGGAGTGGTTGAGGGTTCTGGGGATGGAGTTAGGAAGGGTCATTGAGAAGAACCAGTTGGAACGAAGAGTTGGGGAGCTAATGGAAATGAGGACTCTCACTCTGCTCTGTCATCAGGCCCTCACAGTGGCCCCAAGACCCTCAGATTTGCCCCCACCTTCCCTGCCCCTGTCTCTCATGCCCTCCTGAGCTGGCAGCTCTGCTACCCATCTGACAGCTGCTCCCCATCTTTGCACTTCCTCAACTGTGCCCACCTCCCCCTTTGCTTACAAGAGGCCACTGCCTCCCCGATCCTGAGTGTGCTTCATGGCAGAGGCCTCGCAGCCATGCTTGTGCATAGACAGTTGTGTCCCACTGTGGAGGGAGGAGTTGGCACGCCAGGCTCTGTGGTGGTGAAGGACAGTTCTGGTTTGGATTTGAGTGTGGTGTGCCTATTTTGCACTTATCTCGAGACCAGGTAAGATAGGAGCCTTTATCCTGTGTGCTATGGACTCAAGTGCTGGAGCTGGTGGCCCCTGTGGCCTTCCCCGTCAATGTGGCCTGGCAGCCTACCCTTAGACACGAGTGCACGTGACCACTAAAAAGTGCCAGTGCCTTGTTGGTACTTTGTGGTGACCTTACCCAGATTCCTGAAACCTAGGCTCTGGAGGTGATGCTGAAGGCTGCCTGTGGCACCCAGCACCCCTTCCACTTAGCCTATGTGGTTAGAGTCTCAGAAGTCACCTAAGAACTGGGGGCAGTGGTGCATGCCTGTGATCCCAGTGACTCTGGAGGCTGAAGCAGGAGGATCCCAAATTCAAGGCTAACTTAGGCAACCTAGTGAGACCTTGTCTTAAAGTAAAATTTTAAAAGAGGGCCGTGGATGTAGCTCGGTGGTGAAACACCTCTAGGTTTAATGCCCAGTACCCCTCCCCCAAAGCCACCTAAGACCCCAGTGCAGGACTCCACCCCGAGCTCAGTGGGCTTGCTTTTCTAATGCATCCCAGGTGGTGCTGCTTGAGGGGCCACATTAAGAACAGCTGTGCTCCAAGGGTAGTGAGGGGCTCCTGGTTGTGTTGCTGGACTGACCAGTGGGATTTGTGGCAGTGTGATTGATGAGGGGAAGTGGGGAGGCTGTGTGGGCTTGTGCTGGGCAGAGGGTGCAGTTTAATTGCTAACATATTTGTGGCCTTGTGGGCAAAGTGGTTGGCCTGAGCTGAGCCAGAGGGCACCAGAGGGGCCACAGGAGAGTGGAGGGTGAGGGCCAGCCAGAGGCTGCAGTGCAAGGCTCCTACCACAAGTCAGGCTGGTCTGAGTCGAGGCTCTGCCAGGAAGGGGTCGGTATGTCCTTTCTCAGTGCTCCACAGCTGTGATGAGGCTGGGCCAGCACAGGGGACCTTGGGGTTGGCCTACAGGGAGACCTGTGTTTTCAGCCAGCGCAGCTCTGTGCGTGGGTTGCTAAGAGCTAAGATTCACCCTGGTGTGAGCCTCTTCCTTCTAGGATCAGGGGAGACTGCCCCACCCCCATGACCCTCAGTGTGGGCCACTTCAGAGAAATGCTCTGACCTTGTGAGAGAATCACTTAATGCTGGCCTGACTTGTGTTCGGTGTTGGACTTCCATGGACCTTAGGTTCCAGCATTCTGGCAGACTTGACAGTGCTGAGCCCTGACTTGTGGTAGAGGGAGTAGGTGGCGGCCAGGTGGGTCAGGGCCTTAGAGGCCTTGTCCCTCCAGGTGTGCTGCACTGGGCCCTCACGCTGTGTCAGGTCTGACACTGAGTAGTGCGGGCAGCCTTCCCCTGGGACCAGCTGCCACACAGGGTCCTGGGGCAGACTTCCAGACAGAGTTAGCACACACTCGGCAGGCGAGGCTGCAGGAGGGCAGGTAGGCTGGATGCTAAAAAGGCTTGTCCTCCTGGCCAGGCCTGAGCTGAGCTGGTCCCAGCAGCCCCCCACATCTAGTGCTGTGTGAGGGGTGTCCCATCCCTGCACACTGAGTCTTGGAGTAGTGCTCTGTGTATCCCTGCCAGCCCCGACCTTTTCCTGGGAGTCCAACAGTGGAATGGGTACAGAAGGCAGGACAGATGTGTTCTGTGTCTGCTGGGGAGTGTGTGTTCTGTGGGCAGGGCACAGCTGTGGCCTTAGACCTCTGTCTCTCTTTCCACAGTGCCTTGGGGGAGGGGCACAGCAGTAGTGCCCCACCTACCTGCCTGGCAGCATTCTGAGTGGTCTCCCAGTGAACAAGGAGGGTGTGATGCCGAGCACACTGGGGGTAACTTGCCAAGGGGACATCCTGCTGGACTGGGTCAGAGCCTTGGTCACTTGCTCCTTGGAAACAGCTTGCTAACTCTGGCTAGTGTGCTGGGAGGTGCAGAAGACCTGAGGTCTGCTTTTGCTAATCCTGTGGTTTCATCTGTTACAGGGACTTTGAACATGTCGGGGATCGCCCTCAGCAGACTTGCCCAGGAGAGAAAAGCTTGGAGGAAGGACCACCCCTTTGTAAGGAGCTCTGTTTCTGTGCTGCCCAGGACACAGTCCTCCTTGCCCTGAGGTCCCTGCATGTGGTCTTGTGGCCTGCCTGTGGCCGCTGGGTGGGGTTTGCAGATAGTCCTTAGAGGTGATGAGAGTCGCCGTGGCGCTGACCTGCTTCTGTGGCTGTCCTCTCTCAGGGCTTTGTGGCTGTCCCAACTAAGAACCCAGACGGGACCATGAACCTGATGAACTGGGAGTGTGCCATACCAGGAAAGAAGGGGGTAAGAGCTGCTTACGTGCTCCAGTTCTAACAGGGCTGGAACTCCTATAAGGGACTTGGGTTAGGTGTTCATTGTCTGGGGCCACAGCTGTCAGAATTATGGGCCTACCAGTCATATTCACAGCTCTGACCTGTCCTTAGCCCAGAGGGGACATGAGATCGGAAAGAAGTGGCCTCTGACCAGACTGGGACTGGGCATAGCTGGTGGGGAGGGTCAGACTCTGTGGGTTGTAGGGAGCACAAAGAACTTCCTGGGGCATGAGATTGGAGAGAGGCCCAGTGGGCCAGGCCAGGGCCTGTGGTGAGGAACTGGGAGCTGACTGGGCACTGGGCTCTGGCCTGTCCCTCAGGATGTGGTGAGGTGCATGAGAGCCCAAGGGCAGGTGAGCCCACCCCAGTACAGGTACTCCTGGAAAGTGCCCTCACCTGCAGACCTCGGCTGGCCTCCTGGGCTCTGGGTGTCCCTGAGCTAGTTGTCTGTCCTCATTGTCACAAGGAGATCTGAGGGCAAGGGCCTCCCATGACTCCAGGTGACCATCCACAGGCACAGCTCTTGTGCTTGGGCACCCCCATGAGGCCTGAGAGCCCCTACCCCCCAGCTGTTCTCCCTCTGAGCAAAGCCATCTTCAGTAGGACTTTGCTTTCCTGAGCAGTGATGTGTCTGGTCCATTTGTGGTACAGGTGGACCCCAGCCTTTACTGAGAATGTTCCTTACCCCTCGTGTTAGGTAGGAGGCGTACCATGGTTCCCCCTTGAACCCAGGTGGGGAGGGGCTTCTGGCTGTGGGTCCCACTAACAGTCCCTGTGCAGGCCAGATGTGAGTCAGGTGGCTTGAAGAGCATGGTGATGGGGAGGCCAGCTGCTGGGCCCAGCTCCGTGTGTCCAAGCTCTTTGACAGCCCATGAACTGTGGATCCTGACTTCTCTGAGGGCCACCTGCCTTCTCCAGAGCCTAGCTCCTGCCCCTGCTCCTTTCTAAAGAGGGCTCCTCCAGCTCTCCCATGGACACAGAGCTTGGGTCTCTGGTTCCTGGGGTCGGGTGGGATGGGAGACCAGCCCCTCCTCCTGGGCTGCCTGTTGCAGACAAGTAGCCCACCTAATCAGTCATTTCCCTGCAGACTCCATGGGAAGGAGGCTTGTTCAAGCTGCGGATGCTCTTCAAAGATGATTATCCATCCTCACCACCGAAATGTAAGTTCCTACAGAGAGACCTGTGGTCTTGGGCTGCCCGAGCTATGGTTGCTGCCACTGTGCCCCAGTGCTGTGTGGGAGATCAAAGCGGTCAGCTTTGGTCCCCTGTGCAGGTTGTAAATTTGAGTCTGTCCAGCCCTGGGGGGGAAGGTGCACATAATCAGATTAGTCTCCCATCCCAGCTAATCAGTGGGAATCTCCCAGGCCCAGACAGCCTGGACCCTCTGTGACTGTCAGCTTTGAGGATCTATACTTGGTGCCCATGGGCACCCCATCCCTGGTGGTATGCAACAGGACCAGGGCTCAGACCCTAACCCAGTCTGCTGCCAGCCTGTGCTGCAGCCTGGGTACAGAGCATTCAAGCTGCTGCTCAGAGGAGAAGCCTGAGCTTGTTTAAAATGGTGGCCACTGGAAAATGACCTGGATCCAGTTAGATAAAACCTGAGCAGGGAGAGGCCATCAGTCCCTCTGCCTGCTCCTGTGGCTATATACCCATGTGCAGCACAGTCAGTGGACGCTAAGAAGACCCCTGGCCCAGGGTGTAAACCTTACTCTGCCAAGGAACGTGTTCTCTGTTTTTTGTTTTGTTTTGTGCTGGGGATCGAACCCAGGGCCTTGTGCTTACAAGGCAAGCACTCTACCGACTGGCCTATCTCCCCAGCCCCTGTTCTCTGTTCTAATAGCCCCACAGGAGAGCTTAAAAATTAACTACTAACAGGACATCAGGTGGAGACTTAACTGTTTTCAGCTGTTTGGATTCTTTTTGCTGTGCACAGTTATTTTGTAGTGATTTCTTTTAATTAAGAGGGGGAAATATTCAAGAATGAGACATAAACGTAGCCATTTTTGCCATTTCATTTGATTGCCTACTGGAATCCCAAGCAAATGCACCAACGTGGGAAGAGTCCCATAAGAGACCTAGGAAGAAGCACCCAGGTCACCGGGGTCTTGGGAAGGTTGCTGCCAAATAGTTAACCTGTAGAAACCATAAAACAGCAGCAGCTCCTGAGAATTTAAAATCAAGCCATCTACAATAGCACCAGCTGTCTTGAAGTGAATCCCACCAGGTGTGACCAGATCTCTAGCTGGAAGGAAACCAAGGCCTTTCTGGAAGAAGCAAAGGACAACGTAGATAGTAGACAAGCTCTGCTGTGTGGCCCAAAGGGCTCAGTGCTGGGAATACAACCACACCCCAACTGCTGTGCATGTCATGGGGTCCCAGAGTCCAGCAGGCTCCAAAGTGCATGTGGAAATGTAAAGGACAGGAATGGTGAGGGCCTGTGCAATCCTGGGGTCATCATGAGACTCAGACTGAGGCTCAGGGCACAGAGTGCCCAGACCATCAATGGATAGATCAGATGCCGCTCAACCAGTACTGAGACTTGCCTCAGGACATGGAGGTCAATACACTGGGACTCGTGTTAAGGCAGACGGGCAGACCTACACAGCAGAGGTGGATGGCCAGTGGGAGAAGAGAGCTGTCTCCTTTACCGAGAATAAGACTACCTGCTTCATGGCACCAGCAGAAGGGGAAAGGAGGCATGGAGGCTGTCTCTGACCTGGGGTGAGCAAGAGTACCCCGGGAAGCATAGAATACCTGCCTGAAGTTAAGACTGTGTCTTCATTGGGAGACACCAGAAGGAGGAGCAGGCCTCAGAAAGGAGGGGCAGGGTGCCCCTTGGTGGTAGAGCTCGCCTAGGAAGTTGAGACCCTGGGTTCCATCCCCATCATTGCAAGATCTGTAGGAAAAAATGAAAAAGAGCTCTCCATATTGCAGAGAAGGCAAACCACCACGAAATGGAGCAGGCCCTTCACAGAAGAGCTGTCCAGTTGGCCGGTCCACCCAGGGAAAGACGGCTGGCTCATCACCCAAGAGGAGAGGCAGCATCTCAGTTGGATGCCACTGTCTTATAGAGAAGGGCAGGTGCAGCATGGTCCCAGGCAGCAGGAGCTCTCATGTGCTTGCTGGAGAGCTTCCCTTGGGAAGGCTGTCCGCCATGACCACTGGAGCTGAACTTGGGTAGGTCCATGCCAGACGATATCCAGTAGGAGGCACAGGGAGATGGAGGCAGCCCCGCCTGTGATCGCCAAAGCTGGAGATGGGCCAGGTGTGCATTGGTAGTAGCATGAAGCACTGTTAACCTTGCGCACGAGGGTTAAATCCTCACTGTACAGTCAACAACAGCGTCTCCTCGCTGTGGGTTGAGTCGGGAGGCGAGCTAGGGGCAGGGGCTGGTGTTCATGTGCATTGTCTTCTACATGCAGTTGTTGACGGAAATTACAGGCTAGTAAATCAGATTAAAGTCAGTCGCTTAGGTTTGCCATAACGTACAATCAGAAGAGCAAGAAGGCAAGCCCACAGAGGGCACAGAACTGAAGAAGGGTGGTATCCAGAAAGCATGAGGAGCTCCTACCAGTGAGCGGCAGGTGGAACAAGTACTCCAAAGCAGCAGCTTACAAATGGCCATGGAACAAAGGGGCTGTGCCTCAGTAGTTCACGAGGAGATGCAGAGGAGAACCCAGAGGCCTGGTGTTGGCATTGAGGACAGGCATTGGCAGCCTCTGCCCAGGCGCTGTCCTGATGCTGTGCCTGCTCACGCACCCAAGTTCATGCCCAGCCACAGCAGCTTTGTTCAGTAGAGCAGCACAAGGACCCTCCTGCACTACAGCCTGACCCCTCCATGGCCCTGCAAAGCCTTGAGTGCACTGGCAGAAGGTCCAGGAAGCGGTCTGCAGGCGCCTGAGCGGAGCTGGCGAGCAGCACTGGGTATGTCCACTGCGTCCCTTGGCGCTGGCGGGGTGCTCCTCTCTGTGATGCACTTGCACTTTGGACATAGTGAAACCATTTTGAAAATAAAGAAAAACCAACAAGTTGCACAGATGAAAAATGAGACACACCCTGAGGCACCACAACCGGCAGACTTGGCTGTGTGTGTGTGTGTGTGAGAGAGAGAGAGAGAGAGAGAGAGAGAGAGTGTGTGTGTGTGTGTGTGTGAGAGAGAGTGTGTGTGTGTGTGAAGAACCGCTGTCCGCCCTGGCCTGGCCTACTGTGCCTCTTCCCCAAGTCCTCTCTGGGCAGGGCCTGGACTGTACTACCTGGCCCCCTCATGGCGTCTGCTTTCCTGGAGCTGCTGCCTTAGGAGAGACGTCACATTCTCCAGGCTCCGTGTCTGAGAAGGGAACACGTGTGCTGTCCTCACGACCTCTCCTGGCCTCCATTTCCTTCCCGAAGGCCCGGCGCCGGGGAGGAGGGCAGAGGGAAGGTAAGAGCTGCGTCCAAACAGTGACTCCTTCCTTCCTTGCCCTCATCCAGGTAAGTTTGAGCCGCCGCTCTTTCACCCGAATGTGTACCCTTCGGGCACAGTGTGCCTGTCCATCCTGGAGGAGGACAAGGACTGGAGGCCAGCCATCACCATCAAGCAGGTATGTGGGCTGGCTGTGCCCACAGGGCTCGCCCTGGCCAAGGCCACCTGTCCAGCCACTGAGCCCACTCTGCTCTCTTGTTTTTGTCTTGCACAGATCTTATTAGGAATACAGGAACTTCTAAATGAACCAAATATCCAAGACCCCGCTCAAGCAGAGGCCTACACGATTTACTGGTTAGTAGTAACTGGCCTGCTAATCGCAGGCCTTCCCTGAAGTGCAGTCCAGGCTGCCTGTCAGAAGGGGAGCCAGGACGGCAGCCCAAAGGGAGGCTTTGAGACAGATGCCATCTCATGTGGGGTGGCACCACAGAGGGGAAGATGGGACAGCCACTCAGGTGGCTAGGGACACATGCAGCCACAGTGAGGCCCTGTTGGCCACAGAGCTGCGTGTGCAGAGGCTGTCAGTGAGGGAGCATAGCCCCCAGGGCTGGTGGGTAGAGCACCACTCAGCAAGGAGGCGGGTGCTGTGGGCTCCTGTGGGGCAGTGTCCCCTAGCACAGCACACCCCTGCTGCTGGCGTGGCTCCTCCAGGATTGTGTCCCAGCCCAAGGGAGCTGCTCAGCGACAGCCCTGCACAGCCCTGGGCTCCACCCCACCTTCACGTGGTGCTGCCATGGCAGGGTCCCCTGGGTCCGGTCCTTGTCTCCTGAGGGAGGAGGGCCTGCTCTGATTTGGTCCACCGGTATCGTGGGCAGCAGGAAGGACTTGTGCCCTGAGTGGGGCCATGTTTCTTTTGTTGGGCCCCCTTCCCCCCACAGCTCTGTCTGCAGCTCTCAGACCACCAGCTCCTCCTAACATGGGCAGCCTTGCCAAGGGGAATGGAGTGGAGGACTTTCGAGAGCAGCATCCCTATGTGTCCCCCTGACCAGGGACCCAGAGGGGCTCTGACCCCTATCACCAGAAGCCTTTTCCTTCTGAGGGCATTTCCTGAATTGGAGCTGGTCAGGAGGCGAAGGTGTTGGTTCCTGAGAAACGTGCTGCTCCCTGGGCTCGGCGCCAGCCCAGGCACTGCACACCTCCTTCCCCATTGGCCTCCAGGCAGGCCCTGGAGCCTCTGGGGATGGCCTCCGTCCACGTGTGCTGTGGTCACCACGTCCACCAGCTGTCTGGCTGTGGCCCGGAGGGCGAGCCCCTGTGGGTGCGGGTGGCCCTGCGTGTTGTCCATGGAGGCCTGCACCTCCAGCCTGGTGCCGCCAGCTTGCTGTGTGCTCTTGCTCTTGTTCTCCCCTGAGCACCGTCTCTGTGACACTGTCCACCTCAGAAGTACCTGGGGTGAACGTCCTGCAAGTTTCAGGTTCCTTCTGAGGTTCCAGCAGGCTGGCCTGCCTGTCAGGGGCCTTGTCACTGCACCTTGCTGGCCCGTGGCCTTCATGTCGCACTGTCCCTGTCCCCAGGACTGGCATGTGTGTCGTTTTCTGCCCTTGCCAGGCACCAGACCTTTCTGGGTTGGGCCTGAGCAGCATGCAGTCTGGGGGCTGTGCTCAGACCAGGGCGTGGGAGGGTCGCAGGCCTGCTTCCTGGGGAGCACCCTGGGAGCTCACTCGCTGAGACAGCTGGTGTGGCATGGGGTCTCAGATCAGCCCCCAGTGTGTTACAAGATCACTAGGATTCCTGTCCCAAGGAGTCCAGCTCCACAAACGTTCCCACAGTCCTCAGGGGGTCCCACTGCTCCCTGATGTGGACTGGCTGCCCCACCAGCCAGTTTCACCCAGGTCTCATGTTGCAGGCTGGCCGTATCCTGAGCTGTTCCAGACCCCCAGCCCTCTGCACAGGGCCTGCCTCCTGCACCTTTGCCTGGGCTGAGAGCCACATAGAAAACCCACCAGAAGCTTGTGTCTGTTTTTGGAAATGAGGAACAAAAACTAGTGTTGAGCAGTCTCTTGACCACAATTTTTATTGCTATCTAAGACTAACTGCCAACTTCTGATTAAGACTGCAGACTCGCCAGATACAGTGGAACTATAATCCCAGCTGCTTGGGAGGCCCAGGTGGGAGGATCCCTTGAACCTGGAGTTCAAGGCTGAAGTGCAGTATGCTGAGCTGGTGTCCACACCAAGTTGGGCATCAATGTGGTGACATCCCTGAGTAGGGGACTATCAGGCTGCACATGTTGGTCAGTGATGGGATTACACCTGTGAACAGCTGCTGCACTCTTGAGAAAAGAAAGAACTGAATTTGGCACAGATTACTATGTTGCAGGCCTCCTGCCCCCAACCCCTACCCCCCAATTGTCTGTGGGCCTCTGCCTATTGCATGGAAGTTGGGGTGGCTGTGGAGTCTCCACATGGAGTCTGCTGCTCTGCCCATCTCCATGGCCTCCCTCCCTGCTCCATCCAGGGGCCGGCATGGGCTCTCCACCACACAGCCTCCCTGCCACCTGCTGCAGGTCTGCACTGCACTGCTGCCCAGTGGCCCTGCAGGCAGGCGGCAGGCCCCACTGCCACCTTCTAATGTGTCTTTTCTCTTTTGATGTCCCCAGCCAAAACAGAGTGGAATATGAGAAAAGGGTTCGAGCACAAGCCAAGAAGTTTGCACCCTCATAGACAGCGACCCTGTGGCACCGCAAAAGGAAGGGATTGGTTTGGCAAGAACTTGTTTACACCTTTTGCAAATCTCAAGTCGCTCGTGCAGTTACCGGTCACCTGGGAGGGTTGGGCGGGCGCCATCTTCCATTTCCGCCACTGGCATACAGTTCTCGATTCGCTGAATTGCCCCAGTTTTTCATACAGGGTCTCTTCCTTCAGTCTTTTGTATTTTTTGATTGTTATGTAAAACTTGCTTTTATTTTAATATTGATGTCAGTATTTCAACTGCTGTAAAATTATAAACTTTTATACTTGGGTAAGCCCCTAGGAGCTAGTTCCTTTGCTCGGATGCAGGCATGCTTCACCGTTCAGAGCTGTCCCGGCCTCCAGTGGGCTGTGTGGAAGTCCCTGTCCCTCCCTCCCACACCCTTCTCTCAACCTGGCTGTTGCTAATGCGCCTCAGATCCAAAGTCAGCAGCGTCTCCACCCGCACCTCTTCCTTTGTGTTTATATGGCGTTTGTCTGTGTTGCTGTTTAGAGTAAATAAACTGTTTATATAAAGGCTCTGTTGCACTATCATCATTACAGGGAGAGGGCACCTGGCGTGCCAGCCTCCCAGGCCAGCGGCTATGCCCTTGCTCAGGCCCCTGCTGCAGGTGTGCGGGCCCCTGGCACTGTCTTGCCCTGTTCTCTGGATAGGACTGTGTGGGTTCTGTCTTCCTGCCCCTGGATCCTTGGGCCCTGGAGTGCAGACTCGTGAAGTGTTCCCACCCAAAGCTGGCGTCTGTGCAGCTGCAGCCAGGGAGGACATGATGGCTTAGTCCAGCCAGAGCCAGACAGCGACCAGCATCTGCCCTGCCCCGCTGACTGACTGTGCTGTGGCCCCTGCAGGGGCCTAGCCACTGCCTGGCCTGACACCCCCAGGAGGCAGCCTCAAGTCATGGCCCTCCTGTGCCTCAGCCCGTCTAGCCCTGCCCTGGGCAGCCTGCAAGGCTCTTGCCTGGGCCTTGTCACAGGATGGCCCGAGGTGCTGCTGTCCACTGATCCTGCAGGGAGCTGGAGCCAGCCTGTGAGGAGGAGCTGTTCTCAACGAGACCTTGAGCCGACTGCTGCAGGGCCAGGCGGGCGAGCCCTTCAGCGCAGGGAAGTACAGTGGGCAGAGATGGCCCATTGTCCCTGCTCTGAGACCAGGCTGAGGCCTGCAGGGCTCTGCCCTCCCATCTGGAAGACACACTCTGTGGGAACTGGTCGCCTGTGTCTCAAGTGCATCTGCCACAAGTGCAGGGCCCAGGGGCAGGGCGGGTGCATTGGGGCCCCCAGGACCTGAGGAGCAGAGAAGGGTGGGGAACCTGGAACTGGAGCCCTAGGCAGAGGGCCATGCCCGGGAACTCCCACCCACCTGTGTGTGGTCTGCCCCCAGAATGTCATTTTGTAACACTGACTACATTTAGTAGTAGTTACACGTGTATATGGCTGATATATGGAAATAAGATATATTTTATAGTTACAGTATTCTAAAGTGATTGATGTTTCTGGCAAATTGTAGTGACTTCAACCATGAAATGCACCTTCTGTACCACGGTCCTGTGACTTGTAACCTGAGAACTGAAATGTGATCAATCGTGCTGTGCTCACCTGAGGAGGAGGTGTTCCCAGCAGGAGGCCCACGACTGACCGCTGTATCAAAGAATCCGTGAATTAAAGCATTTCCACAAGCCGCAGCCCTCTGGTGGTCCTTTCCTGCCCTAACCTGTCCCCTTGGGTCTTAGAGCCTGTGTCGGCCAGGCTGTCCCTCCCTAGGGCCCTGTTCTGGTCCTGCCACCCTGCCCAGCAGAGCCCCCACAGCCTCTAGCACCTGGCAGCAGACTTTAGCCGCCAGTGATGTCACAGAAGTCGAGGCAGAAGCCCTGTGTCCCCATGTCTCCCAGCACCATCCTGGGCTCTGGGACCCAGAACTGGGGGCTGTGCCCTCTGATGCCTGGGGTGGGTCTGGGGGAGGGCACACACAGGTTTCAAGAGGGGTGGGGGAGCTCTCAGGACCGTGACAGGACTGGACTGGCTGTCCAGGATTCTCGCAGGCCACTGTGTAGGTGCAGACAACTGGCCTCGGGGCACCTCCCAGGGGAAACTGACCGCAGGCAGGACAGGAGTGTGGGCCTGTGCTTGGGCCATGGCATCCTGTCTGGACCTCCATCTCTGTCCCTGGGACTTGGAGTTAGCCAGGCTATGGGGAGGTAAGGAGACAACTGACCACTGCACACGACTGCTGCCTAGGATGTGGGGCCCGCTATTGGTCCCCTTTGCCTTCTTGGGCTGTCGAACCAAAGCCTTGGTCCAACAATCATGCTTGTTCCCCACAGACACAGTCCCGGGCCACCTGGGCTCCCTCATCAGCCTCTGGTGCTGCTGATAGCAGGCCTTCAGCCTGGGGTCGCCATGGCAACAAGTTGCCAGGTTGGAGGGACCAGCACTGACTTGGACCTGCTGGAACCGGTCTGAGCCAGCTACAGCAGGGAGGGGCCCCGAGGAGTTCTGGGTTTGGGGACATGTTCCCTGCAGCTGGTCCTCAGCTGCCTCTGACGTTGGTGGACTAGGGGCTTCTACAGTGCCAGAGGCCCCCCCAGAGGCCTCCAGACACTGCTGACCCCTCTCAGGAAGCCACAGGGCCAGGGCAGTAGCCCTGGCTTTGGACCATTGCGTGGGAAAGGGCCTGTCTGCTGGCCTGGCCCAAAGACGCGTCTGCCCGAGCTCTTGTGGGGAAGAGACCAGGCTTATTTCACTGGGCCTCTGTCCTTCTAGGCCAGACCGTCTGTGTCCTTCCTCCCGGACGCCTCCCTGAGGGAGGCAGGTTCCCACTCCCTGGAGGGCCCCCTTGGGCCAAGATGAAGGCTCCCAGGATGATGGGCCGGGAGGAGCCCAGGGCACGGGTGCCACGTTCAACTGTGTCTCCTGTCTCCTCATCCTCCGCCCCTTTAGGCCCCAGCAAAGGGATGAGTGCAGGGTGGGCACTTCCTGGGAAGCAGCCCTGGTTGGAAGACAGGCACCAGCAGCCTGTGCTCCATGGACACTGTCCAGCAACATCCTTTACTTTACACTTGGCAGGGTTCTGTGCTGGCCTGCTTCTCCTCCCCCGCCCGCCCAGGGCCCTCGCAGACTACAGGCCACAGTGATACCAAGGCCTGAGGATGCCCCTTGAGCTTCTGCTGTGGCCTGGGGTGACCCCCAGCCCAGGACACAGCACCTCGGGCAAAAGGCCAGGCCTGGGCCAGACCACCACTCGGCCACCCCTTTTCTGTAGTCCTTGGGGTCCTCCAACCCCACAACAGGTAGGGCCCCTATAAAGACCTTGGTCTCTAACTCCAGGAGTTGTTGGCCACCCACTTTCCCTGACTGACCTTGAAGGGAGGGGAGAGTGGAGGGAGCTCAACTCAGGGAGCTGTGTAATTCCAAGGGATGTCACCAGAGGGTGGTCAGTGACTCTGTGACCAATTAGCAGGCCTCTTGGACTTCTCAGAACCCTCATGGGTGCCCTTCAGCAGCCTTGGGGCAGGAGGCCTTCCGGAGCCTGGGGCTCTTTTCACACTGCCCTTAGGAGAAAATGCCACCCCCTGCCTGAACCCTTCCAGCCTGAGCCCCTGAGCATGCACGCAGCCAGGCTCGAAGAGGTGTGCAGAAGCAGTCCTTGGCTTCTCAAGGATTCCTGGGACCTTACTGCCATCTAGGCAGGTGTGCCATTTGACCCAACACACCTGCAGGGAGGCCATCCTGCACCTGCATGGCCTCTCTGCCACCTCCCCAAACCACAGTAGCTGTAGGCCCTGGTCCAAGAGCAGGAGAGCCAGGTCTGGGGCCCAGGGGTGTAGCTGTTATCCCCCTTTACAGATGAGGGTAACTGAGGCACCAGGCAGTGAGGAATACTGGGGCAGGAGTGTCAGGGCCAGGGCTGACCCAGGTCCACCTGACTTGGTCTCAGACCACATCAGGGTAGAACGAGGGAATGGGACACTGAATGGGATGCCACCCATCCATTCAACAGCACCCCTCTAAGCTAATCTGTGGAGGGAAGAGCCCTGGGCATGATTTTTTTATTCATTGTAAAAAATGGAGTAAACTCTTCATTTCTGTAGTTGTACACAAGGTAGAGTCACACTGTTTGTGTAATCGCACGTCCATAGGGTAATGATGTTTGTCTCATTCCACCATCTTTCCTTCCCGCCGTCCCTCGCCACCCCCCATTTCCCTCTACACAATCAAGTGTTCCTCAATTCTTCCCTTACCCCCTCCCCTGGCCCCATTATGTATCAGCATCCACTTATCAGAGAAAACATTCAGACTTTGGTTTTTTGGGATTGGCTTATTCCGCTTAGCATGATCTTCTCCAACTCTATCCATTTACCTGCAAGTGCCATAATTTTATTCTTTCTTATGTCTGAGTAATATTCCATTGTGTATATATACCACAGTTTCTTTATCCATTCACTATTGAAGGGCATCTAGGTTATTGCCACAATCTAGTTATTGTGAGTTGAGCTTCTATAAGCATTGATGTGGCTGCATCCCTGTAGTATGCTGATTTTAAGTCCTTCGAGTATAAACTGAGGAGTGGGATAGCTGGGTCAAATGGTGGGTCCATTCCAAGCTTTCTGAGGAATCTCCATACTGCTTTCCAGAGTGGCTGCACCAATTTGCAGTTGCAGCATTGTATAAGTGTGCCTTTTTCCTCACATTCTCATCAACACTTATTATTGCTTATACGCTTGATAATTGTCATTCTGATTGAAGTGAGATTCTAGGATTTTCTTAGAATAGTTTTGATTTGCATTTCTCTAAGTTCTAGAGATGATGAACATTTTTTCATGTTTGTTGATCAATTGTATTTCTTCTTCTGTGAAGTGTCTTTTCAGTTTTTTAGCCCATTTATTGATTGGATTATTATTTTGGTGTTTTTTTGTTTTTTTTTTTTTTGAGTTCTTTATATATCCTAGAGATTAAGTGCTCTACCTGAGGCGCATTTGGTAAAGATTTTCTCCCATTCTGTAGGCTCTCTCTAAACATTATTGATTATTTTCTTTGCTGAGAAGAAGCTTTTTAGTTTGAATCCATCCCATTTATTGATTCTTAACTTCTTGCACTGTAGGAGTTTTGTTAAGGACGTCAGGTCCTAGGCCAACATGATAAAGATCTGGGCCTCCTTTTTCTTCTATTAGGCACAGGTTCTCTATTCTAGTGCCTAAGTCTTTGATCCATTTGGAGTTGAATTTTGTGCAGGGTGAGAGGTAGAGGTTTAATTTCATTTTGTTACATATGAATTTCCAGTTTTCCCAACATCACTTGTTGATAGGCTATCTTTCTTTTCTCCAATGTATACTTTTGGCACCTTTGTCCAGTATGAGATAACCACATATATGCGGGTTTGTCTCTGTGTCTTCTATTTTGTACCATTGTTCTATTTGTCTATTTTGTGTCAATACTGTGCTTTTTTTGTTACTATTGCTCTGTAGTATAGTTTAAGGTTCAGTAGTGTGATGCCTCCTGCTTCACTCTTCTTACTAAGGATTGCCTTGGCTATTCTGGGTCTTGTATTTTTCCAAATGAATTTCATAATTGCTTTTTCTATTTCAATTGAAGAAGGTCATTGGGATTTTAATAGGAATTGCATTGAATCTGTATAACACTTTTGGTAGTATGGTCATTTTGATGATATTAATTCTGCCTGTCCAAGAACATGGGAGATCTTTCCATCTTCTGTCTTCTTTCTTTCTTTAGTGTTCTCTAGTTTTCATTGTAGAGGTCTTTCACCTCTTTTCTCAGATTGATTCCCAAGTATTTTATTATTTTTTTTTTTTTGAGGCTATCATGATAGGGTAGTTGTCTTAATTTCTCTTGCAGTGGATTCCTCATTTAGTTATAGAAATGCATTTGAATTATGGGTATTGATTTTATATCCTGCTACTTTGCTGAATTCATTTATGAGTTCTAGAAGTTTTCTGGTGGAATTTTTTGGATCTTCTAACTATAGAATTATGTCATCAGCAAATAGTGATAGTTCAAGTTCTTCTTTTCGTATTTGTATCCCTCTAATTTCTTTTGTTTGTCTGATTGCTCTGGGTACATGGGGATGATTACTATTACTTGTTTTTAGTTACTGGGAATTGAACTAAATTCAGGGGTACTCAACCACTGAGCTACATCCCCAGCCCTTTTTTATATTTTATTAGAAACAGGGTCTTGCTGAATTGCTTAGGGTCTCACTAAGTTGGTGAGGATGGGTTTGAACTTGGGTTCCTCCTGCCTCAGGCTCTCGAATCACTGGGATTACAGGTGTGCAACACTGCTCTTGGTCTGGAGATTTATCTTATCCTGACCTGAGGAAACTGAGACCCAGACCTGGGTTTAGGACCCAGCCTATTGCTGTGGCCTCAGACAAGCCCCTTCCTATGTCTGGACCTCAGTTTCCCTACCTGTAGAAGAGTGAGGTCTCCAGGGTCCAACCAGCCCTGCAAAAAGGAGGCTAGTGCTCCTCCTAGGAGCTAGTGCAGAGGAGCCAGAGCCTCTGCAGCACCCTGCTAGGCCCCCTCCCTGGCAGTCGGCAGGTGCCCCCCCAACTTCCTGTTTACGGCCACTGCAGTCTCATTCCTTCACCCCAAAGCCATTATGATCACCATGGCAACCAGACCTGTTTGTTCCAACAGGTTGGCAGAAACTGACGTAAGACTGCAGGGGGGCATCAGTTCCAGATCCTGGGAGGGAGGTCAGAGCCCCCACGCCAACTGCCCCCTGCAGAGGACCTGCTGGGGGCACAGGGCTCAGACCCCTCCCCTGCTCACCTGACACCCCTGACCAGGCAGTTGGTGCCCTGGGCTCCCTGCCACCCCGCCAGGATGGTTAGGCTGGGTCAGGGGCTTAGTGAGGCCCTAAAGGAGAACCTCACCATCCCTCAGACAGGCATGGGGCTGGGCATGGATGTGAGTTGGGCTCCAGATTTAGGTGGGTGGCAGTGTCCCTAGAAAAGTGGGAAAGCCACATGCATCCTCCTTTGACAGTAGCCAGGCTGACCTCTCCTGAGGAACCCTCTTCAGTGACCAGTAACAAGGATAGCTGGACAGCGGAGGTCAGCTTTTTGCAAATGCCCTCGCCTTGAGGTCCATTCTGGAGGCCGGTCCCAGCCTTCCCTTAGTGTGGCAACCACAGCCTCCCCAGAGGGGCCATCCTTGCCCACGGGCCAGAGCCACAGTAGGCTCCAGCTCTGCCTCCCTGCTCCTCACGAGGCTGGAGACCCACTGTTGGGGATGGGCCCTTTGGGGTAAAACTTCTCCACATCTAAGTTGGATCTCCAGCAGTAAGTTGTTCAACAGTGTCCTGCCAAGGTCAGGATTGGGTCCCACGAGTGCCCCTCCAAGTCCAAGCAGCTCTGGGCAGCACCCAAGTGAGGCCCCAGGACCTTCAGCCTGAGAGAGCTTGTCAGAGATGCAGACCCTCTGCCCCAGCAGAGGAGAGCCAGAAGGCCTGGGCTGAACCAGCAATCTAAGGAGCCCTCCAAGTGACCACGTGTGGTGTACTCGAGTTCTTGAGAACAGCTGTCTGGAGGCTGAGTAGGAAACCTGGCCCAAAGAGGGTCCAGGAGGGTGGGCAGGGAAGATCTTGGCTAGGTCCAGCTGGCCCGACCGCCAAGGTTTCCAACCTGGATCTCCCACCCTCATGGCGATCAGGGCTGTCGCAGGGTGCCCAGGTTTGATGCCTGCTGCGGTCCCTTCCAGAGTGGACTGCACCTCTGAGAGCAGAGCCCTCAGGCCCGCAGTGGCAACGTCCCCAGAGCCAGAGCCAGTTGGGGCCTGGGCTTGGGGTATGTGTGGGGAGGTCAGCACTGTGCTGTGCGTGAGCCTCTGGAGAAGGCTGGGCAGCCCTTCGAGAAGAGTCCGCCCTGAATCTGGAGCATTAATTGGGTTTCTGCACCAGGGCCCCTTCCCTGGGGCTCAGGGAGGAGACCCGCTGACAGCCCCCTTTATGCTGCCACTAGTCCGGGGAAGGCGAGGGCGGCCACGCCGGCTTCCAGACAGCTCTGGGCCTGCTTGTCCTCTGCACCCACCTGTGGGTTGACTGACAGCCCCGCACGCCCGGGGACAGGTCTCCCGACAGGCGCGGGGAGTGGGGGAGCCCAGGGACCACTGCTGGGCCCCCAGGCGCGGGGGCCGGCGGGGCGGGCCTGGAGCCGCTGGCCGCGAGCGCTTGGTCAGGCCCCGCCCCCGCCCGCGCCCCCCGCCCGCGCCGCGCGTCTGCACCGCAGTGCTCAGTCTCCAGCGCGCACGGCTGCGAGCGGTCGCTGTGCCTCGCCGTCCCCGGCCCGCCCGAGAGCAGTGCCCGCAGGAGCCCTGCGCCCTGGCCCACGGTGAGTGCCGCGGGCTCGCACCCGGTGCCGTCGGGCCGCGGTCCGGGCTTGGCCCCACGCACACTCCGGCGTGCCGACAGCCCGCCCCCTCGGGCACAGGGATCGCGAGCAGAGCCTCAGGCGGGGAAGGTATCGAGGAAGGTATCGAAGAAGCGCCCTCGGCCCTGGGGACACTGAGGTCGCTCCCGTCGGAGGGGCGGTTCGCGGGGCAGTGTTTCTCCCGCCACCAGCTCGTGCCCTGCCCTCGGAGCGCGCAGCCTGGGGCGCGGCGGCGGGGTCCGCACTGCGGTGCGCGCGGGGGAGGGGATCAGCGCCGCACCTCCGGGAGAGGGCACGCGAGCCCGCCACCTCCGTCCCCGCCGTGCCTGTCCCCGGGAGGCCCACTTCGACCCCCGGCGCCCCCTCCTCAGGGGACGCCAAAGATGGGGCGGGGCCGAGGACCCAGGAGATGTTTCGCGCGGTTTCCAAACGCCATCCCTTGCGCGCTGCGCTCCCCAGCCGGTGGGGAGCGCCCTCGCTCCTCCAGCCCTGAGGTGGCCCTCGTGGGACCCTCTGTGCCCCGAAAATCCCTTCCAGTGCAAGCTGCGCCCTACCCCTCCCTCGCCTCCGGGGAAGTCAGTCCCGGAGCTGGCTCCCGCCGCAACTGGGGCCTGCGGAACAGCTGGTAGGATATCACACACCACACCTGTCCCAAAGCCACCTTTGGCCGCCCACCTTCCAGTGGGAGAGACACCCCAAAAGGACTGGGAAGCAGGGCTTCCGGGGGCACCCACACCTGGAACACGGAAGAAAGGGGGGGCAGGTAAGTAAGAGGGGACCTTACAGAATCACTGAGGCGCCAGGTTCTGACCCAGCACTCACGTGGGAGTGCCCCAACCCTGTTCTGCCAGTCGCGGGGGTAGCCCCGCTACAGAGCTTGTTCAAGTGCAAGCCCTCTCCCTGACCAGATTGGGATAGGAACCAGCACAGCACGTATAGCAGGCACAGGGGAACCCCTGGAGACCCAGGAATCCATGGGGACCTGGGGAGGGTCTGGGGGGGGGGGGTTCTGTGGAGAAAGAAGGGAAACCCAGAGAGAAGACCAGTGTGGGGGTGGAAAGCCAGCATGTGGGACAGACATCTTGGCGCAAGGCACACATGCACCATCAAGCACCCTGATCGCCCTCCAGGACCAAATGTGCTAAGAGTGACCGCACCTCCACCCATACTTTTAGGCGCTTAGGCGTGTTGGGACCAGGAGGCCCTTGTGGCTCACCTGCCCCACTTGTGGTCTCAATGCCCGCGGGCCCAGAATGGCCTAGCAGGGGACATCTTGGCCTCAGAGTCCAGGTTTGAATCCTGTCCCTGGACAAGTCGCCCCACCCTGAGCTGTGAAGTGGACCAGAGCCACGCTGCTGTTCCTCCTGCAGCCAGGGCACAGAGTGGGCGGCTAGGTTTGGCTCAGTCCAGAGCTGGGGTAGCAGAACCTTGGCCTCCCTTGCCTTGCTCACTGGAGCTGTGCTTCTGGCCCCAGGGGCCAGTCATGGCCATGTCCAGCTCTGTGATGCTCTCCAAGCCCAAGAGGGACAGTGAGATGGGGCAGAGGCACATTGACCCACGGGAGAACTGGGGTCCCTGCCCCTGGCTCACTCCCACCAGGACTGGCTGAGGGCAGGCTGCCAGTGCCCCTGGTACTGTCCCCAAAGGGAGGCAGTCCTGTGCTCGTGAGTCATGGCGGTGTGCAGGCCATCCCTCTCTGGTGGGTTCATGGTCACAACCTCCTTGGCAGATGGCTCCCAGGGTCTGAGCGGCTGGTTCCACAAGGTTACCAGCTGCCCAGCCTGGCAGCACAAGGTTTCCAGGGGACCGAGAGGTCCTGGGCATCAGAATGAGCCACCTCATATAGATGCTGACGCTGAGATTCTGCTGTTGGCCCTGTTCTAGCAACAGGCTGGGCAGGGGGCAGCTGAACCCCCACCTCAGGACTTCCCAGCTTGATGCTTGGATGCCTGAGCAAGCTCAGGCCTTCACCTGCTGGCTCTGGGACCTTGGGTGGGTTCCTAAGCCCCACACCTCAGTGTCCTCATCGGAGACAAGGAAGAGAGCTCACCCCTCTCTCTGGCTGGACAGAGGCTTAACAGGTGAGGTGTCCAGGCCCCTGCAGGGGAGGCCGTGTGGCCCTCCTTTCTGCCCTGTTCTCACCAGGACGCCCCTGGAGGCTGCAGCTCAGGCTGCTTAGCTCCTGCGTCATGTTTGTCTCTGGCCTGCAAGCCCCCAGTGCCTGTCACACAGCTGCTGCTGGCGGTTGCCCTGGCAACAGCTCAAGCAGTGGCTGCTCTGCTAGCTTTGGGGCACAGAGGGAGCATCCTCTCCATTCAACTAGAGAGGAAAGGGGCTGTGACTCATGGTCCCCTGGGGATCTCAGGACTAGCTGCGGGTGTGACAGCTTTTGGAGCATCCTGCCCGAGCCCCCCAACATTTCGGGGAGGACATGGGCAGTGCTAAGAGGTTTGAAGACAGTGAGGCCTCATCTCCGGTTCCTGAGTGCAGCCCCTCATAGGGGACCCTGCTTTGGGTGTCAGGGAACAGGATAAAGTGTGGTCATGGGGTGCTGGCCTGAGCTGGTGGGGTACAGGCCAGGGGTGGAGCCTCCCACCATAGACAGCTCTGTGGGCAGCAGGAGCTTGTCAAGTTTGCAGCCAGGTGTGCTGGGCTGGGCCGGGCCCTGACTAAGCGCACCATTCTAAGGTGGGGCAGTCTGGCTGGTCTGCACATGCTCCCCACCCCTGGTCTTGGGGAAGGAGTGAAACCCTGGTCCATTTCTTATTTTGTGAGATGGGAATTTAAGTCCCCCTTTGCTATGGGCTGATGTGTCTGGGTATGAGTGAGCATCAGATAGAGACCCAGATAGTAAGTGCAAAGACCCAGTGGTGGACTGAGTGGGCCCCCTAAACCTGAGGCCTTTGGGGTTGGGATGGGGAGCCCCAGAGGGTGTGCTGTGTGTGTGATAGGATGGCCTGGTAGGAGGACAGTTTTCCTCAGGGAGGGAGCAGGTCTCCCTGAGACTGCATGGGGAAGGCACAAGCCCTGACCCAGGGCAGAGGTGGGCTGTGTGCTTGGGGGTGCAGTGGAAGAGGGGGGTTCTGGGAACCACGTTGCACCTGCTGCCATCCTGCCCTTTGACTAGGGGTCTGCAGGGGAAACAGCCCCCACCAAAGGGGATATGCAGGTGTGACATAGCTGAGCCTTCCTCCCTGATGCACGTGGGCTGGGCCTGGGGACTCAAAGCGATCGCTGGGGGTCGTGGGCCTGCCACCTGGAAAGGGGGCAACCTTCCTGGCAGCCATTCCCAGAGCCAGGACTGCCGCCACGTCCCCTCTGCATCCCAGCCCTACATGGATGTCCCCACCTGGCCCAAATGCAGAGTTGACAGGGAGTGACAGGGAGTGGCTGAGCCTTCCAGAGGGCTCCAGGTCAAGGACCCCCCACCCCCGCCCCAGGCCCAGGCCGCACGTCCTCCTAGCGGTGACATCTGAGCTGCTCCTGCTGGCCAAGCAGCATGCAGCAGTGTGATTCAGTTGCCACAGCAACAGGGACATAGTTGATGGGGATGGACAGGGAGGGAGCCAGAGGTGTGGCCAGCACACTGCAGCTCTTCCTGTCTGGTCTGCACTCGCTTCATGTGATTAATGATTGATTGACTGATTGCAGTACTGGAGATTGATTCCCACAGTGCCCCCTTACCACTGAGCTACATCCCCAGCACCCACCTCCTTTCAATTTTTAAAATTTTGAGTCAGTCTAGCTAGGTTGCTGAGGCTGGCCTTGAACTTGTGATCTTCCTGCCTCAGCCTCCAAGTAGCAGGGATTGCAGGATGTGCTACCATGCCCAGCTTCTGGTATTCTGACTGTGGGAAACAAGCTCAGCTTTGTGGGGAACTGCACCTTCGGGTTTTCCGAGAGGCCCCTGAGTAAGGCACTGCCCCTGCTATTCTTGGTGGGTGAGGAATTCTGAGCGCCCTGTCCCCAGACATCCTGGCCATGTCAGCAGCTGTCCACCTTGCCCTGGACTTATGGGCAGAAGGCCCGGTTACAGGCCCCTTGGCTCTCCGGGCCCGTCTCACCTTGCTCCTCTGTGGCACCAGGGTGATGCTTTGGCCTCTGCAGAGGGCCTGGTAGCAGTCGTCTGCCCGGCCCTGAGTGGGGCTGGGGAGTTGGGCATTGCTGCCCTGCATCTTGGTCCCCTTGAGGAGGTCCCGGAAGACAAGGGCACTTCTGGCTGCACTATCCTAGGTGCCCTAGAGGTGGCCGGGTCCTAGCCCTGGACGTGGGTGTGTGGCAAAACACACCCAGTGAGGTTCCAGCAGCTCCCAGATGGAGTGCCAGCTCTGAGCTGGGAACCACTGCCACCTTTGGTGGCATCTGCTGCCACATCCCCAGAGCCGCCCCGCAGGGGACATGGGGCCCCTGTGTGGAGGGTAGGCTCCAGGCCTCTGCCACCCCTCTCTCCTCCCACTGCCTCCCTTGGGTGACTCTGTAGAAAGGGCTCTGCACGAGGAACGAGTGGATGACCAAGGTGGTGGGCCTCACTCTGCCACAGGCTGCCCGCCATGTCAACCTTGCTGGAGATCAAGAGCAGCGTGCTCAGACAGGTGCAGGTGTGTCCATCCTTCCGCCGCAGAACAGAACAGGAGCCTGTGAGCACCAGCGCCGACCTGCAGGAGCCCGCCACGGGGGCCTGGTGGGTGCCCAGGGACGAGCCCTGCCGAAGGCCAGCTGTCTGGGTGGGAGTGGGGACACAGAGTCTGAGGTCAAGGCTGTGGGCATCACAGGGCACCACCCTGCACATGGGCCCTTGAGCAGTGTGGCATAGGGCGCACTCCTGACGCCAAAGCTGACCGGGCCTCTCCTGCAGGAAACCTGGGGATGGTGTGGAGTTCTTCGCCCACATGCGTCTCATCCTGAAGAAGGGGGAAGGCCGACAGGGCCTGCCCTGCCCTGAGGTGAGGCTGCCTCCTGCAGGGCCCCTCTGCCTGTCCACCTCTGGCCTCCACTCTCCTCTCACTCCTGTCCCCCTGGACCACCCCGTCCAGCAGCAGCAGGCTCTGGGGCAGGGGTGGTTCAGGGGCCCTCCCCACTCTCAGAGATCCTCACCCCCACGCCCCTCACAGGTCCTCCTACGCAGTGGCTCACCAGCCCCGGCCGAGCCTGTGGACCCCAACCGTGGCCTGAGAGCCCTGACCCAGGAGGAGGTAAGGGAGTGTGGGGTCCCACCCCAGGGGGGGGTCTGTCTCCTGTTCTGGGCTTAGGGCACCCAGGGTTCAGGACAGGCTGACAGCAGAGGTGGGTGGGACGGAAGGTGAGCAGAGGGCCAGCAGGTGTGAGGGCACTGAGACAGTGGCTCAGCTGGGCCAGTGGGAGGAACCACCTGGGGTGGGGGCTGGGCATGCAGGGAGTGGACAGCAGAGACTGAGGTCCAGCAGTGTGCAAGAACTCAGGGCCTGTCCCCACAGGTGGAGATGCTGTATGAGGAGGCCCTGTACACAGTCCTCCACCGGGCAGGCACCATGGGTCCTGACCAAGTGGATGATGAAGAGGCCCTTCTGGCCTACCTTCAGCAGGTGAGCCAGCAGCCTTGCCCACCCCTGCCCTGCCCCAACCCTGTCACCTTCGCCTGAACAGCAGACAGAATGCACCCAGAGGTGCATGAGCAAGCAGGTGCAACGGGCATGTGTGAGCAGACAGGCCAGCAGACCTGCCCAGGAGCAGGGCGGACAGTCAGAGCAGACACAGAGCAGGTTGGCTAGGACAGACAGATGCACAGAGGGTGGACAGGTAGACAGACACCTTGGCTTCTGGCCCCGGCCAGCACACCACAGCCCCGTTTCTTCTCATGCCCTCGCCTGCCCCAGCCATACAGGCCTTGCTGCCATGTGCCCACACTCTCCACAGCAGCCTGGCAGCCTTCTTCCCAGGTGCCAGGACAGGGTGGTGCACCCCACTCCCCAACCCCTGAACTCCTGGGAGTTGAAAGGTCAGTCATTCCTGACTGGTATGCACCTGAGGCCCCCAGAGCAGTGGCCAGCTTCTCCTTGGGGCTCACTTGGGCCCCTCTCACCTGCCCACCACCCACAGGTGTTTGGCACCAACCCAGAGGAGCACGCCGAGGCCATCGAGCGTGTGAAGAAGGCCAAGGTAAGGCTGTGGCCTGCCTGGGCGGACTGGCAGCAGCTGCTGCTGTGTTGCCCAGGAGGGCTGGCCTTCACACTGAGGCTGCCTAGTCCTTTGGGGCTTTCAGCGCCCCTCTGCCCACAGGCCCCCACGTATGCCCTGAAAGTTTCTGTCATGCGTGCCAAGAACCTTCTGGCCAAAGACCCCAATGGTGAGTGTGGGCCCAGTGGACTCAGCTGTGGCCAGGTCTACGTGGGCCGCGGAGGGCAGAGGGTCGGCCTGGGGCTGAGCCTGCTGTGTCTCAGGCTTCAGCGACCCCTACTGCATGCTGGGCATCTTGCCGGCCTCGGGCACCCCCCGGGAGCAGAGCGGGCAGAAGGAGCAGCGCTTCAGTTTCCGTAAGGGCAGCAAGCGCAGCGGCCCACTGCCAGCCAAGTGCATCCAGGTCACCGAGGTCAAGAGCAGCACTCTGAACCCTGTCTGGAAGGAGCACTTCCTTTTGTAAGGCCCCCATCCCGCTAGTGGCCGAGTGTCCTGAGGATGACGGCTCAGACCTCCCGTCTTAGGGCTGCCCCAGGCAACTCTGAGGGGTGCTGGTGCTGGTCACATGCCTCACATTCTGGTCACATTCCGGAGGAGGGAACAGGCCCAGAGAGGGGCAGGGAGCCCTGTGGCCACATAGCTAGTGGCAGTGCAGAGTCAGGATCTGAGTCCAGAAGCCACTTGGAGAATGGGAGCTGTGGCACTCCCTGCTGCGCCTAAACCTGCCCTTGCCCCCACTGTGGCAGAGGCTCGCCCAGGACCCTCACACGCATCTCTCTGTCCCCTGCAGTGAGATCGAGGATGTCAGCACTGACCAGCTGCACTTGGACATTTGGTACTGGGCCTGAGTCCCACAGGGCAGGGGAGTGGGCACTTCTGGTCTGGGAGGGAGCAGGGGGACTCTGACCTGGGCTGGGAGTGCCAGACAAGCCATGCCATCCTCCAGGGACCACGATGATGACGTGTCCCTGGCAGAAGCATGCAGGAAGCTGAATGAAGTAATTGGCCTGAAGGGAATGAGCAGGTATGGGGCGGGGGGGACCTTGTATCCCCAGGTTGCAGGGGGGCCCAGGGCCCAGTGGCTCCCAGGGCCACTGGTCTGAGCTCACCTGGTTGTGCCCAGGTACTTCAAGCAGATTGTTAAGTCAGCCCGAGCAAATGGCACAGCAGGGCCCACCGAGGACCACACAGATGATTTCCTGGGGTGCCTCAACATCCCTGTGCGGGTATGTGGGCTCGGGAGACAGGGTGACTATGCCAAGGTAACACCTGTCACGTGTGTGGGGACACTTGCAGTGGCCGTGACCTTCCACCCCCATCGGCCCCCCCCTCCTTGGGCTGTAGGGAGGGGCCGTCTGAAGTGCCTCTTGCCTTTGGGTGCCCCCGAAGCCCCACATTCTCCCCAGGTTCTACAGGCCTCTGGGGGAGGACGTGGGGAAGATGTCATAGGCCTGACGCCCCCACCCCCCCACCACAGGAGGTGCCGGTGGCTGGAGCGGACCGCTGGTTCAAGCTGGAACCGCGTTCCAGCGCCTCCCGTGTGCAGGGAGATTGTCACCTGGTCCTCAGGCTGATCACCACGCAGGTGGGGTCCCGTGGCAGCCCTGTCCTGCAGCCCTGCCCCTGCCCCCTGGGCTGGGGCAGGCCAGTGACAGGCAGGCTCTCTTCCAGAGGGACACCAGCATGAGCCAGCGTGGGAGATTCGGCTTCTTGTCCTACCTGCTGCTGCTCAGCCGCGTGCTGCGGTTCGAGCACCGAGTAGAGGAGGTAGTGGGCACCTCTGGGAGCCCAGGACAGCTGGGCCAGGCGTCCGAGCAGGGGTGGGGTGGAGGGTTCGTGGGCCTCCACCCACCCTCTGCCTCCTCTCCAGCCCAATTCGAGCAGCTGGCATGGCGAGCTCAGCGGGCCTGGGACCACTGTCCTCTGTCTGCACGGAGCCCAGAGCAACCTGTCCCCCTTGCAGCTGGCTGTGCTGTGAGTGAGCTCAGCAGGCCATGGGCAGGAGTGGGAGGGTGGACTGTGAGTGGGCAGGGCTGGGCATATCCCTCTGACCATGGGCTGGGCCCCTGTAGGCACTGGCAGGTCAGCAGCCGCCACCATCAGACCCGCACTCTGGACTACGGCTACCTTCTGGGGCTGCTGGAGGACATGCAGGCCCACTGGGAGGAGGCACCCCTGCTGCCCCAGGAGCAGGTGGGCACTGCCAGGGGCCATGTCCATGCTGGGGGCCAGTCCTGCTCTGCACCCCGACCTTGACAACAGAGGGACAAGGCACATGTGTGAGGCAGTGTACACTGTGCAGGGAGGAGGCGGCGGGTTGCCTTGGAGTAAATTGGGAAGGAGGCCCTCCCAGTCAGACAGGCCATGGGAAACAGCAGGAGGGACTGGACACTGGCAGGACAGAGGACAGCTGATGCAGGGGCCCCTGTTGGTGCAGTGAGTGGGGCAATGAGATGGGGACAGGCCAGTGGGGGAGACCACCCTGGGGGAGGCCAGTGGACAGGGTTTCCAGGACAGAACTGTGGTGGGAGGGCACTGCTGCCGAGGCAGGGAAGGTGTTCCCCCGCTTCAGTGAGCAGGGCTGCCAGCACCACGTCCAGCTTCTGTAGCTCTGAAGACGCCCACTGCCCTGCAGGAGGAGAGCCTGGCGGACAGCTTTTCTGCCTTCTCTGAGTTTGGGCTGCGGCTGCTGCGCCAGCTCCGGGATTACTTCCCTGCCACCAACAGCACAGCTGTCTACCGCCTGGAGCTGCTGCTGAAGTGGGTGCAGCCACTGGCCGGGTGGGTGGGGTGCTGGCTGGGCCCCTGTGAGCGTGCCGTTCCTGCCCAGGTGTCTGGACAAGCTGCAGCTATTCCAGCCCTCCTTTGAGATCTGTCCCTTTGAGACGGAGCTGAACATGGACATCGCTGCTGCCCTAAAGGTGAGTTTGGGCCTATCTGGGCTCTCCACTGGCCCTGCCCAGCCCTGCCTGGATTTGCTGGCCCATGGCCCCTTGCCACCTTTCCCCTTCTTCCAACCCATGCTGCCTTGTTGGCCTGCATTGCAGAGGGGCAACCGTGAGTGGTATGACAGGCTCCTGAGTGCCAAGAGTCCTCGAGAGCAGGTGAGCTTGGGGCAGCCTTGCTCGTGGTGGGTGCAGAGGCTGAGAGGTCAGTGCAAACCAGGCTTCTTCGCAGCCAGGAGCGCAGCGCCTGGCCGGGCTTGTCGAGCTGGCCGACATCATCTACGAGGACCTGCAGGCCTGCTATGGCATCTACGCCAGCCTTTTCCATGGGTAGGCCTGCTCCTGAGCGCTGATACGGGCTGGGTCCAGGGCGGGGGGTGGGAGGGCAGGAGACTGAGGCCTGTCCTTCGCAGCATCCTGAAGGTGGACTTCTTCACCCTTACTTTTCGGCAGCTGGAGCGTCTGGTGAGGCGGGTCCTCAACCCTGGGTGCCCAGTGGCCATGGGGAGTGGGGAGAGACCTGTGGTTAGGAGGGGCCCCAGTTTCCTTGTTAGTAGTGGCACAGTCCTGCCATCTTGGGCAGGTGGCCGAGGAGGCGTGGGTGCTGACAGAGGAGCTGAGCCCCAAGATGACTCTGCAGGTGGCCTCAGGGCTCTTTGAGCTCTACCTGACCCTGGCTGACATCCAGCACTTCTGGAGCTGCATCCCTGGCCGGTGGGTGCCACACCTGTGCCCGGCTGCTCAGATCCAGAGCTCTGCGGAGGAGGCTCTCGGATGCCCCCTGGGGCTGGGCTGCCCGTGGTGGAGACCATTCTGCCTGCATTCCCACTGCAGGGACGGCCGCTCCCTGGCCCTGGCCGGCATCCACGCCCCTTTCCTGCCTGCCGTCAAGCTCTGGCTGCAGGTGCTGCGGGACCAGGCCAAGTGGCGCCTTCAGGGAGCCGTGGATGTGGACACGGTGAGTGTGTGCCCCACCTGAGGACACTGGGGCTTGTCCCGGGTCCCCTGCCACTCAGGCCTCCTCCTGCCTTCCAGCTGGAGCCCGTGGACGTCTCATCCAAGCACAGCAGCTCTGCGGCTACTGCCAGCCTCTGCTTCAGCCACATCCAGGAGCTTTGGGTCCGCCTGGCATGGCCCGACCCTGCCCAGGCCCAGGGGCTGGGCACCCAGCTTAGTCAGGTGCGTTGGCTGGGGCGAGGGGAGCAGGCTGAGAGGACATGGCAGCAGAGGGGTGGGCCCAAGCTCCTCGCCTGTTTCCCGTCCCAGGACATGTGTGAGGCTGCCCTCTTCTACACGGATCTGCTGCGCAAGAAGGTGGATGTCCAGCCCGGGGCGGCTGGCGAGGCCGTGAGTGAGCCAGTGAGTGAATGGTGGGGCAGGTGAGGCCTGTCAGTGGCCGGGCAGGGCCCCTGCTGCAACCGTCTCTCTGGCTGCTCCTCCCCAGCTCTGTGTGGTGCTCAACAATGTGGAGCTTGTGCGCAGGGCCTCCGTGCAGGCACTGAGGGGCCTGGCGTGGCCCGCGGGAACCGTGGGGCTGGAGGGGGTGCTTCCCCGCCCACTGCTCAGCTGCATACAGGTCCTGGAGGAGGACCTGCGCCGGGAGGCCCACACCGTGACAGCACACCTGACCTCCAAGGTGGGCAGCACGGCAGGACCTGGCATCGGGTGTGGAGGCTGTCCCTGGCGTGCCCACCCTGGTGCTGAGCACTGGCCTCCCCTCAGATGGTGGCCGACACCCAGAAGTACGTGCAGCACATCAGCCTCTCCCCTGACTCCATTCAGCATGGCGAGGTGCGTGCTGGCGTGAGCCCGAGGCGCGCGAGTGTGCCTGTGCTAGGGGCGGGCTCAGTCCAGGTGTAGGCTGGCCCTGAGGACCCCTGCCCACAGGCTGTGGCCCCGCTCATGAAGTACCTGGACGAGAAGCTGGCCTTGCTGAACGCCTCCCTGGTGAAGGAGAACCTGAGCAGGTTTGCTGGGCAGCTGGCGGGGTGGGGCGGGGCGGGTGGGTGGCCCAGGTGCTCATCTGGGCCACATCCTGCAGGGTGCTGGAGGCCCTCTGGGAGCTGCTGCTGCAGGCCATTCTGCAGGCGCTGGGCGCGCACAGCGACGTCTCTGCCGACTTCTATGGGCGCTTCCACTTCACGCTGGAGGTAGGGGTATGAGGCGCCCCCGGCCTCCACCTGCTAGCCCCTGCTAGGACACCCGCCTCCGCCTGGCCGCTCCCATATTCCCTGGTGTGGCACTTCCTTCCCACAGCCTAGCTGCACCAGCAGCACCTGGGCCACCTGTTATGACGGGTCTGTTGTGACAGGGGCCTCAGATGCTGGCCTTTCCCCTGGCCTCGTGAGACTTCTGGTCCATCCCACATGTGATGAGTGGCTTTGCCAAGGTGCCAAGACCCACCTGCAGGGGCTCCACACCCCAGTCAGGCCAGACCCCTGATGTCTCTCCCCCTGCTTTCCCTGTCCCAGGCTCTGGTCAGTTTTTTCCACGCTGAGGGCCAGGGCTTGCCCCTGGAGAGCCTGAGGGACGGAAGCTACAAGGTGAGGCCTGGCCCCGCTGGGGGCACCACCTTCAGCCTACTGCCCAGCAGCAGGCCCCCTCCCAGTGGGTGGAGCCAGGGGACCACAAGGGCGCCTGCCGCCATGTGGCCGGTCACCAGTGCCCTCCCCGCAGAGGCTGGAGGAGGAGCTGCGCCTGCACAGGTGCTCCACCCGGGAGTGCATCGAGCACTTCTACCTGGACAAGCTCAAGCAGGTAGGGTGGCCTCCGCGCGCTCCCCGCCCGGCCCCCTGGCCCTGCTCACTGGCCTTTCCTGCAGAGGTCGCTGGAGCAGAACCGGTTCGGTCGGCTGAGTGTCCGCTGCCATTATGAGGCAGCCGAGCAGCGGCTGGCCGTGGAGGTGCTGCATGCCGCAGACCTGCTCCCCCTGGACGCCAATGGTGAGGTGCCGCCGTGGCCGGTGGGGGCTGTGGGCGGCCCGCTTGCTGACGGCTGTGCCCCCACAGGCCTGAGTGACCCCTTTGTGATCGTGGAGCTGGGTCCACCTCACCTCTTCCCACTGGTCCGCAGCCAGAGGACCCAGGTCAAGGCCCGGACGCTGCACCCAGTGTTCGACGAGCTCTTCCACTTGTGAGTGCCCGCCCTGTCCCTGTGCCCACCTTATCCTGGTGCACAACTGGTTCCCGACTGCCCCCTCTGCAGTTCTGTGCCCGCAGAAGCCTGCCGCCGCCGTGGGGCCTGTGTGCTGTTCACCGTCATGGACCACGACTGGCTGTCCACCAATGACTTCGCTGGGGAGGCTGCCCTCAGCCTGGGCAGTGTCAGTGGCATTTCAAGGCCCCAGGTGGGAGGGAGTACAAGGGCCGGGCAGCCTATCACCCTGCAACTGCGCCGGCCCAGAGCCCAGGGTGAGTGAAGTGCGGTGGTGGTGGTGGGCATGGGGGACGGCGGGCCTGGCTCTCACAAGCCCACCTGCTCACCCGCAGTGAGGTCAGCCCTGAGGATGCTGGAAGGTCGCACCAATAAGGAGGCGCAAGAGTTTGTCAAGAAGCTCAAGGAACTGGAGAAGTGCATGGAGGCGGACCCCTGAGTGCCCCTACTGGCAACAGCTGACCCTCCTCCCCCAGCACGCCACTTTGTGCATCCAGGCCTCAGAGGCCCCTCAACTGCCATGGCTGACCCTGTGGCTTCCATCTGTGTCCCTTTGATGTGTGCTACGAACCCATGTCCCCCAGTGCATCCCACCCTGAACACAGGCCAACTTGGCGGGACCTGGCCAGCAGCTGCACCCTGGATGATGCAAACACAGTGGGCCTGGTCATTAGGTGGGCAGCTCCCTAGGGAGGCAAGCAGCTGGTCTCAGCAAACCCTTGCTCTCCAGGGCCAGTAGGCAGTCTAGACACTTTGGGTGGTCAAAACTGGAAGTGAAAAAGGCATACTAGTATGAGAGGGTGGGGGCCAGGGATGCTGCTCAGTATCCTCCCGTGTACTCACTGGTCAGCCCCCAACATCAACAATGCCACTGTGGAGGGTCCTCTCAAAGGAAGCTCTACCCCATCTCTCCCAGGGAGAGCAAGGCCCCACAGGCTGAGTCAAGTTTAGAGGACCCAAGCTTGGAAGGGAAGTAGGTGCCAGCCCTGCCCAAAGCAGGATGAATAGAGAAACCAGTGGGAGATCATGTGGGCTTCTAGACCCCACCTGGCTCCTAAGCCTGCCAGGGGGTGATGGGAAGGTCGGGGTTAGGGGTTCTGTATCAGCTGGTTAACACATGCACGAGCACATCACTTATCCCATGACCCAGACTCACCAAGCTGCCCCCGACCCCCAGGCTAAGTGCAAAGACACAGACTCGCACTGGGGGCTGCTTCTCAGCCTATAATTTCATTGAAAGCATCCCAAGCAAGGCTTTCCCAGTGTGGAGAGGAACACAATCCTGCCAGCAGCTGCAGGATCGTAGCTGCCAGGCTGTCTATTCCTGCATCCCTCGACTTCCTTATCACACAGCTTCAACAATGTATGTGGTGTCTATGATCCTCAGTCTCTCTGCCGTTTCTTGATTCCTTTCCAAATCTCAGTTGGGGCCCTGGCCTCAACCCCTGGTTCTGGAGTTTCTTCATCTTGAAAGCAGTTACTGCTTCCTCTATCCCCAGCATCTGGCCCCTGGTCCTCAGACTCGCTGTCATCTGTATCCATGAGCAGCCTGGAAGGGAAGAGTGTGTTCTCTCCTGGGGGCACCTGAGGCATTCTCCCACTCAGCCCTCAGGCACTCACCCCTGAGCTGAGGACACATTTCTCTTATGCCCTGTGTTCTCCAAGCCACATCCTCCCCAGCAGAAAGACTTCCACGTTACATTCTGCAGTCCTCTCCCAGGGGTTGCTTAGGACACCACCCCTATGTATAGGAGGAGCAGAGGCCAGGGGCCAAGAAAAGCTCCAGGACCTACCAGGTGCTGGTCACAGGCCTGTTGGGGTTTGCAAACTCTCGCCCTGAATCCACATCAAAGGGGTCTGAACCAAGGGAGGAAAGAAAGAAAGGTGACCTCTAAGTGAGTTCTCGTAACTCAGGGCTTTTCAGAAGAAGTGCAGGCCTGGAGGGCTTCAGTTCCCTCGCAGGGCACCCACCTACGTCAGGCCTCACCAATTTCCTCCTCCTGGGGGCTGTCCCTGGCACTGGTCAGGAATCCCTGCTCTGCCTGCAGCACCTCCTCTGGTCCGCTGCAGGCTGCATATGTGTCCAGGAGCTGGCGGTTCAGGTCCAAGAAGCCCTTGCCCCACTTAAACTTCCGCAGTAAGATGACAGCAAGATCTGAAAAGCCTGGAACAGGAATGGCATGGGAAACAAAAACCCAAGAATGTCAGCAATCCTTCCAGGGAATGTGTCCTCCTCACCCCAGCTGCTGCATGCAGCTGCCATCCCAGGGAGACGATGGTCACCAAACTACAGTCCTGACTGCCCCCATCCCAGTTCCCTTGCCTGTCCCTCTCCTTTCTTGAGGAACACAAACATTCCCATTGAGTCTGTCCCTGTGTCTCATGGCCGTCCATCTGGGCCTCTCCTTGGATCACAAATGCCCTGAGAATGCTAAGGAAGTTTCTCAGAGCAGTGCTGCCTTTGACAGCAAGGAAACTCATTCTGCCTTCAGCTCAACTCCACAAGGACCAGCTGATTGGGATTGAACCCCTGAGTCCTGATGGCCTCCCTGAACACGCCCCTCACTTCTCCAGGAGAAAACCATTCTAAGAGCAGAGACCACCGGGTTGTCAGGGCAGACCTGAAACTCACCTACGATGCAGAAGGCAGCAGCAAAAGCTTCCACACAGGAAAGTCTGCAGGGCCGGCCATAGTTTACGGGGTTGGCAGCCACCAGGTAGGGGAGCAGCCGCAAGTGGTTCCCTCTCATCTTCCCAAAGGGTGTCTCGTCCAACCTGGCCCAGGAGCAGTCTATGACTGCAACCCCAGACTGTGCCACCAGCGGTCTGTCAGGAACAGCACAGGCTAAGTTCGGGGGTTTGCACCACTTTGGTGATGGCCCCTAGGTAAGGCATACCCCTGGAACTTGCCCCCCCCACCCCCCCACCCCCCGAGGGATATGGAACATCCTTCCTTTATCCCAGACACCTGCAAAGGGCTACCTGGGCAAGCTTTTAAAGCAATATCTGGAGGAGACTTATTTATTCACTCTGCAAAGGTTTATCCTAGGTCTACCTACATTCCAGGTCCAGCCTTTGGCAAGGGACAAACTAGATGGACGCGCACGCCTTGGCCACGTGGGGGGAGTGCTTGTAGGGGCCCAAGAACACCTAAGCGAACCCCAAGGGAATATGTGCAGGTCTATTTGCTAAAACGACATACTCCGGATAAACGCTACGCCCCCTCCCCAGTCCCCAGGTCTCCCACGCCTACCTGTCTGCGGGGGACACGTACTGGGTGCCCACGGGGCTGAGCACCAGGCCGCCGAACCTCTGGCCCAGGCGCAGACAGCGCACCAGGCCCAGGCGGGCCAGCTTGCGGCCCGTGCAGCGCCGGGGGTCGCAGTGGCCCAGCTCCCACATAGCCAGCGCGCAAGGCAGCGCCGCCGGGCCCGCGCCGCCCTGGTCCTCGGCCGCCTCTGGCTCCACCGACGCTGCACAGGGAGAAGAGCGCCCTGGGCCTCAGCGCGGGCTCGCGCGCCCCTGGACCCCAATCCCGGCCCCTCTCACTCACCCCGCAGCGCGGCGTCCACCTCCTCCGCAAAGGCCTCCAGGGAGCGGCCCGGCCGACGCCGCGCGCGGGCGCCCTCCGCCCCCGGCCCGGTACCGCGAACCGTCTTCCTGCGCCCCATGACCCGCGAGGCGAAGGCACGGCTCGGCCCTAGGAAACTGCGCACGCGCCGGCGCCACTTCCGCCCCGTCGCCCGGGTGACGCCACTTCCGGCCCAGCCCGGGCGGCCGCCGGCCTCTCCGGGCGCTCGGCGAAGCCATGGCGGCGCGGCGGGCGGCGGTGCTGCTGCTGCTCGGGCTCGCGGCGCACGGTCAGCGGCCCTCCGTCCCCCGCGTCGCGCGCCCGCCCGCCCCGCCCCGCTCCCGCTCACCGCCCCCTCCCCGCAGGGCCCGCGCCGGCGGCTGCCGTCAAGATGAAGGTGGTGGAGGAGCCCAACGCCTTCGGGTGAGCGCGCGGCGGGCGGGCGGCGCGGGCGCGCGGCGGGCGGCCCTGACCTGCTGTCCCCCTAGGCTGAACAACCCGTTCCTGCCCCAGACCAGCCGCCTGCAGCCCAAGCGGGAGCCGTCGCCGGCGTCTGGTGAGTGCCGGGCGGCGGGCCCTGGTGCGCGCCCTGCGTCGGCTCCTGCCGCCCGCGCGGTGCCTGCGTTCTCCTCGGCCTCGGGTCCCCGCGGGCCTCGTCCTCCCTTGCCTTTGCTGGAGGCGGCCGCTGTTAGCCCTTAGGCCTCTGCCTTTCCACTCGCGTGGTGCCCACGTACAGTACGTGTAGTGAGGCTTTGCGACCTTCGCGCTTTTAAAAATCTCTGAACCGTACTGTAGAAGGGTGTGGCTAATATGTCGTCTGGCACTCGCTGTCCGTCTTCACGGTGGCGGGTTCAGGTTTTCTTTGCATTTGCTGTTTAGGTGGTCCGAGGCTTGGTAGGCTGGCGGGAATTCAGGTGGTTTACATTTTTGACCGTTAGAAATAGATCCATGCAGAACTTCCACGTAGTTGACTGTCTACCCTCTAGAGTGGCTTCCTAGGACCGATCCAAGAAGTGGGATGGCTAGGTCAGAGAGTACGTGCACTTAAAACATGGCGTCCTAAATATAAGAAACAGAAACCCAAGGATTTTGTTATTGAACACCTGTAATGTGTCAGGGCCTGTGCTGAGCTAGCAGAGATCGACAAGGCGTACCAGTGCATGTTCTCATGGAGCTGGCCGTCTAAGCAGGGTGCAGGAATGGGCAGTAGACAAGGAAGTAGGTAAGATGTGTAGAATGCTGCATGGAAGACGCCATGTAGATGACAGGCAATGTTTTAGTCAGCTTTTTCTTCACTGTGACAAAAATACCCAACAAGAACAACTTAAGAGGGCGAAAAACTTATTTGGGGCTTGTGGTTTCAGAGGTCTTAGTCCATACGTGGCTGACTGCAGTGCTCATGGGGGAAAGCAAAGGAAGACTGTCAGCTCAGGAGAGGTCAGGAAGCAGAGGTGGGCTCTGCAGGGAAGATGGACTCTTCCTGGGCACACCCGCAGGGGATTGAACTGCTAGACAGTTCAATCAGGGGGTTGCGTGCTAGACAAGAACTGCATGTGCAGCTCCAGTTTAACCACTTTCAAGTGAGCTGTTTCAGCGGCATTAGGTCCATCAGGTTGCTGTGTAGCCATCACTACCTCCATCACTGGGATTTTCTCATGCTCCCAGCCAGAAACTGCCAGCAAACACTAATTCCCCACCTAGCCCTGGCAACCAATCTGCTGTCTTTGAATTTGATTACTTTAGGTACCTTGTGAGTAGTGGCACACATGTAATTTATATCCTTTTGTGTCTAATATTTGTGTCTGATACGTTGCATTCAGCATCATGTTCTCAAGGTTTGTATTTTTAATTTTTCTATTTTGTTTTTTTGGTCCTAGGGACAGAACCCAGGGCCTCACACATTCCAAACACACGCTGTACCACTTTATTTGTAGACAGATCTCACTGAGCTGACCAGGCTGGCCACAGACTTGAGATCCTACTGCCTCAGGCTCCCTTGTAGTTGAAATTATAGGCGTGTGTCACTGTACAGCTTGGTTTGCAGATCTTTCCTCCTGTTCTGTGGGTTGCCTGGTATTTGGCTGTGGGTGTATTTATCTGTTTTGGTGCTGGGGAGTAGCACAGTACTCTACCCCTGAGCTGCAGCCCAGCACGAGTTGCTTTTTCCTCTGCTGAGTATCTTTTTGCTGCCTTCACCCTTCCTAACGCTCCACTGTATACTGTAATTTTTTCTGTGTTTCCAGTGGATGGCCTTTGGGGTTTGCGTGTAGACTGATGCTGCAAGTTCTGCTGCAGTGGGGGCTCATCCTGTTGCGGGTCCTAGGTGTGCTTCAGGAGATGTTCTAGGGGCAAATTGCTGGCCCAGGGGTGCCTGTGTGGAGCCGTTCGCCGTGGATGCACTGTGCTCTACCCACACTGCCCACAGCCACAGGTCTGCCGGACAGCAGCTGGAAGCACCATGGCAGTATGTGTGAGCACGTGTGTGGGCATGTGTACGTGTGTGCTTAACAGTCATTACATTTCATTCTGCATAGGTTCCTGTGGTTTCAGTGTTTTCTGGGAATTCTGTGTCTTTAGGGACTTTACCATTTTATCTGGATATAAGTTCCATACTTTCCTAGTTTATCAATCTTTTCGTTTCATTTGTGGTGTTTTTTTTTTTTTTTTCCCAGAATAGATTTTTCTATAGCTGGGTAGTCAGCTGTGTGCGTTTTAATTGTGTCCTTTTTGAACATAAACCTGGAGCCCAGTGCATTGGCAACATGGCGCCCCACGTACACCCTTCTGCCTGAGGGAGGTGTTGTCTGTTGAAGGAGATGCATAGAGAAAATTAGGCTGAAACAGAAACACATGGTGGTTATCGCTGGTGGGCATGGATGTCTCAGCAGGAGGGCAGCCGGATCCTGCTGAGGAGCAAGGGGCCCTGGGTGCCAGGACTGACACCAGCCAGGGGCCTGGGTCCCTACCACTTTTGGGGGAGCCTTGTTCCCCAGCCCAGCAACAGGATGGCAGAGGCTGTCAAGGGGGTGATCTGGAGCTACTGTGGTGTGGAGAGGCAGATGGGGCACAGCGGGTGTGTCACCAAGGAGGTTGCCTTGGTTTGGTGTTGGTGGGCAGGAGTAGGGACTGGGAAAGATTAGTGCTGGCAGAGCCTGACCTTGGATCTGGGGAGCAGGCAAAGCAGAAGTGAGTGGCTGGGAGAATGGCTGGAGGAGCCTTCACAGTGGGGGGGAGCCCAAAGCTTGGGGGGCAGGCCGTGAGATTGGTTTTGCTCTGCGCAGGGACGGTTCATGAAGCAGCTGTAGGTCCAGCGGGCACAGTAGTTCAGGAGTCCTCAGTGGGTAGGTGGTGGATGTGGGCGAAGTCCCCGGTTCGGTTCTTGGTGGGCGTGGCTGTGAAGATGAGAAAATGAGTGCTCAGGAGGGGCCCACCCTCCAGAAGGGACCATCACTGGCAGACACAGGCTCAAGTGATGTCCCTACACACACACCACGGCAGAATGGACCAGAAAGAAAAAGGCAAAAAGGCAGTCAGTACTTGACCACACCGACAGGGTCTCCCATCAGGACAGCCTGGGCCTATGGGCAGGGGGTTGAAGCGCTGGCCATTGCCCTGGCAGTGCAGGATGTGGGACTGTGGAGGTGTCCCTGGTGCTTTTATAGGTAAATGAACCCAGAGGGTGGACCCACCAGCAGGGGGTGGACATTTGGGGGGGGGGGGTCAAGACTGCAGTCCAGGTATGTCTGGCTTTGTCAAGGTCCAGGGGAGTGGACATTTGCAGGATCAGTGCCTGGGCAGGGCCATCTGCATAAGTGGCTTGGGAAGGCTGAGAGCTGGGGTCCTTGGAGGCCACAGAAGGTGGGACATGGTTGCTGGCCAGCATGGTAGAGGACCGCTGGCTGACTGGGGCTACACTCGATGCCACCACAGCCCAAGAAGTGTGGCCCTGGTCCCCTGGGAGAACAGAGCTGCAGTCTCTGGGCAGGACCTCCTGCCAGCAGGAAGCTGCGTCCCACTCAGCTGCCCACACCTGCCCCTGTTGCTGGGCTGGGAAAGGACCTTCTGGTGCACGCAGGAGCCATGCCTGCCTGCCTTCCCAGGGTTAGCATGTGAAGTAGAGGTTTTTCTGGAGGCATATGGGGGTTTCCAGGGCAGTTTCACAACTCTGCTTCCTGCCACCAGGGACCCCTGCCTGCCTGTGGGCGGGGCCTTTGGGGTCATGACAGAGGCGGTGTGTGGTGCTACCCGGCATCGGGCTTTCCCACCTTCTTCCAGGGGCTTTGGTCTCAGCCTCTTAGATCTGTTTGGAGCTGGTCTGCAGATGCTGTGAAGGCACGTGGAAGGCTCATCCTTCCCACCTAGTGGCCTTGGCCCCTTGTCAGACATTTAGCTGTATGCCCCAGGGTCACCTTCTGGGTTACCTGTTCCACACTGTCTTGACCTCACTTAGGGGGGAGTCTTCCAACTTCGATGTTCTTTTTCAAGGTTTTTTTTTTTGGGGGGGTGTTCTATATAAATTTTAGAATGGCTATTTCTGCAAAGCAGTCCTTAGGATTTTGATAGGGATCACATTAAATCTGTAATCACTTTGAGTAATAGTGTCATTTAAAATTTTTTTATATTTTTAGTTGAGGATGAATTCAATACCTTTGATTTATTTATTTTTATGCGGTGGTGAGGATAGAACCCTGTGCCTCACAGTGCCAGGCGGAGTGCTCTACCACTGAATCACAACCCCAGGCCCAGTAGTGTCATCTTAAAAACATTAAACCAGACCAGACACGGTTTCTGAGGCAGGAGGATCGCGATTTCCAAAGTCGGCCTCAGCAACTCAGTTAGGTCCTAAGAACTTAGCGAGAACCTGTCTCTAAATAAAGTATAAAAAAGGGCTTGAGGATGTGGCTCAGTAGTTAAGCCCCCCTGGGTTCAATCTCCAGTCCCTGGGGGGCGGGGAAGCTCCAAGTGGTTCAGTCAGGCCAGGTGCAGTGGCACACACCTGTAATCCCAGCTACTTGGGAGGTTCACAGGTTGAAGGCCAGCCTGGGCAACTTAGGAAGACCAGCTCAGAATGACACAGGAAAGGCTGGGGACCCGTAGCTCAGGGGTGGTTCTCCATCCATGTCTTTAATTTCTTTTAGCAACATTTAGCAATTTTTGGTGTTTTTTTTTTTTTTTTTGCCTTCAGGTCCTTTACTCCCAAATGCTCTTTTGATGCTGTTGTATATAGAATCACTCTTGGATTGCTCCTTGTTGATCTTGTGCACTGCAGCTTTGCTCGAACAAGTCCGCCAGTCCTGGCAAGGCACGTTTGTTTTAGTTGGGGTTTTTGTGCAGTGCCGGGATTGAGCCCAGGCATGCTCCACATCAAGCTGTATCCCCAGCCCATTTTTATTTTGAGACAGGGACTCTAAATTGTGCAGTCTGGCCTCAAATTTGCAATCCTTCTGCCTCAGCCTCATGAGCAGCTGGGAGCACAGGTGCACACCATCTGGCTGGCTTTGCCTAAAGTTTCTACCTGGAACCTGTGTCATCTGCAAGCAGGCGATTTCACCACGCTCCTCTCCCTGCTTGGCTGCGCTGCTGCCCTTAGCACCGTGGCGGGGCAGTGCTCTGCATCCTTGTTCTGCTCCTGGTCTCCAGGGACCTTTCAGCCCTCGACTGGGAGTGCACTCTGGCCTTTCTCAGGAAGTTTCTTCCATCCCCTTATATTTTCAGTTGGGAAAGGGTGCTGGATTTTGCTAAGTACTTTCTCTGCATCAATTTAAGTCATGTGGTTTCCCTTCGTTCTGTTAAATGTGGTATATTACACTGATTTTCCTGTGTTCGGGGGGAAAGAACTTCCGCATGAAATCCTTTTAATATACTGGATTCAGTGTGCCATGCCCTGTGTGGTGCTGAGGTGTGAACCCAGCTGCATTCGAGGCATATACTCTACACTGAGCTACACAGCACTAGTTATTTTTTGAGAGTGGGTCTTGCTCTTTTGTCCAGTCTGGCCTCAGACTTCTGGGTTCGAGCAGTCCTCCTGCCTCAGCCTCCCAAGTACCTCGGGCTCCAGGTATGAGCCACTCTACCTGGCTGGTTGCCTGGGTTAGCTTCAGTGTACTCCTGGATGTTGGTCTGCAGTTCAGTGTGGTACCCTGGGCTGGGGAATGCAGGCCGTGCAGAGGGGGTGAGCCAGCGCTTGCTCCAGTTCTTTGTGGGAGTGCTTTACAAGTCTGGTCACTGGCCTCCTTCCCAGCCAGGGTGCATGGCCCTGTTCTGTTTGTGCAGCTGATGGCAGTTGCCCAACTTCCATCTCTGGTTTGAAGGATTTGAGGATTCCCTTTGTTTCCTGGTCAGTCTAAAGCTCTGTCGATTTTGTTGACATTTTCCAGAGAACTAACTTTAGGTTAGCTCTGCTTTGATCTTTATTATTTCCTTTGCTCTGCTTCCTGAGGATTTAATCTGCTTTTTCCTTTTCTGATTCCTCTTGGTGTGAGAAGTCTGACTAGAGTCCTCCTTTTTGACTTCTCCTTTTTGACTGAAGCTCTATAGCTGTCTGTGTCTCTTACTGCTTTTACTGCGCCCAGCAGGTCCCGGTGTCTCATCTTCTGTGACCACTGCGTAAGAACGTGTCGGTGGTTTCCAGCCAGTAGCAGCGGTGCGGCGCATGCCTGCCTGCACACCTAGGCAAGCCGCGCACTGCAGAGGAAGACGCCCAGATTCTCACACACCTGTGAGCATCTTTCTGCTCTCAATTTCTAGCTGCAGTCTTTCAAGTGGAACGGCACTGACTTTGTGGGGAACATGCAGCTTATCCTTGAAAAACAGTGTGTATCCTGCTGTTGACCAGAGCGTCCACATACGGCTGGGGTCCACTTGGTTCATAGTGTCGGTCGCATCCATTAAAAGAGGAGTATTGCCAGGTGTTGTGTTGCACGCCTGTCATCCTTTGGATGGCTGGGGAAGGAGGATTGCAAATTCAAGGCTAGCCTCAGAAACTCTTGTCTCAAAATAAAAAGGCCGGGCATGGGGCGCAGCTCCCCAGGGTCAGTGCCGAGTACATCTCCCCAGGCCTGACGGCAGGACTGCTCTTCCCACCGACCTGCCAGCCCAGCCTCACAGTGTGCGGGCCTGGTGAGTTGGCCTCGTCAGCAGGCAGTGTTGTCTGATAGGTTGAGGGGGTCTGCTTTACAGTCGATACCAGTGCAGCCACCAGCTCCACGTCTTCTCCATCCCTCCACTTTCAACCTCTGTCTTTGGAGGTTAAAAAAAAAAAAGTCACTAAAGCTCCAAAATATATGCTTGAAGCCCTGCATTCCATTTTCAGCACCCCCACCAAAAGAGCGTGGGGACGTTCCTAGACAGCAAACCCCGGGGCGCTGGTTGTCAGCTGACCTACCTTAGAAGAAATGCCACATGGAGCCCCTTCACCAGCGCTGGTGAAGGCCGACAGCCTCCACTAGAGGTAGATACATGGGCAAACAGAAAGACCCAGGCTGTCCTATCTCTATGTTTATAACGAAGAAACAAGCATAGAAATAATTATAAATCTGTGAGTGAGTACGAGTCTAAAGCTGTGAGCCGGGACGTAGGCCTGATGGAGCTGTGTAAGAGTAGCTTCTGTGTGCACTTGAAGTTAAGTTGGTGTGAATTTAAATTAGACCTAACAGCTGTGTGTGGTAGTACACCTATAATCCTAGTGCCTTGGGAAGCTGAGGCAAGAGGATTCCAAGTTTGAGGCTAGCTTCAGCAGCTTAGCAAGACTGTGTCAAAATGAGTAAGAAAATAAGAAGGGCTGGGGCTGTAGCCCAGTGGTAGAACACGCTTGGGTTCAGTCCCAGGACCAGAACAAGAAGTGCTTATAACTCGAGTGTGCTCTGTGTAGTCCCCAAGGTTGTGACAGAGCGTGCTACTCCAAGGCCGGAGGACCACTGGAGCCCAAGAGTTGAAGACCAGCGGGCAACACAGGGAGACCTACTGTCTGTGGGGGAGGTCACCGCCACAACACTTGAGAAATGAGGGACAAAAGGCTGCACTGCAGAGTTTTGCGTCTGAGTTGCTCTAAGCCCTTTGCAGCAGCGTCGTCTCACCAAGAGGGTTACTTGTGCACAGCAGTGGAAGCTAGGATGAAGGGCCACCCCCAGGCCCTCAGCTCATTTTATTTGGTACCAGCATTGAAGTCAGGGCACTTGACCACTGAGCCACATCCCCAGTTCTATTTTGTATTTTATTTAGAGACAGGGTCTGAGTTGCTTAGCACCTCACTTTTGCTGAGGCTGGCTTTGAACTTCTCATCCTCCTGCCTCAGCCTCCTAAACCCCTGGGATTATAGGAGTGTGCCCTCGTTTCTTTTTCTGGCAAAATGTTGTTAGCTTGTCGTTTTCCTATTCCTTTGTATGCCTTGTGATTCTTGTTGAAAATTGGTGCTTTGAGAAAGCTCTGTGCACCTCTGTGGACTGGTCCTCTGCTGGGCCTTGGGGTCAGTCTGGGGTCCTCCCACCTTCCTGAGCCTGTACTTGCCTTTGAGTTCTGCACACCGAGGCTTGTTTCCAGTTCTACCTGGTGTCTCCTTGGCTTCCTCAGGCACAGCAGAGGCCCCTTTGTCCCCACAGGGACCTGGACACCACAGAACCTGTACTGCGGGCTTCATGGTGCCTTTTGTTGGTGGGAACCTTGGGGTGTGTCCCTGCACCCCGGAGGTGGTTCCTCGCGCCATGGGAAAAGGAGCTTGGTGCTTGCAGGTCCAGCATGCTCCTGGTCACCTTGCCCGTGGCCCCTGGCTCGGGGTGTTGGGCCTGCACCACACTCACCGTGGCGCTTCCCTCCTCCAGGGCCTGCGCATCTCTTCAGACTCTCCGGCAAGTGCTTCAGCCTGGTGGAAGCCACGTGAGTGTGGGCAGGGCTGGCAGGTGGGTGGGCGCGGCAGGTCCCGAGGATTCCGACCCCCTTTGCTCCAGGTACAAGTACGAGTTCTGCCCGTTCCACAACGTGACCCAGCACGAGCAGACCTTCCGCTGGAACGCCTACAGCGGGATTCTCGGGTGAGGGGCCTTGGGTGAGCCGCAGGGCAGTGGGTGGGGCTCTGCCTGCCCCACCGCCTCACGAGCCCTGCTCCCCAGCATCTGGCAGGAGTGGGAGATCACCAACAACACCTTCACAGGCATGTGGATGCGGGATGGAGACTCCTGCCGCTCCCGGAGCCGGCAGAGCAAGGTGGGGCTCCGGCAGGTACCTGGGCGGGGTGGACCTGGGCCTCCCCCATCCACCCACTGAGGTTCCCTCCCTAGGTGGAGCTCGCCTGTGGAAAGAGCAACCGACTGGCCCACGTGTCCGAGCCAAGCACCTGTGTCTACGCGCTGACGTTTGAGACCCCCCTCGTCTGCCACCCCCACTCTTTGCTAGGTAGGACTCAGGACAGGGGCTGGGCTGGGCGCTGGGACTCGGCTAAGCCTGACTTCTGTTGGGTTCTCAGTGTACCCGACCCTGCCAGAGCCTCTGCAGCAGCGGTGGGACCAGGTGGAGCAGGACCTGGCGGATGAGCTGATCACCCAGCAGGTGCGCATGGCTCAGCGGGGACCCCTGCTGGCCCCGTCGAGTGCTCCATTCGTTTCCTCCACCTTCAGGGCTATGAGAAATCGCTGAAGGCACTTTTTGAGGATGCTGGCTATTTAAAGGCCCCAGGAGAAAAGGAACCCACCCAGCAGGAAGGAGGGACAACAGGCCTGCGGTTTGAGACCCTGGACAACTGCAAGAAGGTAGAGAGAAAGGGGAGGGGTCCTTGGTCATGGTGTCTCCTACTGGGGTCTCACCTGTCATTGGAACTCTTGTTCCAGGCACACTCGGAACTGTCAAAGGAGATACAAAGGCTTACCAGGCTGCTGAGCCAGCACAGCATCCCCCTTGCGAAGCCCACAGGTCAGCCAGGGCCAGGGCCCAAGCCTGCCCACCCCAGACCTGCTGCCTGTCGGGCAGGTCCTGACCTGCTGCTGTGTCCTGCAGAAACCTCCCACTCTGAGCACCTGGGCCAGCATTCCCTCCCAGAGCAGCTGAGAGGTGATCCAGGACTGCGTGGGAACAGCTTGTGACCTGGTGTCCACGTGGGATGGAAGAAAAGACAGGGCAGAACGTGGGTGTCCCGCGGCAGAAGGGAAGCAGAGAAGCGCACGCAGCCTTGGGAAGAGCACAGAGGCCTGGAGCCTGCTGCAGGGAAGACGTGGCTCTCTTGCCCGTCACAGGCAGGGTACTCCCGAGGACCTGCCGGTCGGTCTCTGTGCTCAGAGACACGGACAAAACTAAGATTCAAAGTTTTAATTAATTCCCATACTGATAAAAATAATTCCATGACTTCTGTAAACCATTGCATAAATGCTGTAGCGTAAAAAAAACCTGAACAGGTGTCGACGACTTGAAACGGTTCTCTACAAGTGAACGTTCACACGTTAGAGGTACAGCCTCTGGGTTAGGATTCCATTCACAGCACATCCAACTGAATGGTGGACACGCCGCAGGAAGCGTGTGCTCTGGACGAGCGTCTCCTACAGACCAGTCAGTGACTGGACGCTGACTGACTGCCCATGTGTAACGTCGGAGGGCGAAGGACAGCAGAGGACAGGACGACAGCGTGGTTACTGCAGGGCTACGGTCCAAGCCCGGATACCCCCACCCCCACCCCCCCGGCACAGGGCCTCCTGCCTCCCTGCTGCTGTGCTCCTGGCACTCGGATCCGGAGGCCGCACGCGCAGACCAGGCGGGCACCCTGCACTGCCAACCCGCTCCTGGGCACGTCCTGGGTCTCCCCACACACTCATTCCCAGAGCCCCTCCTGATTCCATCTGTGGCCCCATGACTGCCACCATCCCCACCCCAGAAGCAGCCCTGTAGACTCAGGTGCCCCAGCCAAATTCCACAGAAAGAACGGACCAGAGTAGCTTATCACACACAGACCTAAAACTCAGCCGTTTTTAATGGTTTGTAATTTTGGAAACGTCTAGGCTAGACAACAATAATAAACGTGTCCTGTTATTCCCAAAAGACCAAAGGCCTGAAATGGAAACAAGTGCATGAATATTAACAAAATCTTAAAACAGTAGCACAAAATATGTGCTGTCTAGGTACTGAGCTAATAAACCATCACTGTGATCAACAGGAGTCAGTAACCCATGTCCATGTGTAGTGGACTAGCTGTGGAACATCACGGATCCACTTCTTTGAAATGACAGAACTCTTATCGGTTTGTCTTATATTAAAAATTGTTTTTTAATAGCCTACTGTATTAAATACATTCTAATTTGGTCACTGATAAAAATGTTTACCTAGTCACTCACTCTGCACTTTAGAAAATGCTATTAAAAGTCTTTGGCAAAGCCCCAGGAGGAGGAACCCAGCCCACCAGCGCACTGGACAGCCGAGCTGCCCCTGCCCACCAGTGGGGTCTGCGTGCACTGCAGACGTCTTCTCCCCAGACCTGAGGAGGCTCTAGGCATCTGAGGACATGTTCTCAGCAGCATTTCTGCCCTGGTCTGAGGCCCCGGGCCACTCAGCACCTTGCCAGTCACAGGGATGAGCTCTAGTAACTACTGACACAGCTCAAGTGACTTGTCACCCTGGACGCATGCACCGCCACCGCAGCATCTCCCGAGTCAGGTCGGCAGGAGCTGTGGGCAGTCATGGGTGTGGGAGACGCAGGTCTCCCCATTCAGGAGTGAACCAGGGGGCCCCAGACATCCGAGACCTCCAGGGGACACAGCAGCTGACAGTAGAGCTCGACCCTCTCACAGCACTCCCTTCTGGTGCATGATCACGTGACCACGGTCCCTCAGAGTCTCCAGGGAGGGGACAAAACCAAAGGAACCAGCTCCTCCACTTGCTCCGCATGGCACAGGCACTTAGAGGGGCCGGAGTGCGCGGGTCACTGCATAGGACAGGTCGCTGCGTGCGCACCTGCAAACTTAGGAAAACGAGCTCCTTCCATCAAGAACATCCAAATGTGTCCATCTGTCAGTAATCACTCTGCTCTGAATACTGTTTGCGCTTAATTTTAAAATGTAAAAATCCTAGGTTGGCTTTACTACTAGATAAATGCTCATTTCATAAGTAGTTTCGGAGTATGAAATCTAATATCTCCACCACACGATGAGTTAACAGCAACTGATAGGAAAGTTCAAGTTCACAGTACACATATAAAGCTTCATGTCATCATCATTAGAAAACATGGACCTAGAAAGCAGCTTATACGACTTAGAACTAAATTCCTCAGCTTACAAAGTGCTCTGAAGGACCCGCTCCCAGCGGCCTGGTCAATGCAGCATCAGGGCTGTGGCCCCAAGTCTGCTGCGCTCACCGCACGAACAGGAAGTCAGTTCCGCGGTGCTCCAGGGTGGAGAACACCTGGAGGTCGCTGGTGGGAGGTGGGTGATAGAAAGTGCCAGGAAGGCCGCTGGCAGGCCACGGGCAGACTCGTGGCCGATGGTGGCATCAGACACAAGCTGCACGCACACCGTGGCCTCTCACCGGTGCCCTAGAGGGTCACCATGGCAGGGGCTGATCCTCGCAGCAGGAGCACTCGGGCGTACTGGCCGCACAGGGCTCGCGAAGGACGTGCTGGCAGGGCTGCAGGACGGTGCCGGGCGCCTGCTCTGGGCAGGCCACACACTGCTTGGCCCGGAGCTGGAGGATCACCTGTGGAGAAGGCGCGGCTGGCTCAGGGCCTGAGGCCACCTGCCACGTGGGCCACGCGGGGCCCAGGGTATTCCAGGCAGAGGGTAGCCATGGCTTTCGGATCAGAGGTGCCTGGGGCATCAGGGCTGAGGTGGACACCTGGCCAGGGGCCCCACAAAAGGGAACAGCCAGAAGTGGGAGGCACCACTTGAAGATCCTGGGCAGAAGATGGGTCCTGAGCCAGAACTACAGCCACTGGGGAGGGACTGGCTAGCGCCATCACCACTGGCCCAGGGCATAGCAGCTGGGCGTTCAGTCTGTGGATTACTGTGGGACCCTCAGGCCACGCGGCCAGGCCCAGGAAGTGCAGCCGCACAGGTGCAGCCAGGCAGGTGCAAGCTGCAGCTGGGCCTGGGTCTTGGCCATGGTCAGGGGTGGGCAAGAGGCAGGACCATGGAACCTGCCAGAGATGACCTGGTGTGAAAGGGGCTTCCAGCAGTGCTGAGCGTAGTGGGTCATGGGCTCTACCAGAAAGATGGGATGAAAAGCAGGGCCCAGGGAAGGGCCCAGACAGTTCCCACTGCCCCTTGAGGTGCGACCGGCCACCTTCTCCACAGAGGGCACAGCAGGGGCCAGCCTGGTGGGAAAGGAGGTGCCTAGGCCAGGGCGGAGGAAGTGGCAGCAGAGCAGCCTAGAAACCTGACCAGCCAGCCTCCCCTCCTCCCTCGGGACAGCCTCCCGGCCAGGCCCCAGCACTCACCCCATCCACAGCTTCCAAGTCCAGGCGCAACTGGCTCTGCAGCGAGTGCAGCTTGGGGAGTGGGATTGCGCCCACGTCACCACAGCCCTGCAGCCCAGGCAGCGAGGACAGGCCCAGGCCCTCCAGCTCCTCCTGCAGCCGCTTGACCTGGGCCTCCACCTCCTCCTTCCTGCGCAGAGCCAGCTGCCGGTCGCTGTCTGCCGCGCGGGCCCGCTCCTGGGCCTCCCGAGCCTCCCGCTGCCACGCGTCGCAAGCCTGAAACCCAAGGGCGGGTGGGGACGGCGGTGGAGCAGGCGAGCCCTCCCCAGTGCCTACTGCCTCGCCCGCAGGGCCAGGCCCCGCCCGGTGCCCGTGCCTCACCTGCTGCACCTGCTGCCAGGATTCCTCCCACTGCCGGATCTTCCTCTTGGCCTCGTCCAGCTGACGCCTGACTCGGGCCAGCTCTGCGCTGTTTGGACTTGCACTGGAGGCGGTGGTGGGGACCGTGTTCAGGATGGGGGATGGGCTGGGAGAGAAGCTGCCAGAAACAAAGTCCCAGATGCTCCCAGGGACGCCATTCAGACCTGGGTATGGAGACAGCGGTGCTGCGTCTGCACCCGCGTGGGTCTGCGGTGCCTGGCTGCCCTCAGGGGGCTCAGTGATTCACTGACACAGGGCCTCAATTCCAGGGCCGGCCGAGAAGCTCAGGGCAGGCTCTGGAGCTGGCCTAGGCCACAGAGCTAGCCACCCCTGGCCTCTCCAGCAGGCCCGCCCTTCAGCCACTTGGCGGGGGGGGTCATTTTGTGGTGCTGGGGATGAACCAAGGCCTCATGCATGCTTGGCAAGGGCTCTGCCACTGGGGCACACCCCACCCCCACGCAGGAGTTTAGACAGGAAAGGAAATGAGATTCAGAGCCCCTGTGGGCTGCACGTGGGCAGTAGTCCTCCACACATAGACGCGGAGGCCCCAAAGGGCTGCTGTTTCCGGGGACCACGTCTGCCACACATGTGACGTCAGAGAGTGAGCCATTCAGAAACTCAGTTTTACTTGGGAGGCCGAGGCAGGAGGACTGCCGAGTTTGAGACCAGCCTGGGCAATGTGGCAAGACCTCATCTCAAACAAGTGTGTTCTTGTAACAGGTGGCAGGTGCGCTAGACAAGCCCTCGCCGTGGAGAGGAGAGCTGACCAGCATGGCCCCTCCTGAGTGAACCCACCCAGGCCCTGGCACCCAGCAAGCAGTGACCAGACTGTGGCCTCCGCGGGCAGCTACCAGCACCCCATGCCTGTTCACTCGCCTGCATGGTGTGGGCCAGGGGTGCACTGCCTCCTCTGGGCAGGTGAGGCACCCTGTGCTCAGGAGTGCCCAGGGCACCTCCAAGCACCAGTCAGCAGGGGCCCCTGCAGGGCACTCACCTAAGGAGCCGTAGGAGGAGGCTGCAGAGCCCAGCACGGCCGGCTCGGACCTGAGGGGCAGCGGCTGCTGGGGGGGCGTCATGGCCGAGGAGACAAGTGGCCCCGGCAGCGATTGGGAGAGCGAGCTGAGCGGGGAAGTGGACAGGGACGAGGAGGACTGCAGGGACGGCGAGCGGGGCAGGGAGCCTGGGATGGTGACGGGTGCAGAGCCTGCCGGTGGCCTAGGACCTGAGAGAGGGGCCGAGTGAGTGCCAGAGAGGCGCAGCCTTGTGGGAGGCAGGCCCCACTGCACGCCGGCGTGCCCACCTGACAGTCCCAGGTCACGGCAGTCCTGCTCCTCCAGGTCTTTATCCAGCGACGCGATGTCCACGTCGCCAAGACGCAGGTCCAAGGCAGAACCTGCGAGACCATACCTTGCGTCACTCTCAAGACCTCTCCCTGGTGGCCCGGGACGCCCTGCCTGCAGCAGCCCAGAGCCAGGCCCTCAGGGTGAGGCCCAGCCCCACGGTGCCTGCCTCGTGACCAGCATCCACTTCTGACCAAGTAAAGGTCCAGCTCCAGAGGAGTTCCAGGAGGGTGGCCAGGACCCTGTGGGGACTGTGTCCTAGGGGCAGAAGCTGCCCTCTCCTCCCACCCAGCCAGCATGGGGCGAGGCTGGCTGCTGTCCTCTATGCTCCTAAGCCTGCCTATTAAAGGGACAGAGGCAGCGAACACCTGCAGGGCGCCCGGGGTGGCGCTGCCTCCCGATAGGTGCCTGGCCCTTTCCTGCAGGTCCGAGTGCCCTGGTGCAGGACCCTGACCCCAGGAGCAGCCTGTCCTGTCAAGGGCTCAGGCCCTCCCTGCCTCTCGGGTTGCAGCCTCCTCCCTGAGGTCCAGGGGCTGCCAGACCACATCTGCCTCCCAAGAACGCAGCACAGGGAGGGTGCAACCAGAGGGGCTGGCCCTGGGGCCTGACAGCCTCTGCGGGCATCGGGGCCCGGTCACACCCACGGACCAGCATCACCAAGTACGCCAGGGGACTCGGGGAACACGGCCCACTCTGGGGTCCTATGGGGCCTGGGCTGTGTGGCCCGACCTGTGCCGCTGTTATTGTAGGACCCCCTCGGTGCCCACTCTGAGCAACCCAAGCCATGCCCTGCCTGCCTGCCCTCCTCTCCACAGCAGGCCATCCTGCACCCCCACCAACCTTTGCACGGGCACCACCAGCACAACACGCAGCTGGGGTCACCTCCCACCACCGGGTCCCAAATGGGCCTGGATCCGGCACGCAGCTGGGTGAGCCCAAGTATGGCTGGGACTCCTGGGGAGGTGTGTCCGTCCAAAGGGCCAGCGGTGCCTGCTCACTGCACAGGGTCACCCCAGAACCTGGGGGGTGACGTAGACCAGGAACGTCTGCCACGCTGGGCCCGGGGGTCGCATGGAGAGGGAGCGCACAGGGACAGAACACCCTCAGTGGGAAGAGGAGATGCCATCACATGCCAGCAGGACATGTGGAGAGGTGCTGCTCGAGTCCCCACCACACTGGGGACCGGGCTCAGGGCGGGTGACGTGGGGTCCAGTTCTGAGGCAGCTCACTGACCCTTTGCTGCCCTGGTATCCACTTTTTATCCCTAGGACCAGTGGGCACAGCTTGGCCACTTGTGAGGCCCACAGAGCACCCTCACTTGATGACCGGTGCCCAGGAGCCTCACAAAGAGGTGGCCTGATGCTGCCAAGTCCAAGGAGCACGCACACCTGGTGCTGCTACGCTGGCCTGTGGCCGCAGGAGGCTGGCGGTGACGGGGCACAGCTGAAGATTCCTCCCGGGACAGTGAACTTGTCCCTACAGCCACCAGAACACAGGCCTGCCCACTCGGCAACCACGCTGCGGTACAGCGTGCCTCCAGGTTCCACTTTGAGGGGCCTCGGCACTGGGGCGAAGCAATCACCTGGGAGAAAACCGCCTTCCATCCCACCACTCGGCCAAGGAGCCAGACCCTGGTGGAGGAGGGGCCTTGTCCCTCCTGGAGGCAGAGGCAGGCCTGGGCCAAGGCCCAGCCACTTCCCCAGAGGGCCACTGGCGTGTCGAAGAAGCACAACAAGCTGGGCACAGAGGTGCAGCCTGTCATCTCAGCAGCTTGGGAGGCTGAGGCAGGAGGATTGAGGGTTCAAAGCCAGACCCAGCAACAGTGAGGCGCTAAGCAACTCAGGAGACCCTGTCTCTAAATAAAATACAAAACAGGGCTGGGGTGTGGCTCAGTGGTTCAGTGCCCTGGTTCAATCCCTGGTGCTGCCCCCAAAATGCCAGCACAACGAGTGGCCATCTGCCATGGCAGGCCACAGCAGAGCACAGGCACGTGTCCCAGCTGCCTGCAGGTCTGAAGAGGCCCAGCCAAAAAGACCAAGTACAGAGGCCAAGGGAGGGCACAGCAGGCAGTGGCTGGGTGCAACTCCAGGTACCGCATGCCTTGCCTGAACAGGCCCGCTGCCTCCTGGACGTCTCCCTGCAGTGGACACCCCCCTGAGCTGTGCTTCTGGGGTCCTTCTGCTCCACAGGGGAATAGGGCTGGTGGTGTCCTGGGCCTGAGGTGAACAGAGGGTGGCACACAGGGCGACTTCCGACCACCAGAGGGTGCCAGTCCAAAGCCGAGGTTTGGCGGAGTCTGCGGGAGGCTCCTGGCCGCCCTGGGCTGGTGGCCCTGCGGCTCCAGACCTGCGTCCATCACCCACCCTGCCCTGTGTGTCTGTAGCCACGCATCTCGAAGGGTGCCGGTCACCACACAAGGGCCCCTGGCATCACCTCGTCTCAGCGGCGACGCCTTCCAACCCGGTTTCCAGACACCCACACTCACAGGCACTGGGGCTCAGGACTGGCGTCTCTTCTCGAGGAATGCCACTCAACCTCTCGGTGACACTGCTCAACAGACCCCAGCCCAAGCGTCCCAGGACGCTCTTCACCTGTGGCTCTCCCCCGTGAGTGCACGCCAGGACTGGCCTCACTTCACGGGCCCCCTGCGCCAGACTGCCCAGTCTTCCCTGAGCCTCTGCTCCTTCACACTGCGCGGGGCCTTCCCCCCCAGCCTGCCTCTGGCAAAAGCAGCACCTCTGCAGAGCTTCCTGCTCCTTCAGGCCCACCTCTGCCTTACCATCCTCTTCTTCCAGCTGGTCCACACCCAACACAGTGGCTTCTCTAGCCTGACCCTCAGTGCCCTGGACAGCCCCCAGCATGGGGCGTTCTGCGGCACCACTGCCACGCCCCCTCAGGGGTCTCCGGAGCCGGTCACTGCAGGTCCTAAGGGCTGCATGCCCGGAAGTCCTGTGGGAAGCCTGCGGCACTCCTCCCTCCACCCACACCAGTTAACCCAGCCCTGGGTGCACTGGCCTTCATGTGGACGTTGAACGCAGGAGCACTTTACTCATGAGCTACACTCCCATCCGTTTTTATTTTGAGATAAGGTCTTGCTAAGTTGCCCAGGCTGGCCTCAACTTGGGATGCTCCTGCCTCAGCCTCCTGAGTCACTGGGGTGGCAGGCGTGCACGACGGGACCCTGTTCAGGGGTGACCTTTCTGTGATGAAATCCCTCATGCCTCACAGTCCCGTCTCCTAGGAAGAACAGAGGTGAGCCAAGCCTTTCAGTGTGCTGGTCCGGGTGTTCTGGGGCCTGCCGCAATCTTCCACGCTGCTCACTGTGGACAGCAGCACCAAGCTCAGCTCTTACTTGGCAAGACCCCTAGTTCCAGATCTGCTCAGCCTCCAAAACTATGTGGAAAGGCCTTGCTCCCATTCCTGCGCGCCAGCCCACAGGACAGCACTGGCTGAAGGGCAGAGTGAAGACAAGTCCCCGAAGTCCCCCACCCTGCATAGGGCACACCTGTCCGCCCCTGCCTCTCATACGACGGGCACTGGGGCATCTTGCCCACCTTGGGCCTGGACATGCTAGTCAGCAAGCTACCGGACACAGCCTTGTGCAACTGAAATCCTGGGATCAGGTGAGGGTGGTCCTGCTGCCCGCCACCACGCTTTACCCCTGGCAGAACTCAGAAACTTTGATGAACTAAGGCACAAAGGAGGGGAGGGGGCTTTTCTCCCCATGAAGGACTCAATCAGGTCAGCCCCCTGCATGACTCAGCAAGAAGGTGCTCGGTCCGGTCCATGCAGAGGCGGCACCGCTTCAGCAAGCAACAGAAGAGCCGCACTGGGGCGGACCGGCAGGACGTCAGCCTCAGCTGCAGTCCAGCCAGGGAAGAGGTCGCCTGCAGCCCCCCGGGCCTGCTCAATCCTTGGGAACTGCTCGGGACAGCTCAGAGAACACTACCTGACTAGCGTCCCCAGCAGTCTCCCTGCTGCCTCGCCTCTGCTCCCAAGATCAGACCCAGATGGAACATTCTCAAGGAAGCACCCACTTGTCAAGACCCTGGAAATCTAGGTGAACCGCGTGGCATGAGCTGTGAGGCCTGTGTGCCCCACCTGACCCAGAATCAACCTGCCAACCCACCAGAAGCCGCCTGGGTGTAAGAAGTCAGCAGAAAGCTGCTGAGTAATGGCTCTGGCACGGGCTGTTCCAGAAATGACACAGCATTCCCCGTGGCCCCCAGGACCAGGGACAAACAGGGACAAGCCACTCAAACCACGCAGTGCTGAAGGGAAGAGGGAGAACCTCCAGGCTGCTCCAGCACTATCCTGGTTAAGCGCGGGCGGCAGGCATTCCCGACTAGGGGATGGAGGAGCCCCAGAGAAGCCTCACCTGCAGCTGAGCTTCTGCAGCGCAGAGCAACACGCGGCGGGGCAGGCGCCGGCGGGGGAAGAGGCGCGGGCTGGCCTGGCCCGGGAGGGCGGAGGGCCCCGCGGGCGCGCCCTGCAGAGGCCCCAACAGAGGCAGGCTTTCCCAGCGAGACACGTGCCTGCACCTCGTCGCGCAGCCCCGGGGAAAGCGGGCACAGACCGAGCGCTCACACCTGGCCCACGGACTGGACCCTGCAAGGTGCACCGGGTGGGGACACGCACCTGGAGACATGCGCCCGAGAGGGGGACGCACCTGGGGAGGGGCGCGCGCCCCGGGAGGAGACGCGCGGAGGGGGGCAGCCCGGAGAGGGACGGGCACCTGGGGCGACGACGACCGCAGCCTGACGGCGCCCGAGGTCTGGCGCCGATGCTGACTCACCATCCGCGGTCGCCCCGCGCCGCCGCCGCCGCCCATTCAAACCCGGCCCGCGCCCCGCCCCGCGCCCACGTGACGGCCCCGCCCCCGCGGCGACCCCGCGCCCACGTGACGCCCGACCCCGCTCGCCCGCAGCACCTGGCGAGCAGGTGCGCGTGACCCGGCGCCGAGCCGGCCGCTCGCGGGCTGCGCCTGGTTCCGTGGAGGCCACTGCGGCCCGGGCGCCCGGCGCCGGCCCTGGAGAGGCTCACCCCGCCGGCCGAGCCCCACGGGCTTCCCGCCGCCTGAGCCGCCCTCGCAGGGCCCTGGCCTCGCCTCCAACGAGGACTCTTCGTGCAGGGAGCAAAGGAGGGCGAAATGCGCGCAGCGCAGGGCCGGCCGCCAAATCCCCAGAGAGGCCGTCTGGAAGCTCGGTCACTGCATAGTTCGCTCCTTCCTGTCATCTTTCCATAGCGCACCACGTGCGAGGAAGTAACCCACACGGGAAATAGCCATCCAGTCCACGCGCCTTGTCCCCAGACCCTCAAGAACAGCGACCCGAGCATGGGAGCAGAGCAAGGGCCTCAGGCCCCACGGCAGCGCCTTGGGTGGGGCTGGCCACCAGTTGTGGCCAGGGAGCCCTGGGCCTGGGGAAGTCAGTCTTTGGAGGTCCCTCCTGGACCAGGACAGCTCTGAGGACTGGCTCCCTTCCAAGACCGGCTCTTACAAGATGCAGCAGCACTGAGGCCGCGAGGCAGTGGTCGGAGGGACAGTGAAGGACAGACGACCAAGGTGCACCAGAGGGGCAACTGGGCCCTGAGGAAAGCCATCTGCCTCCTCACCTGTGGGGGGTGATTCAGGGGCCCTATGCCAAGGAGGCCACCACAGGGGTGACAGACTGAGACCACACCTAATGACCACCAACACACTAACACCTGCCAATCCCCAGTGTCCAGTAGGGCATCCTCCTCTGCCCCTTGAGAGCACATGGACACTGGTGCTGTTCCACTCAGGTCAGCAAACACGCATCCTCTGTCATCTGGGAGCGAGGACTTGATTTTGCCAAGTACTTGCTATCACGCTCAATTGTACCATTACTACCTTTATACTGGGGAACATACTTTATTTTTTAAGAAATAAAATTTGTGCTTATCTATTTTAAAAATCCCTAAAACATGCCACTTACACAGTGAGTTTTCTGCTCATTTTTAAATGGAGAATGAATACCACATGAATGTGTCCCGCACCCTCATCTAGATCCCCCTCCAGTCACTCAGGACGGTGGCACTGCCACGCTGAACAGCCCTCGTCTCGGGGGCAGGAACACCCAGTGCAGAATGCAGCTCTCACCTGCTCCGGCCGAGGGGCCAGGGCATGTCGGGCCAGAACCCTCCAGGGACCTCAGCCTGTGCTCTGCTCCTTCTGTCACCGCACAAACTCTGACCTCCTATCTTGCGGGTGGCCCCTGGGCCCTAACAGGGCCCTGTGCAGTGAGGGAGCCCAAGGTTTACGGTGGGAACGCCATTCTGAGCCAAGAGGTGAGCACGTTTACCTGGAGGGACGTCACCGTTCAGGGGTCAGAAGCAAACAGATGGGTTTGCTTGTGCTCAGAAAACACTCAGCTGCCACTAGGCCTCTGACCAGAGCTTACTGGTGCGTGGAGGGCCCAAGAGGACAGGGTTTCCACACTGACCACTCGGGGGCAGAGACCCCAGCCCTGAGGCTACACAGCTCTGCAGGGACTCAGCCAGGCCACTGGCACCCATGGGCACACTCACAGAACTGTGGCATGCCCCCCAGAGTGACTCCCGAGCATGCCACCACCTGCCTGGGCCCAGGAGCCTCTGTCCCTCCCCGACTCAGCAGCAGGGCCACTGCCGCAGCTTCTCAGGCGGGATGAGTCCTGGATTCCAGAAGGTCCTCCAGCAAATAAGGCCAGCCCACAGTGGAGCCCACATAGGGTTACCAGGGCTGCTGTGAAGGCGTGCTGGCCGCAGGACGTCCTGGCGATGTGGAAGAGGGTCCCTTGGAAGGATCAGACCTATCCCAAGAGAATGCAGGGCTGGGAAGGCCCAGCCCCTGGCAGGTGGTGCGGCAGCTCACGTTCCGGAAGGCTGCGTAGGACTGGGGACTCAGCAGGGCCCTTGCCAGCCAGGCTTCCCATGGCCACCGTGCAAAGCAAGATCGCCTCCACTGTCCCTCTGAGGTCCTCAGTCTGTGGCCCAAGTGGCAGGAGGAGTCCCCTCTTTGCTGCCATGGGACATCAGCTCTAATCTGTGTGCCCGAGGGGGCCACAGTGGGGCTGGTGTTTACGGGGCATGCTGCTCCTGGCCGTGCTGTCGACCCTCTGGTAAGGAACACCTCAGGGCTGGCCACACAGCTGGTCCAGCCGTCTCCCCAGCTGGCCCATGCTCAAGGCTTGGCATTCTCCTGGCCCAAGCCTGCCTCCCTCCCTGCCTCTGATAGGAAAGGAGGCGGGAGAGGAAGGGCGTGCTCCCGACGCCTGGCAGAGCCCAGGGCAGAGGACTCGGATCACCACAAACACCAGCCTTCCTGTGTCCCGTATTGTCAGGGCAGGGACACAGGCTGTGGCCAGCTGGGCACTAGTCATCGTGGAAAGCAGGGACGCAGTGTCCCAAGTGTCACCCTGCACGGGTGCAGCACCGTCCACTTCCAACAGACCTGCTCCTACCCTGGGGCAACGTCTCTCCCTCTGGCTCTGCCCCTTGATGCCCAGGCTCTGGGCTCCGGTCAGGCCGCTGACATTCACCCAGTCCAGTTCCATCACATCAGCCATCAGTCACAGACCTCCCAGAAGCTGGGTCAGGTGTGCTCCAGACCTCGTCCTGGCTCCCCTCCTGGCTACTGGCACTGCCCACCTCCAGCTGCCTTGCTGGCCACAGGCCGGTGCTCTCCACAGCCCCTGGGCTGGGAGGCAGCGTCTGCTCTGGCTCTCTGTGGCCGGCGCAGCGAGCCGGGCCACGGGCTCCCCCACACCCACAGCGCCAGACCTCAGTGGGCGAGGGCTGGTTCTCATTGCCAGGACACATGCCCGAGTCGGGGACTGAGGGCACTCACAGCCTCTACAGGCGCTGCTTGGCGCCGGGCGAGGGGCCGGGAGAGAAGAGCGAAGGTCTGCACTTACCTAGGACGGCCTCCACGGTGCAGCCGGTGGGGTCGGGCGGGAGGGCGCGGGCAGGGAGGGCGGGCAGAGCGGTGGGGGAGGAGCTACCTGAGCCAGCGCTGGACGCCAGGCTGGACGCCACACTGGAGTTTACGCTGGGGGCCAGCGGGTGAACCACTGCAAACACAGCGAGGTGGTTCTGTTCAAAAACACACAAACAACATGAGCAGGAGCCGCACATGACATCAGACAGCCGTGGTGCACTCCTCTCCCCGGAGCGACGGCCAGGGGAGCCAGCTCTTCCAGCTGCGCACCATGTGGGCCGCGGCGGCCCCAGTGGGCAACAGACACATCTGGAAAGTGAGGACATGGTGCTTGAAAGCAGCTTGTGGGTGGACCTTGCTCCAGCAGGTGCAGGCGGCAGAGACCAGGCTGGGGGAGGGCAGGCAGCCTTTCAGCGAGGTGCTGGGCTGCTCTCCCCCTCACCTGCCTGGCCCAAGCGTGCAGGAGACGACGGCCTTGGGACTGACTGGACAGCCATGTGCACCTTCCTGTGGCCTCCTCGCCCACGGAAAGGGAGACCCAGCCAAGCCACAGTCATCAATGGAAGCACAACACCTGGCACCTAGCCTCGCAAAGGACATGGCACGTGAGACAAGGCGCAGGAAAAGGACCAAGCAGAGTGCGAGGCTGCATCCACCACAGCAGCTAGAGCCACAGGGCACATCAGGACGAGCCCCTGTGGGCTTCTGCAGTCAGAACCCCGTGCCACCTGGGCCTTGCTTCAGAAGAGTAGGAAAACTACCCTCAGGCGGGTGGGGGTCCACAGCACAACTCACAGAAGGGGTTTCATCAGCTTAAGAAAAGTTGGCCAGGTGCAGTGGCCAGGATGATCCCAGTGACCTGGGAGGCTGTGGCAGGAGGATCACAAGTTCAAGACCTGCCTCAGCAACTTAGTGAGACCTGCCTCAAAATAAAAAATAATAAAAAGGGTTGGGGGTGTGGCTTACTGGTTAAGCACCCCTGGGTTCAATCCCTGGTACAAAAAAAGAAAGGAAAGTAAATGCATACAGGGCAGGGGCAGGGGGAGCTCCCAGCAGAATGCTTGCCTCACTTGAGGGACCCGAGAGGGACAGAGGCGAAGGATCTGCGCAAGTCGGAGGCTGCTGGTGGGGGTGGGGAAGCACCTGATGATTCCAGGCCCCACCCAAAAACAACAGCCACATGGATCCTTTTTTTTTGGGCCGCAGCCGCCAGGCGCAGAGCAGCATGGGGGCAGCAGGCAGAGCTGTCGGCACCTCCTCCTTTTCCTCTTCCTCCAGGCTCGACACAGGCAGCGTGAGGCCCGGCCCTGCCTGCTTCCCATGCACACCGCTGAGCCTCAGGGCACTGCCAGCCCCTGGCACTTTGGTTATCCAGCTGCCGCTAGGCTGGACCCTGACTTTGGGCCCCACCGGCGCCTCCTGCTCTTCCTCCTGCCCCAGGACACAGCCGCCCTCAGACCTCAGGACCCAAAACCATGGTGTGTCCTTGGAGGTCGACTCACTTCACTCAGCAGGACGTCCTTCTCAGAGACCAGGGTGCCCACCCGATCCCCTTGTGGGCGCCCCCAAGGTAACTACTGGGCTGTGAGGGGCGCCTCGCACAACTGTCCAGGTGGAGGCGGCGGCCTCGGGGTGCACACAGGGCGAGAGGAGCTGGGGCTGCGGCCTCGGAGCAGTGAGGAGATGTCTGCTGTCCAGGCCTGTGTTCTGCTGTGACAGCGCAGCTGGTGCCATCCTGGCTTCATACGCACTCCCTTCCTCTGAAGGCTCACCGACATTCCAGGGCACCGACAGACCATGCTTCACTCTTCCCTTTGTCCACCAGCGGGCACTGAGCCGTCTGCACGTCGGCCTGAGTGGCCGCGCTGCTGTGGACGCGGGCCTGGCCCCGGCCTGCTCTCAGCTCTTCTGGCGCGTGCCCCGCGGGTCACTGCTGCTCACCTGTCTCCACCTCTTATTTCTGAGGAGCCTGTGCTGTTTTCCAGTGGCTGCGTCCCCAACCCCAGGAGGCTGTGTGTCCGCCCGTGCTTCCGGGCCACGCATCTGGGGACGTCGACGCAGGCCCTTGGTCGACCTAACTCAGGCTGTTTTTCCCGTTGCTCTGAAGCTACCCAGTGCTACTTCTGGAGGCGAGCACCTGGGCTGGTGGGCCCCTGGGACGTGCTCTCCCCGGGGCTGCTGCTCTCTGGTGGACAGTCCCTTGGACACCTACACCACTCTGTGCTTGCCAGTGCCTCTGGTATCCTGTCTGAGAATCCACTGCCGACCACAGGGCTCCTCCATCCACCCGCGAGTCCCTCTGCTACAGGCAGCAGCGCCCACAGTGCCGGCCGGAGGGTGACTTGAAGTGACTATCTAAAGAGCCTGCAGGTTAGCTGAGAAAGGAGTCTGCGAGCTGCTGGGGCCACAAGTCAGTGACCAGCGTGCTGCGTTCCAGGACTGAGATGACGAGCAGTCAGCCTGCCATCAAAGAGGTGCGGGTCCCACAGCCTCTGGGGTACAAAGCTGAGACCTGCGTGCGGTCCTGGCACGTCACTGGCAGTGTCTTAGCCTGCGTGGAATGTCCCCAGGGGCTGTGTGGAGCAGCTGCTGGGTGGCCACACCTCCACTCCAGTAACACCAGGCCACTGTGCTCTGCACATCCTACTCGCCACGTGGCCCCAGTATAGGCCTAGGGCCAAGGGGCTCCTGAGGCTGCAGGTGGCACTGCCCAGGGAAGGAGCTGTGAGGAGCAGGGATGGCAAATGGGGTATGTGATGGACACGAGCTGCCCTGAACCCCACCCAACCAAATGGCTGAGGTCCCAGAAACTCATGGGAGACAGGGACATCGGGACCTGCATGAAACCCAGAGACGGGGTCAGGGGGAGGAAACGCCTTTCCGGCCACCGCACAGCCCGTGTGGACAGGTGTCCAGGGAGTCACGGTCCACGTTGTCCACCTGAGAGTCGCAGAGGCTGACCTCGGAGCCACTGATACTCCAGCCTTCTGGCTGACCAGAGGTCCCAAAGCAGCTTGGGACCCACCACGCTGGCCTGAGTCCCCTGGAAGCAGTGCCCACTGCTGTTCCCGCAGCTCCAAGGCAGGCACGGAGTAGGACTCAGGGTGCAGGTGAGACTCAGTGCAGAGACAAATCAGCCAAGCTGCCCAGGCCCAGGGCTGCTGAACCCTGAGCCAGGTGGGAAGAGCCGCGGGGCCCTGCCCACCTCGGACAGGACACCGCCCCAGGAGTGGCAGCTGACCCAGCAGCTACCTCTGGGGTCCTCCTGCCCCAGGGCTGGTATGAGGGCAGCCCACAGGTACCTCTGGAGCCTGTTCTGCCCACACTCTGGCTCCCCTGGACTTAAGACTGAGGAACACGGGCTTGTTGGCTGTACTTAACTGGTAACATTTCACATTTCAGATTGATTTTTACATTGACTTTAATCTTTTTTTTTAACCACATATAACTAAATTAAGTTGCATTTACTTTGAACTGTCCTGCTAATTTTTTAAATGTGCTTCAGAGGTTCCCTTAGCTACCAAGTAATTAAACAGAGGAGATTCAGAGGTACCACACCGCATGTTGAGTTCCACACGCTGCAATGGAGCAAAGAGCCCAGAAAGGTAAGTCCCAGGGATTTCACAGAGAATTTTGTTTTCCCAGTGCACATGAAGTTATGCTTACACTGTACTGGAGTCCACTAAGTGCATCATGGAATCGTGATACACTGATCTAAAAAAACAAGGTATGGTTGGGCACAGTGGCACATGCCTGTAATCCCAGCAACTTCGGAAGTTAAGGCTGGAGGATTGTGAGTTCAAGGCCAGCCTCAGCAACTTAGTGAGACCCTGTCTCAAAATAAAAAAACAAGGGATTGGGGTTGTGGCTCAGGAGTAGAACAGTTGCCTGGCATGTGTGAGGCACTGGGTTTGAGTCTTGGCACCACATATAAGTAAATAAATGTCCACTGACAACTAAAACATATTTTTAAAAAAATTTAAAAAATAAACAAAAAGGGCTCAGGACATGACTCCATGGTTAAGCACCCTGGGTTCAATCCCTGATAGCAAAAGCAAAAACAAAACAAAACAAAACAAACAAGATATGTGCTTTCTTTTAAAAATATTTAAAAAGCAAAAAGAAATAGAAATGTAGGGTGAATCTCATGAAAAGCAAAGGGAGGCCAGTAGAGGAGCAGGACCGGGAAAGGGAGGAGGAAGGGAGGGACGCTGGGAGGGCAGGGCGGACTACGTTGCTACATCGTGTACCGTGGGCACAGGAACAGTCACAATGAACACCATCCCTTTGCACAAAATGTGGAAAACTAACTTGAGCCAGATGCAGGGACATGTGCCTGACATCCCAGTTACTCAGAGGCTGAGGCAGAAGGATCACAAGTTCCAAGCCAGCCTGGACAATTCAGCAAGACCCTGTCTCAAAATTTAAAAAGGGGGCTGGGGATGTGGCTCAGTATTAAAGCACCCAAGTTCAATCCCCGGTATCCCCCCAAAATGAAAAGAAAAACATTTGCTAAACAATGCTAGTGGTCCACTCGAGCTGCTGGGAGAACGGGCGACGGCCGGCCAGTCACAGGGCCCAGTCTACCCAGGGCAGTGACATGAGGCCCACGGGCACCCGCAGCCCCTCCAGGAGGGCTGGGGCAGCCCTGGGGGGCACCGCGGCACCAAGGAGGATGGCGCCCCGCGGAGGAACTGGAGCCAAAGCGCCTGGGTACCAGCTGGACTTGGCCAGAGGGACCTCCGAGGCCGGTCTCTCCAGAGCCCCTCAAGCACCCACCGCTCTCACGGTGAAGGAGAAAACAAGCCCCTTGAGCCCTTAGGGCGGCGTCAGGAAAAAGATCTCTTTCAGCACAAGCAACCTGGTCTGAACTGACCTAAGGGAGCCTGGGGCTGGGGGCACCCAGGCCCCGCCGCAGCTTCCCGAGGAGCGCCAGGGACCTCAAGGGACACACTGACGGGTCCCCTGTGGAAAACCCTAGGAGGGCTCAGGCCTGCGCCCAGAGACCAGGCTCACAAGGACACACCTGTCCCCTGAGTGCCACTCGAGGAGTCCAGGCCCCCAGGAATCTGGACGTGAACCGTTAGCAGGGTCCTAACTAGGCGAAGGCGAGGCCACATGGGGGCCCTAATCACCTGGACTGGGGTCCTCCCAAAAGAAGACTAGGACACCGGCACACACGGGTCGAGCGCGTGAGGACAGTGTCCCCAAGCCCGGGAGGAGGTCCCAGCAGGAAGCGGCCAGCACGTGCCTGGACCGTGGATTCCAGCCTCCAGGAAGGAGACCTAAGGTTCTCGGTGCTCCTCACTTTGTCGCAGCAGCTGTGGGTGCTGACAGCAAGGGGCTGAGGGCACCCGGCCACACAAACGTCTCTGAACACCAAAACGAAGGTCACGCACAGACAGAAAGAAGACTCCAGAACAGACGCTAACCGGCGAGCCCACGCCCGACGGCCATGCCCTCAGCCTGTACCTGCTTGCTGTCCGGCTCCCCGGCTTTCTGGCCACCTTCAGCGAGCAGGTCTCGGCGCTTTGGCTGCAACAGAAAAGCCACTGGTGTGGTAAGGCAGGGCAGGCAGGGCCGAGAGCAGACGGGAGGACAGGTCCACTGGGGTCAGGATGTGAGGACTCAGCCTGGTGGGCAGAGGCACACTCCGAGCCCTACGCAGCGTCCTCTAGGCCAGGCGGGTCTCCAGCGGCAACACACTCAAGTGCAGCCTGTGCTGAGGTCACAGCCCCACAATGAAAAGCCAGCTGGGGTGCAGATCAGCAATACAGCGCCCCAGGTTCAGTCCCACCCCAGGGGAAAAGCAAAAGGATGCTGTGGGGCTGGACGCCAGACCTCCAGGGCTGCCTGGTCCAGGGCACTGCGCCTGACCCTGCAAAGGAGGGCAGTGTGACCATGAGCAGCCCAGCTGTGCCTCCTGAGGGTGGCGGCACCTGCAGCGGCATTGAGGCAGCCCTGCAGAGGTCACCGGGCCCCCGTGCAGGGCGTGCTGCATGGCGCTGTGAAGGCTGGTTTCCAGCACAGAGCACCAGCAGCAGCCCTGGCCCGAGCAGAGCGTGCAGGGGACACTGACTTCCAACCCTCCCTGCAGGGGAGTCCCACCACCCACAACAGGTGCTCACACTCCAGGGATGGGCCAGGGTCTCCCTCAGTGTGCACGACCTGCGCACCCCAACACAGAAGGAACTGGAGGCCACCACGGAGGCTGACCCCCGAGCTCCCCTGTAGACCCCTCTGCAACTCAGGCAGACTTGGAAGTGGGACTGACCCGACACCCAGGGGAGGGCAGCAGGGAGGGCGAGACTCGGAGACTCGGGCACCAGTCCACCCACACTCTGCCCCCTGGAGACAGCCAGGAGCAAAGCCCGTGCACACACGTGCCAAGCAAAGCAGTAGCTGGGCACAGCGGGCTCAGGGCCGGAACGCAGCGCCCTGCACACCTGCCCGCGGCTACCTGCGCTGCACCCAGAGCTTCGTCACCATCCTGTCCTGAGTGCAGGTGGCCACCACAGGGTCTGTTCTCCAGGACTGCGGGGTCTAGGGAGAAGACCCCTCATACCAACCCGAGACCCCGGGGGCTGGGGGCAGGATGCAGCCCCAGATCACAGCGCTTGCTACAGAGCTCTGCCCACGTGGGGCCCTGATGACCCCCATGGGTCCTGCAGAGCAGGAGGGAGGGAGGGCCTGCTGAGGATGCCAGTCCCCCCAGCGCAGTAGGCATGTGGGTGGGTCTTCTAGACTCACTGGAGGAGCCACCAACTCCGAGTCTCTCAAGCACATGGCCCAAATGTCACATCCGTCTCTGCCCCCACAGTCCAGCTGCCCCAGCAACAGGGCCCCTTCCCAGTGCTGCCCACTTACGTTTCCAGGCTGGCTGCCATGGGCTGAGGTGCTGCTGGCGGAGTTGAGATCGCGGCAGCCCCAGCTGCTTGCCATCGCGAGGGTCTCTGTCAAGAAAGAGGAGCAGCAGGCACTGAGGAGCCGCTGGCTGGAGACCCCCCGAGAGGCGACGGCCCCCACCAGGTAGGGCTGAAAGTGCACTGGTCAGCAACAACCCCTCCCACAGGAGGGGCATGGCCCTGGGCCTCTAACCATGCCCACACTAAAGGAATGGGAGGGAATGGGGCAGGACGTGGCCCAGCGTGGGCGCCGGCTTGAGCCCAGAATTCCAGAGGCAGCTCATGACCCGCACAGCCAGCGCTGCGCCCGCTCATGTCAAGACCGCCAGACTTAAACCTTCTGAAAAACTGAAACAGGCGGCTGGAGAGCAGCTCAGGGACAGCATTTGCCTAGCGTGATGGAGGGTCTGGTTCACTACTGCAGGGGACAACACTGTGTGAACAGGAAGAGCTGCCCAGCCCAGGATCTCCTGAAGCTGGGGTGGACAGGCACCCTCTCCACAAGGACGCGGCCACTCAGCCCCGGCAGGGAGCGCTCAGCCAGGACAGCAGGCCTGGAGGTGGGGCCCCTCTAGGCTCTTCACAGCCCCAGCCAGCAGCAGCTGCAGAAGGCAGGGTGCCCGGCCCACGTGGCACTGACTGCTTCTGCCCAGGGAGCTGGAGTGGGTGGCTCCACACGCTCCCAGTCCCCGACAGCCTCGGAGCTCCCGTCTGCCTTCCCGTCCTCAAGCTTGCTCTGGATAGCCTCAAACTCTACCAAGACCCCGTGGAGCCTCAGCACAGGCATGCGCAGCTGAGATGGCCTCTGCTGTCTACTCACTTTCGATGTGTGCGAAAGCGCAAAAAGGACCCCGAGGGCAGTAGCCAGTCTGGCGCATGTCATTGCATTTGGTGGATTTGTAGATCTAGGAAATAAAAATGAAGCATCGAGGCTGGACTGGATCTGGGCTTCCATGAGCCCAGCGCGAACACCATCACGGCACGGAGAAGAGACCTCTGAATTACAACATACAACCCCCAGAGCAGGCGTGAACGCCCCTGCTACGTTCCAGATCTGGAATGTCCCCCAAAGCCACACGGTAAAAGGCGTGGTCCCAGCCAGGCACAGCAGTGTGCGCCTATAGTCCCAGTGGCTTGGGAGGATAGACAGGAGGATTTCTAATTCAAAGCCAGCCTCAGCAACTTAGCAAGGCTCTCAGGAATTCAGCGAGACCCTGTTGCTAAATAAAAAACACAAAAAAGGGAGGGGATGTGGCTCAGTGATTGAGTGACCCAGGATTCCAGCCCCAGTTCCAAAGAGTAAAAGGTGTGGTCCCGAGTGTGGTGCTGTTGACAGGAGGTGGACCCCAGGTGGGGTCTGGTGGGAGGCCCTCAGGGGCCCCTGCTCCTCCTCCCTGAGACCCGCCACAGGGACATGTGTACCGGCTGTTCCTGTGGCAGCTGTCTGCCCAATCGCAGGCAAGTCGTTTGCACCTGATGCGTCCTGAAAGGGACGGAGCTCAGTGGGACGCAGCAAGTGCAGAGTCAAGTGTGCTCCTGGCAGACTCCAAAGGCCATGTCCCGCCCCTGCACGCCCCTGGAGCACACTGGGGCCCAGGGCCAGGCTGGGCAGTCCCCTCGCCTTGGACTCAGGGTGCAGCTGGGGGCCGCGTGGGCCCTGTGCCCCGTTTGGGGCGATTTTTATCCCTGTTCTTAATAGGTTTACCATGGACCAAGGGGCTCCAAGTCCTGAGTCCTTCCTGTGAATCACGAACCTGAGGGTGGTCTCAGGGACTCCAGAGGCGGCCAGAGGGCACTCACCCACCCCTTGCCTCCCTGAGCACAGGTGACCCTGGCCAGCAGGGGGCCATCCTGACGCCTACCTCTGGGTGGAACTGCTGCTCGGTGCGGGAGTGGCAGTACTGGCAGCCGTCCCCGCCGGCACACCGTGAGGGCTCCCCCCACTCGTCCCCATGCTTGACACTGGGGCACGGCGTGGACCTAGGGACAAGGGCAGTCACTGGAGGTCACACCCCTCCTGGCAGAGGGCAGTGCCTCTTCCCTGCTTGGGGACAGATAATCAAGGCAAGCGCCTGCCTGAAGCCAGGAAGCAGGCTGGGAGCCCGTCCACACCTCACGGAACCCCCAAGCCAGCCCACAAGGCCGGGGAAGCAGATGCACGGGCCAGCTCCTGCCACTGGTGCAGCTGCGTCTGGAACCCTGATCCTCCACTTGAAAACAGCTCCCACCTGAGGCCTTTGCTGTGTTTTGGTTTTTGTCTCTTTTTTCTTTACCATCTCCGCCCCTCCCGAGGAGGGCAGGTGGCTAGAGTCTGGAGTGCTGCTCTGCAGACCTCTGCTCGGGTCCCTCTCTGAGCTACTGGGGAAGAGCAACGAACCACAAACCAGCCACCTCTGCCTCCTGGGCATGCAGGAGCACACAACTACCTGCAGAGAGCCTCGCTCTGAACACAGGAAACAGGGCTGGATGGAGGGCTGGGAGGGCCAGTGGCCCAGACACCCTGTGGGGTTCAAGTCCTTCCAGCTGGGAAGGCCAATGGGAGGGGCAGCTGGAAGGAACAAACCTGGTTCTGAAAGACAGCAGGGCCTCCTGGTGCACAGGTCCAGGTGGGGCCAAGCCCAGAGACAGGCGAGGGCCAGGGAGTGCTGGACCCAGCCTCAAGGACCCAGTGCTCTGACAACCAGTCCTGAGATGAAACCCACCTCCTGGGCCTTCATCCTGCCTCCAACCAGCCCCATCTGAAGACACCTTCCTCTCCCGGGGTCTGAGGGCACCCCCGCGAGAGCTCCCACAGCAGGCAGCACCTGAGGAGACGCGCCCCACCCCACAGAGCAGCAGGTCACAGCAGGGGGGCAGAGGAGAGCTCCACACCCTGCACCTGCCCAGGGTGGAGAAGGCCCAGGGCTGCTGGCCAGGACAGCACAGGCAGAAGCGCATGCGCAGCAGCGAGGCCTGTTTGGCTCACCGGTACTGGAACCTCCTGGGGTCTCGCCGGCGGTCCCTGCTGTTGTGGTAGTGTGGGCAGGCGTAGCCCTGGCGGCACAGGCGTGGCGGCTTAGGGCACTGCTCCGTCTTGTAGCTGCCTAGCACGAAGTTGGTGTCTGAAACAGAGGGGAACGGATCCCTGTCCTGCACTTGCAGCAACACGGACACAACAGCAAGAAGGCCGCGTAGCCCGCACATCCACCCACACGACGGAGACGGGACATCACTCAGCCACAGGAGCCGGATGCCGACACCCATGCAGACCGGAGGACAGCAGGAGGGAGAAGCCCGGGCCACGATGAGACCCAGGCAGAGGTGGACCTGCGGCAGGCTGCAGGACAAAGTGTTCAAAGTGGACGGAGGTGAGGTCCTGTGGCTCTGTGAACATGTTGGAAACAACTGACGCGCAAACACTGCAACCCCGTGTTTCCCGGCACCAGGATGGGTGTGGGGGGAGGCAGCCTCTGCAGGCTCCACCGCCAGGGCAGGGAGGGAGCACCAGGGAAGTGCGGATCTGAAACTGCCCTGAAAAATACAAGTGCTTTTAACAAAAGGCTGACTCCATGGGAGCAAATTTAATCCCAAAGGAAGCAGCAGCAGCCAGGAGTCATGTGAAAGTAGTGAGAGACGGAAGGGTCCTGAAAGCACCTCCTCGCTCTCCCGCCACAGTCCAGCCCCCCAACAGCACGTGGCGCCTGTCACCTCCCACCCTGGACGCTGACTAGGCGCCCACCTGAGCTGGAGCCAGGGATCTGCCCAGGGGGGGCCTGAACACGGAACGCAAAAGCACCCGGCCAGCAGCCCAGGTGGGGCTCAGGCCACAGCCTGTCCCCAGGACTCCGTGCCCGCACCCCGCTCTCTGACCGGGCGACGGCTCATGCCAGAATCCCTCTGGAATCCCTCCCCAGAGGAGGGTCTCTGGGCCGGTGTCCATGCTCCCTGCCCAATACCCTCGATGTTACCTGAGGCCACCGCCTGACAGCCCTGCCCTTGGGTGGGGCCAAGAAGGGGGCATAGCCTGAGTCCCAGGGACCCCAGCCAGGGTGGGAGGCTGATGAGCGGGACCCCCAAGGTACAGGGGGAAGGGAGCCCCAGGGAGGAGGCTGAGGTGGGAGGGAGTCAGGAAATGCCTCCCTGGGCTCATTGGCAACTGGCCACTTGCCCCTCCGGGGAGGAAAGGTGCGTGAGGGAGAGGACCCTCACTGCAGCTCCAGGGCGCCATCCACATGCAGGAGCCCTCGGCACGGGAGCAGGAGGACCGTCAGAGCTCTCAGAACTCGGAGAGCTGTTCTTAAGACTCCCCTGCCAGCAGGAGCAGTGGCCACACCTGCCACCCAGCTACTCAGAGGCGAGTAGCCTCGGCCACTTGGCAAGGGCCTGTCCCAGAATAAAATAAGAAGGGCTGAGGGGAGACGGGTCGAGCTCAGGGTGGAGCACTTGGCTGCACACGTGAGGCATGGGTTCCATCCTCAGCACCACATACGATACGTAAGTAAATAAAATAAAGGTGTTGTGTCCACCTACTAAAATTTCTTTTAAAAAAGGGCTGAGGGTGTAACACAGCGGTAGCACACCCTGGGTTCCACCTCCAGTGCCAAAACAAACACCCGAACCTCACTGCCCACGACGTGTGAGACAGGCAGACCCTGGGACACAGGCGGGGGCGGTGCTGGGGCCGGCAGGGGCAGGCTCGTGGGCACCCACTTCCAGGTGGCGAGAATGTCCTGGAATGCGTGGGTGGTGGCACAACACTGAGTGTACGAAATGCTACTTTACTTTTTTGTTTTTGTGGTTTTTTGTTTGTTTGTTTCATGTATTTTATTTTTTTAAAATTTAATTATTTATCTTTTGATATTTTTACAGATTGCATTTTGATTCACTGTACACAATGGGGTACATTATTTCGTTTCTATGGTTGTGCACGATGTAGATTCACACCGTTTGTGTGAGCATACATGTGCGTGGGTCATGATGTCTGTCTCAGTCCACCATCTTTCATACCCTCCTTCCTCTTGTTTCCTTCTACATAATCTAAAGTTCCTCCATTCTTCTCTCACTCCCCACCCCCCCACCCCCATTATATATCATTCTCCTCTTATCAAGGAAAACATTTGGCCTAAAAATATGGAACGCTTCACGAATTTGCGAGTCATCCTTGCGCAGGAGCCATGCTAAGCTTCTCCGTATCGTTCCCATTTTGGTGTATGTGCTGCCGACGTAAGCACACCAGTTTACTTTTTAATTACTTTTTGAAGTTCTGGGGATGGAAAGGGACTCGCACATCACACGCTAGGCAGACACCCTGCACTAAGCGTTGGCCCAGACCTGAACTGCTCACTTTAAAATGGCGAGGCAGCCCTCCAGCCCTGTGTCCTCAACCCTGTTCCACGTGGACGCTAGTCTGAGGCAGAACATGATCAAGAACCTGGGCACGTCAGAAAGCAATGGAGACACCCAAGTTCAAAGTGTGGGGTTAGAGAAGTTGGGAAATCAAGCACGCTCCCTCTGGCCAAAACGGGGGCAATCTGCACATTAAGAAAGATGATAACTATTGGATTGAAACACATTATAAAAAATCACATATGCATGTAATTCGCCTGTAGGTCACCTTACAAACAAAAATGAACCAAGCAGGTCCCAAGTGGAAGGAAGCAGCTGGCTTACCTTGCCACCGGGGGTCCTCGCCCAGGATCTTTTCAATCATGGCCTGGCTGGCCAAGACCCCGGGCTGCAGATCAGGCATGCCGTCCCCACTGCCGGGCTGGCCATTCTGCAAGGCTTCCTGAGCCTGCAGCTCCCTGCAACCAACAGCACAGTGGTTATGGCTCTATAGCGTCCCAAGCCCTTCCACAGGGAGCGGAAGACAGGGGAACGCCTGGCTCCTGAACCACTGGCCTCCCACTCCACACAGCCCACTGCCTGGATCACTCAGGACGGAGGTTGTCACAGCCTCGGGGGCAGCCTGCACCTGGGATGACAGTCCCAACCCAAATCCTAACCATGTAACAGCTGTGCTTTGTTTAGGAAGAACTTGCCAACAACTTGGGAGGCTGAGGCCAGAGGCTGAGGCTGGAGGCTTGCGAATTTGAGACCAGCCTGGGCAACTTACCAAGACCCTGTCTCAAAATAAAAACCAAAATGGGAAATGGGTTGGAGAGGCAGCTTGGAGCATCCCGGGGTTCAATCCCTAGTACCAAAGGGGGTCCAAAAAAAAAAAAACAAAATACAAGGAAGGACTGGCTTTCTTGCAGCAGCCTGTGCACAGTGTGAGTCTGCACCTGAGCCCTGAGCACCGTGGCATGCAGAGGGGAAGCGCCAAGTCAGGGCACATGCGCAATCTTCACGTCACAAGTGAAACCGGGCCTTGGAGAAAGGAAGGCTTTGAGCCAGCGGTGCCAGAGCAGCGGGGAGGTGGGCGGGCCCCCTTGGACGTCCACTCACCTGATGTCACACACGGGTGGCCGCAGGTCCAGGGGACCATGTGCAAAGGCACAGTGCAGCCCGTTTTTCACACAGTGGCCGCGCGCGTCCGTCTCGTGGATGCACGTGCCTGTCTTGTAGTAGCGCAGGTGGTACTTGCGTTCCGTGTCCCCAGTTGTTCTGTGCAGGTAGGGACACCTGGAAGCAGAGGGGCAAGCGCACCGTGTGGCTCCTGTGGGCCAGGGGACAACCTGAGCTTCACCTGCTGCCTCGCCAGCATCCGGGAGCAGCTGCCTCCACTCTCCCAGGGCCGACTCTGGGCTGAGTGTCAGGAGGTGTTCCTGAACCAGACCTGCGTCTCTCTTTGGGATCCTTCCCTACAGCACTCTGGGTACTCTCATGGCAAATCCCTCAATCACACCCAGCAGGAAAGCATGCTGCGCTCCATGAAAATCATCCTTCTTAGTTTTAAATGAATTCTTTGCACTTGGGTTTGCACTTTGTACGCTGGTCACGTCCTTTCCCTGATAAGTCATAATGAGAAGGGTGGTGGCCTCTGTCCCAGCTCCTGTGCCTCGGGGACTCCAAGATGGAGTGGGGAGGGCCTGCACTTGGCCAGGAAGGGCCCCGCGGAGCCCGGCTGGAGGAAGCAGGTGGGCTGCAGATGGTGCAATGCCACAAACCCACCGTGGCCACACAGCATGTCCAGGGCCACGTGCACCAGGCAGCTCCTGGAGCAGGGCAGGGGGTGGGGAATGGGCTCACACTGCAGGGGTGGAGCAGGAGCAGAGATGGTCTGGGAGGTTCCAGCATTCATGGGCACAAGGTCTGTGGGCACCTCCAGCTGGTCCCACCAGAACAGCTTCACAGACGGGAAAGGAGAAGGAACACCTGAAGGGCCAGCTGCCCTCCCAGCCTGGCTGCCACAGGGCCCTGCCCAGCCACATCCACTGGCCTGAGGAGCAAGGCAGAGAAAGCAGGGGTCCTCATCACAAGCACCCAAATTTAAGGACAGGGGCCTTCACCTCTCACTACTGTCCACATCCACCTCACCAGGGACAGAGCTACAGTCCTGGGTGTGGCTGAGGGTCACCTGGTCTAAACCCCTATGCTACAGGATGAGAAAAGGCAGCCTGGAGTTCACATGCGGCTGCAGGCTGAGGGCGGAAAGGAGGCAGGCGTGCTGGTCAACCACGGCAGGCCGGGGCCGCGTGTCAGCACTGGGTGCAAGTTGGCAGAGCACTAACCTACCCCCCTCCCTCCTGGTTCTCTTAGGTCAGTGCTCAAGGCATCTTGTTTCTGCAACGCGCCATTGCCATGGCAACCAGAGCACTGTGAGGCCACCCCTCAGCACAGAGGGACTCCACTACCCGGCACTATTCTACTGGGCTGGCATCCCTGCTCCTGTACCACCTCAGAGCTTGAGCTGACTTAGAGGCTTTTTTTGGTTTTAGTACTGGGGATTGAACCCAGGAGTGCTCTACCACTGAACTACGTATTGAGACAAGTGCTGCTAGATTGCAGAGGCTGGCCTCAAATTTGAGATCCTCCTGCCTCAACCTCCCAAGTCACTGGGATTACAGGCCTGTGCTAATGTGTCTAGCTTGACCTTAAGCTTTAATGTAAAGAAAATACATCTCAAAAGCAAGAAGGGACATCTAAAAAGCAGAGTGGCCCCCTACTCTCTGATCAACCAGAGAGGAGAAGGAGGGGAGTCCCAGGTGCCTAGGTGACAGGTGTGACCTCAATCCTACTCAAAACCAACCAGATTGTGGTGAAAACAGCTGTTGATGGCATGGCACCACAGTGCCACTGGATATAGCTCAGCCACTGTGCTCTTGACCATGACCCAGCTCAGGAGGAACGAGGACTCCAGCCAAGTCTCCAGGAGCACAGGAAACTCTTACCTAAAACAAGGGTGGGTCTGACCAAGCACGGAGCAGCCTGCAGCTCAAGCTGGTGTGTGCCACACTCCCCAGACGGCCCCACAGGCCTGCTGATCAGACCTTCCTGGGACTGCACTTGAGAGCCACCAGGCTTAGAGGGACTGGTACAGTGCGGTGCCCCGGCCTTCAGAGCACCAGCACAGCTGGCAGCCAGAACAGCACAGCAACACTGAGTGGCAGTGGCAGGAAAGGGCCTCCCCCAGCTGCAGAGGGCGAGCCGTGGGAGAGCGGGGGCGCCTCAGGCCTGCCCTTCCTCTTGCAGGCTGGGCCATCAGGTCACTAACTAAGCTCAGGTCTCACACTCCCCCAGCCTCCAGCCTCCAGGAGCTGCTCTTCGCCCCCTCAGTGGGTCCAGGGCCCCTTACCAACCACGGGCTCCACAGCAAGCCCACCTCCATCCTGGGATCTCACAGAGCTGATTATGGCAGGAGGTTGCCCCCCCCCATTCTTATGTGGGCTCTTTGGATCCAGAAACCCAATTAAAACAACAGCTGGTTAACCAGATAAAAGCATATGCATTTTATTAAATGATCGTATATACGGGATCTTCACAGACAGAACACAATGCTCCTGCGCTTTCTAGACAAAAAACAAAATGCATGGAGGAACGAGAGCACAGACGGATCTCTGGATAGGGCTGGAAAACTCCAGGGATGCTACCAAGAGGCACGGGGCATGGAAGCTCCTGCAAGGGGAGGGCTGCTTCAAGGTGTTCACTCAGGACCATCACACCCCCCCCCCCCCACCCGCGTGCTATCAGCTCACCGTGAGTCTCCAGTGCTCAAGGCAATCTTCTGGCCTTGGCGTGAGAAGGACGCCCCCCCCCCCCCCACAGTGTCTTTATGGCAATACAGGTAGGAAAGACGGTCCTAACAGTCTTCTCCAGGTCACGGCGGCTCGGGCAGCTTCGACTCTGGTCAGTCAACCTAAGATGGCACGGCAAGACTGCACGGCCTCACCTCCCAGCACCCTCTCTGCACCTGGCTTCCTCCAGCTCTGCTCCACCTAAGGTGGGAGAGCTTGTGTGCCCTCCCCCAGAGGCTCCACACTTCAGCCACTTCAGCCTCGGGAGCACCGTTCCAGATCCTGGCTCAGATGCTCTGTGCAATTCCCTTAAGGCAATAGCCCAACTCTTCACCCTTTTTTTTTTTTTTTTTTTTGGCGGTACTGGGGATCGAACTCAGGGCCTTGTGCTTGCAAGGCAAGCACTCTACCAGCTGAGCTATCTCCCCAGCCCTGGTAGCCCAACTCTTAAACATGGTACTCAAAGGTCGGGCCTGTCCCCAGCTTCCTCACGTACATAGCCATGGCTCACAGTCACCTGCAGGGCACACAACTCTCACCTAAGCCTTAGGTCCTGTGACTTGTCACATGAAACACCAGAAAAGGGTCTCGCCATGGAAATACCAGGTGCAAGATGTGTGATACAAGTCTCAATAACAGATCCTTCTAAGAAACTCAGGAAGTACCAAGCATCTCCCACCAGTTCCTGTAAAACACACGTGGAAAGCCCAGTCTACTCAGAGTGGCAGCTCACCTAGACAAGGCACCTGTTCCAGATTTCGCAAATGCCAGACGGGAATCTGGGGAGGGCTGCACTGCCAGGGCCCCCAACAGCAGGCAGACCCGTGTGCCAACAGTGAAAGTCGGGCCCCACTGGTTGGGTGAGCCCAATTTTTGTTGCAAACAGGAAAAACTGAAGGTGCTCTAGAGGTCCACACCCCTAGGAACGATGGCAGGAGGAGGGTTAACAAAAAGAAGAGGGTCGCTTTGTACCTTGCAGATGGGGGCTACCTGATTTTTCTCCAACTACAATGGATCTTTGGAGGAGCCCCTCAGTTCCTCTGATCAGAACCAAAAATTATTTAAAAGCAAAAATGCCGGCAATGGTGGCGCTGGCCTGTAATCCCAGCGACTTGGAATGTTGAGGCAGGAAAATGGCAAGTTCGAAGCCAGCGGGGGCAACTTAGAGAGACCCTGTCTTGAAATAAAAAGGACTGGGGACGCGGCTCAGTGGTAGAGTGCGGTTCAAGCTTCAGTACCGCAATCAACAAAACCTGCACCTGCCATTCGCGGAGCGTGTGCACCCGCTCTCGGGGAGGGAGGCGGCCGTGAAATCCCGCGGTCAGAAGCAGCAGCGCAGCCCCGGCGGGCGCCGCGGCGAGGCCCGCTCCAGGAGCAGCTTCGGGCTGTCCCTGAGGCTGGACCCCAGAAACCGCCGCGAAGGAGGGGCGTGTTCCTTCCAGTGCGCAACGCCTGCGCCGGGCCACGCGGTGGGGACGCAGACCCCGCGCCCACGGCCGCCGCTCGGGTCCGAGCGCCGCGCGAAAGCCGGTTCCCACGGGGGTGGGGCGTCGGCGCACGTGACCCGGACGGCCAACCGCGGCCCGCGCAGGGGAAGGGGCGTGTCCGCCAGAACAAAGGCACTTAGACCTGTCAGAGCCGCTGCGCGGGTCAAAAGGCGGCCGGTGCGGGGGTGGTGGCTGCTGGAGTGCCCGCGGGCGGTCCCTGCGGAGGAGGGTCCTGAGAGCAGGGGCGACAGCAAGGGGTGACCGGTGACAGCAGGAGCGACGGAGGTGGGTGCTCACGAGGGGTGTGGAACGTCGCCCCAGACCCCACGGAGGGAGGACTGGGAGGAGTGCAGGAGGGCGACCACTGAGGAAGGGGGGATGGTAGGCGTGCCGGCAGGGGCGAGTGCGGGGCCTGCCACAGCGGAGGGATGGCTGCGGAAGGGCAAATGAGAAGTGACAGCAGGACTGCCGAGGCGGAACAGCTGGGTGCCAGCCCTCTCTGGCCCCAACGTATGCCCAGTGTCAGGGATACTTGATTTCCTGACATGAGCTGAGGGACCTTTGCTTTTTGATGCATATTCATGTTCTAAAAATAATAGGTGGGGAGCACAACGACCTGCACACCTGTAATCCCAGCGATTGAAGAGGCAGGATGATCAAATTTTGTGGCCGGTCTCAGCAACCTAGGGAGACTCTTGGCAACTTGGCAAGATTCTGTCTCAAAATAGAAAACAAAAAAGGGCCTTGCAAGCACAAGGCCCTGGGTTCAATCCCCAGCACCGGGAAAAAATAAATAAATAAAATAAAAAATAAAAAAGGGCTAGGAATGCAGTTCAGTGGTAAAGTGCCCCTGGGTTCGGTCCCCAATAGTGAAAAAATTAATGTTAGTAATACATACGCCCAAAATAGAAATTACAAGAACCAATGATCTGAAATAAAAGCCCCATTCTTTCTCTGAAAGGTACTATCTATTTACAATTTCCATAGCAACCCTGTGAAACCAAAATATGTAATTCAGTGGGATAAACTGGCTCTTCCATGTGCACAGGGATGAGAACGTCCCTCTGCTGTGGAAGGAGCAGTAATTACTAAGGAGAGATTCCCAGGGGAAGCAGCCTGTCAAACACTTCTGGAAGGGCAGAAAAAAGTCATTTCATGTGCTCAACAAAGATCAGAAAACAAAAGCTTCAATAAGACACAGGATGCACCTAAAACAAAACATCAAACAAGCATCCTGGTCCCACTTCTGTGTCTCAGTGATAAACTGCAAGCCATTTCAGCTGCATGTTGACACATCTGAAATAAGTGCATATCATCAAATTACAATGGGAGCACAACTAATGTTGATAACTCTTGATAGGTGTCCACTGTAGCACTGTTCATTCAAGTAAGAAGGGACACCGCCCAGATGCCCAGCAAAAGACTGAATCAATACCAGGACATCCAAGATCTGGAACCCAAAACTCCTATTAAAAGGGGCTCTCTGGGCTAGGGATGTAACCCACGGTACAGCACCTGCCTAGTGTGCACAAGCCCCTGGGTTCATCCCCAGTACCACCCCCGACCCCTTACACACACACACACACAAAGGGGGGGCTTTTTTACATTAAACTATCACCAGGGAATTCCTCCAAGGAGTTCCCATGCCTGATCCTGGGATGGAGTCAGACAAACAGGTACTAACCTGATATTCACACTCCAGTGGACACCAACTCTAGGCTCCAGGCTCAGGCACTAGCAGCCCAAGAAGACCAGGAGAGCTGGGCAATTAGAGAGTAAGCCGAGGCCTCAGAAAGAAAGTCACCTATTTTCTAAAGGCATTTTTGCAAGAAGCAGTTGCCCAAGAAGCAATAAAATACCTGTTCTAGGAGAACACCACCTAAACTAGGTAGAGCTGGCTACTCTACCTGGTTTGGTTAACAGCAACTGTTTAATGACCTGGTGTTCCTCTAAAAACTGTTCAGTCAGTGTTGAGTTTATGAGGGCTGGGCTGGGGCTCAGTGGTAGAGCACTTGCCTGGCACGTGTGAGGCACTGGGTTCCATCCTCAGTACCACATAAAAGAAAGAAACACACAAACAACAGGTACTGTGTCCACCTGCAACTACAAGTATATTTTTAAAAACCAGTTTATGAGAGGATCACCATAAATCAAGTTTACTCCCTAGCAGGATGAGGTGGCACACACCTGTAATCCAGGGGAGGGAGGCAGGAGGATCACCAGTTAGAGGACAGCATCACAGATGTACCTCAATGGTGAAGTGTCCCTGGGTTCAATCCCCAGTTAATTTTTTTTTACTTTCTGGAGCCTGATACTGTGGTGCACACCAGTGATCCCACAGCTCAGAAGACCAAGGCATGAGATTCTGAACTCAAGGTTCGCTTGGGGACTGGGGACGTGGCTCAGTGGTAGAGCCTGACATGAAACGCTGGGTTAGTTCCCGAGCACCAAAAAATAAATAAATAAATAAAATAAAAATAGCAAAGCTGGCCTGAGCATCTTGGTCAGAGCCTATCTCAAAATAAAATTTTAAGAAAGAGCTTGCCTCCCATGTGCAAGGCCCTGGTTTCAAGTCCCAGTATAATACACATGGGGTGCACTCCTTAGTCCAGTCACTTTTCTTTTTTTGTAATAAAGGAGAACAGATCACACAGGATCTCTGTGCTGCAGCATGAGAGCTGTCGTCAAAAGAGGAGTCAACCTGAGAATCAGATCCCTTCAAAGGGTAAGGGGATGAAGCTTTCAAGACTGACGGCCACTCATCTCCAGGCAGGAATGGGCCACCCTGCCCTCCCCAAACAAAAAAAGAGGGCACCTTCTGATAGCACCTTGCACCTTCATGTGAACACACCACCTGGCTAGGACTTTCCCCGCCTCCATATTTCAAAATAAAGACATCTGTTAATAACACCATTAGGAAACTCATTAAAAAATCGATGCCAACATATTCTGATTTCTTAAACAACAGTTTGCAAGTAATTTCCTATAAACTTTTTAAAAATTAAAGTACACATATAACCCCATGTGGTGGTACACTCCTGTAATCCCAGGGTCTCAGAAGGCTGAGGATGGAGATCCCAAGTTGGAGGGCAACTTAGTGAGACCCTGTCTTAAAATAAAAAGGTCTGGGAGGTAGCTCAGTAATAGAGCACCTGGGTTGAATCCCCAGCACCACTCAGGCACACACATAAACTAAGAATGTAAAAGGTAAGAAGGAAACATTCCCCACACCTTCTATAATGTGAGCAAACACTCTGATACAATGAACAAAAAGCAACTGATCAAAATGATCCCAAACCTGAAACCTATCTAATACAGGCGATTCTAAGGAAGGGATGCAGAGAACAGGAGGAAATCACGAAGTGAAGCTGAATCAGTTTGAAACACACAAGATTTATACCTAGCCAGCGCGGTGGGGCATGCCTGTAATCCCAGTGGCTTAGGAGGCTGAGGCAAGAGGATGGAGAGTTCAAAGCCAGCCTCAGCAATGGCAAGGCGCTAAGCAACTTACTTTCTAAATAAAGTACAAAGTAGGACTGGGGACGTGGCTCAGTGGTCGAATGCCCTTGAGTTCAATCCTCAGTACCCGCCCACCGCAAAAAAAGTTTACACCTAAAATACGCATGTTGCCTCCCGCACTGACCTAAAAACTAGGAAATACCCCCCTCAACCGAAGACTTCAGGACAAAACTCCTCCAACAAGCGCCAGACGCCGAACACACCGGGACCCCTGCTGACAGCGCATCCAGGCGTCCAGGCCGAGGCACCGCAGCGCCCACGTGGGCCACTTACTCGTCGCCGTCTGGACACAGGCCGGTGGCCTCGTCGTACTTGGAGCAGTACACGTCAGGGCTGTAGTTGAAGGTGCCATCGCGCCTGCGGAGGGGTCTGCGCCGACGCTGATTTAGGAAGTGCCAATGGAAACAGGTGAAGGGGCGGTGCTGGCCACACTTGTGCCGCACAAACAGGGAGCACTGCTCGGTCCTGAACTCCTTTAGGTACCTGGAAAGACAGACAGCGTTGCGGTCGCTTCCGCTGCCACCTCCGCCGTTGGGCGGCCCCAGGAACTCATAGACAGATACGGGTTCTTCTCGGGGTGGGGGGTGGCACCACGACCCCAACTGGGAGCCCAGATCATCCCAAGCGGCCCAACCCGCCTGGGCGCGTTTCCCGAACCCCAGGCGCGAACTCTCAGACCAGACCCCAGACGTACCAGAGAGGATCCCCCCACCCCCGTCCCAGCTCGTCCCGGAACCCCAGGTGCAGCTGTCCATCCAGGGGCAACACGCCCCCCACCTATTCCCTGAGACCTGGTGGACTCCAGGCGACTGAAGAACGCCCGGGGGGCGTTCCCAGGCCCCCAGGGGCGAACTCCCAGACCCCAAATGTGGTTCCCCAATCCCAGGCGCCATGCCCCCGACTCGTAGCCCAGATGGTTCTCGGGTCCCAGGCACGGTCCCTATACCACAGGCGCGACCTCCCAGACCCCACGCACAGCCCTCCATCCCCAACCCCAGGCACACCTCCGGGTTCAGATTCCAGATGGCCCCCAGGCGCGTCTCCCCAGACACCAGGCGCAGCTGCCCAGCCCTACAGCAGACGCGACCCTCAGCCTCAAGTGCCGCACCGCGATCTCAAGAGCCCAGACACCCACCGCGACTCCAGGCGCGGCCTTCCGCCCGCAACCCACGGACCACGCCAGACCCTGGGCGCCGCCTCTCGACCTCAGGCGGCGGCAGACTGCGCGCAGACGGCCGTGCGTCCACCAGAGCCCAGGCGCGCCCCGGAACCCTAGCCAGGCCCTGTTTCCGATCCCCAGCCAGGGACGCGCGGACCCCCGAGCGCAGGCGCGCGCCCCAGCCGGGCCCGGGACCACCCCAGGCCCGGGGCGCCGCCTCTTCCCTCGCGCGCCGGCGTCGCGTGCGGACCGCCGCGGCTCCGCAGCCCAGTGCCGCCGGCGAGCGGCGGGGGCGCGGGCGGCGGGCGCACCTCGGTGGCGACACCCAGGCCCGCCGGGCGCGCGCGCGAGCCGCTCCCTGCGCCTCGGCGGCGCGCCGGCATCCAGGCGGCGCGGGCGGGGGCCCGGCACTGACCTGTAGTGGGTCGGCTTCTCGGTCTGCGGGGGGGACCCGCTCACCGCCGCCGCCGCCGCCGTTTTCGAAACCGACGGCATTTTCAGTCAAAACAATGCAGCGCGCATGCGCCGCGCCGGCGCCCCCGCCCCCGGATCTCCCCCCGCACCGAGCCCCCCGCGCCCCCCGCCGGGCCGGCCCCGCCCCGGCCCGCCCCCGCCGGCCGCGCCCCCGCACGTAGACCCCCGCGCGCGCGCCGCGGCCGCCGCCTACCGGAGCGCTCGCCGTCGGTCGGTGGTCCGGCGCGGCGGGGCGCTGGGAGCGACGCGGACCGGCGATGCTCGCGGACATGGCTCCTTTTAGCACGGAAAAGTCTGAAAGCAGAGCCTGGCCGTGGTCGCCCCTGCGATATGCTGGAGATCTGGGAATTGTGTCCCTCCGATGGACGAACCGAATCATATGGGAACCATAACCCAGCAGAGCTGCTTCCTGACACAGGAATGCAAGAAGCTGGCCAGCAGTGGGCAGAGACGCCCAGGGTGCGCAGGGAGGCACCGCGGCAGGTCAGCCGGCCGGGGGGCTTCGGGAGGGGAGCCCAGGGTTGCGGTGTGACGTCTTAAATGCAAGATAAAACAGGGAGGCGCCCTTGGCAGAAGTAGAGTTGCCAGATGGGTCCTGACTTTGTCTTTGAGCGGCAACCTTTAATTCGGGAAAGGAAATAGCTAGAGGGCAAAGGATCCTGATCCTCTGGAAACTAACGTACTCCATTCTCTGAACAGCAATCTAAATGTAAACATCAGAATCAGGCGGTGAATGACGTACAAATATAATTTGTCCAAGTATGTAAAGTTATTTTTGAAGTGCTAATAGCACAGCAAATTAAAATTTATCACTTGCTGGTAACATGACTTTTTTATATGTTCACTCTTCTAAATGAATTATTACCTCTTCTAACTTTTAAGTTTAGGGCTGGGGATATAGCTCAGTTGGTAGTAGTGCTTACCTTTCATACACAAGGCCCTGGGTTCAATTTCCAGCACGACATAAAGTTTGATCTTGAAATTAAGTAATTAAAAATAATCAAGAACATATGTTAAAAGCAAACCAAGGCAGGGCGTAGTAGTGCTCCCCCGTAATCCCAGCAGCTTGGGAGGTTGAGGCAGGAGGATCCAGAGTTCGAAGCCATCCTCAGCAATTTAGCAAGGCCCTTATATTTTATTTAGAGACCCCGTTTCTAAATAAGAATTTAAAAAAAAAATTTTTTTTTTTTTTTAAAGTGCTGGGGATGTGGCTCAGTGGTTAAGTGTCCCTCGGTTCAATCCTCCATACAAAAAAATAAATAAATAAATAAAATAAAAAGGCAAATGAAACAGAAGGCCCATGGATTCCTCAGAGAAACATCTTGCACACTGCGAGGGTGCACGGATGAAAACGTCTAGGGTAACCCCAGCCCTCCACCTTAGAAGCCTGGGAAGACAGCCAAACTAGCTAAGAAGCCTCAGCACACACACGGCCAGAAAAGGGAATCTGGGGTGAACAAAGGTTCCTGTTTCTCCTCCTGCAGGAAGACATCTTCCTCGTAGACATCAAAGAAAACTGATAGGCTACAATGACAAAGTATTTTCCATACTTTTGAAGAATTTTCTTTAAAGGTCGGGACAGTGCCATATTTACATAAAGTAACACTAGGGGGTTTTTTTGAGACAGGGTCTCACTAAATTACTAACGCTGGCCTCCAATCTGCAATCCTCCTGCCTCAGCCTCTGGAGTCACTGGGATTACTGATGTGCATCACCACACCCAGCCACCCGGGTTTTTATTATGAATGTAGCATCCCCTTTTGGGGTGGGGGGCAGGAACAGAAGTGAACCTACAGCACTACCAGAATTTTCCAAAATTGCTTATTGCCTAGCAGCTTACACAAAGTGGCCATTTAATCAAACTTCTCTTCCTTGAAAAAAAAACTTTTTCCAGTAATGGGAATGGAACCCGAGGCCCTATGCATGCTAGGCAAGTACTCTACCACTGAGCTACACTCCCAGCCCACCCTTTCTTCAAGTTTCCTCCTCCTTCTGCCCTGCAGCTTAATTCCTGCATCCCTGACACTGCCCTTCCTGCAGGTGCTCACTGGGCACTCAGCTGGGGAGGCCAACCTGACAGTCAACCTTCCTATTCCTCTAGGAAGAATAAAAGTTACAGCCCAGTTGAGGGACTAAGACAAGCATTCTACAAAAATAGCTAAAGAAAAGATTTTAACTAGCTGTGTATCCATCACCCTACTTGGTTGTCACCCTGTGGAAACCCCAGGTGTGAGTCAAGTCTGCCCACTGCCCATAGCTGGACAAGGATCCCCCTTTTGCTTATGACACCATCTGATGTTACTAGTGTAAAGCCAACAGTCTGAACACACTCAGGATCTGCTACATGTGGTGAGTTGTCTCATTAAAAACAGTCCCACAGAGGCCAGGTGTGGTGACGCATACCTGAAACCCCAGCAGCTTGGAAGGCTGAGACAGGAGGATCAAAGTTCAAGGCCAGCCTCCCGAATGTAGTGAGGCCCTAAGCAACTTAGGGTGACCCTGTCTCTAAATAAAATATAAAAAGGGCTGGGGTTCAGTGGTTAAGCATCCCTGGGTTCAAACCCCAGTACCATTAAAAAAAAAAAAAAAAAAAAACACAGGAGCCAGGGTGCAGGTCAGCATACAGCACTTGCCCAGCATGCTCAAGGGCCTGGGCTCCATTCTCAGCACTGGAAGATAAAAGGAATTTTTAAAAAGACCACAACCCACTGCATCTTTGAAAAATAGTATTTATATATTTGCACAAAAAGCTAAATGATGAGGTGTTCAAAGTGGTTACATCTGGTGCTTCTGGTTCTCTTTAGCTTAGTAATCTTTCCTAGAAAAAAATATATTGCTTTGTTATATGAAAATTACTTTTAGCCAGGTGTGGTGGTACAAACCATAACCCAGCTACTCAGAAGGCTGAGGTAGGAGGATCCCAAGTTCAGGATCAGCCCGGGCAACTAATAAGATCCTGTTCAAATTAAAAATAAAAAAGGATGGGAGTGTAGCTCTGTCATAGAGTGCTGGTCTGGCCTGCACAAGGCCCCAGGTTCAATCTCCAGCACTACAAAAGAAAACAAAAACAAACACAAAACCTTTTTATTAACACGAAAGTTCCAACTGCCCATAACCCAACCCCCATACCCAGGAGGTAGTCAGAGTAAAAGACAGAGTTCTGGTTTGAATGACTGCTACTCAAAATAAAATGCTCACAACCAAATAGGTCACAACCACCCCAAGGCAGAGACCTTCGCCCCCACTGGGACCAGGCCAGAGGAGCTAAGCCTAGGCAGTCTTTCTGACCTCAGGCCCAGTCCTTCAAGGACAAGCATGCTGGTATACACACCCCACTTCCCTGGTAGTCTATGAAGGTCCCAGATCCTTAGCACACTTGTGCAAAGAGGCCCTTGTGAGAAGGTATATGCTGCCACACCTAATGGCCAAAAACCTGTTTTTCCAACATATGCATCCAGGGGAAAAAAAAAAAAAAAAAAAGCACCTTTAGCATCACACATGATAATAAAGCCTTCCACCAAAAGTTCAAGTAAAATGAAAGCTTCTGTTTATACACTTTGCATTTAATTCAAATTAAGCAAGTTTCTCCTTATGTCAAATTTGGAAAATATATTTGGGAACCCAAAATAGTACCTGTAATTTATGAAAAGAAATACTTATTAGTTGTATTCTACAACCAGAAAGTTGTTGACATGTTAAAAATAAAGTTCTGCAAAGCCAGGTGCCGCTAGTGCACGCCTAATTCCGGCGATTTCAGAGGTTGAAGCAAGAGTATCACAAGTTTGAAGCCAGCCTCAGCAACTGAGAGAGACCGGTCTCAAATAAATGGCTGAGGGCCCCTGGGTTCAATCCCCAGTACCACAATGAACAAACTAGGTTGTTTTTAAAAAGGTGGTTGTTGAGGCTGGGGATGTGGCTCAGTGGTAGACCGCTTACCTTGCATATGTGAGGCACTGGGTTCAATCCTCAGCACCACATAAAAATAAGTAAAGATATTGTATCCATTTACAAGTTAAAAAATTTGTTTAAAAAAAGGAGGTTGTTGGCCTATTAAGATACCTTTTCAACAAAATGTAACGAAAGGAAAAACCACCCAAATCACCTGAGTGTTATTGTATTAAAATGTATTTTCAATTTGTTAGTGTGAAAAACTAACATCAACATGTTATGTGCACACAGCACAGCACATTCTAACACTTGTGTCAGTTATTGTTTCAGAAAGCAAATGATCCGTAAATAACACCGGGTTACAAGTACCCGCCGAACTGCTTCCGAAACGTGATCGGACTGCACAGACATCACGGATCCAGCGGCACGCAGTGCAGCCAACACCTTCCCCATGCGTCTGAAGTCTTGGATGCTATCACCGGGCGTCGGTGTTGGGCAGGAAGCAGGTTCCTGCTGACCTTCCGCTGCCTGCACGCGTCAGCACCAAGAGCGCCCGAGTCCCACGCACGCCGGGACCGAAACCTCCTCCGAGGCATCTGGCGCCCGAGGGAGGCTGCGCGCTCTCGTCCAGCTAGCCCCAGCCGGCACCCGAGGTTCCCGCCCCGTAGGCGGCCCGCGCCCCGGGCTCCTCGGGGGCGTCGGTGGGCTCTTCTTCCAGCACGCGTCTCAACCACTGATCCGCGCCGCTCTCCTGCCTCAGGAAGCACCAGATGACCACAGCCATGAGGGAGAGGCTGAGGGGCAGCACCTTCCACCAAGGCCGCTGCTGCTCCTTCCCCAGGGACTGCTCCACAGTCCAGCGGGACGGGTTGGCTTTGCTGGAGGAAAACCGAAGGGGGCGGTCGGGGTCCTCCTCCTCCTCGTCCGCGGGCTGGGCCCGAGCCCGGCCAGCCGGCGGCGGGTGTTGACGCCGCGAAGCCCAGACCGCGAGCCTGAGCGCCCGCACAGCCCTGTAAGAGAGTGAGCAGTGAATGGGCCGCCCCGGCCCGGGGCCCGACCCCGGCCCCTGCCCGCAGAGACCGCGCGGCCCTCACCCTCCGGCCGGCGCACAAAGGACGCGGCTCATCGCGACCTCCGCCCCGCGACGCGCCTCTTGCGTCACTTCCTTCGTCCAGGACCGGAAGCCGGCGCCATTCCGGGTCTCACGACTACGGAACGTGTGTCCTGCCGCGCCGCGGAAATGACACATTTCTCTGGGGGCACTTCCGCCCCAGGTCCCGCCCTCTACTGCCGCGCGGCCTGCCGGGAAGTGCAGTTGTCCATCTGGCCTGGGCCGCGGTGCTGGGTCGGGCCACGGTGCTGGGACGGGCCACGGTGCTGGGACCAGCCCTGCACGCACCGACCTCCTACCCGGAGCCTCGCGCCGCCCTCTGGAGTCCGTTCTCCGCATTACTCCTCTTGGCGCACTGCGTCGGGCAGAAGCCATCATCTGCTCTCGAGTGCCGCCACGCACGCTTCAGCCTTTTCAGCTTGGTTTCTTTCACTTAGAAATAGACATTTAAGATTTCTCTCGGGAGCCATAATCTGCTCTGGGGATGCCACAAAATCGGATCCCACAACCACCTGTGACCTGGAGTGTGTGATGTCTTTCTTGTGCCTCCTTCTTGGCGAGAGAAGGACCAGGATCAGGTGTTCCTGGTGGGAGATGCTGTCACATCATTAGGCAGGGGGACGGCCTGGAAGTGTTCTGAGCCAAGGATACATGGGTGTCCCCGCCCCGCTCCAACACCAGGCCCATCCCAGGGTGCGTTCAGAGCTGCTGTGTCAATAGAGGCACCTGTTGCCCACTCCGTGGGCCCGCCCCACCTGTTCCACCCCAGAGCCCCACCAGAATCACAGGCACACCAACCTCCCATGCACGGACCTGGGAGCACCCAGTGTGTATGGGAGGAGGGCGATCGAAGTGTAGATATAGCCCAGAGTTTCCTGGAGGAAGAGATCAGGGGTCTGGAGGCTTGGATGGATCTGCAGAAGGGCTGCCAACTCAGACTAGTGGTTTCAGGTTGAGATGCTTCATGGCAGCTAGGCACAGGGCTTGGATCAGGAGGTAGGGCAGGGGCTAGAGCTTCACCCCAAACATGACAGAGTACCCATCTCAGTCTTGATGACTGTCATAGATCAAGAACAGAAATGAGACCCTCGGAGGGTAACGTGATCCTCTGAGCCTCCTTGAGCTTCCTCAGCTCTAGTTGGGTGTCACACACTCAGGCTACTGCTGAGACTGGAAAATGCTGTATGGAGCCTGCAGTTCCCCCTCGGAAAACAAGAATATGACCTTTTTTGAAAACAGGGTCTTTGCAGATGTTAGTTAAACAAAGTCATGCTGCATCAGGGTAGGCTAATCCAGTTACATATGTCCTCATAAGAAAAGAAGACAGATGTACAGAAGGGCGAAGGTCGTACGACCACAGAGGCTGAGGTTGGAATGGTGTGTCTGCCAGCCAAGACTGCACTGACAGAGGCATGTGACCTGGCACAGTCTCTCCAGTTGTCACTGGGAGCAGCCCTGGTTTTGGACTTCTGGTCTCCAAGGCTGTGAGGTGAAGAAGCCCTGTTGTTTTGTTTGTCGTGTGGTTTGAGGTGCAACCCAGTACCTCACACATGCTAGGTAAGTGCTCTACCTCTGAGTCACTTCCCCAGCCCTTTTTTAAAAATTTGAGGCAGGGTTTCACTACATTGTCCTGGCTGGCTTTGAACTTGCAGCCCTCCTGCGCCAGCCTCCCAAGCAGGGATCACAGATGTGCGTCCTGTGCTGGGCTCCTCTAGTGCCCTCCGTAGCATCGACCTACTCCTGACAGCATCCAACCCAGGGCCTGCAGCCGATAGTCTCCCCTGACCCCTGCAGTCCTTCCTCTTGTCCTGCTGCTGAGGGGCCTGGGCTTCGAGGCATGTTGGTTCCCAGCGGCCTGGCTGGGAACTCTGAGAGGAAAAGGCCCAGCCCTGAGTCACCCTCCCCTCCCCGTGACATAAACCAACACCTCAGCCTTCATTATCTCAAAGCACACAGAGAAATTTCACGGGAGGCCTAATGTCCCACTAATGGGGGGCGGAGGCTACAGCCCTTGTGTGCTTAATGACGAGGTAATTTATTGTAGCGCCACTTGAGAGCTGACATATTGGAGCTATTGATTTTCCTGGGAAGATCAATATGGGGTGCCTGGGGACAGGCAGAGCTTGCCTCTGGAAGGGCAGAGCTGTTCTCCCAGGGCCTGAGACCTGACAACAGGGTGGGGTGGGGGCTGGTGGGGGCAGTGGGCCCAGAGCTCTGCAGGGCCCAGCACTATCCATAGAGAGAGCCAGGCAGATGCTGGGACATATGCTCAGGCCCCAGCTTCGTCTAGGGGCCTGGATGGGTGGGAGGGGGCTTGGGACACAAAGCTGCTTGGCCTTGGACTGGCTACCCACCCAACACTGGCCAGACATGTGCAGGCAATGACCACTGGCAAGTATGGCTTTCCACTGACCCAAGAGTCCCTGTCAGGCTATCCCCCACTGACCTGGCCTAACGGAAAACAAAAGCCAGAGCTGGCCACTGTGAACTTGGCTCAAAGCTCAGGTGAGGTGAGGAAGGGACGACTTGCTGACCCCACGCTGGATCCCAGAACTGCACTTACGTTGCCTCCATCCTCACGCCTCAGCCCACCCTGTGGGGCGTGGTGCCTGCCTCCCTGGTCTCAGGTGCCGTCCGGAAGCCTTGCCAAGCTCCCCTTCCCAATCTCCTGCCCCTGCTGCTCCAGCGACTGCCCCACTCTAGAAGTTTTCGTCCCAGGCTCTGGTTTCTCCCCGATCTCTTTTCAGGTGGAGAAAAACATCAGGATCATACTAGGACAAGAACAAGGGTCTAACTCTCAGTGGATGACCCTCTCTTGGCAGCACGAATGGACGTCTCTGTACTTGCCACTGCAGGATCCGAACCCGTCACTGCCCCTGTCCTGCTGGCAGATGCCTCAATCAGGATGGGAAAGAAGAGGGGTTGGGGTAAGAGCCAGGCCCTGGGGACGCCACCCATCGTGCCCTCCTCCTGCAGGAGCTGGACAGATCACCTCACGTGGGTGTTCTCTTCAGTGGCAGAGGAAGGGCTGAGGGTCAGCGTTCATGGCCTCACCTGGGACTTGAGTTCACCTGGGCTCAGTTGGGGTAGGATCCAGACTTCACAGTGGCCACGAGGCCCTGCACATGCACTGCCCACCTCTGGCTGAGGCTGTCCTGTGCTGGAGCCAGTGACAGCTGTGAGGCTTACACACATACAGAGTTCCAGTGTGCTCTGCTGGCCTGGGATGCAGGGGCAGCAGGCCGCACTGCAGAGCCTGTGGGAAAACCTGCTTGCATTTTCCAGCTTCTGAGGCCCCTGCACTCCTCGCTGTGTCGCCCCCACCATCTTCAAAGCCATTAGTGCAGCATCTCCCACTCTGTCTGCCTCTGACCTGCTGCCTCCACTTTACAAGGACCCCATGAACCCCAGGGGCTTCCAGCTCTGCAGCAGCATCTGGGCTCTCCTCAGGCTCTGCCCTCTGTGCATCCCCAAAGCCCCTTCTCTGGTCACAGGTGGGCAGGGCTGTGTGTCTTCCCTCACTGCAGTGCCAGTCTGGGGTCCACACAGGCCAGGGCTGCACTGAGTGAGCCGGTCACCGCCTGCGCTCACAGCGTCTGCATGGCCTCCCCCATCTCCCGGTCAGGGTAGAACACGAAACCCACGGCCACATGCCTCCTGGGTCCTCTGCCAGGTTCCCAAGGTCCCTTGGCTGCCCCTCTGCTGCCTGCCCCACAAGATGGAAGTGGGCAGCACACAGCCTCAGACTATGTCCAGTCCCTTCCCTGCACCAGCCCGTCCTTCCCAGGGCAAGTAGAGGGGTGCTACGGTTCTGAGCAGAAGCAGATGTGCCCCCTCCCCCTGGGTTCAGCTCTGGGGTTCTGGGAAGGTCGGAGCAGGAGCTCCCTGAGCCAGCAAAAGGGCAAGGGGCTGTATGTGGTCAAAGAGCAGGGCCTACCTGCCCCAGCAGCTGGGAACCCCGACCCTGGGCCTCCCGCAGATCGGGGCTGGCAGCTGTGCTGCTCTGGGTCAGCGGGGAGGCTGCTGAGGCAAAGCCACCCGAGAGCCAGGGCAGGGCCAGTGTCTTTGGATCCTGAAGTCTCAAATTGAACAAGCCTGAGGTCAGGCTGGGTGTGGTGGCACATGCCAGTAATTCCAGCAAGTTGGGAGGCTGCGGCAAGAGGATCAGGAGTTCAAGGCCAGCCTCAGCAACTAAGTGATGCCCTAAGAATCTTAGTGAGACCCTGTCTCAAAATAAAAAGGGCTGGGGATGTGGCTCAGTGGCTAAGCACCCTGGGTTGAATCCCAGGTACCAAAAAGAAAAAAGAAAAGCCTCCTGAGGTCAGTCTCTGGAGACAGAGATTCCCAAGCAGTCTGATGCTCAGGACTGAGCCTGGCCAGATGCCCCTAGTCCCAGGACATTGGCCTCACCTGGATGTGGTCTCACCTGGGGCACAGCCTGGGCTGCCTGCCAGGGGTGAGCGAGCAATGAGTTGCGACTGGTTGCTGTGACGATGCCTGAGGTCTCCCTGAACGTCCTGGTGACCTGCCCCTTGCCGTCCCACTCCAGCTCAGACGCAGAGCCTCGCTGCTGTGAGATGCGGCCCTTCCCAAGCACTGTGTGGCTACAGGCCTCCGGAAACCTCCTGCTCTCCGGGTTCAGGAGAGGACTGTGGCAACCAGCAGGGACCCAGCCGCAGGGAAGGCCAGGTCCAGTGTGCTGAGATGGACTTGGGTGGGAGGCAACGTCCCCACCCGGAGGGGGAGCACCTGGCAAGGGTGAGGTTGTGTCCATGTGCTTTCTGGAGATCAAGAGCTGGAGACTCAGAACACCAAGTGTCGTGGGCCTCTGATGGGTGGGACCAGCCCTACCAGCGGCAGTGGGATGTGAGCAGGCTGGAGTTAGAGTCCCTCAACTCCACCCTGAGTGGCTTCAGGCAGGAGGCGTGGGGCCTGGGGAGGGAGATGCCACTTCAGCCTGGCCCCTGAAGCAGCCCAGGGCAGCAGTTGTTTCACTGGGTGATTGCAGCCCTGTGCAGGTGGGAGGGGCAGCCTTGACCAGCGGGGTCTTCATCACAGCCCCATCTGGGCTGGTGGAGACTGGGCACAGCTGCCCAGAACCCTCACCCCCAGTGCAAGGCTGGAGGGGGCTAGGCAGGGGCTCCAGGGGCCATCTACATTAGCCCATCTCAGTGACCCTGTAGCCTCTGCCTTCCGCTGGCCCAGGGCCCTGCTGCCAGAGCAGCACTGTTTGTGCAGCACGCTGCAGAGGCAGGATGTCCTCCAGAGAGGCCTACTCCAGAACTCAAAATAGCATGAAATTTAATTTTCCGCCTATTTGACAAGGCTTGGACTAGGCCCAATCAGCAGCAGAGATAAGGGTCCTCGGGTCCAGGGTGTGGGCCAGCTGGGCCTGTGGCAAACACTCCACGGTCCCCCGGCAGGATGCATACAGGTGAGGCTGGTCTTCGGACGCTCCCCCCGCAGGGCCCTGGTTGCCGGGCGCTAAAGCAAACGGGCTCTATTTGTCCAGTCTGCAATGACAATGCTGTTGCCAAATATTTGCCAGCCTCAGGCGGCTGCGGAGCCCAGCTATAAATGCTTGCATCCAGGTGGAGGTGGGACTGCCGAGCAGGAGGTGCAGCAGAGGCCAGGTAGGAGCCAGGGCCTGGTGGTGAGTGGGGAGGGCCGGGGGCGCCCAGCACTAGGGGCTGCGACTCATGGGTCTTCCTCCCACGTCCTCTGCAGGGACCCCTCTCCCTCTGGGAAGGTACAAAGCCATCCTCAGAGGCCTGTTTTAGGGCCACTGGACACCCCAACAGCAGAGGGCCCTGCACCTTGAGCAAGGAGGTCCCTCAGTGGCTTCCAGGTAGAGGAGGCAGGGGGCCCCACACAGCTACCTCTGCTTCCCCTGACCCTGAGCAGTGCCTGTCCAAGGGCCTTGACCACCCACACCAAGCCCCTCAGAGAGGGTTTGTTTCTTGATGAGCTGGGACCTGGGCTTCCCAGGGTGCGGCTCCACATTCTTTCTCCCTCCCACTGGGGGAACCCACCTGCCTTCCCACAGGGACAGGTATCTGGACCCCACTTCTCCCAGATTCTTCCACATTGTCCCCCTCAACAGGAGGAACCTTGGTCAGGTCCACCCAGGTGTCTGTTATCTCAACGGGAGTCAGTTGGAAGCTGGGTTTCTGGCTGCCACTGGATGCAGTGCACTGGGCTGGGCCCTCATGGCCCCCAAACACCTCATGACAACTGCAAGGGTTTGGGAGCCCTGGGCAAGGCCGACCCCTGGGACCTCTCTTCCTCTGCCCTCCCTGGCCCAGGGTGGCCATGATCTCAGTGATCGCAGCGGCTCCGTCCCCCATCCACACAGCCCCACCCTACCAGACAGCTCTAATTGCTCCTGCCAGTGGCCAGCCGCACTCCTGGCCCATGCCCCTCACACCCGCCCTCCTCAGTCTCTGCCCACTCGCCCCTGCTGAGCGGGTCAGGGAAGCCTGGGTCTCTGGGAGGGAGGAGCGGGAGTGCACTGGGGTGTAATGTGGGCTGACCCTGACTGCTCACCTGCCCTCCACCTCCCTCCCCAGCCCCACCTGCAGCTCCAGAGGCCCCAGAAGCCCAGGTGGCTGAAAGGACATGGCTGCTGGTGTGATCCGGCCTCTCTATGGCTTCCGACTGCCCCTGCAGTCCCACCAGCCCTTCCTGCCCTCAGACCAGGAGCCCCTTGAAACTTCGGAGGAGGAGGAGCAAGAGGAGGAGGAGGAGGAGGACAATTATGATGGGGAGCCCAAGGAGCTGGAGGGTGAGGGGACCCCTCAGCACTCAGGGGTGGCTCCCCAGGGTCCCAGCAGCCCAGAGACTCCACTGCGGCTGCTGCGCTTCTCAGAGCTCATCAGTGGTGACATCCAGCGGTACTTTGGTCGAAAGGACAAGGCACAGGACCCAGATGTCTGTGACATCTATGAGGATGGCCACCTGGCGAGCCACTCAGCCCGGGAGCTGTACTATGCTGACCTGGTGCATCTGGCTCAGGGCAGGGTCCCAGAGGATGAGGAGGCCACTGAGCCTGGGCTCCACATGCCCAGGGAATCTGAGGGGCAGGCATGCAGATCAAGCCTTAGCGAGGACCGGATGCTGCCCCTGGGACCCCTGGCTGAGCTCTTTGACTACGGGCTGCGGCAGTTCCTGGGGCCCAGGGCATCAGCTGGCCACAGACTGAAGCTGGAGCAGAAATACAGCCACATCACCCCCATGACCCAGAGGAAGCTGCCACCGTCCTTCTGGAAGGAACCGGCGCCCAGTGCCCTGGGCCTTCTCCACCCTGGCACACCAGACTTCAGCGACTTGCTGGCCAGCTGGTCATCTGAGGCTGGCCCTGAGCTGCAGGGTGGGGGTGCTCAGGCGTTGGGGGGGACACAGCTGACTGAAGCCTAGAGAGTGGGCAAGGTCAGGACTGTGCTGGGGGCAGCAGAGCCTCCTCCTCCCCGCTGCTCCCTGGGGTCCCTCCTTCCAGGCAGCCACAACCTGGTTGCCCATCTCAGGCAAGGCCTTTCCAGGCCCTGAGGAGGGTCTGCTCTTGTCCTGAGGCCTATGGCTGCTACTGCCAGGGTCGCCAGGGCTGGCAAGGGTGCAGGACTAGTGGGGGTGTCCAGATTTAACCAGCCCCTGGCCTCAGCCCCCAGAAACACCTGACTGTGCACGGGGGCCCTCAGGGCTGTGTCCACAGAAGGGAGAGCCTGGTCAGGAGCTGTGGTTCCCTGAAGCCGTGGGCTAGGGGTGCCTACACACATCCCCTCTAGGGAGACCAGTCACTGCCAGGCCATCCCGAGACTCCTGTCAGTGGTAAGGGCCAGCCCTCCCAGCAGCCCCACGGGGCCAGAGCTGATGGTCCCTGGTGTAACCCTCCTGGCATAGGCAGGCGGCAGGGCCAGGGACTCAGGATGAGCCCGAGTGTTCTTGGAGAGGCAGGAAGAGGGGCCTGACTATGTGAGCAAACATGGCTGTTTACTCCCCGGATTAGTGCTGAGAAGCTGCTTCCTCTGCCAGCACTCCAGTATGACAGGTCAGCTGGGCAGGGCTGGGCCCAACCTGAGATGGGTCGGGCCACTGGTCTGCAGCCCAGTGTGCTCACTCCTCATGTACTGTGTGGGTGGTTTGTGTGGATAGTTCATGTGGGTCCTGGCAGCAGTGGGCCTGCTTACTCCTGTGCAGAGCCTGGCCAAGCCCCTTTCTCCTTGGGGCAGGGGCTTCCCGAGCTGTGGAGGAAAGTGACTGGGCAGGACAGGAAGGGCCCTGGGGATCAAGGAACTGGGTCTCTGGGTCTTGGTCCCTCCCACTGCCCAACCTGTGTGTGTCAGTCCCACAGACCCCTTGGGGACTGGGTTGTCACTGGGTTGTCAGGGTATAACAACAGCTCTGACGGGTACAAGAGCTAGCACATTTATTTCTGGGAAAGGGACAAGGACGTGTGCCGGGGTGTGGGCTGCTGGTGTGATGTCTTCGAGACCATGCCTTGCCTCTGCGGGGCCACCAGGTTCATGAGGATGGTCTTCCACTGCAGCCACCTGCCCAGGGACATGGCTCATGGCCTCCCACCACCCACCTCCCCATGGGGACCTCCCTGTCCTACCCTGGGCCTGGAGCCCTGGAGGAGGCTGCTGGGCTCCCTGCTGCCCACCTTACAGTCTGATACACGCCCCAGCAGTTCACGGGGACCAGCTCTCCAGGGGCCACATCCTTGATGAAGAACCGCTGCCTCACCAGGGACATAAGCACCCGCCTGCTGCCCAGCGTCAGGGGCCAGGGGCCCTCCTCACTCCACAGGCGCAGCACGCTCTCCCGCAGGGTTGCAATCTCCTCTGTGCGCTGCAGGACACAGATGTTACCCAGATGCCATGGGGGCAGGACAACTGGAGAACCACAGGAACGTGGGAATGGACCATGGGGGTGGGGCTGCAAGCCCAGGCCAGAGGCCCTTATCGTCGGGGCAACGCTGCTCTTGTGCCAGCTGGGCTGCCTGGCAGACCATAGGGCTGCAGGGAGCCGGGCTTGGGCTCACCCAGCCCTGCAGCCCACCCAGAGTGCCTCTCACCAGCTTGGTCTCTGTATTAAACTTCAGGTTCTGGATGGTCCTGTGGGCCTGGATGCTGTTTTCCAATTTTATCATTTGCTTCTGAAACTAAACATAGTCCCTGTCATGGGCACGATGCAGGTAGCCTTCTGGTGTCCAGCCATCCCCAGGGCCCCCCTTGGAACCCCTGAGCACTGGGAGCTCTGGCAAGTGTCCAGGCATGGTGGTCTCCCCGGGCCCGAGGAGCACCGTGGCCAGCTGGCCCTGGATCTCAGCGATCTTCCGCCCGGGGCTCTCCTCCTTGAGCAGCTGCATGGAGGACAACAGGATGGCCAGCTCCTGCCGCACGGCCCCAACTTGGAACTCTCTGTGGACACCAAGGGCAGCGGTGGAGTGCCCGAATGACTAGGACAGGCACCTCCCCTAGCTGCCATGGGGTAAAGGGAGCTTGAGAGGGCTTGACCTTGCCCCCTGCCAGTGCAGACGGTGGAGGTGCCCGGGGGCGGGGGGGAAGAAGGGGCAGCTACCCCAGAGAGGAGGTGACCCGGAGTGGGGCTGCCCAGGCCAGGAAGGGGACAGGGCTGCCATGGGCACCTGGGGCTTGGTGACTGGTGCAACCTGGATTGGTCAGCAGAGCTTCTGCCCATTTCTCAGGACGCCCTCACCTCGCCCTGCCCTCGGCTGAGATCTTCAGGTCTGTATCGCTCTTGTGGAAGACACACTTGTCTGAGACACCTTCTATCTGAAATGGAGCCAGCAGGGAACCTGGGGTGCCCTAAGCACAGCCAGCTCGGGGAGCCCCACGCCAGACAGGGCCTAGCAAGGCAGGCAGGAGAGGGGAGGGGTGGAAGGAGAAGCCCTCCAACTCCGCAGGCTGGCAGAGCCCAGGCAAGCAAGGCACACCTGCTGTGGGAGGCCGTCCACCTTCTCCTGCACCTCCCTCAGATGAGCTGCAACCGTCTTCTGCCACCGGGCCAGGTCTTCCAGGGACTTCCTCTCCACACCTTCCCACTCGGTCTTCACCTGGGATTCAGACACAGTGAGGGACGGGGCCCCGACAGGAGGACAGACAGACAGATGAGGCTTACTGAAGCTGGACATGGGGAGGCCCCAGGAGGCTGGGGGAGCTCCCACGGGCTGGCATCACCACGTCCACCTCTGACTCTTGAGCAGTCTGCACCCAGGCCTGCTTGCAGCCACCTCAGGGGACAGCCATGCCGGAGAGGGCCATGGGAGCCCCAGAATCCTCTTCAAGTGGGCTGTCAGGCTCAGCAAAGCTGCACACTGAGAAGGTCAACAGCTGACAGGGACAGGGACAAAGAGCAGGCCTGCCACACTGCAGGAGAGGGCCCATCGTGAGCTCTGACCAATGTGTGCCCAGAGGGGCTGAGGGATGCCCTGGGGGAAGCCAGACCCCAGATCAAAGGCTGGACCCTCACGGTCATGGCAGTAGGACTCACAAAAGTCCTCAGCAGGCATGTGGGTAAACAACAGGTGGCCTGTTCACACAAGGGGATGTCACCCAGCCAGTAGGACCCAAGCTATGGCAGGATGGACCATGAGGACCCGGCCCAGTGAGTAGCCAGAAACAGAAGCCATGTGTGTGACTTCACTGACATCAAAGGTCCCGTGGGCAAGTCCACAAGCACAGAAGGTGGATTTAAGGGTACCAGGTCTGGGGGTGTTGGAGACTGCTAATGCGCCTGGGGTTTCCATCTGGGATGATGAAAAAGTTCTAAAATCAATGAGGGCTGCACAGCTCTGAAGGCACTAAACCCACTGAGCTGCACCCCTGGAGAAGGGCCACCTGCATGCAAGGCGCCAGTCGGCAAAGCTGTTGAAAGGAAGGGAAGGAAGGCAGAGCCACAGGTGGCCGCCCCTCCTGTATGTCCCGCCCCCAGGGACAGCCTCAGGGCTGGGCAGCCTTTGGCCGCAGGGCCCAGACCTTCCAGAATGCGCCTTTCTGCCTGTCAGTGCTCACCTCAGACAACTTCAGGCCCAGTGTCTGTTCCTGAAGGTCCAGCCTCCAGCTCACAGCCAGGCAGTGGTCACTCAGGTCCTTCAACTGCCTGGTCAGCTGGGCCACTGACCCCTCCAGAACCTGGCTCTTCTCTCGGAGCTGCAGGGGACAGGAGAAGGTCAGGGAGGCCTCAGATGAATAACCATGGTCGTGTGCAGGGTGTCCGTGCTGCCCCTATCCCTGGGCACCCCTCACCAACTCCAGAGCATCCTGCATCTCCTGCCGGGTCAGTTCGCCAGCCAGCTGCACAGCCTCCAGGTTCTCCTGCACATAGGAGGCCAGCTCCCCAGCCTGGCTCTCCTCCAAGCACACCTTGGCATCCCTGTGGGTTGATGCCACTGGGGTTGTTTCTCAGCTGAGGCCAGGGAGGGGCATGGCTTCTAGTTCTGGAATCTTCCAGGAGAGCCCATGGATCAGAGGACAGGATGTTGTCATGGGTGCCACCAACAGGGTTAGGGGCAGGGGAGGGACAGGGGCCCAGCTAGAGGGTCACTGTTCTGTCCCAGTGCATCAGACAGGGCCTGGTGTGCTGCTTGGGCCTGCCAGGGGAGGTGGTCGACTCCTGGGTGGCCTGCCTGGCCACACAGCTCCCTGTGGCCTGAGGACACCCACCGGGCCTTCTGCTCAGCCAGCAGGATACGGTTCACTGACACCTGGTTCTGCCGCACAAACTTAGTCAGCTGGACCACAGCTGCGTCCAGGCCCCGGCACTGCTCCAGCAGGTGGCCCTCCTCCTCCTGCCATGGGGGAGGTGGCCCTGAGCTGGTGCCTTCCCTGGGTTGCTCTGGCCACGCCCACCCACTAGGCCTACCTGGCGCTGAGCCCCCAGGGCCCGTACTCGCTCCTCCGTCAGCTCCTGCAGCCTCTGCCAGCGGCCCTCCAGCTCCTCCCTCAGGCTGCCCTCTGCCTGCAGCTGTGTGCTCTCGGAGGCCTTCATTCTCTGCAGAGACACCACCGTCTGCCTGGGCCCTGCACATGGGCGAGGGTGCCTAGCCTGGCCCGGGCTCCTACCTGCTCCAGGGCCAGGAAGCTCTTCTGTAGGAAGCTGCACAGCTTGGCCTCTCTCTTCAGGAAGCGGAGGCTCACCTCCTCGCCTAGCTTGGTCACCTGGGCCTAGGGAGAGACCCAGCATCACCTCAGCCTCCCTGCTGGACATCCTGCCCAGACCCAGGTCACACCCCCGTGCTGTCCGTGGGATCTGCAGAACTGGGTCCACTGTACCCTGGGCAGGAAGGAAGGCATGGCAGGCAGGGGCCACTGTTCCCGAGACCAGGCTCAGGGAAGACAAATAGACAGGCCCTGGCCAGAGGTGGCGCTGGGGCAGGGCGGCAGTGCATGTGTGGACAGCCCCCATGTGACGCAGGGCACCCTTCTGCTACACCGAGGGTGTGAATGGGGGTGGAGCCCGCCCAGGCCACACCCCGGTCTCCGGGGCCCAGGCACCTTCTCCACAGCCACAGGGCTCTTCCCCCTTGGCCCCAGATTCTGGCAGGGGCCCCAGGGAAGCCCTCCCTCTGCCTAGGCCCTGTAGGAGGCAAGGCCCAAAGGAGGGTGCCCAAGAGCAAGGGCAGCGGACTTTTCTCATACAGTCAGACAGTAAATGTTTCAGGCTCACAGAGCGTTTGTTGAAGTCTCTCAAGCCTGAGGTTGTAACCTCAAAGTAGCCACCGGCAGTATATAAATATACTTCATTGGTTTTTGTACTGATAAAACTTCATTTACAAAAATAGGCAGTGGGCGTACTTAGTGTGCTGCCCTGGCCTTAGAGTCCTCAGACACCTGGGGTCTTGGAGGAGAAGGGTGCCCAGGAGGGGCAGCTTCTCTGCACACAGAGTGTCAGGAGACCTCAGCCCTCCGCCCTCCCCATGGTGCTAACACATCGGCCTCCCCAGGGCAGTGGAAGGGCCATGTGGGAGCAGTGGGGCAGCCCTGCTTGCCGCCCTGCCTTGGAGGAGCTGGGGTGTGTGGAGCAGACTGCAGTCCTAGGCTCTGTCTGCAGAGCCAAGGAGCCGGCCATTCCTGAGGGTCCTGAGTGGGAGGCAGCATGGGGGCCTGGAATTCTTGACTCCTGCTTCGTGTAGGGGACGGTTGCTGATGGCTGGGAAGGGACTCTGGTCCTGCCGCTCCCCGCCCTGACCCCAGCTGCTACAGCCACTGAGATGCCCACCCCAATGGCCTTTGTGAGGACCTCAAACCTGCACCATCAGCCACCTATGAAGGCTAGCATTTGAAATGTGGTTTGTGAGGCTGAGGAACCGAGTTGTGAATTTTTATAATTACAGCTGGTTTCAACGGGCAGTGCCACTGGCGAAGGTCATCACAGGGGACAGTGCAGGATGAGAGGTCCTCCCCAGGTTCTGTCAGCAGGGAGGAATGAGCCCCCCGTGGCAACGGCATAGGCTGGAGATGCTGGGGTGTTCTGGGGGGACCCTCCCGGGGCCAGGCCTGGCCTCCCTGTGGTACCTGCATCTTGGCCACCTCATGGTCCACTCTCTGGCTGGCGTCCTCTTGGCTCTTCTGCAGTGCGCTGCAGGCTGCCTCCCGGCCCTGTTCCTCTTGCCTCAGCAAGCCAGTTAGCTTTGCCAGCCTAGGGACAGTGGGCACAGCTGCCAGCTCAGCTAGCTAGAGGACTCGACTGGGGAGCCACAGAGGCTGGTGGGGCTGTGGGGCACAGTCTTTCTCAGGCTAGGGCAAAAGGGGGGTGGAAACAGACCTGAGTTCCCAGCAAGGGAGCCAGGGAGGGAGGGGCAGGGCTGCAGGCCCCCATGAGGATCCATGGTGGGTCTGAGGTCCCCAGCATCCAGGGGCTCAGCACTGAGGCAGGGGATGCCCTGCTGGCAGTGCTGGGGGCACAAGATGGGTCTTAGCCAGGCTGGGGAGGTGGCGCCCACCTGAGATTGGCCTCCTGCTGGGCACCCTTCCGCTGCACGTCCTGCAGGGCCTGCCTCCTCCTGACCTGGGACAAGGCCTCCCGGACCTCCACCAGCCTGGCACACAGGAGCGGCTCTGCAGGCCCAGAGCGGCTGGGCAGTCTCGGGGCTGGGGGCCTGGCTGGGGCCCTGCAGTCAGCCCCTGCCTTCTTGGGGGGCTCAGGCTATCCAGGGGTGTTCGGACCTGAGCTTTCTGAGTTGGACCTTGTACTGGTACTGGTTACCCTGACAAGACAGCTTACTGGGGACATGGAATCCTGAGCGAATCCCCAGGGGCCCTGGTGCCAGCCACTGCCTGAGCCCCTTTCTGCCTGCTCAAGCCCGTGCCCCCAGGGGTGTGGGGGTACCTTTTGTCCAGGGCCTGCATCTGATTCTGGTTCTGGGGTCCAGGGAACTGAAAAGCGGAAGGTGTGGGGCTGGGCAGGCTGAAGCACAGGCCCAGGAGGGGTGCCTGGAGCCAGGGCTCAGGGACCAGCCGTGGAGGTAGCGCTGGGCTCAAGATGCCCTGGGAGACAGGGAGGCAGATGGGGCGCACTGCTGCCTCTGCCCCAGCTCACCTCCGGTGCCTCTTTCTCGGGGGCCTGGGCCACCCGCTGCAGCTCCTCCCGCAGCTGCCGGAGCTCTGCGGCCTGCAGCTGCACGTGGGCCCGCAGCTGCAGCAGCTCCCGCAGCAGGCTCAGGGTGGCGTGCTCACAGTGCTCCTTGTACCCCCGCAGGCATGCCACCTCGGCCTGCAGGTCGCCCACCCTGAGGGTCAGAGAGGGCCATCACCAGGGCAGCCTCCGCGGCCCTCCCTGGTCCTCCTACCCTGTGCCGCAGGGCTCACCACTGCTCCAGCCTCTCCCACTGCTTGGAGGCACTTGGCTCCGGGGCACAGGTGCTGGACACCCGGTGGCTGGACTCTGAGTTCTCCCGACTCAAGGGCTCAGGGCTGGTCAGGCCTTCCGCCAGGAGCTCCTCCAGGTCCTCCAGAGTGACAGTGCTCCGTTGAGAGGGGGGCGACACCCCTGACAGGGAGCCGTCAGCTAGCTCTGCAAGGAAGTGCTGTGGGAGCGTGCCCGAGGCACCAGCTCCCACGTGGCAGCCGTGCCCACAGCCGCCCTGAGCTCTGCTTGTCTGCTGTCGGTAGTCACAGCCCAAACCAGGAGGGGCGTGGCTCAGAGAGCTGCAGGAACCTGCCCGAGAGCACGCAAAACTTGGCAGGAGACAGGAGACAGCACCCACCCTGGCCAGCTCCGGTAGCAGCCAAGGGGATTCAGAAGCAAAGCTGTCCTGTGTGGCCCTCCCCTGGACCTTGCTTCTCCCAGCTCCAGGTTCACGTGCCGCATCTGGCTCACCTGACATGGCTTCACCAGCAGTCCCCACCTGCAGATATGATACTGGGCCTAGTGTCCCCGTGTCCGCCCAGAGCTGGACACTAAGCCAGGGCTGCTGGGGACTTAGGGTGCGGTTAGAAGGTTGGGAGGCCTCAGAAGCAGGAGGTCTACGTCGCGATGAGCTGCCCTTACATCCTGCCTTCTTCCCAAAGGATCCCGCAGGAGGCAGGAGCAGCTGGACAAGAGCTATTCTGGAACTTTCCTTTCCTCACCAGAACCTTGTGAGTCATGGACCAACTGCCAGTGGACCTGAGCCCTCACCTGTCCCACCCTGCATGGCCTCCAACTGCCGGCTTCTGGAAGGTTCTGAGGGGCACTGGGCAGCATTCATCTTGCAAAGGGGCATATTCCAGGGGCAGCAGGGAGGGAAGCGCCCGGGTCAGACCAAGTCAGACAGTCCTGGCCCACCTCCCAGGGCAGAGGCCCAGGGGCAGGCTGCAGGAGGTGTCCCACACTCAGGGCTGCTGACATCTTTGGCTCTCTCAGCAGCCACCAAAAAGGCCAGGACAGACAGGAGTTTTGACAATTTGTTTTATTTAACCTAATATATCCAAAATATCACTCAACATGTAACTGACACCTCCAGTGCATGCAGCAACTGCGCATGCTTCCTGGTGGTCTCTGGGGCCTGGCAGGTTTTGTGCCCTGAGAGCAAATTCAGATGCAGCCCTGCCCCTCTCAGAGCTCCTCTTCCTTGTCGCCTGACCCACCGGCCAGGGCCTCCTGTAGAGTGAAGGATCCTGTGGAAGGAGCCCCCCAGTGTCCTGGCCCACCCAGGTGTGGGCCCTCTGGCCCCAGAGAGCAGGGGTGGTAGGAACAGGGCTCTGCTGTGGGGATGAGGCCAAGGTCCACCAGGCCTGTCCACCAGGCCTGACCCAGTCTGCTGCACCAGCTTCCCCTGGTGCTCACAGGAATGTCTGGTGCCACACACCAGACACTACCACCTCAGCGCCCAACCCCGGCCCCGTGAGTTCAGCCGTGGGCTGAACAGGGAGGCTGGCACTCGATGTCTGGGCAGGAGTCCTTTATTTCTCATACCCAGGCCCTGAAGCCCAGACCCATGGAGGGCAGAGGAGGAAGCACAACCCAGGGCCACATCTGCCAGCCCTCCACAGGAGGACCCGTGTGGCCTTCAGAGACACATGCCAGGACACTGAAATACCCTTCTGTGTCCCACAGGAAGGCTCTGTAGCAACAGGGCCAGCACGTCTAGTCTGGCTGGCTCCAGGTGGCTGGGAGCTGTAGGGTGGGCAGGTGGGGGCTTCTTGGCTCCATTCTCACTGGTCTACCCCAGAGCCACTGGGATGGCTTGGGGGTCATGAGGCCAGTGGAAAGACACCCACAGTGGCATCTGCTGCAGTCAGGAAGGATGGAACAGCCGATAACAAGTCCCCTGGACGCTGTGGGAAGGCCCGGCTTCCTGGCTGCTGTGCACATGTGGGTCAGGTGACCCCAGTTCTGGAGAACCCAGGGTGACAGGCATGGCAGGACCTGGGGGTCAGGCATGAGGATGATCCTCAGCTCCCAAGACGCTGGGACAGAGCCCATCTGCCACATCCTCTGGACCTGGGGTTGCCCAAGTTGGCCCATAGGAGCTGGTCCCCCCAGGACCACAGTGGCCACAATGGGCAGGACGCAGCACACCCTCAGGCTCACCAGCCCACCACCAGAAGTGAGCAGCAAGGAGAGTGCCGCTGCCGCACGGTCCCTGAGGCAGGAGGCAGGAGGCAGGAGGGAGCGGGAGCTGCAAGGCTGAGGGCGGGCCCAGCCCAGGCAGCCTCCAAGGCCCCTGCCAAGGGAGCAAGGCTGCGGCCAGGGGACAGTGGCCCTGGGAGCAGGTGCAGAGGGGCTGGAAGTGCCACTGCCTGCGGGTAGGGCCAGGGCTCATGTCTGTGCCAACGAGAGCTCCTCCAGGCCTCCCTTTCCCAGGCGGTACCTGGCCAGATCCTTCCTGGTCACCAGCCCGACCACCTGCAGAAGCAACACCAGGTCACACAGCCCATGGGCCAGCACCCCTCATGCGTGCAGAACCCGCTGCCCCACGTGGTTGGTGCAAGGGGAGCCCTTAGGGTTTGAGAGACCCTGAGGCTGGCCAGGGTGAGGAGTACGGGCACGGTGCCAGCACTGACGCAGGTGCAGGGTCAGGCTGGGTCTCACACCCATGTGCCTGCACGGAAGCAAGAGCAAGTGCTGTGACCTGGTCAGCCCAGGACAGACCACCAGACCCACCTGATTGCAGTTGTCCACTACCACTAGATGCCTTAGGCCCAGAGCCCGGAACAGCTTGAAAACCCGAGGGAGAGATGCATCCTGCAAAGGCACAGCCTTTAGTGGGGCCCACCCAGAGACCACACCCCCAAATCCCAGCAAGTCTTAGCCCACTCATGCCTGTCTGGGCCCAGACCCCCATTGTGTGCAGCCTTGGGGGCTCTCGAAGCCTGCCTGCTTCCCAGGGCACAGAGACCCAAGTCCCCCCCAACAGTCCTTCCCTGGGTAGCAGGGCCCCCACTCTCCCTGCCTCTGTCAATCGGAGGTGGCTGCTCCACAAGGTCCCAGGAGACCTTGAGCTCCTGCCTGAGGAGGGTCATGCAGGCCTGCACTGCACCTGGGGCACTGTGTAGGGGAGGGGTTCATGAACTCTGAGAAGTCCATGGTGCACTCCCGCACTGTACCTGGGGCACTGTGTAGGGGGAGGGGTTCATGAACTCTGAGAGGTCCATGGTGCACGCCTGCACTGTACCTGGGGCACTGTGTAGGGGAGCGGTTCATGAACTCTGAGAGGTCCATGGTGCACTCCCGCACTGTACCTGGGGCACTGTGTAGGGGGAGGGATTCATGAACTCTGAGAGGTCCATGGTGCACGCCTGCACTGTACCTGGGGCACTGTGTAGGGGAGCGGTTCATGAACTCTGAGAGGTCCATGGTGCACTCCCGCACTGTACCTGGGGCACTGTGTAGGGGGAGGGATTCATGAACTCTGAGAGGTCCATGGTGCACTCCCGCTCATCCTGGGACACGTGGATAGACTGGATCGGGGGGAAGCGCGGGTAGGCATCGCGGAAGTCCTTCAGCTTCAGCCGCCGCTGCACCAGGCCCATGTTGGATCTCTCTACAAACACCTATGGGCAGTGGCCAGTCAAGTGCTCATGTGGGGCCAGCACCCCAGGGGTCCACCCCAGCGGGTTGCCAGACGCACCTTGTGCTTAAGGAGCACTATGAGCTGGGAGCGCAGGATCAAGCCCTGGAGCCTGGCTGGCTGCAAGAAAAGCGGGGCTCAGAGGCAGCCCTGAGGCCCTGCAGAGGGGCGCCTGATCAGCAGCCCCAGGACATCTGCAGCAGGACCTCAGCCAGATGCCACCCACCTGCCGTCACTATCACAGCTGCCTCCCAACACTGGCCTTGCCATAGGCCTTTCACAGGCACGAGTCCCTTCTGCCCTGAAAGACCAGGGACAAGGCAGCCTGACCTGAGCCACCCTAACTGCACGGGGCCTGCAGGTGAGGTGCTGAGAGACAGTGGCTTTGGCTGTAGAGGACATGCAATCCCAACTGATCCCTTCCACTGAAGTCCATGTCTGATGACCCCATCAGGACCCCAGCAGAGAAAGGATGCGGTGGCGGCTCATGTCCAGCCTTTGCCTACTAAGGTAGTAGCCAGTACCACAGCTGACCACCCCACCAGGTCAGGACCATGAGATGTGGGCATAGCTGTCCTGTGGCCCAGGTGTCTCCAGTCATTTCCTGTGGGCAGTAAGGTCCTGCTCCACACCCCAGTGCGGGGCTCCCACATCCCTCAACTGCACACAGTGCCTCCAGCATCTGCCCAGCGGGCACCAGACCAAGCAGCTTGGCCTGCAGGGAGGGCCTGGTACCTGGGTGCCATCAGCATCCACCACAGGGAAGCCATTGTGATTGGATGCTGCATCACTGAGGACGTCCACGATGGTGCCAACCTTCTCTCTCGTCCTCAGGCAGGTCACAGGAGTGCTCATCACCTCCCTGCCAGGGAAGTCCCCCCAGGAGGCCGCCTGTCAGTGGGATACCAGCACTGGCTGGACCCAACCCTGTGAGCAAGGCATCCTCCACAGCTTCTGGTGTGCCACGCAGATGCTCCATGGGCACAAGGCTGTCACATCAGGAAGCGAGCCTGGGGACCTCCAACCTCCCCATGCCACAGACTGCTGGAACGGGAGCCCCGCCCAGCACTGGGGCAGCTCCCCAGGCATGCAGCTCCTCCCTGCCCACCTGCCACATGCCCAGGCCTGTGAGCCCTTCAGCCTGGGGTGGGAGACAGGGGCAGCTTAGCTGGCCGTACCTGGCGGTGAGCGAGTGCGAGGTGACTGGGGCTTCCCAGTGCAGGAAGGGCACACTCTGCAGCTGGATGTGCATGTCATACAGGCCCTGGGGGCAGGCACAGGATGCTGGTGTTGATGGGCACACCACACCAGCCCCGAGGCAGGGCCCCAGACACACTGCCTGACCCTACAGGACCACTTCCCTCTGCACTGGCTGTGTGCCCACACACCTCAATGAAGACATCGCCCACGATCTTGGCAGTCATCAACACCAGCATGATGGGGAAGCCGTAGGTCACGTTGCTGGTGGCCTCCATCATGATGACTGTCAGGCTCAGGGTCATCCTCACAATCCCTCCTGTGGGAGGTGTACGTAAGCCTCACCCTCCTGACAGCAGGGCCCAGCTGAGCAGGACCCAGCTGCCAGGAGACTGCTGGTGTGGCCATGCCCCAAGGGGGATAACTGCTTCTGCATCAAGCCCACTTCCCAAGCTTCCGATTTTTTTTTTTTTTTTTTTTTTTTGGAACTAGGGAGTGAACCTGGGGGTGCTTAACAAATGAGCCACATCCACAGATCTCTACATTGAGATAGTTTCACTAAGTTGCTGAGGCTGGCCTTGAACTTGCAGTCCTCTTGCCTCAGCCTCCCAAGCTGCTGACATTACAGGTGTGCACAACCGCACCTAGTCTAAGCTGTTCTTTTAAATGGAGTGCTGACCAGCTGTGTGAGGCCAGCTTTGGCTGAGCTCAACATGGGCGGGCTGGGCCTAGCCCCAGCCTGCTGAGGAGCCCCTCCTGACCTCGTGGAGCCCACCCGCCACCCAGGCAAGACCCAGGACTTACCAAGCTGGGCCGCAGCTCCCATCAGGGCATACTTGCCAGGATCTGCCCAGATCTGTGGGAGGCAACCCAGGGGAGAAGCCTGTGTGGCAAAAGCTCCTATCCAAACCCATTGGGATGCAGCTCAGAGGGTCCAGTGGCCCCAGGTGCCCACACCCACGTGCCATGCGTGCCATCACGCACCTTCTGCTGTGGTCAGTCTGTGGCTGACCCAGGTGTGCCCCACACCACCTGCACACACGAGTGAGCTCACACACAACGCTGTGTCCAGGTGCAGGTTCTTTGAGAGCAGGCTGCAAATGTGCGCAGCACCCTCAGCGTGCACACCACCCTCAGTGTGCATATCTGGACCGCCAGGAACAGCGCCCAACCGCAGAGGGATTCCCGCAGGTCCCAACACACAGGGGCCACATACTATGACCCACTGACAGGAAATGTCCAGGACAGGCAAATCCAGAGGGCCAGGAGGGGGAACAGGGTGCTCTACCAGATGCAGAGAAGGCTCTGCAGCTGGCAGTGACGGCTGCATGGCACTGTGAATGCATTCACTGCACTAGCTGTCCCCTTCCAAAGCCCGAATTTTATGGTATGCAAATGCCGTCTCAGTTTGAGACATAGTGGCTACACCTATGATCCCAGGACTCTGGAGCCTGAGGCAGGAGGATGGCAAATTTGAGGTTAATGTGGGCAACTTAGTGAAAATCTGTCTCAACATAAAAAATAAGAAGTTTTGATGTGGCTCAGTGGTGGAGCACACCTGGTTCAGTCCCCAGTACCAGGGTGGGGGTGGAGTAAAGAAAAAGCCAAACCGAAAGCAAAACCGCGCCTGACAGCCCAGAGCGAGCCTGGGCAGTGGACATGGGGCAAGCAGAGCCTCCTTGCTGGGACCTCCCTTTTTCTCTGGTGCTGGGACTGGACCCAGGCTGCTCTACCCATTGAGCCACATCACCAGCCCCTGTATTTACTTTTAAAATTTTGAGAAAGGGTCTTGCTAAGTTGCTGAGACTGGCCTCAAAACTGAAACCCTCCTGATTCAGCCTCCTAAGTACCTTGGGATCACAGGCATATGCCACCACCCAATCACTGTGGTCTGTCTTGTCACTTTTTAATTTTACTTGAATGGCTGAAAAGAGAAATTAAAACAGATCGAAAAACAAAAACCCCTGAGCCCTGCAAAGACAGGCAAGAGGAGGGAGGGGCTGGAAGATTCGCCCTGCTTGGCAGGGCCTGGGGCAGACGCACCCCACTCTGTCCCTGGGTCCCTAAGGAGCAGCCCTGGGCTCTTCCCACATTTTTAATAAGACACCGAGCACCATCCTCAGTCTGCAGCATGCACAGGCATGGCCCCCAGACCCAGGATCACAGGGAACATTTGAACTACAGGGCCCCAGCCTCCCGCCTACAGCTCCCACTCACCGCTGCCCCCGTGAGGTAGGACACGGAGATGCCAAAAAGCCGGCCCCAGGCAGCCCCAATGAGCAGGGATGGAATAAAGACACCGGCAGACACAGTGAGTCCGTAGGTCCAGCAGGCCAGGAAGAAGTATACCAGGGTAAACAGGCCCAGGGTCATGGGGTTGTAGGAACCTGGGGGAGGAAGGCCGCTGGCTGCCCACCTGATTCATGCCTGTATGCCCTGCCCCACCTGGCCCACATGGCCATACCCAGGGAGCCAGGCCACCTGAGACCCAAGCCCAGTGGCTCCCTGAAGGCTCGGTACTCTCTGCCTCCCTGGGGAAAAGAGGGGACTGGACAATCAGAAGGGGAAGTGGTGAGGACAGTGACCTCGAGCCTGCAGAGCGGGCATCGAGCGCAGGGCGACAGTCTAAGCCCTACATCCATGGTACATCCAGGATCCCAGAAGCGTCTGCACCCAGAGGACCCTCACTGGGACAGGGAGTCCCATAAGCCCCTGAGGCAGCAGCTAGGCTCCTGGCTCTGCTGGACTTGTCATCAGGTTGACCTCAAACTGACCAACTGAGCTAGGACAGGTCTTTCCTCCACACCTGAGCACAGCCTGGTTTCAGAGAACAGTCCCTATGGTCCAAAATGGCCAGTGTCACAGGGTAAACACCCTCCTGGCTGCAGTGGGTGCCTGAGATGTGTACTGCTGAGATGTCACATCTGGGAGGTGGACAGGAGCCAGGCCAGGAGCCATTATGGGCAATTGGCTGAGCACCAAGTCCCAGGAAGCAGCTTCTTTTTGGACAAGGTGCTGAGAGGTCAGGTTTGGGAGACAAAACTAAGTGGAGAGGGGACATCTAAGGTGGCCAGAACATGGAGACCAGAAAATCGACGAAGAGGGCAAAAGGGTGGGCCAAGGAGGTGCTATCCACACCCCGGCAGAGAGTGCTGCTGTACAGCCCAGCAGGACCAGGAAGGCAGGCCAGCGAAAGCACAGGTCTACCTCACTCCCACCAAGCACCGCCTACGGGAGGCACAGCTGTGGACACTGGAACCAGGCACAGGATGCCTGGTGTGCACCCAGAGGGGCAGTCGCTCTATAGAGACTCCAGGGGGCTGAGTTGTGGCCCAGTGGTGGGGCACTTGGCTTGCATGTGTGAGGCACTGAGTTCGATCCTCAGCACCACATACAAATAAAGGTCTACCAACAACTTAAAAAAAAAAAAAAAAAGAATCCAGGCCCACCTCTCCCCACGCTTAAAAGGGTTTCTGTAAATCTAACCCCTCACCCACACAGAGACCCAGACCCGAAGATAGTACATCCACACTGGCCCTGTGACAAGTCAGGAGAAAGAGGAGCTTAAGACAGGCACCTGAGCGCTCAACTCAGGGCGGCCTGGTGCCGGCTCTGCTGTGCTCATGCGGCACTGCCGTCAGAACTGCCTGGGCACTCAGCCTCATTAGGCTGGGATTTCTGACTGAATCCAGCTGGGAGGTGACCCCAGGGAAGAAGGGGATAGCGTGGCCATGGGGCGCCTGGCTGGCCGCCCTCCAAGTGCTTGGCCACAAGGCGACCTCAGAAGCCCTGGCACTCCAGCACCCTGCGCTGTGCAAGGACGACCCCTGCAGCCTGGGGGCAGGGACCTCTGGGCCAAGGCCGCCCCGCAGGCACACACCTGGCGGGTCGTGGAACAGGCTCACCACACTCTTCTCAGGGGTGTTGAAGAAGGCCGCAGCCATGGAGTTGTACTCGCCGTCCGCACAGAAGAGCTGCAGGGACCAGAGGGAACGTGCTGGAGGAAGCTGGCCCTGGAGCTGTGTACGGGGCCCACCCTGTCCCCAGCAGAGTGCAGACAGCCATCTGTCCCCACTGCCTGGGGAAATGGGGACCCAGGGGCCCTGTGAGCACACTGCTGGGGCCATGGGTCAGATGCCAGCCTCTGTAAGCCACAGGCCTGGTCCTGCCCCTGCCCCTCCTGGGCTAAGGCAGAGCTGTGTTGCAGCAAAGCAGTTTTGCCAGTCTGCTCACATCTGTCCCCAGGAGCACTAGTTCCCCGCTGCCCGCCCTGAATCCAGCTGGACCACTCTTCTTCCTACTCCAAGGGGAGTCGCAGAGTCTGCGTCCCCGTGCATCTGGCCTCTCACCGAGCACGTTTCTGAGGCGAGTCTGTCTGCAGCTGGCAACCCCCTTCCACCCTCCCCAAGAGAGAATGCCGTCCAGTGTGGACGGGCACTTCACTCTGCCAGCGGATGGACGTGGGGGCGGCTGCCGCTTTGGGCTACTATGACTAGGTGGCCAGGGACATTCCTGAGAGGCCCCTCTGTGGTTGGGAGTTTGGGTTCCTCGTTCCTTGGAGCCCCATCCAGAGCACTCACACCCGCCTAGGAAGAGGGCTGAGGGAGAACAGCCCAGCACTGAGCCACCCCTGGATGGGACCAGGCCGGGGGCGCACCAGCCGGTTGGCTTCTGGAGCTCCTCCTGCCATCAGTGGGGCGTGAGCAAGGTGGGGGCTGGCCCCGAGGACTGCACCTCCACCTGGGCTCCAGGCCTACCTGAAGCGGGTAGGACATGGAGCTCCCCTGCAGGGGCTGGCAGTCCCGGGACGAGTAAATCAACACGAAGGCGACCGTGGCAGTGACAGCAGCCACCAGCATGGCCTCAATCACCTGGAGACAGGGCCGATGGATGTACCTGGAGCGAAGAGCCAGGGGGCATCACTGCAGGATCGGCCAGGGCAGCCCCACTGGCCACTCCCTCAGCAGCTGCACAGCATCCTGACCAGGACACCTACTAGGAGGGCCAGGGCAGGCTTAAGGATCAATGCGCCCAGACTCCACCTAGCTCCACTCATCCTAGCTCTCTTCCTCCCAGCAGCAGGGCCCCCAGGTCTCTGCTGGCCACGTGTGCCCACCAGCACTCCTCCCTCAGAGCAGCTGAAACGAGCCCAACGGGGCCGGGGCAGTGAGGGCTTCCGTGTGCCCAGGAGTAGCCTCAGTGCTGCTCTCCAGAGGCTGACCACGTGCAGGGTGGACAACAGTGTTTAAGTCAGGGCTGCCAGACCCAGTGGGGCCTCGTTCTCCTGCCCAGGTGCTGTCCCTCGGGGGAGGAGCCTGCATACTTTCTTTGGAGGCTCTCTAGCCTTGGGCCTATGGTCCCCCTCCCCAGCTCAGCAGGGAGCAAACCACCCACTCTCAGAGACCCTGCGGCCACGGCTCTCCACAGGGCTCCCGAGGCGTAGGATTTCTCACCTGATCCGAAACATCGTCAACCAGTAATTCAAGGCGTTGAACATGGCTCCAAGGATGCCACCTACAACCAGGAGCAAACTCACATCAGTCAAACAGGAGGAAGGGGGGAGGCCCTGCATCACAGGCTCCCCAGAAGCAGAGTAGCAAGGACCCTGGGACAAAGCACTCTAGGCTCTCTTTCCTTTCAGGAAAATGGACTTACAGAAAAACATAGCTAACATGTTCCTCATCACAAAATTTAAACCCAAACTCCTGAGTATAGACAAGACCCAAAGGAGGGAAATTTCACATCCTCACAACAGGTCACAAGCCAAAGGCAGGCACACTAAGAACACCTACAAAACCACCTCAGATTCTGTGCACAATCTGCAGACAAAACAGGAACTATGTGTTGAGACTTGGGTACCTTTCCCCAAAGTATCTAATCACGAACATGAAAATGTTCTAAAATTAAAAAAAAAAAAAAAAAAAAAAAACCAAACTCTGAGCCACTTTTGGCCCTGAACATCTGGATAAGGGACCCTCACGGTGGGTGCCACCAGGCCCACTGTGCTCCAGGGAACCCCGCCGCTGCCCCGTGACTGCCAAGGGAGAATAAGTATCAGAATGCACAAACCTTGCACATTCCTCAGCCCCTCTAAAAACCAGAGGGGCAGTGCCCACATGGCAGGGCGACGGTCCTCCCTTAACCACCATGCCCCCAGCAGAGGATTCCAGCCTGTCTGCCTGTGGGGAGGGCCTTACCCACCACGCCCATGACGATGAAGACAGGGATCTCGTGGATGGTGTATGCCATCTTCTGTGGTGGAGGGGACAAAGACAAACTGGACTGGTGACGCCATCTGCCCACATGCGTGGCACCTCCCACACTTGCACACAGGGCCGCAGAGGTGCCCCAGTAGGAGCACAGGTGCTCTAAGTAGGTCTGTTTCTGCTCTGAGTCTGGATGGTCTGGGCACCTCATGTGGCCCAGCACCAGCACCTGACACGTGGGCTGTGCCTGCACAGGAGCAGGGGACCCCCCCAGGCCCTACTGGGCAGTCCCACATGTACCACCAGAGCACCACAAGGCCCTGGGCTGAGCAAGAGCTCAATTCCCCACAGGTGAGTCCCCACCCCAGCCTTAGTGAAGGGGCTGGGTCCATCCGGCAGCAGAGAGGGCAGGGGCCAGGGGATGTGGTACCTCTGAGTCGAATCTCCCAAAGTTGATGAGGCCTGGGCTGGACAGGTCCCACATGTTTCCATGGTAAATGCTCAGAACGAAATTCAGAGTGAAGGTGGAAACCATGGAAGCAAAAAACTGCAGAGAGGCCGGGAGCTTAGGCATTTCATGCCCACACGCACCCTCACGATGCAGGAGGGCACTGGGCCGAGCAGGCTGAGCCTCCGGCACAGCTGTGGACAAGCACTGCAGACAAGCTAACAGAGGACCTGAGGGAAGGTAGGGACTATCCCCAGGAACCACCCAGGCAGGTAGGGCTCGACACAAAGGGCCAAGCATGAGATGTCCACTCTGACCCGGAGGTGGCTGCCAGTGCGACCTGGCCCCGGGCACCCTGGTGGGGTGTCAACAGGCACTCACAATCCTCCACGTCAGGAACTGGTTCCAGAAGGAGGCGCCTTCCTCCAGGCTGAACAGGACTCCACCTGGAAGGCAGTGGCCAGGCTTGACATGCACCTGCAGGGCAAGGACGTGGCACGAGAGTGCCAGACACCTCCCAGCCCAGACTCTCCCTTCACACAAGTGGTGAAAGGCGGGGAGAGCCCTGCTCACTCACCCACAGGGGCTCCAAAAGCAGCTGACACCCCAGCTGCCGCTCCTGCAGAGACAAAGTCTCGCTTCTCCGTGTCTCTGCGGAAGTACTCAAAGATCTGAAACAGGAAGAGGTGGAAGGCATGGGTGCAGGTGCTCCAGAGCACACCTTTCAGGGAAGGAGGCAGGAGAGACCTGAGGGTGGGGAGGGCTCTGCTCTACGACCCCACCATCTGCCCAGTCACCAAGAGTGACAATGCAGGTGTGCAGAATGCAGGCTGCCCACACCTGTGTCACAGCCAAGCCTGTTTGCCACAGTGCACGGCACCCGTGACACACGGGAAGCCTGTCACACACCCGGGAGACCCCCCCCAAAAAAAAAAAAAAAAAACCAAGCAAGCAGAAAACCTAAACCATCCTTGATTATGAAAAAGAACTGTCCAGCTGGCACAGCAGCCATGCCTGTGATCCCAGATCCTTGGGAGTCGAGGCAGGATGATGGTAAGTTCGAAGCCAGCCTCAGCAACTTAGAGATACCCTGTCCAAATAAGAGCAGCTGGGCGTAGCTCAGTAGTAAAGCACCCCTGGTTCGATACGCAGCATCTAAATAAATAAATACCATTCACTATAGAAACGTTTGTTGTCTCTTAACTCACACAGAAGAAATTCAGTGCGATACCCATCAAAATGCCAGGGACTTTGCAGGCAAACAACACGGAATCATCTCCAGCATGTCTTGAAAGCAAGTATCAAGGGGCACACACATAGCTGTGACCCACTTCATGTGATGCAGGGCTGAGCCGCAGACCCTTTCCACACAGCACCGAGATCACAGGGACAAGCCCGAGAGGCTGTGGGGTGGAAGTGAAGGAAGGGTGCCTGCCTCGTCTGGCAGCAGGCCAGGCGCCCCTCAGGCGGAGGCACGTGGGGACATGCTCACTTTGCCCTGCTGGAGCCAAGCCACAGGTCCCAGTGGGACTCCGCCTGGGGCAGCAGATGGCTGAGGGAGGTCATGCACAGTCCACATGGGGGGCTCACCTTGAAATCTCGCTTCAGCGAAGTCGACCTTCCTTGGGAAATCCCTGCAGCAATCACGGACCCGGAATGGATCATTGGCCCTTCCTGGAAGCACAGTGAGCAGCATTCAAGGACACCCACAGGCCTCACGGGCTTATGGGGATGGGACACAGGCTGGGGCAGCATCACACACTTACCTTTCCCACGGCCAGACCCCCCACCACGGACAGAATCACACCAGACACCTTGATCACCAACGTCTGGAACACAAGGATAACACAGCCTCTAAGCCAAGGGCAGAACGTCCAGCGCCCAGCAGCAAGGCCACAGGCTCAGGACGCAGCCCACAGCCACGGAGCCAGACAGGCTGGCCGCTGCCCGCAGCGCTGTCCTCAGTGGAGGGCTTCCTCCTAGTTCTCCCACCACCACCACCGGGGGCAGTCATCTCCCGCTCAGTACACCTGCAGGGACCAAGTACTCCTCAAGGCAATGAGTCTGTCTGCCCTTCCTTGCTGGAGCAAGGGGGAGCCACAGCCCCTCCTGCAGACTCATCTCTGCCCTGGGCCTCAGCACAGCTGCATAGCAGAGGTGACCCTGCGTGGATGTGCAGCCTCCCACACCCCCATCTAAAGATGCTCTGTCAGTCACCCCACATCAGGTCAGGAGCCATGAGGGCGGGGCTGGGGGACTATGACGCCCTGGCCTACAGCATGCTCCCATGTCTCCTGGGCTTGTGAGGGTCAGAAACCACACAACTCACACAAGGCCCATAGCCCACAGACTCGGAGCAGGAGGCTGCCATGGAGCAGAGCCTCAGGCTCAATGATGAGAAGCCTCCCAAACCCAGTCACCCAGTCGGCCAGTTAGCAGAAGGTATTCAGCAAGTATCTCTAGAAGGTTCCAGTCACCCTAGGTAGATAACAGATCACATGCCACTTCCAGCAGCTCCAGGTGGACCCTACTCTACAGCACGGCAAAAACACAGGGCTTCCTCAGTTGCCAGCTGAACTGCCCCTGCTCCCTAGGATACGGCCACATTGGTCCTCCTTGGCCACAGAGCACGGGCCCTGGAGTACCTCAGGGGAGGTCGCTGCCCCCTCCTGAAATGGGGACAGGAAGCTGCCCCTGGCCATCTCAGGCTAAGAAGAGTGACTATGCAGACATAAATGGCCACAGGCCCAGTCCCCGTGGAATTAGGATGCTACTGAGGACACTGAGTTTGAAGAAAATCAAGGAAAGCCTTGAAGAAAGGGAAAAGTCGGCCAAGCGCAGCACTCTGCCCTGGCTGCTCAGCCTCTGAAACACCGCCACCGTAGTCCTCTATCAGACACGCTCCACAGGGCTGCAGTCACACACACACAGACTCAGCACCTCTGCATCACTTAAGATGTACCAAGACCAGCTTCCGCCACTGGGCAGGTCTGGAGGGCAATGCACAAGACCAGCCTTTGAACCTGAGGCCCTGGAGGAGCACCTGCTGCACCTGGGTCACCACGTGTGCCTCACCTTGAGCCGCACCACGTGGGGAATCTTCACCCCATTGAGGAAACACTTGATCTGGGGGATCCCACTGCCGGCAGCAACTGGCTGGAAGGAGAGGAAGGTGCTGCTGAGCCAGTGGAGTGGGCAGAGGCAGCCCCCACAAGGAAGCTGGCCAGGGGTACAGGTTCTCACCACCTTGCCCAGTGCAGAACAACCTCTCAGATAGCCCTGCAGATGTAGGAGGGGCTGCAGGCAGAGCCAGAAGGCCCCCAAAGATGGGGGGATGTCCCAGGATGGACAGGGCACTCATGCACCAAGCAACTACAGCTTCCCGTTCATGGGGCACCGTTCTGCACTCAACAGAAGGTTCTGGATGCTGACATTTCTTCCTTCCCCATGATGAGGATGAGAAACAAAGGGCTTATGGGAAGGAAGGTGCCTCAGGATGGAGGAGTACGCGGGAGGGCCACCCTCAAGTGGACATGCGGAGGGCCCAGGGGAAGGCTGATCCTACTCTCTCCTCAGACTGGATCCCTGCCCCCAAGACACTGCAGGTCCTGGAATGCCCCCATGTTTAGCTGTGACGATGCCAGGGCAGATGTTGCTACACGGGAGCAGGAGTGGGTGTCAGGCCTGTGTGGTGGGTGGGACAGGGTGGCATAGGCACAGGCCTGTGCTGCTGGGTCAGCAGCAGCACTGCCCTTACTAAGTGGTTTCCTATCTGTACCACCTGATTCAACCAGAATCAGACGTGATTCTCATTAACAGAAAGTAACAGTCTCCAGACAATGGGACCCTCGGTGCATGGGCTGGAGGGGCCCCTTCCGTTTGCTGAGATCCCAGCCTGCACTGGTTCTAAAGCGCCCAGGGGCCTCCTGCAGCAGCTGTACCTCTACAAAGGCCACCATCACGGAGCCCAGGAGCACGAAGGCGACGTTCAGGGTGGCCCACAGCAGCAGGGAGAAGGACAGCCCGCCCTTCTCTGTGAACTTGTCGATATCTGGTGGCTCGTCAGGGATGGGGTGCTGAACTACCTGGGCCCACACCCTCTGCCCCACCTCACTCCTGCAGCCGGACTGCAGGGTGGGTGTGTACCTACACAGATGCCGCTGGCTGCCCAGCGCGGCCATGGTACTGACTGGACAGCAGGAGCTGGCCATGTCATGCAGGGCTGGCACTGCACTGCCTACCTACTCCACCACTGAGCCCCAGCTCCCCCCCTCACTTTGTCTGGGCATCTGAAAGGATACTGTCCTTGATGACCCTATATTTGAGACCAGCCAAATTCTCCACCACAATGTCAATGAAGCAGGCCACAAGGCCCGTGAGGATCCCAATGAGGGCACAGATGACCCAGCGCTTGATCTCCACCGTCCGGAAGGCCTGCTGGGAGGAAGGCATGGTCAATAGTGGGTGGCATCCAGATGCCCTGGTGCAGGCTGCTTTGGCACCAGCACGAGGGGCTCCTGGGACTCAGACAATCACCTTGCACAGTGGGCTATGCTCGGGGATCTGAGTCTTGCCAAGAGCAGCCTCTGACCAACATCTGTCTCTGAATAACATCTCAATGACTATGGAGCACCTCAGGGCCCAACAAGTTCCCAATCAGCTGTCGATGTCCTAGGGCCACACCTGATGTCTCAAGAACAGCCTCCTGATTAGGACGTTAACACTCCTGCCGTTTCAAGTATGTGTCGCCAGGGATCACATGCTTAGGGCTCCCCCAAAGACAAACCAGAGGAACAGTGGCTCCAGAACACAGATGCTTGGGAACAGAGGGGGAAGGGGCTGAGCAGAAGCATTGTGCGGCCCCAGTAGACAGCAGCCCAGCTGGAGAGCAGGGACCCACCCAGCTCACCGTGTGGTTGATCCGCCGCTCCTCCTCCAGAAACAGCTGATTCTCGCTGTTGTCATAGTCCAAGCTCTGCAGAACAGGCAGCAGGGGCTGCAATTACTGACCAATTACTGAAGGGGGAGACAGGCACAAATGCAGCCAAGCATGGAGCAGGGAACTAGAGGCAGGGACAGAAGAGGAAGACCCACCTCGTATGTGAGGGACAAGAGCTTCTCATTGTGTGGAATCTCCTTAGGGAAGGAGTGGGATGGGTCCTTTTCCTATAGAAGAAAAAGGCAAAGGTACACACTCTTTGGGTATGAGGTACAAGGGGCCACATCCCAAACCGTTCCAGAGCCAGCCTTATCCTGACACCAAAGGCGGGCCAAATAACACAAGGGACCTGCAGCCCAACGTTCCCCCTGAACAGACACAAAAACCCTCAACCAGGGAGCCTGAAGCCCACAGGGCTGTCTGGACAGAGAAATCTAGCATCTTCTGGATTAAACATCAACACAGCAGAAGGCAGGCTAGCACCTCAACCTGCTGCAGACCCAAGAAAACCCACAGGTGACAGACGCCCCACCACCAGCAAGTGGCTGGGACGCAGGCTCTTGCACTGCTAATCGCCTCTCCACTGGAGGTTCCTGCCAGGACTTGTCACATACAGACAACTGCAAACATGAGTAAGCAGATTCAAGGGTACAACATCAACTGTGCTCCTACGCACGTGCCGCTAACAACTGCCAACAACAGAAAGACACGATTCTGTTTATAAGAGCATCCACAATAAAATGCAGCTGGGCGTGGTGACCCTGGCCTGTGATTCCAGCCGGGACAACTCAGCAAGACCCTGTCTCAAAGTAAACGAGGGCCAGGGGTGGATTCAATTCTCGGTACTGCAGAAGATGACAGACATTCTCCAGGATCTTGGTTGAAGCAGTGGCTTCTCAAATCATCATACCCAATGCACCAGCAGTACAAAGCAGTTACTGGAACCTCATTAAAATAAACATACACATGCATCAAAGGACACCAAGAGAAAGTAAGCCTGAGGGCTGGAGTCAGGGCTCAGTGGCAGAGCGCTTGCCTAGCATGTGTGAGGCACTGGGTTCAACTTTTGGCACCACGTATAAATAAATAAATAAATGTCAATCAACAACTTAAAAAAATATTAAAAAAGAAAAGAAAAGGAAAAAAACCCACTGAGCAAGAAAAAGCATTTGCCAATCATGCATCTGGTAGGATATTTGTGTCTAGAGTGCAGAAAGAACTTCTACAGGCTGGGGTATGACTCAGTGGTGAAGGGCTTACTAGTGCGTCTTGGGCCTTGGGTCTATCCCAAGCACTGAAAACAAGAACGAGCTCCCATAATGCAAGTATTGGGAAATAATAATGGGGCTGGGCTGTGGCTCAGTGGCAGAGTGCTTGCCTAGCGTGTGTGAGGCACTAGGTTCGATCCTCAGCACCACATAAAAATAAATAAATAAATAAAACAAAGTATTGCGACCACCTACAACTAAAAATAAAAAATAAAAAATAAAAAATAATAATGTAAACCAGGCACGGTGGCACATGTCTATAGTCCCAAGGACCCAGGGGACTGAAGCAGGAGAATCAAGAGTTCAAGGCCAGTCTCAGCAACTCAGTGAGGCCCTAAGCAACTTAGCAAGACCCTGTCTCAAAATAATTAAAGGGCTGGGAATGCAGCACAGTGGTAAAGCACCCTCGAGTTCAATCCCCAGCACCCACACTCCCCCCACCAATAATCTCTTTTAGCTGGGTGTAGTGGTACCTGCCTATGGTGCCAGCTACTCAGGAGGCTGACACAGGAGGATCACAAATTTGAGGCAGCCTGTGAAAATTTGCCAAATCCTATCTTTAAATTTCAAAAAAGTGCTGGTGACGTAGTTAAGTGGTAGACTGCTTGCCTAGCATGCTTGAAGCCCTGGGTTTGACACTCAAAACCAGTCAAACAAAACTCCCCACAAACAAGAATAATCCAATTAAAAATGTGCACAGATTCTGCACAGGCATTTCTCTACAGATGTACAAAGGGCCAACTGTGCAAGAAGACGCTCAGCATCACTAGCCATCAGGGACAAATCCGAACTATAGCAGGTACCACCAAGCAGGGTGCAAGCTGCCAGTTCAGGGGTTGGGGGCTGCGAGAAATGTTCCCACAGCAACTGCTAGACAGGCACCTCACACTGTGCTCATTCCTGCCCAGGGCTTTGGGCTCCAAGGTCCTCTGGTCCCCACTGCACCTTGTCCAGGCAGTCCCAGCACAGTGGCTAGGTGTGAGCCATCTGCCCTCTGTCAGGATGCAGCTCTGCAGAAGAAGGAACAGGGGGCAGGGACTACTGCCTCCACTCACCGAGTCCAGGAGCTCATCGTCCAGCTCCACGTTGCTCATCTGTCCAGTTCGGAAAGATGTGGAGTGAGGTGACTAAAAGCAGAACAGAGGTCATGAGCATGCAAGCATGCTGTGCATTCTCGTCCCCATCCTGCACTGCCCTCCTGCTGCCAGAACCAGGCCTGCTCCTGACCCTGCAGCCCCCCAAAGTCCAGCACTCATCTCTTATTTCAGGCTGGACATGCAGCACTCACCACATGTTAGGATAAAGGGCTGGAGATACCCCTCAGACCAGCCAGTGCTCATGCCAACAAGCCCTGCTCCTCCCCATTCACCCTGGTCCTGAAGGGCCAGCCTCCCACCATCTCCTCAGGACTGTGTCCAGAATGACCTCTCTGTGCCATTTTTGGATTTGAATACGCACACAGCCTCCCAAAAAGTCTGTGGCACAGAAGTGGGCAGGTCCTGCCCACTGAGTCTCTAGGGTGGTGCAGCTCAACGCGGGGCAGCAATGCCTTGTGGTGACACTCCCCTGACTCTGTGGGTCCCGCCCTACTCAGAAGCACCTCCTGGCTGTGCCCAGACCTGCCCAGCCCAGGGGATGTCACAAGGGCACCTTCTGCCCATCTTCCTCTGTCCTGAGATCGTTTGATTAGCTGCTCCCAACCACGTCCCAGGTATTCACAAAAGGGCTGGGGTGGGGAGGGATAGGGGCCAGCTTCTCAGCAGAGGGAAAGCCACGTGTGGGCAGTCTGCTGCCTGTGCAAATGTGCCCAAGGAGAAAAGAAGAGGGAGCCCTGTGCCATGCCTAGGCAACCCAGAGCTGTCTCCACTTGGGCAGCAGCCATCCAGGTGGCCGATTTTCCACTGACTCCTCTCTCTGTACCTTTCTGGCTCCCAGGACCAGCCCTCCCTTGTGCAGGCTCATTAAGAGGTCCCTAAATGGGAGAGGCACAGGATCCTGCAGCAGGGCTCTATCTGCTTTCACTCCACCCCATCCCAGCTGGTGATTGGCCAAAAGGTGAGGAAACAAGAGCAGAAAAGGAACTTACAGGCCAGAGGTCTCTGCCAACTAGGAGAGGTGGGGGTGGCTTGCCTCCTCTAGAGAGCTTGCCCCTAAATCACATCCCAAATAGTTTCCAAAACTTGACCTTCCCAGTTCACTGCCCTCCAGGGGCACCGCCCTTCACCTGCTGCCTTTAGTCCCTAAAGAACTCGGGGTCGCCATCCAGGGGCTTCCAGGGCCCCTGGAGCTTCTGTCTTTCTTTGCATACAACAGTCCTCACGGGACCTGACATGACAGGCAGGCAGGCGGATTCTAAATCAGTTCCCCACAGGTACTCAGCCAGGTTCTTCCTTGCCCTGTGGCAGGGAGCTCCCGGGACCCCTCTACTGTGAAGCTGGGCCCATTCCTCAAGAGCAGAGGAAGGCTGAGACTCTCAGGTGCCCCCACATCCTGGTGCAGATGTGGGCCAGCCTGCCACACAGTCCCAGGCCTGAAAGTACCTTATGGTGAGCAGAAATACACATCTTCAAGGCTGTTGCCTGGCAGCAGCAGGCAGAGCCCCAACCACGAACCACCTGTTAGAAGGCTAACAGGAGAGCATGGCAGTGGAACTGCCAAGAAGCCCCGCCACCCCCGCTGCTGAAGTCATCTTGGCAGACTGCAGGTGCTCCCGGCTCAGGCCGACAGAAGAGAGCTTAGGGATGGGCGTGACCACGAGGAGGCGGGACAAGGCTGACCGTGGTAACAGACCTATTAATAAGCAGGCTCACAGGCATCTACTACAGGGCTCCACAGCAGCGCCTGGCTTCCATCCCAGCTGCAGGACCTGACTTGCAACCACTGCAGAAGACCAGGTGAGGCATGCAGAGACCTGCTCTGCCCTAGCTTGCAACTTGCTGCTGAGCCAGTCATTTGAAAGTCACATCAAAGACTTCTGCACACCAAAAAACATTCAGAGAGTGAAAAGGCAACTTCCGAAAGAGGAGAAGTCTGTGCAAATCACGGTGTCTGGTAAAGGACCCACAGGCAGAACACAGAAGAGAGTACTCTGCAAATCACCTGCTAAAATCAAGCAACTCACCCGACAAGAGCCAAGCACAGGAACAGACTTCTTTTCTCCAGAGAAGACACATCAGTGCCCACTGGCCAGCAGGCACACCCAAGGGTGCCCCAAGCCCCAATGAGCCACAACTGCACGTTCACCAGGAGGGCACTGCAGAGGAGGAGAGAACCAAGAGGGCTGGCAGGGCACGGAGAGGTGCAACCCTTCACACTACTGGGGGTGCAAGACGAAGAAGCTGAAGTGGAGCACAGTCTAGCAACTCCTCAGAAAAAGCCAGAACATGGACCTACAAACTAGCAATTCCACGTTCAGGTTAACTACCCCGAGAACTGAAAACTGGGTATCAAAGGAACCACAGCGTCATAGCAGCGCCACTCACAATAGCTCAAGTGCCACCACCAGGCAGACAACCCTACCCAGGCAGTGGCTTCCACCAGCCACAGGAGGAAAGCGGCACTGCCACACACCACTCCCCAGGCCTTGCCCATGACATTGGGAAATGAGTCGGTCACAAGAGCACAGACACTGCGTGTTCATCTGCACAAGGCCCTTGGTGTCACATCCAGGAGCCTAAAGTAGAGTGTGTAGCCCAGGAAAGGAAGAGTTCATTAGCAGGAATAGAGTTTTAGTTTTGCAACATAGAAAGTTCTAGAGATTGGTTGCACCACAGTAAGAACATACTGGATGATAATGAATCATGTTCTTAAAAAGTAAAAAGCACTAAATTTTATGTTATATGCTTTTTACCACAATTTAAAAAATATTTTTTGAAAATCTTAAAGATCACTTGCTGTTCTGTGCTGCCAGCTGTGCACTCCAAGCTCCGAAGCGAGCTCCCACTTGCCAAGCTCCACGCTGAGCACTCAGGACGCAAGCCGGGAGCTTGGAAAGGGCACAAAGTCACATACAACACTAAGCATAAACTGACAGAAGCAAGGGACAGAGGGAAAGGCCTGCTTTAGACACAGTGGCCCAGGGCCTCTGGAGCAGAAGCCGCTGAGGCTGAGCTGGCTGATGACAGGAGTTGAGGCCTGCGACTAGCAGAGCAGCTGGAGAAGCAGGGAGTGCAGGCGACAGTGGGAACAGACCTGGTGTGGAAACTGCCCACACTCACCGCTTCTGTGCACTGTGGCCTCTGGGGGGCCTCCCAGGACCCTTTGACCAGGTCCAGGCCCACATGTGTCCCTCAGCTCTGTACCCTGTTGGGCCATGGGCCATACCTGTGTCCAAGGCTGATTTTAACCCACCTAAGTTTCTGGGGAAGAGCTGCTGGCCCTACACAAGGTAGGGCTGGGGCTAGGTGGCTGGTGAAGGAAGGGGCTGAGAATGACCAGTGCTTGCTAAAGGAGGGCAGAGTTCAAGGGGATGACCAGAGGACCCTCCCCCACCACTTTGCCACACCTCAGTTCTCCTCAACAGCACCCTCGAACCCTGTGTTCTGTGGCTCAGGGTTAACAAGGCAGGACACAGTCCCACACCAACCTGAGATCCTCCTCTGCTGGGACTCTTGGTTTCACTGAGTTTGCAGGTATGTCCTGAATTTACTAACACTACCAATGTACACTGCCCCCACTCTACCCTGCTACCACTGTTCCTGGCTCAAGCAGACTTCCCTCAATAAGCTCTCGAAATGTTCCACTTCCGACTGCCCACATACATGATCACGACCTGCTGGGTGACTTCACCCTTTTCCTCTCCTACCATCACCCTGTGCTTGGCACAATGGTCTGGGAATGGGAACAGGTTCTGAGGGAACCAAGTTTTCAACAGGGGTCCAGACATGAACAGCCCACTCCCTGGTCTGCCCGGCTCATGGCAGCAACCTCCAGATGTTCAGCCACCTGTGCCCTAGCCAAGATGGCAATGATGCCACCATCCAATCCTGGAACCCCTGCAATAAAATCCAAAGGCCAGGAGGCAGGCAGAGCAAGCTTTCATGTCTGCTCACTAGAACCCTCCACGGCAGTTGTGGGCCTGGGTTGGTGCTTTAATTCACAAAAGCCCCATATGCTGCAGCACTGGGGTGCTATGAGCCTACCCACCACCCAGAGGTGATCCCCACACATAAGAAAAACAGCACCAAGAAATTCTGTTAAGGGCATCATGCACTAATGCATTTGCAAAGTCAAGTCACTCTTGAGTTGCTGCATTTACACTATTAGGAACAACCAAGGTTCATTCAGATTATGTTTTCTTAGAGGCTCCGTGCTCAGGGTTATACACTCATTAACTTTTTTGCAGATAAGAAAACTGAGCCCAAGAAGGCAACAGACCCTGCTCAGGACCCTCAGCTGGTCCAGTGCTCCTGTGCAAAGGCATCACAGGCATTTAAGGACACCCAGCCTCCAGACTGCACCTGTCCAACGTGCTGAGGGACACAGGATCCCCAGTGTCCTCTGGCTTCTCCCAGAGCTGAGTCAAACTCAAAGCCAACTCGAGCTCACTGGTCTGACCTTCATGCCCCACAGTGCAATTCACACTCTTACAGGGTCCCAAACGCATACCCCCTTTGTCTACTGCTGTTGCTCCACCTGCCTGAGGATTCTGTGCCAGAGGGGTGCCTTGCACAGTCCTCCTGGGGTGTTGAGTCTCTGTCTAGTAGGACAGAGGCTGATTAATGTACCACAGTGTACTAGGCAAACCACATGGTTTAAATTGTTTGGGAGTAGCTAATCAATAGTAACTGCAAATAAAGAGCCTGTAATGACATTTAAAGTAAAAAAAAAAAATCAACACCTCACACACACACACACACACACACACACACACACACAAACTCCTATATCTATTTGCAAAGAAAATCAGGAAACCCCATGCAAGTTCATTCCTAGAATAACTCTGAACTCCACCTCTGCCAAAGTTCCATTTTTTTTGACCTATTGGCTCAGTTTTCTTTCTTCTGTTTTATTAACTTGAGATCACATTATTTTGAAACAGAAAGTAAATAAAACTCAGAAACATCCCTAGAAAAAAAGAGCTAACCACACAGTCCCACCACTCTGACCACTTCGGATCACTGGCCGCAAGCAGCTGCTGCTTCAAGGGAGCTGAGCTGTTTCCTACCAGCAACAGACTTTGATTCTCCTTGTTGGATGCATCGCCAAGTGAGTGGAAGTCTTTACATAAGTTTACAGAAACAGCTTTTTTTTTTTTTTTTAATTGTCCTTCCTAACCCTTAAACACCGTGCAAGTGTTTAAGACAAATCTAACAGAAGAAAAGGTGAAGAATAGTCACACAGACCAAGCCATTAACACAAATAATTCACTGACTCAAAATTAATGCCACTCGCACAGCAGACAGACCCAGGGGTAAATAAAACTGTAATCCTTCTCCCAGACTTGATGCATTTAAAGACGCAAGCTGTGCTGACAGTTGAGCACATTCTCACCCACTCACTTGGTGCTTATTGCCTTGGCTGCACATTTCAAATCCAACTAAGGACTAAGAGAAACTGGCAGACACGAGTCATGGCCAAGCACCTGCAGAGTGGGGCTGGGGGTGTGGCTCCGCGGCACAGCATCTGCCCGGCATGGGTGAGGCCCTGGGTTCCGGCCCCAGTACCGAAAAGAGAATAAGAATCAACAAAAAACCCGCCGAAGTCCGGACTGATTCCCACAGAAAGGTTCTCTGTCACTCTCACCAAAAGGGCGACTCTGCCATCTAAACTGTTAAATATCCTGGGATGCGAAAGGCAGCGAGTAAGACCGTGAGAGGCGAGGAAGCCGGCCCGAGTGGGTGGCCGCGCCGCGGTGCCAGCGGCTCGGGAGGGCGGACGGGCGGTTCGCAAGTCGGGGCCAGCGGGCGACCTGTCTCAAAATTAAAAGGGCCGGGGCGCCGCCCGCGGCGCAGCGCGCCAGGCCGGCGGCCCGCACGGCGAAGCAGCAGCCGCGCGCACTCGGCTCGGCCGCGGGCGCCCCTCACCTGGCGCGCGGCGCCGTTGAGCAGCGGCGTCCCCTCGCCCGGCCGCGCCGTCCTCCGCAGCAGCGGTGCCGCCTCCTCGTCGTCGCGGTCGCGGCCGGACCAGGACACCTTCTTGGAGACGTTGGCCATGGCCGGCGGACCCTGGACTCCGCGGCGAGCGGCCGCCGCCAGAGAGCGTTCTCGTGACCCGCGCCGGCGCCACGTGACCGGTGCCGGCGCCACGTGACCCGCCCGCGCTCACGTGACCGGCGGCGGCGGCGCGACGCTCTTCCGCGGGGCCCCGCCGGGACGCGCGCACCGAGTGCCGCGGGCCTTTCCAGCACGCCGCGTCGCGAGGCGGCGGCGGGGCCGGGGTGGCGGACAGCCGGCACGCTCTGGGCGGCCCTGCTAGACAGCAGCGTTGCGGCGGCGCCATTCCGAGAGACCGCCCTGCGCCGGCTCTCGGAGCTGCGGCGTCGCGGCGCCGCCCCAGCGACCTCTGGGCAGCTCCTCCTAGGACGAGGAGGAAGGCGTGGTGAAACCCTAGCAGTTGGCCTTTGCACTTTGTCAGAACAAAGGCATTTTCTAAGGGTGGCAGAAAGGGAGCCCAGGATAAGCGTGGATCCGCTCTGTGGGAGGTGTGCTGGACACTGGCGTGGCCAGGGGTGCAGCTCAGTGGTGAAGCGCTTGCCTCGCAGGTGCAAGCCCTGGGTCCCATCACCAGCGCTGGAGGGGAAAACAGTACTCACAAGGAAGGGCATGTTTTGAAGTCAGCTTTGCTTATTTGCAGAATGATGGAGCTTCACTTACAAAATTCGAACTAATGTCTGAAGATGTTCAGGTCAAAAACTGCCTGCCTGACTTGACCCAAGATAGCTGTGCTCATGTTTCAAACATGGCAGATCATTATTAAAACTCATGTGGATGTCAAGACTGTTAATGGGGTAGGGGATGCAGCTGAAGGGTAGAGTGCTTGCCTAGCATGTGTGAGGTCGTGGTTCAGCCCCAACACTATGAGGAAAAAATTGCTTATTTACTTCATTTGTTCTTTGTTGGCTTTACTTAAAAAATGCTCGGCACCAACTAGCTGCCGGATCCAGAAGATGAAAATCATGACTCAGGTGGTTCAAGCAGGAGTACTGTAAGTTTGAGACCAGCCTCAGCAACTCAGTGAGCCCCTGTCTCAAAAAATAAAAAGGGCTGGGGACCCCTAGGTCCCAGTAATACCCAGTACTGGGGGAAAAAGTGATCAATAAATCAATCCCAGACAGTATTGGGAATGATGAAAAAAAAGGCATCATCTCCATGATTTCCACATGCAAATGTAAACATGCTAAAGAAGCTCAGGTTTGTGCTGGGAAGCACCTAGTGCTTTGTGGTGAAGCTCTGACCCACCAAGGGTGACACAGGTCAACTGGAACAGGCTGGTGACAGTGAGCCCCCAGTCCAGGAATCCATGTGGAATACAGACTTTTAGTGGTGACAAAGTCTTATGTATACAAAAAAGATTAGGGTACATGTATTGGTCTTCCAATTTTTTTTAGTTTTGATATTTTTCCTAATCAAAAGATTTTAAAAGTTCTTTTGAGTCCCCAAGGCTGAGAAGATAATAGCACATCTCCTTCCCCAATATAATTCAAAATAAAACAGAACCTAAACCCAGAAGAAGAGGAAGTCCAACAGGGTTTTGAATTTTCCCCATGATTACTGTTTTGTTTCTTAGTATCGGGACTGAACCCACTGAGCCACACCCCACCCTTTTTTATTTCATTTTTGAGACAGGATCTCATTAAGTTGTTGAGGCTGTCCTCAAACTTGTGATCCTCCTACCTCAGCTGCCCGAGTTACCGGGATGACAGGCATGCACTGCTTGCTGATTGTTCTACAGTGCTTTTTGTGAAATATCAACAATTTTCTTTCTTTCTTCCCCCACCCCTGGGATTGAACCCAGGGGCATTTAACCACTGAACTACATCCCCAGCCATTTTTATTTTTTAATTTTGAGACGGTCTCACTCAGTTGCTTAGGTCTTTGTTAAATTGCTAAGGTTGTCCTTGAACTTGGGATCCTTCTGTTTCAGCCCCCAAGCTGCTGGAATTATAAGCCTGTGCCATGGCGCCCAGCTCCCCATCTGCCACATGACTACATAGTAGGAGTGCAGTGAGTTGCCCATTCAGCTGAGTTCATGGGCTTAGGTCTTGTTGGGTGAATAAGGTTTGGGGGAAGGGTGTGGGTAGGCAGAAGAGCTAAGCAGAATGATGGCATGGACAAGGTGGGTCACTGGAGGCGGGCAGGAAGAGAACAGTTCCCAGGGTGCAGGGTAGTACCAGGGGGGATAGACCATCTCTGTGGAGGGTGGCGTTGTTTCCCAAAGACAGTCCCTGCTGGGAACTGAACCTAGGACCTTGCAGGGTGAGTGCTCTGCCACTGAGCTATACCCCCAGCCCTCAACTTGTCATCTCAGGGACAACTGTCTGTGTCAGAGAACAGATGGGCTGGGCTGAGATTGTGGCTTGGTGATAGAGCACTTGCCTTGCATGTGTGAGGCACTGGGTTCGATTCTCAGTGCCACATATAAATAAATTTAAAAAAGGTTACATGTATGATTACATGAATGGTGTGAATCTACATTGTGTACAACCAGAGAAATAAAAAGTTGTACTCCATTTGTTTATAATAAAGTGCAAAAAATTAACTTTTTTAAAATAAAGGTCCATCAAAAACCAAAAAAATATTTTAAAAAAAGAATGAAAAAAGCTGGATTTGTAGCTCAGTGGTCGAGTCTTGCCTAGTATGTGTGATGCACTGGGTTCGAGTCTCAACACATTTAAATAAAATAAAGGCCCACTGACAACTAAAAAAAGATGTTTTTAAAAAAGAAAGAAAACAGATGGGCTGGGGGGATGGGTGTGGGAGGAAATGAACGGTCCATAGCTCTTTGTTGGAACGGACTCCCTGGAGCCACCTGGGGTCATCTTGTTTTCCTTACCCAGGATGGAACAGACTTAGGTTAAAGGAAGAAGCTGGTGGCATTAGAGGAGGATGTGGTTTATGCCTGAAAGTGCACACATGACTTTATGGCTGACCCCGGTAGGAATGGTGAGTCATGCTGGATATGTGTTCAGACTGCCTGGCTCCTGGTCTGCCTGGCTCCTAAACCAGACTGGCTTCCCAAGTCTGCCTACTCCAAATCCCCAGCAGTCCCTGGGCTCCTACCTCGCTGGCTGCACACTGCCTCTGACCCTAACTGACCCCAACTCCAAACCCTTGCTCCAGTGTCTTGACCAGCTGGAGCGCCCCCCATAAGCATACCAAACACGTTTGCTCACAGTGACACGCACCTCTGCTGAGTGCCCAAAGCTCCACAGTCTGTGGACTCAGACCAAACGCTGCTGTGACTACAGTGACGTCTGGTTCTTCAGGGCACCGTAAGCACCTGAAAGATGGGGAGAGGGTGGAGCAAGAGCCCCAGAGATTGTCAGCTGCAGCAAGAAGGTGTGTGAGGAGGAGGGCTCTCGGCAAGATGCAGGGGTGCACACCTGTGGTCCAGCACTTGGGTGCCTGAAGTGGGGGGGTCACTTGAGCCCCACTGACCAGGCTGGCTCCCATCTAAAAACTAATAGAGAAGGTGGGCTTTTTTGAGTTTGACTGTCCTGGAGAAGCAGAAGCCAGTGATTCAGGGGAGTGTCATATGGGCACCCACGGGGGTTTCCAGTATGAAAATAACCTCCCTGACCTTGACTCATGAACAGCAGTGGTGGGGGAGGCCAGAAGTGCAGGGTCCACTGGGATTGGAGAGGTGCTGGTAAGACTGTGGGGCTAATTTAGGGTGCTGTCCCCACCAGAAGAGCTGAGCAAGATTGTGCCTGCTGGCTAACTGCCTTCTCATGGGTAAAGATGGCTAGAAGCTGCCTGAGGCCTCTACAAAACTGAAATTAAATTACCACACATGAGGCACGGGTCAGAGGGCCTTGGTCCTCCATGGTTCTTCCAGGCCTGGGCATGGGCCTTCTCTAATCTCTCTAATCTGCTTTTGCACTTTGAAAATGGAAGGGCATGGTGGTGCACACCTGTAACCCCAGTGATTCTGAAGGCTGAAGCAGGAGGATTGCAAGTTCAAAGCCAGCCTCAACAACTTAGCAAGGCCTGTCCTAAAATAAGATAGAACAAAAGAGCCAGGATGTAGTTTAGTAGTATAGCATCCCTAGTACCTCCCCACTCCTACTCTATCCCCCCACAAAAAAAATAAAGGAAAAGGAAAAAAATGTCTAGATGAATTTACCATATGACATTCACTCTTGGGTACCTATCCAAGATAAACTAGATCACGTCCACTCAAGGCTGGGGTGTGGCTCGGTGGCAGAGTGCTTGCCTGCCATGCACAAGGTCAAACCCCAGTACCACAAAAGAAAAGAAGTTCAATCAAAGATGTGTAGGAGAATGCACACCGCAACTTTACTCACAGTAACTAAAAACTGGAAGCAACCTACAGGCCCGTGGGCTGGGGAATGATGGACAAAACATGGTTTGTCCACACCATTAGGTAGCCCTCAGCCATCACATGCCTTTTGAGTCCACCTACAGGAGGTGTTCAGGACAGCCAAATCCACCCAGAGGATGCAGAGGAAGGTCACCAGTGCTGGGGCAGGCGTGGTCACTGTAGGGGAAGGGCTAGGCAGGCAACTGAAAACACTCTAGAACTAGGTTGTGCTGATGATTGTATAGGTCAGTACTCTTGCTAAAAGTCTTCAAACTGTACACTTAAAATGGGTATACTTTATAATGTGAAAATTAGACCTCATAAAGTTGACGAAACAGCATTGCTGGTCCATTCTCAACGTCATCAGCCATCAAGAATAACAGTACAGGACTGACCACTTGATGTCGAGGGACCCCCAGCTCCTGTGGAGGGGCTGTGGTTTTGAGGACCAGGAAGCACACACTTAGGCCTTTCCATGAGGATGCTGGAATAGCCTTCACCCACGGGAACCTTTCTCAAGTGACCCTGAGAGGTGGAAGTGACGTTGCAGATGTTGTCTCAACGAAGGGGAGTCCCCCAGAAACAGGACTTAAATCTACTAGTGTTTTATCACTTCAAGGCCACCGAGTGTGACCTGAGGCTTTAAAGGCCCAGCACAGTAGAACTCCACAGCCATGGGAAGAGGCAGCTTTGTTCCCCATCCACCCCACGCCACCCCATGCAGGAACACCCTGGACAGTGCCCAGGGTGGGATGTGTGCATGGAGGCTTGCATGACCACAGTCCCTGCAGGGCGTGGCCTCAGGGACAGTGCTCCAAGCAGGTACAGTTGGCCCTCTGCACAAGCCCACCTACCCACGAGGCGTTGGCCAGGGTCAGGATGGCACCAGTCGGGAGCTCCTTCCCAGTGGCGAGGTTTGCAACCTCCCCAGGGACCAGTGCTCGGTCCCAGATGGCCAAGCCAGACATGCTCCCCACGAAGGCCTCAGAGCTGTCAAACCCTCCACCAACACTGTCTTGCTCCTGGCCCAGCACAAGGGACCCTCCAGGAGGGATCTCATAGCCCTCCCTGAAGCGGGAGCCAGTGGCCACTAGCCTGCGGTCCACATAGAGCCAGTACTTGCCCTGGACGGATGTCCAGATTACACAAATGTGGTGCCACCAGCCATCCAGCAGCAGCTGAAGAGGGAGCTCCCTGAAGGCCGGGTCTCCAATCACAAAATGGAGGGACCCGGGGGCCAGTGAGCCTCGGCCGTGCAGTACCAGCTTGTTGTCATTCTCTTCGGTGGCGTAGGACAGGAGGGTGCCCAGGCGGCCAGAGGATATGCGGACCCAGCTGCAGAAGGACAGAGCTCGTAGGGCCGTGAGGAAGCTGGGGTTGAGGAAGACCACGTTCTCAGGGGAGGCATCCGGGAACGTGAACACAGGACCCAGGCTGCAAACTAGAAACAGCGAGGTGGGGTCAGTCCTGCAGCAGGAGCCCCCCAAATGTTCTGGCCTGTGGGCGGGCCCGTGGCACCCAGCAGCCGCACTTCCAGGAGCACCAGCTCGTGCTGGGAAGGCAGAGGGGTCCTCTGGCACTGTCTTGCTTGTCCTCAGGATGTGCCCACCCGCAGGGAGGAGCCAAGAATGAGGGTAGCCTTTCCAGGGATCGTCCGTCCTGGGGTAAGCCTGAGCTGTCTCCTAAGAAGGGGAGTAGATAACCCTCAGCACCAGGGAACCTCGGTCGGCTGCTTGACAATTCGCCACAGATGTAGTGTCTTTAAACAGCCCAGGTGTACTATTTTGTGTTTCTGGAGGCTGGAAGCCTGACTCAGGTCTTAAGAGCTCAAAACGGAGTGTCTCAGGGCTAGCTCCTTCTGAGGGAGATACCTTCTCCTGCCCTTCCCAGCTGCTAGAGGCACTGGCTGTCCTTCCTGTCTTCAGAGTGTGTCCCTCCAACCCATCTCTGTCCTCATGTCCCCTTCTCTGGTGCTGAGCCTCCCACCTCCCTCTCTGAGTCCTGTGGCTAAGCAGAGCCATCAGTAATCCAGGATCTAACCAGTTCTGCAAGAGGTGCTTCTGCCACATGAGGAACAGGGGTCCAACCTGCTGGGGACCCACAGACAGGAGATCACCTGGATGAGGAGCAGTGTGTGTGGAGTGTGAAGCCAGTGTCCTCTTCTCAAGGGGAGAAAGCTTGTGGTGGCAGGGGTGCTGTGGGCTCAGGAGGAGCTACAAGGAAGCCTGGAAGCATGTGGAGGGGTTAGACCCGTGCACTTACCTTCTTCTGGTACTTGAGGAGGGTCCCTTGGGACTGTAGCAGGCCCACCAGGTTCCCAATGGCTGCTTGGGGCTGGGAGCTTCTGTGTCCCCTGGAGATGGGCAGTGAAGTCCTGGGGGGGACTCCTATGTTTGGGTGAAGGAGTGAGCACCTGCCTGTCCCTCAGCAGCATCAGTGGGCCTGGCTGCACAGGCTGAGCTGGAGTTGGGGCCGGGGTCAACCCTGGGGCTGCAGTGCCAAGGTTGGCCATCTGTAATTGTCCTTCAAGAACAGCCAGCCTGGCACCCTGGCTGTGAACCTGGTGTGTCAGGTGGACCAGCGCATCCTGCAGGGCCCGTGTGTCCAGGGCCAGGCCTGAGATGACATCCCTCTGCGCCTTCTGCTCCTTCCCTGCCTGTACCCACTGCCTGTTTTTCTCACTCAGGGCCAGGTTCAAGGCCTGCAGTCGCATGTCCACCTTCCGGCTTTGGCGCTGGGTCTTCCGTACCCAGGTCTTCAGGTGGGCCAGGTCCCCCTGGATGGTGGCCTGTGACCTGCTGACGGTCAGAGCCACAGCCTGGCTCTCCTCTGCTAGGCTTTGGAACCGGGCATCCATGTCTTGGGACACATTGTAGTTGCTGGCAATGCCCTGTAGGTGTGTTAAGGTCACCTCTTGGAACCTCCGGAACTGTAAAGAGGACACAGCAGTTATAGAGCAGGGGCTGGGAGGGGGACAGGGACAGGGCCTATGTGCTCACACCACCTAAGAACCTACTGTGTGCTGGCTCATGGTCAGCACTGCATAGTGACCCTGGTCATGACACTAGGAGATGCAGGCATGGGGCCAAGCTCAGAGGGGTGACAAAGCCTAGGCCCCACAGCAGCATGGTGGGGAGTCTGGGTTTCTGTATGGTCTCTCGTCCTCCCCAACATCCCATGCTCTGAATGGCAGGGCCAGTTGCTTCAGTTGCAGGCAGGATGGGCTGGGCTGCATGTGTGCTTGACTGAGCTCAAAGCTGAGACCTGTGGGGCTGGGGCACTGTCTACAGACACCATGCAGGAGTCTGGGGGCCGTGCATGCCCTCACGGCGCCCACACCCAGTGGTTGTGCCCAGCCCCGTTCGTTCCCCAGACCCCTCCAGCTGTGCTCCTCAGGCCTTCCGGAGCCCCTGTCCAGACTCCTGTTCCCTGCCAACCACACATCACCCCGCTCATCTTCAGAGGAGAGACCAGCAAACGTTTTCTTGGTTTTTAGTTGGAGGATAGGGCATTGCTAGCTGCTAGCAAGAACCACAACTGCATGGAGTGTCCGCCCAGTGCTGTCAGCTTACAGCTCATGCCTGCCACTACAGTTGTTTAACATCCACCCTTTATTTGTTGCCAATTTTGAAAATCCAAAAGCGGTATACCTACCTGCTCTTCTAGCCTACGGAGCCTCTCAAAAAACGGTTTTCTTTGCCCTGCTGGTCCAGCTTCCTGCAGTGAAGCCCCGTGTAGATACATGGGCACCAAAACAAGGAGGAAAGACAGGGTCCTCCTCCCTGGTGAACCCATGCTGGGAGATAAGGGGCTCCAATGGTCTCTGCAGGATGCAGAAGGTGGCCTCGGCCCCAGTGTCTGTCTCGGCCCCCACTCCTCCTGGCTCTCCAGTTGAGTGGTTTTCCTTCTGTGGACCTGGCTGGGGGTCAGGCACTTCCTGTCATCTTAAGGAAAGGCATCTGCCTTCAGGCCTACAGGCTCTGTGGGTTCCAGGTTTCCAGGGAAACAAGCTTAAAACAGATGCAAATGGCTTCTTTGGAAAGTCACTTAACTGGGCAAGGCTTTGTCTTGTGAGCTCGGAGGTGGGCGAGCACTGATGGTTTTAGCAGAAGCACATGGACTCCTGTTCCCACCAAGAAGTCAAAGGACAGGGAACCCAACAGTGGCCTGAAGTCCCTGGATCCAGTTCTGTGTTGGTGCTAGCATCCCAGTCCTGAACAGTCACATCCTGTGAGGCCCTCTCTCCCTTGGAAAGGGGACTGAAATGTGATTGGCCATCACCTTATTTTCCCCTTAGGATTGGGTAATTTTAATTTTTATGTATTTATTGTCTGATTGTTTTTTCTTTTATGGTACAGGGATTTGAACCTATGGGCAGTCTACCACTGAGCTACATCATCAGTTCTTTTGAGACTCAATCTTGCTAAGTTGCCAGGTCCTCCTACCTCTGCCTCCCAAGTTGCTGGGATCATAGGGGAACATGGTGGTGCGCAGCTTGATTGTTTTTATTTTTTCCTGAGACAGCGTCTCACCATGCTGCCAAGCCTGGTTAAAGCAAAGCTCCTGTCTCAGTTGCCCAAATATCTACATTTCTTTTTTCCTTTTTTTTTTTTTTTTTTGTATCAGGGATTGAATCAAGGTTGCTTAACCTCTGAGCCACACCCTCAGTCCTTTTTATATTTCGAGTTGGGGTCCCACTAAGTTGTTTAGGGCCTTGATAAATTGCTGAGGTTGACTTTGAACTTACAAGACCCTGTCTCAAAATAAAAAATATAAAGGGCTGGGGATGTGGCTCAGTGGTTAAGCGCCCCTGCGTTCAATCCCTGTCCAAGAAGGATGCTTGCATATTTGTTGAATGATTTTTCCCAACATTCACCTCTGCTGAACTATCACCCCTTCCCACCCACTCTCCAGGGAGGTCACTTGAACATTCTTTTTATCAGTCCTGGGGATGTACCCAGGGGTTCACGCGCTCTAGGCAAACACTCTACTACTGCAGTACCACTTTGCCTCAAGGGGGTGCTCCATGCTACGCTCGCTGTCCAGCAGGGTGGCCACCTTCTCCCTCGACACGAGGCTAATGCGCCTTTGGAACCGAACCTGATGCTTCATTTTGCTGGTTTACCCAGCACCCCGCCCAGCGGCTACCAGATCCCTCCACCCGCCTCCCGTGCGTGCCGCCTGCAGTCACTGGCGTCTAATCTCTCCTCCGATCCCGGGCCTCCTTGTTCAACTGCAGCGGAGCTGGGCTACCAACGACAGCAGGACACCGCGGGAGCGCAGGCGCAAGCTACGGTCACGTGCCCGCCGTGCCCCAGCCGCCGCAGGATCGCATCCGCCTCCCTCGACCGGCCCCGCCCTGCCGCGCAGGCGCGCTCGCGGCGGCGCCGGCTACCTTTGCAGATTCACGGTACCAGACTGGAACCGGTGCGGGGGCTTCGAAGGCCGCGACCACTTCGCGCGCGGGGACCGGAGCTCGCGGCCGCCCGCCGGTTGAGGTCGGGTGGCCGGTGCGCTCAGGGATCCCGCTCCCTGCGGACGCCCGGCTACCGGCAGCATGGAGCCCGCGCGCTCTGCTGTCGGACTCAGCGTCCGGGAAGCTGTGCACACCCTTCAGTCTTCAGAGGACGGCGACCGCGTCCTCTCCGTCTTGGGGTCCCTGCGGCGCTATCTGCGCGGAGCAGCCGAGCCCGCGCTGCCCGACGAGCAGGAGGAGTTCGCCGCCAAGCACTTCGCCACCGTGCTGCGCTGTCTGGTCGGCAGGCTGAGCCCGCGTTGGCTGCAGCTGTCGCCCGGCGGTCGGCTGGAGCAGCTATGGGGCAGCTTCTTCCTGGAGGGCCCTGCTGACCAGGCCTTCCTGGTGCTGATGGAGGCCATCGAGGGCACTGCCGGGTGAGCGGGCTGGGGACTTGTGCGGCTGCCTGTGACCTGGAAGCACAGAAGAGCCCTGGGAATTGCGAACTGCAGGGTTCATCCTGGAAGGTGCCAGGGAGAGAACAGAACCTGTGCCCTGCCGAACCCTTGGAAGCTGATAGTGGTTGTGTTCTCTGCGATGGGGAGGACCTGCTCAAGAAGGTCCTCGGCCACGCAGGACGGGAGGACAGGAGGAGGGGTGTTCACATCACAACAGGCAGTTAGCATTGCTGCTCCAAAGCTCCAGTCCTGTAGTGAGGCTTCCTGGGCACAGTGTCAGCTCTCAGCGCCTCTTAGGACATTTGCAGGTTTTCCAGGGAAGCACAGCCTATCTGACACGTGCCTGCCATGGACCGCCAGCCCCAGGCAGTTCCCAGGTTCAGCATCAGATCACACACCAGTCCTTGTGAGGACTCTGAGGAGTCTTTGAGAAGCTGGGCTTTTAGAGGTTGCTGTGATTAAAGGCACTCACCATGTGAAAATCCATGTAGAGCAAGGGAGGACGTAGCAGCATCTGGGTGATTCCAAGATGGGTCTGCTGCACAGGACCCAGCTGCAATGGGCCCAGCTGCACTCACCCCACTGGTGACCAGTTATTCAGGACTGGAGTACAAAGCATTTTCTTTCAGCTTATGAGTTAGGACAAAATGCTAATGGAGCTGTTGGGACGACCTAAGGGGGACTGTGGGGATTCCCTTGACCAAGAGGAGGCTTAGGAGCTCTGCCCAATACACCTGTCCTTGTTCAGTCCTAGCTTCCATCTGATGAAGATGGCACAGCTGCTGTCCAGGTTTCTGAGTGAGGGCAGGATGGCGGCCCTGATGGAGGAGCAGTGCCGGCCACAGACGAAGCCTGGCTTCCCCCTACTCCAGGAGACACTGCTCAGCAAGGTGGTGAGCTTACCTGACCACCTGGGTAACCGTCTGCACCAGGACAACCTGGCTCAGTTCTTCCCCCAGAACTACTTCCCTCTGCTGGGTGAGGAGGCTGTGCGGGTGCTGCAGGCAGTGGTGGACTCTCTCAGAGGTGGGTGCTGTTCCTCCCTGACCCTCTTTTCCAGTTGTTATCTCCTCCCTCCCCATCCAGTGAGTCTCATGGCCTCTGGAGTCTTCAGGTTGGACAGGCTGGTCATGTGACATTCCTGTTTAGACAGGAGTGACCCATACACAGATGTTTCATCCTTTTGACTTTTGATCTTGGGAGGTGGGTCTGGCCCTGGTTCCTTTAGTTCTTGATTAGACACTGGATCGTCAGTGTGGGGCCTGCTCACTCCCTGCCTGTCACTTAGCTAAGCAGGAATGTCCCTTGAGGTGTGTTGTGCTGCATAAGGGTCTACTTCCCCTGCCAACTTGGGTTAGTCTCATGTGCCTTTGGTGATGGCATTTTGGGCTCCCACACTGTTGAGATGGCAACGAGAAAGAGCTTGAGGGTCTTTGGGTCTGGAGGCAGGTGCTGCTGGTGGACTTGGAGGCCTTTGCATGTTGGGTGGGGCACTGTGGGAACTGACCATTGCTTGCAGAGCAGTAGGTGTAACCCTGCATGCTATTTGAGGTTGGCTCTGCCTCTTCTGGGGCATCACACACATGGCTTCCACAGTTTCAAGAGCAAGGAGGAGTCTGGGGGCAGTGTAAGTTCCATGGGTCAGGGCCCTGTAAGGCAAGGCCAGTGGGCGGACTGGCTGGAGATTTTGCCTCTTCCTGCAGTGTGGCCCCTTCCTTATTCCTGTTGTGGGCTCACTCAGGCCTGAGCGTCATCTCAGATTAGCTTCTTTAACTCTGACTGCCTTACTTAATCTGCTTGTGGTGCTGAGTCCCACTGTGGTGCTGAGTCCCACTGTGGTTTACCGTCCTTCCATGTGCTCAGGCCCAACACCCCAAGATCCCCCATAACCTGCACCCTGTGGGACTCAGAGTCCAGGAGGAAGCTGGTGCCCTCAAGTCTCTGCAGGTCTGTCCACCTGGTCAGGTATCGTGTGTGTTGTTCCTTGACCTCCTTGCTTTCTCTCCCAGGTGGCCTGCACTGCTCTGTCTCCTTTGTGTCTCGAGTCCTGGGGAAAGTGTGCATCCAGGGGAGACACAGTGAGTATGTCCTGCTTTGTGGGGCGCAGCACCTGCTTCCCCCATTTGGCCTCCCAGAATCACTCTAAGTGCCCCCAGCAGCAGTGGGAGCTGGTCCCCTTGCTAGCCCTGGGTCCGCAGAGGTTGGTTCTGAGGCTTAGGTGTGCTGGCTGGTGAGCCTGTGGGGCTGTGCACACTGGGCCCATGGTCCCCTGGCTAAGGGCAGCTCCTGAGGCTCAGGACCTCTCTGTCTCCTCAGAGGAGATCCTGGGCAGGTTGGTGCCCCAGCTGACAGCACTCACCCAGGGCAGCTGCCTGTGGCAGCGGGTCTGCTGGCGCCTAGTGGAGCAAGTGCCGGACGGGGCCATGGAGGCTGTGCTTGCAGGGTTGGTGGAGGACGCTCCAGGGTAAGCAGTGAAGCACTCTTTCTGGTCATTGCTTCTCTGGGGGTGAAGAGTGGACTCTGGCAGCTATCATTTCCTTTGCTGCTTTTCCTAGGTGCCCTGCTGTGGCCAGCTGTCCCTGGTGGTGCTCACTGGGTATGGTGGCTGGTCCTGCCTTAGCATTGCTGGTTTAGGCTGGCCACTGGTTGTGCAACTGCACAGGCCAATGGTGTCCACCTTCATCATTGCCAGTGGAGCCTCCACACATGTCCACGGCTTGTTACAGAAGGTCTCCAGCCTGGTGGGTTCCCCAGGTCCACACACTGGGGGACCATGACCTCTGCTGAGGCGGCAGTTCTTTGCAGAAGTAGGATCCTGCTTTTTTCTAATGCAAACAGTGTAGAGGTTCTTCAGAGTTCTGTTGGACAGAAGGATGTGGGAAGCAGCCCTCAGAGGGCTGGAGGCCCTGCCACTATGTGCGTGGTCCTTCCGTCACAGTGTTGCCTGCGATTCAGCTCATCTCCTTCTGCCTCACCCCTGGCGTGGCGACTCACTCTCCCCTGCATGTGGCTTTGCACTCTGGGTGTCAGCTCCGATGTGGGTGTGGCGATGCCCTTTTGCTCCTTCCCCATGTGCGTGTTGGGGTGCATCTGTGGGCAGCACTTCTGGAAGCAGCCTTGCTGGGCCGTAGGGTATTCACACACCTTGCCTTCACCTGCCTCCTGACGCGTCTCTCCCACCTCGGTGTGGGCTTTGTGTCTGGGTATGTGTGGACTCCTTACCTGCCGCCTCCTCCTGTCCTCATGTTGGGTTCCTGGTGTGTGTTGTAGAGGTTTCCCTGCAGGTGCTGGGCGTGGCTGGTGCAGGTGCACTGCTGCTGTTGCAGACACTTCAGTGGGGGTGTTGCTCAGTGTTTGGAACCTTCTCTGGCATCTGGCTTGTCTCCGGCTAAACACCCTTTTGCATCAGTTTGCAAGTTTTATTTTTTTTATGTCCCCCAACCCTGGCTTCTTTTTCTTTCCAGCTTTTGTGTCTGTATTTGGAATTTTATGTGATGAGTGAGGGAGAAATCCAGCCTATCTCTCCATGCTTGCTGGGGGCTTGTCACGCTCTCACTTGCTGAAGGAAGCAGAGTCCCGTATTGCAGATCTGGGGCCTGCAGACTACTGTTCTTGGGCTAAATCTGGCTTACCTGGTGTTTTTTTTTTTTTTTTTTTTTTTTTTTTTACCTGGTGTTTTTTGTAAATAAAATTTCACTGGCACCCAATGTGGTGTTGTGTGCCTGTAATCCCAGCTACTTGGGAGGCTGAGGCAGGAGGATCTCACATGCACTAAAGTTTTATTGGCATGCATTTATGCTAATTCATGTATATATTTGCTTATGACTGCTTTCAGTCACAACTGCTCTGTTGAGTAATTGGCAGAGAGACTGGCCTGTCATTCTAAAGCATGTGCCTTCTGGCCCTGTGCAGCAAAGGCTTTCTGCACTGCTCTAGATGAAGCATCCACCCTGGACCTGGCAGAGCAGGGAGGAACTTCCTCCCTTGTTGACCTTCTTAGCTCAGGAGCGGGACCCGGCTCTGCATGGGTTTCCGCATTCAGGCCTGGGAGAAGGAGGTTAAGGACCCATCGAGGTTACCCAAAGACCACAGCATGCAAGTGGCAGGGCCAGGCTGTTGGTACTTTGGAGGGTGTGCTTTCCCTGCCTGCCACCCACCTCCTAGGCACTCATGACGGGCCCCTTTTGACCTTGCCTTGTAGGCCTGAGGTCCTCTCGCGACTACTGGGGAACCTGGTGGTGAAGAATAAGAAAGCCCAGTTTGTGATGACCCGGAAGCTTCTGTTCTTGCAGTACCGGTGCACGGTGAGAGTGCAGGGCAGGGCATGGACTGAAGGCCACCCTTGGTTACAGGAAGAATCACTATTATAAGTGGGGGGTAACTCAGTGGAATAATGTGTACTCAGTATGCACAAAGCCCTGGATTTGATCCCCAGCCACAAAAAAGAAAACAGAAAGGTAGAGCAGTTACCTGGGAAATGTCAGCGCAGTGGTGGCACCGCTCTGCTTTGCTGTGGGGCTGTGCTGTGGTGACACAGAGTGAGCCCAAGGGCGTTGGTACATCAGGACTTGGTGACTGGGTGCAGCTGTCCCCATGGCCTGGAGCACAGGCTCTGACTTGAGGGCTGCGGTGGTCAGGCAAGGGTGAGCAAGAGCAGGCAGCTGGACCTGAGGAGGGGCCAGCAGTGCAGTGACACCCACTGTGCGTGCCCAGCTCTGTCCCGAGTGCTGAACTTCCAGTTGTGGACAGAAGAGCCATAGTCCCTCCTCGAGGAGCTCATGGTATAGGCAGGGTATAGGTGCTACCCACGTTAAGCCATGACGTGTAATTCATGGCACGGCACGTTTGGCACCAAGGGACCCAGGAAGCAGTCTCAGTGCTGCAAGGGTCTGCAGAAACCTCTCTGAGGAGATCCGGCAGGCACAGAGCCATGGTTCTGAGAGAGAGCTGGCCAGGAGGACTACGTGGCTGGCCTCTGAACACTGGTCTCAGCTAGTTGGCTAATGTGGGCCCCATGCTCCAGAGAGCAGGAGGTGAGGCAAGGGCAGGCTGCATCAGGTTGGAGTGGGCAGCTGGGGCATCTAAGCAGAGACGACCAGATGTGACTGTGTTACCAAGACTCACCCTAGCTCCTGTGCAGAGAAGGACAGGTGTGGGCACCAGAGTGGAGGTGCAGCCAGCTTGCTTGGGTGCATGGGGGTGAAGCAGGCAGGAGTCCTCAGAGCTCTAAGGATCAGGATACCTGGCAGCCGTGAATCCTGGCTTCATGCCCTTAGTGTGGTTCAGAGGAACCAGTGGACAGTGCAGTCCAGGTGAGCAAAGAGCCAGAGGTGGCCCCCAATCCCTGTCTTGTACGGTATTTGAGGCCCCGAGAATATAACCAACCAATAGGATAAATCACAAGTACTGGCGTGAATGTCTGGCAGTGATTCCTGGGTGATAGGGCTGTTGAACTAAAAGTCAGTAGCAAAAGAGAATAACAGTTGTACAGCATAGTGCTAAATAAAGTAACCCAAGCACCAAACAACAAAAATGATGGAACCACCAGGCGTGGTGGTGCACGCCTGTAATCCTAGCTCCTCGGGAGGCCAAGTCAGGAGGATCACAAGTTCAAAGCCAGCCTGGCTGACTTAGTGAGGCCCTGTCGCAAAATAAAAAGTAAAGCACTAGGGGTGTTGTTCAGCAATAGAGCTTCCGAAAGGGAGGAAGCCAGGGAAACTAAAGAGAAAGCTGAACAGCAGAGCAGCAAGTGCTGAAGTGGGAGGTGCACCTGAGCTGAGCAGAAGGAACCGGGAGGTCCGAAATGCAGCAGCTGGATGGCAATTGGTTTTCAAACACTGATGAGATGGAAAATCTCCTTAGAAAACTGTGTGCCCAAGCTGACGAGTGCTGGGCTGCGGGTATGGCTCAGCAGGAGAGCACTTCCCTGGCGTGCATGAAGCCCTGGGTTTGGGCTCCAGCACTGGTGGCAGGAGAGAACAAAAAACAAACTGACAAATGCAGAAGCGGAGTGTGCCCTGAGGAGCACACTGGGAGGTGGAGGGTGGCACTTGCCACCCCTGCCCTCAGCCCAGACCCAGTTCTCAGCCTGGACTCCTGGGCACAACCACCCTCACTCTCAGGCACCCCATGCAGGTGGGCAGCCTCTGCCAGATTAAGGATGCCACTCTTTTGTAGACACGCATGCTGCAGAGCCTGCTGGGGTATCTAGCCATGGACAACCAGCGGCGTCCACTCCTGATACAGGTGAGCACTGCCTGCCTCTGACCCTGTGGTGTCACCAAGAGAATGGAAGGCTGGGGGTCCCAGCTTTGCTCCTGCTGGAGTCCTTGGGGTGGCCGTGGACACCACCACCACATGGTCCTGAGCCATGGCAGAGCTGCTGCCTGACCAGGCTGGCGCCCTGCTGCCTGCCAGGTACTGCGGGAGCTGCTGGAGACGTGGGGCAGCAGAAGCGCTGTCCGACACACGCCCCTGGCACAGCAGCGCTACATCAGCATGGCGGTGCTCATCTGCTTGGCACACCTTGGGGAGCCAGAGCTGCAGAACAGTCGGGAAGGTGAGCAGGTGGCGAGGGCACACCCCTGCCCCAGGCACCATGAGAACCCCTCAGGATGCATTTCTGGTGCTTTCAGAGTTGCTGGCCAGCATGATGGCAGGTGTGAAGTGCCGCCTGGACAGCAGCCTACCTGCCGTGCGCCGTCTAGGCATGATCGTGGCTGAGGTCATCAGTGCCCGGATCCACCCTGAGGGGCCTCCACTGAGATTCCAGGTGAACAGGCTCCAGATCTCTCTGTTACTCCAGCCTGTAAGCACTTCCCCTCCTGGGGCCCAGGCTTGCGGAGTGTCCCACGTTGGCTAGGCTGAGGGCTGAGGCCTGGGTGTGGCAGGCGTCGCCTCAGCTCCTGGGATCACAGGCTCAGGGCTGAACACAGGACAGGTTCCCTGGATGAGGATTCCAGCAAGGTTGGGGTGAGGGGAGCCGTTGCCCTGGGGCTGGTCTGCCATGGACAGGCAGAGCAGGGAGTAACCTCTCTGCTGCCTGGTGTGAGTGCCGCGTGTGTGGCCAGCATGCTTCCCTGACTGCTGGGCCCTGCCTGGCCTCTCTGCAGACATCCCTCCCTGGGACATCTTTAGGGGTGTCAGCCTAAAGAAGCCCTAGCTCCTTCAGGAGGAAGTGACTGTAGCCTCAGTACACCCTGTGCCTTGAGCTGAGGAGCTCAAGGTGGACACTTGGAATTTGCTCTACAAAAGGTGACTAACCAAGGCCAGGTTGCTAAATGGGATCTAGACGGCCCGAGTGAGGCCTGGCTCCAACTGTGTCTGACCGCAGCGAAGCGGTGCCTGCAGCCTGGTGGATGTTACTGACTCTGGATGTTACTTACAGTATGAGGATGACGAACTGAGCCGTGAGATGCTGGCCTTGGCTCCCCCCCGGCCTGCTGGAGACAGCTCCTTGGAGGCTGGGTGAGGGTCTTCGCCTCCCCTGTCCCCACCCCGTGTGTGCACGCCTTGTCATTCTGGATTCCAGTCACAGGACAGAAGTTGGGAAGCCATGGGTGGAGGTGTTGGGAGTGTCCGTGGGCGACCCCAAGTGCCTGTTCCTCCTGCTTCCAGGGGCTCATCACTGGACCCAGGTGTGGCAGAGACCCCTGCAGAGATCGTAGAGGGTAGTGTGCCTGCAGCTGGACTGCAGGGCTCTGACTCGGAGCTGGACAGGTAGGGCTGGCTTCTATGGCTGAGGGATGGCACTGTGGTGGCACAGCAGAGGTGGCTGTGCAGGTTGTCGACACAGTAGGGGTGCACACTGAGGGGCACTGTAGTCCCCACCTCTCTCACCTCCTTTCAGTCTGCAGCACGTCTGTGGGCTCTGTGGTACTATGGCCTTCACCTCTTGGCCTTCCCCACAGCTCTGGGCACTTGGGAGTGAATTTAAGCATTTTCAGGACTTGCCCTTGAGGAGGGGTACACAAGGGGCACCCGAGTCCGAGTTTCCTCTCACTGGAGATGGGCAGTTACAGGGCCTGTTTTGTCTCATCACAGTGACGATGAGTTCGTCCCCTATGATATGTCAGGGGACAAAGAGCTGAAGAGCAGCAAGGCACCTCAGTACGTGCGGGACTGCATGGAAGGTGAGCTTTGGTGGGGTCACACTGCAGGTCTCGCCCCACAGCTGTTTCCTCTGAGGGGCACTTAGCCCATCCTGACACGCTGGGTCCATGGACTGGCTGCCCTTGTTCAGGGCCAGGGCTGAGGCTGACCGAGGCCTCTGTGTTCTGTACAGCACTGACCACATTTGAGGGTCAGGATATGGAGCGCTGGGAGGCTGCCCTGCAGGCCTTGGAGGGCCTAATCCACAGGAACCCTGAGGCCACACGGGAGGTGAGCAAAAGGGGGAGTCAGGGCAAAGGGGGAAGGTTGGTAAGTGCTCTGGTGGCAGGTCCCCTGTGAAGGCGGCAGCTCTTGTGCCAGCTGCATCCTGGGTCACGGAGGGTGGGGGCATCTTGCTGGCTGCTGTGTATCTCGGGAGACCTGGAACATCTGCTGAGTGTGCGGCAGGCGGGTGGCCCAGCTTTTAGCTGTTGCAGCATGCTGACTTGCTGCCCTCGGCAGGTGAGTGTGGAGCTGGCCAAGGTGCTGCTGCACTTGGAGGAGAGGACCTGTGTGGCCGGATTTGAGAAGCTGCGCCAGAGAGCCCTTGTGGCTGTCACAGTCACAGACCCGGCCAGGGTAGGTCCCAGTGCAGGCGGCCCCAGCTGGCGCAGGTGCAGGGGGAGCGCCCTGACAGCCCTCTGTGCCAGGTTGGGTGTGGTGCCTAGAGGGATACCCGGTGGCCTGGCCCTCAGTGGCCTCTCTCTCCATGGCTTAGGTTGCTGAGCACCTGACCTCACAGTTCTATGCCCTGAACTACAGCCTCCGGCAGCGCATGGACATCCTGGACGTAAGTGCCCCTGGACCCCTCTCCCTGTGGTCAGGCCCAAGCCACCCTAATGTGGGGAGGCCAAAACCTACGTAAATTTGAGTGTAGCCAGGTGTGCAGGTTCACCAGTACAGGGATCAGGGGCTCTAGCAGCTGAGTTCTTTTGTTTTATACAACAGAATTCACCACTTAAAGATAAACAAGCAGCTCAGGAGGCTGAGGTAGGAGGATCGCAAGTTCAAAGCCAGCCTTAGCAAAAGCAAGGTGCTAAGCAACTCATGAGACCCTGTCTCTAAATAAAATACCAAATAGGGGATGTGGCTTAGTGGTCGAGCGCTCCTGAGTTCAATCCCCTGTACCAAAAAAGGAGAAAAAGAAAACAAAATGTGGCCTCCCCATGACTGAATATTATCCAGCTATGAAAAAGAATTAACCTGATGCAGGCGACACCAGGGAGAAGCTCAACACCTGTTAAGCCATTCACGGAGAACTGCATGTGGCAGGACTGCCAGGAACAGGTGGCCTCAGAGCAGGGCTGGGTGCTTAGTGAGGAGCGTGGTCTCTCAGCACCATAGAACAGCTAAGAGAACATCATGAAGGCAGTGTGGGCCATCACCCTGGCCGTGCCCCTTCCACTTCCTGCTGAGTCTGCGCCTGCTATGAGCGTGCGTGGATCAGCAGCAGCAGCAGCAGCAGGACTGCCTTCCCAAGACTGCTGTGCTTGCTGAGCATGCTTTTGGGCCCTTCCATGTGTCGCACGTATCCGTGCTTCCTATGCCTTCCCATAGGCTTCCTTCCAGGAGGAGTGGTTCTGTGTGAAGGGCGGGGAGCCTCAGGGGGAGATGGCAAGGCTGGCTCAGGTGTGCTCCACCTTCCTGCCTGCCCTCCTTGCGAAGCATGACAGATCCACGGGTACTTGGAGATGCCTCTCTGTGGCCTCCAGAACACCTGCTTCCTCACAGACTCAGGGCTCTGGGGGCTTGTCTGAGATGTCCTTCCCTGAACCACAGCACTCCCCTGGTTGCTCCTCTCCCGTAGGTCCTGACTCTGGCTGCCCAGGAGCTGTCCCGGCCAGGGCGCCTTGGGAGGTCTCCCCAACACAGCTCCCTGGGCCCTGGCACCCAGTGCTCACCAGCACTGACTCCCTCTCAGTCTGGCAGTGCCATGGCTCCTGACTGGAGGGTGGTGGTGGAAAATCGGATCAGAAGCAAGACCCGGCGCTTTTCCAAGGTCAGTTAGGACTCTGGTCAGGTCCTTGTGTGGGCACTCTGGTTGGTGGGATAAGCCCTGTCTGTGCCAAGGGTGGCAGGATTCTAGGGTGAGAATGGCACAAATGCTAGTGGTCCTTGGAGTGAGTTTGTGGTACGGATTGAGGCTGGTCAGACTAGTAGATTTAACACTTGAATACAAATGCAGAAGTGAGAAAGCATCCCCAGGGGTTCTCACCCAGGGTTGGCTTTGCCTTCCCTGGGATGTCTGGCAAGGAGTTGTCCTGGGGTAGTGGGGTGGAGGCCAGGAAGGCTACTCACATCCCACAGTGCCCAAGGACTGCCACACCATGAGCCCATCAAGCTCTGAATGTACTGTTCAGGGGATTGGGACCAGGCACCCCATGTAGGGTAGGGTGCTGTGCTTGTGTTTGGTAGGGCGCTCCCCGGCAGGAACCAGCAGGTGGCCCCAATGAATTCGCCTCGGTGGCTGGCTGCTTCTTTTTCCCCCTCATTCAGCACTTTGACAGGTAAGTGGCTTTCTAGAGCCTGGACACACTGGGTGCAGAAAGCATCACAGCATGGGGTCTGAGGTGGGGCTCTGGGCAGGAATGTGTTGTTTTTAAGCTTAAATCAATGTGGAGTTTTCTGGAAGGTTCCCTTTGCCATTGAGCTTTGTGGTGTGTCAGTCACCACTGTTCCCACTCCTGGCCTGGGTTGTGGAGGGACTGGTAGCACCCTGCAAGCTGGCCACACCCTACCTGCCACTTGCTCATCTTTTCCTGCCTTGGCCAGAGCTGGGCTCCCACCCACTGGCAGGTGTGGGTCCTCAGGCCAGAATGGAGAAGGTATGCTCTCACTGAGGGCCCAGCTTATGTGCTGGGCATCTGGAAGCACCTTTTCCACGGCTCTGCTGGTGTCACAGGGTGTCGGGTAGTGACTGGAGGAAGAGGGCTCTGTGGAGCTTCTGGGCCCAGGCTCTCCCTCTGTAGCCCTGGCGGGTAGAGAGCCAGCCTTGAGATCCCAGGGCTATGCCACTACTTGATTCTGTATTGCAGGCCTCTGGTGACCTTCGACCTTTTGGGAGATGACCAGTTGGTTCTCGGGAGACTGACCCATACCTTGGGGGCCTTGATGTACCTGGCGGTCAACACCACAGTGAGTTGGAAAATGGGAACTGCAGGTCCTGCCCCATCTTGTCTGCCGCTGCAGAGTGTGGGCATCACCTGTGCTCACAGGATGGCCTGAGCTCCGTATGGCCTGTCCTACCTGCGTGTGGGGGAGTGATGGCCAGGGTCCTGGGTTGGACCACTGCATACCTGGAGCACATTCTTCCCTTACCATGGCCCTGAGAACAGGCCTATGTGAAGCTGCACAGGGGCATCAGATGTGTGCCCTTTGGGTGTGGGGTAAGGGGAGCGGCATCCTGAATGAAGATGGTACCCCCGTTTCTGTTGGTCTTCAGGTGGCTGTACCCATGGGTAAAGCCCTGCTGGAATTTGTGTGGGCCCTTCGCTTCCATGTGGACACGTGAGTGGGTTGAGGGCTGTGGGCACGGGGTCTCCATGGCAGCATGGCCTGGGCTGTGTAGTGGGAGGTAACCTGAGCTGGGGCCAGTGCACTTTGTTGCAGATTGGTCTGCTGGACTCAGAAGTGTCCCTACGGTCCTGGCAGTGCCATTTTGGGGCTCTGGCCACAAAGTTGCACCTTACCCTTCTCTACCTTTTTGCTTGGTAGCTATGTGCGCCAGGGCCTGCTGTCTGCAGTCTCCTCTGTCCTCCTCAGCGTACCTGCAGAGCGACTACTAGAGGACCTGCCAGACGAGCTGCTGGAAGCCAGATCCTGGCTGGCAGGTGAGTAGCCCAGGCTGCAGCAGCCAGGAGGGCAGGGTGAGGCTGGAGCACGTGTCCAGGCTGGAGCAACCCAGCTGAGTGGGCATCTGAGTGGGCATGTCCCTCCTTGTTGTGCTGAGAAGTGTGGTGACCCCAGCGTGGGACACAGGGGTGAGGGGACAGCCATGGCTGTGGTTGCTTTGGGGACTCTGCAGAGGTTCCTGAGAGAAGGTGCTCTCACAGGGGAGTCTGTTACTTCACGAGAGTCCCAGATCCAAAAAGGTTGTCAGGTAGCGGAGCGCGAGCTGGGAGCCTGCACCCAGGTTCACAGGTGCGCGTCTGCCAAGCGTCGTCCCTTCCTCCCAGCTCCAGACACTGACACCTCCCAGGTTCTCGAGCTGGACCAATGGACAGGCCCTCACAGCTGTCCTGGAGCCGCATGGGTAGAGCGTCCAGACCCAGGGGCTCTGGGACGTCTTTTCCTTTCCATCTGACCCCAGCATGGGTAGAGTGTCCAGACCCAGGGGCTCTGGGACATCTTTTCCTTTCCATCTGACCCCAGCGCGGGGTCCAGCTGAGGCTCCCACGTGACTTGCAGCTGCCGTGCCTCTTGGGCGCCCAGCTGGGCTCAGGCCTGGGTGTCCTCTTGCTGAAGCCATTTGGCTTGTGGAAGGCCCCACTCTTTAGGCCCCACACTGCACAGCTTGTCAGGTATCTGGGCCAGGCAGAGTCCTTCTTTACATGCTGCAGGCTCCACGTGGGGGTCTCTGGGCAGGGTCCTTGGTGGAAGGCTGCCTTCCATGGTGATGGCAAGGACTTTATTGGTATCTCTTCCATCCCAGCTGTGGGCTTCTCCCCTGCCCAGCTCCTGCCATGGCGCAGTCCTGGTTTGAATGAGCATTGTCCATGAGAAGTAGAGCAGATGAACCACCGGGTGCCAGGAAGAGCAAGGAGCAGGGTTGATGGCCGTGGGGAGGGTTGGCCCTCTCCTTACTCCTCCCTGGCACCTGGTTTCGGGGTACCAAGTCACATGAGCATGTCTTGCCATCAGAGCTTGTGTCTCAAGAGAAGCAGGGGGCTTTATCTCCCTTGAAGGGGAGTGAGGGATGCCCAGAGCCCCTGCCTCCAATGTTCCTTGTCTCCCCTTGGCCCTTGGGAGAGTCCCAGGCTCCTACATAGGCCCTGACCCTCCTTTCTGTGTGTGTGTGTCAGTCTTGGTGGGGTGGAGGCACCAGCTCTGCCTCCTCACATGCAGTCTGAAAGAACTGCAGGGGCTCAGGGCTCATCTCCTCAGGCTGCTTTTAACCCAGGTTGGTGCTCGGGATGTGGGGCTTTGTGACGAGACTGTGGCCTGGACCCCTCCCTCCCTGTGGAAGTGTCTCCCATCACCTGCCCTGGTTCCCAGTCTGGTGGAGGGGCATGGTAGAGAGCCCTGTGCCAGCGTGTGAGGTGGGCTGTCAGGGAGGAACGACTGGCCTGCGAGGCACTTGTTTTCTGTGTGCTCTCACCTGGCAGACGTAGCTGAGAAGGACGTGGACGAGGACTGCAGGGTGCTGGCTGTGAGAGCACTGCTGCTTCTGGAGCGACTCAGAGACAGACTCCTGCCCCTTCCTTCTTAGTCCCAGCTGGACCCTGGACATTCCTGCTTGGTAGGAGGAAGGCCTCAAGGAGCAGAGCCCCAGTAACATCTGGACTTACAGCATGGCCAGGTCTGGAGGGCCATCCAGTCCTGGTGTGTGCATCCAGGAAGGCTGGCCACCCCACCCCTGCTGCTGTTCATAGCCTAGCAAGGCTGGGTGTTCAGCTAAAAGAATGAGGGCCTCACCCTGGCCCCTACAGGCAGAGCAACCCAAGTGCTGGCCTACAGCTCCCAGTGGGCCCTGTGGTCAGGGAACGCCAGGAGCAGGAAAGGAGGCCACTGCTCAGAGCCCAGCAGCAAAGCAGGGTTGACCCTTTGGGCCCTGTGGCTCAGTGCTGTCCCAGGAGAATAAATAGGGCAGTAGGTGTTACCAGTCTTCCTTTGTGGTTTTCAGTGAGCAGGGACTTCAGTTCCTAGAGGACTGTGAGGGGCAGCCTTGAAAATGGGTACATTGTGAGGCAAGGAAGGGCAGAAGGGGCCTAGGCCTCTGAGAAAGTAGCCTTTATTAGAGTCGTAGGGGTGTCAGCATCTGGTGGTGGCTGTGACTGTCAGGACTTGGGCCCGGCCACAGTGGTCCCTGCTGAGAACTGCCAGTAGCCATCTGTGGGTTTGATTAGCAGTGATGGGCCATCCCCAAGACCCAGTGCAGCCTCAGTGCACCAAGTCCTACAAGTTTCTTGCACTGCACAATTGGTAGTTGAGAGAACCTGGGAAAGCTGAATTCAATTCCCCGTAAGAGGAATCAAACCAGAACTCCACAGGAGCTGCCAAGCACCCAGAAGCAACATCTCTGAGCGGAAGGCAAGCGATGCAGGCAGTCTGCTGGCACTGCGGGCTGGCCCGGTCCTGTACCCTGCTGACTTGCTAGGACACGAACAGTGTTTTTCCCTGTACAAGAGAGATGACTTTGCTGTTACTGGACACTGGAAAATTCTCAGCAGGACACTGGCCAATGGCAAAAAGGCCCGTCAGGGGTCGTTTTCCACCTCTTCTACCACCTCCTCATGGTCCTCCATGCTGTTGTGGCGCATTCGCTCGGGCACCATGCGTGTCAGAGGGAGGCCCAGGCCCTGATGCACAGTGTCCACGGTCTGCTGGTCCACGTAGTAGGACATGTTGGCAGAAGGAAGTCTCTTGCGCATCTCCTCGAGGTACCTGTAGGCCTAGGGCAGAGGGAACAGCCGTTACTTAAAGGTGGACACGACCATCGTGTGAGAACCAAGGGAGCCATCTCATGTGTTCACTGTAACGAGGACACCTCAACGTGAGGTGCCCACTGCCCCAGGGGCTATAAGCAGGGAAGCATGCCTTCTGAGGCTTCTGGCATTTACGGGGGTATGTGGTGTCCAGGATGGGGCATATTTCAGGCTGTGGCCAGTACGAACAACTGAAAACAGAAGCCCTGAGGGTCCTCTGGCGGCCCATGTGCAAGAATGTGGTCTGAGTTCCAGAGCCATGTTCCCTCTAAAACTGCTTACCCTGGATAACATGTGGACCTGCTAAGGAAAGGGCGGATTCTGTTCCCATCCACTCCAGCACATGTGCTTGCTGGAATGCAGGGCAGACTTTATTTCAATCAAGTATAAAATTCATCCCAATTCTCTGGGCCTGTAATTAACTTGAATCTCCTGTATGAATAGTCCTGATCCTAGGCCTGTAAACTGGAAACATTAATGGGTTTCCTGTGGGCTTTCATCTGGTCACACCGGGGCACAGCAGTGGCACTTATGAAGCAGCTCCCGGGGTGAGGCAGGATGGGCCTTAGCCGCCTCAGAGCTTAAGGCCTCTTCATCCTCATGGAGGGGCACATACAAATGGCAGGGGGCTGGGGCCTCATGCTGCTTCTAGGGTTCACCTCCAAGGGGCCCATGAATTCAGAATGTGAACAACATTTTTAGCAGCAGCTTTTTAAATTGTTAATAAGGTATAAGAATTAGATCTTAGTATTCCTTAAAGATGGTGAATTACTTGGAACAATTTTATTTTGGATAGATAAAGCTAGTAAGTACAGAGATGAATATGAAGATCATTCAATAAAGGTAAAATCTGCTTTCGGAAGGGTCACTGACACGCTCAAGCACTCAACCTATATGCAGAGACTTGCCAGGGGTGGGGTGCAGCCCAGTGCAATGGAAGGGTGCTTTCCCAGGTGTTCACACAACACATACCTGTGTCAGGATGGGATGTAGGTACAGAGAACAAGCTCAGGGCAGGGTGAGTGGGGGTGGGAGTAGAGCCTGACCACGGCAGGACTCCAAACGGAGGGAGGGAAGAGTGAGGCGCCGAAAGACCCTGGGGTAGAGAGCACGCCTGTGCACATCTGCACACAGCCAGGCCCCGCAGGCATGCGTATTCAGTGGGGAGGACAGATGCCAGATTGGACTGATGGAGATGAAAACGATATCTGAGATGACAAATGTGGATGGGATCAACATCAGTAGACACAACAGAAGGAGAGATGGCGAACCTAGAGCAACAGCAACTCCCCAGAGTGAAAAACAGGAAATAATGGAGGTGAGTGGGTAAAAAAGAGTGAGTAGAGCCAGAGGGCAGTAGACCCAAGTAGCTGGAGCACAGGAGAGAAGGAACAGAATCCCATCTGGGAGGAGACACTCGCAAATGGTGTATTTGATAAAGGAAACGTATTCAGAAGATTTAAAGAAGATGACCCATTAATAAGGCAAGAACCAAATACCATATTGTGAATCAAGAACATAAGATGCCCAGCATGGCTGCTCACCACAGAACGGAGGGCCAACAACAAAATGTGATCATACACGTGCTGGCAGAGGTGAGGAAAGGCTGCTGGTGTGAGCTGTCACTTTTACGTAGCATTTAACTTTTTTTTTTTGGTAAAGAATCACTGAAAGATAAAGTAGTTATTCACATGTATGTGTTTTGTAGACAACTTGCTCAAGAACGAATAAACATCGTGCATGCCTGTGATCCCAGGTGCTTGGGAGGCTGAGGCAAGAGAATTGTAAGTTCAAGGCCAGTCTCAGCAATTTTAGTGAGACCTTGTCAGAAAATAATTAAAGGCCTGAGGACGTTGCTCAGTGGTGGTGCTTGCGAGGCATGTGCAGGGCTCTGGGTTACAACTCTCAGCATCATAAGGAAGCGATGAACAGAGCCTGTGATACCAGGGGAAACGGCAGCAGCCTGCAACTGCTGTGCCTGAGCTCCTGGGCTCAGTGGGAGTGTGTGTGCCTGAGGTGCATGAGGCCCTGGGTTCAGGCCCCAGACGAAGACTGAAAACTACATCTGAGCTGAGCAGCAGGACCTGGGTGCCTCACCATCTGGAACTCCTCCCTCTGCACGTAGTGCTCCACCAGGAAGCTGCAGACGTCCCCGATGCGGACAGTGCTGTCCAGGTCAGGCTCCTCCAGGAGCAGTTCGCACTGCCTGATGGACTCCTGGGGGTCTTCTGTGTAGGTCCTGCCCAGGGAAAGATGAGGCCTGAGTCTTGACCCCAGAATCCATTGTGTCAGGGGCAGTGCAGTCTGTCCTGCAGTGGTGGCTCTGGGTGGGGGGCAAATGTTTTGTGAAGGTAATTTCTGTGAGTTAATTCCATAAGTTGCTCATTCATCCAACACTCCCTGCTCACTTAGGTGTGGGGTCCTGTGCTTGGACGTCAAGATCAGGGGCTTCTAACCCCCAGAGTCCAGAGGGGACAGAAGCATCTAAGAAGCATCTAGGCTATGACTGATGAGGAGGGGGTTTAATGTCACACGGATGGGGCATGGAGAGGGATGTGCCACCTCGCCGAAGGCAGTTGTGAACAATCTTCCAGGCAGAAGGGCTGCCTTGAGCACAGGTTGGCACCTGTGACCAGTACAGGGTCTGTGGCAGAGACCAGGGAGGGAACCTGGCAGGATGTAACCTGGTCCAGGGCAGGCAACTACAGCCACAGAGGGTCCAGGACCCACCCAGCCACACAGACTGCACCAGGGTGCCACTGTGCATACCTGACCCCTGCAGCACCCCCTGCCCTTCTCCTCTCCATCTGTATACACCCTCTCCTGTGGCTGAGACTGCTTCCTGGCCATCCTTCACTGTTGCCCCGAGGCCCTGGTTGGCGGACCTGGGGCAGAGACTATTCCAAACATCATGGCCACGTGGACAGCACCCTCCGCAGAGTCTGCTTAGTGCCCTGTGGTTTAAAATGTTTCTGGGACTCTTCTTTTGGTGCAGTGTGGCCAAAAGTTGAGCCCTGGGGGCCCACAGTTATTTGTTTACATTGTGGTGGCCAGAGTGGATTCTTTGAAAAGCTCAGTTATCTACCAAGAGACAGAGACTAAGAGGATCCACCAAACATTTAGATCCACGGCCACTATTAGAGATGGGGACAATGTGCTGCCTGCCTGGGCCTCCACCCCACATGACTGGAGCCAAGGGCCCTGCCCCTCTGTGGAGCACAACAGTTCCTCCCTCAGGATGACCCCCGCCAGGGTGGCTGCACTCCCAGGTGCAAGGCTTCCTAGGACACACCTTCTCTTGACCAGACCAGATCTGTCTAGGGATTGAACCGAGGGACATTTAACCAGGGAGCACATCCCCAGACCTTTTTATTTATTTATTTATTTTTTGTTTTGTTTTTGCGGTACTGGGGATCGAACTCAGGGCCTTGTGCTTACAAGGCAAGCACTCTACCAGCTGAGCTATCTCCCCAGCCCCATCAGCCCTTTTTATTTTAAGACAGGGTCTTGCTAAGTTGCTTAGGGCCTCGCTTAGTTGCTGAGGCTGGTCTTGAACTTGTGATCCTCCTGCCTCGGCCTCCTGAGTTGCTGGGATTACAGGTGTGCACCACCCCTCCTGGCTCTGCTGGCTTTTGGAATAAACCCCCAAGGCAGAGCCCAGCTCTGGGGGGGCCTCCTAAAGGAATCCAGAGTAACTCCTCTAAGAGCATCTATCAGAAACAAAAGCTTGCTCTGGTCTGGTCTCTTGCAGCCAATCCAAACTCTCCCTGTAAAGGTGGCAGCAAGTCATGGGATGCAGGTGGGTGTCATGGCACACGCCTGGAATCCCAGTGGCTTGGGAGGCTGAGGCAGTGGGAGCACAAGTTCAAGGCCAGCCTCAACAGTTTAGTGAAACTCTGTCTCTAAGAAGGACTGGGGATGTGGTTCAGTGGTTGAGTCCTCTGGGTTCAATCCCCAGTATCATGAGGTACAAACCAAAAGCGGTAGGGCACCTGAGGGTCCACAGCCAGCTCTGTGCCTCCTGCCCCTTCTCCTGTGGGGACATACCTGCGGGCCTGGGTGAACCTCTTCACCAGTGCCATCTTGCTCTGCAGCTGGGCCAGCTTGGTCTCCTGGTCCAGGGGGCTCTTGGCCTTGGCCTTGGACAGGCACTTGTAGGCCTCAGTCAGCGCCCCATGGGCCTTCTCGTAGTTCTGATACTCATCGATCTCCACCTGCATGAGGAGACGTGTCAGGATCTGGGGCTCCCCAACCCTCCCCAGACCTGTTGGGGTCCCACAGAGGGTCTGTACCTGGGCACAGGCATCATAGAAGCCAGCCAGGAGGTCTAGGGCCCGCCCCTTGGTGTAGAAGCTGATGATGTTCTTCATGATCTCCGGCTCCTTCCGCCAGTCCAGGGACTGCAGGTAGTTGGCAGCCATGATGTAGATTTCCCTCTGCCTGGACACGCCTGCGAAGAACACGATCTTCTCTGTGTCTCCAGACTTGAGCAGTGCTCTCATGGCCTAGGCAGAGGAAGAGCCAGGGCTCAGGCGAGCGGGGCTGGCCCGGAAACGCTCTGGGAAGGTGTTTCCATGGCCTAGGCAGAGGAAGAGCCAGGGCTCAGGTGAGCGGGGCTGGCCCGGAAACGCTCTGGGAAGGTGTTTCCATTCACTGCCAACAGAGGATGAGCTCCATGCTGGACGTGGGCCTCTGGCTTCACCACAAGAATGGACAAGAGGCCTTACGTATCGTGGCCCTAATAGGACTCCTTCAAAGCCTGGCCAGGAAAGCGCACCCCCTGTTCGGGTGACCCACAGGAAATGGAGAACCAAGCACAGCAGCAGCACAGCAGTGGCCCAGCCGGCCTCACCTTCAGCTTGCTCCCGGCCTGTGTGTACTTCTTGGTGGCCAGGTGGTAGTTGCCCTGACGCATACAGCAGTTTGCTATCTGCTCCAGCAGCTCGCGCCGGGACTCCTCCGACAGGTCCTTGGAGTCCTTGGACACAGTCATCTTCTCCGCCATCTCCTCAGTGATGGTCATATTCTGTTCCAGGCACAGCTGTAGAGCCTCATGATACTATGAGAGTGCCAAAGAAACAAGAGGCCGTTACCTGGAGCTGCTGAGGAGGCCTGAGGCCCTGGGGGTCCCTCACGTCTGTCACCCTTAGAGGAAGCCAGGCCCCATGACTCCACAGTGACCACTGTCTGCAGCTGAGGGATAGAGGAAGGGTCAAGGGTATTCAAACACACTAACCTAAAGGATACAGGCTCACTTGTTATTTTATCTCATGTTATTAACATTCTAGGAGCTTTCTGAAAATACACTGTTCTTTTGGAATTATATATTTTCTATGGGAGAAAAAGAAAACTGGTAATTACTTTTTTCTATAATTATTCTTGTTTTGTTGTTGGTACCAGGGATCGAACCCAGGGGCACTTAACTACTGAGCCAGATCCCCAGCCCTTTTTTAGTATTTTATTTAGAGACAGGGTCTCCCTGAGTTGCTTAGGGCCTTACTAATTTGCTGAGGCTGGCTTTGAATTCAAGATGCTCCTGCCTCAGCCTCCTGAGCTGCTGTGATTACAGGCCACAGTGCCCAACTATAATTCTTTTTTTTTTTTTTTTTTTAAACCGGGGATTGAAACTGGGGGGGGTGGTTACCACTGAGCTAAGTCCTCAGCCCTTTTTATTTTTGAGACTCTGTGTAGCTAAGTTGCTGGGGCTGGTCTTAAATGATTTTCCTGTCTCAGCCTCCCAAGTCACTGGGATTGTAGGCATGTGCCATCATGCCCAACTGGTTTCTGGGTTTTCTTTTCTTTCTTTTATTTATTTATTTTTTTGTGGTGCTGGGGACCGAACCCAGGGCCTTGTGCTTGCAAGGTGAGCACTTTACCGACTGAGCTATCTCCCCAGCCCTGGTTTCTGGGTTTTCTAAAATTCCCCCTCGATCTGGATGCTTGTTCTTGTATGAGACCCCAATTCTTTTGGATCTCATACAATATCTTTTATTGTCTCTTCAATTGCCTCTTGTTAGTCCTTTTTTCCAGGTTTCTGTGTTTCCCAGGTTCTCAGTGTGAGACTGTGGAATTGTCCTCTATGGCCAGGAGGCCCTGGTCCCCGGCCACAGCATGGTTGCAGACGTCCTCAGGAAGGTCTGCATACACACTCGCTGGGCCTCCCTGACCAAGAGCAGGGTGTGCGCCTCCTGGTTTATGTGGCAGTTCTTTCCTTGCTCAGCAGCAAGAAACAAAACTGCACACCTAACTCTGGCTGCAGGAAGAAAGGGCTCTCAATGTGGACGGGCTGAAATTTTGTATGACTGACACATTATCTATGTTCCCATCAGGTTTCTACTAAGAGCAGTTTTTCTGCTTAAAAAAGATGAGTGAAGGGGCTGGGGTTGTGGCTCAGTGGTAGAGTGTTCGCCTAGCATGCGTGAAGCCCTGGGTTGCATCCTCAGCACCATATGAAAATAAAATAAAATAAAGGTATTGCGTCCACCTACAACAAAAAAAAAAAAAAAAAAAAAAAAAGAGAAGCTGGACACAGTGGTACACACCCAATGTACCAGGGAGTCTGAGGCAGGAGGAATGCATTTGAGGCCAGCCTCAGCAACTTAGCGATACCTTGCCTCAAAATTAAAAATAACAAGGGCTGGGGGATCTGAGATCCCAGGTTCAATCCCTAGTACCCCCGCCTGATACAGTGAAGGCCCACGCCCACTGGATGGGTGGCACGGGGGTGGAGCCAGAGCCCTGCACTGCCAGGGAAGGTAAGTGTGCAGCTGTTGAGGACACAGGCTGGCAGCACCCCAGAAAATTAAAAAGCAACTACAGGTCCAGCAAATCCACTCTGGGCACAAACCCACAAGTGGAAGGCAGGGGACCCCGTGCCCACAGCAGCAGCACTTCCCAGAATATAAGGAGGGGACAAGCAGTGTGGTTTGTCCATGTACTGGGGCATCCCTCAGCCCTAGAAGGAATGGAGCACTGGGCCCTAGAGGACAAGAGGCTGTATCAACAGGAGCCAGACACGAAAACTAAATACTGTTTGATTCCACTTATCTGAAGTTCCCAGAGGAGTCAAAACCATAGAGACAGAAAGTGGAAGAGGGGTTGCCAGGTGTTGGACAGGAGTGAGGAGTTAGTTGTTCAGGGGGTAGAGTGTTAGTTTTCGAGACAGAAATGTTATGGAGATTGGATGGGTAAATACATGCATGTACCTAATATCCTGCACTATACACTTAAAGAATAGCTAAACTGGGTGGGGTGGCACACACAAGTAGTCCCAGTTACTCAGAAGGCTGGGGCAGGAGGATCGCTTGGGGGCAGGAGAATCTCTTGAGGCCAGGAGTTGGAGGCCAGCCTGGGCAAGACAGCAAGACCCTGTCTCACAAAATAAATAAACAGGGGCTGGGGTTGTGACTCAGCAGTACAGCACTCGCCTAGCATGTGTGAGATGCTGGGTTTGAGCCTCAGCATCACCTAAAAATGAATGAATAAAAATAAAGATGTCCACCGACAATGAAAAAAACTTATAAAATAAATAAAAGGCAAGATTGCAATTCTATGTGCTGTGCATTTTGCTGCGAAGGCACACACAGGTGTGCTGACTGGCTGACCTGGAGACACAGGAGACAGGAGGCGAGGCTGCCCTCTTGTTCTTGGAGCCCTTTGCCTCCAGCACAGGGAACAGCCCCAGCCACCTTTGAGAAACTGTAACTGAGGAGCAGAACTATCCCCCCCACCCCCACCTGAAGCTTGGGTGCCTAGTATGCAGGGTCCCACGCCCGCCCACCAATCCGGCACCTTCTTGGCAGCCAGCAGCAACTCCACAGCTTTCTCAAACTGCCTGTGTTCGATGCAGAAGTCAGAGCATCGGGCCAGGAGGGCGGGGTCTGACTTCTCATCCAGGTCCTCCGCTATGAGCTGCAGGGCTGCAAACTGCTGGGTGGTGAAGGCCAGCTCCAGGGCCTTGGAGAAGTGGCCAGCCTGTGGACAGTGGTGGAGCTCTGAGCACCTGCTCAGGATCAGGAGTCCCAGAACCTTACCCAGCTGGGTCTCCTGGAGCCTTGCAAAGGCAAGTGTCCCTGGTCTCGGCAGGAGCCTGTTGCCCTCCCCCTCAGGTCCCGGGGGTCCCCAACTGGAGCTGACCCTTCACCTTGTGGTACAGCATGACTGCCCTGTCCATCTGCTTGCCCTTCTCCTCATAGTATCTTGCTGCCTCGATCATGTCCTCTGGAGAGCTCAACAGGGCCAAGTTCATGAGCTGGTCATCCAGGCCATTCTCCTGTTGGGTGGGGGCAGGGCTGTGTGGGCCGTTGCTGCTCAGCACACCCAGGCCCACTCAGGTTTGTGAATGTGGGCAGGTGCCTGTGCACCTCCTTCCGTGGCTTCTTTCTTTTGTCTGCTTTTTGGTAGTGCTGCAGATGGAACACCAGGGCCTCACACGGTGTGAGGCGAGCCTCTGCCACTCAGCTGCGCCTCCAGCCCTTCGTGGTGACGTGGCCAGCACCATCTTACGAGGCCTGTGCATCAGGACTTGCATGTTCCATTTAGAGCACTGCAAGGCACCTGACACGAGGGGTCTTTCCAGAAGCGAGACCCAGGGTGGGGACGTTTTTATGGGTGTAGGATGTCCAGTAGCTTCTTGATGAGGTGCCTGCCCGTCCAGGAGGCTACTAGCTCAGGAGCACAGAACACCACAGTACCCAGCGGCCACTCAGTGCTTCGCCACATCAGAGGGTGGGAGCAAAATGGGAGAAAAGGAGGTAGAGCCAAGGGGGCCCCAAACAGTGGCAGGTGCGGGGGTGCCACCCGATCCTCTCGACCCACTGCTGGAATACTCTTAATAAAACCCTGAGAACAGCAAGGCAGCAGTCTCTGTGCCCTGCCCAGGTGACAACACCAGAGGCTGCCCTCTTGGTTACCTTGCACAGGCGGATGGCATTGTTGAAGGCCTGCGCCCGCGTGTAGAAATGCACTGCCTGCTTCACCTCCTCCTGGCTCTCGTACTGCCGGGCGAGGTGGTAAGATGCTGCCCAGTTTCCAGTCTCATTGGCTATTTCAGCAGCCTAGAAAGACCCAAAGGACCCAGTAGTCTCATGCCCCCTGAGCAGGCGGCTCCCACTGGACACACTCACCTTCTGGATGTTGCCCTGGAAGCAGTGGATGCGGACCAGGGAGAAGTAGTCCTGCGCCAGCTCGTAGTAGCGCAGTGCAGCATCCATCTCTGCCTGGCTCTCCAAGTACTGGGCCCACCACCTCCAGAGCGTCCTGCAGAGCAGCCCCCAGGACCCCAGTTAGGTCCCGTTCTCCCCGCTGTGACCATGCTCCCATGCCACACTCAGACCAGCTAGGGAGACAGGAGACTGGAAGGGAGAGGCCCAGGGACAGAAGGGGTCTTTGTGCCCCGGGAACCAGCACTGGGAACCGAGAGGACACTCCTACTCTCCCACAGGAAGCAAGGGCCCCTAAGCAGTATTCTGCTGGATGACTTGAGTGCTGCCCGCTGGGGGCACTGACTTGTCCTTCATCTTATTAATGTAGAGCTCCAAGGACTGCAGGTCTTCAGAGAGCATCCTGGGCACCTCGAAGCGGTGGGTGCCAGACTTCTCGTAGCTATGGAGGGAGGAAATGGGAGGGTCTCATTCTCTTTGGTCTTCGCCCCGTGACCACAGGCCATGCCACAGAGATAAGTCAGCGCAGTGGTCTGTGAGATGCCTGGCCTACAGCCCTGAGGCCTGTGTGCTGCGGTCAGGGACAGTGGAGTATCCTGAGTCCTGTGGACTCAAGAGGCCAGTTGTATCTCAGGGCTCCTCACATGGACTGCAGATTGTGGGAGAGGAGCTAAGCATCACTCCTGCTCTGGGAAGGGCTGCTCTGTAGCCAGGTCCCAGAGGTGGCACAAGTGTCCTAGTGAAGACCCCTACTCCACCTGTGCCACAGTGGCTGAGCATCACAGTGGGCCAGACTGCCATCTTCCTTGGACATGGAGGCCAGCATGTGAGGAAGGTGGCCCAGGTCTCCAGGGTCCTCCTACTGCCGGGTAACCCATGCTGCCTTGGAAAGTGGCACCCTGCGCCCGGAATGCCGGACACCTGGAGGCAGGCCCTTCCTCTGGGAGCTGCTGTGGTCCCGGGCAGCCCCACTCACTAGCTGAGGGCCAGGTTGCGGTCAGCGCTGGCCTCCAGGTGCTTGGCGTAATTGTAACAGGTGGTGCGCAGGTGGATGCGGTCATGCAGCTCAGCCACAGCCACAGCGTTCTGCCACTGACCGGAGGCCTGGTAGAGCTTGTTCAGGAGGTCGTAGCGCTGGCACTTCTTGTACAGCTGCTCGGCCTCCTCCTGGAGAAGAGAGGGGCATCGTCACAATAACGGTGCTGACACTCTGAATGAAGACTTTTCCTGGAGAGCAGGTGGAGGTCTCCAGGCACCCTGTGTGAAGCTCACTGCACAGGGAGGGCCCAGGGCAGCAGCTGCCACCAGCAGGCTCCTGAGAGAGATGCAGCACACACTAAGGGTAGAAGGACACTGCAGACATGGACACCAGGCACAGCATGACATGTTTGAGACAAGTACCGCACACCCCCAGCACCTTCCTCTTGTCCACCTGAGCGCTGTCAAGGGAAGATCTGGCTCCACTGCCCCCAGCCTTTTTTGTGGGAACCCTGCCCTTGCCACACCCCAGGGGAACTCCTGTGTACCCCTGCAAATGAACAAGCCTTCTGGGCACTGCTGTCATGCAGCAGACACATGGGTGGGCAGCCTGCCCCCACTGCCCATATGTGCAGCAAGTCATCTGACGCTGTGGCCAGGCCCTCAGCCTCTGTCTCCAGGGGCGCGGGAGATTTCAACCTCTGCCCCCTCTGGGAGAGTGCAGATAGGGAGGAGGCCCTGGAAAAGACCAGAGGCTTAGCCCCGCCCTTCTGGTGTAGGTTAGCTTGAGTCTTCCATTGGCAATGAGTAGCCTGACAAGCACACCCGCCACCTCCTCTCTGTTGGCCATGTGACTGGCCTCTGCCCTGCCTCTCAGCCTGCGTGGGTCTCCTGGGGCCCAAACCCCAGCGAGGAGGGTCTGTGTTGACAAACTCAGCCCTCTACTGCAGACTCAGCTCAGGCATGTGGCAGAGTGGGACCTTCCTTCCTTTGTCTCCCAAGGTGGTGTCTGCCTGTCTGTCCCAGGAGGACTATGGCTCACTCACCAGCATGCCCAGCTGTATGGCCAGCATGGCCACTCTGGCCTCCAGTTCTGGCTCCTGCTCAGCCTCTCGCAGTGCTCGGGCCCCACGGGCATGGCCCATGTTCCCCAGGCACACCTTGGCGACATCCAGCCGCTGGGTCTTCACACACATTCGCGCCATGTTCTCCCAGACAGCCTCACTGTTGGCAGAGGGACAAGGTCCTGTGAGACCTCCTTCCTCCGCAGTCTGTCAGTGTGCCCTCAGGCACTGCGCTTTGCACAGCAAGACTGCAGACCAGGCTCTACTGCCCATCACCCAAAAAGAAGGAAGGTAAGAGGTGTTCTGAGCCCCACAGTTGGTGTTTCTGGAGTGGCAGCTAGGCATGTAAGGCATGGCATCCCTGACCCCAAAGACCTTAGGGGAGAGGTGGGGACAAGGCCCCGGTAAGAGACAGGTGGCCTTCTGTGCAGGTTGCCATCTTCTACTTCTTCACTGCTTTGCTGCTGGTTCAGGGCACTGATCTTCTTTGTCACAGGCACATACTGAGTTGGGTCTAAGACAGAGCCTTCTGCTTGCAACAGAGCAGGAGACCCAGCACAGCCTCTTGTAAACCACTTGCCAGTAACCAGAGCTGGCGGGGAGAAAGGGTGGCAACAGCTTTGCTCCACTTTCCATCAGACGGGCAGGGGAAGTGGGGTGAGGAGTAGTCCGGGCCTGGAGCAGGGCACCGTGCTCACCACACCCATCCTCCCAGGGGTCTGGGTGGTAGACACTTCCTGGTCCCTCATTATGGGTGATCCACTGTGAACCTGGCCTTTCTCAGTCACTCAGACCTGTCCACATTGTTGCCTGGGCCGTCCTCAGATCTGACACTGGGTCTGAGGTCTCAGACACAGAGGCCATTTGTAAATAGAAAATTTGGGACAAACACTGAATAGAAGAAAGGCAAAGGGAACAAGTTCACTTTTTGCCTTGTCTACCACATGCAGGCCTTCCTATTCTAAGACCACACAGCAGCACTGCAGCACATGCACATACACGCTTGGACACTCATACTCTCACGCATATGCACAGACACACATATGCAGCGAATCCCAGGGAGGGCTTGTGGAGCCCCAGGGACATGTGGGTGGGAGCATCCTTCCCAGGCCTGCCTATCACATTCCAGCTATTCCCTCCAGATACAGCCTTGACCACAGTGAGAGCCCCAGCCCATGGGAAGAGCAGGTCTCTTCCCTCACAGCATCACAGACTTGGAAGCACTAAGGGACTTGGAGTGCAGCTGTCCTGGTGAGTGAGGGCACTCAGTGCTGGCAAACTGAATGTGCTTGGCACTTCCCTTTTGGCCTGCCCCAGGTGGAAGGACAGAAGGGGGGCTTCTTAAGAGGGCAGTGTGGTCAGGCCTGGTTCCACTGTGGCCACCTTTGTGGTAAATGGGTGACTAGGTTGTAGGGTCACTGACTTGGACAGAAGTAGAGTGAAAGCTGCTCCCAAGATGGAAACACCAGCGGAGTCAGCTCAAGTGCACGCAGGGCAGGGTTTGTATACTGCAACGGCCATTGCTGTTGGGGGGTCTGTGGCTATGATGCTGCACACCCAGGAGCCCTTTCCTGCAAGCCAATGAATACTGCCTTTGGATTTGCATGGGTTCTGTGGAACTTTGGTTGATTCAATATCTATGTATTGATGAGTGACAGGCATGCCATATGTAGTTTTTTTTTTTTTTTTGCAGAGGGGCAGGGGGTGGTATCAGGGATTGAACTCAGGGCACTCAACCACTGAGCCACATCCCCAGCCCTATTTATTTAGAGACAGGGTCTCACTGAGTTGCTTAGCACCCTGCCATTGCTGAGGCTGGCTTTGAACCCGCAATCCTCCTGCCTCAGCCTCCTGAGCCACTGGAATTACAGGTGTGCACCACCGCACCTGGCTCTGCCATATGTATTTTGGCAGCAATGTCCCTGGTAGTCACTGGCTGTGAGGTAAGGCCTCACCAAAGGCTGCACTGAATGGTGTGACAACTGGGGGCCATGGGACCACACTAGGGAAGGCTTTGCCCTTCCATCCAGGACTTCTGGAAAAGATTACTTTCCCTTTCCCAACCCTGGGTTTGGCCTTTGATGACTTTATCATATACCTTTGGGACTTGTCATACATTGGTCAGCAATTTCTGGGACACCCCGAAGTGCTGTCTCTCAGGAGGGCTGGGTTGCTGGGCATCACCTCGGGTTTCCTTTCTCAGGAAGTGGATTTGCTATCCTAACCCTTTTTCTTCAGAATCCAGATGGCTAACAGCACTTGCTCGGCACAGTACAGGTGGAGTCCAGGGTTCCTTCCTGCAGGAGCTGCTGCTGGAGCCAGTTCTGCACCAGGTGTCAGAGGCTGTGTTACTTGGTTGTCCAGGGATGCCAGGCAAAACGTTTTATCATTCAAACTCCTTCCCTTACATACACAGAAACCCAAAGCTCGCCTTTCTCCTTCATCCTGAGAATGTGCGAGATGAATGTGCCATGGTGCAAAGCCAGTTGTTGGAGCTGGGGCATGGCTCAATGGTAGAGCACTTGCCTAGCATGTGTGAGGCCCCAGGTTCCATCCCTAGCACCCAGACAAAACAAAAACCACTCGTCTCTAAGTGGCCCGGATGGAGTCAACCTTTATGGGGTTCTCTGGGCCCCACTCCAAGGCCCTGTGGGACGCCTACCAACCAGATGGATGAGAACTCTCCAAGACACTACAGGTTCCAGAATTACCAGCTAGGGACAGTATGTGGGATCCAGTGGTCAAATCTAGAATCTCAAATGAAGTACTTGGTCAGTCACTGCAGAGCTCTAGCAAGTTCTATGGAACTTGTGTTCACGTACAGGCTGCACAGAGCTCTCCCAGAACTGTTGTACAAACAGTGTGTGACATATATGTACCTGCAAGATGCTACTTAGCCACAAGGCTTTCTTTATCATCCTACACCACTGACCTTTTAAAAACATTCTGTTTATTCTTAACTATCTCTGGAGGTACAGATGTAAGGAAGGATGCTGGACACAGAATGGACTATGGTTCTTTGCTGCCTCTACTTGCCAGGATAGCTCTCTTTCTTCTGCCTTGTCTTGAAAGCAAATGGTTCATGTCTGTGTTTAATCAGTGGAAAATCATCTAAGCAAGCAGAGACTAGGGAGGGTGGGCAGAGTCAGCTGGCATCTGGTCTGAGGCTTTCTCCTCTCTGGCTTGCAGGCTGTGCTCACTGCCTTTTGTGATAGAACACACAGACCTGGAGACCTGGCAAGGTGTCCATGACAAAGACTTGTCCATGCCACTCAAAGGCCTGGCTGTTTCACACTGCCCTGGGTCCCAAGAGCAGTCTCTAACAAGCAGGGACTCTGAAGAGTGCATGCCGAAGTGCAGCAAGCAGCTGGGAAGGGCCCCCAAGACCAAGACGGGGCCTCCCAGCCTGACTGAGGCCATTGTGTACATGGGGAGGGCAGGGTCCCCTCTCCTAGCCAAATCCAGACTTGCTACAAGAGCCTTAGACCCAAAGAGATGGCTACAAGCTTCCCCCACAAAACGCATGCTGCACTCTGGACGCTCTCAACTCCCACACAATTAATGACATTCTCTGCACACAACTTGTTGAGGATGGGGACAGCTGACTCCAGTGCAGAGTTCTGGGCATTTTTCATCTGACATAAATTCCAACACCATAAATTCCAAGAAGTAAACAACCCCTCAGTCCTGCATCCAGGTCTTGAGAATTTCCTGTTGTCCAAGCCAGTCTGTGGCAAGTATCCACATCTGCACCTCATCAGGTTCCAGGCGTCTAAAATGAGAAGCAGATGTGGCCAAGGAGGGGGCTGGCCTTAAGATGGTCCTGGTTTCTGGAAGACCTGTGCTCTGTAGAAGTTCAGCTGGATTTGTCCGGAGTCAGGATGATGGGCAGCTAGGGGGCCTATGGCACACTTGCCATTGCCCATCTCCCTGCAGCATCTCTGTTCTACGTGGCGCTCCCTGGTGGTCTGAGAGCAATAGGAACAGAAGCATACGTGGGAGCTGCATGCAGACAGAAGGCAAGGAATGACCACAGACAACAGACAGGGAACAGGGAGGGGCCCTCACACAGCCTGGGAGCCTCTGGGTTCTCTGAAGATGCCCAACTTGAACTTTGCTCCTGTGCTCACTGCCTTCCCATGCCCAGTCTCCACACTGCCAGCTGGAGAGGTGGATGGCCAAGGGGACAGGGACATGGAGGCTTGGCAGCAGCCCCTAGACAAGTAGGGAGGGCAAGAGGAGGCTGATGTGGAGGCGGTACAACAGGACTTCCAGGATCTTGCTGCCCTCCAGTTGAGCACCTCCAGGTTCCCCTGTGGAAGGGAGCCAGGTCTTACAGTCTTCCTCACCCAGCCCCAGAAAGAGATGGGTGGAGCTAGCCCAAGGGCTATGGTTGGGATAATCAGAACATGTCTTCTAGCATGGTTGGTACATGCCTATAATCCCAGCTACTCAAGGGGCTGACGCAAGTTCAAGGCCAGCCTGGGCAATTCAGTGAGATGCTGTCTCAAAAAATAAAAAGGGTTGGGGATGTGGCTCGGTGGTAGAGGGACCCTGGGCTCAATCCCCAGTACTGGGGGGAAAAAAATTCTCTGGGTTTTGTACCTGTTGCTTTCTTCTCACTGGAAATTAACCATTGAAAGACTACTTAGAAATAAGTGATTTAATTAATTATGGAGGGAAATTGAAGGCTTCCTAAGAAAAACCTTTGGGAAAACGTTCCTCTTCAAAAATACCCACTGCACTGTGCTTGGGACACGCAGTGTACCCGACCCACCTGATGATCTTCTGGGCCACCGTGTGAGGGCAGGCAGACAGCACTGCTGTGCCCAGCACTCCTTGCAGGCCCCTGTTGCTGAGAACTTGACCACAGAGAGGCTGAAGTGAGGGAACAGGAATAGAAGTGCACAAGCCCAGGAAGAAGAGAAAGGAGAGAGGAGGAGAGAAGCATGACTGGTTTCACTGTCAGCTCCAGACGAAACAATCCTGTAAACACCCTCACCAGGAGGACCAGTTCTCCTCAGAGCCAACACCTGGCCAAAGGCTGGGCAGAGGCAGTTTCACCCTGTGTGTGAATCCGGGCTCTTGTACACTTGTACAGACATGCAGTCACATTCCATCCCGTGACCAAAGACTCGTCCCAGGAAACAGGAGGCAAGTGTCAGGGGAGCCCTGCCCAGTGCCTGGCTGGCAATGCACGAGGGCAGGAAGCAGCCCAGAGGCTGCCCTTGTACACTGGGACCCTTGCAGGTAACAGAACTCTCCACAGAAATAATGTCCTGTGCGCTCCCTCAAGGATGGTTCAGGTGGAACAAGGCATCTGTGTTCATCCTTACAGCTCCTGAGCCCTGGAGGGTGGGCCCCAGTGCTGGGCTGTGGTTTCTGCAGATGGACTCTTCTGCTGATGAGTTCTGAGCAGAATAGAGGAGTCTTCCAAACTCCTTGGCTGCATGACAGCATGCCAAGTCACAAGCCTCATTCCTTGTCTGGTCTTGGGGGAGTGATGGTCACATCGGCATTGTGCACAGCTGGCTAGAATCCACATTTTCTGTCCCAGGCTCTGTGCCATGCCCCACCTCCACATGTCCAGAATCTCACCTCGTCTGGCCACCCCATGGCCCACCCCAGCAGGAGGTTCTCCTAGTGGGGCCTACCCCTTAGCTCTGGGCAGACCTCCTCCCTTGAGGCATGTGACCTTTGCCAGAAGACAGCAGCCTAAGGGATGTTTCTCCCTCTGCTCCCTCCCAACATGTGTCCCCACTCTGGTGCCTCGTGGCCTACGGTGCCTACTGTGCAGGGGGACTCCTGGAAGACCGGGTGCCTGGTCCCTGAAGACCTGCCTGAAGTGTCTACAATGTCCCTAGGCCCCTGGTCCAGCACAAGAGCTGCTGCCTCTGCAGCTGGCCACGCTCAAATGTGACAGGTGATAAGAGTATGTGGGCTGGCATCCCTGGCCTCTCTTTGGGACAGGAAGGGGAGGGCGCGGTGGCAGAGGGACAGCTGGAGCAGTTAAGTCTCCCCAGGCCTTTCCCGTCAGGAAACACATCCTGTTGGTGTCTGGCTCTGTGGTAGGGCTGCTATTTGTTGCAGTTGGCTACGCCTCCCGCTCACCAAAAACACCTCACAAACAACCATTTCCTCTCTGTGAGAGACAGGGAAACTTGAGCTTGCACACACACGCGCACACACACACTTCCTTGCAGCGGGCTCTGCTTTCCAGGACCTGACATTTGTGGCGGAGGCGCTGGGGCAGGGACCGGACAGCAGAGGTGGCTGAATTCTTACTGCACTGGCAGCCCTGCTCGGAGCTGGTTCTGAGGAGCGTGCCCGGGCCAACTCCCCCTCGGCGCCTGCCTCTTGAGTCACTTTCTATTTTCTGCTGCTGCAGGCGAGAAGAGGTGCCGTGGACACGGCCACTCTGGCCTCTGGTTCCCAGGAAGACGGCACAACTCTGGATTCTCACTGGTGCCACCGTTTCCTGCCCGGGATGGGTCTCATGGCGACCGGCTTCAGCACAGGCCTGGCTGTGCTCCAGGTGCAGGAGGGAGGATAAGGCAGAGCCGTGAGTGGCTCACCTGGGCCTCTCCTTACACACCCCTCTCCTGTGCCTGGCTGGAGAATGAGTGGCGACGTTCTCTAGCTGCCCCAGGTAGCACCTCAGCTCTCCCTGGGCACGCAGCAGCTGAAGGGGACTTGGCATCCTCTCCACCCTGACAGACAGTGTCAGCCAGTGATGGCCATCCAGAAGCTTGTGGCCACAGCTGTGCTGGTGGCCCTCATCTCCCTCATTCTCAACAACGCGGCAGCCTTCACCCCCAACTGGGTCTATCAGACACTGGAGGACGGACGCAAGCGCAGCGTGGGGCTGTGGAAGTCCTGCTGGCTGGTGGACAAGGGCCGGGGAGGCCCGAGCCCTGGGGCCAGAGCTGGGCAGGAGGACACACAGGACTGCGAGGTGCTGGGCTGGGGCTCTGAGTCGGCGGGCTTCCAGGAGTCTCGAGGAACTGTGAAATGTGAGTCTGCTTATTTCTGTGTCGCCTTCAGAGGGGATGAGTGAGGGAAGGCTGTGACCAGGCTATTGGGAGAGGAAAGATGGGCCCTAAGCCCACCCTCACCTGGTGAGCAAGGCCACAGGACTTGCTCCTGTTTGGCCCATCCTCTGCCTCTGGCTCTTTCTGCAGGGAATTCACCTTATACAGGTGAGGGCCTTCTCTGCCATACACATGGCTGAAGGACAGGTACAGTAATCAAGTCAATGAAAGACATTTTCTTTGGTTGAAAAAAATTTTGTTGGGCTGGGTATGTAGCTCAGTGGTAGAGCACTTGCCTAGCACATTTGAGGCCCTGGATTTGATCCCCAGTACCAAAAAACAAAAAAGTTTATAAGTAAAATAAACAAGAAGTTTAAGAATATATGGTCGAGTTCTGACTTAATTTCCACATTAGTCAGGACCTTTAGGGCTGTGGGCAGCATCAAGGGAGACTCCTGGAGACTGACTTTGGCTGGGATATGCTGGAAGAGACCAAGGGAGGCTGTGTGGCGGCAGAGGGCAGAGTGTCGTTCCACTTTCCTCCTCCCTACTCTCATCCAGGGCCTGCTACTGCCCTGGAGGTTGGGAACTTTGCTCTGAAAGTGCATCAGGGTGCCAATCTGGCTCTGAAGACACTTGCTACAGGACATGTGATCTAACACGTCACTGCTGAGATCCAAGTTCTCCCCAGATTGTTGATGACCCCTTAGAACTGCTGACCAGGGGGTCTCACTCAGGGGCCCAAAGTCTCAAAGTTGGATCCCACCTTTTCTGGAAACAACACTGGCCTGAAAAAAATGTGAGGCTTAGACGAGGTGCCAACTTAGGCAAGGTGCTTGCTTAGTGCTCTGAGTTGTTCCTGGAAGTCCTTGAGCAACACTGAGTGGGACCATCATTTCATGGCCCTGATCTGCTATGAGCTTGGTGCCTAGACTGGGGGACATCCCCATTTCACAGGCAGATAAGTTGGTAAAGACACTGGTCTGTGTTCTCCCTCATCCCTCACTAGAAGGGAACAACAGCCTTTTTTTTTGGTACTGGGGATTGAATCTAGGGGCACTCTACCACTGAGCCACATCCCCAGCACCCTGCCCCTTTTATATATATTTTTTGAGACAGTGTCTCACTAAGTTGCTTAGGGCCTCACTCAGTTGCTAAGGCTGGCTTTGAACTTGTAATCCTCCTGCCTCACCCTTCCAAGCCACTGGGATCACAGGTGTTTGCCTCGGTGTCTTGCAACAGCCTTCCTTTGAGAAAGACCAAAGCACATGGACGTTTTCAAAATTTCTACAAGCTCTCAGGTGTCTTGTGGGAAACCATACAGACACAGCCAAATTTGCATCTCTGTGTGACATGTTGGCAGAGAGTCTTCACTCTGGATTGTATGATCATTCTAAGAAGGAAAAGCAAGCAACCCCTGGCTTTGTGTCCTGGCTGTGACCGCACAGAGCCCTGGAAGGTTGGGTTGGGACACAGGCAGGGTTTCTGGCCCCAGGGCTTTGTTTTTCAGAACCAGCATTGGCCCACCTAGCAGGTGGGAGACTCCAACAGGCCCCAGCTTCTCCACTGGGCCTCAAGACCTCCCGATGGCCCAGGTGTCCCCTGGGCTGCCTCCCCCTCTGCCAGTCCTGAGGCAGAAGGTGCAGTCCAGGGACAGCGTGTGCAGCTGCCATTTCCCCTGCTGACCACTTGCTGAGGCCTGTTGCCTCACGTCAGCTGGACCCTTAGAGTCCCTCAAGGCCCACTCCCTGCCTTTTTGAAACTTCTCTGACCCACTCCCTGCCTTTTGAGACTTCTCTGAGTGCTAGCCCCACGGCCCACTGCCCTGAGTCTGCATGCTCTGCCTGCAACACCTGACATTTCTCGCACAATCTCTAAATACTTCTCCTCAGCTAATGTGGCACTTGCAGGCAGCTGACCCCCAATGAATCTGAGCAGTAACTATTTGTTAAACAATGGAAATGGTCCCTCAAAGCTTCTCAGGAATGACTGAGAGGACCAAATTTAGGAAAACAAGCTAAACAGGTAATTTTGGTTGCCAACAAAACTTCTAACACATGTTGACACTGAAACATGATAGGAACAAAGCAGACCTAAGTCAGCATTTCCTTTCCTGCAGGGAAATTACAGATCCTAACCCGTGGGCTTAGGCCACTGGCAAGGGGGCAGCATGGTGCCACACCCAGCAGTATCCAGGTATTGGCTCCTCTTCTTGACTCCTCCCATCAATGAATCCTGCTCCCTCCCTGTGCCAACTGCTCAAAAGCGCTCACATGTCGCTCTCCATCCACACGGCCCAGTGACAAACTTGCCACCCCAACTTGTGTGCACCTGTACGCCCAGGCTGATGGTCTACTACCACCTGAACCCAGCCTCAAAAAGGCTCAAGTGAAACCTCACCCCTCAGTCTAAAGGGGTCTAGAATCAGCACTCTGGGGAGGGGCAGCCATTCAGGGGCACTGCCTGGACAGGTGGAGTCAGTTCAGGGCCGACATCCTCCTTCATGCTGATGTCCCCCACGGACAGGCAGGCAGGCAGTGTCATGGGGTTGACACTGTGGTTTCCTCAGTGCCACCCTGAGAACCAACCCAGGGCAAAGGTGGGGGTCAGGACAGGCCACAGAACCCTCAGGTTGTCCTTAACAGCTTCCACTGCTGCAGGGTAGGAACAGGCACGTTTGCCATCTCTGCATCCTGAGGTCCTGTCTTGTGGAATAGTGAGTCGGAACCACTCAGCATACCTCACTTGCAGTTACCCCAGGGGCCAGCTCAAGAGGCAGGAACGGGCTACTCCATGACATTCTATTCTGTGCTGTGGGGTATCCTGAGCATGCTGATCAGTGTGATGTCACACTGGGCCCTTGGATATTCCCATCAGCTGGTTGTTTCCCACCAGCTGTGGCATCAACCTTCTATTACTGAAAAGGATCTTTCCTCCCTGTGAGGAGCTGGGGGGCGTGCTAGAGACCTGGGGTCCACCTGACTATCTCAGTTCCGGGTTGGCTTCACTTTTCACACATTCGTTCTGCTTCCTGTAACTCATGCATTCTGTCAGGCCCCTAAGTCTGAGGCTACATGTGAACAGATGGACATATAACTGAACCTGGGGGTGGACCAGCTGGATCCAGCGTTCCCAAAGGGGAGCGCCACCTCTGTTCTCAGGAGGCTCACGGACATCATATGCTGGACATCACACACTCCTGACTGGACAGGCAGGCGGACTGACTACCTGGGCTGACGCCCTGCTTGGCCAGGCATATTTGTGCCCCATTTTCCAGGGACCATCTCAGACTGGGAACACAGGCAGCACAGGGCAGGTGACATACTGGGCATGGTGGATTCTAAGTAGATGGCTATGGGCTAAGGGAACGAGTTTCACCAGAAGCCCTTCTTTCTCAGGTGGAGTGTGGCTCTGTGGGTGGTCCCTGTGGTAAGCCACCGGGACCACACTGATGCAAAGGCTCGCATGGTGGCTTGTGGGGTGGGTGGCTCACAGAGTCTCTGTCACAGTGCAAGGCAGAGTGCTGTGTGTTCAAAGCTGCCAGGAAGATGCAAGAGCCAGCCAAGGAGCATGACGGTGGTAGGACAGGCCAGGGGCAGTGTGTGTTCCTTTCCCGGCTCTGGAAGCCGTGGTCTTCTGGCCTCGTGGCAGTGATATTCACAGCCAAAAGAGCCTCTCAGGCCACTCTTCTCCAGCCAGCATAGCCAGCCCCATCCACTCAGAGGTCTTTCCTAGCCTTCCAGGGAGAGCCCAGGACACCACAGGGCCAATCGTGTATTGTGTACAGTCGCACCAGGGTTTAACACCTCCCCATTCTACGATCTTAAAGCAGTGGGGTCTCTGGTTGGTCATAAATGGCAAAAATCACTACAAAAAAGTTAAGTGTGCAGATGACAGAGCACTATGAACAAAGTCAATTTCCACAGACAGTCACAGATGGTTTTCCAGATCAGACTGGAAAGGAGCCTTCAGGAGCACACTGTCCTACACATGGACATGGCATCCTATAGAAACATAAAGATACACAGCAAGGGAAACAGCCAAGAATGTGACGAGAGAGCCTACAGAATGGGAGAGTCTTTGCCCACTACTCTTCTGACTGAGGATTAATATTCGGAATATACAAAGAGCTCAAAAAACTTACACCCCTACAAAACAATCAGTAATGGGCAAATGAACTAGATAGACACTTACAAAAGAAGTACAAATGGCCAAAAAACATGAAAAAAATGTTCACCATCCCTAGCAAGCAGGGGAATGCAAGTCAAAACTGCACTGAGATTTCATCTCATTCCAGTCAGAATGGCAGCCATCAAGAATACTAACAATAACAGCTGGCAAGGATGTGGGGGGAAGGGAAACTTCTACACCGTTGGTGGGAGTGTAAATTAGTATGACCATTGTGGAAATCAGTATGGAGGCTCCTTGAAAGGCTAGACATGGAACCACCATATGACCAGGTACACCATTCCTTGGTACCTATCCCTTTAAAAGAATTAAAGTTATCATACTAGTGATACATGCACACCCATGTTTATAGCAGCACAATTCACAATAGCCAAACTATGAAACCAGCCTAGGTGTCCATCAATGCATGAATGGATAAAGAAAATGTGGAATATACACACAATGAAGTTTTATTCAGTCATAAAAAGGAATTAAATTATGTCATTTGCAGGAAACTGGATGGAACTTCAGAGAATTATATTAAGTGAATGAGCCCGACATAAAGAAATCAAGGGTCATTTGTTTTCTCTCATATATGAAAGAGAGAGAAAAAAAAAAGCAGGGCGGATGGGGAAGGTGGTTGTGGTGGGGAGTATCATGAAAATAGATGATGGGAGCTCAGTAGAGGAAACGCACTGGGGGAGGGAGGTGGGAGGAAAAGGGGAGGTACTGGGGACAGTACTGACAAAATTATAGTTAAGAGTGTGTGCATGTACACATATGTAACAATGAATTTTGCTATCACGTTTAATTATAATGTACCAATAAAAAAATATGGGGAAAAAAGAAGGGTGTCAGGTGTAGTGGCACACACCTGTAATCCCAGTGGCTGGGAGGCTGAGGCAGGAGGAACACAAGTTCAAAGCCAGCCTCAGCAACTTAGCGAGGTCCTGAGTAACTTAGTGAGACCCTATCTCAAAATAAAAAATAAAAAGGGCTGGGGATGTGTCTCAGTGGTTAAGCATCCCTGGTACTTAAAAAAAAAAAAAGAGAAAAGGAAACACATAGGAGCAGGACAGGATGGCTAAGCCTCCTGCATAACTCGAGACACACGTGGTCCTCAGTCATGTTGGCAGTGGAGGTGGGTCTGCAAGTCGACCTAGGCAGCTGCCACCTGCCTTAGCCACAGACCTTGGTCTCTCTGGGGAAGTAAGGAGAGCTAAGCCCTGGCTCCCCCAGGCCTTCAGCCTCGCAGGCCACGTGGTGTCATTCCCAATTCCCATGCCAGCACTCAACTCCCTTGGTGTTTCCAGCTCCTCAAACTCCACTCCTCTCTCCATATCATTCTGGAACCCATGCCTGCCTACTCTTATCCTCTTCAAGTTGCCCTGAACATGTTGGAGGACTGCCCCATTGCTGCCTGCCAGGAGCCCCTTGACCACCAAGGGGGGCTCTATTTGGCCCTTTGTGCATTTTCCGAGTCATGTTCTGTGGTTATTCTGAGGGTTGAAGAACATGAGCTCTCCAGGGGTAAAGCCCGCTGGAGGCCACTGCTTTGCTGCAGCTCTATGGCTCGTCAGTGGTGACTGCTGTCCACACAGCAGCTCTACTTGCTCTCTGGCAGTACTCTGCTGGGCCATTGCGTGTGGACTACTCTGACTATCCTGCAGCTCGGGGGCTTTGTGCACTGGTGAGGCTCTTTATGTATGCAGTGTGTGTTGAGGCTGCTGGCCTCAGAGCTGGTTGCACCACCCCCAGGTTGGAGCAGGAACGTTGGAAAAAGCCTGGGACCTGGGAAGGGGCCCTCGAGCTCTAAATGACAGGAGTGGACACCATGGAGGAAACAGCTCAAAACACAATGGTCAGGACAGGCTGACCCTTGGTGGCGGGAAGTGGTACAGAGCCCCTGGAAGACTCTGTGACTCCACAGCCTAAATATAGATGCAGCCCATGACATGAGGCGCATGAATCACAGACACCATCCTGGCCTGAAGATGGGGTGGGGCATGCATGGGACCCTGAGCAGATGGTTTGTGGCACAGGGCCCCATAAATAGGCCTGTTCTACTCATGTGCTGAAGTGACTTCTTTCACACTGCTTTACTAGTTGAGAAGGACCCACAAGGAAAGGAGCCTCATTTTATGATGGATGGCATGGGGTTTTAAATGAATATTCGGGGCTATGCTAGCACATGGCAAAAATCATTTCTTTTCTTTTTGGTACTGGGGATTGAACCAAGGGGTGTTCTACCACTGAGTTACATCCTCATCCTTATTTTTATTTTGAGATACGGTCTTGCTAAGTTGCCCATCCTGGCCTGGAATTTGCAATCCTCCTGCCTCAGCCTCCCCAGTCTCTGGGATTACAGGTGTGCGTCACCATGTCAAGGTCATTTCTCACCCAGGATCTCTCAGTGATACTGTTGCTCACTCTCCCCCTGTGTGGAGGTTACCCCTGGCCAGAGTCAGCTACCAAAGGCATAGCTGTGGGCCAGGAAGAACTCAGAGGGCTCTGACAGTTGGAGACTTCCAAGGCCTGTGGAATCACCTCAAAGACTGCATGTCTCCCACTCTGGATGGTCACCCACCTGCCTAGGTCGCAAGAGAGGGGTAGGAGGGGGGAGTCTGGGGGGTCTGCTACTGGTGTGCAGAGGGAGGAGCAGGGGAGGTTGGGGCTTTGGGAATAGGACAGAGGATGGCAGAGGAACAGAGACAATGAGTGGCCAATGGACGCCCAGGGGGAGCTGCCCATCACGTGCTAGGGTGCAGAGCCTAGCACAAGAAGGGAGGAGGGCTGGGGTTGACTAGCATGTGTGAGGCACTGGGTTCGATTATCAGCACCACGTATAAATAAATAAAAAGTCCATTGACAACTTAAAAAAAAAAAAAAAAAAAAAAGGGAGGAGAGGTGCTTCTGAGCCAAGGTGCTTTGAGCTATTCCCTGAACATAAACTGTATTTCAACAAATGCTGAGGTTGAGCCAAAGGCAACTGCTTACACTGACAATCCCAGTTTGAAACAGTCCTTCAACCACGTAAAGGCTCATAAAGATGAAGCACCCTCTGCGCTGAGACACGAGGCCCAAAGCCCTCTGTCCTCTGTGGGGCGTGGGCTGAGGCACCCACAAGTCTTCAGGATAGGCCACGTGTGCAGGGCACAAGCCTGGCTGACAAGATGCAGGCCAGCCTCCCCACCTTCCTTGTCATCATCTCGGCCATGGATGGTGACAGCAGTGGTCATTGGGAAGATGACAGCTCTTGGAGGATTCAATTTCTGACGACAAGTTTTTTGGTGACCCAATTCTGAAAACAATTGTCTACCCTCTTTGAACTCTTAGAAGAGCACCTCAAGACTTCAAGGCATGCCTTTTAAAAAGATGCTATCCATAGCAACTTCATATTTTGCATCAGAACATCCTAACACTGTTCCACCAGAGGCTGGGGCTAAGTGAGCTGCTGCTACCATGCACAGTTCCTCTGTTCTAACCATGTTCATTGACAGACTCACTGTCGACTCTGGACTAAACTGGAGCCTGGAAAAGATGGCATGCTGGGAAGATACTCTCACCAGAACCTCACGGAGGCTTCTGTGTGAGGTCTTACTTGGGGAAGGACAAAGTTTCTCTTTCACAGACATGCAACCAGCCCTCCCTGCAGCGCAACCACAGTGGCTTGGTTTTCCTGCCTGCTCTCTTGGGATCAGGGTGTAGGGGGGAAGCAGAATTGGAGGTAGGGTACAAGGCTAGGGTGATGGAAGAGGAGTCAGTTGGGGCTCTTGATGTTGCAGACCCAGGTTTGGCTGCTGTTCTGCTCCTTGCTGGTTGTAAAGGGCCCAGACAAGTCACTTAATATCACAGGCTTGTCCCTCACGTACAAGGAGGAGGGCTAGCAGCATGGAAAAGCTGACTGCTAGTGCAGCACCCCAGCTCGGCGCAGGGACCCCGAGCACTGCCTGCGCGGCTTCCTTTTCCACTTCCAACCTGCCATCTGGGGCCTTTGTGGGTGTTGTACCGACAAGACAGAAACCAGGTAAGGGCATCCGAGGTGGAATAAGAGCACTAGCACTGTGATGAGGCCTTCGTGGCCAGCGAGAGGCACGGCAGGACCAGGGCCAGAGGGGGTGGACACACTACTGCCTTTTCAAAGGCCTAGCAGAGAACCAGGGAGGATGAGTGTAGAAGCGCACCTGACTCAAGCTCTTCTCCAAGCAGCCTGCCTGTGCTGACCACCTGCCTTCCCTCTCCCTCTCGGCCCGCAGTGCAGTTCGACATGATGCGTGCTTGCAATATGGTGGCCACAGCAGCGCTTGCCATGGGTCAGCTCACCTTCGTCCTGGGGCTAACAGGTTTGCCTCTGATGTCACCTGATTCCCAGTGCTGGGAGGAGGCCATGGCTGCTGCATTCCAGTTGGCGAGTAAGTACTCTGGGCAGGCAGAGTGACCATGTTGCATCCCCATCAGGCTGGCAGACTTGCTAGGGCCTCCTGATGTCAAGGGGGTACCCCAGGGCCTTGGGTGATGTGGGAGGCAGGCTGCATCTCTGAACATTGTCATGGTGGCCCCCATGTTCATCCCCCCACTCTGTGGGCAAAAGCAAGGCAGACGTGCACTTGGGGCTGAGGAGTGCCGGGAACGCGATTGCCTGGCCTGTCTGCCCGCTTTCTCTGTATCAGATGCAGTCTAGCACACTGGGCGATATGCTTTGCTTTCCCTGTCTGTGGGTCTGTACCTGGTCTGCCCCTCTGCAATCCACATGAAGGCAGCTGAGGCTCCTGCTCCTGCTGCCTGCTCAAGCAGCCAGGGAAGAGCTGGTCTGCACTGGGTAGAGGCAGAAGAGCCCAAGTCAAACTCTGGCCTCCTGCTGACCCAGCTCATAGGCATAGGCACAAGATAGGCCAGACACATGTTCTGTTGTCAACATGGCTTCCTCTCCTTCCCTCAGTGTAGCCCCTTCTCACCAGCAGCAAAAGACACAGAAGGTCACACCTGTGTGTCACACACTGCCTGAGGACAGAGGAGGTTCATGTATGTGTGCACATGTGCTCCTTTCTGGTGTCACAGACGAAGGTGTGACCTGCTTCACCCCACCCCTGTGCAATTGTATGGTGGGGCCCCTAGTGAGGCCAGGATTCTTGGTTTGGTGTGACTCTGGGCCATTGGAACATGAGCCTGCTCGGAACCCTGGACCTGCCATCCACTGGCTGATCTGGGTCCCTGGGACAGGGCATGAATACTTTCCTGTCTTTAAAGGGCAAGAGCAGGAGCACTGTCAGAAACGATCCAGAGAAATATTCTGGGTAGTTCTGGACAAAAGGCAGTAGGCATGGCAAATGTAACCCCCCAAGGACCTGGGGGTCTCTCTGCTCTAGCCTGTGGACTCAAGAGTTTGGCCAACACAGGCAAGTTCAAGTTTCTTGCTACTCAATTGAGAGAAGTCAGCTCATAAGAAACACAGGGCTCCTGTCTGCAGGACCAGGGCATGTGCTGCTGTTAGCTGCCCCATCTACCATCCTTCCGAGTGTAACCCCCGCCTTTCCCAGAGTCAAATGTGCAGTCCCAACAGAGGGAACTGTGGAAGGTGAATCGTTCTAGGAGTAATGGATCCTGGACCCTTATCTTTCTTGAGAAATGCAATTTCCAGAATGAGGCCAGCAGGTATTCCAGGATAGAAAGTGCCTTATTGTAGTCAGGAAACTGCACTGAGTGCTGCGAATAGCAAAGCAGCATGGTCTTGGGCAAGTCAATTCCTTGTGGCTGGGTCAGAGCAGGAAGAGGGAATGGTGGTGTCCCAGTGGAAGAACACAAAGCTCAGTGGCAAGAGACGTGGAATTGCATCTTGGCTCCATGGCTATCACTGTGAACTTGGGCAAACTGCTGAGCCAACTGCAGTTTACCTAGTGCCCTGCCCCAATCAGTTATGAAGAAGGTGGAATGAGACCAAGGATCAATTCTGCCTCCTCTCCTTCTCCATGACTGAGGGTAAAAAAAAAAAAAAAAAAACTCCAAATGATGAGACATATTTAGGAAAGTTATCCACTTTGCCTTCTGTTGACCTAAAGGCCGTAAAACAGGAAACGTTTTCCTTGTTCTTACTAAAGCCAGACCTCCATCATGTGTGAACCTCTGAAATTCCATCCCTTCAAGAAGGAAATGGAAGATTTTCGAGAACATGATTGGAAAAACTGGGCTATAAAAAGATATTTCAGACAGAGAAAAGCTCAGAAACAAAAACTAAGACTTCTGGAAGCACAACACTCAATAGATGCCATAGAAAGTGCAATGTCTGGAAACAAAAGACAGAAAATAAAAATTAAAAAAAAATATTTTAGTGGCATAAAAGAAATGCAAAGTAACAGTTTTCAATTCTGATTTATTACCTCCTAGCAGGGTAATCAAATTGATCATCATCTTTCTTACTGTCTCCCCCTGAAGACTCTTTTTTTTCCCCTAGCCTTAGTTTGTTCTCAGAGCAACAAGCATGGCATGGGGTTTGGGGGCTTCAGTCTTAAAAGAGACAAGGGCAGGGTTGCAGGTCTGTCTTCTTGGCCTGGGAATATTTGGGATCCCCCAGTCAGGTCATTTAGATCACCCTTCTGGAATCACTAGCTCTCTCCTCTTTCCTCAGTGGACAGGAGAGTGGGCAGGAGGACAGCTTCACCCAGCAGGAGACACTATCTCCTCTCCGTGGGACACCCAGCCCCTCTCCTGGGCTGGACCCTGGGGGCCACACAGGCCTGTCTAGATCTCCATGTCCACAGGGCGAACATTGCCCATTTTGTGCTGACTCACTGCTCTCTGTCTTTGGCTGGGTCCACTTTTCGAAGCAGTTGGTCCATAGGTTCAATTATGCTTTGGTTGAACATGCCGTCTCGTGCCACAGCTGTGTGTACTAGCACAAATGTTGCTGGATGATCACATGAGTTCATCACCAGCCTGTGTGGACTTCCTCCATGCCTTCTTGATGTCCTCCTCCATCTGGTTGCTCAGCTTGATCTCCAGCTGCTGGGTCTTCATCTCCAGGTCTCTCTGCCCCTCTGTGAGGGCTTTCTGGGCCTTCTCCACCGATGAACAGTGGCTGGCGAGTTGCTTACAGAGGTCAGCGATGTGTCGGTTACACTTTTTCATGTCTTTCTTGAAGTTCTCACGAAAGTTCATTAGAGGCTTCTCTATCTTGCTGTGAAGCTTGGCAGAGAACTTGAGATGAACTTCTGCTTCATCTGCCAGGCTCCTCTTCATCTGAGCCCATGCTTCTCCCAGGGAGCCTTCCTCCTGTGCAGTTCTGAGAGAGCTTAGCCAAATTCTTTCCATATTCTTCTTCAATCTTTATCCTCTCGGACGAATTCAGACATTTTTCTGCATTTGTTTGCCCTTCAATTTTTTTTTTTTTTTTTTTTTTTTTTTGTGGTACTGGGGATCGAACTCAGGACCTTGTGCTTGCGAGGCAAGCACTCCACCAGCTGAGCTATCTCCCCCGCCCTTCAGTTGTTTCTGGAGCAGCAGTTTGAACCCTGCCATGGTGCCATTGCCTTGAGGGTCTTTCTTATCAGCCCAGAAGTAGTCACAGTAGCTCCACTCCATTGGCTTCAGCAGCTGCTGTGCAGGCACTGTGTTTGGGTGAGGGAATGTCACACAATTTATTATCTTCTCTGTGTGGTCACCTTTATTTTAAAAATTATATATTTTGTCTTCATTGCCTGAAGTTCTGTCTTCCAAGTGGTCTCCACTGTTGGTGCTACTTTCCATTGAATTTTTATTTTGGTTTATTGATTTCTTCATTTAAAAGATTTCTTCTCAGGATCTTTATCTCTTTATTTAAGTTATCTTCCTTCTCCTGAAACATAGCTCTGATTTCACTCTTTATATCCTCCTTAAAGTCGTGAAGCAGTTTTACTAAGTAAATTTTGAACTCCTTTTCTATAATTGGAGCATCCTGGTTTGTTTGGAGTGCTCTATTCCCTTTATTTTTCATGTTGTCTGTGTGTCTTCCCATCTAACCATGGGGATCTGAGGCAGTACAGTTTCTACCCTGTAGACTTATAGTGTCCCTGAAGGTTTCCAGTACCTCACAAATCTGGGTTTCAGTTTCCATAGGCTCCATGCTGCAGTCCAAAGATGGCTCCTCTCTCACTTATTAGGAATTATTAGAAGTACTATGGGCCTAGCATGTCAGATTGACAGCTTGTCTCCAGCAAACTCTGGATTCAGAAGACAATGTTGCTTTCAAATAATACATTTTAAAATACCCAAATGGGGAAAAGTCTCCCGTTAACCAAAATTGAGCTGTCTTGCAGCAGTACTGGGGATGTGCCAAAGCCTCCTGGGGCCCTGTCTTGGTGTGTGAGGGGTGTCAATGGTTACTGCACTCCCTATTTCTAGGCGAGCACAACTTCTGGAAGGGCTGAACCAGCCTCTGTTCAAAAACCTTCAGACAGGTGGAAGCAAGCAGAAAAAGCCAGAACACTGGGTGGCAGTGGCCCTGGGCATTTTGGATGGCTTTTCAAGTCTCCACAGGCTGCCTCACCCTTCCCATCTGACACCCCTAAAACAGGTCTGTTTTGCCCCAAAAGGAAATGCATTTGTCTGTTTAGACTCATTTCATTGACAAACAGTACAGAGAACAGCTATGTGCCTTTCTTCTATCAGGCTGCTAATTTTAGCACTGGGTTTTTTCCTGTGCTCTGGTCTGTTTTAAAGCCAGGGAGAGACTACAGGGCGCCAGGATGTCCTGTCACAGGACGAGGAAACGCCTGCTGTTACCTGTTGTCAAGCAAACCTCAGTCCTAGCTCTGGGGTGAGGTAGGCAGGGAGGGGAGAAGAGATGCTAACGCATAGAGGGAGGGTAAGTAGTCGACCTCTGGAGGAACTATGGGAGGAGGCTGGGGAAACCTGGAAACCAGCAAAAGCACCATGTGCTGAAGGGAGGCTCCTGGTTTACCCCAGAGGGAGACAAGGGGCTAGGCTTTTGTGCACCCCACTCCACAGTCGGTTCTGGGCAGCAGGGCCCACTCCGCCTGGCCCTGGGTTGTTAAGAGGCCCCTCGTGGCACCGGCAGACCTTTGGTGTCAGGAACGTGCACATCAGCTGTCTGGTGGTTAGGCTCTCAGGTTCTGCCTAGTGCCTGCAGTGGTGCTGCCAGCCCCACTCAGTTTTCTAAGTCTGGTTTCATTTTGCCTTAAAGTTGAAAACATTCCTTTCTGTCCACGCACTGGACATCTTGTGGAAACCTGTGCTTTTCCTGTGATGGATCACTCTGCATGTTAGATAGACCCGTGACACCAGGTCCATACAGCTAGGGAGTACCTGTCAAGGTCCTCAGGAGACAGGACGGGCTGTGGCTGTCAGTACTCCTGACACCACCACAGGTTCACTCTGTCTCCTTACTCTGTCCTTCCATTGGAGGACTTCTTCTTCCCCCTTTTTGGGTTCTTTGTGTAACGAGCACCACGGCAGGTACAAAATGCCAGTGTTTTCCTGTTCTCTCCTTCCTGAGGCCCTTTTAGGGCACAGGTCCTATACCAAGGAATCCATCAGTTCATGCAGGTGCAACACACGGAACGCCTTCCCAGAACACCTGGAGCAGCCGGTGTGGGTTCCTGTGGAGGCTGGCTCCCTCCTGTCTCGGAGCCCTAGAATGAGCAGCTAGGCACGTAGGCCTGCCCGTTCAGGCCTGAGTGTGGTCTCCCAGCCTCTCATACAAGGAGGATGCATAGCCACAGATGCTGCAAGCAGCTGCTGCCCAGCTTGCTCTGTGGTCCTTCTCCCACCTCCATTCTCTTACTTCCTTTCTTGTGGCTTCTATTCTCTCCCCTGCATCTTTTCCATGGTCTGTGGTCTGCCAGCTATCCAGGCAGGTGCAGGTGGAAGAAGGAAAGGAGTCTGTGAGGAGTCGGGGCCCATGGTCTACAGAGTGGTGAGCTTGTTCTGGCCTCTGCCTATGCGAATCAAGCAGCATTCAGTGTACGAAAGGGAGCCAGGGGCTTACAGAGGCCCGGCTTGGGAGGCTCCTCAGCTCTGCACTTGAGAACAGTTCCAGTCTTGGCTAGTGCTCCAGCTGGGGAGCAGTGCTCCTGGATTCCAAACATGCTGCATCCGTGTTGCCATGGATCCTGGGATGAGCCTGTCCACCCTGTGCCTCCTGCTTATGTGAAGGGGTGTGTGACCCTGCCCACAGGAGTGGGTTTTTAGGAGGCTGCTGGTGATATACCACTAACCGCACCCTGGAGTTCCATTGGGTGACCCCCACACCAAGAAGCCACCATCCTCAAAATGCTTCCTCCATGCCTGCACATGCGGAACTTGGGCTCTTGCACTGTACACCCTGGTAGGTCAGGTGTTCTTTGTGGAGGCACCAAGCTCTTCCTCTCCAACAACAAATGTTTATGGAAGCTAGCTGTAAGGCCTTGTGCCACATGCCGAATTCTCTCTCAGGCTGATGAACTTGCCTGTGTTCCATTTCTGCCTGCTCACACCTTTACCTCCATAGCCTGGCCCTTGCAGAGCCCATCTGCAAATGTTTCTCAACCCAAACTCATCAGTGCTCACCAAAACCACTTCTGACACTGGGTTCTGGTTATCTCCCATACAGCCAGTGCAGAAAGCTAGTAAAAAAGCTGCCACAAGCCTTCCCTGGCTTCATGCCCACAGCCCCCTTTCTTATCTGCTGGAAATCACAACTTTCTTCTTATGGCAAACATATCATACCCTCAGGGTCACGTAGCTCATCCCTGAGGATGCCGAGTAGATCCACCCTTGAAAGGTCCATTGAAAGGATAAACACTGTTGAAAAGGCAGAGCTGGTCAGGTATTTTGCTGTTCTCTGGGGATTTTGTCATGGGAAAATATACTTTTTGGTGAGTCTTTGTTTAGTCTGAATAATTTACTTTTCTGTCTTCTGTATCCAAGCCCTTAGCGCAGTCTACCATCCCAGCTGTACTTCCTCATCTCTCCATTCCCTCCTCCTCTAGCTAAGAACACTCAAGAGCTTCAAGCTCCTTTGGAAGTACACGATCCCCGTCCCCCAGCACCATGCGGATCACCATCATCTTGCTGCACAAAAATGCTGGGCGTGTCAACCCCAGTGGTGTCTGGATGATCTCTTATTCAGCACTCTCTTTGGAAGCCAGTGGTGTTGGATCTAAAGGGCAGGTACCTCATTTGCTGGTCTGCAGTCACATGGGAAGCATCAGGGGTCAGCCCCAGGGTCTTTCCTCTGATGCCACCTGTGTGTACGTTAGACAGTGGTTCTGAAAGGAAGGCCTTGTGACAGAAGCCGAGGCCCTGGGAAGCAGGCAGGAAGGAAGGGAGAGAGGAAAGGGATGCTCTGGCTGCGCTGTAACTCACACCACCCGTGGCCAGCCAGCACACAGGAAGAGGCTGTTTGCTTTGGCAACATGACTTTGTGGAGATGGAATCAACCCCATGTGCAGAACTGAGTGTTTGCTAAAGTTCTTCCCTTAGATGTGTTTCTGGATAAACTGATTATATCACTAAAATGTTTTGGGAGAAGAGTCTTCGGGGGAAAGGACGCTGAGAAGAAAGAGAACCTTGTTTTCAAGGCAGTGACAGTACGAAGCTTCAAGGTGAAGGCCAGGCTTAGCTCAAGTCCATCTCCTTCCAGGCCTTCCTGTCTCTCCCAGCAGAGAAGGTCCCGAAAGTGAAAGTTAACTTTCAGAGTAATGCCTGTAGTGCAGTGTGACCAACCAGCCAACTCCAAATGTCTCTTTACCCACCTCAGGAGGCCCAGGTTGGCAACACAGTGCATAGCCACATGTACCTCTGCTTTCTATCGCTGACACTTGCACAGGTCAACCCCTCGTACCATGTGTCAGTATGGTACATAAGTCCCTTCTGTGGGCTCAGAGCAGGATTTGGACAAGGGTCAACCATAGGAGCTGAGTGATGCTAACAGCTGTGCCTGTTTCTGCATGCTGGGATGAGGTTAGGGTCTCCTCTTTGCAGGACATGTGCCCCTGTGCTGGCCTCATCAGCCCACTCCCCGTGCTCAGGTTCCTCAGGGTTTCGGCCTGGCTATGTTCTGAGGATTCATATACACTTAAGTATGACAGGGTGTTCACGATCCCTTTCCCATATGGCTCCAAGCCGGGCATGGGGGCACATGCCTGTAATCCCAGTGGCTTGGGAGGTTGAGGCAGGAGGATCATGAGTTCAAAGTCAGTCTCAGCAAACTAGCAAGGCCCTAAGCAACTCGGTGAGATTCTGTTACTAAATAAAATAGAAAAAAGGGCTGGGCATGTAACTAGTGGTTAAGCGCTCCCGCCAAAAAAAGAAGCCATATGTGCTCTAAGTGCACAAAAACAATAACCCAGCCTGGGCTTCATGCAAGTGAGTGCCACAGGCCCCAGTCCTAGGCTTTCCTTTACATTGTTCTGGAGAAAGTTGATGAGGTACAGACCCTGAATCATGCTCCTATCAGAGGAGTGAGACACCTGGAACTCTGGGAATCCAGACCTGCCTGTTGCTGGGTTCTCACACATGGTTTTCAAGACTGGTGGCAAAAGAGGTGGAGACCTGGCTTGTCCACCTTCCCTTTGTAAAGGTATCCACTTTTGTAAAGGTATGCCAGACTCTGCATTCACAACTGCTCCACTGTCTCTATTACTCTTCTGACTTGCTTCTTTGATCAATTTATCCACACATCCAGTGTTCCTAAATCTTATATATGAAAAATAGTGTTTGTAGAAGCAGTTACATGTTCTGAAACCTGTGTATATGGTAAGCAATATAAATAACTCTGGGGAAACAATAAAGAGATTAAAATGGTAGAGTGCTTACCCAGCATGCACAAGGCCCTGGGTTCAATCCCTAGCAAAGCAAAAAAGGAAAAAAAAGGGAGGGGAGAACAGACAATAAAGTAATGTGGTTGTGGCTCTTAAAGCAATGCTGGTGAATGCCAGGCGGGTAGAGGGAGCTGCTCTCCATTCCTGTCCAGGAATGGACTCCTGAGGGATAGGGGCCTGTCTGGGCTGGGCTGTGTCTCAATTTTGTGCTGCAAGGGGGAGCTGCCCTGGGTCCAGGAGGCTGTACTGCTGCTCTGCCCACTCTTTATCTTCTCCAGGACATCATGCTTCCCATTTGTTTAGAATCGGTGTCTGTGCCTTCTGGGATGGTGGGACACCACCAAATGCCACCCCCTAGGAGCCCTTGCTCCCCAGCTCCTTTGGGTATAGTGGCTAATTTCACTTACACCCAAGAACACCAGTTCTCCAAAAGCAAATCCTAGGCCTCAGCCATCTGTGAGCACTGGTGATGATGCTTAAGTGTGGTCCCTAGCTTGCCTGCTGAGACTCACAGGTCAGCTTAATACAGGTTATGCACAAGGACACTGAAGGGCACCAGTTCCAATGTGGCTTCTACTTGACAGTGGTCAGTGGAGAACTGTTCCTCTGATGGGTGCTGATCACTAAAAAACATAAGGTGATATTCCCTTCATTTTCCTTTCCACAGGTCCACACTGCAGCCCATTCCCTTTCACACCTGCTGTGGCTTGTCTTAAATTACATACTCAGCAAGTAACTGATGAGAGTGTGGGGGAGGTGCATGGTCAATGGGTGAGATAAGCTCCAGCCCCAGGAAGCCTGGCCTCCAGATGGGAGGCAGAGAAGTGACAGGGGAGGAGGCCAAGTGACTCTAAACTGAGCTGGGAATGATTATGGACAGAAGAAGCCACTCCTCCCCAGTGCTACAGGCCCCAGTCCTAGGCTTTTCTTTACACCGTTCTGAAGAAAGTCGATGAGGTACAGACCCTGAGGGCAGCATGAGGAAAAGTCCAGAGCAGATGGAGGTGACACTTTGGAGAAGAAAAGGGCTGGTATGGCTGCAGGGGAGCGGGTAGGAAACAGGCCGGCATGAAGAGCTGCCAGGCTGCAGTGCGGTCACGTCCTAAGGCAACGGGAGCTCGTGGGCCTTTGACCGTGGGGGAAATGAGAGGGCTGAGATGACTCGGGCACAGTGCCTGGCTGGCATGCACCAGGCCCTGGGTTAGAGCTCCAGCACTGCAAAATGGTGACAGCAGAACTCAGATGGAGGGGGGACATGAGGAGTGCTTTCTGATGGCTGTGGGAGGAGTGTCAGAGGCACCGACAAGGTCTGCCAGCACAGCCGTGAGCCTGGAAATGTGCTGCTTGCTATGTGCCCAGCTTCAGTGAGGCAGAATCTAAATAGTGGCACTTGGAACACGACAGAGGGGCGCTCAGAAGTCCTTCCTCCATCTGGAGGCTCAGTAACCCAGGTATTCCTGCTAGTTTTATTCCCTCTAACTTTTTCTATCATCTCTAATAAGATGCAGCTTGTTGAGTTGAGACTGTTTGGACTCTACACAGAGGAACTGCCTTGTGTAGAGCAGATGGAGGTGACACTTTGGAGAAGAAAAGGGCTGGTATGGCCACACCTGAGGCATTCTGGTAAAATACTTGTTCACACTGCAGTCCCCTGCTGGGCTGTTTACCATGGATGCACATTTCAGAGGCAGTTGATTTGGGGCCATGACTGTGAGTTTCGCTGGCAATATGTCTGGGAGTGGGACTGTGGCTCCCAGGGCTACATTGTGCTGTTTCCATAAGGCATCCATGAAGGCAGGTTCCCTCTGCTTCACATATGCCAGTGCTTGCTGTCTGCTTCCTTGCTAACTTTTCCAGTCTGGTAAGTGCATGTCAGCCCTTTTCCAAAAGGTTCAGGGTCAATTCTTTCAATCAAGTTCTTGTAGTTCATAAGTCTTCAAATAAAATTTCTTGCCAGTGATTACTTGTAGACAGACCCTGTCTCTTTACATATCAGTGATATAAACTGATCCCACCTTAGAAAAGGGAGATGTGCAGTGTGTGGGGTGGGGTCAGCCCTCCTGGTAGTGCACCTTGATGCTATGGGGAGCCAAATCCTTCATGATATTCCATTTTGATGAAGGATGCTATGGGATTGGATCTTAGGACAAATATCAAATTTAAAAATGCTTCTGTAACATGCACAAACTAAAGGGAAGCTCAGGAAAGGGAGTACAGGATTTGTCATGGCAGGGGTGGGTGGACACCTGGTAGCACCAGCTGCTGCTGTGTGGGCAAATTCCTTCTAGCTTGCCCCACCCTGCAGGCTACTGTCTGCTTGGCCTTGGCTCCCCAGACCTCATGCCCTGCCCTGCTTATATTGCCTCTCATTTCAGACACAAGGTGGCAACCTCTGTACCCAGCCTACCTCAATCCCAAGCATGATATATTGTTGGTTGGCAAGATATGCCCAAAGATGTCGGAAAAATGAAGGGACATACTGAAAGTATTTTTCATTTTCATAACCTGAAACACTGGTTATAATCGCATTGGTCCACTAATGCAAATGCTGATACCATGAAACTGTAGAGGGTGCTTACTTTCCACTGGTAGAGAGGAATGCCAGCAGTTCCTGGCAGGCAGTGTGTGCCATGTGTAGGAAGCAAGCACCCAGGAGCCTTCCACACACACACTCACAGAGCACCACAGACATCCACAGCATGGGTGGTACTGCTGCTACACAGGACAAAACAGAGGTGGGCACTGTTCACTCACACTTTCTGGAAGCAGTGTCACTGCACTGACGTCATTGTTTGTGCTTTAGAAGAGTCAAGCCTGTGATCACGCTGTTCCTAATCTGTATGTCCCTGTCTCTCCCTGTGTCTATGGATGTGCTCTTAGCTCTGAGGCCATATAGGGCCATTGTTAACAGACACACAGCGTCAGCCTGCAGGCCAATGGTGGGACAGTAGTGGGGGGTTCAGCTTGGCCAGAGCCAGGGAGGGCATATGACCTGAACCAGCCCAGGTGATGGAGAGTATGGTATTTTGTGTATGAGAAACAGACTCACCCAGGTCACCTGGAAAATGGAAGATGCTGTTACTGGGGAAGAAGTGGGGCTAGCCCACTGTGTGACAGAAAAGGCAGCAATAGCAGAGCTCCAGGTCTTTTTCTTTGTTTTTTTTTTTTTTGTTTTTGTTTTTGTTTTTGTTTTTTTGTACCAGGGATTGAACCCAGGAGCACTTAACCACTGAGCAACATCCCCAGCCTTTTTTAATTTTGAGACCGGGTCTCCTTAAATTGCTTAGGGTCTTGCTAAGTTGTTGATGCTGGCTTGTAACTCACAACCCTCCTGCCTCAGCCTCTTGAGTGGCTAGGATTACAGGTGTGGGCCACGTGCCCAGCAGAGCTGAAGGTCTTAATTGGGCTGGAAACCTAGAAGGTGGGGTGGGAGGAAAGAGAGGGCCTGGTGCTGCTGCTCAGAAGCTGGTCCAGGTGATCCTGCCCCTCCCCTCCCCTATATCTGGGGCAGGTGGAAGTGAGGAGAGCAGGGCAGAAGCAGAGAACTGGGTGGGCCCCACCTGAGTGGGCCACCCATCCCAGGTTCCTAATCTCCACTTTCCACCCTCACCCCTTCTCTCTTTCTTGGGTACACAGACTCTAGGCCATCTGGAGAGAATCTCTACTTTCTCTGAAAGCAAAGCCACAAGATGATACACAGGAACAGGAATTTGGACTCTTTCTAGATAAGATTTAGGAAACACCTATTTTTGCTTTGAAATAAGTATTAATAAAAGTTGGAAGTGGATTTAACACAAATTTATTGCTAGGTCCGGCTGGAATTCATTCAAGCAGAGAGGCGTGGGTGTTATGTGCAGGAAAAGGCCCACACCTGGCAGATCCCAGGACCCACTGTCTCTTGCAGCCACCAGAGTTGTGCCCCACCCACAGCCCCCAGGTCTAGGGGCAGGGGAGAGGGGTGCAGCTTGCCTTCTGGGGGGCTCTGGACTGAGTTCTGGTTCAGAGCAGGACTTCCTGAGCACTTCTCTTCTGTCTGCAGGCTTCGTGCTGGTCATTGGGTTGGTGACATTCTACAGAATTGGCCCCTACACCAACCTGTCCTGGTCTTGCTACTTAAACATCGGTGCCTGCCTTCTGGCCACATTGGCAGCTGCCATGCTCATCTGGAACATTCTTCACCGGAGGGAGGACTGCATGGCACCCCGGGTGATTGTCATCAGCCGCTCCCTAACAGCACGGTTCCGCCGTGGGCTAGACAATGACTACGTGGAGTCTCCATGCTAAGAGGCCCTCCTCAGGACTTTACCTATGAATATCCACTATAACGGAATAGTTTAGAAATGGAAGGACTCTCCCATGCCTGTTTGTGCAGAGATGTGGGATAAGTCTGGTAACCCATATATAAATATGTATGATACTTGTGTATATTTACTGTGTTACACACAAATATATCTTACATCTTATATGTTATGTGGACCACCCTACTCTTCCAGCACAATTTTCCTTGGCTAGCACAGCATGGCTTAATACCATGTGTGTTTCAAGAGTAGAGATGAGAATCTGAGATGGGGAAGAAGTGATGTGGGCATCCTGCTCTCTGCCTTCCTTTGGGATTAATTTATTCTGCATCTGCTGAGAGAGAATCCCTGGTTATATTTCCTTTCACAAAGCAGAACACCCAGGAAGTTTTTCATGAAGTGTCCATGATATTTCTTGAGTGAATCAGAATTTGTAACAGATGGTAATGGTTTTATGCCAGAATCAGGTTAGTAGTATGCATTTTGCTCTTGATTATTTTTTTCTAAGTTAAAATAAATGCAAACCTCTTTTAACTGTCTAAAAATTGTGTCTACTCTATCCATACTACCAAAAGGGGAATTTCTGTGGGCTGACATCAAGAGAGGGGCAGAAAGGATCTCCCTAAAGATCTAGTGGGAGCATGTGGCCTTTATCCATGGTTCTGTACAACTAAGTCTTAGAAGCATACATTTCTGTGGATTCCGGAAACCATGGCCTTGGGATGGCAGATCAAAAAGACGGAGGAGGAAGAACTGTTAGTTCTCCCTAGGGGAACCTCCAGTCTCTCCAGGGAGATTTAGAGGGTGCGGAGTGCCTGCAGAGCCATGCTGCCTTCAGCTAGGCCTGTCCCTCAGTGTGCAACTCCCAAGGCTTGGCAGGAAGCACCTCAAGTCTGTACTGCAGGGATCAGAACTGGTCCAAAAACTCAGGGTTGCTAGACCCAAGCCTATAATCATAGTCTTGGTGGCTGGCTGGCTGGCTGGACCTCTGCTTGACCATGGCCACCAGAAGGCAGAAGGAGTCTGCACCAAACCTGACATGGGGGGTGGGCAATATGTAAGCTGGTTTCCTGGCTGCCCCAGAGCTACCAAATGTCTAGCACTGTGATGCTCATCCTTCCAGTGGACCAAAGGTAATCAGTTTGGATACTGAAGCCTATATTTTGCCAGCAATCTGTCGTTAGCCAGAACAAATGGTAAAATGGGTACGCACTTTAACACACATAAAATAACTGATAATGAATGAAAAACAAATACAGACTAACCATCTACGACATACTCAGCCACAACATGGAAATGACCAGACTCACGTTCACAACTCAGCACACTGATGTAAGCATTCAGTTCTTGCTTTCTTCCACTTGACTTTTTTCTTACAAGGGATTTTTACTTCCCATCATGGGCTGAAAGCAATTGTCAGCATTATGTGTTATGACTACATATAGCTCACTGAGGTTTAAAGTCGCCCATGGCATTTGTTCTGGCTGATCATGCTCATTGGAAATGATAGTGATCCAAGAGGCTGTGCTAACCATTCAACCTCTGCAGGACACCTCCAAACCAAAGGCCCTCTTGTCTACACGGCCAACATGGACAAAGGCCCTTCTGACTGCAACAAAGGCCTGGCATGCTGGTCTGGTATAGAGGATGATGATCTCAGGGTGCCTCCTGCACCACAGTCATCACAGCATACAACACCTGCTCCAGGCAACTGAGTTTCACATCTTTCTTGTATCACTACTCCGTATTTTTCTACCTTTTAAAATTAAAATATGTCAAATGCTCTTGTGAAGGATTTCCAGATTCCCTCAGTAATGGAGAGGAGACGCTTGTCAAGGGCCCTGACTGGTAACTGTTATAGCAACTCTAACTGCATTTTCGCCTTGCTGTTTTTAGGGTTTACTTATCAAAGTTTTTTTAGCAATACTTATCAACTGCAGATCTTTCAACTATGAAGTATCGTGAATACTTCAAAATAAATGAAAACAGCTGAGTGTGGTGGTATATATCTGTGATCCCTGAGACTTGGGAGGCTGAGGCAGAAGGATCACAAGTTCAAGGCCAGCATCAGCAGCTTAGCAAGATTTATAAAAATAAAAAGGGATGGGGATGCAGCTCAGAGGTAGAGCACCCCTAGGTTCAAACCCCAGTGCCAAACTGCTCTCCCCACAACAGAACAAAACAAAACAAAACAAAACAAAACCACGATTAAAACAGCCTAGAGGTTCCTAGCACCACAGATGCCAGAGCCAGGTTCATTGCTTTGCCACACAGTGTACCACCTGAGCTGGCCAGGCATGTCTGAGTGCCCGAGCTCAGTGGCATTTCATTGAGAGAAAAGGCCATTCAAGATACCACGACAATTGATGTTTTAAAATCCAATCAAGAAGGAAAGCAAGGAGAGAGAAAATAGCGTGTGTCACCTCCTAGCTTCTCACCTTTTGATGAGCTTGATAGACTTAAAGGCTTCATCCATGTCTCCGACAGTGATAAAGAAGCTGAAGTTGAGCATGGCATCCCGAGTGGGCTTGTCGCAGTCCTCCAGCCCCACGAAATCTCGCAGGGGTCTCCTGGCCACCATCTGGGGGACATGGTGGTGACCAGAATCCACCCTGTCTTCTCTATCTTCTTCTCCAGGCTGAAGAACAAAGGTCCCATTCATCTGTCAGTTCACATGTAAAGGTAATGCCTACAACAAATTCTTTTCTAGATTTATATCACGGGGAAAATGTATCTAAAGATAGGCACCCTGCTCAGCCACAGGCCAAACGATTGCTTTAGGATCACTGGGAATCACCCATGCTTTGGGTGCTGGTTGCAGATAACAGGCCAACAAAAGCTGTCCAGGTGTGAACTTGTTTTGTTTTTAGCCTCTAACTCAAGTCAGATTCTCACACTTTAAAATGTCTATGACTAGGGCTGGGGATATAGTTCAGCTGGTAGAGTGCTTGCCTTGCAAGCACAAGACCAAATCCCCAGCACCGCAAAAAAAAAAAAAAAAAAAAAAAAAAAAAAAGTCCATGACTGTTCCCATCTTCTGTATGATTCATTAAATACTTTTTACCAGCTTGAGATCATCAAGTTAGACACATGCATATCTTTGTGAGGACTCTGAAAGTTAAGAACAGCAGTCTGACTTCAGGAAGAATTTTCCAAAATGATAACCTGGATGACCTCTCATTGGTATCTTCTGCAAGAACTGTCAACCTAGTATAGTGCTCCCCAAATAAGCACCCAGAGGAGGAGAGAGATTCCTACATGCCACAGTGTACACAGTATGCAGGCCAACTTCCTTGTCTGGGCACCTTCCTCCACCCAGGACCCTAAACACAAGCTAGTGAGACTCCTGTTGTCCCCACCATAATCCCTTCTGTTGCTCTCTGATATTCTGTACCTCATGCCCCACTTCTCTCTGCAGGTTGTGTCTCCTACGTGTGCATCATGTCCTATACCAACAAGATTGTGACACACAATCCTGGGGCCTGCTTCTTCACATCTTGATCTGCTACCACCCTGTGACTTCTTAAAGGGTAACTCTGGCCACCTTCCTCCCCAGCTCAGTTCTCATGAGCTCCTGACCTGCAGTCCCAGGGAGCAGGTCCTGTGGAGGAGGAAACACTCAACCTGGACCTTGTTAGACCTACTGTGGTTGTGCAGGCCCTTCTAAGCACAGCACGGAGCATAATAAGGGCTCCTAGGCAGTCATGTCTAGGGCAGCTTGAGTTTAGGGTCCACACATGAATATAACTGGGTCATACCGGGCAGAAGGCTGCAATGTGGACTTATTCTGCATTGAGTGAAAACTCAGAAAAAGTACACAAAACAACAGGGAGTTTCTGCTGGCCTGGTTTAATGAACTGCAAGGAGGCAGCTCTGGTGTGGATCTGATGAGAACTCAGCTTGCTGTGTGAACACACTGGGAAATTCTCATAATTCACTATGCCCTGCATGCTCACAGGGTCTCTTGTTTTGGTTCCTCATCACAGCTATGCGAGGCAGGAACTGTTTACTCCACGTGACAGCAGACTGAAGCAACAGGCCAAGATCACACAGTGCAGGCTCTGGGGACAAGGGCCTTTGTATTCTCTCCCCAACTATCTGAATGTGTGAGTACTGGAAAGACGGGAGAAATGAAGCTGAGGAATTTGCATATAGGCAAATAATCAGAAGGATAGTTTTTTAAATTTTTTATTTTTTGCAGTACTGGGGATCGATCACATGGTCTTGTGCTTGTGAGGCAAGCACTCTACCAGCTGAGCTATCTCCCCAGCCCCAGAAGGGTAGTTTTTAAAGGGGCAAAATACACCTCACAGGTTACAAATGCAGGTCAACGACACATTTTCTGTATGCAAACCTCTGGTGAAGTGGCTGTGTGTGCCACAGGTCCAGGCCAGGCCCAGAGCTGAGAGGTTCTGTCAAGCCTTGCTGCATAGTGCTAGGTGTGCTGGCACTGGAGTCTAAGCTCCCTGGCAATTCTCATGCGGGCATATGGGTAGGTGGGAAGTGTGGGTGCATTACCAACACAGCTCATGACTGCGGAAGCAAAGGGTCTTGGAGAGACAACAGAGTCAAGGTGACCAGTCCTAACCTGGGGCTCTGTGTCATATACACCTCCTCTCTAGAACAACAACTACCAGGGTGGGCATGGAAAGGGAGATGAGAATGAGAGAAAAAAAGAAAAGATGCATGAGTATGTGGAAAAAATGAAAATCTATAATGAGAAAACAATGGGGGATACTCTAGAAAGAAATTCAAGTTCTCAAGTATGTAAGGAAACAAAATGAGAATGGAATTCAGAGAAACGCCAGTGTGGTACTAATCCACTTAAGGTAAAGTGACTAAGGACACCTACGCTGAATCTCTGAGCTTGGCAAGCCCCATCCAGACTTTCCAGACCTTCACCAGATCTACCCCATCTTAATGCATGTAGAAGCATAACTAACTGTCATACCAACTTTGAGTGGCTGTGTGACTGCTTTGCCATGCCTTGGAGAGCTGGAGCTCCAACTGTAGCCAGGTTCATTCTTGTTTCTAGTGTATGCATAACTATCCACAAATCCACAAGCCCAGAACTGGAGATAGGCAATGTTACTCATGGAACTATCACAAATCAAAGGGCAGTGCCCTCCTGCCCCAGATCTTTTATGCCATCTTCTTTTAAGGTGAACCACAGCCCTGGCAAAAGAGCCAGTGGGTTCTGCATACTTGCTGGGAACTGCCTAACAGACCATGCAGTACAGTCTCATTTGTTCATGTGGCTGTGCACAAGAGTACTCAGGTCCTTCCTCTGTGGTCTATCACCTACCCCCCGAAGCTTTGGTTGCACAATTAACACATGCTATCTTCACAAAATTAGAAAAGTATAGGGCTTATTATTAAGATCCATTTAAAGTCAACTTATGTGAAAAACCAGAAACATGTAAAAGTTGACACTTTTTAGTCCTCATAATGTGACAGTAGAAGGGAGATGGCAGAGAGGTGGTCTATGTGTCTATGAAAGGCATGGATCCAGCAGAAGAGTAGCTTCCTCCTTTTAGGGGATCAAAGTTCCTAGCAGCTGCCACGTCCAGTTCCTGACTGGAAATCAGTAACCCCCACGCCCTGCAGGACCACCTGGGTTCACTGACAGCACCAGCCCAGGCAGGATTCTAAGCTGGCAGGCCCACTGGGCTCCTGGGCGAAAAAAACTCTCAAGTGACTCTGGAGCCCCCAGGCTGAAGAACAACTGGGTGGTGAACTCACTGAAAGGAGTTACTCACAGGCTGCCAGTCTGCCTGGATGAAGGCTGATGACAGTCCATCTGGATGTCATGGGGAGACATGCCAGGCATCCTTTAATCAGCATGTCATTTCACAACCAGAGACAGATTTGATTTCAGGTCTAGAGGGACCTGGACATAAGGAGACTATGTCTCAAGAAAGGTAAAGAGCTTGTTCAAAGTCAACTAGTTGGGGTTTGTGCTCCTGTGTGCTGAAAATGACTCCATTCTATCAAAAATTTTAGAAACATTATGTGTATGTGATTCATTCACACCTGAGTACAGAAACCTCTGGAAAGGAAGCACCACCCTGTTCATAGCAACTATCTCTAGGCTAGGGTTATAGAGATTTCTGACCCTGGTTTGTACTTCTTTATTTAGTTTCTAAATTTTCTACAGTGAATACAGGAATATGTAATTTCCAGAAAACAGCTAGAATAAAAAAGAAAAGACAGAAAAGCTGAATGGTAACATGCCTTTAGGGGAAAAGCCAAAAGAGAAAGTCATAGAGTCCTGACCTGAGTCACACCAAGGGCACAAAGCTCTCAGCATGACTTCTGACCATCCAAGAGCAAAGTCACTTCTTGTGAATTTTCCCAGCTCAGCAGACCTCAGTGTGTACTGAATTTCATGTGACAAATTACAGTAAATGGCTAAACTGGCTTAAGGAGAGGCAAAAGCAGGGAATCTGGAAGGCTAGCGTGCACCTCAGTGCCTGGAGATGCCTAGAAGAACCCTGCCAGCAGGGGAGGCAGAGAAGGCTGCAGCGCCTCACCTTTCTTGTGAAGTAATAATGGGGCACTTCCATCCCCACCAGGGCTTGGTAGGCAGGAGGCCGGGGGAAGCTCTCATATAGCAGGAAGCTATGTTCCTCGGAAACGAAGAAGGACAGAACCAAGACGTCCTCCTGGAGAGAAAGGACAATACTTTTTAATTTGAAAATATAATTTTATATTTTCCTTCTCATCTCCATTTTCACTGCCAGGAAGTTCACATACCCAGAGAAAACAGGAGAGTCAATTCTTCTCCTCAGAGCATGTGGCCACTGTCTCCACCAGGGCTTCTCAACTGCTATCTGCCCCCTTTGGAAGGACCCAGCCCACCCAGGCTGTGACCACCAGAGTGACTCATCATTTCCACATGAGTTGGTGGCGTAAGCTCAAAAAGGCTCTGTGTTTTTTAAAAGTTATCCCCTTGGTATCTTTATTCTGATTTAAAAATCAACAATGGGCTGGGTGTGGTGGTGCATGCCCCCAGTGACTATGGAGGCTGAGGCAAGAGGATACCTAATTTGAGGCTGGCTTGGGCAACTTAGTAGTTTCTGGCTCCAGATTAAAAGTAAAAACAGCTGGTGGGGTGCGACTCACTGGTAGAGCTTCCTTGGGTTCAATCCCTGGTACCAAAACAAACAAACAAACAAACAAAAAACCCCAAAACAAACAAAAACAGAGGGAGAAGCTACCTCAACACATTTTACCAGTGTTTCAGGACCAAGGGTAGTCTAAGAATCCTGGGGCACTGAACTGACTACAGACAGGCTTAGGCCCAATTCTCACTGTCCTGGTGAGGTATGTGCCTTTGGCATGGAGACAAGTCCTGATGTTTCAGGGTGGGCTGCCCTTTTCTCAATTATCCAAGAGCCCATATAGATTCCTCTGAGAATGAGGTGGGTTAGAGAGAGGCTCACAATGTCTGATGTCCTGCAAGACACGAGAATTGGACATTGTCAGAGGGTCTCAGAGGGCCCCAGGGTACAACTCTGGTACCCTGGAGTGCATGTATGGAGGTGGGAGGCTCTGCAGAGGAAGCGGTTTTAGGTGGTGATCTGCCTTGTCTGAAGGTGGTGGGATGTGGTGGAATAGTTGGAGCACGGCAATGCTATCTCAGGTCCAACTGCGGCCCTGGCTAACATCAGGGTTAGTTCACAGTAGATGCTTCAACACAATGCAGCTCAGAGAGAGAATAACACAATAGCTGAGATAACAAGAGAACCTAGAAACAACGTTCAGAGTCAGACCAGACAGAAAGGGTGGAGGCAGTGAACGTACGAAGCCCACAGAGGAGAGAGGTGCCACGCAGCACAGCTTTCCTACACTCGAGACATGCACTGTCAACCCAGAGAAATGGTTCTGAAGGGCAATGATGCCTTCAGGCAGTGGGACACATGAGTCTCCACTCCACGTGGATCTCATTAGTAATTCTCCCATAAGCCAAGTCACAAAGACCTTGTGCTTGGCACGTGGCCACCACGTGTGTCTATGCAGACACTATGTGGCAAAGTGGTAGGTACCGTGGGGCTGGTGCTGTCCTGGGTGAGGGGCTGCTTGTCTGTAGTCTGCAATTGGGGTCCCAGCACCTCCTGCACGGCCTCACACACGAAAAGCCTGGGCTCGCTCTGATCCCAGAAATGACTCACGGGAACACAATTTGTCAGTCGTTCATCTGCAATGTGGCTCCTAGAAAAGAAGGGAAGATCCATATCCAAATGAGAAGAGCATTCCTGTTACCATGGCCCCACATCCACTTGTCCCAGTTCCCACCATCAGGCTGCGGTCTCCCTGTGCAGTGCTCAGCCTGGGGGCAGCTCTGTACCCCGTGTTGCCATGCATCCTATCAGAGCACACTCAAGAGTCTCAAACTGGCCCTGGTGAAGTGCAGTCTGAGGGGTGCAGAACATGACACTTGGGCTCTGGAGATCCTGTGGAGGACACAGGACTCTTCCCAGAAGGCCCTTTTCCAGGACTAGTGGGATCGTGCCCCCTGGTAGGCAGCATAGATGCGGAGGTTCCCAAGTACAGACCTGGGTTCAAGCCCTGGAGCTGACTGTTTGATGTTTCCTATTTCATCCTGGTCCCTTCTCATCTCTAAAATCCCATGTTTTATTGTCCCTAAACGCCATAAAGTACTGTAGGAAGAAAAAAAGTAACTGGCTTAAAGAGTGGAAAAGAGTTAAAAAGAGGGAAGGCACTTGAGTTGGGACAGTGACACTCTCACCTGCTACTCCCAGAGGCACATGGTCAAGCCAGGGGAGGGGTGGGGTGGGGGCTTGCTGGCTCATCAGCCAAGGCTGGCTGTGCAGCAGGGCAGGATCCAGTCCTGCAGAAAAAGAACATTCCTCATGGAGGCCCCTGGCACTAGAGCTGGAGCTGTTCCATGGACCACATTGTTCTCCAGCACTGCAGATGTGATGGGCACAGTGTTTTGGACAGAGCATTTACTGAGTGCCCAGAGAGTGCCAGACACAGTGATTCAAAGGTTCCTTTGAAGTGACACTGGCCTGGAAAGGGATGAAGAATGGACAGAAAGAAGGCTGCCACCTCTGCAAGGAAAGTCAAGAACAGCAGACAGAGTGGGGAGAAAAGCGAAAACTCTAAAGATATTTTACAGGGAAAACTGGAGATTTGGGTCACAGACAGCAGAGATTAAAGAAGAGGTTAGTTCTGAAGTTTTAAATGTGGGTGGCCAAGAGGAGGGGGCTTTGGTCAGAACTGGACCTCTGGGAAGTGGGCTATGACTGTCCCTGAGGGGCAAGATGCTCAAGGGCATGTGTTCTGAAGCAGGAGAACTGGGGGTGGATTAGGAGTGTTAAACTGGAGGAGCATCAGGAGTGCAAGGTGGACCATGCCAGGTCAAGGAGGGCTCCACAGAAGGGTCTGACGAGGCAGGTGCTCAAGAAAGGCAGGGGACACAGAGGCTAGACAAGAGAAGGTGTGCTGGAAAGGAGAGATCTGTTAAAACTAGCAAAAGTGGGGCTGAGGGTGTATTTCAGTAGTAGAGCACTTGTCTAGCATGTGCAAATCCTGGTTCTACCCTCAGCACAGGAAAAACACCAGAATGAAAATACCTACCCAAAGTAGCAGAGCAGAACACAAAGGATGTCAGAAGAAACACTGACCCACCACTCAGTTCTTTTGCTCTTCCAGGAGCCACTGGCCCATGACTAAATGTTCCCAAGGCATGGTTTTTTCTTTTCTTTTCTTTCTTTTGGTACTGGGGATTGAATCCAAGGGCACTAAACCCCTGAGTCACATCTCCAGCCTTTTTTATATTTTATTTTGAGACAGGATCTTGCTAAGTTGCTCAGGTCCAAGTTGCTGAGGCTGGCCTTGAACCCTCAATTCTCCTGCCTCAGCCTTCCGGGCTGCTGGGATCACAGGCTGTGCCTGGCCCATGGCATACTTTCCTGTTGGCACTCACCTTGCTGCTTATGCATCTGCTCTGATGTTAGCTAGACTGCTATACCACTGACAAGGGGCAGACTCAACCCCCGTGTCCTCCGCCATACAGCTTGTTTTCCTGCCTAACTTCATGCAGAATCAATGAGGGTGAAGGTGAATTATTCTAAGCACTTGAGGGCCTGAGAATGTTTTCTCAGTGGCAGAAAGAACTACACATATACGGTTTATTAACCTTTCGAAGAAAGACAAACACATTCTTCACAAAGACAGCACCCTCCCTCCTGCTGGAAACATCAACAGGTGAGGCTCACTCCTCCACCTTGTTCTGTGACTCCTAGGCCATCTCTACAGACCTTGTGGCCAGAGCCCCTCCAAAGTTCAAGTTTCTACTCAACTAGCTCCAGAACCTTAGCTCTGGAGGACAGAAACCAAGGTCTTGAATCCTCCACAACTGCACAAGTTTCTGTTATTCATCTTGTTCTTACTACTAGTAAATGCTTTTGTGAAGTTTACTACTAGTAAACTTTGGAAGTTTGAAACATAACTTAGGAACAATCAGCCCAGAAGATGAGAAGTAGACATATACTGTTTTCAATATTGTTTAACAAAATCCCCAACCACAATCTTACTTGTTAGTCTCTTGGCCATTATAGGACAGCGCCTCTCTCTGATCAATCTGTCCAGCCTTGAAGTCGAAGACAATCACTGTGTCCATTTCAACGTCATAGAAGCAAATTTTGGAATCGGGGCTATTGTCAGCCTGGGGAGAGAAGATGGGACAATTCAGGGACGGACGTGCCTGACCAGTGCTGTGTGGGCTGTGCTTTCAGAACTTACACTCGAACGCCAGCTTCCCTCTGTCCCACTGGGGCAGTATCCAGGTGACCACTTGATGTCAGAGGACAGAAAACAAATTCTAAAAGACGGTTTAGCTGCTCTTGGTATCGACTGGAGATATTTTCCTAGCTGAAGTTGATTAACCAAGGAAACCAGAAGGAATTTAGATTCTGACAGAGAAACACACAGAATAAAAATGAAATAAGCTTCACAAAATGGAGGCTGGAGTGGGGTGTTCCCAGCAACTCAGGAGGCTGAGGCAGGAAGATTGTAAGTTAAAGGCCAGCCTGGAAACCAAGTGAGACCCTCTCTTAAAATAAAAAACAAAAATAGGGATTTAGCTCAGTGGTAAACTCAGCCTGGATTCAATCCCCAGTACCACCTCACTCTCCCACCACCCCCCAAAAAAAAAGAAAGAAGAAAAAAAAAGATGGAGCACAACTGGATATTTCCATTTCGTGGCTGGCAACACTAGGTGGTAAGTCCTGTCCACCATGAGGCCAAGAGTGGAAGCACCACAAGGCTCACTGCACCCACCATGCTGAGCAAGAGCATACTGGCCATACTCAGCCCGCTGACCAGTGGGGCTTGGGGAGCTTTCTAAAATGTCTGCTCCACTCACAAGTTCATGCCAGCACTCTTCACGAGAGCAGGAGGGGAGACATCAAGTGTGCATGGACGGACGCATGGTTAACAAAATGTGGCCCACCCTTGGGATGGGGTTGTGGTTCAGTGGTAGAGCTTTTGCATAACATGTGTGAGGCACTGGGTTCGATTCTGAGCACCACATGTAAATAAATTAATTAAATAAAGGTCCATTGACAACTAGAAAAAATATTTAAAAAAAAATGTGGTCCACCCTACCAAGGAGTAGTGCTGGGCCACAAGGTCCACAGAACTGACACTGCTGCAGTTGGAGGAGCCTTGGAAACATGCTCAGTGAAAGGCAGGCAGGCACAGAGGCTGCATCATGCTTCCATATGTACAAAACGGCCAGAAGAGGCAGACGCAGACAGCAAGCAGAACAGTGGTTGCCGGGGGCTGAGGAGATGGGGGAATGGGCCAGACTACCTAATGGGCATGGCATTTTCTTTCTTTCTGTCTCTCTCAACTCTTTCTTTCTCCTCTCCCCCCCCCTTTCTTTCTGATGCTGGGGACTGAACTCCAGGGGTGCTTTACCAACTGAGCTACATCCCCAGCCCTTTTTATTGTAAGACAGGATCTTGCTAAGTTGCTGAGGCTGGCCTTGAACTCATGAGCTTCTGCTTCAGTCTCTCAAGTTGCTGGGATTATAGGCATGTGTGACCGTGTCAGCTACCGTGGCATTTAGATGGATGAAGACATTTTAGAACTAGATAGAAGGGGTATCTGTACAACAAAGTGAATGTACTAAGTGCCACTGAATTGTTCAATTTAAATTGCTAGTTTTGTTATATGAATCATACCTCAGCTTTTTAGAGACCCTCCATCTTGAACCATTGAGGAAAACTGTGGGCAAGCACTGACTCAAACCCTAGAAGTGTTAGCAGAGGCAGCCTTTCCTGAAGACCCTTCATGGACCCGTTCCTGAACACTGTACCTGAACAGTGCCTTTCCTATCAAGAGCACTTGTGAGCGCAATGGAAATGGCAGGGCTCAGAGCAGATCCTGGCTTCCGCTCTGCACCAGCTGTCACGGACAGCACCCAGGCACAGCGGCCTCTCAGGGCTGGTTGTTCTCCAAGTGCTCCCACAGTTCTAGTCTCCCTGTTTTCCTTCAGCAGGCCTTTCCCACAAGCTCATGATGCCTCCGCCTCTTGTACTTCTCTCTCACATTCTTTCTTCCCTGGACCCAGCCAAGCTATCAAGGTAAGGACTGTGGGAGTGATTCTTGTTTCAGTATGTGCTGGGCTGGTCTTCAGATAAGGAACTCACATCAGAATCCTCAACTGCAGGATCAGGGAGCCGGGCACGGTAGCATGCACCTGTGATCCCAGCAGTTTGGGACACTGAAGCAAGAGGAATGCAAATTCAAGGTCAGCCTCAGCAATTTGTTGAGGCTGTAAACAATTTAATGAGACCCTGCTCCAGAGTCGAGGAGGGAGGAATACTTGCCCTGGGTTCAATCCCAGTACTAAGGAAAGAAAAAGAAAAAAGACAAGACCAGGTACAAAATGCAACTGATAATGTCACCATGTCACTAGTTCCATTAGTTTGTCATTTATTTCCTTTTTTAGACACTTGCACAGGAAAGGGGCTGTGTGCATGTACTGCCTTGTCCTCAAAAAAGGAGAGGGAACCTGCTTGGCTCCAGCACCTCAGTCCTCACAGCATTCCTCTGCCACTGGCCTCTGGGTTATGCAGTTAGTTAATGCACATCATTCTCAAACAAAGCTCCTGCCAGTGGACATGATTCAGATGCTAGGTCTGGGCTTTGCACACCCATGGAGCAGTGCTAGGGGAACGCATGTCCAGAACTCAAGGTGACTGTGGGAAACTTTATTTCAGCAGGTATTAGAGCAATAAATGGGACATGAGTACTTTAGAAAAGCAAGGAAATGAATATTTGCCAAAAGTTTAGACAGAAGATGCTGTAGGTTTAAGAGCCATGGAAGAAATCTCAAACTGGAACCATCAATAGGTTTGACTACATAGAAGCATCAGTTTCTCAAAATCTTCATAAATGCAACAAATAAAGTGTAAGTACTGAGAGGAAGGCATCTGCAATAGCACTCACGCTCATGCCATGGGCCTGGGGGGGCCCTCTCATCCTGCCTCCTCTCTCCAGGACTACAAGGAAGACTGTGTCCTGGCTACTGGTGGCCACGATGGGGGCCTGTGGGACTGGGGATGCCATCCTTCACTCCCAGCTCTGCTGTCCTAGTTAAGCTTGGTCTTTATACTCACTTCTTGTTTTTAAACATTACATGGATAAACCTTATTGATGGGATGCAGAGACAGCAAGGGTCAGCCCCTGCCTTGCCTTGCCCTCTTCTATCCCCCTGCTCCCAGGGCCTCGGAGCTTCTTCTCTCTTAAGCATCTTTGAAGCAGTACTACCTCCCTCCGCCCTCAACCTCATTCCTGCCCCTTTGGAGCAAGCAGTCTCTGTGCACTGTCGCCGCTTAGTACCATAGGCCTCTCCGGAGCTTCAAGGACCCCCAGTGATACTAGACTGGTACACATGGTCTCTGGCCTGTTTTTGTTTCCTGGCATGCACAACTCAGCACTGCCCAGTTGCTAAAGGGAAGATGAGACTGTCTACCGCCTCTGGGTTCCAAGCTGCTACCTTGTCCTCAGCAGCTCCCACCTACCTGGCCAAATCTGTTCATGTGGTTTTCTCAGGGCCCAGTTGGGTTCCTGGGGGCTAGCAGCATCTGCTTCATTTCCTCCTGAAGCATCTCCCTTGGGCACAAGCCAATGATTGTTCCTTTATCCTCATTTTCAGTCAGCTCTCTCTTAAGATCTAAGTTTGCTGCCAGTAGATACGGAACTGCCCACATGCTGCCCCCAACTTCAAACGCCCACCTTCTCTCCCTGCCCCCCCACTGGACCTGACTTCTGTATTTGCCCCCAGCTCAACTAGCCTACCTTCCCTGCCCCCCCCAACCTGACATGCCCACCTTCCTCCCAAACGCTGTGTGGGTTGGAAACTGGGGAGGTGTCTCAACAGCACCTACCCTCTCAAACAGGACAAGAGATCATCAAGTCCAGTGGTTGCCACTCCCACTTCATGGCCAGTCCCTCAAGGACATCGGTGATGGGTGCCAAGGGAAGCTCTGCATCTGCCTTGCCTCTCTCACTCCACTGTTTAAAACCACCCTCTAGAAGAACACTCATTGCCGTGCTTCTCTCTGCACCAAGGTCAACGCTGGTCAGGGGACCACACGCCAGTCCTGCTGTTCATTTCACTCCTGAGGCTGACCTCTGGTGAGGACACACTCTGCTGGTCAAGCTCTCACTTCTGATTGCTCCTACCTTGGTTCCACTCCACCTCCTCAAGCTTCTTGGTGCTCCACTTTCACAACCCACCTCCTCACAGTTGCCACAGTATGAAAACTCCTAGGTGACCACTGTCTGCTCACCCACAGGGGAGGCTGAGTCCTTGCACTTCAGTACCACCTCTATCTGCAGCACCCTGTCCAGTGCCTGCTCCACTGAGGGCAGGCAGCAATCAACTCTCAAATGAGCAAAGGAGCAAAGCTTGTGGAAGCAGACCCGCTCCATGTGGCTGCCAGAGCCCTTCTTCACACCACATCCTACTTCTCTAAGTAATTTACTTAAAGGCTCATCTGCAACAGTCCTTATTACCCCCCCTTCTTGTGCCAAAGAGAACTTAGTTGTTAGGTGAGGAAAACAAGCAAAAAAGAAAAGGGGTGAAGGGCTCTCTGAGGAAATAACTGTTTCTGATGAAATAAGAAACAAAGAAAGGCAGGAAAAGACCGAAAGTGTGCAGGTATGCAGAAGAAATGGAGGGCATGGGAAGATGGGACCATGTGGGAGATGTTCCAGCAGACACGGAGACCCATGTGGCACGGTGGGGTCACCAGTAGGGATGTGCACCTCACCTTGCTGAGGAGGATACTGATCTTGTTCCCGCTGGCGTTGCATCTTAGAGAAGCGATGGCCCCCACCCCAGGGATCACTTCGGCCAGGTTTTTGCAGTTGCAGTGTGCCTTTGCCTCTCTGCAGGAGAGAAGGGAGAGTCCAGTACAAGTTGGAGGTCCCTGACCTGCCCTATGGGCCTCAGCTCGTGGTGAATTCTGCTTGGCAACTCACTGCTCTTGCCCTGCTGCCATGTGCACATGGCACAGGACAAGCTCAGAATGCAGTGCACTTTGTTTGTTTTTGTGGTGCTGAGGATTGAACCCAGGGCCTTGTGTGTGCAAGGCAACACTCTACCAACTGAGCTATTTCCCCAGCCCTGCAGTGTACTTTTAAACTTCATCTGTTGGTTGCTTTTTTTTTTTTTTTTTTTTTGAAATGGGGTCTCACTATGTTGCCTCCAGTTGCCTCAAACTTGAGATCCTCCTGACTCAGCATCTAAAGGAGCTGGGATTACTGGTGTGTGCCAATGGACCTGGCTAAAACTGCATATAGTGTTATAAGCAAATACGAATCCATCTTCTTGGTGCCCCTCCTCTGCTCATACACAACAGCTCATAAAAATGCTGCTCTGCACCTCGTGCTTCCCCTTCACACAGGCCTTGGGGACCTCCTGTGGCATGATGGGTCAGCTTCCCTACAGTTGTCCTCTACCTTGTACAGGACTAGCTCCCGGCCAGAGGCCTTCAGTTATTTCTAGCTTGCTGCCAATATCAACAGTACTAGGTATACAGTACAGCTCAAGCCTTTTTTCATTTTATTAACATTTATTCAGTTTCCCTAATGTCTTTTTGTCCCAGGAGTCCATTCTGGAGCCCATGTGATATTTCATGTCTCCTCAGGCTCTCCTTGGCTGGGTTGCAATGAGCCTGCCAGTTGTGCAGTCCTGCTCAGGTGTCGGGTAGGGTGTCCCTCTACTGGGACCTCTATATTAGAGTGGTGTTATTGGCTTTGGGAGGAAGACGATAGAGGTGAGGTGCCTGCTCCTCATACCACACCCAGGGCACCTGCTGTCCTTTGGTGTGGACCTTGCGTGTTGGGTTTCTTCACTGTGAAGTGACTCCCTTTCTACACTGTGCTCTCTGGAAAGAACTGAGTGCAACCCATGCTGAAGGAGTGGGGAGAGAGACTACATCAACTCTTTAGAATTTTTTAGTATGGAAAATTTGTCTCTTCTCCCCAGTTATGACTTACTTGGTCATTCATATCAGTATGGACTCACATATTTTCTACTTTGAGTTTTAATTCAATGCACTGTTATATTATTTTGTTGCTCAAATTGTTACAGCTTTGGCTGTCAGGGCCCTTTCAATTGGTTCCTGTCTCTGATCTATGCCTGTCATTTTGTGAGGCTTTGTTTATTTTGTTTCTAACAGTTCCTTGCTTTCAACAAAAGATGGTGCAACTCATTATTTTATTGCCCCAGCCCTAGAATCAGCTATTTCTCCACAGAGCCCTGGTTCCTTTGTTGGAGAAGGTGTTAGGAATCAAGATCTGGGCCCTGGATATGCTTGTTGCTACTAAGGCGTTGCTGCTTTTAGGCTCAGCCAGCTGACAGCACAGAAACATACGTGTACGCACCATTGAGTGCAGAGACATACCTACAGTTATCAGCTAAGGTGGTACCCACATCTGTATTAAGTAAGCCATGGGTTTATCCTGACATCTTCAGCCCTAAACAATCATCCCGTGGACCATTCGGGCTCCTGCTCACTTCCAGCAGAGAGAACCGGGTTCCTATCATCCACCACCCACTTATTTCACATTAGGTTCAGCTCCAGTCTATGTGAGCAACAGTAGACTTGTGAGTCCACAGAGGGAGAGGGCTCTCAAGCAGAGAGCAGTGTTCTGCACTCCTCCTGTCCTTGAGCTAGGGTCTTTGTGCACTTCCAGGCTCACTGGGACGGCACCTTTTCCCACACCCTCCACTGAAGTAATTTCACACATTTGAACACAGCTGGACTATTTCATCACCTTTTCTATTCTGTCCTGGGATCTTCCAATGTTCCAATGATTTTTATTTTTTCCCTGTGCTAAGGTTCATACTTGTGCACCAAGTCCTACGGTTTTGACAAATAAAGCATCATGTACCCATCACACAGGAATGCTTCACACCAAAACATGCCCATGCTTCACCTTCCCCTGTGCTGTGCCATCCCATGTGAGGATTAAGAATTCAGGCCAGACACACAGCACATCAAAAAGTGAGGTGGAGCCAAGCATGGTGGCACACACCTGTAATCTCTGCATCCTGGGAGGCCAAGGCAGGAGGATCGCAAGTCCAAAGCCAGTCTCAGCAACTTAGTGAGACCCTGTCTCAAAATAAATAAAAAGGGCTGGGAATTATAAAATTATTTAAAAAAAAAAAAAAGTGAGGTGAAGGCCTGGGGGTATATAGCTCAGTAGTAGTGGTAGAGTGCTGGCCTAACACACGTAAGGCCCTGGCAACACACACACACACACACACACACACACACACACACACACACACACACACACACGGGCATGGTAATATCAAAATAGAACTTAAGATTTTTTGCATCTACCCCATTTTCTACTGACCACATCGTCTCCTAACTCTAAAAATGTAATGCTTTCATTCAGAAAAAAACCGTACCTTCGGGAAAGATCAAAGCTTTTAAAGTGAGCAGAGTCTGTCCCTACAACCAGGAAAGTCCCACAGATGTCCAGGAGACACGGGTTCCCCTCTGCCTCAGAGAACAGCAGGAGTTGTTTGACAGTTCCCTAAGGAAAGGAGGAGAAGCTCAGGCAGGGGGCTCAGTCACAGCATTTCATCTGTTACTCAACACTACTCATGATTCACATGCCCAGCACTCTGCTCAATTTAGAGTTAGGGGTGAAAGATGGGGCCCTTCCAAGAAAGTCCTGGTGCCTGCAGCTAGAGGGGAGACAGAGAGCAGCCAGGTCGACAAGCCAACAGGAGGAATCTCAGCTAAGAAGCACTCTGGGGGCATGCACAGGATGCGGAAAGTAGGCAGTGGAAGGGTACATTCTATCTGTGAGTTGGTCAGGGGACCCTGTCTGCAAATAGTGTGGGCTAAAGTCCCAAGGATACTTGTTAAACTGTTGATGTCATGTGCCTGATTACCCCAGGTGGGGAGGCTGGGAGAGGAAGGGAGCTCTACCAGGATGCTGATCGTATCCTGGGTACATTCCACTTGTGGAAATTTACTGAGCCAAGCACAGAGCACAACACATCTACATCTCTATGTGTACCTCATACTTTAATCAAGGGTTTAAGAAATACAAGTCTTGCCAGGCACGGTGGCATATGCCTGTAATCCCTGCGGCTCAGGAGGCTGAGGCAGAAGGATAATGAGTTCAAAGCCACCCTCAGCACTAAGGCATAAGCGAGGCACTAAGCATAAGCAACTCAGGGAGATGCTGTCTCTGAATATACAAAATAGGACTGGGGATGTGGCTCAGTGGTTGAGTACCCTGAGTTCAATCCCTGGAACCAAAGAATAACAATAAATAAGTAAGTAAATAAATTAATTAATTAAAAAATACAAGTCTTATCTCAGGTGATGTTTCAATGGAGGCAAGGACAGGAAGGCTAGCTAGTTGGAGAGCCCAGGGTGGCATTCCAGGGAAGGTGAGACACACTGAAGTAGAGCACGGGGTCAGTGTCCCAGATCCACACAGTGGGCAGGAGAGAGCAATGATGGTAGTCCCCTGCTCTGAGGGCGAGCAGTAGCCATGTGGGCAGCATTACTGCAGGTCAAGTGAGGTCAGGTTTTACTCTAAGTGAAACAAAAGACTCTACGGGGTTTGGGGCTGGGAAATGATTTCACATCATTTGTATTTTTAGAAATTCATTTTCACTGTCCCTGAATCTTGGAAAGTATGCCACAATCTTGCCTGAGCAGGCCTGATGTTCTGAGGTGTGCCTTTAATACAGACAGACCCTGGTCCTGAGTCTCACTCCCACTTCCCCCACCATGGTGGTTCTTGTTTCTTCTGTTTTTTTTTTTTCTTCCCCCCATTGGCACTTATCACTGTCTTGTTTACTTCTTGACCACCAACTAAAAATGACAACTCCATGAAAGGGGCCTACAGGAGCAGCAGGTGAGGTGCGAGGCTGTGGACGAGGCGGCCCTAAGGAATCACTGCGTTCTGAGAAAGAGTTCAGCACTGGGTGGAAATCACAGAGCTAAAACCAGGGCTTGGCTGAGTCTCTCCCATGTCAAAGAATGTTGCTGCATGTAGTGGGTTGTACTGTGGCATCCCCAAAAGGTCAAACCTGTGAACACAACCTTATTTGAGAAAAGGGTCTTTGCAGATGTGATTAAGCCCATGCTTCTGAAATAAGACCATTATAGCTTAGGGTGGGCCATAAATCCAATGACAAGTTTTTTTTGTTTGTTTTTGGTGGGGGTACGGGCTTCTTAGGAACTGAAGTCAGGACCTCCTGCATGCTAAATACACGCTTTATCACTGAGCTATATCTCCAGGGAAAGAGTGCTTTATAAGACTCAGAAAAGAAGACATGGATGCAAGGGAGCAGGCCATATAAAGACGGGACAGAGTGAGGAATTCCACAAGCCAAGGAACACCAAAGATTGTGGCACCATGAGAAGCAGGAAGAGGCAGGAACAGATTTCCTCTCAGACCCAACTCCCTTCCCCCAAAGGAATCTGCCTTGATGACACCTGAATTTCAGACTTCTGGTATTCAGAGCTGTGAGGGAATACATTTCTGTTTTTTTAAGCCACCCAGTTGTGGTAATTTATTACAACAGCCACAGGAAGCTAACAGCATGTCAGTTCTGGGTTCCAATAAGCATGTGTGGGATGCAGACAGGACAGGGGTGTCTGGCTCCACACTGCCAAAGAGGAACAAGACAGTGGGCTGGAGGCCTGTCACTCTGAAGACAATCTTCACTCCCATCTGGCCTCACCCTCAGACTAAGCAGATAATCATACCCTGAACCAATGGCCACTCAGTTTTTAGGAAGTATTCTTAGCTCAGCAAGCGTTTCCTCCCACTTCCCTAGCCCTTTGCACTCCAGGTCCAACAAGGCCTCACCTGTCCTCAGATTTCAGAGGTCACGGCAGACATGGATGCAGCAGCTTTCTCAGGGCCCATTTCTTCCCCACCCAGTAGGGAGACACAAACAAAGCCAGGCAAGGTCAACCTCAGGCTTGGGCTCTCGAAACAGCATCTATCTTCATCATCACAGTCCACTTACTGAGCAGCGGCCACTTACCTGCCAGGTCCGAACCTGAACTCGGTTTGGCTCCACTGTATAAATGCTGTCCTCATGCATGGCAACCACTGGGGACTCACACAGGAAGGCCCCTGAAATCAAGGATGAGTGTCAGAAGAACAGCAGCCCACCATCCCAGACTTCACAGAGCTGAAAAAAATCTCACATACAGCTCCTAAGTGTCTCGGTCCTTATAACAGCTTCATGAGCAACATGTTACCTGAATCTTACAGATGAGCAAAATGAGGCTCCAAAACAAAAAAGAAATAAAAAATGGAAACATGAAAAGATGAGGAAACACTAAAAATAAATAAAGGCTAGCAAAATAAAATATAAAAGGGAAAAAAAAGGAATTAAAAAAAAAAAATGAGGCTCTGAGCACAGGAACCGACAGCTCCTAAGGAATGGGCCTGCCATGAGGACCCAAAGTGGACGTTTCTCCCAGCAGCTGAGCTCTGTGACAGCACCAATGTTCACACAAGAACCTGGTTACGGCAGGTGGAACTCTGGAGGCTACATGTTCTACTCTGGTGCTAATAAGTTTCATTTGGTACCTGCCAGGGAGGCAATAGTACCTGCAAGACTGGAAACACCTCAGTACCTGCCGTGTGGGGCACAATGAGGGTAAGGAGCTCATCCTCACCTTTCGGGTGTCCGCACAGGAAAGGGGAGAAGGCAAGTGAATTATCTGTGATAATGTGAAAAATGTCAGAGAGAATTTTAGGCAACAAAATGCTGGGGGAGACAAAAAATCGTGTAGGAAACACATGAAGCAGCGGGGTGAAGACCAGGGGGGAACTTCCCAGAGAGGCAGGAGACGATCACTTATAGGACAGCACAATTACAAGTCTCCAGTGAGGTAAGAGAGCCTGGAGGTCAGTGGGGAGAAGGAAAGAATGGTGCGGAAGGATGGCAGTCTGAGAGAGCACATCCTGATGGCCTGCAGCACTGGTTCTGAAAATGCAAGCACAGGTTTAAGAACTGACATGGGGTCTCCCCAGCCCCCATGTCAGCCCTGACCACATCCCTCTTATTAGGTGGTAGAATCCCTCTGTGGGTGTGTGAGGATTCCCACCTGCATTCCGTAACATGGCTCCAGAAGGCTCAAAGATCACCACCTGCTTTCCATTCCAGACAGCCACAGCATCCTGGAGAAACATGGGTATCCAAAAGCAAAGGTCAGGGGACAGAGGTGCTGATGATGCTGATGCTTTCAAAGCCTGTTCTGCTCCATCACTGAGTGCTGCCAGGCCGTCAGCCTAACATTAGATCACTGAATCCTCCACAGATATAGCTTAGGGCTGACTTCCATGTTATGGAAAATGCCCCCAAGTGTTTACTTTTTTCTGTATATGATGCACAGGGAGATTCAGGAAATAAGATAATCCAGGATGGAACTGGAAGTGGCCCAAGCTGCCATCCAGGATCCTTGCTGTCCTGATTACCCCAACAACTCTTCTACGCTGAGGACCCCTCATGACACTGTGGGTCAACCTCAGCAGTCACCTTGGTGGCGAACACTCCACTGATGTGCATGTCTGTGCGCAGGCTGTGTACTGTCCCCGTGGACAGGAAAGACACATTGACTGAGCTTGGGGAGACTTGAATGGCAGCCACTTGTTGATGGAAGTGTGATGACATGGCCTGCTCACTGAGGATTGCCACAGAGCTGACGTTGTTCACTGCCAGCAGGTTCTTCCTGGAGCCCCACTTCAGTCCCATGTTAGGATAAAAAGAACAGGTGTTTGAATGAAGCAGAGCTACACCCAGAGGAACACATAAATATTGCATACAAGGATCCATAAGCCATTTTCCAAGAACTGTTTCTTATTCTTTAAAATAAACATTCTTAAAACATTCTTAAACATTCTTAAACATTCTTTAAAATAAACATTTTTTCACAAGGATTAAACATGTACTTTGTTGAGAAATTTCAAAGTACTAATATGCTGAGCAGTGAGTTAGTGGGTAGATATCTGTGTGATTATTCTAGCTAGTGTCTACTCTGGCAGGGCATCTTCTAGAAATTTGCTTTTCTAACATACAAATATTTATTTTCTATGAATGACAAGCATTTCACACAACTTACCTTTCCTCTGGTGATGTGAAATGTCAGTTTCCTAACTTCATATTCAACTTTCAAATCTATCTAAAATATTCAGTTTTCAACAAAAAATTAAGAACCACTAAAGAAAAAAAAGTCACTCATACATGAGAAAAAGAGCCATGAGTGGTTCAGATGCAGGGCTTGGGGAAGTTTGCAAAGAAGATGCTACGATACACTTGCTGCTGTGAGCCATGCCTGTGATGTACAGGTAGGTGCAATGATGGTGTCTCAGCAAACAGGACACCAAGCTAGAGATGACATTATAAAAAGAACCAAATGCCCACAAGAAATGAAAGAAATGCAGACATTCACAGCAGCACTACTTACAGCACCCCCAGTGCCCATCAGCTGATGGAAAGCTAAGCTGGCCCGTCCGCACAGCACAGTACCACTCTGCACTAAAGGGAGGGAGCACCGATGCCTGCTTCAGAGCAGATGAACCTGGAAAGCAAGGTGCTCAGCAAAAGAAACCGGTAACAAAAGACCTCATGGTATATGATTCCACTTTTATGTACTGCCCAAAGAGGCAAACCCAGAGACAGAAAGTGGACCATTGCTCAGATGTGGTGGCCATGCCTATAATTTTAGCTGCTCAGGAGGCCAATGCAGGAGGACTGTAAGTTCAAGGTCAGCCTGGGCAACTTAGTGGAACCTTATCTTGAAATAAAAATATTAAGAACTGAGACCCTGGATGTGATCTCTAGCACCACCACCACCACCACCACGAAAAAAAAAAAAAAAAAAAAAAAAAAAAGTATGTTACTGGCTGCCTAGTGGGAGAAGGGGACAGTGTATATGGGTCTCTCTTTGGGGTGACAAAATGATTTAAGATTCATTGTGATGCCTGTATAACTGTGAATATACTAAAAACCACTTGATTATGCCAATTATGCTTCAGTCAAGCTGTTTTTAACATATAGGCATATATGTACATAGAGATAGAAGGATGGATAAGTGGATAGATATAAATATAGGTCCACAATCTCCTTTCTGAAATTCTGAAATCCAAAATATCTTTAAATTTTTTCTTGTTTTTGCTATTTTTAGGTAGTTCATAAAACTCATAAAAGTAGGTTCAAAGCTGATTTCTTCCTCTACTTCTGTGCAGCAGAGAACGACTGCATTAAACCCCCCTGCAGAGCTTACCTTTATCTGTGTGATGCTTCCCTCAAGCTCAGTAGGGCTCTGAAGGGTCCACATGTCCTTGCCCTCTACCCCTCGGCAGCTCCAGGAGCCTGGCACTTTTCTCCACATGGCAACTCGTCCTTTATCAGTACCAGCTGCCAGAAGACCTACAGGTGAAAATAAGGAGAATGCTAACTGAGAAGAACAGGAATGGCAGAGAGCTCCCTTCCAACCCTCTCCTCCGAGGCGTCAGCCTCCCAGACCGTTTGCTCCGACACTGGTGAGCACTCAGAAGGCATGGACCAAATGTTGCCCGGGCTCACCTCCCATCCCTTCTGTGTGCATGCACACTCCCAGTGCTGTCTCACGGGGCTCGGGAGGGAACATGTCATGCAGTCAGCTTGTCACTTGCTGATCCTTGACTGATGATAGTCAACCAACCGATGCCAGTTAGGACTGATTTACTATTCTGTAAAGAGCCCCCTGAGTTTTACCACAATTAGATCGCAACCTGAGTGTCACGTTGGAAGCTGTTCTGTTTCTTCCAGGAAGCCTCACCTTTGGCTTTACAGTAACACACACAATTTATATTCTCTCCTTTTTCAAAGCCAAACTTCTCCTCTGGACTCAGTATATAATTCTCTCCTCGTTCCAAGTCCCAAAATCTACAATGGAAATAAGACAGCCCATGGAGGGGCCTTGTTAGTGGCTTCTGCCTCTGCTTTGAGGGCTGCAGAACACTTAAGATCAGGAAAGAGATACACTCTTCAGACTCCTGGTATAGAGAGCTAATATTACCTTTAGGACTACCTTATATCCTGTTTATGATTAAAGAGAGCAATTGCTTAGCATATTAGCTCACAAAGAACACAGAACCCCAACTACAAGTAGCAACATTAGCGAGGTCCTAAACATCATTTTGTGTTAGAGTGGCAAGACAAAGGAGACCAAAAATGCCTAATTCCATTTATGCCAAGCTTAAAGAAATAAGACAGGGCTGAGGCAGGAGGACTGCTTGAGCCTAGGAGTTGAAGATCAGCCTGGTCCACAGAGTGAGACCCTGTCTCAACAAAACAATTAGTGATGCCCTGAGCAACTTACTAAGATCCTGTCTCAAAACAAAAAATAAAAAAAGGCTAGGGATGTGGCTCAGTGGTTAAGCACCCCTGGGTTCAAACAAACAAAAAACCAAAATAATAATACCCAGGCAGCAGTAGACACTGGGAACTGCAGGAGAACAGTGTGGGCTGGTAGGACTCCTGGGGCCACCATGGCATGTGCATTTTTTTTATGTATGTTACTCCCCAGGAAAAGTCCACTTAAAAGAGTCTGTTCCTGAGAGAATTGTCCAGAAGTGTGCACTGAAAAGACGAGCTCTCACCTGAGAACTGCTTCCCCTGTGGCTGTCACGAGAAGGCTGCCCTCAATCAAAGCAATGTCTGCTTGGCGACCTCTTTTCCCGCTTAGCTTTACCTGTACAAGAAAAAAGCAACCTGAGAAAAGCACATGACTCCTGCAGAGACCCTGTTAGGCTGGAACCTGGTCTTCAGTGATTTCATGGAGATTCACTCAGTGGAGGAATCACAGGGCAAATGATGAAAACTGAGAGGTATCTTTGGTTTTCAGTATGGATAGGCTGAAGCAAACAATGACTCATCCGTGAAATGATGGCCACCTAAAGCATGCTGCGTGGCAGCAATCTCTTAAGAGTGATTATCAAGTTGAGCTGGGTGCTCCCTGCTCACTCTCAACCTCACCTTCCCAGCAGGTGGTACCATCCCCATTTTGCAGAGGACAAACTTGTTCATGGATTGCCAGCCAGTTCAGTAGCTGAGCAGGGCACCTGAAGCCAGGTGCTAGAGTGAACTGTCTTTCCCTGAAGTTTCTGTGTTGGAACCCCAAACACCAATGTGACTCTATCTGTAGACAGAGCCTTTTGGAAGCAGTTAAGGTTGGATGCCTAGAGGTGGGTAGAGACCCACCCTGATCTGATGGGACTGTGGTGCTCATCCCCACCTCCAATGTGCTCTCTGCTCTGCCTTGCTTCTGTGTGAGGGCAAAGAAAGACAGGGCTGTCTGCAAACCAGGAAAACAACCCTCACCAGGACACAAGTTGACTGGAGTCTTGATCTGGAACCCAGAACTGGCCTAGAGTATGAATGAGAAGTATCTGATATTGAGCCATACAGTTTGTGGCCCCAACTGACTCCAGATCCATATGGTTCAGTGGCCATGTTCTCAGCTGCTATTACAGCATGACCAAACTCAGGCTGACTTACAAAATAATTAATCTGTGATCTACAGGAATATGTCTAAAGTTCAGCATTATCCATGGAGGATGAATTTCTAGTCTAAGTCAATGAGCCACCTGGAGATGATGGCAGCATCCTCCTCAGTGAGTTGCACATGGTGGATGAGCAACCTCACACAGAAGCACATGGCAGCTGCAGGGATGGCTCTAGAGCCCACACCATGCTCTGTCCTTCATGGACATCTTGGTATCTTTCAGGAATCACATAAAAACACCCCTACCCAACAAAGTAACACACACACAAATTGGGTACAACAACGTCCATAGGCAAACCACAGACATGAAAGACTGTGTTATAGAGCATGGTCCACATACACCAGGTCATGGTGATCTGGTTTTTCAGACATTAAGTGAGCTTCTGCAAAGCTCTTTTTCTGGAATGGCTGGAAAATGGGGACAATATCCCAGGTCCCACCTAACTGTTGTGGAAGATGAATGAGATGCTACAAGGTGGGTGGTATTATTCTTTGTCACACCTGAAGGCCACGGGCTGTGGGCTCGGCAAAGTAGCCACACTGTAATCCTAGTGGCTCAGGAGGCTGAGGCAGGAGGATTGCAAGTTCAAAGCCAGACTCAGCAACTTAGCAAGGTTCTAAGCAACTTAGAGAGATCCTGTCTCTAAATAAAATATATAAAAGGGTTGGGGATATGGCTCAGTGGTTAAGTGCCCCTGGGTTTAATACCCGGTACCAAAAAACAACAACAACAAAAAAAACCCAAAATAAACAAACAAAAAAAACCCAAAAAACAAAAAAGGGAGTCCAACAACTCTCCTCACATATGCCCAGAAACACTGGAAAATCTTCCATTTCCTTCACCTGTGTGGAGACTGTCCTATGATAAAAAGTGACACTAAATAGCTAGGTTAGCTGCTCTGGAACCAAGATGACAGCTGTTTCAGTCTTGCTTACCAAGAAAGAAAAGGGCAAAATAGGCAAGAGAATCCAGCCCCTGCTCTTTAGCATGCTGACAGTGAGATACCTCTGGACGCCACTCTGCCACCTACCTTCATCACCTCTTCAGCTTCGCCCTCAGGTGTTACCCTGAATAGGAACAACAGAAGGTTCTCTGTGACCACTGCCAGTGCCTCTCTCTTCTCAATGTAGAACAGCATCTGGATGGAGCTGTCTGTGGATGCCACCTGTGTGGTCTTGCCCTTCTCATCCACGTATTGAACTGTCCCTAGAGACAGAAGTGGGTCACTATACTGGGACTTCTGGTGTGTCTGTTTCCATGACATTCATGAGTCGTCATTTCTATCTACTTAAGAACATTTTCAAAATAAAACAACTTCATAAGAATTTAAAATTAAGTATTTGCATATAATCTTGTGGCTACTATCTCAGAAATAGTCTCTATTCCACTGGTTCAGATCTGCCTTGAGCTGGACTGTCAATCTTCTTTCACCACTTTCTTGGGGTATTTTAGCATCTGCATTGCTGACCTGTCTGATTCTGTGGGATTATAAATCTTTTTTCAACTTCGTCCACTACAGGTGCACTTGCATCCTCTAAACCGAGGCCCTGAACGATGATGCTCTCCCTGTCCTTCCAGGCCTGCACTGCTGATGTGCTGTCTGCTGTCTTGCTGGGCACTAGTCTTATCCTCCTCAACTCTTTCTGTCAGTTGTACCACAGTGCCCCCTTTTCCCCACCTGGACTTCCCTTGCTCTGGCCCTGCCCTGGCCTCTGCTCCAACACTGGCCAGCATATTCATGGGTCTCCTTTTTTCCTTCTTGGATATCTGAGCTTGGTGGGAGATGGTCCTTGAGAGTCTCAGGATTCTCTGGTTCATTATTGCTGAGAGTTTTCTCACTCTCTTGGTTCCTTACCTCACTCCAAATAGATAACTTGAGTTCTCATTGAATTGAAGAGTTCAAGGTTATGTAGGCTAATGGTAACAATAACTAGTATTTGATAGTCACATGTGTGGTAGGTTTGATTTTAAGGACTTTTACAGGTAATCATGAGGTAAAAATTAATATAATCACAATCTGCTATACAGAGGTTGAGGTACATGGAATAATAGCTCCTGGTAGACAGATAGGAATCTGCCCCCGCTCCGGAGATCGGCTCCTCCACAGCTCTGCACGCTTCCTCTTCCAAGTGACCAGCATCTTTCCCTGAATGTGCCTTGTCCCACCCCACTTCTAGGCTCTCCTTCCTGAGGGGCCCTCACCCTCATGCCCCACTTAGGTGACCCCTTTCTGCCATCCACTGTATGCCCACCTGGATGTCCCCTCCAAGACTTCCTCAATTTCCCCTCTCCATCAGCTCCGTCTCTACCTTCTAAGTTTATAAACCCCACAGCTCTGTCATAGCCACCTGCTCTCTATTCATATCATGGTTAGGCTATCTGGTGAAATCAACAGTAACAGATTCCCTCCACCTCAAGTCAGCCACCCCATGCAGCTCTCATCTCCTGCGCCTCTTCCAACAACAGAGGCACAGTGCAGCCTGGTGTGACTCTCGAACTCCTTCCCCTTTAGGGTTCAGTCTTGGCTGGGATGGCTGTATCCCTGCCTACACCGAGGAGGAGCTGCGCTGTAATCAACAGATGGTGCTTAATGCTGACCACTCATGAGGGCTGGCTGTGGCTGCCAGACAGAATCAAAGCCCAGCCCTATTCTGCTTAGGCCTCACCCCCAGGTCCTAGCAAGTACCTGGCATATGGTAGGTGCTTGGTAACTATGCAGACTGCATAACAGAGTTTTTCAAAATCACAAAAAAGTCTTTTCAAAACCAATGCTTCTGGTGTTGTGCAGTGTGGAACTGTTGATTAAAAGCTTCTGTATGAAAACCCTTCAATGCAAATTACGCTTGTCTCATCCCTGTCAGAGCAGAGCAGTGTTCTCAGAGAGTCAACTGGTGCAATACAGCACCCCAAGAGGGGTGTGCCCAGCTTTCATTATTTCACCCCAAAGTACCACCATCAGTTTAAAATCCTTGTCGAACACCCCTAAAACATTGAATCCTAGAATCACAACTGCAGTTCCTCACCATCCATCAGACTGACAAAGAACGATAGGCCCTCTTGAGACCCTATCTTCAAGAAACTTCCGAAGCCGCTCTTCCTCCAGTTAAACATGTCCAAGGCTTTCTCATCACCACTCACTGCTGCCTTTGCCAACTGAACCAGGTCCCTGAGGGCAAACACAGGATACAGTGGTCAGGAATCCTGGAGTAACAGGGTGCTCGGGGTCAGGAGTCCCACACTCACCCAAGATGAAGATGTATGCCTAGGTCAGGTGGGAGCCTCACACTTACTCGCCAGGTGGGGGAAGCCGGAAGATGCAGTGCGTGAGGTGCTTTCCATACTCGTGCTTCAGCAGGGGCGTGCCCTGAACTCGACCCCTTTGATCCAACCTCCAGAGAAGCAGGACACCAAGCTGCAAAAGGCCAATAGCATGTGTGCAAGAAACATGTCTGTCATGCAGAGTGATCGGCTGAAGGTAAATGGCAGAGCAGAACACAGGCAAATTCCTTATCCAAAGAAATCACCAAACTACCATGAGCTCCATAAAAATTTCAAACTATTCAAAAGTGTTTAAAGAAGCAGAAAATTTTCTCTGCACCCTCTCCCAACTCACTCTCTAAAAGCTACCCACTGGTACATGTTCAGTTTTTACAACAAACAATTTTGGAGTTGACTGAGTTATTGAAAGATGACACAATGTAGAAAATCCCGACACCCAGACTCCCCTATTACTAGTACAGCCCATTTCTCAGAATTAACAAATACACACCATTATGCTGCTATTAACTAAAGCCCACGCTTTAGATTTCCCCAGCTTTCCCAAACTTTTTTTTTTTTTTTTTTTTTTAGCCTGCCTGGGATCCCATCATGTTCAGTCCTCACACCTCCTCTGGGTTTCTCAGATGTTCCTTGCTGGCTGATGACCCTGCTGCTCAGCTATGGCATAGGATGCCCCTCCACTGGAATTTGTCTGATGTTTCCCTATGACTAGATGGGGGCTGTGGGTTTTAGGGGAGTGCCCTCATATCACATAGTCAACATGGCTCATTGCCATGGGAGTTAACCTCAGCAGCCTGGGGGAGCTAGTGTCCACAGTGGAGTGACCTGCCTTCCTTTCCTGTGCTGTTTGGAAATAAGGCACCTTGTGTAGCCCTTGCTCAAGGAGTGGGAAGCCCTGCTTTGCCTTCTTAAGGGCAGAGTACACAAGTTATTTGGGATTCTTCAACATGGGATTTGTTTCTGTTCTACCATTTATTTACTCAATCACAAATCTGTATCAGCATGGACTCAAGGGTATTTTACTACTTTGCTTATTTTGTTGTTCCAACTGTTCTAGATATAACCTCCAGGAGCTTTTCCAGTTGGCTCACAGGAGTCCTTTTGATATGTCCCTATCATGGAGGGTTTTGCAAGCACTTCTTGACTTTCTGGTGCTCCAAGATTCCAAGATTCTCTAGGCTCAATTTCCCATCCCAGCACTGGAATTAGCCATTTCTCCAAGGAGCCCTCGCTCCTTTTATTAGAGATCGGCATGAGAAACCAAGATCTGCCATAAAGAATGATAAAAATTATGGCATTTGCAGGCAAATGGATGAAATTGGAGAATATCATGCTAAGTGAGATAAGCCAATCTCAAAAAACTAAAGGACGAATGATCTCACTGATAAGCGGATGATGACATATAATGAGGGGTGGGAGGGGTTAGCGTTAGCATTAGGGTTAGGGTTAGGTTTAGGGTTAGGCTTAAGGAGGGGGGCAAGAATTGAGGAAGGAAGGACTGTATGGAGGGAAAAGAGGGGTGGGAGGGGTGGGGGGAAGGAAAAACAGAATGAATCAAACAACATTACCCTATTTAAATTTATGATTACACAAATGGTATGCCTTGACTCCATGTACAAACAGAGAAACAACATGTATCCCATTTGTTTACAATAAAAAAAAAAAAAACAAAACCAAGATCTGGGTGTGAGGCGTACTATATTGTTCAATTTTGAAGTTATCAAATATCAGATCAATATCACAGGCAGGTGCTAGAGAAGTCAAAGTGTGGGAGGAAATGACTACCCAAATTGGTCCAGGAGGGTGGGGTGACTGGGGGATGTGAGTTAAGCTCTGCTGAATGGAGGTACTCCAGTCTGTACCTTCACTTCAATGCCCAGCATTTCCCAAGGGTTCTCCCAGCTCAAGACAAGCAGACATTTCAACAGGTGCAAACTCTTCTTCCCACCTTCCTTTCAATCAGCACTGACTCTAATATCCCCAAATGCTGGCTGACATCACCTTTATTGTAGAAAGGACAGGATTTTCAAATCAAGTCAGCTTTAAAAGCAACTTATACTCTGCAAGATCTAAAACAGTGTGCAGCATGAGTATACAGATAATATGAATAATACATATTATCAAAGTGATTATTCTTGACCTGACAGTTTTAGGAAGGATAAAAATCCCACTGGTTTTGTTTATAATGCTTGCACAGTAACGAAACAACACAGGTAAGGAGAGAAAACAAAAACGCACCTTCTCCTGTGCCCAGCCCCCTCTAGACAGGAGCTCTACAGAAGCCTGGTACATCACATGCAGCCTCTTCCGAGATGTTCGTCTGCTCTGTTCTTCATGCAATTTTCCCATAACTGACTTCACATTCCTTTCTCTCATGCTCTATTTTTGTGGTCCAATGGACTGAACCCAGAGCCTTGTGAATGCTGGGCAAGTGCTCTATCACTGAGCTACATTCATGGCCCTTTTTAAATTTTGAGACAGGGCGATGCTAAGTTGCCCAGGCTGGCCTTGAATTTATGATCCTCTTGCCTCCACCTCCTGAGTGTCGGGGATTATAGGCATGTAGCACTGTACTTGGCTAGAGACCTTTATCAGTGCATTAATCTTCTGGCTGACAGTCTGACCAGGTCCCTAAACATGATTAGACACATAGCATTTTGGATTTCTAGGCTGCAGCTTTGGGAAAAAAATTGTTGCATGCCAACAGTTGGAGCATCTATAACTAAGCTACATGAGCAGGACTAGGGACTCTTGTATAACTGAGGAGCATGTCATTGGAAGTGGGTGACTCTTGGGTACTATAAAAACGACAGTGTCTGGGGCATTCACTCCATCTATATGAATGCAATTTTCTAGCAAAGTTCATTTAAAATGTTACAGACATACCTTTACCATAGAATGGGAACTTAGAATGAAAATTTCAAGCCTTGCTTCAAATATAAAACAAAAACTGCAATTACATCCAACTAGATCAGCTGAACTTAGGGACTCATATTTCAAATAATTTGGTCTTCGCTCTCCTTCAGCATGTCTGTAAGTGTGGTGGGGGATGTAGACAATGGTGCACTTACCCTGTCCCCAGACACCAGGCAGCTCCCACTGGTGCTCCACCTGAGAATGGTGATGTCGACAGTGTGTGTTGGGGGCACTGCGTGTTGCTCCTTGTCCTGCTTGTTAAACACAGTCACTTCTCCAGTTTCCCAGCCAATAGCCAGAATTGGCCGTGTTGGGTGCCAGCACAGGGAAGTGACCTGGAAGGATCTCTCAATGTGCGTGTCCGGCACATGCTCACCCTATGTTGGAGAAGAGGTAAAATTCCATATTGTGGATGGTGACAGTTACTTCAGGAATTTCTGCCTGATTCTGGCAATGACAAGAGTTGAAAGATCTGAATAGTTAAGGAAATGTTGCCTTGCCTTTGGCTGAGCTACCCCAGCAGAAGGTAACCAGCACTGTGACACAATGGTGAGCTAATCAAGGAGTGTGGGCCCCATACAGCTGCTGCCTGATGCCAGCAAACACTCCCTGGAGTAGGAAATACTGGGTTCCAACAAAACTACCTCGATAAACTGGCAGGTCAGTGGGCAAAAGCTGTTGCCTCAAGATTCTCAAGCAAGTTTCAGACACAGGTGCTTGAGAGGTCAAGACTGCTTTGGGAATGGTACTAGCAGCTATGTGCCATGTTTACACTCATTCTACCAAGAGTACAGTGGTTCTCCAAAGGTTCTGTAACATGTTATGTCACTGCTCTGACAGCTAATGGAATGTGTATTTTATATACTCTTGTTTTCTGATTTTTGTCATGGTCCAAAAAAATCTTTCTTTTGAAATCCTAAAATTTTTCTTGTGTCACTTGGAAACATAAGAAGTATATATATATATATATACCCGTATATATATACATATATATACATACATATATATTTATAAGAAATTAATATATATGTGTATATATATATATATATATATATATATATATATTTTTTTTTTTTTTTTTTTTTTTTTTTTTTTGCAGTGCTGGTGATTGAACCCAGGGTCTTGGGATTGACAGGCAAGCACTCTACCAACTGAGCTATATCCCCAGCCCCACAAGAAGTACACTTTGTGAACTAGTTTTACAATAATATATTATGAATTTTCTAAATTAACAAGTCTTATCTAAAATTGCTATAATAATTTTGAAATTTAACTAAATTTATTCTTCAAAAAAAAAAAATGACAATATACACTTGGCCCTGGGGATAGACTGACCAGTAAAGCAGGTGTGGCCCTTGCTAAGTTTCCTGTGGGTGGAGAAGCTCAAAAAAAACCGGCACAAGTTGCAGAGGAACTGCGTGGGTGTGCATGTGTCCTGAGGACAATGCCACCGAGCTACTACCGTCTTAACACCTTAACTGAGCAGAAGGATTAAAGCAAGGTTCTGCAGTGCAGAGAGCAGTTTGTGCAGTGCTGGAAGGCTGCACACTTTGGTAGGATTTGGTGTGTGGAGAAGTGTGATGTGAGAGTCAGATGGAGCTCAGCCTTGGGGGCACTGAGGCAAGGTCAGGGAATTACATGCTCACCCAAAGAGTGATGTAGGATGGGGAAGTGGAAGCAGGGAGTGATGGCTCTGTGATTTCAAGGCAGCTCTGGCCACCATGGGAGAATACAGTGGGGTGGGCCCATAAGGACTCAGCAGCTTGAGTGAGGGAGCTGTACTGCTGTTCAGGAAAGAGGGATGGGCCAATGAAGTGACCAAGAAGTCAAAGATGTGCCAAAGGTTCTGGGGATAGAACTGGAAGAATTTGGCAACAAATTACAAGGCGGGGGAGTGGGAAGTGGCAAGTGTTTCCCAAGTCTCTATTCTGGGTATCAGGACCAAGGCAAGTATTTCACAGGTGCCAACAGTCAGCTTTTGCAGGGAGATGTGAGGCAGAGTAAGGGTACAGGACAATTTTAGTTAAGTTTTGGACTCGTGGAGGTTTAGGTCTCTTTAAAACACCCAAGAGATGCATGAAGGCAGTTAACTTCTACATCAACAGCTTGAGAGGTCTTCTTGCAAGAGAGGTATGTGCAAGTCACCCACTGAGATGGAAACTGAAGTGACCAGGGAGGCCAAGATCACAGAAGGAAGTCAGACAGGATGAGGCCATGAATAAGCTCTGGGGAATGCCACAGCTGGGAAAAGGAAGAAGAGCGTGGAAGGGAAACTCAATTTTCTTTGTGATGTAGGAAGTGTGTTGTACACTGAGAGTGGTGGGAGGAGTTCTAGGAGTTTGAGGAGCTTGTACAAAGTTCCATTATGGGTTGAATTGTGTGTCTTAAAAAGAGATTTGAGTTCTAACCCCTGGTACCTTTTTGCCCTTCTTTGGAAATATGGTCTCTGCAGATGTCAGCAAATTAAGATGAGGTCAGTGGGTGGGCCCTAATCAAATATGACTGGTGTCCTTTCAAGAGGAGAAGAGGGACTGGGGATGTAACTCAAGAGTGTTTATCCAGCTTGCTCAAGGTTCTGGGTTTAAAAAAAGAAAGTAACAGAAGGTAAATAACACATTGAATAGAAGGCCATGATACCAGCAGGAGAAACTAGATGATGTATCTAAAAGCTAAGGGACACCACCGACTTCTAGCAACAGAAGCCAAGACAAGAACATGGTACGGTTTTCAGGGAGTACAACCCTGCTGACACCTTGATTTTAGACTTCTGGCTTCCAGAGTGTGAGGATGAAGTTCAAGTTTATTTATTTATTTTTTGGTACCAATTTTGGGCAATATCCCCAGCCCTGCCCCACCCCCCTTTTTTTTAAATTTAGAGACAGGTTCTCAGTAAGTTGCTTAGACTGGCTTTGAACTTGCGATCCTTCTGCCTGAGTCTCATGAGTTGCTGGGATTACAAGCATGTACCACCATGCCTGGCTTCTAAGTGTTTTAATTCACTCAGTTTGTGGTAATTTGTTATGACAGCCATAGGAAACTACTAGTTTCAAACAGCTAGATAAATAGTCAAAGGAGCTGACAAGTGGTCAGGAGCCAAGACAATGCTAGAGGGCCACAACCATGAACTAACCATGGAATCAGTCCTAAGTATTCCTAAATACATCCCAAGCCTACATGGCAGGGGTGAAACAACTGCCACATGCTAGGATGTTTATAATCTTATGAATCTTATGAACCTCAGGGAGACTTGATGAGGATAAAGCTAGAATAGAGCTCATACGATCACATACACACAAGTGTACACACAAAAATAAAAGAAAATTGAGGCAGGAGCTTCTAAAATCAGAACTACTGCTTCTGCATGCTCACCTGTTCCAGGTAGATATCCACAACGCCCCCTGAGGTTGTGCTCATGGAGGCGACCCCCAAGAATGGATGAACAGGATGCCAACTGATGTGGGAGGGGGACCCAACTGCTTCTGGGGCTTTGATTCGGTGGTCAAAGTAGAGGGCCATGATGAAACAGACCTGGTTGGGGCTGAAACAAGGGGGAAAAATCAACCAAGAACAACTACAGAATTATGAAAGGGAAGCAAATGTGCAATCTGAAGACATCTGGTAACTTAAAATTGCTCCTTTGGACTGAATCAGGCAATTTTAATTTGTTAAAGATCTCTGAGAGAGAAAAAATACAAAATTAGAAGAAAAAAAAATCAAACCTGGTGTGATCCATGGTGTGATGGGAAAAAAAAAAACAAAAACAAAAACAAAAACAAAAAACTTGTGGCCATCAAAGAAAGAATGAAAGCCAGTCAGCACTGAAGACTGCAGATACAATTCTTGACAACTTTTATTCCAGTCTTAAGGACAATTTTTATTTTGACAGCTGCCTTTTAGGCAAAACTTTCAAACAAAATAAAAGCAAACTGCCTCACAGGAGAATACCTATACAGGAAAAAATACTATTCAATTTCAGAAAAAGCATAAAATTCAAGAATATCTTCTAGCTTTGACTCCCAAATGGTAGAGAATGGAAGGATTCCTCTGCTGTTTAGTTGAGAACGCAAAGCCACACCAGCCATGGAGAAGCTGAACTTGATTTGTACATAAGCCTAATCAATTAACTTCTAAATTAATAAACTGAGTCTTTCATTCTTCCTTCGGATCTGGAGGATACCTGCATTAACTGTGTTTCAGGACAGCAGGACAGTGAATGAACTGACAGTCTAGCTACTGTCCACCTTTTCACACCCCGGAGTGAGGGGGACAAGCTAAATGGCAGAGAAAATAATTATTTGTGGGCTGGCTTTCCAACATTTAAAATAATTGCTCAACCTCACACCCATTACAACAGCTCTTACCAGAAAGAGAGAAAACACTAAGTATTGGTCAGGATGTGGAGAAATGGACCCTTGTGCATTACTGGTAGGGATGTAAAATGGTGATGCTCCTGTGGAAGTTTCTCAAAAAGTGAGACACGTAATTACCACAAGATCCAGCAATTCCACTTCTGGTTAGTTTTGTCATAATGATGAAGACTTATTATGGTGCTTGAATAAAATTAAAGCTGGTTTCCCCACTACTTTATAACACACAAATGCAAGGAAGGGTCATTAAACAAATTCCTTCCTGCATGGTTCTTTTCCAGAGGATCCCTGCTGTACCGTTTGTTTTGAGACAACCTCATTATACTGCCCAGGCGGGTCTCAAATTCTCACCTCAGCCTGCCCAGAACTGGGGCTGGCAGCCCATAGAGCCCTGCATACACAGAAGAGCCCTGGAGATGGGAACCCCAGATGCAAGGACACTGCTAGTTGTGAGAAGGGTTACAGGCCACCTAAATGAGCCCATTTTTACACAATGCATCATTGTTCATCATTCCTTTCATCTTGATTTTAACAAGTTTCTACCATAAGAATCATCTGTAAAAATTTTTTTAAAAAGTTACTAAGGTAAATTCAAGGAGGCAGATGCTAAAAATAGTTACTTAATGAAAACCTATTAACACCCTCAGTTCAGAAACAAGGACTTACACTTATTGTCTAAAAAAGTAGTTCCCGGTATCTAGGGTATATAACTAGCAAATGCGTAACTTTGGGCAAAAGGAAAAACATGCCACTTGTTGTAACCAATAGACTCCTCTCAGCTACAGGTCCATTAAACCAACTTTTGGGCAAGAATCAGCCAAGGGGCGCGTGGTAACAAAGCTTGAGAAACATTACTCCTGGGTGACAGTGTGCTAGAACAAGGATGGGCCTGCGTCGACTTTCAAGGGCAGGCACCCGTAGGCACCGTCCACCTTCCCTCCGTAGGGGAGCGCAGGGTCACTAGCTGCATCTAAAGGACATATTGAAAAATTCAAGGACAGTTTGATAGAACGCGGTCCACTCAGACCGTAGGGATCGTTTTAAGTGGCCCGACGATTGCCAAAGGGCAAAATGCTTTTCGCTGCTCTCCTGTTCACGCGGATGGCACTGCCCACTCCACATCGCGTCTGTTCAGAGCCACCTATACAACTCGGGGTCAGCTGGGACCATGGGACCGAGCCCGAGGTGAGAGTCCGCGCCAAGGCTCCCCTGTTTCCACGAGGGAGCGGGTAGGGCGCGGCTGGGGCCCGGCAGGCCCGCCCCGCGTGCTCTCACCGCCGCTCGGGCCCACTACCCGGCTCCATCACTCACCTCGCCCCAGCCGCCGCGCCTTCCGCGTTGCCAGGACAACGCCGCGCTTAGGAGGCGGAAGCAGCAGAGGAAGCGCGAGCGCCGCGGCGGCTGCCCGCAGCGCGCGAGCGGCGGAAAGAGCCGAAGGCGGTCGGTAGTACTCGGCGCACCTCCTGCAGCAGTTCGGCCCCAGAGCCACAGCGCCTGTCAGCTGTGGCCGCTCTGGGATGGAGGGGGCGACCGGGACAGTGCCGGCCCGGGACGAGCAGCGTCCTGTTCCGCGGCTCTCCTCGAGCGCGACCCGTTCACCCTACGCGGGCCATCGGCCAGCCTCTTGTGGGCTCCGATGCGTCACCTCAGAACGGAGGGCGCGGGCCAGCGCCTCACCGCGACAGCCCAGCTTGCGGCCCACGCCGTTCCCGCCGGTGTCGCGCATCCAGTGCGTCAGCGACGCGCGACGCCTGAGGGAGCTCTGGGCCGTGCGCACCCCAGCGGCGCCGGGCCTGCAGACCGCCGGCGCCTTCGAGAGCGGACGCAGCAGCAGCGGTGTCCGCCCGGAGAACGGGTACCGAGAGGCGCGGACCGCGCACGTACGCGGCGGGGGGCGTCCTATTTTTTTAAGCTCCACTTTGGTAAACACTAGAGTTTCAAAAAGTTTCCTTCATCACCACGGTGAGGAAAAGTGACCACCAGCTTTGCGGTCCTAACCTCGTTGGTCCCAGCCCAGCTTCGCGCGCGATTCAAGACGCTGCGCTGAGGCAGCGTTTTCTTCTCACGCATCCGTCAACACGGCCATGGCCAATCACAGCCAGGCCTCTGATCCTATTGGCTGTCGGTCCGCCAATCGAAAGGGACGCAAGGCCCGCACGAGCGCGAGGCCGGCGTCACAACATGCTTCTGGTCTCGGGTCCGCCCTCGGAGCCCGTGCGTGCGAGCGAGCGCGCCCACCGCTGGCCAATGGCAGTCCTATTGAGGGGGCGCGCCCGCTAGAAAGCTTAGGCGTGCTCGCCCCCGCGCGCGACGCCCGCCCCGCCCCGTCGCCGTCTCCGCGTCTTCGGCGGCCGCCGTAACCGGAACTGTGTTGAACGCGGCGGGCCGGGCCTCGGAAGCCGAGCGGCGGCAGCAGCGGCGCTTGCACCCCGTCAGCCGCGGAGCGGACCTGCGGGGCCAGCGCCGCTCGGCGACCGCGTCCGACGCGCGGCTCCTAGCCCCGCGCCGCGGTCTCGCCGCTGCCGGCGCTGCCGGGCCCGGCCCGTTCTGCGGGCGCCCGCGGAGGCCCGGGGACCCGGGGAGCCAGTCTGCCGCGAGGCGTGGATGACGAAGGTGACGGCAGGTTGCGTTCGGAGACCGCAGAGCTCGGGGGCCGTGCCGTGCGGACGCAGCTCGCCCCTCGGGGAGGCGAGCCTCCGCCTCGCGACGGGACAAAAGGGTGTGGGCCGAACCGGGCCCTCGGTGCTGGCGCCTGCCTCCGTCAGGAAGTGATGGAGTTCGGGGACCGGCTCGCGCCGCGTCCCGGACGCAGGGAACGGTCCGCACGGGCCCGCCGGGCGCGCGACTGGTGTACGCCGCCGGGGTGGCGCGCGGTGCTTTGCAGAGGGGGAGGACGGTCCCGAGAGTGGCGTCCGGCATCCTGGCCGACCCGGAGGCCTTCAGGACTCGGGTTGGGCCAGGTGGAAAGGGCGCGGGGCCTGTGCAGTGGAGTCCTTGGTTCGGGTACGTGTCCGGCATGGTTCTGCTCCGTGGCAGGGCTCTTTGAGGTCGGTTGCCATGGATGAACACTGCGCACCATTTTGGGAGGTACCGAGTCGCGGCGGTGTTCCCGGTGCGGCCGACGCCCGAGGTTTCCCGGAGGCCCGCAGCTTGGTGCGGCGCGGTGTCCAGCGGGCCGAGGGCCGTGTTCTCCCTCCTCGCGCGCGGGGTGCTCTGGGCGCTGACTGCCTGCCCCGCGTCTCTGCCCTCTGGCTGTAGACGTTTTCGTCGCTGCGTTTTACAAAAAGTGTCTCACCTGTCGGCAGGTAGCAGTCGACGCCAGTTTTATTACCGTCCCGTCCTGCAGCTGGACCAGGACGCGACTGTGCTGCACTGCCGGCCCAGCTGCTCACGCCACAGGCTGCACTGTGGGAGAAGCGTTGCGGTCGGCGCGGCCCCGGGCAGCGCGCTCTTCCCGGGAAGCGCTCCCCCCGAACTTGTCAGCAGCTTCGGGCGGAGGCGGCCTCGGCGCGGAGCCCCTCGCGGGCGGACGCCCGAGTACTGCGGGGCCGTGGGGCTCGGCGGGCGGTTGCGGGCAGGTGCGCGCCAGAGCCGGGCGCGGGGAGGGCGGCGGCCGGGCGGCGGGCTGAACAACAGCGGCCGCCATGTTGCGGCCCGGCGGTAAACTTGCGCCTGGCGCCGCCTCACCGCGCCTCGCCCTCTCCCCGCCGCAGGATGACAGTGAAGCTGGGCGACGCCGGCAGCGGGGAGGACGGCCTCAAGAAGCTGGGCAAGAGGGCTGCGGATGAGGAGTCGCTGGAGGGCGAGGCGCCCGGCGGCGACGCGGCGGAGGACAGCAGCGGCACAAAGAGGGCCGAGCCCAGCCCGCGGGCCGACGGCCCCGCGCCCCCCGGAGCGCCGCCCGCGCCCTGCCCGCCGCAGGGCAGCCCGCAGGACCAGCACCACTTCCTCCGGTCCAGCGTGCGGCCGCAGAGCAAGAGGCCCCGGAAGGACGCGCCGGTCGCGGCGGGCGGCGGCGCCAGCGGCTCCGGGCCCCGCGGGAGAGGTAGGCGGGCGTGGGCGCCGCGCTGGAGGGCCTGGGCGGTGGGACGCAGGGTGGAGGCGGGAAGCGAGCGGCCGGGCGTCAGGCGGGGGTGCAACAAAGGGCTGGCTTTCCGCACTCCCGGGGGGCCTGGTAAGCGTGGGCCTCGGCTCAGGGGCCCCGGGCTTGAAGGGGCCTGAAGCTCTGATGGCCGCAAGTTGGCACTGATGCCAACTTGGCGCCACAAGAAGGACCCCCCACTGCCTCAGGGTTAGGGTCAGGGTCAGGGTCAGGGTCAGGGTCGGTCTCAAGAGCCAGCTCTGGTGTTTGTCCTTGTGTTCCCAGGGGCGTAGAAAATATCAATGCTTTTCTGGGGCCCCACCAGAGTAATAGAGCAGATATCATTTTTATTCTCCATGTATCCATACCTCTGGGGTGTCTGCGTTTATCTGTATTTTGGCATTGTGCTTTTTCTTGACTTTTGCTGGCGAATTGCTCTTACTTTTTGTTTCAGAACAAGTTTGTTACATTCTTTATAATTAGCAAATGTGAGTTTCAGTTGGGGGGGGAGTGTTTCACTTAGTTCCTTGGGGAAAATTGATGTTAGTTTATTAAATACTCTGGTGGTCTGTTTTTTTCAGGGGGAGGGGACTGGGAAATTGAACCCAGGGGGCTTTACAACACTTAGCTATATCACTATTTCCCTCTCCCCACCTTTTTTTTTTTGGTGGTCGTGCTGGGCCTTGTGCACAAGCACGCACTGTACCAACTGATTTATATCCCCAGTCCCAGTCTGGTAGTCTTAAAAAGAAAATATTTCAAGAGCTAATAGGTAACTCCTTTTGGAGATCTGTCCCAAATGTGTCTCATGAAATGCACTCATTGATTACTGAAGAGGGCGGGCCTTGGGATTCATGACCTCACTAACTGATCTGATGTGAGCATGCTTTAAGGCATAAGTATAAGGTAACTTTGAATATCTCAGCAATTAAAACTTGCCTCAGGAAAACTTATTTTGGTGTCAGAATTGCTGATTTGTTAGGAAAACATTAGCTTGCTTTACGGGCAGTGCTTGTTTTGTGAAAAGTAGCTTTCCATTGCTGCTTCAGGCACGCCTCATCTCCTCTGGTCTGAACCTAGCTCATATAAGCTCCTTGGGAGCCTTTGGCTGTGGTAGTTTCAGAAGTCCTGGACCTGGAGTCCCTCTGGTGCCCATAGTCCCCATCTCCTTGGCCCACAGACCTTGCTCCCCTCATTTGCCTTTCCATCAGAGAAGTGTCTGCACTGTGAGAGAAACAGTAGTAGGGATGGCTTGCCCTCTGGAAGTGGCTGCTGGGGTGAGGCATGGGGCAAGAGAACACCGATTTCCTGGCTCCCTGAATAGGAGGTGAGCACTGAGACCTCAAGTCCAGATGGAGTTGGTCCAGGTAGTGGAGTGATGAAAGCAGGTTTGCTTTTGTGTTTTCAGCTGAGTGGTTTGCCCAGGTTGGTGCTTCTGTTCCTGATTCTCATTGCAGTGTGGGACTTAGAGCAGAGAATAACTTTTTGTTCTGTTTTTAACTTTAGTAAAGTAAAAAAAAAAATAAAGTCCAAGTAGAGCAGTGCCCTCAGGAGAGGGAAGCTTATCTCCTTCACATTCAGGGCTACTCAGCCAGCTTCTGTCCTGGTCTGCCCTCAGCTCACAGCCTACCCCGTGCCCCCACCAGGGGCCGTTTGGGTATACTTCACCGTGCCCTGAACCATTCCTCATCAGGCTTCAGGAAGAACTCTACTCTGTCATCGCCTTCATCAGCTGTGAAAGATGTCCGGTGTGAATGAGAAGGTGGAAGTCTCCTTGTTTGTTTTTCTCCACACAACTCTGTTTTCCTTCTCCAAATAGACTCTTCTTTTTCCATAAAAAAAAATTTTTCCTAGTATGATTCCAGATTCACTTGGAATTGATAGACACTGTAGCTAACACTTGGTACCTGGCATCTCTAACTTAGCTTTTGAATGGGCATACAAACTGAAGTTTGTTGTTGAAATCTGTGCTCAACCTCTTTAGTAAACTGCAGACCAGAAATGAGTAGATTTGCTTGACTTCCGCAGCTCTGCTACACTGCCAGAGTGACCCAAGGATGTGTTTGAGACTAAAATCCAGAGTTTCAGAGATCATGTCCATAGAACAGAGTCCCCATGCCCTTCCCTGTTGGCCAGTTCATGATCTGACTGACCCTATGCAAACTAGTACATCGCTCAGAACCTTAATTTTTTTGTCTACAAGTGGGGATAATTCGAGCGCCTGTGTACTCCATGGACTGCTTCCAACTCTTGTTTTAAAAAGATGTCTTTTGAAGTGTCTTACCTGCTGCGATCAGCCTTAGGGGGACTGACACCATCCTAAAAAAGTCTGAGCCAGCAGTCGGGACCTGGCTTCCATCCTGGAGTTGCCCCATGGTTGCTGATTGAAACCCCTTTCCAGTACAGTACCAGTCTTCTAAGAGTCTGTGCTTACATGACCAAAGGAAAGTTGTTTGCTATGCCTGAATACTAGGTTCCTTTCTCATTTTTAAAAATTATTTAATTTTTTAGTTGTAGATGGACACAATACAACTAAATTTTTATTTTTATGTATTCACTTTAATGTGGTGCTGATGATAGAACCCATTGCCTCACACATACTAGGCAAATGCTCTTCCACTGAGCCACATCCCCAGCCCCTACCAGGTTCCTTTTAACACAAGTCAGGAGAGCTTGTGGCCAAGAGCTGTACTTATCATAATGTTTAGGGATGAAGGATGCAACTGTGCAGCAGCAGCTTGGATTCCATATGTTCTCAGGAGAGCATTTCAGGAGATAAATTTGCTGAAATCAGCATCCATCTGTGTCTGGTGGGCCTTTGCCTAACCCAAACCTCCAGGAGAATGCTGCCCTTCTCTGTGCAGATGGGTGGCCGTGTGTGGAAGGTGCAGACTCTTCTTGGCCATGCTGTGGTCACTCTCCCTGGCTTTTCATTAGGATCTATGCCCTATCTGGGCAGGTGGGCTGAGGCACAGTAGTGCCTGCTGAGAAGTCCTGGCTCTGTGTTCTCAGGAAGAGAGACATAAGATTATCCCAAGACCACAGGCTAAGTGCTGTGATTCCTCTGCCTAGCCTCATCTGGTAATTGATGTGAACTGAAGTTAGATGCAGTGAGGACTGCAAGGTCATGCTTGGGCAGTTACATTGAGCTGTACTGAAAGCCTTCAGATCTGTGTGGGAGAACAACAGAAAGAAAGGAGGACTTGAGCTGGGGTTGTGGCTCAGTGGTAGAGTGCACGCCTAGCTCAGGTGAGGCACTGGGTTCGATCCTCAGCACACATAAAAGCACCACATAAAAAATAAAGGTATTGTGTCCATCTACAACTAAAAAAAATACTGAAAAAAAGAAAAGAAAGGAGAACTTGTCCCATGCACAGCCAACCCCCTCCCACCCCGTGTGCCACCGAGGACAGTGCATGTGGTCCTGCTCTGTGACACAGACCCACCTATGCTTAGCGGGTCATGAGAGCTGAGGCCCAGGCCACTTTTAGAGATTGGTGTCATACAAGACAGAGAGGAAAATGTCACAGAGATTTTTGATAAATTATGAAGTTCAGAGTGATTTGATTATTCATTTAAAGGCTGAACTAATTTTCAAATACCTTGTTTTCTTTTAATGTTAAAATTAACATAGTTTCTATGGTGTCTTTGTGGAATTATCTTTTGCCAATGAAATATAGAGTTTTGAATTTTGTGTCTTATTTTTGATTGTACAGAGATACAAAAGATAATTATAGAGAAATGATTTCAGATACCAAAACCACAAATGAAAAATGCTATATATGGTGGTGTAAGGAGCCATTTGTTGCAAGTAACTGTGGTGGTGTTAGCACTAAGGAACAGTGTGAAAAATACCAAAAAAGAAGACATATTCCCAAGAGTTTGTGGTTTCACTGGGATAACAAGAATTATATGTAGAAAACAATTAGAAAGTCTTCTTGGGATTCCACAAATAAAGCAAAGTTTTAAAGGAGATGTTGGGATTCTAATTGTGTTTTCTTCAAGTATTTGTGGGAGAGGTGGGAGAATCTTCAAGTGCTGCCAGTCCTGGTCAGAACACTTGAAAGGACACTGAATCTTGCAGGTGCTGAGGTCGGGGCCCAGTGGAAGGAGGTGCTTTGGTTAGGGAGATGTGCGGGTGAATATGGGATGGGAACGTGAGGTTCCAGGTCGTCTTCAGAGCTTGGAGGATGTCCCAGAGCCTGGTGACTCTGGACTGGGCTCCTCGGGCACGGCCAGAGCAAGTGAATGGCACGTGCAGAGACTGGTGTGGCGAGGACCGTCTGAGGGCTCTGTGTCTCTTGGTCAAGCCTCTGCCACATGGAGCCAGGCGGTGGCCTTGTGCAAGGATGACGACCGGACTGCACCAGTGGAAGGCATTCACTTTACCATCAAGGTCACACTCACTGGGAATGGGCTTGCTTGAAGCATTTCCCGAATGACTTGGTAGGGGTGGTCGGTCCCCCCTTGGTCACATCTGTGCCCCTGAAAGTAAAGCTGCTTGAACTAGCACCTGACGAGAATGTCCTGTTTTGGGAGAGGCACCGAACCCTAGGGAGACCTTCTTGGACCTTCTGCCACAAACGGGGTGTGTTGTAAACCATGGTAGCCATGGTGGCCTTGGTGGTTTGATGTCAGGTTTACAAAGTGACGATTGGTCTCAGACCTGGTTCTTGCCTCCTGGTGACCTTGGGGCTTTCATGTTTTGGTAGCCTCATCTCCCTGTTTCTGCAGTGGGGACAGTGACTGCAACATTGTGAGAATGAGGTGAAGCTGTGCTTTTGTACATCTTGAAGGTGCTGTAGAAATACACTGTCTTGTTCCCATGTATGTGGCCTGGTGAAGGATCCTTGCCCTCTCATGCTGCAGACAAAGGCTATGGGGATACTCCTGTGCTGGAGTCTGCAGCTGATTAGTCTGGAGACATTCTTCCATGAGATGATCTTGAAAATGCCCTTGAGAATGGACTAAGTGAACCAGAGTCTTGTGGGCCACCAGGATAGTCACTGTGTTCCTCATGCTTAGTTGACCTCTGCTGTTCTGGATTGTAGTTTCCAGCCCTTAGAAGGAACTCCAGAATAGCAGGTTAAGGTTATAAAATATGGATTGTAGTGACGTCCTCTGTATCTCACCTAAGTTAAGTCACAAGTTTTTTATTAAGACTTATTTTTATTTTTTAAGAGGTAGAGAACTCCAAAGTCCTAACTCCTGCCATTCATTAGCCATGTGACTTTGGTTGAGTCACTTAATCTCTTGATTTCCTCATCTTTCACAAAGTGAGAGGGGACCTCAAGGTCAGATTTCCCCTCCTTTCAAATTCTGAATCCTTAGCCTTGTTTGTGAAGTATCAGCCACTGACTGCCATGTGTTGTGGTGACTCCAAGAACAGGGTAATGCACGCAGTCTGTGGAAGTGTCCAGCAGCATAGCATAGGGAAATGCCCTGGGCTCAGGCTCAGGCTTGGCTCTTGCTGCCTGATGATCTTGGGGCTTTCATGTTTGGTAATCTCAGTTTCCCTGTTTCTAAACTGTGAGGATGAGATGGAGTTGAGCATTTGTGTGTTTTAAAGGTGCTATTGGCGCATGAGTTCAGTTCTTCCCAAGTCTGCTGGGTACCAAATAGGGGTGTGGCTTGGTGAACGAGCTTCTCCATCTGTGCCTTAGCTTGGCAGTTCAGGTGAAAGCTAGGGTGGTTTTTGTCTTCCTAGGGTGATATGAGGGCATTGGGTAAAGAGGGTATGGGTGATGGGAAGGAGAAATGAAGAAGAGAGCTGTGGTCTCCCTTGTCTGGAGCAGGAGTCGGGGGCAGGCCAAGACCACATGTCTGTGTCTGTCAAGTGCAGGCTCTTGAGAGTGGGCTGTGGAAGGGATGGTTGATTGGAAGGTCAGAGAGGAGGCTGTTGGAACTGGGGAGACATAAACTAGCCCAATAGAACCATAGTGACAGTGGGGCAGCGCTCAGGTCCCATGGCCTGGGAAATGCTGATGTGGGCTCAGCGAGGAGTAGAGAAGACCTCAGGAGGCCACTGCATCTGGGGTGACCAGAGGTTGCTTATCTATGTCTACACTGTCCCCAGAGCTCTCATTGAACATTTGCTGTGTGAGGCCTGGTGCCTGGCTTGGGTCTTGCTTTCAGAGAGCTTGTTATCAGGAGAGCCTGTTCTTCTGTACCACTTTCCTTCAGGTTTCTTTCACTTTTTTCTCTTAGGGTGCTGGGGATTGAGCCAGGGGTGCTCTACTGTTGAGCTACAGCTGTAGCTAGCTAGCTTGCTTTCTTTTCTTCCTTCCTTCCTTCCTAACTTCCTTCCTTCCTTCCTTTCCTTCCTTCCTTTCATTTTTTTGAGGCAAGGTCTCACTGAGGTGCCCAGGCTGCCTTGGTAGTCTCCAGCCTCAGTCTCCTGAGCAACTGGGATCACAGGTGTGTCCTGTTGCACACAGGTTCCTTTAGGTTCCTGGGGTGCTGACTTCTCATCATGCAAACTGTGCTGAACACCTGGGTAGTTTCAGAACCATGGTTGCCCATGTAGCATGCTCTTTGGCCCTGGCACATACTCTATCCTGGAGAAAGTGCCCTAGCCACTCAGCCTTGACTTTGCCTTGTCGTCCTGCATTTTTGCTGCTGCCCTCCTCCTCGGTTGCTTCTTGCTCTTCCCCCTTTGATTACTTTGGATTTTTATGCTTATCCTTTCTTCGGATTTTTCTGGGCTGAGGACAGCTTCTCCCAAGTGGTCGCCATTGTATTCTACTAGAGTGTCTCTGGTCCTGCTTCCTATTTTTTATTCTGTGTGAGTTAAGAAAACTGTGTCCTGTCTGGAAATCTGGGGTGAACCAGATACCTTGTTCTGTTCCCTGAAATGTGATTCTGTTCTAGTTCTGCACAGCTTTTGAGGTTTAGGATAAGGGACACTGGGTGTTAGAAATGGTTGCTTGGGGTGATTTGCTTTCTCATTTGAATGTTCATGTCATTTTAGTTTTCTACGCTGGGAAAGTATCACTTTTGGAACATCAGAAGGAAAGACTTAGCATCTCACAGGTGGCCAGGGGCTTGTGGAAGAGTGGCTTGTTGCCTCAGAGTTGGTCTTACTGGTGCATTTTGGCTTCACTTCCTCCAGTGGGATTTGTCCTCTGCCTCTGAGGTTCCTTCCAGCTCAGATGCTTCCCTTGTTTCCTTAACTGCTCACTCTCCTTGTCTTGATTGCATGTACTTTTCCAGTAGTCTCATGAAATCAAGAGAGATGGGGATTATGGAATTTCGGAGGCTATGTCTGCTGCGTACAGGCATGCCCAGTGCCAGCATGGACTTGCACATGTTAACCTGAGCAGGTAGGACTGAATGGCAAGCTGTTGTTGAGGGAGAAGAGCTCAGTGAGTGTTCCTCAGAAACTGGAATTGACTACGAGGTCTTCTGTTGTGGGTGTGCAGAAGTGGACAGGTAGCCCTTGCTCAAATGGCTGCACGTGAGGAATTACAGGCTCCATGTGAACCAGATCCTCTGGTATTTGAGAGCTGTTTTAATACCATCTGTGACTTGTTCTCCAGTCTGCAACAAAAGTATCTCCAACCCCTGGAAAGCGTCTCAGGAGAAGCCAGCTTTGTTAGGCTTGATTTGGTAAGGAACAGGCAGAGTCGGGCTGTGTGGAGACCTGAGCCCACCTGATAGTATAGGGGATACCTGAACTGTGTTTCCAGTGGACACGCAGAGTGGAGGGCAGGCTTTGAGCTTTGATCCCGTATCTATGTTTAGGATGGTGAATGTTGAACATACAGAGGCAGCATTGTCCAGAGTATTTTCCATGGTGACAGAGTGCTAAGCTGTCCGGTGCAGTGATCATGACCCACACATGGCCAGTGACCACTGGAAATGTGGTATGACAGAATTGGGTTTCTTTTTTCTTTTTTTTCCTGTGGTACTGACAGTGGAACCAGAAGTGCTTTATCTTTGAGCTTCATCCCTTGCCCTTTTTTCCCCCCAGTACAGGGTCTCACTAAATTTCATGCTGGCCTAATCCTTGTGATACTTGTGTCTCTGCCCTGAGTAGCTGGGATTACAGGCATGCACCACCATGCCCTGCTGGGCTTTTCTTTCTTTTTAATTAATCGTTGTTTAAATAGCCTCATGTGGTTAGTGGTTACAGTATTGGACAGTGCAGCTCTGATATATCACAAATTTCTGCCTATCTGATCACCTTGTCACATAAAATTAGCTCATCTAAACTAAAGACCCTTTCCAAAAGAGAAAGTCAAACTCGTTTCATGTAGCTGATGAACGTTTTCTCTGGGTGGAAACACATTCTTCCTTTTGATAGCTGAGCCATGTCCTGTTTTCAAATACTGTTTGAAATGTTCCTTGATGTACGGTGGGATTACATCCCGATAAACTCATCCTAAGTTAAAAATATCATAGGTCAAAGCACATTTCATAAACCTGTTGAATGTCCTGGCCCAGCAGCACAGTTCACTCTGGAGTGGTTTGTTTCTTCTCCTGGTCATGTGGCTGACCAGGGACGGCGGCTCTGTGCTACATCCCAGCATCGGGGATGTCATGCTGCATGTCCCCAGCCTGGGAATTGTAAGTTGGTTTTATGGTTTCACGCTGTCACGAAGTTAGAATATCTGGGCCAAGCCATCTCAGTCAGGACCATCTGCAGTGACAGCCCACACTTGGACAGGCTGGACCAGCTGCCACAGAAGGGTGAATCCACTCTCTGTGTCCTCCCAGGCAGTCTCTACACCTGTCACTCATTCTGTCCAGAGATAATCTTTGCAAGCAAGTCTTTGTGGATTGATGAACTTGTAGTTTCTCATTCCTCTTACCTTTCATGTCTTTTTTGAAGCTCCTTTTCCACCTCCACCTCCAGCTGTGAAGGGAGACATTGGGGAAGAAAAGTAAGTCCCTGAATCTCTAGCCTGTGTGTCCAGGCCCACCAGGAGGCAGATCTTGGATGGAATTGCCCACAGTTATCTTGTTAGGAAAGCATTGTAACAGTCATCTACGTATGTTTGGCTTTTGCTTTTTAAAACCCTTTTACTTCTGTTATCTTATTTTCACCCTCATGAGGTTATTTCAGAGTTGGCAGGTTTCTCAGGATTTTATGGTTCCGCAGTCCTTAAAGGAGAACTGGTTATCATGGATGTGCTGTGAATTCCCATTTCTTCCAAGAGGACACCCTCACATGGACAGGAAGATTGGATGAGGTCACAAAAGCTCTTCTTCTGTGACCTCAAAGTGTCAGGATCCTCTGCCACGTCCTGTGTGGAGGAGGAAAGGTTAACTGCTAAAGGAGGATGTTGACAGTTTTTCTATCTATTGTCCAAAAAACTTATATACTCAATAAACACATGAGAGCCAATACTCTTTTTATGAGAGGGGGTGTGACAGGTCTGGCCATACCAACTTTGGCCTCTTTACAACAACAACTGAGTTGCCCAACTCTCCTTTATTTATAATATGCAGGAAAAAGGGACCAAGGACCGGGAGGAGCTTCTTCTGTGATGGACAGGACAGGGTGGAGTTAGGGAAGCCATCCTTTTAGTGGGAAAATTCCAGAAGGAGACAGGGAACCACTCCCACATAGTGCCACTTACTTCTGGGCAGTTCCTAGAAGACAGGCCTCTGCGTCCCAGGGCTCAACCTAGTCTGATTCTGCTAAATAAGGAAGGCTTCCCACATCAAAGGGTGTGGCCTCCCAGCCCCCTGGGGCTTCATTGTGCTCTCTCTTTGCATGGCTTCTAAGAATTCTGTGGAAGTTAGAGATGGAACTGATGCCCTATAACTTGTAAGGACAGTGGGCACTCTTAGGACTCGAGCTGGTTATGGCAGTGGGTCAAGGACAGAGTCTTGAGATGGAAGCCCCTCAGTCATTGAATATTCCTGTTCTGAAATACTCATCACCTCTGAAAAGAGGCAGTGTCCTTTGTTAATGTCCTCTTGTGCTTGATGTTTAGCCTGTTTATTCAAAAGGATGGGAAGTATGTTTCAGCCCAAACCTCATTTGAACAAAGGACTCCCAAATGCATGTAATGTGTGACTTTGTATGGGAGACAGATCTGCCTTCTGCATGGATGGAACATTAGATACCATGACATCACTGTGCTGTTTAAGCAGTCCACACAAACTTTCTTTCCTCATGAGACATTCATTTAAAGAGTCATTCGATCAGGTTGGGCTTCTGTCATCCCGTACGTGTGATGGGTCCCAGCTGCCTAGGGTCACTGGTGGAGTAGCTGGAGTGGGGTGGCTGGGCAGTGGGCCTTGCCCACCTTGTCTGTCTGCCTGCCTTGTCTGGCCACCCAGTTTTCTGGAACAGGTCACTGTATGGTCCTCTTTCTCCAAGGAGCGGACAGTAGCGGGTCAACCTCTGGAAACGTGTCCGGTGTTGTCCCTGCTGCCCCTGCAGGGGGCTCTCGCTCGTCCTCCCGGAACTTAGGGTCCTCAGGGGCTGAGAAGGAGGAAGGCAAGAAGGTCCGGCGGCAGTGGGAGTCGTGGAGCACAGAGGACAAGAACACCTTCTTCGAGGGACTGTATGAGGTGAGTGAGTTGGTCGGGGGGATTTCTCCTGGAATCTTGGCCCTTTATTTGTGATATAGAAGCTGGTACTGGGAGGGGCTGTGAGGAAGTGTTGCTTATGCTGCTTCCTGTCTTTTCTGGGTGCTCTCTCATTGTCTCACAGCTTTCTTGGCTGCAGAATTGGCTGACTTGGGTGTTCCCTGAGTGAGGAGAGGCCAGGGGATGTTGCACTAATCTGGAACCAAATAAGAGGTCCTGAAAATGGAGAAGCCACTGTCTAGATCTGCTGCCCAGAAAGTGGCCAGAAAGTCAGGGATGCTGACTGTTCTCACTTTGGTGGTTTTTTTCCCCCGCGATCCCTGTACTGGAGATTGAACCCAGGGGTGCTGTATCATTTAGCTACATCCTACAACCTTTTAAAAAATTTTTATTTTGAGACAGGGTCTCGCTAAGTTGCCCAAGCTGGCCTTGAACTTGAGATCCTCCTTCCTCAGCCTCCTGAGTAACTCTGATTACAGGTGTGTGCCACTGTGCCCAGCTGGGTGTTTGCTTTTAAAATGTTGTAGTTATCATAGATATACTTTCTTATTAATATGAAATGCATTTTTCATGCTGTTTCATGGTTTCTTTGCTTGTTTGTGGGTTTTTTTTTTTTGCTACCAGGGATTGAACCCATGGGCACTTAACCATTGAGCCACATCCCCAGCCCTTTTTTTATATTTTATTAGAGATAGCGTTTTGCTAAGTTGCTTAAGGCCTCGCTGAGTTGCTGAGGCTGGGTTTGAACTTGCAATCCTCTTGCCTCAGCCTCCCTAGTGACTGGAATTACAGGTGTAGACCATCTCACCTGGCTATTTTCTTATTTTTTGTATGCCAAGAATTGAACCCAGAGCATTATGCATGTTAGGTAAGTGCTGTACCACTGAGCTACATTTGTAGTCCTAGTTTTTGATGTTTGGTGGTTTTTTTTTTTTTTTTTTTTAAACTGGGTATTGAACTCAGGGGCACTCGACCACTGAGCCACATCCCCAGACCTGTTTTTCTATTTTATTTAGAGACAGGGTCATGCTGAGTTCCTTGGGGCCTTACTAAGTTGCTGAGGCTGGCTTTGAACTCTTGATCCTCCTGCCTCAGCCTCCTGAGCCGCTGGGATTACAGGCGTGTGCCACATGCTCAGCTTTTTTTGTTTGTTTGTTTTTAATGCCTATAAATATTCTACTTCAAGTGTGGCCTGTATCCATATTGCCCACTGTTGTAAATAAAATTCTATTGGTGCACAACTGTGCCCATTCTTTCATGCTGCATGTGGCTGGCTTTTATCCAGTGACAGTTGAGTAGCTGCAGCAGATACTGTGTCCTATGAGCCCAACCAATGCCTGCCCTTCCTGACCACTCTTGTATTGTGAATCATTGATGCTGCTTAGGTTCTGTTGTTACAGACAATGCTACAGTGAACATCTTTTTGCATGTTCCTTATTGTAGGTGACAAATTTGGCACGTGGAATCAAGATCAACAGTCCTCATCCTTTTAATAGCTGATTCATGGGGATGATGGCAATGTCTTACCAACCTGGGAAACAAAGTCAGCAAAGCTATGAGACTTTGGAATTTAAACCATGAAGTGTTCACAGAGTGATTAGAAAAGGAGACACTCTTGAATGTGGGTAGCAAACTTGGTTGACTGTTCCTGTGGCTGGGACTGCTCCCTCCTGGGGCTGATGGCTGCCATGCCCATCCCAGTGGGCAGATGATGTGCAGTGTGGTTTGACTCAGTTGTCCATGAGAAGAGTGTAGTGTGCACAAGGCATTTTTTAGTAAGTGTGAAATAATTTGAACAAATGTAAGTTTTCTTTTTAAGAATTTTAGAATAAAGTACACCTCTGCAGAGATGGTATCCCTAGTTAAGTTGTCAAACTGTCAGGCATAGAACTGCAATTCTCACAGTGTTGTCAGAATCCACAGTACTTGCTGATGCAGTGTGGCCCTCCGTCCTGGGGAGATTGGGCCAGAGGGACTTATGGCTGGATGTGCACAGTGGTGCTGAAGGTGTGGTCTCCATTAGAAGTAGTGATAGGGCCCGGCTTTCTGACCACCGCTGCCCTTCTCAGGTGCAGCAGTGCCTTCCTTTCTGTTGGGCTGGCCTTCTCTTCTAGCAGGCCTTTGGCCTCCTGAAACCCTTGGTTAGTGATGATAGTCACTGCCTATACTCTTCACTCAGTGCTTACTGCTCTTGGTACTGTATACCTCAAGCAGTATACATACATATGCTTTATGTGTGTGTTTTTTGCTGACCAAACCAAGGAGGGACCTTGCTGTGTGGCTGATCAGTGGGGGCGAGTGTGGATGGTGTGATCAGGCATAGGCCTCTGCTCTGAGAAGCACTTCTGCAATGTCTCACAGTTTTGCTGCCTTCTTGGTTGTTCATTTTAGTGATGGGATCAAATCTAAGGCCTCACACATGCTAAGCATGCACTCTGCTGTTGAGGACACTTGAGCTCCTCACTGCCATTTGCACGCACACATGTGTAACTTAGATATGCTTCTGGTGGTGGAGACCCAGCTCAGAATGGCAACAAATGCAGAAGAAATTGAGTAGCTATTCTAACTGGGAGGACAAGGAGGACTGACTGGATGCAGGGACTCTTCAGTGTCCTTATCCTAGGCCTCAGTCTGTTTCTTCTCTCCTGCCTCAGACACCCTGCAGAGGCAAGTGCTGCCTTGCTCCCACCCTAGTGAGGATAGTCCTGGGCCTGAGCTCAGCTTTGTCTCTTGAGCGGTGACCATCCAGACTCCTCCCTGTGGCTGGGTACCAGTCCTGGGAGTGGAATAGGCAGCTGACACCCTGGACCTCCTCTTTGCCTAGGCCCCTGTTTCAGTGGTGGTTCCATGCAGAGCCTACTGCTGAGGTCTCGCTTCCCTTCCCTGTCCATCTGTCCATTTGTGTTTTCACTGTGGAACCCTTGACTTGCTACCACATGACCAGCCTTTTGTGTGGGAGCCCTCCTGTCTGCTCCTGGTGCAGCAACAAGGGCATCTGACTTTTCACCATATGCTGTGAGTTTCCATCTCTTTGCCTTGAAGAGCTTTCTCCAGCTTTCATCTTTGCGAATTCATGTTGCCACCACAGCATGAGTTTATGAATTCATGTGACCATATTACAGTAGTGCTGGGAATGCAGAGAAAGCCCTGCCCTTCAGGGGCTTACCAAATGCAACAGGCACTTCAGTTGAGCATTTGAAGGTGTGTGCTCAAATAACACAAGACGGTAGAGGCTACTCATCATAGACCAGGCGCTGAGCTGGCCTGTTGAGGCTGAGGAGACATCTGCATCTATTGTGATTCCTGCCCAAGGTAGAGGACAGTCAGGGAGGAGGTGGCCTCTGAGATGGACACTAGGGAGGTGTTTAATACTTGCTTTGTCTCTTCATGTTTTATGTGCCTTTATTTTTATTTATTTATTTTTTTTTAGAAAAGGTCTCAGTAAGTTTCCCAGGCTGGCCTCAAAAATAATCCTCCAGCCTCAACCTTCTGAACAGCTATAACTATAGGCACATGCCAGTACCTGGCTTTTTTTTTTTTTTTTTTTAACAGTAGATAAACTTTCATTTTTATTGGGTATTTCATTTTTTTTAAATTTTGAAACAATTTTAAACTTTAAAAATGTTGTATAAAGTGTACAGAGAATTCCCACGTGCCCTTCATCCTCCTTCCGGATGTTTGCATACCCTCACTGTGACAAGTGGAATGATGAAAGGGAGTAGGATAGGCTACTGCTCATCATGCTGAGTTACATGTGGGTATTTCTCAGAGTTATGCTTGGCCGAGGGAACTTCTTGGTCCTCTGTAGCCTGGACACTTCCTCAGTTGGTCTTCAGGACTCCCAGCCTGTTCATTAAAAGAGTGTCCCTCAGTTTGGGTTTGTCTGTGGTTTCCTCATGAATTCTTAGTGCATCTGGCCTGGAGCTGTGCAATGAGTTGGGGTGGGGCCTGTGAGTCTCCCCCTTTGCCAGGTTGGTCGATTTTTTCTGAGGCTGTGTGAACACCTCATTCTCATCTTCCTTCTTTTACTAGTTTCAGTTGCAGCAGTGATCACTGGTGCATTTGCCCCATGGAGATCTTACCTGGTCTTTTTCCACTGGTCAGTGTTTACAGCTGAGAAATCCCATGCCGGGAAGAGCCGTCACTCTCCATCACCCATGAAGTATCAGTGACTTGCCCGTATGCATGTGGACTCAGGTGTCTAGTTCATTCTGTGGGTGGTAATTCATTCATGTCTTTGCTGATTTTATTGCTACTGGGAGCCTCTGCAACTTGACTTTCTTGCTCCTGAGGCATATTCTCACCTTGTTACTTCATGCTTACCTGATGCTCTCCCCATCCTGTCCTGGAATCCACCACTTCTCTGGGGGCCTCTGTCTCCCTTTGGGAAGTGGTATTTAAAACCAAGATCTCTCACTAGGTGGTTTGATGAGACTGAGGAGCATTTGATTGTCTGGGAGTGTCATTCTCAAAATCTAGGTTGGCATATAGCTTTGGCATGGAGGCCTTCAAGAAAGGGCTATTCCCCTGGTGTGACTTGGGCATATTCTGTGTGAGTTACTTCCTGGATATCTGTATTTACCTTCTGTTCGAATGTATAACACACTCTGTATGATCTAAGAAATGAGGTGTTTCTCTTTTTTTTTTTTTTTTTTTTTTTTTTTTTAATTTTTAAATTTTTGGTACTGGGGTTTGAACCCAGGGATTCTCTACCACTGAACTACATCCCCAACCTTTTTTATTTTCAACCTGGCAGAAATGAGGTGTATTTGAAGAGTGATCATTCTTTTATTTTAAAAATGCTGGGTGGAAGTACCCTGAGCTCTTGAATTGTGGTGCCCTCCTGTCTGCCAGTGGTGTTGTTATGCAGGTGTCTCACTTGTGGTCTCTGAAGATCATCAGGATAAAGCTGTTTGTCCCAACAATGATAGATTTGATGTTTCTCCTGCTCTGGGGCCATGTAGTCTGTTTTGTGCTATTACAACAATAATGTCTGACATTGGGCCATTTATAGTAAACAGATTTATTTTCTCACTATTCTGAAGGCTAGGAAGCCCAAAGTCAAGCTGCCATCGGTGTCTGTGAAGGGCTACTCTCTCCTTCCAGCATGGCTCCTTATGTTTGTGTTTTTCTGAGGGGAAGTGTGCTGTGTTCTCCCTGGCCAGAGTCAGAAGGGCAAGCTTAGTGAGTGCCTCTGGAAGCCTGCCTTGCAAGGGCTTGAGTGCCATTCTTGAAGGCGGGACCCTTGTGGCCTCATCACCTCTTGCAGGCCCTGCCTCTTTAATACCATAACACTGACAGCATCAGAGTTTTGAAGGGACACATTCAGACTATAGGGAGGCCCTTGCCTCTTTGGTACCACAGGCTGTGAAAGTCCTTAGATTCCTGTTGCTGCTTTATCACAGTTAGAACCAGAAACTTAAGGGAAGCAAAGTTGAAGTTCACAGATAGATCAGAGCTGTGAAGCACAGCCTGCTTATCCACCGATGGTCCCCTCTCTCCTTTCCGGACAGTGTCCACATCACAGAAGGTGCTTTGTTCCGGCTGCTGTGCTTTCATGGTGGATTTTGTTTTCCAGCATGGGAAAGATTTTGAAGCAATTCAGAACAACATTGCCTTGAAGTACAAGAAGAAGGGCAAGCCTGCAAGCATGGTGAAGAACAAAGAGCAGGTGCGGCACTTCTACTACCGCACCTGGCACAAGATCACCAAGTACATCGACTTTGACAACGGTGAGTGTGCCTAGGCTCAGCCCCTGGGGGCCTGGTTTCCAGCAAACACCTGAAAGGCATGCTTTCTGGCATTGCCCTCACCTAGTCACTGGCCCAGCCAGGAATGTGCCTCCCTGTGCTTGACTGACTGCACACCCAGTGCCTGATGGTCCAGCTCTATGGCTAGGGGATGGCTGTCTGTGCTCCAGGAACCTTATGCTGCTTTCCTGGGTTGGAATTTGTGTTTCCAGGGCTCTGAGTGGGAGTGGACCACAGGCATGGTGGCTGCCAGGAATCAGATCACTCCTTTGCAGGTACTTCCCACCCATGTCAGGGCAAGGCTGTTTAGAGCCTGGCACTGGTGTGCTAGAGGAGTTGCTAGCTTTGTTAAGACTGTTTGAATTCAGTTTATGCAGTCAGTCTGTAGTCATTGGACAAGGTCATCTTTAGGTATGGTTTTGACTTTTGTCTCAGTGCACCTGGGTTGCTCCTGTTCACTGTCTCTGTCTTTAGCATTTTGCTGCTTCCTGCCCGGGTAGGAACTGCCTGCCCTGTGTGCATTCAGTCCCAGCATGCTGGGTTGTGCTCTACATTCCTTCAGCTGACACCCCCACTTATTTCTAATTCTTCTCTCCAGGTATTACTCTTTGTGACCCAGGAGAACTGAGATAGCTGTGACTTCATTGCTTCTTTGATCTTTGAGCCTCGTGGTGGTCTTTGGTGTCCCTTGCCAAGTCTTCCCTCACCATTCCTGTGGTGTCCTCCTGACCAGACTGCTGCCTCTTGACCCCAAAGTGTGTCATGCTCCCCTGGCTTTAGAAGCTGTCGTCCTGCTTCCCCTCTGACTGTGGAGCAGAGCTTTGTGGGCACATACCCTCCTCTCTTGGGCTGTCTGTCTTCACATGTTGGTTTCCCTGGGTGGCCTTGATGGGTCTTCTGCTAATGGTTTGTCTGCTTCCAACATCCCCATGACCATCAACATGAGGTTTTCTGCTGACTTCAGAACCACTTGTTCTCTCTCCATTTGTCACTACTGCTGCTGTGTGCGAAACTCCTGGCTTCTTTGCATACCTCAGCACTGGTTTGGGCTGTGGGATCCGAGGCTGTAGCAGTTCACATTGGATTGCAGTGATCATCTTTCTTTTCTTGTTGGATGTCATATTCTTCTGTGACTTTCTGAAAGTTGGTGCTGTGAGTGGCTCCATTTTTGTAGGTATAAGAAAGTTCTCTTAGGGCTGAGGATATAGCTCAGTCAGTAGAGTGCTCGCCTTGCAAGCACAAGGCCCTGGGTTCGATCCCCAGCATTGCAAAAAAAAAAAAAAAAAAAAAGTTCTCTTCAAGAAGGTGGCCAACAAGTTGCAGAGAGGGTTGGGAGCCTCTCATGGATGACATGAGGAGAGACTTGGTGTTTTCCATGCAGGATAATTGTGTTCTGTTGTTTGTGTGAGGCTCTCACCCACATGCTGAGTGGGCGGGAGACACACATTCCCAGAGCCTGCCAAATCCCTCCTTGTCCTGTGTCACTATCTGAAAGCACTGAAGGCACATACTTAGTTTCCTTCTGTCACCTTTCCCTGTCCAGCTCCCCCTTCACCCATGCCTGGAGGCATTGTGCCTTTTGGTTCTTATGTCTCACCAAAGGTGAGGGCTCAGGGCTCTTGTGTGTGGCTGCTCAGCTTCCCCGCCCACTCTGTCCTCCTCTCAGCTTGCATACTGTCCCTCAGCCTTGGTGTGTTCTGTGTTCCTGTGTTTGGTGTCTTATTGGTCCCCGGAAGGGCCCTCTTCCTGGCTCTCTGACAGGCCTCCCTGTTGATCAGGGCCAGGGGCCCCCTGCCTCTGTTCTGTTCTTGGCAGTCTCATCAGGTGCCTCAGCTGTTCCACCACATGGATGTCAGAGGTTGCCAAGACACTTAGGTGCCTGTGGGTTCCTGGTGTGCTATCTTGTCACATCATGTGATATTCTTTATATATCATACTTTTGGTGGTATTTTGAATGTGTTGAAGAACATCCAGAACATCCCATCTGTAGTTTATCCTGAAATTGTCTCACTCCTTCACAGAGAAGAACAAAAGCAGCGACAAGCAAGAAGGGTTTGTGCTACAGCCTGGGGTCTGTGATGGCTGGGGAAGACTGGTATCAGGAATTCAGCTCACTCTCACTGCTATGGAACTGTGGTCTCCACATGGTTTCACCTGGGACGTTGGTAGTCTTCATAGAGCTGTGTTGTCCCCATGTAGACCTGGGTCTCTACAGACTGCCTTGTTGGCATGTTGGGCATAGCCGCCAGTGCCTGTGGTTGGGCATAGATTTTCTTTCACAGATTTGAGGTTCTGAATGGCAACCTCTGTTTCCCCCTCTGAGTCTGAAGTGAGACAGGCAGGCGCTGTGAGGCTCCTCGTGAGGGACTCAGGGAGCACAGGGCAGTGTGAGGGATGTCTCTCAGAATCCCTGTTCAGCCCTGTGGTTCTCGCTTCTGGCCCTGGGCTCCACATCCCACTGGCCACCGTTCTGTACTCTTGTGCTCTTAGTGCTATTTTCTTCTTTCTTTCTGGATATGGGCTTTTTTCTTTTTTACATTTCAAATAGTGTTTTTAAAAATATACTTTCTGTATTGATATGTAAGTCACACACCGAGAAGCACACCCAGTAAAGAGGGTGACTTGGTGGCACTTGGTGCATCTGAGATGCTCTGCACCACCCCCTGTAGTTGAAAACATCCCTGCAGCCCAAGGGTACCCCATACCCACAGCAGGTACCCTTCCCTCCTGCTCTTCCTCCATGAGCTGGCCTCTTTTGGATGCTGTGTGAATGGACTCGTGCTGTGTGACTGCTGGTGTCTGGCATTTTTTACCCCTCCCTCCTGCTCTTCCTCGGTGGACTGGCCCCTTCTGGATGCTGTGTGTGAATGGACTTATGCTCTGTGTGGCTATTGGTATCTGGCATCTTTCTCTGGCATGTGTGAGGGGCTTGCCCATTCTGTGCGTGTCAGCTTCACTTCTGTGTGTGACTGAGGAGCAGCCAGTTGTGTGGATGGTCCACATTTTTATTCATCAAGTGGTGGTTCTTATAGTTTCCCAAGCACCAGTCTCCTTTGCGAGTCCCATGAGATCTTGGTCTTTGTCTTGGGACACCTCAGTAGTTGGCCTATGGTGTTTGCAGAGTCAGATCCTTTGAGCCAATCCAAGATCCAGAATCCTTGTGATTGATTTATGTTTTCAAAACAGTATTTGCCATTCACTGACATATTCCTGACACAGGTAAAAGTCAGGTCCTTGGTAAGAGATCTCTGAGAAGAGAACCAGAAAAGACAGTTGAGAGAGCACACAGGTGATGTTTGCTTCTGCTCTGTGAGATAACTCAAGCTCCTAGATTCTGTTGTGGCTCGGCTTCCATCAACCTGGGATTCAGCTTTGTGTATTAGAGAACATTCAAGATGGGTTTGCTCCCCTGCCTGGTGCCTGGGGCTGGGCTTGCAGAGTGCCCGTCCTCAGTGTGCAACTGGTGTCCACGGTGGCTCTCTGCAGCAGTGCCTGCACATCCAACCTCTTTAAGGAAATTTCTGGAGCTTCCGTAGCACTTCCGTAGCACTTCCTTTACACTAGAGACAGGAACATGGTGGGTGCCACGTTGAGTTGAGTAAACAGCCTGTTTACTTTAAATAAAACCAGTGTCTGTTGGTGAGGACAGAGGGGGTGGATGTTTGTAGGGGCATGGAGGTACAGGCAGGCAGGAAGGGGAACTCCCTGGGGCATGGGCTGCCAACCTCACCCAGTGCTTGGGAGATGCAGTGGACCAAGCTGGATGACAGGGGGGATGGTGCTCACACCCCATTCACCCCTCATTTTTATTTGATTTTTATCTTGAAAATTGAGAAAACAACCTTGTGTTCCCATGTGCTTGTTGCCAGTTTCTCTTCAGGCTAGCATCGGCTTGACCAAGGAACTGTGTGATCAGCACAAGAAATAGCCCCAGCCTGCTGGGAGATGCACATAGGGCTGTACCCTGAGGGTCGTTTGTGGCCCGTTCCTAAGCTCTGCCCTTCTCTTGTCTTTCAGTGTTCTCTCGAGGGCTGAAAAAGTCGTCCCAGGAGCTGTATGGCCTCATCTGCTATGGCGAGCTGCGCAAGAAGATCGGAGGCTGTAAGTACCTGCCTGCCCTCAGGTTGCTACGGCTTCTGGAAGGCCACTTTCTTGTTACTACTTGTCTTTGATGCCCAGGCCTGATTTCTATCTTGAAAAAATTTAAACAACAGAAAAACGGAACCTGTCCCAGGTGGGATCATGGGTGACACCAGTGACCACGTTTGCTCGGGCTTGCCATGCACATGCATGCGTGGACACACGCCACCACTTGACTTGAAGATCTGCTTAGAGCCCCAGCCTGTCTCCCTCACAGCCACACCCATGGTTGCAGAGACATTTCACACCTGTCAAACAGGCGTGGCAATCTGCCTAGCACCCTGCCCATTCTCAGACTTGCTTGGAGACCACCACACATCAGTCAGGTTGTGGGATGTAGCCCCACATGTGACTGGGGTCTCGCTGAGCCCTGGGGCCAAGAGCCACTGTACGCTTTGCTCTTTGATGACACCTCCAGGCATTGCCTTCCCTAGGGCTCTCCCTGGCCATTCACTCTGATCATTTCATGGTGACCAGAATCCCTTCAGAACATTCCTTGCATGGGTGCCAGTAGGCACACTCTAGCATCCGTACCGTGTGCCTCAGCTCTGCCCCTCCTCCCTGTGACTCCAGAGAGAGGAGCAGGCCTCTTCTTCCAGAGGCCCCTACTGGGCTCTACCCAGTCACCTAATGCTTGGGGTGGGCAGCAGGCCCAGGGAGTGCAGATATCTGCTGGCCACTCGTGTGGCCACTTGGGCCATGTCCTGACCATCACTGTATTTTGTGCCTGGTTATTGACCATCTGGTGGCTGCTAGGAGTGCCACCCTCCTCAGTGCTTCTCACAGCCCCTGTTCTCTGCCCCCTTTCCTCCTCTCCCGTTCTGCCTATTCAGAGGAGAGAGCCTGGTTCTGGCTCTGGCCTTGTTCTTTCTAGCCTCCTGCCTGTCTGCAGGGTGCCATCCCTCTGCCTCCAGACTCCCAGTAACTTCAGCTTCTGCTCCTACTCTTCAGTCTAGGGAAACACTGTCTTGGCATGCCTTCCTGTTCCCTTTTGATAGTCCTCTGCAGAGCCTTCCTCTTCCCATTTCCCACCACAGAAGCTTCTGTAACGAGTTGTGTGGACCCATCCTTTCTCTCCAGCCCACACTAGTCAGGCGGGTCCCTCACTCTTTTCAGGGGCCCTGTGACCAGCTCTGTGTCCTGGAGTCTTTTCCCTCAGATTGTTACTTGTGCTGACCTCCCTCCTTGGTTAGGAGTCTTGGTTCTCCACCAGCCAGCTGGGCCCTGCCCCACAACTTCAGGCATCTGCACACTGACCTGTCCATTGCACTGTTCCTAATGTGACCACCCATCTGAGCCAGCAGGGCCAGTGCTAACACTTGCACTTGCTCTCCTATCCAACCCTGCCTTGGCTTCTTGTCCTCCTCTCAGAGAGTGGCACCAGCACAGGGTAGCTGTGGAGACAAGGCCTTAGGGAACCCATCTACCCTTTACCTGCTGCCCTCCCCTTTCCCTGCATAACAGGTGATACATGCACTTCCTGACTGATTCCCCTACCCTGTCTTTCCTTTGAATCTTGGCCTCCCTCTTTGCTTGGGGGCCCAGGGCTCCTGGGCCTCTGCCTCCCTCTACTCTCTACTTCCTCCACTTCATCTTCTCCGACCCACCCTGAGGGCTTCTGATCATGGCAGCATGTTGAGTGCCACACCTTCTTGGGCTGGTGCTTTGGCCCTTCCAAGGCTATCTTGGATTCCACATGAGCCTTTGGGTGCTTTCATATGTGCATTCCTGATTTATGGCTTTGGTCAGATTCTTTCTTTTTTTGGTCGGTCAGGGGTACAGGATACCCAGGGTGCTTCATCTCAAGTCCTTTTTATTTTTTATTTTGAGATAGGGTCTCACTAAGTTGCTTAGGGCCAGTCTGGCCTTGAACTTGAGATCCTCCTGCTTCAGCCTTCTGAGTTGCTGAATTGAGGCGTGTGCTGCACGACCAGCTCCGATAGCTTTCTCTTGCGCCCACGTTAACACTGGTCTCCTTGATCAAGAGCCTCTACACCTGGACTTCAGGTTCATTTTTGTGACTGTGCTTTGCTCCTTTGCTGGGTGCTCCCCACCCCTGGCACTGTGGACCTCTTGATTCCATGGCTCTGCTTGTGCTGCCCTCAGTTCCTAGGTATGCCTTTTGGCCCCTTCTGCCTTGGCCACATGTATACTCAAGTGCATACTTGCTGTCATGCATCTAAAGCCAACATGGGGCTTTCAGCAATGAATCTGTCAGAATCCTTCACCCTATAGGCTTTCTTACTTTTTTGTGTCGGGAATTGACTCAGAGACACTTAACTTCTGAACCACATCCTCAACACCCTGACCCCTGTAAAAAAAAAATTTTTTTTTTTTTGTAGTTGTAGATGAACACAATACCTTTGTTTATTTAGTTTTATGTGGTGCTGGGGATCGAACCCAGTGCCTCACACTTCTAGGCAAGTGCTCTACCAGTGAGCACCAACTCCAGCCCATCCCCAGCCCTTTTTATGTTTTGTTTTGAGACAGGGTCTCACTAAGTTGCTTAGGGCCTCACTAAGTTGTTGAGACTGGCTTCCGAACTCTTCATCCTCCTGCCTCAGTATCTCAAGCTGTGGGGATTACAGGCATGCACCACTGCACCTAGCATCAGAAAAGTGCATCCTTGAAAGACCTCTTACCACTTCCCTGAGCAACTACACATGGGCTACTGTCTCTGGCCACTTGGCAGATGGGTTTGAGAGCTGGAGCTTGGCGTGAGCTTTGTTGACATGGCTCATTCTTCCTGGGGTCTCTAGAATGATACAAGTCTCAGCACAGCTGACTTCAGTATTTTTCACACACTGACTGAGTCATGCATCCTCATGGCTTCTCTGTGGACTAGTGTCAACCAATGGAAAAAGAAGTCAAGGATGCTCAGACTTGAAGGAAATAAGTGACAAGCTCCCTTTGTGAAACAAATGACTGACTCTAGAAGGGGTCAAGTGGACATAGAACTGGGTGGTGTGTCCCCTGTGGTGCCTGTGACTGGCTTTGTAGTCCTCACCATCTCAAGGAGACCTTCTGGGCAGAGGTTCCCTTCTTGGTTCCTGTTCCAGTGTCTGGAGCCTGAGCTCCAGAGCTGAGCATCAAGGATGTACCCACTAAGGCGCAGGGTCAGTGGGGCTGGTGCTTTCTTCTGAGAAATGCTCGTCAAGGGCTGGGCAGTCACAGGTCTCTGAGGGGAACACAGGCTTTGCTCCTCATCTTCTCCCTCCTTGTCACTCCTTCCCATTTCTCCCAGGACAAAGGGAGAAAACCCCATATGGCCCACAAGGCTCTGGTGCTTAGCTGTGCAGCCCCCCAACCTTTTGTTATAATACCTGCCAGCCCAGAACGGTGGAATCTTCAGCCTGTCCCACCCTCCCCTGACTGTGCCCCTGAGCTCCCAGTCATCCTGGGCACTTCCTTGTCCGGAATGTTGTCATCATTATGGCTCAGGGAGGGTGGCTGGTTGGCACCCATCTGAAGGCAGTGCTGTACCTGCTTAGTTTTTCAGGAACATATCTACATTCACCCTTCGTTGTGTTTGTCCTCATTTCCGGAAGACCTGTTTCCATTGGTGGTATTTCTCCTTCCAGCTGAATAACTTCTTTATTTCCTGTCATGCACTTGTGTCATCTATGAATACTTCTAGTTCCTCTTTGATAAAACCTTCATTTCAATCTCTTTTTTGAAGGATACCATTGTGGATATAGAATTCTAATTTGACAGTCTCTTCCTTTCATCGCATAAAAGGCGTCATACAGTGTAGCTAGCCTGCACTGTTCTGATGAGGAGTCAGCAGTTATTGGGGTCCATTTTCCTCTATGTGAGTTGCACTCTGTCTCTGACTGCTTTTAGGATTTCGTCTTTTCTTTGGTTTCCAGCCTGGCTGTGTGTTTGTGGTCCCCACTCTCCCAAATATGCAGGTGAGTTCAAGGAGCCTAGGATTTTTACAGTGAGCACCCTAGCGCCCACCACCTGCATTCTCCCACTAGCGTACCTGCCTTCCTGCACATCTTGAGGAGAGTGATGAGGCTGGAGGAAGTGGGGCTTTTGCTCTGGCAAACACCAGGGCGTTAGATTCATCATTCAGCAGGACTTAGGGTCCTGAGGATTCCAAACTTGATACCTGTGGGTACTCACATGGACTGTGTTGGGTGTGGAATCCACCAGGAAAAGTACACAGGGCCACCATGGTACCCAGAACAGGCAGAGTTGTCAGAACCCGGCAGTCTGGACTGGGTGGCAGTTTGACAGTGGCAGGGAATTGAGAGCTTCTAGAAGGAGAGGTCAGCTGTGCAGGGAGCATGGGAGACCTTGAGGAAGAGGCTTGGCAGAGACTGTGCCACCTGGCTGAGCTGTACTGGTCAGCTGACTTGCTGCTGGTTGATTTTGGGGAAGGGGCTGCAGCTGCTGCAGAGGTTCCTTCTGGAAGAACTGGAGTATTTGGTGGCAGGATCTGGAGTGTGGGGAAGGGATCACATGGGAACCTGCTCTGACCCCCGTGACCTCATTTGTCTATCTTTCCAATCAAAGGTATGGACGACAAGAATGCCACGAAGCTGAACGAACTCATCCAGGTTGGGTAAGTACTGGGCAGGCAGACGGTATCTGCTTCCTTTGGACATTTGCGTCCACACACCAAAACATAGAAACTGAAGTAAATGCAGTTTTCTTCCATTTCTGAACAAGGATCCTTGGAGTTAGAACCGAGGTCCTTTCATTTGCCTTTCCTGAAACCCCTGAGTCTGCCCTTTCTATTGTTGGGTCTGTGCAATCCCTGAGTCTTGCTTCCCCTTTTCTTCACCTGTTTGATATTGTGTGCTGGTCCCTTGGCCTCGAGAAAGCCTTCCTTCCCATTGTGCTTCTCCACTCCCCTCGGCCTCTTCCAGCAGCCTCTCCTTCTTTGTTGTGCCTGTGAATGCACGTGCCCTGGAGCCAACACTTGATCTGGTTCTCTGTCTTCTCCTGACTTCTCCTCTTGTGCTCCTGACTTCAGAGCTGAAATGTTCTCAGGGCACCACAATCCACCAGGGCCCTTGACTGCTCAGGTGATGACTGCTCAACCCAGACTTCGTGACCATTTCTCTCCAGGGACACTACCTACATAGGGACTTGCTATGTGAAGATGTTCCACCTGCCCTGTTGTTGACTCTTCCTGCTGTGCTTTTGTGCACCTGCCCTCTTGGACTGTACTGTTCGCCTTCAAGTCCCTCTAGCTTCTGGTGGTCTCGTGAACCAGTCCCCAGGCCAGGCGGATGTCAGCACCCCAGCTTCTCTCCAGTTCCACAATTGCCCCATTGACCCCTCAGAGGCCCTTCTCTAGTGTCTGAACTCTGCCCAGTCCTTTGTCATCTTTTCTGGGTGAAGGACTCCAGATCTACTCATCCCCCCCAGTCCACAGTTTGGTTGTAAATCTCCCCACTTGGATACCACTACTTCCTTGCCATTTTTTTTTTTTTTAATTTAATTTATTTTTATTGTAAACAAATGGGGTACATGTTGTTTCTGTTTGTACGTGGAGTAACAGCATACCATTTGTGTAATCATACGTTTACATAGCGTGATGATGTTTGATTCATTCTGTTATCTTTTCCTTCCCCCCACCCCTCCCACTCCTCGTTTCCCTCTATACAGTCCCTCCTTCCTCCATTCTTGCCCCCCTCCCACCCCCCATTATGTGTCGTCAACCGCTTATCAGCGAGATCATTCGTCTTTCAGTTTTTTGAGATTGGCTTACCTCACTTAGCATGATATTCTCCAATTTCATTCATTTGCCTGCAAATGCCATAATTTTATTATTTTTTATAGCTGAGTAATATCCCATTGTATATATATACCACAATTTCTTTATCCATTCATCAATTGAAGGACATCTAGGTTGGTTCCACAATCTGGCAATTGTGAATTGAGCCACTATGAACATTGATGTGGCTATATCTCTGTAGTACGCTGATTTTAAGTCCTTTGGGTATAGGCCAAGGAGTGGGATAGCTGGGTCAAATGGTGGGTCCATTCCAAGTTTTCTAAGGAATCTCTACACTGCTTTCCAGAGTGGCTGCACTAATTTGCAGTCCCACCAGCAATGTATGAGTGTACCTTTTTCCCCACATCCTCTCCAACACCTATTGTTGCTTGTATTCTTGATAATCGCCATTCTAATTGGGGTGAGATGGAATCTTAGTGTAGTTTTGATTTGCATTTCTCTTATTACTAAAGATGGTGTACATTTTTTCATATGTTTGTTGATTGCTTGTAGATCTTCTTCTGTGAAGCGTCTGTTCATATCCTTAGCCCATTTGTTGACTGGGTTATTTGTATTCTTGGTGTAGTTTTTTGAGTTCTTTATAGATTCTGAAAATTAGTGCTCTATATTCTCCCACTCTGTAGGCTCTCTCTTCGCATTGCTGATAGTTTCCTTTGCTTTGAGAGAAAGCTATTTAGTTTGAATCTATCCCAGTTATTGATTCTTGCTTTTATTTCTTGTGCTATGGGAGTCCCGTTAAGGAAGTCTGATCCTAAGCCAACAAGTTGAAGATTTGGACCTACTTTTTCTTCTATAAGATGCAGGGTCTCTGGTCTGATTCCAAGGTCCTTGATCCATTGTGAGTTGATTTTTGTGCAGAGCGAGAGATAGGGATTTAGTTTCATTCTGTTGCATATGGATTTCCAGTTTCCCCAGCACCATTTGTTGAAGAGGCTATCTTTTCTCCATTGCATATTTTTGGGACCTTTGTCTAGTATGAGAAAATTGTATTTATTTGGGTTTGTTCCATGTCCTCTATTCTGTACCATTGATCTACCTGCCTATTTTGGTGCCAATACCATGCCATTTTTGTTACTATTGCTTTGTAGTATAGTTGAAGTTCTGGTATTGCGATATCCCCTGTTTCATTCTTCCTGCTAAGGATTGCTTTAGCTATTCTGGGTTTCTTATTCTTCCAGATGAATTTCATGATTGCTTGCTCTATTTCTGTAACATACGTCATTAGGATTTTAATTGGAATTGTATTGAATCTGTATAGCACTTTTGGTAGTATGGCCATTTTGACAATATTAATTCTGCCTATCCAAGAACATGGGAGATCTTTCCATCTTCTAAGGTCTTCCTCAATTTCTTTCTTCAATGTTTTGTACTTTTCATTGTAGAGATCTTTTACCTCTTTGGTTAGATTGATTCCCAAGTATTTTATTTTTTTTGAGGCTATTGAAAATGGAGTTGTTTTCCTCATTTCCCTTTCAGCTGTTTTATTGCTTGCGTATAAAAATGGTTTAGATTTATGCGTGTTGATTTTATAGCCTGCTATTTTGCTGAATTCACTGATGAGGTCTAGATGTTTTCTGGAGGAGGTTTTTGGATCCTCTAAATATAGAATCATGTCATCAGCAAATAGTGACAGCTTAAGTTCCTCTTTTCCTATTCGTATCCCTTTAATTTCTTTAGTCTGCCTAATTGCTCTGGCTAGAGTTTCGAGGACAATGTTGAATAGAAGTGGTGAAAGAGGACATCCCTGTCTTGTTCCTGTTTTTAAAGGGAATGGTTTCAGTTTTTCTCCATTTGGAATGATGTTGGCCATGGGCTTAGCATAAATAGCCTTTACAATGTTCAGGTATGTTCCTACTATCCCTATTTTTTCTAGTGTTTTGAGCATGAAGGGGTGTTGTATTTTGTCAAATGCTTTTTCTGCATAAATTGATATAACCATATGATTCTTATCCTTAAGTCTTTTGACATGATGGATTACATTTATTGATTTACAAATGTTAAATCATCCTTGCATTCCAGGGATGAACCCCACTTGAACATGATGCACAATTTTCTTAATATATTTTTGGATACCATTTGCCAATATTTTGTTAAGGATCTGCATCTATATTCATCAAGGATATTGGTCTAAAATTTTCTTTCCTTGATGTGTCTTTTCCTGGTTTGGGTATGAGGGTGATATTAGCTTCATAGAATGAGTTTGGGAGGGTACCCTCCTTTTCTATTTCCTGGAATACTTTGAGAAGGATTGGAATGAGTTCTTCTTTGAAGGTCTTGTAGAACTTGGCTGAGAATCCGTCTGGTCCTGGGCTTTTCTTGGATGGTAGATTTTTAATGGCTTCTTCTATTTCATTGCTTGATATTGATCTGTTTAAATTGTGTATGTCTTCCTGGTTCAGTTTGGGAGGAGCATATGTCTCTAGAAATTTGTCAATGTCTTCAGTAGTTTCTATTTTGTTGGAATACAGATTTTCAAAGTAGCTTCTCATTATGTTATGTATCTCAGTAGTGTCTGTCGTGATATTTCCTTTTTCATCACGAATTTTATTAATTTGAGTTTTCTCTCTCCTTCTCTTTGTTAGTGTGGCTAAGAGTTTGTCTATTTTGTTTACTCTTTCAAAGAACCAACTTTTTGTTTTGTCAATTTTTTGAATTGTTTCTTGTGTTTCTATTTCATTGATTTCAGCTCTGATTTTAATTATTTCCTATCGTCTGCTTTTGCTGTTATTCTGTTCCTCTCTTTCTAGGGCTTTGAGCTGTAATGTTAGGTCATTTAGTTGTTGACTTTTCATTCTTTTCTGGAATGGGCTCCATGCAATGAATTTTCTTCTTAGTACCGCTTTCATAGTGTCCCAGAGATTTTGATACATTGTATCGTCGTTCTCATCAACTTCTAAGAATTTATCTCCTCCCTGATGTTTTCTGTTATCCATGTTTCACTCAATAGCATATTATTTAGTCTCCAGGTGTTGGAGTGATTTCTGTTCTTTATTTTGTCATTGATTTCTACTCTCAGTCCATTATGATCTGATAGAACACAAGGCAGTATCTCTATTTTTTTGCATTTCCTAAGGGCTGCTTTGTGGCATAACATGGTCTATTTTCGAGAAGGTTCCATGTGCTGCTTTGAAGAAAGTGAATCTGCTCTTTGATGGATGGAATATTCTGTATATGTCTATTAAGTCTAGTTTATTGATTGTGTTATTGAGTTCTATGATTTCTTTGTTTGGTTTTTGTTTGGAAGATCTATCTAGTGGTGACAGCGGTGCATTAAAGTCACCCAGAATTATTGTGTTGTGGTCTTTGTGATTCCTGAAATTGAGAAAGATTTGTTTGATGTACAGGGATGCACCATTGTTTGGGGCATAAATATTTACTATCGTTATGTCTTCCTGATTTATGGTTACCTTGAGCAGTATGAAATGTCCTTCTTTATCCCTTCTGACTAACTTCGGCTTGAAGTCCACTTTATCTGATATAAGGATGGAAACCCCCACTTTTTTACTCAGTCCATGTGCGTGGTAGGTTTTTTCCCATCCTTTCACCTTTAGTCTGTGGATGTCTTTTTCTATGAGATGAGTCTCTTGCAGGCAGCACATTGTTGGGTCTTTCTTTTTAATCCATTCTGCCAATCTATGTCTTTTGATTGATGAGTTTAGGCCATTAACGTTCAGGGTTATTATTGAGATATGATTTGTATTCCCAGTCATTTGGGCTTATTTTTGGTTTTTAATTTGTCTTGGTTTCTCCTTTGAGTGGTTTTTCTCTAAGGTAGTTCCTTCCTTTGCTGACCTACATTGTTGTTTTTCATTTGCTCCTAATGGAATATTTTGTTGAGAACATTCTGTAGCGCAGGCTTTCTATTTGTAAATTCTTTTAACTTTTGTTTATCATGGAAGGATTTTATTTCCTCTTCAAATCTGAAGGTTAGTTTTGCTGGGTATAGGATTCTTGGTTGGCAACCATGTTCTTTCAGAGCTTGAAATATGTTGGTCCAGGCCCTTCTAGCTTTTAGAGTCTGAGTTGAAAAGTCGGCTGCTATCCATATTGGTCTCCCCCTATATGTAATCTGATGCTTTTCTCTCGCGGCCTTCAAAATCCTGTCTTTATTTTGAACGTTAGGCATTTTTATTATATTGTGCCTTGATGTGGATCTGTTGTGATTTTGTGCATTTGGTGTTCTGTAAGCCTCTTGTATTTGATTTTCCTTTTCATTCTTCAGGTTTGGGAAATTTTCTGATATTATTTCATTGAATAGGTTGTTCATTCCTTTGGTTTGTATCTCTGTGCCTTCCTCAATCCCAATAATTCTTAAATTTGGTCTTTTCATGATGTCCCATAGTTCTTAGAGATTTCGTTCATGATTTCTTACCATCTTCTCTCTTTGGGCGACTTTATTTTCAAGATTAAATATTTTGTCTTCATTGTCTGAGGTTCTGTCTTCCAAGTGGTCTAGTCTGTTGGTGATGCTTTCCATTGAGTTTTTTATTTGGTTTATTGTTTCCTTCATTTCAAGGATTTCCGTTTGGTTTTTTTTTTTGAGAATCTCTACCTCTTTGTTGAAATGATCTTTTGCTTCCTGCAGTTGCTCTTTCAACTGCTTATTGGTATTATCATTCATTGCCTGCATTTGCTCTCTTATCTCATCCTTTGCTTCGCGAATCATCTTAATCATGCATAATCTGAAGTCCTTTTCTGACATTTCTTCTAACATTCTGTCATTGGATTCTATTAATATAGAATCTAGATTTGTTTGGATCATTTTCTTCCCTTGTTTTTTCATGTTGCTCATGTATCTTCCCCTCTAGCAGTGCAGACCTGGGGTATTGCAGATTTCCCCCTATGGCCTTATAATGACCCTATAGGTTTCCAAAACCTTTTCTTTAAGGGGAGATCAGTATTAGCAGTGCCCAATTCAGGCACTGTGCAATCCTAGACCAAATAGCCCCTATGAGGAAAATAACAAAATTGTCATAATAAACAGAATGAGTTCAAATATTATCTTCAGTAAAACAAACACATTTGCAATAAGGTCTGCAGTTTCTAATGGAGGACAAAGAGGATGCAGAGGGATGTAGAATGTGGCTGTTAATTGGATAAGAAAAGAATATACAGAAGATCTAGATTAAAGAAAGAGTGAGCGTATAATCAAAAGAAATTGGATGTTAGCATCCAAAAAAGGGAGAAAGAGACTCTGAGGGAACAGATAAACAAAAGGAAAAGAGAGGAAGATAAGTAAAGAAATAAAAACTTAAAATTTTTCAATAAGGAGAAAAAAGAAAATCTACAGTACAATAGTCATATAGTAATAAAACCTCTCAGTCTTTAGTAGCCTGATGCAGGAGAGGTACCTGACATTGAGCTTCTAGTCTCCAGCAGGTGTCTCAGGATGGGATTTGCCCCACCTAAAGATCGGAGCTATGACTTCCAGGGTTATCCAAGATGGCCACTCTGGCTTCCAAATGTGTTGGCAAATGGGGAGCTGCAGCTCGATGTGTGGATGTGGTCAGCTGGAGGTCCTGGAGGGGTGCGGTTGGTCTGGCAGGGGTCCTGGAGTTTGGATGTGTTTGGTGTGGTTGGGGGATCCTGGAGGCTGGGTGCAGTAGGTCTGGGGTCCCGGTGATAGGGTGCAGTCAGTTGGTCTGGGGGTCCTGACGGCAGGGAGCAGTCAGTCGATGTGAGGGTCCCAGAGGCAGGGAGTGATCGGTCGGGCTGAGGGATCCTGGAGACGGGGCTCAGTCAGTTTGGCCAGGGGTCCTATAGGGCCTGGGTGTTGTCTCAAAATGGCGGCAGCCATGTGTAATCAAACCTGCAGGTACTGTCATAGTGAACTTCCAGGCAACAGCAGGCAGCTGGTGCTCCACTGTTGGTCGGCGATCAGTTTGCTGACTGTTGTTGGAGGATTGGGAGGTGAACCTAGGTGGTCACAGTAGACAAATGGGGTAAATAGCAGGGGATTGATAAGCAGCAAACTGCCTCACCAAGAAACAGATATACTCTGCTTGGAACGGGAGTTATGGAGCAACATGGGAAGCAGCCTCCCTCCAGTCGGCCATCTTGGATCTGATCTGCTTCCTTGCTTTGAGGCTGTTTCCATCTCTGGCCCAACTCTTGCTGTACCTCCCACCTTGTGGTCCTCATGGCCACCCTAGTTCAGCCCTGGAGGTCTAGCTGCTGTGCCTGCTGCTGGGCTACACTGTAGGGCCCAGCTTGGCCACTGAATGCTGCAGTCTGGGAGGGTTCCTCATCTGGTGTGGGGTCCTCCTTGGTGGCTGCCATGTCCCTAGCCCCTACCCCACCAGTTAGCTTCCTGTTCTCTGGATGCTTGATCTGTGTTCCCAATGAGTCCTCTGAGCTGCCGTGAACTTACCAATCTCTGTGGAACATGGCCTTCTGAATCTGTGGACCCTTTTCTGCACCCTCTCTCCGTAGGCCTGGAGCTGTCCTTTTCCCACATGGCAGGAACTAGTTGTATTATTGTCAAAGGAAAGAGCCATGACTGGCCAGGCTTCCAGAGAGACTTAAGAATGATGGAACTTTTGGAGTAGAGATGGTCCCAGAGGCCCCCAGGAAGGGGAGGGCTTCAGCTGTGGTTGTGGGGGGATGAGGAAGTAGGATCACCCTACCCCGCATCTCTGTCTTGACCTCAGAGTCCCACCTTCCTTTCCCCTTAATGCCTGCTCCTTCTGTCAGGCTGAGCGTTGTTGCACACAGGCTGAGTTGAATTCCCTGAATGAAGCAAATTTTCTAGACCTTTGATTCCTCTCCAGGATAAGACAGACCCAGTGCTAGGGATGTGGCAGTGGGGGCATTGCCCGGAGAGTGGACTCCTGCTGCTGAGTGTGTATACTAAGCAGTCCAGGAGAGCTTCCCTCAGCAACCAGTTCCTTCTATCACAAAGAATCATGTCCGTAATGGAGCAGCTAGCTCTCTGGATCAGAGATGGGAGGATACCTGATGACCAAGTATAGGGAGTGATGTTTGGACCCTGGATTTTTAATAAAAGGAAAAACAAAGGGAAGAACAGTTGCCAAGGGATCACAGGGACTAGTGGGCAGGTGGTGGTTGGGCTTTGTGGTAGGAGATGGTGTTGTCTCAGCATTTCCTTGCCTGACTAACCACAGGCTCTGGTTCTAGAGAGCCTGAGACCCTGCTGGAGCACGTAGGACAAGCTGTCTTCCAGCCCATCAGTGACTTGCAGGGGGTTTGGCTCAGGGAGGGGCAGGGAACAGCCTGGGGCCTCAGCTGTGTTCTCACTGGCCTTGATAGCTCTTGGCACAAGGGATGGCCTTGAGCTTGGGTGTAGCCAACATCAGATAGCAGACAGGACATCAGCCTTAAAGTGTGCTGTGGGTCAGGCACCAACTTTGGTGCTGCTTACAGAAGTGCAGCCCTGGTTCCATGTGAGTCAGTAGGAAGTAGCAATGGCAGCACAGCCTTCCACTTCCCCTGGACCCTTCCAGCCTCCTGTTCCTAAATTGACGGGCTGGTAATGGCCCGAGCTGGATTTTGGTTGCTGAGGTTGACTGCGCTCCACATGGTGCAGTGACTTTAAGGCAGCCCTGGAAGGTGGCACATTAGCAAGTTGCAGATCAATTTCCCCTTTTCTTTCTTTTCTTGGTACTGTGGATTGAACCCAGGGGCGCTTAACCACTGAGCAACATCTCCAACACTTTTTAATTTTGAGACAGGGAGTTGCTAAGTTGCTGAGAGTGACTTTGAACTTGTAATCCTCCTGCCTCAGCCTCCTGATTCACTGGGATTATAGGTGTTTACCACCATGTCTGCCACCCCTTTTCTTAATAAGGCCAGTATCTGTAAGGCTCACCTGGCCTTGTGGTATCACCTGTCTGAAGCCTAAGAGTTGACTGAGGACTGTGGGTGCTGACAGGGAGCTTGCTAGTGTCAGCAAGAATTGCAGCAAGTGACTATGTTGAGTACTCATTGAGGCCCAGGAAAGCATGTGAGCTGGAAGTGAAGAATCCATGAGATGCCTCCTGCTCTTCCTCTGGGGGCTCACCTGGTGTGTTTTGTCTCAGAGGCGCCAACAGTATTATGCAGAAGGTGCTGCAACAGCTGGTTGAGAGACTTACGTCTGCAGTGGTCGAGGCTGAGGCAGGGAGACCGCGCAGGATATTTGCCCGTCTGTGGGTTTCTGAGTGTAGTCTGTGCAAGGTGCAAGTTAGACGCTGGGTATGCAGTGGGGTCAGGTCTGTAGGTGGGTGTGCTCTCTTGAATGCCTGCTGCAGCCTGGGCTGAATCTTACAGTGGAATGCATGGAGTGGTTAACTGAGGTAACAGGAAGGGACTCTGCTTGGATCTGCTTGGGACGGCTTTCTCAGGCATGGCACTTAGTCTGGGGGAACAGAGGTACAAAGGGGTGCAGTGGCTAGAGGAGAGGGCAGGTGCACAGTAGGCCAGAGGGTTCGCTGTGCCCTGTTCCCAGCATGCAGGGCGTTGGTGGTCTCCAAGTGTCTCAGGATGCCCTTGAGGTGGTGAAGCAGGAGAGCTCCTCACTATGGACAAAACCGTTCCGCTTTCCCTGTGGAAGATAGTTTTGGGGTGTGCCTTGGTGGGGTACTATATAGACACATGTTTTTTTTTGTTTGAATATTTAAATTTATATATTTTCCACTTGATGGTGTACAGTTCTAAGAGTTTGGTATTTTTAAAAGGTAGGTTTTATTTTTTTAGAGTGGTTTTAGGTATAGCAAAAAGTTGTGTCTACTGTGGATTTTCCATACCCTCCCTTCACCTCCACTGTTACTATCCTCTTGCATTTTGGCAGTGCATTCATTGTTGAGTCTCCACTGACATTGTTATCACCCAGAGTCCATAGTTCACCCTAGGGCTCCCTCTTGTTGTCTTGTCAGTTTGAACACATGTAATGGCCTGTGTCTATTGTTAGTCTCTTCTAGAGTACTTACCCTACCGTGAAAATCCCTCCCTGCCTAGTCCCTGGCAATCCCTGATCTTTTGCCATCTCCACATTCTGCTTTCCCCTGGGTGGTACTTGGTTCAGATTCGCGGTTTCCACTCCTCACTCTGAGTTTAATAGGTACACGGAGTTGTAGAACCCCCAGCAGGCAAGACCCAGCCACTGACGCCACTCTCCGTACCCTGTATTTTGTCTTTTCCAGACCTCATTGAATGAAGCCATCACGTAGCCTCTGAGGTTGCCCTCCCCCGCAGCAGTGTGCCTGTCTGCTGGCCTATTGCCACCAGATTGTTGTGTGAGCAAGGGTTTTCATTTCACTGATGACCCCCCAGGAAGAAGGGATGGCCAGCCAGTGTCAGACTTCACAAGACACTGCCAAACCACCTCCAGCTGCTCCCACACTCCCAGCACTGTGTGTTCAAAGCCATCCTCTTTGTGGTTTCGATTTGCGTCTCCCTGATGATCCATGAGATTGATACCTTTTGTATGCAAATTTGCCCTCTGTGTGTCTTCGTTGGTGAAGTGTCTCTTCAAATCTTGTGCCCGTTTTCTTTTTATTGAGCTTAGTGTGTTCTCTGTATATTCAGATATGCCTCCTCCAGGTGCCCTCTGTGTTCTGTTTTTTTTTCCCCCCACTCAGTGGCACTCAACCACTGAGCCACATCCCCAGCCCTATTTTGTATTTTTTTTAGAGACAGCCTCACTTTTGCTGAGGCTGAGTCCTCTTGCCTCAGCCTCCCAAGCTGCTGGGATTACAGATGTGCACCATCATGCCCAGCTGATATTCTGTTTTTGATTGCCAGTGCTTAGGGTCCTTCACACAGCAGTAGTCTTCGGTTCAGTAAAGTCTTGTCTGTCATTGTCTTCTTTGGTCTGCTCTCTGTGTCATGTCTAAGATCTCTGTCCAGCCATGGTCAAGATGGTTCCCCTGTGGTTTCTTTTAGAATTTTTATGGCTTTGCCCTTGGATTAAGTTTTGTGTGTGATGTGAAGTGTAGGTGGAGTTTCGTTTTTTTGCCTATGGGTATTGCTTTACTCCAGTGCCAACTCCAGTTAGTGCTTGCGCCCTGCCGGAGACCAGTGCACTGTCCTGCTCAGCTCTGTTTCTGATCCTTCTGTACTTTCTCATTTGTGTCCATTCTTCTCCCCAAAGACCTTTTAGTTTCTTTCTTTTCTGTGTGTGTGTGTGTGTGTGTGTGTGCGTGTGTACACATATGTGTGTACACGGGAGAGGGAGGGGGGATAGAGAGAAAAACACCAGAAATTGTGCCCAGGAGCACTTAACCACAGAGCCACATGTTCAGCCCTTTTTATGTTTTATCTCGAGGGACTCATTAAGTTGCTTAGGGCTTTGTTAGGTTGCCCACACTGGCCTTGAACTTGTAACCCTCTTTTGTCAGCCACTGGGATTACAACTGTAGTTGATTACACTGTATCTGACTCAGACTTTCTAGTTTTTAAGGAAAAGCATAATACCTATAAAGTCAGAAGAGAAGTAGAGACAAATTGGTAAGGTGCATGTGGAAAAATGCCTCCTAATTCAAGCCCAAAAGCAACCAAGTGCTTAACCCGCCCATTCTTTCACACAGGCCTTTCTAGTTAACTGTGAATCTCCTTTCAGTTACAGAATTGTAAAATAAATTAAGGAATAAATGAATTGAGAAAAGTTCTAAATTGAAATGAAATTCTATTACATTGTTTACAGTGGCATAGAACGTAGCACTTGCTGATTAGATTTATCCAGTTTCTTTGCAAGAAAGAAAATAAATCTCATGTCAGAAGGAAATCCAGGCTGCCTCATGCAGAGGAATCACCCTGTTGTCCATTGTTAGTGATCCCATGGTGGTGCTTACCGAGGCCCTGTGCGTTATTGTTCCAGGAGAGCTCAGGCTTTGATTCCTCCCCAGTCTCTTTAACTCCTTTGCCCTGGTGCGGGGCACACTGGTTTGCCTTTCAGCTCTTGAGGAGCAGGGGTTGCAAAAACAGCCCTTCTCACTCTGAGCCAGAACATGACCCTTGATCTGGTGCAGTACCCCAGACTTGGACTGATTATGGAATTTGCATTTGAGAAAAAAGGAAAAGGATCCATCATTTCAGAATAGTTCCCTGGTAATAAAAGTGGGTATACTCACTCCATTTCACTGAAGGAAGAAAAAGGAAGTCACAAAGTAGCAGTTTAACGGAAACTAGGATTAGTGTAAACACAGGTGCCGCATGACCCCCCTTGCCTATTGTTTAAAGTCTTGCCTCTGCTGCCTCGTTTTGAGGCCTATGGAACAAGCCCGTGATGAACAGAAAAGTCCATTTGCTTCCAGCACTCTCGTTGGAGGAAGTTGTTCAGCTGACTCCATGCTGCATTGCCACTTGTTTTAACTGGTTTCCTCCTGGTTACTAGTCCTGCAACCCTCCCCCAGCATTACTAATACATTGAACCACTGCATTTTATGTCTGTGAGTTCTACCTGGGATAAGGTGGTTCCAGATTTTTTATTTTTTCCCCATTACGAGGGTAGATCCACAGGGGTGCTTTATACTACTGAGCTACATTCCTTTTCTTAGATTTTTAAAATTTTGAAATAGTGTCTCTCTAAGTTACCCAGTCTGGCCTTGAACTTGTGATCCCCCTTCCTCATCCTTGAGTTGCTGGAATTACAGGCATGTGCCACCACGCCTGGCAAGAATATTAACTCAATAGAATATGTTACTTGGAGATTCGATCTCTCTGAATTATCCCTCCAGACCAAAAGTAGGTGGGGAGTGAAAATTTTTCCTGGAGTCGTCTTGTTTCCTCAGACAGGTTTCACAGCTCTGCTTTTTGGTGTCTAGCACAGAGGGAGCTCAGTCAGTACTTGGACAGAGGGTGGATAGGGGGCTGGATAGTTGAGTGGATGGAAGGATGGGTAGATGAACAGGTATAGGGATGGAATGGATGATGAAAGTCAAGTAGACCCATGGATGGACAAATGAAGGGGCATATGAGAGGATGGGTGGATGGATGAGTGGGTGGGTACGGGGATAGATGGATAGATGAGTGAATGGAAGAATGGATAAATGAATATGTATGGATGAATGGAAGCATGGACAGATGAGTCAATGCATGAGTGAGTAGTAGGATGGATGACGGGTGGGTGGATGGTTGGACAGGTGGGAGAAGTGTAGATTGTAGCTGCCCTGGCTTGAGTGGTCATTGAACTTTCCCCTCCCCACCATGCCACCTTGGGACCTCACTGTTTGGCTGGCCTTATAAGCACATTAAAGGTTTTGGAGGCATTGTTGAAATCCACTGTATAGGAACTGAGACTTTCATGTTGCATCAGAGCTGTGTCCCTTTTCAGGAGTGGACCCAGCTTTGTTTCCTGAGAGGTAGAAGTGGTGTGGCCTTTTCTTCCTGTCTGAGGCTGCTGTAACTGGCCGTCTTTACAATTGAACTATTCCTAGGTCAAACCAGAGAACTAGCAGGCCTTCCTGTGCTTATTCTTTTTAAAGCCATAGTTGGTGTTCTGATATCTAATAGTAAGCAGCATTTTCTCACAATAACATTTGTTTTGTTTTGAGGATTGAACTCAGGGGCACTCAACCACTGAACCACATCCCCAGCCCTATTTTGTATTTTATTTAGGGACAGGGTCTCGCTGAGTTGCTTAGCACCTTGCTTTTGCTGAGGTGCAGCAAGGGAGTCAGGAAGAAGGTATGTAGAGGTTATGTAGGGGTGGATTGAGATGTCACCTGGCAGTCATGTGAGGTAGCTCTATAGTTTGTGCTCTGAGACCCCAGGATGAGAAGCACATGAAGATGGGATGGGCGGAGAAAAGGACAGCCATTTGCCCAACTGCAGAATAGTGGGTTTTAATGGGCTGGGACAAGAGCTTGTGCCATGGAACTTGCTGGAGTAGGGAGGAAGTGGCACATTTCCCGTAAATAGCAGACATCTCCTGGTCAGAAAAGTAGCAAATGTCCAGAGCCCTAGCCTTACTTGAGTCCTTGGTGACAGCATGGGAGCCCCTGTTCCTCCACAGTGCCCCTCAGGCATATGGGTTCTTCCTCATGTCTGTTCATCCAGAAGCCTCAGCACTTCTTCCCAACTCTCTTCCCAGAGCCACCACAGTACGTTACAAAGGGAGGAACCTGCGGATCAAAGCACCCATGTGCCGGGCCTTGAAGAAGCTCTGTGATCCTGAAGGTAGGTGACCAGGGGAGGGCCAAGATGCCTCGTAGCTCACTTGGTTTGTCGTTCAGTAACAGCCTGAACTCAGAATGTTTTCTGCCTAGTAGTTCCTGCTGAATCCCAGTACTGCAGATGAATAGTTCTTGTATTTGAAATGCACCAGTTATAGCAGTGCATCCACTCAGTAGGTCAAGTTTAGCTCAGAAGCCATGGCAGCATCATGGCAGAAGGGTCAGAGCCCTTAGGAGTAGGTCTATAGTGGCCTTTGTGAAAGTGAGAGTGATCTTGTTAGTTTTTCCATTCCTGGGCTTCCTCTGCCTTCCTTGCTTCTGGTCCCAAGACAGTCTACCCACAGCACTCTCATCTTGTTGGTTTTCTGGTGAAGAACTTTACTTTCTGCTTTGTGGTTGGTCTGCTCTGGACTTTCATGATCTCTCTGTTTTGTAGGCCTTAGTGATGAAGAAGACCAGAAGCCAGTGCGCCTGCCCCTGAAAGTGCCTGTAGAACTACAGCCACGCAACAACCATGCCTGGGCACGAGTGCAGAGTCTTGCCCAGAACCCACGCCTTAGGTAATGTGGCCTTCAGTCTGAAAAGGGTTCCTGTCATCTGGGCAGGGGTAAGGGATGCTGTTTGTGTTTTCCTCAGGGAGTTGATGCAAGGAGCAGGTTTTGCCCCAATGCTGAGCTATCACTTGAGAACAGGGTGTGGGTGTGATGCTGCCACAGGAATGGTTGGTCTGACTGGGGCCCTGCCTGTGCTGAACTGCTGTCATGCCTGGCTAGGGTTCTTGGGAGTGAGTGTGAATGGTAAAAGGAAGTCTTGGCCAGGAGGCCAAGTGGTTGCAGAACCTTCCTCTCCTCTCTGCCCCATAAAGTCCTACTGCTTCTTCCTTTCTCTGACTTCCTAAAGATTGTTGTCTGCTTTGTACCCAAGGCACTGCTATGGGAATGGACTATTTCAAACATTTTTAAAAATTGAGATTAAAGTCACACAATGTAAAGTAAACCATCAGCCACCTTTGAAATTTACAGTCAAGTGGCATTTGATACATTCTCAGTGTTGTGCAGCACACCCTGTCTGTCCGGAACATCTTCCTCACCCCAGTGCACAGTGCCACTAGCAATCCTCTCCAGTGCTTGTGCTCCTAGCTACTTCTGGTCTGCAGGCGCTGGGCCAGTTGAGTCTGCAGGAGCCAGCTGCTCCCACTGGGTGCACTCTGGCACTGTCAGTGCCTTGTCCTCATCCAAGCGGCGATTATTTTCTTAGGGTTGCCAAGGCCTGGCCATTCCAACCCTTGAGCCTTGAAGGCTCCCACAGTTCCCATGCACTGCGCCCCAGGTGGTAATGGGAGCAGTGTCACACCTGGTCACATCCTGTGTGATCCTTCCTTGGTGCTTTGTGGGAATCCATTGTGGTTCAACTGATGGGGCTGATCTTTAGGAGAAGGAACCGGGGTCCTGTTGGTGCCCTCCCTGACCTGGCACAGACCTGCCCTCTCTGCTGTGTGGCCTCGTATGGCAGCAGTCTCTCTTCTTTGTCCCCTAGGATGATTGTGGAGCTGCATCGGAAGGTGTCCAGCCTCATAGAGTTCTTGAAGCAGAAGTGGGCACTCCAGGAAGTGCGAGTTGTATCTTTTTGCAACCAAACAAACCCTCCAAGCTCTGTGGCTCCTCTCGTTTGGGAATGGGGTCTCACGTCCTTGTTTTTGTTTCTGCTGTGTGACCCTGTAGGAGCCCTTTGCCACTGGGGTTTGGCTCTATAACCCCATTTGTTTACTCCTTGCAGTAGTGGCACTCGGGCACAGTGACTCTCCACACTATGACTGGCCAGCCATCTGCCCATGTGGTGTGGTGTGAGGACCCCTGCTAGCAGGTTAACTGACATTACACAGGTACAGCCCCACCTGTGTTCTTGGCTGGCTGCTGACCCTGCCTATTCCCTATGTACAGTGCACATCAGAGGTGTGAATTTCCCAGAGACACAGGACCCTGGGTTGTCATTTGTCAGTGGCTTGAGGAAAGTACTTAGGTCAGGGATCAGGGCAGATCTGAGCTTCTGTGATGCCAAGGAGCAGGTGTGGCTCCTGGCAAGGGCTCTCACCCTGCACCTGGTGAGCAATATGACCCTGGTGCCACTGGTGGGGTTGCTCCTTGACAGCATGTCCAGCGGAAGACTCTTGAGGAACGGCAGCTCCCAGGCACCAGCACCCTGCAAATGCAGGAGAAGGTGGCACTGCACCTGTTCCCTGGCGAGAACTGCACGCTGACGCCATTGCCCGGCGTGGCCCGTGTGGTGCACTCCAAGGCCTTCTGCACGGTGCACTGGCAGGAGGGTGGCAGGTGCAAGCAGAGCACCAAGGATGCCCATTCGCTGCCCCCAGCCCAGATCCTGGGCATCCAAAGTGGGCAGGGCACAGCCCGGGGCCAGGTGAAGTGCCCAAGGGGTGGCACTGAGGGCAAGGGCGGTGGGCGGCCCCCTCCTACCATCGACGTGTCGCAAAGTTCCGGAGAGAGTTCCCCTGAAAGTACCCCTGGGGAGGGGGCCACCCCAAGTCTGAGCAGCCCGGATGCTCCCGACAGGCCTCCCCTTGGGCACCAGGACTCCGGGCCAAGTCTTGAGAAGACCCCTGCAGCAGCTCCTGCAGAGGGCGGGGATGGCCTCACCAGAGAGCCGGGGGCCCTGCCGTGTGCCTGTGGCCAGCTCCCAGACCTGGAGGATGAGCTGTCTCTCCTTGATCCCTTACCCCGCTACCTGAAGTCCTGTCAGGACCTCATCGTCCCGGAACAGTGCTGCTGCACAGACATGAGGCCTGGGAGAGATCACCCTCTTCCTGGCAGGGCAGCCTCCCCTGAGGCTCCCACACCCAGCAGCAGGGAGGCTCCTGACTTCGCCCCCCCTGGCCCAGACCCTCAGCCTGGCCCAGCCCCTGGGCTCCCCCTGGATGGTTGCACTAAGGACCCAGCAGATGCACCTTCAGAGGAGCCCCAGCAGAAGGGAAGCCCTTCAGAGCTTCCACCGCCTCAGGGACAGCCTGCTTCCAGGCCCCCAAAAGAGGTCCCTGCCAGCCAACTGGCCCAGCAGCTGCGTGAGGAGGGTTGGAACCTGCAGACATCTGAGAGCCTCACGCTGGCTGAAGTCTACCTCATGATGGGCAAGCCAAGCAAGCTGCAGCTGGAGTACGACTGGCTGGCTGTGCTAGGCCCCGAGGGCCGGGCCACCCACCCCTGCCCCCCGGCCCCCCATGAGCAACGCCTCCTGAACTGCCTCCTGAGGCTCATCTCCACGGAGGTCAACCCCAAGCTGGTGAGTGGGTCAGTGTGGCTCTGCAGGTTCTCTGTGGGAAGTGTGGTGCTCAGGCTCTAACCAGGTCTGGTCATGAAGGTGGCTGCAACTTGAGCAGTGAGATGACTCCTGGGCAGGGCCAGGGTCAGGCCTGCAGGGGGTGAGTGAGTTGTGACCAGAGAGATTATGAGTTCATGCAAGTTTGACTTTGCATGGTGAGAAGTGACGTGGCTAAGTGCCCTAGGGGAGGAGGAAGCATGAGGTTTGGAGCATGGTGGGCAGGAAGCTCAGCAGAGGCACTCAGATCAGGTCCTGCCAGCAGCTTCAGCATCACCTGGAACTTTTTAGACATGCAGCTTCCAGACCAGGACCCCCATACTGTAGGGATGACTCCAGGTGACTTGATGCAATACAGGTGTAGAGAAGACTGGCCAGGCCAGTGGCTCACTGAGATTAAAGACCTTGGGTCAGAGATGGGTGCCTGTCCTGTAGCTTTCCGTCTTGCTGCAGTTCCTCCTTCCCTGGCAGAGCTGTGACAAGCGCCCCACAAGGCCTGAGACAACGGGAGATTGGCAGAGATGGGAGAAGTAAGGCAAAGGAGACAGGCACTGGGCCTGGCGGTGCCATGGAAGCTGTGGCTGTGTAATCTTTCCTTCCTGTGACTCAGAAGAGTTCTGTAGACGTCTTAACATTGGTTTTTTACTGTGGGTGTTTTAAAAGCACAGTGTTATCTTCTGCTACCCAGTACCTCCTTCCTGCAGCTGGGCCCTGCTCAGAGTGGGTGAAACCTGTCCCTTGGCTATGGTCCATCCATCCATTCTCACCACTCACACAAGCACTGGAGACATACAGGGGCTCTCCTAAGCATGGGAGCAGTAGCTTTCATTACTTACCTGGCTGGTGATTTGTACTTTTTTTTTCTCTTTTGGTTTCTTTTCTTTTCTTTTCTTTCTTTCTTTTTTTTCTTTTTTCTTTTTTCCTTTTTTTTTTTTTTTTTTTTTTTGACCAGTGATTTTTGAAACTGGCGAGCCGCTGAGTGACTTTGGGGATGCCAAGGTCAGGTGTCTTTGACACCCCGCCCTTCGCCATCATGGAAATCAGGCTCTGATCCCTGCGCCATCTTCCAAATGCTCAAGGGTGTTCTCACACCTCCTTGGGGCACTCACATCAAAGTCATTTTTTTTGTGCTGAGTTTGGACATTTTTGGCCGATTTCTGTCCAGGCTCCAGAAGCAAACGCCACATCCACGGCATCCGTGAGGCCTGCGCAGGAAGAGCAGTCAACAACCCCCCCAGGGAAGGTGATGACCATCAGTTCCCGGAGCCCCCGCTGCCCTCGAAACCAGACTGCCCTCCGCAGCAGCAAGACCTTCCCATCTGGTGTTGCACCTTGCTCCCCAGGTGAGGGTCAGGGTGGCCTGAGAGGGTCAGGGGCTGTGCTGAAGCTGAAGGCTTAGGTATCTGAGGCTGCCCTGCTTTCTGGTCAGCCATGGTTGAATGGATGGTGTGAATGGTGAATGTGGAAGCCCGTCATAAAGGGCTTAAGTCATGGGGTCCCAGAGCTACCAAGAAGCAGAGGACGGGATGACCTTTGGCAGTCTGGACACTAGGGTTCTTGCATCACGAAGCTGTAGAAGCATCCATGTTATGCTGAGTTGGTGGCTCATGGCCTTTGAAGATATTTTTTCTTTTTAAACCTGTGTTGACTGTTTTTCTTCGCATGTAAGACATTACAATAAAAGCTTCCTGTTAAGGGACATGCCAGCAATTAAATAGTCTTGAAAGAAACACAGAGTAACCTGCCAGTCACAGTGGACCCTATTGCAAGTGTATCTAGGAAATAAATTTCTTTTTGCTGGTGCTGGGCATGGAACCCAGGACCTTACATGTACTAGGCAGATGTTCTACCACTGAGCTTGTACCTCCAGCCCCAGGAGACTGATTGGTAAGTTCTGTCTCTGCATGCATAAGCCCCAAACTGAGCCCCTGGGCATCAGTTCTACTTGGTTAATCTTGTGGTGTTTTTATAATTAAGCTGATTATTATAGCTAGAGTGGTGGATTCTACATGAGTGTCTGAAGTGAGAAGTATGAATGCTCTCTGTGGCCCTGCTCCTGGTCCTCAGCACATGTGCCCTGTTCTGCCATGGCAGAGTTGGGTGTCTTATGCATGAGTGTGGGCCATATTCTCTTCTCTGGCCTAGGAGAAGTCATGCAACTCTTCCCAAGATTGATCCTAGAATAAGAACTTCAGGGCTTCTGCTTGCCCTGGGCCCCTAAGGCCTCCTCACACTTTAGCATAAAGGACGTTGTCATGGTCGCCTGCCTAGTGCCTGTGCTCTGACAATGGTGTGCATCCTAGAAGAGACAACCCTGTCTCAGTTCTCGGGGAGTCCACACCAGGTCAGGCAAGATGTGGACATTTGAGGGCATACCAAAGATACAATGAGTTTTCAGCTGAACATAGTGTCCTGGTGTGTTCGCAGTTCTTCAAGATGATTCTCCATTCAGAGAATATCACTTGTTTTATATTTTCTTTGACTTACTGTATTGCCAGTGACCTGCCTGTTGAAGATTGTTTCCTTCCAGGTACAGTGTAACACATCTGCAATCCCAGCTACTAGGGAGGCTGAGGCAAGAGGATCACAAGTCCCAGAGCAGCCTTGGCAATTTAGTGAGACCCCGTCTCAAAATAAAATAGAAAGGGCCAGCGATGTGGCTCAGAGGTAAAGCATCCTGGGTTCCATCCCTAGTACCAAAGGGGGAAAACAGAAGAGTCTTGTTTCCTTTAGAGTCCCACTCGTTGGTCTTTTTGGCAGGGAGGAGTGGAGGGTATTTTTTTGTACCTGATATTGAGCCCAGGAGTACTTTATCTCTGAGCCAGGTTCTGGCTAAATTGCCCTTGAGACCGCCTGCCTCAGCCTTACAGGTAGGTGGCCAGTATTAAGGCATAGTCCCTCTAGGGCAGCCTAGTGGTCTTTGAACAGACCTAGGCTGCTGCTGAGTTGGGGCACAGTCTCCTGCAAGTTCTTGTTTTATTTCGCTTCACCTTTTTCTGTGTCCTTCCTGAGGATGCTACAGAAGGCAACAGCAGATCCCTAGCCACCCATCCCTGTAGTCAGGCCTTTCCCTGATGAGAGCCAACTGACAGCAACTGAGCCTCTCCTGCCTCCCCTTCTTCTTTTAAATTTCTTAGTTCTGTGTCCTCTTTAATTTCCTCTTTCTGTATGGAGAATACTTACAGACCAATGGGCCTGCAGTTCTGGAAACCTACATTGATGCTTAGCGAGCCCAGACTGTGGACTCTGAATGTCAGTGAAGAGGGCTGTACCCAGCCAAGAACACAGAGGGTGCAGAATCCCAAAAGAGCAGTTCTTAAATATTGCTTTCTCTCCTTTTACTTCTAGGTCTGTTTCCCATAAAAGTTTGAGATTAGACTAGGGGTTAGCAAATGACAGTGTGCTACCTAAATCCACCCATTGACTCTTTTGGTAAATGGCATGGTGGCGCTTGGGGGGCTCCCTTGTGGACCTGTGGTCTGGCTGCTTTTCCGCTGCCACTTTGGTTTTGTTTGAGATTCCCTTCTATTTCTGAGAAGTCTGATGTTGGGTGACCCTGTTTTGTCCACTGAACACTGACCATTGCTGGCATGCTCGTCCTCCTAGGAAGGCTATGGTTTCCTCAGTGGGGGCAGGAACCTCTGTGAGAAAGAAAGGCCATGTTTCCAGGGTTGAGATACAGGCAGCTGAAGAGCTTTGCAGAATTCTTTCCTGGTGTTCTTCCTGACAGAACTCCCTTCACTCTGGAGAGTTCGTGGAAGAGTGTTGGCATGTGGCTTTCCCTTCTCCTTTCCAGGTTTAAGGAACCCCCCGAGGCCCCTATTGGTGGCTGGTCCCTCCAGCACAGGAAGCAGTGACTCAGATGGTGGCCTCTTTGCTGTCCCAACGACTTTGCCACCCAACAGCCGACATGGGAAGCTCTTCTCCCCCAGCAAAGAAGCAGAGCTAACGTTCCGGCAGCACCTAAACTCGATCAGTGTGAGTGCTGGGCCGGGCGCCTGTGTGCCAGGCTATGCTGTCATGCCATGGCACATCCTCAGCACTGATGTGCTGTCTCCATTACAGATGCAGTCAGACTTCTTCTTGCCAAAGCCCAGGAAACTGCGAAACCGGCACCTGCGGAAGCCATTGGTGGTCCAGGTGAGGACCTCACATGAGTCTACGTGCCCCTGGCTCTGCGGCTGGCCCAGCTGGCCAGCACACACTGAGTTTCTTCTGTGACTTAGGTTTTTGGGGTGTAAAATGGGGAAAATCCCAGCTCCTTCCTTTCCTTATGAATGGGAAAAGTAAAAGCAAAACCAGTTAACTTAATGGTGCCTATAAGTAAAGATAGTCTTTGAATTGCATTGAAAATTATGGGCAGAAAAGACAAAGTTCTGGGTTCCAGGTTCCAAGAATGTCTAGGTTGGGTGGGTCTCTTGGAGGATTTCTCAGGACATGGTGAGACACACTGAGTTGGTGCCAGCAATCAGCAGGGGTTGGGTTAGCAGGCCAGGCCTCTGCTGAGCTCTAGGAGTGAGTGCTGGGTGGACCTTCTAGTGCCACATGTAAACCCCAACAAACAGGGCTTCAGAGGCATGTGAGAAAGAATCAGTGGAAGGGAAGCTGCAATCTGAAATGGCTGTGGCCTTAGAAATGCATGAATGTGTGCTTTTTGCAGGGATTAATGGGTCTCCTTTTGTTAGACCCTTAGCGATCTCTTTCTCTTTGAAATTAGTTCATTTAGAAATAGGAATTGCAAAGAAGATCTTAGGAAGGAAGATGCGTTCTAAATCTTAGGTGGCTTGGGTTCATACTGACATTTGATTTTGAATCCTTTCCCTGGGAGTGGTAGGAAACTCCCTGGTTGGGCATGAGCCTCATGACGAGTGCGGGGCCATAGACTAAGTCTAGCCTGCTGTTTCTTGTTTGAGACAGATTTATGGTGTTAGTTCACATTCTGTGGAGTTTGCCCATTTAAGGAGCACACTGGAGTGCACTTCAGTGTGCTTTCAGTGTGTTTATGGGTAGGCACAGCCACCACCATCTACTCCAGGGCGTCTTCACCACCTGGAAGAAACCCAGTGCCTCTGAGTGCTCTCTGGCTTCCCTGCAGCTCCTGGCTACCCTCCTTCACTTTCTCTTCTGAGCATTTCCTAACACATGATCATATATGTGGTCTTTGCCACCTAATATTTTTGCCAGTAAAGCTTTATTGACGTGTACCATCATTCATTTCCATCCTGTCTGTGGCAGGATCAAGTATGGCTCAAAGTCTAAATATTTCCTGCTTGGCCCTTTTCAGAAACAATCTTGTTGAGCACTGGCCCTGGCTTCGGAGTAAGGGACACAGAGTGTGTTTTGGGTGGTCAGTGAGTCCTTGCCACTCTGTGCCCTTCTCACCTCTTGCCTTGCCTGCATGGAAGCCCAGCACAGCACCTGCCCTCTGATCTTTGCCAAAACCAATGACAGGTAGATCTCTTGGGCAAGGAGAGGCCTTAGTGTGGCCCAAGTTCTCTATACACCAGCACAGAATGGCAGCTGTACACCAGGCTGAGGTGTCCTAGTTTTGTTTTTCCTGTCCTGAGGGTTGACTCCAGTGGCATCTACCACTGAGCTACATCCCCAGCCTTTTTTAATTTATTTTGAGACAGGGTCACTAAGTTGCCCAGGCTGACCTCAAACTTGTGGCTTTCCTGCCTCAGCCTCCGAATCTCTGGGGTCACAGGACACTATGCCCAGTTTGGCAGATGCTGTCTGTGAATGTTCTGTGGCCATTGCGAGTTTTTGTGGGTGACCACTTTCTTCTCAGCTGGTAACTGTTGTCATAGAAGGGCCCACAGGAGGAGGGCCTTGTGAGGAGGCACTGCGTGCCCCTTCCCACTGCTCGCCATGCCTGCGTGGAAGCCCAGCAAAGACTCTGCCCCTTCCTGTGCCTGGGACTATAACAAGTCTGTGTGCCGAGGTGCACTCCTGGGTAATTCAGAGGGGCCTCTGCACAGAAGACCAGTCATGCAGTAGCCCTCGTTTCTGCTGGTGAAGGTCCAGTTTGTAGGGAGGACCTACTGTCCTGAGACAGGGGGCCCTCAGGACATGAGAGCCTCAGACTACCCCAGGCATCCTTGTTGTCCATGAATGCTCAGTTCCCTCTTACTTGGATTCCTTAATAACCCAGTTATTGGGAGTGATCTCTTTCAGCATTGGAGTCTTACTGCCTTAATAATTTGCCTTCTATCTTCACAGAGAACGCTGCTCCCCAGACCATCTGAAAATCAGTCTCACAACGTGTGCTCCTTCTCCATCCTGTCCAATTCTCCCATTGCTGGTAAGGGCCAGCTCCTCTCTGGGCCAGTTTTCCCTCCTCTTCACCTGAATGTGGCCTTGCCTGGAGACGGTGCTCTGCCTGACCTTTCTAGTGTTCTATGTTGGTTCTGTCAGCACATGCCCAGCCCAGCCTGTTGGGCCAGCTGCAGTGGCAGGCAGGGCAGAGGCCTCTGGTGGGTACATCCTTGGGGATTGGCTCATCTGTCCCTGTTGGCACCTCTGCTCAGTCAGTTTAGTGGTTCAACAGGGCATGTCCAGCATTGTGTGGAGTAGTGGTGTTTTTGGGTTCTTTGGATCGTGCCCTTATACCTCAGTAACCACATCAAGGGGGCTGGCACTTTGAAGTCCTCTTCCACTCTAAATAAGAGTTTTTCAGTAAAGCACATGCTCTGTGGTCTTTTACCAGTCTTCTTGCTTTTCACATTTCATGTGTATCTGCAAGATCCATCAGCTTCTGGTTGCTTTTTCTCATACTTGTTTTTCAACTGTAGAAAACCTAGCAAGGTACAACCACATTGTAGAGGCAGCATATCAGTCCAAGGTCTGATGTGTTGGCCACCCCTGAGGTGCCCACAGCTCATTTCAGGGGATGACCATGGTGACTATAGCCTTTCAGCAGCTCCTGGAAGACAGGCGGTGCCACCATGGCAGGTCCCAGAGCTCTTCTCCCTGTTGGGGGCCTGTGTGACCTCTGACTCCCCATGCAAACAAGTGTCCGGAAGGTTGTGTGTTTTCCCATAATCCTCGCTGTAACTGTAGAGGGTATGGGCAGGCTACGATGATGTATCTGACTTTGTCTTCCCCCTTACAGGGAGAGGCTCATTCCGGCCCATCCAATCTTCTCTGACCAAAGCAGCTCTGTCTCGGCCTATTGTGCCCAAGGTCCTTCCACCCCAGACCACAAATCACTTGGCCAGTAAGTCTGCAACCTGCATGGTGACAGCCACTGATAAGGTTCCTGAGTAATGTTTCACAAAGCATTTTATTCTTTTTTCTCTCCAAACCATGTTGTTTCCTTACCCTTCGAAGAGAACATGGGAGCCCTTGGCTCTTGTATCCAAGTGAGGTGTGAGGGAGAAGTTCTCTGAGCTTTCTCTGCACACCTCGTGGAGGCACAGAACAGAGGTGTGACATGCTGCTCCTGTTTCCAGGTGCGGTTGACCTGGCAGCCCAGAGTGCAGGCATTATCCCTGGGAGCCCCCTACCGGTCTTGGCTGCTGAGGGCTTGTCTGGCATCTCCCCACTCTCTTCAGATGAGGTGACAGCTGCTGCCCCGGGTCAGGACTCCAGTGGACCCCAGCAGAATGGAGACCCTGTGCCCGCCATGGGGGTGAGTGTGTTCACAAGTGCTGTTCAGCATTGCAACCAGCTTCCACTTAGGTGGAGCCAGGCCAGGGTCTGGGGTCTGGCTGAGGGGATGGAGAAGCCACTGTGCCAGGGAATAAGTAAGCACCATGGAGCACACACCAGGAGAGGCCAGGCATAGGCTTTGCTGTGTGACACTGGAGGAGCCACAGCTAAGACATGCATGGCAAGGTAGCTCTGAGCCAAACCTGGGTTTGTTGACAGCCAACTCACGACCTCCCTGTGTGGGCATCTCAAGCGGGCGGGGACAGGGGGAGTGGTCTTCACAGCCTTTGCCACCGTCCCTCCTGGTGGCCCAGGAACTCTGATATCTCGTCCTGCTTGGGAGCTGGCTGAGAAGGGTAGGTAGGTCAACCCTGTGGAGCTCCAAGGAGCCCAGCCTGCCTGAGATTATAAGGCTGACTTTTTGTTTTCTTTTGGCAGGGGTGGGGTATCCTGGGGACTGGACTCTGAGCACTTGCCCACTGAGCCACATCCCCAGCCCTTTTGTATTTTATTTAGAGACAGGGTCTCACTGAGTTGCTTAGCACCTCACTTTTGCTGAGGCTGGCTTTGAACTCGTGATCCTCCTATCTCAGCCTCCTGAGCCACTATGATTACAGGCATGTACCACCATGTCCTGTTGAGGCTGATTTCTTAATAGGCCTCAAGTTTGCTTTTTGAAACATCAGATGGTTCCCATGGCCTGACAGTGTCTGTCCAGCACTTCAGCCTGGAGCACAACGTGTCACTGGCACCTGGGCTGCTAGGAAGCTCAAGTACCTGAACAGCTCTGAGGAGTGCAACCAGACCAACTCTGGGATGTGATTCTGGCAGTTCACGTGTGAGCCACTTATTGGCCTGTCTGGTGTTCCCACAGGGCACAAGCAATCCATTCCTCAGCATCCCTCCAAGGCCAGAGCAGGAGCCAGCAACAGACAACTTCCAGGTAGAGTATGCATCAGGGCACACTGATGCCCAGCGACTTCTCCTTTTGCCCACCTTGCCTGCTTCCTTGTGAATGGCAGGCTGACTCCCAGCTCTGACCTTACCTCAGATCTGGCTTCTGGGCCAGGGAGGGAGGAGGGGGCCATCTGCTGGTGGCTGTCTGCCTGGCGACCACTTAGCATCTGTGTGTCAGAAGTTGAGCTGTGGGCTGTGGTTGAAGCAGGACCAGGCCACCTCAGCCTGGCCTCCGGGCTCGGTCACGCTAGCACCCTACACCCACTGCACCCGGCACAGTTGCCCAGCTGAGCCTGAGGTTGTGCTTGTCTTTTTGGTTTTGGGTTCCGAGTGGCCTCTTGTGTCTGAACAATGCCTGCCTCAGCAGGGTTCGTCTGTTCTCTCCTTACCCGAGCTGCCCAAGACTCCTCCCCAGAATGGCCTCTGTACCCCTCTGCACTCAGAGAGCTCCAGCGCCCGACTCTCCCCGCCTAACGTCTCTGCACTGCTGGACATCTCCCTGCCTGGCCCCCCCGAGGATGTGCTCTCACAGGGGGAGCCCGCCACACAGATCAGCGACTCCATCATCGAGATTGCCATCAGCTCTGGCCAGTATGGTGAGAGCGGGTGGCCTCGTCATCCTTTCTAGAACCTGATTCCCACCAGCCAAGGCAATCAGACTTACCTTGAGGAGTCTAGACCTACCCAAGTACTTGTCAAACTTGGTGGGAACATTCCAGTCCAACTATCATTTTTGAGCATCAGGTTTCTGCGACCCACAGGAGCTGCTGTGCCTTCAGAGAAGGTGCATGTGGAACCTGAGGCTGCTAGTGGTCTGGTAGGTTTGCTCCTGACCTTGAGATGAGAGCCAGATGGCCCAGATGGCCCGTAGGGCCCACTGTAGTCCAGGAATCCAGAGGAGTCCTTTCCTGGTTAATTGTCATCCTAGCAGACAGTTCAAGAGGTAGCTAGATTTGGTGTCAAGGCATTAGCCCAACCTCTGTGGGACAATAGCCCTGGTATTCGTGGTGTATCACTTGCTGGTGTGACAGGTCCAGGTTCAGACAGGGCAAGTTCACAGCCCACCAGAATATCTGAGCAGGGCTGATGCAGACATTGTGGAGAGGGGTTATGCTGAGCTCTGGGCGCAGGGCCTAGCCCCATGACAGTGCATGCTGCTGCTGTTGTCCTCTGCATCGTGTCCTTTCTGCAGCACAAAGCCACCCTGAAGGCTCTGTGGTCCTTGCCTATAGACCTTTGTTGACCTTGCTGGCTTGGGGTCCCAGTGGGATCTTGGGTCTTCTCTGTTCAGCAGTGCACAGCCCCTCTCTCCTGCTGCCTCCTTGCTTGTGGGTTGGGGAAGCATCTTTGACCTAGGATTTTGGTTCACAGGTGAAGGAGTCCCCCTTTCTCCAGCAAAACTGAATGGCAGTGACAGTTCCAAGAGTCTTCCCTCCCCGTCCAGTAGCCCTCAGGCCAACTGGATCGCCTCCCCCACCCACGACCCCCAGTGGTACCCCAGTGACTCCACAGACTCCTCACTCAGCAGCTTGTTTGGTGAGTGGGGAAGGGTCCGCTTTCCCAGGCCAGCAGGCTTTGGAGTCAGGAAGATGCTGTGTTCTTACACACAGGAGGCATGAGTGAGGTGGGATGTGCATAGCTTCTCAGCGACTGCTCACCATGAGCTCTGACAGGTGTGTGCACTTGATATCCCACAGGCTATTGGAGGCCGAGCACTCTTATGTTCTTGGTGCCTCCTTCAGTCCAACCTGCCCGCCCCACTGGGCCTCCTGCCAGTCTTGGCTGAAGCCAGAAGAACTTAGCCATCTTTGAACTCTTGGTTTCTCTCTTTCTGTGTTCAGTAAGATACTCTGAAGTGGATGTTGCTGCCATCTTGCAGCATAGTGTTGACCACATAGGGGAGCGTCACAGGGCATGTCTGCTCCCCACCACTGGCTCTCTGGGTACCAGTACCAGTTAGAGGGAAGGGGCATGCAGGGAAAGACACATCTGCTGCCGTTGCCTGCATGGAAGGAGCTTCCGTAACACATCTGGGATTAGGCCCCTGGAGACTTTAGAGAATGGTGAGCATGAGGGATATCCATCTTGCTCACAGCTCCAGAGAAGGGCATGTTGTGCACACACTGAACTTAGTTCTGACTGCAGACATCATGCCGGCAGGACTGGAGGCTCTGGGTTTGGGAGTGCAGAGGGGCCCAACCCCCCAGGATGTGTTCCTGTGTCTTCCATAAGAGCGCAGAGTCACATACAAATCGGGAACAACCTTGGTACCTGTCCATGAGGGCCTAACATGAATGTTTAGAAATGAGGTGTGTTGGGTGGGATGGGAGACAGTAGTGAGACAGCACAGCACACTGAGTTCATGAGAAAAGCTGGTCCAGCGTGCTCACAGCCCTTGGAGCAAGCACGCAGCTGGAGACCCATGGGGGCCTGGCTTGGCAGCCACTCAGCCCTCTGGCTCATTTCCTATACTCAGTGTTGTCCTTGGTCTTCTCCCTGCAGCCAGCTTTATCTCCCCAGAAAAGAGTCGGAAGATGCTGCCAACTCCCATCGGGGCTAACAGTGGCACTTCCTTGCTTGGTCCCAGTTTGTTGGACGGCAACTCACGGGACTCATTTGTGTCCAGATCCCTGGCTGATGTTGCAGAGGTAAGTGTGGTGCCACCTGAACTTGACTGCCCAGCCCTTCCTGAGACTAGGTAGTTAAAGACTACTAAGTGGTGACAGGAAGAAAGTACATTTGACCTCAGACCCTGGTGCCTGGAGGGACCTGGGAAGCCCAGGCTTAATGCAGACAGGGGTCTCTAAAGGCAGGTGGAGCTGGTTTGGATCTCATTGTGCCCTTCCCAAGCTGTGTGACTTCAGGCTGTCTTAGCTTCCTGACAAGTGGGTATGACACCATCTGGTCCTGTCCTAGCAGCAGGGCACCTTTGAGTAATATGTCCTGTGCTGTGTCTGGGCTGCAGCCCACGAACTTGGGATTGGGTTCTTCAGAAGGACTTCACCCTTCCCCGCCCTACCTCTCCCAAGTTCAGGCTGTGATAGCTGGGGTCACATGAGGGCAGGCATTTGATATGGAAGTGAGAATCAGTTTGTGACCCTCTTTCAGCCAGTTCAGCATCCCTCTGTCTGACTAGGGTGTTCCATATTGTTTGCATGTGACTGAGGCCTGTCAGTCCTGCAGGGGCAGTGCTGGTAGAAGGAGTGAAGACAGGTGAGTTTAAGGTGAAAGGCGGAGATCCACAAGTGCCACAAGAGAGATGCAGTCAGAGCATATAACACAAAAGGGGTGGGTCCCAATCTAGAGCACCACTTGGGTGGGTTAGTCCTGTTTTCAACCTCCTGGAGCAACTTTTCCCAAATTGATCCCTGGGTGTCAAGCCTTGGCACATTCTGAGGTCTCTGTGACCCTTGAGGGGAAAACTTAAGTCAGCAAACACAGAGCTGTTTCCCACAGGCTCCTTGGCATCTCTGCTCCCTGACTAGAATCTTGAAATGGTAAACTTTCAAGAAGCTTTGGAGAATTCTGAGCCAAACCATGATCCAAATGGAAAACTTCAACCAATGAGAACATAAACAGAATAATGTAATGAATCTCCCTCGCAGTATGCATAGTATTTCTTAAACTAGTTTGGCCACAGAATCTTTATTCACAAAACACTCAATAGTACAAATGTCCCACAAGAAACTGGTCTTTTCCCCTCCACATGTTGGTGCAGACACTGTATAAGTTTTTGGTTCTGTGGAGATGACTCTGTAAAAACGCTTGGAAGTTATAATGCTGAACCCAGGCCACCCAGGTCCAGAGTCAGCATGCCCCCTGGACCAGCTCCCTAGTGATGCAGTGCTGCACAACAGAGCTACATGGAACACTGTCCTTAGTGAATTGTGTCAGCACACACTGACCTGCAGAAACAACCAGCGAGTGTTTAGCAAAAGGGTATTCCTTGAGAACTCTGCTTCAAAACACCATTGCGTTTGGAAGCACCCTGTCTGAAGTTGATCTGAAACATCTGTGGGTGGAATGGTCTGATGGTGGGATTTCAGTAAAGGATGGAGTAAGAAATTTGTGGGGAGAGGTGAAGTTGGCATAGCCATGTGCTGTTGAGGATGGAAGCTGGTGCTAAGTGCCTATGGGAGGGGCTCACTACTTGCTCTACTTTTTGAAACAAATTTCAATTTATTCATGAGAAATTTAAAATTCAGTGCATGTGATAGCTCTCCCTGGAGGCCCAGAAAGGTTTCTCATTCATTCACTAATCATGCAGTTTATTAACAAATATTTATTCACAGCCTACTCTGTGCAGATGCTGCTACAGTGCCCTGTGCTCAGTAGGCACCTGCCCCAGTGGCAGAAGCAGACAGCAAACCATGAGGACTGTCAACCCCACATTTTGCCCCTAGGATAAAATCCTAGCCCTTGAATCTCTGCCAGAATCCTGCATCCTTCCTGATCTGCTGCTTTATGTCTTGTGCACTGTCATGTCCACTGTCTGTCTTGTATTTCTTGAACAGCTGTCACCTATGCACACCTCGGGTCTTGCACTTGCCATTTCTGCTGATGAGAATGTTTTTTCCTCACGCCTTCATGTGACCTACTCCCACCTTTGTCAAATCCTTGGCACCTTGGAGAATCCTCCTCTGATTCCACCCCCAAAACAGACCCTCTCCCCTCCTCTGCCTTCCAGCTCCTCCTTGTTTCCTGCCTTTCACAGTGTACTGTCTGCCTGTCTGTGATCTCTTTCCCCACCCCATCTCAGGAGGGAGAGGCTGCCAATAGTCAGATGTGCTCAGTTCCCACTGGGTTCTCCAGTGGACCTTGCAGGAAGTGCATTTTCAGACCACAGAGGGACAGAGCTCTGGGCTTCCACCAACGTCCACCCTTGGCAGCTAGTTGCTGCTAGTACAGATGGCAGGCTACCACCCTCTGATTTGGTGTATCCTTGTTCCCTCTCTCCTGCAGGTGGTGGATTCCCAGCTGGTGTGTATGATGAATGAGAACAGCATCGATTATATATCTCGGTTCAATGACCTGGCCCAAGAGCTGTCCATCACTGAGCCTGGCCGCCGAGAGGTTCTGTTTGACAATGGTGGAGGAGGACCCCCTGTCGGTGACCTCTCCCAGTGACCACACCTTGTGGCAAAGGAATCCTGAGGTTACAGAAGAGGGTTCACAGGACTGGCTGTACTCAGTTGTGGCAGACAAACCCTCTTCAAACTACAGAGAAAGCAAGTCAAATCCAGAATCTTCAGAAGACAGGGGCACCTTTGCATCCCAGGATGTGCAGCATGCAGGAGCAGCTGATCCCAGGCCTGTCCAAGTGGAGGCTTCAACATCCCAGGAGGCTAGGACCAGCTCCCAGAATGGTTGATATCAGGGAGTGCAGCGGTATGGTAGCTGCTCCTTGCCCTCCTTGGGCCCATGCTGGTCCAAGTGGGGATCCTGTACTGTCTCCACTGTGGTGCTGGACATTCCAGAGCTTGCTTTTGAGAAGGGGCGTGCCTTGGTGTGGTCATTGCGTGCTGGAAGACTGTTGCCGCTGCCGCCGCCTTCTAACATTCTTTCACTACTTGGCTGCTCTGTGGTGGTGCTGAAGGGGACAGTTGGCACAGCACAGGCTCCTGCCTGATGGGGTGTACACCCCAAGACTGATGACAGGGCAGACGAGGGTCCCGGGACAGCATATCCAGTGCCATCTCCCCAGAACACTGACCCTTTCTTTCTGCTTCCCCTGTCCAGAGGGTTTGTTCTGACTGGTGTTAACAGGAAGGGGGAAAGGAATCATGTCTTACGCAGGTTGCGTGTACATTTTATAGGACCCTGCTAAGCTGGTTGAAAATGTTTTTCTTGTGTTTTAAGAATTAGGAGACACAGACAAGAAAGAACAGAGTCCTTTGTGCAGCTGGTTTCCTCGCTGTGTTCCCCTGCAAGTTCCTTCCAGGTGATCTGAGATGTCCTTTACCTTGACAGAGTTGATTCCCCAGGTACTAACGTGACTGCAGGCCAGACTTTACTGATGGGTCTTGGAGCGCCTCTCCAGAGGTTCCCTTAGGCGCCTGAGGCTGATCTGCCTAGCAGGGAAGACATCCTCTTCTTCAGGAAGCTCCTCCTCCTCTGGCTGACATTGTCAGAGGGTGTGTCCAACACATTTAGTCCCTGGGCCTGCCTTTGCACTGAGACCTCAAGTTTCTTCTTCCTAATTAAGGAGACCTGGGCGGATTTGGATTTAGATGTTCAGGTGTAGTCAACTTACTTCTGATAACCTTCTGATGACTCCCTCCTGAGTCCCTATGGTGGCTAGTACCTTTTACTGGAGGTAGCCTAGCATCTGTTCTTTCCCTAGGTGGGGCTCCTCCACCTTCTCAGCCTCATTAGATACAAACACATAAACCACCCTCCAGCCATATGTGGTGTGGCATGGTGCTGGGCAGGTGAGGCCTACACTGCCCTCAGCTGGTCACCCTGTCCAGTAGCCCTTTCTAACTCACCTGAATCTCCCTCCATCTCTGCTTCCAACTCTTCTTTTCCCCAGTTTGGTGGCCATCCAGGCCAACCCTCACCCCCTCTGTTCTGTCCCCATCTGCAGTGAAAAGGGGAGCCTGTGTGCAGTGGGGGAGGAAAGACCTCAGGTGTGGACACTCCATCCTGTGGTCTCACCAGCTGCTGCAGCTGTGCTGGACTGCAGGTGTCAGTGAAGGACATAGGACAGCCTCCCCCTTTCTTTCCCAGGTTCCTCCTGGCACTGGTGCCTGTGGCGAGGCCTCCCACCTCCAGGGCCTCATATAGCCTGTGCTGTGACCCCTGCTCTGTGGGAAGAGAAGGGGAATGTGGCAATGCTTATTAGGAGATGGTCAGTGGTGTTTGAACCAGGTTGTCTACACTTGGTTGCATGTGGTATTTAATATGTCATCTTCCTGAAGTCAGCACCTTTTTGAGCTGAAGATCAGTAGGCCTCTCTAGTCTTGTACTGTAGGTGAGGACCCCAGGCTGTGCTTGATGGACCAGCCACAGATGATAGAATCCATTAAGCACTGAGCTAACAGCATGCCCTGTGGCCCTGGCACTGTGCTGGGCAGGACTTCCCTTAACTGCTTCCCCTCAGGAACACCTTGAGGCACCCTTTGTCCTACCTGTAAAAGGAGCAGAACTATGGAGAATAGGATCCACTTCTGTAGGCTTTTGGTATAGCAGCACCACTCAACTGTGCAGACTACATTTGGGAGCCCTGCATATAGAGCACTTGTCACCCAGTGGAAGGTTAGGGGATGGAGTGGACTAACTTCCTCCTGCAATGAAGCTGACAGGAGTCCAGAGAATTCTGCAGCTTCTCTAGCATTTGCTTATCATGTTAAGGGGGAAACATCATTCACAGCAGAGAAAGTGGAGGCCTTTTCTCCCAGCCCAAACAAATATTCATGCTGGGCAACTGCTAAAAGGCTGGCATTCTCCACAGCTGGGCAGAGAAGCCTCCCAGGCCCTGCATCTTCCAATGGAGTTGTGATAGTCCAGTATCCAAGATCAGTTCCTTGGAAAAATCTTTCCCTGATCCTGCTGATGCCTGGGATCTTTGTGCTGCCACATCTTTTCCAAAGATTGAGACCAAGGACCTCTGCTATCAAGGAAGTTGGTGTTTGGCCTCATTCTTTACTGTGACTATAGAGTGATGAGCTTTCCATCCTTGAGAAGATGCAGGGGCAAGTTAAAGCTTGTAGCTCCTGCTTATTTGTGTATCCTGTAGGGGTAGGGTGCTTGCTCAGGGAGTGGGGCTCTTTGGGGACCCTTCAGGCTGTAGATCTGCTTCCCATACCTGCAGGTTCTTAGTGTGGAACTCCTGGAGTTTTGTCTTTGTTTTTTCATTTTCTGGTGACCTCAGTGCCAGTGGAGGTCCTTTTCAGTTTGAAGGCTACACCTTTTGAGTCCAAATTTGCTCTACAGGACACTGGAAACAAGTGAGGAGGGAAACAGTTATACCTGCTTTTTGAACACTGAGGTCTGTCAGATGCATTTGTGAGGAAATACAGCACTTTTGTCTTATGAGGAAAAAAGGAAAGATTTTAAAAAAACACAAACCCAGAGTACATCTCTCCCAGCTGTCAGAGCTCTCCGCATCTCCCAGTAACTTGCCATGTGAGATCAGTCCAGTCTTGGAACAAGCACTGCGCCAACCCACCCACCCCTGTGTTGACACAGGGCATCACTGGCTGGAGCACGTGGCCTGGGCCGCACAACTCAGTGCAGTTCGCTTTAATAATTAAGCCATATCATCCAAGGTTTCCAGCTTGTTCGAGATGTGAATTTGTTTTATAGATTATAAATATACAGTGTATGTATAAAGCAGAATGCCTGTCCTTCCTGGTTATTTTTTGTACTATATTGTAAATTATATTATTTATTCTTTACCAATTTTGGGAATAAAAGGTGTTTTGGTTATTTAATATAATAAAGAAAAGCTGTTAAACTCATGTTTAAATTTCTGGTTCAACTTGTAAATTTTTTATTGTGCATAAATACATACTAATACTTGATCTAACGACTGTCTTTTGCGCCTGTGTTTCAACGAGTGCTCTGGGATGCCGCGCAGACGTAGCCCTCGGGCTCCGCGAGCCGAGGCGGGTGGTGGAGTGGGGGGCGGCGGGCGCAACCTCCGCTCCTTCGCCAGGGCGAGGCGGCGCGCCCAAGCGCCTGTGGTTGCCACAGGCCCGAAACCTCCTTGCCCCGCCCCAACCCGGCGAGGCGGGGTTCCGGGGCGGGCTCCCATCAGGCGCTGCCCGCGTGATGGAAGGCGGGCCAGACCGCGGGCCAATGCGCGCGAGCGGCGCCTGCACAGGCCAATCGCCTGCGGGCGCGACGCCGGCGGGGGGAGAGGGGCAGGGTCCAGGCCTCTATAGGCTGCGGAGGTATGATTGGCGCGGGCGGCAACCAACCGACGCTGGAGGGCTTGGGTACCTGCGCCAGGCGGGCGGGAACCGTGGCGCGGTGCTGAGGAGGCGCGGGGCGGCGGCCGACATGTTCCAGGGCGCGGACGCCGAGGCCGGCCGGCCTGGGTCCAGGTGTGCGGGCGCGACCGGGCGGGCGGGGTGCCGCGGCCACGTGGCGGGCGACCCTACAGACGCGCGCTGCGGCCCGGCGAAGGCTGGGCGGCGAGTCCCGGGGCTCCGCGGGCTCGAGCTGGCCTTCCCGCGCCGGAACCTCCTGTGCCGGGAGCTGGCCGCGGGTCTCGGGCGCGGAACCGCACCAACGGGTTGGGCGAACGGAGCCCTGGTTCTGGTGTCTGGTAATGCGGCCCCACCGTGCAGGGGGCACCCATCAGGGTCTCCCACCGCTCCCCGGCTGGGGACACCCAGCAGGGGACGCCCACCCATCTCTGGTAGGGGACCTCCCCCGGGTCCTACCCCGGCAGGGTACGCCCACCTCCTGGCAGGTGACACTCGGCAGGGGACCAGCCCCCGGTCGTACCCCGACTGGGGACGTCCACCTCCCGCAGGTGATACCCCGCAGGGGACGCCCACTGCTGCAGGGAACGCCTCCGGCGCACCCATCAAGGAAGTCCCCGGTCCGAGCCGCCTGGCAGTGCCGCCCGGAAAGCGGTGGCCGAGGGGTGAGGCCGCCCGGGCGGTGGGAGCCTGGCCGCGGAGTGGCCTCCAGAGCGCGGGAGGAGAGCCGCCGGATTGCTGAGCGCTGGCACAGGGGCAGCCCAGCCGCGAAGGGAGTTGGCTGCCTTCGCGGCCGCTCGCGGGTCCTGTTTTCTTGTGCCGAGGAAGTTTGGACTGAAAGCATACTGCTTTGGCCACCATTTATCCCAAGTCTTTTAAACTGTAGAGTTGGTGTTTGTGAAGAATTTAGTCCCAAGTCTGTCTCTCACGGCTTCTCCCGAAGCCTCACCAGTCCCAAAGACTTTTCTGAAATTGGGGACATGCTCTTAGGAAGGTCAGGGGCCTGGAGACCCTCCAGATGAGAGAAGCTTTGTCAGTCCACCTGAGCCTATGAGCTTTTGTTGCCACCGTGCCCCTTTCTCTTGTGTGTTTTGAATGTTTTTACTGAACTATGTGGATGGGATACTCCAAAAGGAAAGGATAACTGGGCACACCCCTGCACTGGGACTTTTCTCCTAAGCATCTTGCGTTTGTTAGTCCTCCCATCCCCCTTCATGTCCCAGTGATAATTGCTGCTTGTCCCTTCCAGAGGGCCACACTAGGCCATTGTTGTGCGCCTCCCCCCTACCTTTAAAGCCTCTCATTGAACTCTGGTATGGTTTGTGCAAGATGTCCTGGGGCACCTTGGAGGCTGCAAAACCTGGGTGCTGCCCGTTGCTGTTATAATGGAGATGGCCCCTGCCCTTCCCAAGATACCAGACCTCTGCATCCTGATGACTGCCAAGATAGCCTGTGCTGCTTCCTTCTCTAAGCTAGTTGTTTTTTGTGGTGCTGGGGCCTGAACCCAGGGCCTTGTGCTTGCAAGGCAAGCACTCTACCAACTGAGATATATCCCCAGCCCTCTAGGCTAGTTTTTGAATAAAGTAAAATTGAGGAAAGTACACAGAACAAGGTTAAATCCTAGATTTCCGCCACATTAACATTTTCTATAACTACCATTTACTCCTGTGCCCATACTATACCCTATGTTTGGGCCCTACCTGTTCCAGAGATAGCTTTGGAGTTCCAGGAGCACCAGATGCCTGTCACATCACTCACAGGAAACACTGAAACCACCCACATGCAGATCTGCCGTTCCCCTTAAACCTGAAGTTCCAGCAGAGGACTTTCCTTTATTCATCTTTTTGTCTGCAGGGTTACCAGTGGTAGGAGCTCAAGAGATGTGTGAGAGACAGAGACTCAGGCAACATCTCCATCTGAGTATTGACTATGGGAGTCTGCAGGGATTCTGATAACATCTGTCCACCTGTGGTGCAGGACCTTGGGTTTGGAAGATAGCTATCTGTGAAATAAGTCAGTAAAATAGGAATTTTAACTTATGCTGGCATGAGTCTTGATGCTGAATTCAGTTCAATTCAGGATCACAGATCTCTCGTTTGAAAGTGATGACTGGAGACCATGTTAGGCCCACAACAACTAGTGAAGAAAAATACGGAGAATGTCCAGGGCTGTGTGATTTAGAAGTGGAAGTCAAATGCCTCACCTTGTCCCTCAACACCCTGCTTTACCTAAGACTTTGTTAAACTCTTGCTAACTTAAACCTGATTATTGGTTAGTTTAAAAAATTATTTTTCACTCAAAGCTGAATTTTTCCCCCTTCATCAGATCCTTTAGGAAGTACTAACTACTGAACAGACATGTCTGGCACATCTACTTCCCTTCCTCCCAGAGAGAGAGATGGCACTCTTCAGAGGCCTGCCAGTGCGTGCGAGGCATCTTCATAGGTCTCTCTTTAGGCTGTGACTCTGTTGGGGACACTTTCTGCTGCCCTGCCTGACTGCAACAACCCTGTTCACATAAGATTACAGTGGTTGGCTGGCTCCCTTTCCAACTTTTGGAGGAAATTGTTTTTGTTAACAAACCTTGAGCATTTAGTGCTTGCATAGCTTTGTAGTGAAGCCTAACCTTAGCTGTTAACTTTTTTGTGGTGCTTGATCCTCTAAATCCAAGTATTTCAAAATGTCCTGAATCAGACTGTACCGTTGCTTGAGACCTGGTAAAAGGGAAAGAGCCGCTCAACTGGTTTAAAATTCAATTTCAAAAGGCCCCTCCCCTGAATTGTGTTTTAAAAGTTTTAAAAAATGCATATGAACTCCATGTTTCTCTATGCTACTATTGTAGACCTTTGCTCTTGGGTGTCAGCATAGCTTTGTGGCAGTTCTTCAGGTCTGCAGTTGTAATAAAAGGTGACTCAAAAGCTACGCACAGTGGCTCACACCTGTAGTCCCATTAGAAACTGGAGCAGGAGGATTATAAGTTCAAAGCCAACCTTGGCAATTTAGTGTAACCCTGTGTCAGAATAAAAAATAAAAAGGACTGGAGAGGTAGCTAGGTGGTAGAGCTCCCCTGGATTCAATCCTGAGTACCATCCCCGAAGAAGTTTTTCAAAAATGCAGTACTTTAAAATTTTTTTTTTTTTTTTTTTTTTTTGGTAGCACTGAGGATTGACCGAGGGACACTCTCCCACCAAGCTACATTCTCAGCTCTTTTTTAAAATTTTGAGGCAGGGTCTCACCTCAAACTTGCAATCCTCCTGCTTTAGCATCCCAAGTTGCTGGGATTATGGGGATGTGCCATTGTACCCCACTTTTAATATTAAGATTCTAACCTAATATATACAGTGTGGTAGTATAAAAGATGTGATTAAAGAGATGTTTTGTTCTCTTCTTCATGCTATCTTGGAATCTGCTATGTCGCTTACCTTTAGTTCTTTAGAGGGTCTCTTTTCCTCAGTTGCCTTGTGGCCAGGGCTTCCTACTAGTGCACACAGGTCCTACCTTGGGGGTCAGGCTTGATCTATGGGTAAATGTTGGATGTCCAACAGTCTTCTAGAAACCTTTCATCTTTGTCCTTTCCTTTTTTTTTTTTTTTTTTTTTTTTTTGCATTACTAGGAATAGAATACAGGGCCCTACACATGCTAGCAAGCACTCTTACCACTAGGCTACACCCTCAGCCGTTTTTATTTTTCATTTAGATACTGGATCTCACTGACTGCCCTGGCTCGTTCATGCTTGTTCAGTGCCCAGGCTGGCCCTGAACTTGCAAGCCTCCCAAGTAACTGGAATTATAGTCATGGGTCATTGCACCCCTCCAGAAAGCTTTTAAAGAATCTTAAGAGCAGTAGAAGAAGTTTGCCATGTGGCAGTCTGAATTGTTTGCAGTGGTATTAAGTAGTTGTGTGGCCTCCACAGACATTGAAGCATGGTTCTGCTATGGCTAGTTGTGCTGTAGCCCTACCGTATACAAGCATATATGGTAGCCAACAGTAACTCAAGTTTGCTCTCTGCTTGTAGGACCATGAAGCCCCCAGGAGGAGAATCCAGCAATCTTTTTGGAAGTCCAGAAGAAGCTGTTCCTTCAAGCAGGCCTAATAGGATGGCATCGAATATTTTTGGACCAAGTGAAGAACCTCAGAATGTACCCAAGAGGACAAACCCCCCAGGTGTGGGCCTTTGTTAATCCCAGATGGGTTGGCCTCTACCTAGTCTCTCTTCTGTTCTTTTAACTATGTTGTAGTTCTTTATATTGATCCTTTCAGATGTTTTCTGGTATAGGTTACCCCTTGTCATTAGAGTTCTTGCTGTTACTTCTGCCTGGAAGTGGCTTGATGGTGTGAGAGCACCAAGGGTACTACGGTGAGTGATGGACCTCTGCTTGAGATCCCTGAAGCTGTATGGAGTGATTGTATATGCAGACCTGTTTCCTAGGGAGGGAGAGTGCTCATCTGACTTCAGTAGATCAAAACTACTAGGCAGAGTTGGTCCAGCAGGCACTGAAACAGTTCTTCAGAATTTAACACATGGTCTAGTGGCTATAGAGGGGAAGAATATTTGACAGGGTTCTCTTGACTGATGGACTATCCTGTTGAGTAACCACACAGTGACAGTTACCTCGTAGTTTTCCCATGTCTGTCTGTGAGGGGACAGCAAAGTTTGTTCCATCCTTCAGAGACTTGAGAGGCCATCTGTGAGGGTGTATGCTAGAGTCAGCTAGAACTACTCCCTACCTCATGCCAGTTCTGAATATAAATATTTCTTGACCAAATGTAAATGCAGCAGATTTAAAAACTAGTTTTTTGTTCATTTGGTTGTTGGGGGTGGATGCCGATTTTGCTTCTAAATGTAGCTATAGCCAGTAGTTCTTAATAAGTGAATAATATTCCCATGGTTCCAGTTTGAATTTGGGGCCAGGAGTGGTCAGCCCAAATACCCTTTGTACCAGTGATAGCAGAACAGTACCTTTTGTACAAGACAGAAACAAATTCCAGCCAGGAGTGGTGACTCATGCCTGTAATCCCAGCAGCTCGGGAGGCTGAGGCAGGAGGATGGAAAGTTCAAGGCCAACTGCAGCAACATAGTGAGGTCTTAAGCAACCTAGACCCTGTCTCAGAAAAAAAAATTTTAAAAAGGGCTGAGAACATGGCTTATTGGTTAAGTGCCCCTGGGTTCAATCTCCAGTACCAAAAAAAGCGCCACATGTGTGTCTGGAGTTGTCTTTAGGCTTGTCATCACAGCACATCCAGCTCTCTGGAGGGTGTGGCAGTGCCTCTGCCCATCCCATAGACTCTCGTGTCCCCACATGCTCTCGTGCCCATGGGGAGCCTAAGCCCCCAGGAATGGTCATTTACCTCTGGTTGTGCATGGTCACAAGGTGTAGTGACAGCCATTTTGGCTGCCTTTCTCAGGTTTCTGCATCTTGTGGTTTTGGAGTGGGGGTTTTTTTTGCATCCTTCTAGGTACTCTTTGGAAACAGTGCATGAAGCCTGTGAGGCAGAACCAGTTGTCATGTCCACCTCAAGTGCCAAGGTCTTGTCCTCATTGCTGTGCTCAGTCACCCATGCTCAGCACTGCAGCCCTCCAGTTAGAGGGCCTGACCGGAGAAAGTGTTCAGAGGCACTTGCTCTCCTATGTGGGTAGCTTACCTCTGACAGCCAAGGAAGGCTTGCAGGAGGTGGCCTTCAATGTCCCGTTTCATCTTCACTGCAGTCTCCTTCTCTGTGAGCCCGTACGATGAGTGCATGCCACTTCTGTCAATGCAGCGTTTTTTGGTTTTAGGGTTTTGGGTGTTTTTTTGTTGTTGTTGTTGTTGTTTTTTGTTTTTTTCAGATACTAGGAATTGATCCCAGAGACACTCAACCATTGAGCCATATCCCCAGTCCTTTTTATTTTTTATTTTGGGACAGGGTTCACTAAGTTGCTGAGACTAGCTTTGAACTTGAATCCTCCTGCCTTAGCCTCCCCAGTTGCTGGGATTGAATTTGTTTATTTTTTAAACAGGGGATTGAACCTGTGGTGCTTAACCATTGAGCTACATCCCCAGCCTCTCCTCTGGTGGGCCCCCCTCCTCCACCTTGTTTTAGAGACAGGGTCTTGCTAAATTGTTGAGGCCTGCCTGAACTTGTGATCCTCCTGCCTCCATCTTGTCTCTCGAGTACTGGGATTACTGGTGTGCTCTACTGCAACTTTGCTTCAGTTTTCAGTGAATTCAGGCATCTTTTCCTAAAAACTGGATTCATCTTTTAAGGAAAAAGTTGGGTAATAGCTATATGGTATTAATTACTTCTTTATAAACTTCAGAAACAACTCTTGTTCAGGATTATGCATAGGTATGGTGAAACTGTGTAAGTAAAATAACAAGTCTGTGGCTTCCAGAAAATTCAGGAGTGGGATAATCTTGGCCAAGAGGGAAGGGGCACACAGGGAGTTCCTGGGAATCGGCACTGTTCTCTCTGCCCTGGGTGATACTTCCCTCATGTCTATTGTGTAATTATTTATAGTAAGTATGCCCTGAGAAATTTTCCTTCACAATTGAAAAAATGTTTTTTAATTAACAGTGTCTTTGACCAAAATTTTTTGTTAAAAAAAAAAAAAAAACATTGTGTGTGTGTGTGTTAAAAAATTAGGTAAGTCTTTGTGAGCAACTGGAGTATGACTCAACAGGGGTGGTCCATCCCCATCACAGTCCGGCCACATTTGCTAGCATGGCCAGTGACATCACCAGTAGCTTCCCCAGAAGGATGTGCTGCTCAACCACTTAACTTTACTAGCTGGTTTGGTCTCACCAGCAACCCTAGGGGGATGTATTATTGAAGTTCAGAAGGTGACGTCGTTTGTCTGAGGTCACACAGTTAATAATGAGTAGCTGAGCAGGAGCTTGGACCCAAGCAGCCTGGCCACAGAGTGCTGGTCCATCATGCCATGCAATTGCTGGTTTCCTCTTTGGAAGGTGTTCAGTGTGGGTTTGGACCACTGGGAGGTCGATGGTTGAGACCAGGAGGTTTGTAGTCACCCTAAAGTTATATGAGGGCGTGGTGCATGATTTTCTGCAGCAAGTTTCACATACTTCAAGGTGTTCTGCCCCTGTCAAAAGAGAGCAACCCTGGCCTGTACTCAACCTGCTCAGTGCTGTTACAGCCTCATCGAAGCTGCAGCCCATAGCGTAGACACTGACATCTCCCAGAAGGCTGCTCCGTTAGCAGTGTGACAGCTAACAAGAGCAGACCCCAGCTGAGCCCCTTCCCTACGACTGTGGCTTCTCTAGGTGAATCATGAGGTGTTCATCCTGTGGCAGCTAAAAAGTAACTTTAAATGTAATTTTTTGAAGACAAAACATAAAAAGTAAGATCCTGTTTCAAAAAATTAAAGGGCTGGGGATACAGTTCAGTGATAGAGCACCCCTGGGTTCAGTCTATAGTACCATAAAAATAAATAAATAAGGAGTTAGCTTTCTTATGCCATTGCACTTGGTGAGAAGCAGGGGTGAAGTAATCATTTTTCTTATTCAGATATAAGTTAATAAGACCCCTCTTAAATTAAATTGTTGATACTGCATAGATTGTTGTACACAGTTATTTATACACAGAACAGTACATTTAGGAGGTATTTCTTTAGTGTTATGCAGAAAACACAGCTGTGTATTTATTAGGTGTTTTTATCCTGGGCATGGTTCCAGCCTTTGACCTAGGAGCTGTAGCCACAAACTGAGTGTTCATACACCCCTGAGAGGGTGGTCCTTTTATTGTCCTTATTCTATAGATGAGAGTTTAAGGGCATAGAAAAACCAAGTAACTTTCACACAGCCACACAGCTGTGGTGGGTGTGTCTTTGTGTAGACTATAAGTTGGTGCACCAGGACAGTAACTTCGATGATTCCTGCTCCATCTAGCACAGTGCTTTGGGGAAGGGGTCTGCTGGTATCATACAGCAGCCGTGTTCCTCTCTGACATGGGCATCGAGGCCTTTACATGCTATATCCAGGCCACAGCCATCAGCTCGTAAGAAGTTCCATCTGCCTACATTTTGTCACGGCTTATCAGTTCACTCATGGTTGGCAGCAAGGGTGCTACAAACCCCTTAATTTGCTGACATTTCTGGTCATTGCTTGAAGTTCCAGCCGAAATGAGGTCAGAATGACTAATAAAAGTTGTTTTCCAGATTACAGGTTTGCATTGAATAGGGCATGTTACTAATTTCAGACCTCGTGTGAGTGAAACACTTACCTGTGCTTTTAATTCTCTGGAGAACTTTTCCTGAATTTAATGAGAGACTCTTCAGTAGGAAAGCACTAACTACTCAGGGTTAAGGAACTCTAGAGGGAAAATATGCAATGTTATTCCCTCTCCTTTCCAGAGACTGGGTTGGGTCTAGACATGAAGGCCGAATAGGCCTCAAACAAAAGTTGACTGAATGTCTCAACTCGGTGCCTGGCACCCAGGACGGTTACAAGGCTGTGAGAAGCTCTTTGAGGTGATGACCCTGAGGAGTAGTAGATCAGGTGGGTGTTGTGGTGTTCACTGTCCTGTGATTGTTTCTGCAGGGGGGAAAGGAAGTGGTATCTTTGACGAATCAACTCCTGTGCAGACCCGACAACGTCTGAACCCACCTGGTGGGAAGACCAGTGACATTTTTGGGTCCCCAGTCACTGCCACTTCACCCCTGGCACACCCAAACAAGCCCAAGGTATGGACTACATTCAGATAGCAGACATGAGAGTAAAACAAAAGATGAGCCCAGACTCTTAAAAAGCTTCAGGGCAGGTCTGCCACGTTATTAGGGAGAGAAGGTAGACATCGTTGATTTTGCTGTGGTCATTTGTTACTGGGTTGGGGAGCTCCCTAGTCACCCAGGAAACATTCCAACCTTGTGATGATTGAGCCCTGGGGGAAGTGGTTCTCTTGGTGTGTTCAGCAGTAGCAGATGGCTTCAGAGGCAGCCTCTCTGGCCTTCACCATGTGCCTGAGGGGTAGCAACTGAGCACCTGGTGCTTGAACTCACCCCTCATGGGTCTTTTGTGATTTTTCATTCTGGAGAGGAAGGGTGGTAGCTCTTGATGGCATTTCCTTCTCCACACAAGGGCCAAGGCCTCATGCTTATTACCTGAGTGGATTCATGGTGCAATGGCACCTGTAGGGTCAGGTAGCAAGGGTCTCCTCACCTGCAGTGCCATCTGGGCACTGTGACCCCAGACGTGGCCTTAGCAAGTGTTGACCATGGCTGTGGACTTCCGGGGCTGAGGCCGAGGTAGAGCTTGACGAAGCTGCACAGCCCTCACCTAAACATTTGTTTGACGGGTGACTGGACATTCTGGGGGTTTACTTTGGCCAGAATTCATCAACAATAAAACCTAGAATTTTAGTTACTTAATTATTTGCATTATTTTTAAACTTTTCCATCTTTTTTTGTGGCCAAAAGATAGTGTCCAGTTCTCTATAACAAAAATCGTACACATTTCTGGAGCTGCTTGTGTATGAACCATCACTGCATTCTTGTCGGTTCACATCTCAGATGATGGCCCACTATCCTTGAATGGAAATGGAAATGTGAAAAAAAAGACCTCGCAAGGCGAAGAGAAAATGAGAACAGATGAGAGGGCGACATAGAGAGCCTGGTTGGATCAGCCCATGTCTCCTGTACTGGCCTGTCTGAAGCGATGTCTCTTCCAGGTTGGAGTTCCAGGTGCCAGGCATGAGCACCACGTGGGTATGAGATTGTGATGCTCATTTCAAAGACAGCATCTTTTTGTGATGTACCTGTGGGAACTGCTGCACCTTGGCTGACCCAAAAATGTCCTAAAGGTTAGGAGTTCTCCGCAAGAAAAACCTTTAATTATCTGAACATAAGAGGAGGAAGCTTTGGAATCATCGGTTCCCATGAAAGAAGAATGTGGGCATAGAACAAAGGGACTCAGAATATGGCTTACCTGGGTTTATTAAACCTAAAGGTTTTTTGACCCAGGAGCATCAGACATCCCCAGCCTTACTGGAAAAATGGCCAGTTCCAAGCTGAGGACGGAGAATGTAGGAAATGAGCCTGGAACATTGTGCAGTGCCAGAAAACCATCATAGGTGCTAGGCTGGTGTCTGGAGGATCAGAAACCATCTTTGAGGTTTGTGGCCTTGGGCCACAGAGGGACCATTTGGTCCTCAATTAGTACAGTAATCACAAAGGATTAAAATTCACCAACTATTTAGAATTCATAGGTTAAAAAATATCTTTTGAAATCTTTGAAGAATGCCAGAAAACCAACTCATTGTTTTGAAATCTGGTGAAGAACAAAAGTGGAATGGATAACCAGCTTTTCCTGCATGAAGTGTTTGTCAGGATGACAGCTGTTGAAGGAAAGTTCCACTTTATAAAAATACTGAAAGAGCCAGGCATAGTGGCCACACCTGTAATCCCATCTTCTTGGGAGGATGAGGCGAAGGACAAATTAGGAGCCAGCTTGGGCCACTGAGTGGGGTCTTGTACGTTTAGAAAAGACTCCAGGTTATAAATGAAGGAGTAGTAATACTGCCATGTTGCCAGCATGGGATGAAGTCATGTACCCACACAGTGGTCATCAGTGGCTGTTGACAGCACAGAAAGAGAAACAGCCAAGAGTTAGGGCCTTGATGTGGAAGTCCAGTGTGGGCCACCTCGAGGTTAGTTTGTCAATAAAAAGCCCAAAATGAATCAAAACCACATTTTAAAATAATGATGTCACTTATGTGCACTCAGAACAGTGCAACATATAGGAAAATACATGACAAATGATGCGATTCTCAAGATGAAAGAGAGAGAAAGGCCGAGCACAGTAATCCCAGCTATCCAGGAGGGTCACAAGATTGAGGCCAGCCCAGTAACTTAGTGAGGCCCTAGTCCAAGTGAAGAAAGGGCTAAGGATGAAACTCAGAGTGCTTGTGACGACTCTGGGTTCAGTCCTTAGTACAGCAAAAACAACGAAGCTGAAGAAGAGCTGGATATAGCCCAGTGACAGAGCACTTGCCTAGCATAAATAAGGCCTGGGCTTGACCCCCAGCACCACCCAAAGCAAAAACAATACCAAATGAGAAAGTAGTCCCTATCAGAATCCAAGTAGGTTTGTAGAAATGGGAAAACTCATTCAAAAATTCACATGAATTCTCAAAAGACCCCAAATAGCCAAAACAGGCTTGGAAGATAAAACATGGAAACCCATGCATCCCAACTTCAAGTCTTGCTTGTAGCAACAGTAACCAAAATGGCACAATGACAATGCGAGGACAGACGTGTTGACCAGTGAACCTTCACATCTGTGATCACTGGTTTTGTTTTTTTCTACAAGAGTACCAAGATCATTCAGTGGGGAAGTAACAAAGTCTCTTCAACAAATGGTGTTGGGAAATTGGGTACGTACACAGAAAAAGATAAGGTTAGACTTACCTTACACCATGAAAAAAAAAAAAATTAAATTGGCTCAAAGACCTAAAATAGAAAGCAAAAATCATAAAATTCATAAAAATAAAAAAATATAGGGACAAACCTTTGTGATCTTGGATTTGACACTGATTTCTTAAATATGACATAAACAATAGACAATAAAATGTAAAATAAATTGGCCTTCACAAAAATTAAAAGCATGGTTTGCATCCCAAGGACAATCAAGAAACTGGAAAGACAACCCACAGGGTGGGAGAAAATACTTAACTAACCAGAGTATGTAGAGGTCTTACAATTCAATAACAAAAAAAAAAAAAATTCAAAATGAGCAATGGACTTGAATAGACATTTCTCCAAAGATATACAAATAATAATCACATAAATGGGTACACAACTTCAGTGGTCATTAGGTAAATAAGAAATGACAGTGAGCACTGCCTCAGACTTTCTGGGGCACCTGGAAAACGATGAATTAGAACCTCGGATGTTGGTAGTGAGGATGTGAAGTCATTCAGCAGTTGTGGAAGTTAGTTTGGCAGGTAGTTCCTCAGAAAGTTAAGCCTAGAGACACTATTATTCAGCAATCCCAGGAAGATTTGGAAAACGAGTTGGGTGTGGTGGCACTACCTTGGATCCCAGCTATTTGGCTCTGTGACTTAGGAAGACCCTGTCTCAAAAAGGATGGCGGGAGGGCGGGTTAGTGGTAAACCACCCTGGTTCCATCTCTAGTATCAAAACCAAAACAGATTCAGGCTGATACTTGGACACATTTTCATAGCAGCATTGTTCACGATAGCTGAAGGTGGAAGATGCCCACGTGTCTATCAGCAGAGTAGTGGGTAAACAGTGTAGTCAAGCCACAGTCATGTGCTGCTATTGTCAGGACTGCAGTTCTGACATGGTGTAATGTGGACAAGCCTTGAAAGCACTAGTGTTTTAAAATTCGATATTGAAGAAATAGTTTTTGTAGTTTTGAGCCCATTGTGATTATATTTTTCAGGGCCACAACTTGAAATATTTATGGACAAATGAAATATCTGGGGCTTGCTTCAGAGTAATCCAGAGGAGGGACAGGCAGGGATGGAGGTTGGGGTGTGGTATGTTTATTCTCATATGGCTGCAAGTCTACATTGCAGTAGTACAGCAGGTCCCGTGGGCTCACTGTCCTCTCTACTTTTTTGGTGTTGCTGGGGATTGACCAGGAACTCCTCCAAGCCTGACCTTTGAGCTGCATCTTAGCAGCTTTATGGTAAAGCAGTCCATGATAAAATATATGTTTTGTAAGTTAAACTGTAGTCATCCATCCCTGGGTTTCACTGTCTGCCTGAGTATGGGGAGAAAGGTTCTGGATCCAGCACTGACCTGACTTTTATTGCTGCAGGATCACGTGTTCTTGTGTGAAGGAGAAGACCCAAAGCCGGACCCTAAAGGTGAGCTGGTTTCCTACCATCTGGCTTGTGTACCCCACAGTGTTCTGTGGAGAGTAGGCCCCATACCCCCAGGCTAGCTGAGCAGAGAAGTATACTACAAGAGGAGGTAGCCTTTGAAGAAGGCTGGGGAAACAGGCGGGGTTGTTACCTCCTTATCACCGCTTATCAGCATGGACCTATAAGCTATCTTTTTCTAGAAGGTCATCAGTGTCCTGAAGAGCACAGAACTAAAACCCCAGTGAACTCATGACCCAGGCTAGAGCTCTTTGAACCCAGAAGAGACTGGGTATGAGGCTTGTGTGGTGTGACAGCTGAGCCTGGGTGTGTGCTGTGGTCTTTAGGCTGACAGGGTATGGGTTTCTGCTTTGGGTTTGCTGTTCCTTTCAGCTGATGAACAGGACCCTGAGAGTGTCCATCCTTCCTTCAGAAAGTCTCCAGTAATAGTGACCAGAAACCTCATCTGTACTTGTCAGACCCCCAGCTGGGCACCCTCATTCCTTTTCAGTCTCACTCAGAACATTTCTTTTTTATGGTTGAGGCAGGAGAGACTGGAGTATAACATGCAAAATAAAGAAATAATTAACTTCTTTAGGAAGATACCAAGGAATGTTTATAGTCATCAGCCCCAGCTTTATGGTCAGTACCAGAACTACATCTCCTTCAGCTGAGCTGTCTTGGTGCAAGAGGGTATGCCTGATCTCACCGCCCCTTTCCCTGTCCCCATGTGGATTTTTCGTGAGCTGCTCTGTGATGCCTACTGCTGCTCAAGGCAGCTTGCCTGTTGGGCAGTAGCTGTCTCTGATGGGCACTGTGCTGACTTTGTCCCACAGCTGCAGTGAGCACCTCTATCCGAGAAGAGTCGGGAGACAAAGGCAGCTCGAGAGGAGCAGACCACACCAAGGTGCCTGAGCCCACACCCACAGCTGACAGCCATGAGCCCAGGCTGGGGCCAAGGCCTCGCTCTCACAACAAGGTCCTGAACCCACCAGGAGGCAAATCCAGCATCTCCTTCTACTAAAAGGCTACTGCTCTGCCTGTAGCCAGACCAGAAATTCAAGATACAGTATTGAAAGTTTATCGTTTTCTTTAGCCCAAATTAAAGGGAGTGGGAGAGGGTTGCCCTGTGTGAAGCTGGCTGCTCAGAGGACTGGGCCTTCTAGACGGCAAGCCACATGTCTGGGGTGGGGTAAGAGAGGGCTCCCCTGGTGTCTGCTTATTCGTTCTGATGGAGCAGGACTCTGAGGTAGGCAAGGGCAGGGAGATGGTGCTGCACAGCAAGAGGTATCCAGAACAGCTGAAGAAACCCAGTCCGTCTTGTAGCATGGAGAGGAGGCAAAGACAGAGCTATCAGGAAGGCAGTGGGAGACCACCAAACCCAGCGTTGTCCTCATTTTATCCCATGTGTCATCCTGCTCTCCTAAAACATCGTGACTGTGTTTCCTCAGCAGTAGTCAACTAGAACCAAACAGTTGTCCTCAGCCTACCCCAGTCCTCTGAGTTGCCCAATTCCTGCACCTCAAACAGTAACCACATCTCACTAAGAATCTACCTTTTTGTCTCGGACTTGCTTTGGTCCTTGACGTGCTAGATTTGCTTGTAGATTGTTCCTTTTCCCCTCATCAGCCTTGAGTCTGGGCTTTTGTTCTTCACTGATGGTGTGAAGCTCACTTCCAAAGCCACACTTCTGCAGGTGAAGCTCACTGGCCTCTGCAGGTCTTAAAAGCTATTCACACACACCCCACCCCATACCTGAGTACAGGGCTTATTCAGATCCTTCCTTTGTCTTTGTTCCTGTAATTGGTGGGAATGCTTGAGAACCTTGGGTTCTTAGGTTGGTTTCTTTGCTAGTATCTAAAAAACTATATTCAAGTACCAGCTTCACATAAATGCCTATGGACTTGGTTTCTGACATCTTCCAGAAAGAAGTCCACTGCCTCAGCCACCTTTAGAAACTTAGCAGAACCTCTGAACCATACTATAAATAGGTCAGGGTGACAAGTAATCTGTCAGCAAAGTCACAACCACCAGCAGATACTGGGCTGGCTTGAGTTGTATTGGTTCATCTGCCAGGCAGAGATTCCTCCCTGTCCACTACAGCCTTGGTTCCCTGCTTCCCTCATGGTGGGCACATTAACAGGAGAGGACTTGGGTGGCATGGCTGTTGCTTTAAGTGCCTATGGGGCTCATGCCAGGTGCTAGGAACATCCTCCATGTCCTTCAGCTTTGGACAAATGGTAGGTCTTACGTGGTCTCTCTGGCCTAGCTGCTTGAGTACCTGCAGGAGCTGTCCCCCAGCCTCTGACTCCTGACTCATGGAGGGGTCTGCATGTGACTTGTCAACCAAAGAATCTTAACCCCTTCAGCTGTCCTGTAAACCATGGAGCTAAAAAACATGTTCCGTGTAACTCCTGTTCAAAGTCATTTATGAGAACATTGGAATTTGGGGGTGGGGAGAGTTCCCACCAAAAAGAACATAAATGTTGCCTAGCTTTTTAAGCCAAAACCCACTAACTTGTTTAAGTTACATGGAAATAGTGTTAATGGTAGCTGTGAACCACCATTTGTAATGATGTTTTCTTAGAGAAAATGAATTGTGAATTCTAAATCAGATTGCCAAGAGGAAATCTGACATTACTGTGCTGGTCCCTGCTGTCATCCCAGTGAGAAGGAAGCTCCATGTTCCACCCACTGGCAGGGATTTCTGTATGTGATTGGGGAAATTCAACCTACTGCAGTGTCCCTGGGCAGCAGTGCCCTGCCTTACTCCTGTCCCTGCCTCCCACTTCTTGTCCTCTGAGTCTGCTGGGCAATGTGCTCACTGAAGGAACAGAGACACTGCCCAGGTGGGCCCAGCAGTGTGGTTGTGGTGGGCACCTGTGTTAGGAAGATGCTGTCTGTATGTGGACACATCCCATTCTCAACCTCCAAGATGCATTGAGAAACTAGTCTATTTTTATTAAGCCTTAATTTTTTTTTTAATAACATCTGGTGCCAATGTTTCTAGAGCTGTATCAAAACAAGAAACCTGTCCTCACATCACAATGCAATTTTGATAGGAACATTTTGTTATTTTTACAAGGCAGAATTAGGAATAATGGTTGAATTAAACTTAGTAACCATGGACTCAAAAAGTCTTTGCCTGTTTTGTGTGTGTTCTCTCCTCGTCTGTCCATTCTGCAAACAAAATGCCTTAAGTTGGCTCCTTTCCCCCTCAGCTCTTTGGTAAGTTTGTCTGCCCTGCCATTTAATCTAGAGGGTACCCAAACTAGTCTTAGAGCTTTGAGTAGGCCATGTGTGGTGGCCATGCCTGTAATCCCAGTGAGGGAGACAGGCGGTAGAACACTTGTAAGTTCCAGGCTAGCCTCAGCAACTTAGCAAGACCCTGTCTCAAAAAGGGCTGGGGATGTGGCTCACTGGTAGAGCACCCCTGGGTTCAATCCCTAGTGTGACCACATGAAGTTTTGAGTAGAGTGAGTGGGGAGTTTGCCCTAAGTTAAATGTAATGATCATTTTCTCTTACCACTTGCTATCACCATCCTTTAAGGTGTCTACTGTGCCTCCAACTTGGCTTTGAAATTCCCCCATGACAAGCTCTGTAATAAACAGGTGAGATACTGAGTTTGTCAGATTCAATGCTGTTAAGGAAGTGCAGATTGGATATCTTTCCTCTGTTGGCCTTATCTATTTTCTTACGTCCCCAAGCAAACTTAATATCCTCATATGTGTTATGTGGACTCATGAAAATGAAATGGAGACTGCCTGTCCTGAGAGGCCCCCTCTAGGAGACTCCACATGATTCTGCCAGCTGGTTCAGGGCTTCAGAGAAAGCTCTCATGGGTTACTAGGAGCACCATCGTCACTTGTCATCCACAGGATGGGAAGTGTAGAGCTGGTCCAAGAACTGGGTTAGGCACTGACATTAAAATACCTATTAATAGAAACTGCTCAAGCTCAGGGCAATCACTGAAATCTGAGTCAGTTCACGTCCCCAGAGTCAGGCAGTGGACCCTGGTGGCTTATCAGTGTTAGGGTGAGAGCCAGAATAACAAACATCAGCGGTGGTGTTTGAAGTCTTGTTTCTAGTTCAGAAACGCACCAGCTCTTGTGACAGCATCACTTGCTCTGTTATATGTGAGATACTTCAGGGAATCAAACTTTGCAAGCAGGTATATATCGGGGGAATTGGACCCAGGGGAGCCAGAGCCACATCCCCAGCCCTTGTTTTTATTTTAAGACCGTCTAGCTAAGTTGCCATCTTCCTGCCTCAACCTTCAGAGTTGCTAAGGTTAGAGGTGTGTCACCACACCCTGCTGAACTCAAACTTTTTTTTTTTTTTTTAAATGGCCGCCTGCCTCAGCTTCAGAGTAGCTGGGATACAGGCATGGGCCACTAAGCCTGGCTGAATTCCTTAATCCTTAGCATTCTTGGAGATTGTCAGTGAAACATTCCTGGGTGTGACCGCAAAGTGCCAGGTGAAATTCAGCTCATGATGAAATGAATAGGTGGCGTTAGCAGGCCTTTGGGCAGATAGTAGGAACATTTGAAAAGAATGTGTTCACCTTACATTTTACGGCTTTTTAATGAACAAACCTGAAAGTCCTAATTCAGATGGCGTCAACATACTACCTGTATACTCGGTAGGCGCCTGGAATTATCCAGCACGCCAGTTTGTTAAGATTTCGCCGTTTCTAATCAGTTTCAGGTAACGCATTTCCGCAGGTGGTGTCCACGCCGGGTGGTGGCGGCTGCCCTGCTGTGGCGCTCTCGGATTCGCGGGGATCGAGCCTCCGGAACACACGCCTGCTCCGCTACCCGCTGGCCCTGCCTCGCCCTGCCGGTGACCGGCAACCGCGGGTGACGCCGCGAGAACCGCCTGGGGACGGTGGCGGCCCCTCGCAGCGCATCACTGCAGGCGGGCCGCCAGTTCCCGGTGTCGCGAGGCACCCAGCCAGACGTCCCTCCGGGGCGAAAGCGCGGCCCGCGGCGGCTGGCCCCACCGCGCCGCCAGCACGCAGTGCGGGCAGGCAGCCAAGCCACGGACGCGGCCGGAAGCGCCCCTTCCCCACTTCCCCTGACGCCGCGGCGCGGTCCCGCCCTGCGGTGGGCGGGACTTCCGGCGGGCGAGTGACGGGCGCGGCCTGGGCAGCGGCGGCGGCGGCCTGAGGCGACAGCGGCCGGCAGGGACGACGCGGCGGCCTGCGGACCCGTCAGCCGGAGCGCGCCGCGCTGGCGGCGGCCGCCGCGATGATGGAGATCCAGATGGACGAGGGCGGCGGCGTGGTGGTGTACCAGGACGACTACTGCTCGGGCTCGGTGATGTCGGAGCGTGTGTCGGGCCTGGCAGGCTCCATCTACCGCGAGTTCGAGCGCCTCATCCACTGCTACGACGAGGAGGTGGTCAAGGAGCTCATGCCACTGGTGGTGAACGTGCTGGAGAACCTGGACTCGGTGCTGAGCGAGAACCAGGAGCACGAGGTGGAGCTGGAGCTGCTGCGCGAGGACAACGAGCAGCTGCTCACGCAGTACGAGCGCGAGAAGGCGCTGCGCAAGCAGGCGGAGGAGGTGCGTGGGCGGCGGCGGCGGGCGGCGCGGCGCGGCTCTGCCTGGAGAGCAGGGCCGGCCGTGCGTTCCTAGATCGGCGTGCTCTGGCCTCACCCGTCAGGGGATTCAGGAGCTCCTGGGATTTGAGAGCTCAGAGTGACCCTAGGTCACTTTACTAGGGAGGGAACTGAGAGGTGGAGGGGCCGGACCAAGGTCACACACCCCACAAGCACCGGGCCAGGATGCAGAGTGGACACTGACGCCTGGCCTGGTCTCTTCTGGGTCTTGCTGCTGCAGGGGGATCAGAGGACTGCTGTCGGTCTTAGCGTTGCCCCCCCCACACACACACACCCAGCGGTGAAGGTGTGGCTACCTCCCCCTATGCTGGGCACCGCCCTCCACTGCTCTGACCACTCGGGGCCTTTTGATGACTGACGGAGATTTGGGGTGGGTTTAGGGTTAGGGTTTCTGTTTTTACTCCCACCCTGTGTAATCAAAGTAGTGGATGAGGAGGAACTAAAAGAAAAAAACCAAGCTGGACAACCTAAGGGCTGAGTTGTAGCTGTTTACCTTAAAATGAACACTACCCGGCTTAGGTACCCTGCTCTGTGCAGTGCCAAGGCAGTCTCTGAGGTGGTGCCTCTCCCTTCCCACTTACACTCAGGCTGGACCACTGCTCTTAAGTGGGTGTCGGGCTTGCAGAGAGACTGCTGTAATGCCAATACCCACCATTGTCCCAACTATTTAGACAAGCTGCACAGAGAGTTGTGAGCTGAGAAAGAAGCAAATGTGCTGGACTGGCCAAGTGGAGGTGGTGGTGAAGAGCTAATATTTTGCCCTTGGCGAGAGCCAGGTGCTGTTACAGCTGAAGACAAGGGCTCCTTGCTGTAGACGTTGGCACTCTGGCTCCCTTACGGAATCAAGCAGACACTCACTTTCAGTTTATTGAAAAGACCACTGTGTTCTTTGCCAGCTTCTTTTTCTAGGCAGGGACTGGTGATCATGGATGCATGTGGTAGCCCAGGAGCTGGACGTCATGGGCTACAGGCATGTCATGGTGCAGAGGAGCTGGAATGAGCTGTCAGAGGATGCTGTCCCAGCCTCTCGCTCAATTAGGCTTAGTCAGAGACTACAGGCATGTCATGGTGCAGAGGAGCTGAAATGAGCTGTCAGAGGATGCTGCCCCAGCCTCTCCGCTCAATTAGGCTCAGTCAGAGATGGTGACCTGAGCCTGATGCAGCCTTGTGAGAAGACAGAGTCTGCAGGGGTTTTGAGGAGAGCCTTGAGCAGAGTACACCTCCCTGTCCTCTACTTACCCTGTGATGACCGTAAGGAGATTCCTGGTTCTGATACTAAGTGGCTGGTTCTCTGGGATTGAGGTCCAGGAAGAAGGGCCTAAGCCATGGAGTCTGCAGCACACCCAACCAGCCTCTCTCCTCCCCTGGTCCACAGTAACCTCTTCTCTAAAGCGAATGGTTTGCTGGACTTGACACATCAGTTCCATCTCAAATGCTGGGTGCCACCATTGGCTCTGAGTGGCTTGAAGAATTGTGGTGAGGGGGATTCAGCAGTCAGGGCAGAACCCCTGGTGGTTTTGTGGGGGCAAGCCCTGGGCATTGCCAACCTTTCAGGTTTCAGCGCAGGTTCTAAAGAAGGTTGGAAAGGGGCAGCTGACTGTGTGCCTGGGAATGAAAGGAGGGAGGCTGGAGTTTGCCCAGGCAGCAGAATCCTTCTTGCAGCAGTTAAGGACCTAGTTTACGAGAAGAAAAGTAAGGCTTCAGAGGGGAGTTTTAATAGTCACCATTTGCTTTAAAAATCTCTTTAACCTCAGGGAAGCTGCTAGTAGCGTCCCTCAGCATCTCAAGTGAGGCAGGTGGTACTTGCCCATAGGAGGTGTTTGTGGACATTTGCTGACGATGCAGCATTTGATGCGGTCTGAGGAAAGCATCCAAGTGGAAGGGAGTTTGATCCAAAGCTTCTTTTTTCCTAGTCAGAGAAAAATAATCCACTTCATAGATGAGAATTTGGGTAGGATCAAACTGGAAAGGAGGGGTCCTGTGGCTCAGTGGTAGAGAGTTTTCCTAGCATGTGTGAGGCACTGGGTTCAATCCTCAGCACTGCATATAAATAAATAAATAAAACAAAGGTATTGTGTCCATCTACAACAACAAAAAATAAATTAAAGAAGACTGGAAAGGGAGGCGGAAATCACCATAATCCTGCTCTGCAGAGATGATCACTCATAAGTGAATAATACATTGAATCAGAAGTTCTTGCTCTTGTCACAAGAGGTAAGTTCACTGCTTGGACAGTGTGTGCCATTGCTTCTTCAGCCTCAGGGAATATTAAGAGCAGTGTTTTGGGGTTTTTCCTTGCAGTACTAGAACTGGAGTCCAACCTGGGCCTGGTGCATGCTGGGTAAGCATCCTACCACTGAGCTGCATCCTCACCCCTCAAAAGAAGTTCTTAAGCACTGTTTTTTGGATGAAGCTGTTAAGATGTGGTGGGCAGAGCTGTTTTTCCTTTGTTGCCTCCAAAATGTTGTTTCAGTATAGTGGTACCAGAAGCTCCAAGAGCAAAACGCTGACACGCTAGATTCTTTTTCATGGTGCTGAGAATCAAACCCAGACCTTTGTGCGTGCTAGACAAGGGCTCTACCCCTGAGCTGCATCCCTAGCCCCAAGCAGAGTCACTCTGAAAGATGGAAAAAACAGGTGCAGAAACCATGAGGAAGAAGCTGCTTCCCAGTCAAAACAAGAGAGAATCAGCTGGGGTACAGAGGCCTCTGGAGTGGAGCCTGCTGCTCTGTGATGTCTTACTGGGGTGGGAACCTTCTGGGCTGCCATGGCAGCAGGTAGACCATGGGGGTTGAGTGCTGATGGAGGTCAGTTCCCTTAAAATCAGAGTTTCTGAATTAAATATAATCTTTTCCTAAATTTTTTTGCAATGATCTACAGAAAAGTTGCAAAAATATTCTCCACCTGGATTCCCACATATGAATTTTTTCCCATTTTGCTTTTCTTTCTTCCCCACTCTGCTAAGGCATCAGGGTCTTGTATATCCCTATAGTCTCTGGTATTCTGTAATATTTCCTCAATCTCTGCCCTTTGTGACCTTGACATGTAACAGATCAGGTCAGTCACTTTGCAGTATGTATGTCTGGTCTGGCTTCCTGTAACCTGGTGGCCAGACTCATCCTCTGAAGTAACACCCAGGGCTGCTGAGTCTGGGACATCTTGACTGCATGCAAGATGGGCAGGCAGGAAGGGCACAGACAAGATATGAGAAGAGGCCTGGTCTTCTACTCCCCGCCCCACACCCCCATATGTGTTGCTCTCCTTGCCTAGTACCCTGCAGGGTTTTGCCCAGCCAATTCCTGTCCCCACCTGACTTCCTGGTATCTGACAGTGCACTGGAGCAAGCAAAAATGGTCCCACCATCCACCTGCTGTGCCTCTCACCCTGGCCTCCCCAGGTATTCCTCAGCTTGTTCAGGGCCAGGACCAGACCTATTCTCTTCTCCCATCAGCCTGTGTGAATAAGCCAGCTTCCCTTCTGCTCATCTCTCCATGTCAACACCTCAGTTCCCAAAGGTCAAGAACCCTCTTGGGAGCAACCCTTCTGTCCAGCAGACATCTGTGGTGATGAACATGCTCTAATTTATGCTGTCTAATCCAGTGCACCCTTCAGCATTTCCATTGTGTCTTAGAGAGCTGAGGAACTGGGTTTTTAATTGTTTTTCTTCACTAGTGCTAGGGGTAGAACCCAGGTCCTGGTACATACAGGGCTCTATCACTGAGCCACACCCCTGAGCCCTGGTTTTCCTTTTAATTAATTTAAGTTGAAACAGCCGCCTGTGGTCAGGGCAACTGTAGTAGACAGCACAACTATGATCAGTCTGGCTGAGTCCCTTTCACAAGGGCAGGTGGTAAATGTTTTTCTAAGTTAGCTTTAGGCAAGAAAGGAAGATGCTTAAAAGTGGGTTTGGATTTTTTTCAGTGAACATGTTCCAGCCAGAGGGACTTGTTTCTGCTACAGGAGAGCAGAGAGAGGAAAATAGGATGAGATGGAGCCTGTGGGAGGCAGTGCCAGCTATCGAGGAAACAGCAAGGAGGTGATGAAATTCCTGTAGGGCCGAGAAGAGATCTGCTGGGAGATCCCTGGCACCTAGAAGTCGCCTCAGCTGATGGTTGCAGGACTGAACCTTTTACTTTAGGCTTCGTTATCTTTTATTCTTTCTTTTTTCAGGGGGAAGGGTTAACCGTTTTATTGAGGTATGGTTGGCATACACAGAACTGTATATGCTTAGTGTACAACTCCATAAGTGTTTTTGTTTTGGGGGATTGAACCCAGGGGTGCTCCACCACTGATCTGTATCTCAGCCCTTTTTATTTTCATTTTGAGACAGGGTCTTGCTAAGTTTCCCAGGCTGACCTGGAACTTGAGATCTTCTCACCTCAGCCTGGGATGACAGGAATGCACCCCATTCAGCTAAATGTGATGAGTTTTGACATTTGTATAGACCCCTGAAGTCATCCATCCCCACAGTGAGGGCAGTGAAGGTGCCTCCCCACCCGAGAGCTCACTTTTATAATCTTGGCCTCTGCCTCTCCCTGCCTGCCCCACCCCCAGGTGACCACTGGTCTGCTTTCTACCCTGTAGATTCATTTGCATTTTTAGGACTTCGTATGCACAGACCATACAGTCTGTGCCCTGCTTTGTCTTGCTTCTCTCACTTGACATTGTGGTTTTGAGTTGTCCAGGCTGTCACATGTAGTCCTTCACTGCTCGGCGGTGTCTCTGCCTGTTTGTGTGCCTGCCTGCTGATTGAGCTGGGGGCATCACCTTTATATGACCTTGATGCGCGCATCACCTGGTCTGTTACATGATCTTGGAACAGGCCCTGTGCAGGGGCAGGCATGTAAGTGCTGGCAGCTGCACTGTTAATATGTGCAGGATTAGGTGGGTGCCGTGACCATGCCCGTCATCCCAGAGACTTGGGAGGCTAAGGCGGAAGGATCAGAAGTTAGAGATCAGCCTCAGCAAGAAAGTGAGCCCATGTCTCAAAATTTAAAAATTAAAAAAATATTAATAGAAAGAACTGGGGTTGTTGCTCAGTGGTAAAACACCCCAAGTTCAGTCCCCAGTACTGCATAACAAACAAACAAACAGAAACATGCTCAGGACTGCTGGAGGAGGCAGAAAAGCCAGGAGGCTGAAGTCATTTCTGACCCAGTGCTGGGACTGGCCTGTCCTAAGAACACATTTCAGCCACTGGGGACCAAGTCTCACCCCAAGGAAATGCATGTTGTCGAGACATTTAGAGCCTACGTCATCATTGCAGTTAGGTTTTTAAGCACCAATGGGGGCAGGAGCTTTGGGATGGCATGTCGAATGCAACAGGTGTCCTTGAGCATGTGCCTCCTCACAGCTCAGCTTGGGTAGTTTGGACCCCATCCCCATAGCAGTGGGTTCAAAACAGGGCCTTTTACTGAAGTGTTCTGGGACTCCCTGCCTGCATCTTGGCTTCCCATGACTTTGGGTATCATTCCTTCCATTCTCTGCTTCCTGTTGAGGTTCTGTTCCCTGACCTTCAAGCTGGCCTTCCTATCACCTCTCCTCCCCAGCAGATTAGGGCCCAAACAAACACTTCATGGGCGTCCACCCTGTACCTTTCTTAAGTTTGGAATGCTCTTTTCTTGAGAGCCAGGACCCCTGGCCACAGGACAGGGGAAGCGTTGGCTGGAGTAGCCGCAGAGATCGAACAGTGTTTCCCAGCACAGCACATGTCAGTTGCTTTTGAGTTAGTTTCCTTTTTCTTACTGCCCCTTGCATCAACAACGTGATTCTTTTCCCTGTCTTACCGATTCTTGAAAGCTAGTGTGTATTAAACCAGCTGGACGGGTTTTGGGCAGGTGCTGCAGCACGTTATTCCCTTTAAGGTGAATGTGAGGAATATGTGCTGGGTCCTGGGATATAGCCAGTCTTGGAGCCACATCTAACACTGGAACATAGAAGTATCCTTCCACTGCCAGTGTGCCGTCCTGCAGGCCCAGGAAGCAGTTTGTCACCCTAAGGCCACCCTCAAGCCCTGCTCTCCTGCTTTTCATACCTAGATGTTTACACAGTTATGGGAAATGGAAAGGTAGTTTGGGTTCTTTGCCCCCAGCGAGCCTGGGGTGAATTCTGGTGGTGACAGGCATATGTTGTCCTCTGGGAATCAGCTTCAGGAGAAGAGCTCCTGCCTGGCCCAAAAGCCTGTGCCTGCTGCAGATAAAAGACAAGAGGGTTTTTCTTTTGACAATTGGTCCTTCTCACTCCATTGAATGAGGTCCTGTCAATGACCCTGGTCCTTAGGACATGCAAAAAAGAATTCAATCTGAAATGTTAATTTGCTTTGCTGGGAGAACATCCTTGCACATGAAAGTCCGACAAGTCAGGTGAGTGCTTGGGAGCCAGCGACCTGGAGAGGTTTGCAAGGGAGCATGCCCGTCAGGTCCACAGCAGTGCATAGCACAGCGTGCCTGGTGCAAACCATCTCTTGGTCTGACCAGAAATAGACAGAAGATACAGTGGAACTTAGCACCTGAGAAGGGCAGCACTTGGCAGTGACAGGGCAGGTGGAAAGTGGCTTCCACACATGGACTGCAGGCCAGCAGTGCTGCCCAGTACAAGACCTGGGTTTGGTTTTTGTTTTTATGATACTAGGAATTGAACCCAGGAGTATTCTACCATTGAGCTACACCCCAGCCCTTTTTATTGTTTTATTTGAGATAGGGCCTCACTAAGTTGCTCAGGCTGGCCTCTAACTTGTATCTTACTGTCTCAGCCTCCCAAGTGACTGGGAATACAGATATGCACACTGTGCCAGTTAAGATACAAATTCTTGATTAGGTATAATGAAAGTCCTAATGAGTCAGTAGAAACAACATGACAGAATGAGTGGTTTCCAGAGGTGGCTCGTATGAAAACACACTTGTGGGGCTGGGGATGTAGCTCAGTGGTGGAGCACTTGCCTAGCACGTTGAGACACTGGGTTCCATCCTAAGGACCACATAAAAATAAATAAATAAAATAAAGGTATATGTCTATCTACAACTAAAAAAAAAATTTTTTTTTTTTAAATACACTTGTGCCTAGTGCAGTGGCACACACACCTATAATCCCAGCTTCTAGGGAGGCTGAGGCAGGCGCATTGTGAGTTCAAAGCCAGCATCAGCAAAAGAGAGGCGCTAAGCAACTCAGTGAGACCCTGTCTCTAAATAAAATACAAAATAGGGCTGGGGATGTGGTTCAGTGGTTGAGTGCCCCTGAGTTTAATCCCCAGTACCAAAAAACAAACAAACAAAAATACACTTGTGAAAAACTGTTGGACATCCTTAGTGATAGGGGAGCTGAAATTTCAGTCAGCCGTCCATGCCACCTTCCTCCTTGCAAACTGGCAGAGACCGACTTGTGCCTTTTCCAGGGACTGGGTGTGGTACTTGGTGTCATCGGTTAGCACAGTAATGGTGGTTCCTGAGCTGAGCAGTGACTAAAATACCGTGGGAATCGTCAAGAACAGGCCCAGCTATGTATTGTGGAGCCTTGTGTTCAACAGTTCCTAAACAGCAGGGCTCTCAGCAAGCAAGGGCCTCCTACAAGTGGGGCTCTGTGGCAGTCTGTGCGCCATGGTGCATGAAGGTGCCTGAGGAGTCATACCCCCATGCTTGGTGTTGACTGACAAGAAGGCTCCAGAGCTGTTTTGGTACAGAGTCTCCTGTCGCTTGCTCTCAGGACTCAACTGTGTTGAGGTTTGCCTGAAGGGGGCCAGCACCATGAAGGGGTGGAAAGCCAGAGTTAAGATTGGGGAAACCCCCCACTCCAGGCCCACCACTGTCCAACTCATGACCTCGGAGGTGTTTGGCCTCTGAACCTGTGGCCCTTCAGGTGACTAGGGGCTTCAGTCACCTTCTGGCTGCACACACTTATAACACCTGCTTATTTTTTCTGTGCATAGAAATTCATTGAGTTTGAAGATGCCTTGGAACAAGAAAAAAAAGAGCTCCAGATCCAGGTGGAGCACTATGAGTTTCAGACACGCCAGCTGGAACTAAAAGCCAAGAACTACGCCGACCAGAGTAAGTGGCTGGCAGGAGAGGTGACTTGAGATGGACCGTGTATGTGGTTCTGAGGCCCATTTGGCTGGGGCGGAGACGAGAGCCTCTGACAAAAGGAGATTAGAGGAAGCCCAGTGATTTTTCTCAACCACTCGTTTCATCTCCACACTAGCATGTGTTTCTGTAATCAGCCTCAGATCCTTTGTGGAAGTAAGAACAATGGGTAAGATTCCTGATCACATGGTACTGCTGCTTGGTAGTGTAATCTGACCTGAAAGTGACCACTCTGTGGTCTTGTGGTCCTGCCATGGCTTCTTGCTATCACCTGACTGGGAAGTGAGTAACTGGTCTTTGGTTATGCTGAAGATCCATTCTTGATGCTGTAGTGGTGGTACCAGGAGAGGGGTCCAGGAGAGTGTCACAGTTGGCCCCAGGGTGTCTATAGGAAAACCCTGTCCCTGCAAAGCAAGCTGAAGAAAGGGTGCTTTTAAAATCATTACCATGAGAACCTCTATTTTTTTTTCAACACTGTACTTAAGCTGTCCTCATTAGCTGTGTAATCTTAGTCTCCATAAAGAGGTGTTTCAGTGAGTGAAGCATGTATTGCCATTTTACTTGATTTCCCTGATGGCAGGTGCCTTCCTTTTTCCAAAAAGTGAGAACCAAGTTGTAGGGAAAAAACTAGTTTGAAATGTTGGGCCTGTCCCCATCCCACACTGAGACCCAGAGGCCTCTGTGCTCAGGCAGACAGCCTTCTGAGGACCTGAGAGCCAAGAGGGGACCCACAGGCCAGCCGCTTCCCTGTGCACAGGTGCTCATGAGCTAGCAGCAAGCCCAACGCCCCACATTACACATGCCCAGAAAGCCCTTTCTAGAGTTCTCCATGCACTTGAGTGTTCCCTTCACCTAGACGCATGTCACGTATGAAGAGAGAAGGACAGCAACTAGATTGCAGGCAGTAATTACTTGTTGGGTAGGCACCAGGTGAGAAGGGTCACAGAAATGTCCTGGGACTCTTAACACCACGATCCTCTGCCGGGCTGCCGGGCAGCCCCTCCAAGGACAGAGTAGAGGCTAGGTCAGAACGTGTCTGTCATGGCTTGCGTATTGTGCACCAGCACCTGTAAGTCCCCTGTGTGTCGGGTACTGATGTCCATAAACAAGCCCTCCAGGCTCCTGCCTCAGGCTGGTGCTCCTGCTGCCTCAGTGGGGTCCCTGCAGCACCCAGACCCAGCAACCTAGGCTGTGCAGCAGTGACCTCTATAGCTGTTTCTGGGTAGGCCACGCTCAGGTCACGGAGCGGAGTGCACCCTGCAGCGAGAGTTAGGACCATGTCATTTGTTAAATCAACTGAAAACAGACATCAGGAGCCAGGGAAGGCTGGGAGAGTCTCACACTGAGGACAGGGTGCTGGCTGCTGAAGGACTACACCACTTGAGACCCTGGATTTGTCTCTTACTGTCCTGCTTCTACTCTCATTGGCCTTCCCATCTTGCTGGGCTGCAAGACAAAGGGCTGAGCAGAGCCAGAGGGGGAGGCATCTAAGACCAGTGCATGCTGGCTCTTGAAGAGACAGGGGCATCACCCAGCCCCTACTGCCAGTTTGCTTCTTGGGCAGTTGTCTGCTTGGGCAGGCACATGTGGGGCTAGAGGGGACTATCCCAGAGTCACCAGGGGCCACCAGTTTAGGGAGGCCTGGCTGTCAGTCTCGAGGGGTCATGATCGTGACTTGGTCTCCTAGCCCTCAGTGTGAGTGAGGGACCCTACCATCTATTCTGTCACATTTCCCTAGTCCTGTCACTCTGGGATGTCTGAGAGGTGGTCTCTTTCCACAAGAGACCTCTTCCTTGCTGTGCCGGGATGGAATAGGGCCTCCCACATGCTCCACCACAGAGCTGTGTCTCCTGTCTCCTCACCTTCAGTTTTGTCTCCATCACCGTAATTCCTGGCTGTCCTGGGTAGAGATGGCTTCTGTGCATCCTGTTTGTCCTGGTTTTCTTTTACGGCCAAGTGAAGTGCTCTCCCATGTCCACACACACCACACACCAGTCGCGTCTGTGTTGCAGCAGTCACAGCCTGGCCCGGCCTGGGAGAGGGACCTGCCTTGTGGGAGTGGACTGTGTGGCTGACCCATAGGCCTTGTGTCTTCTAGTCTCCCGACTGGAGGAGCGGGAATCGGAGATGAAGAAGGAGTACAACGCCCTGCACCAGCGCCACACAGAGGTGGGCACTGCAGTCCTCCCTGGGCGGGTGGGCCCTGAGCTGCAACCCACACCTGCTATTTGCTGGTGTCGCCTGTGTCTGGGGAGACTGTCCGCCTCAAGCGGTTAGGTCCCTTTCTGTTGGAGTTACCTGTTTCCATCCGAGTGCAACTGCATCTGAATCTTGGTGGTGGGAGCCCACGGGGTTCACTGATGAGAGGCCCCTCTTGGCAGATGATTCAGACCTACGTGGAGCACATCGAGAGATCCAAGATGCAGCAGGTTGGGGGGAGCAGCCAGACGGAGAGCAGCCTGCCAGGGCGGAGGTAGGCGGGCTTAGGAGGGCCGGGTCCTGGCGGGAGGAGGGGTGGCAGAGGGCCACTTGCAAGAGTGCGCATGGAAGTGGCTGTAGCTGAGGGATCATGAGTAGCCAGGCCACTGCCTTCTGCTGAGGCCCCGCAGAGTTGCATGTGTTTAGTTCTCACCATTCACAGGGCTTACAGATTCTCTTGTTTGCTAAAATACATTTGAAACCTCAAAATCAGTGCTCATGGTGCTTTTGCGATCATTTGCGTGAGGGGTGGGTTTGACTCCGTGTGTAGGCTGATGGCTTGGGAACCAAGGGGTGCCCTGCCCGCCTCTCTGCGTCTCATACCAAGATGCTGGGGGTGGAGGGTACCAAGAGGAGCAGGACACTGTCCTGCAACAAGCACCTGGAGACCCTCCCTGCTGGCAGGCTTTGAAACCCAGTTTTGGCACCTGTTAATGGGGCTTGAAGCCCTCACTTCACGCTTCTGACCTCATTTTGTTTATAAAATAAAGAAGATAGAGTTGACCAGGTATGAGTTGTTGTAGGGTTAAGACTAGGATCTATGTGGAATGTGAACTCATTTCTGCTTGGGCCAGGGTCTTAGTGTTTGCTAATCTGGGTTTGAGGTGACTCTGGAGCGCACTACTGCTAACTGACTGGATGGGCGGAGGTCAGGTCGCCTTGCATAGCTGCCCACTGAGCCTCACTCCCTCTGTGGGGCAGGTCGATGCAGCAGACCCCCAGGCCTCTCAGTGCTGACCTTGCTTGAGCAGCAGGAGAAGCCCACTCAGGTCAGGCTCTCTACTCTGTCTCTTGAGTCAGTGTAATGCTGGACCACAAGCCCAGGGAACAGTGTCGGGGGTCCCATCCAGGCATGGCCTGGATGAGGGAGGTGAGTGGAAGAGTAGAGATGGAGACCTGAGCCAGGGGTTCTACACCTCCATCAGGTGGGGGAAGGGCCCGAAGCCAGGACCACAGGTTGAGCCAGGCACACCCATCGCCCTGTGGCCCCTAGTTTCTGCAGCCAGGCTGTGCTGGGGAGCACTCTTGGCACATGGTGTAAGGGCTGTTGCTTGCATTTTCCTCTGTGCACACCCATTCTGTGGGTTATGTGAACAATAAGAAGGTTCAGAGGTCCAGCTGTGGGCTTCATTGGCCACTGACCAGGTGGCTGAGCAAAACTGTCTGCTTCTGTACCCCAGAGTCTTCAACCTAGAAACAAATGGATTCATGCATGTCAGGACTGAGGCAGGGTGCAAGGCACTGGCAGTGTGCTTGCAGACATGAGTCACTGTGCCTCGCAGGGAGTGGGACTGGCGTTGGCCCTGGATGGGCACAGCTGCATCAGCAGCTCCTGGGCGGCACAGGAGTTAGCAAGGCAGTGTGTGCAGAAGAGCTTGGCAGACTGTGACCTCTGTAGTTTCCTGTTGCACCTGAAAGGGGATGTGCTGAATTCCCAGTGTTTTTCCTTTGCACACTGTGAAGTGCTCACCTATGGCCCTCAGAATGGCCACAAGGATTTCCAAGTAGCTGGACTTGAATTCTAACCCAGAGTCAAGGGTCTTGGTGTTGTTTTGTGGGGACCTGGACAGAGCAGTCCATGCTGGAGCAGAGGTTGGGCAGTCTGGGCATCTTATGAGAGTTGCAGTTATCCTGGAACCTTCTGCCTGTCTCCTGCCAGCGCACCCTACCAAGGGGAACACCCTGAAGGCCATGCAGTAGAGAGCACAGGGAGAGCACACACAGCCTATTCCAGGAGCCGTGAGTGACCAGGATCCTATGTCACAGTGGGCAGTGTCCCAGGCCCTGTGGACACTATGTAAATTGGATGCCCCAGGACCCTGGGCTCACCTAAAAACCCAGCCACCCATGCTCTGAAACCAGCTGCTGAAGGTTCTGTCCACCACCATGGGCGGTTCAGGCCACCCATCCCTCTTTGTAGCTGAGGGGCCACAGCTGAGGGGCCGGATGTGCTTTGCTGTGGATGTTCCCATGGTGAGTGAGGGGAAGCAGGCCCCATCAGATCACCTGCAGCTTCAGGTGCTCCTTTAGGACCCGCAGCCTTGAGCAATGCACCAGGCCAGCTGTCCTCCCCTTGGTTTCTCCCTGGTGATTGGAGTTCAGCTCCGGTTACAGGACAGGTAGGCCGTGGGAAGCTGACTCCTGCTAAGGAACCCACAGCCCTGGGACTCATGTGTGCCACTCGGGCCTCGTTCCTCAGTCCCTGCTGTGGCTTTACAGCAGCTCTTCCTCTTCCCTCAGGGACCCAGAATGAGCCTGTGTGGGAAGCCCTTGACCTGTTTCACAGGGGTGAACCTGTGATCTGCTCTGACTGTGATGCTCTGACCAGGTCCTATGGCTTGGCCATGGCTAATTATGTCCTCTGGGCAGCACAGGGCCTCTGGTGCTTGTTGACAAGTGTGCGCCCCCAGCACGTAGCTGCCCTAGAAGCCCAGGAGCCCATTTGTTTACCAAGTGGGATCCTCAGGAAAGGGAGGGTGTCTCATGACACCAGTCTTTGTCACACCGATCTGATCTGGCAGCAGGGTGTAAGCAGCCGTGTTGCCTTTATCCTGAGACCCCATGAGTTGCTAACCTCTGCAGGGCACGTGAAAATGTGGGCTGTCGCATGTGAACCTTGGCCACGAAGAGGCTAGGATGCTTCCAAGGTTGGGGAGATAAGAAGTGGGGGACAGTGCCCAGGTCTGGGCTGTCACTATCACTCTGCCTAGCTGTCAGTACTGTTGAGCTTCCTCACCAGCCAACGTCATTTCTCTTGCGGCTGCAGCAAGTTGGAAGTGTTCTCTGGGTTCTGCCTTCCACCTTATGGTGTCCAGGCTCTTGTGTGTGGACAGGGGCTGCCGCCTGAGGCCTCCAGAGTAGCTGACTGGGGTCAAGAAAGTGCAGACCTGTCCCCCTGCAAGGTGTGAGCCTTCCTGGAGTCAGGAGGCCAAGGTGGGGGGCAGATAGCTCCTATCCTATGTACTCAGACCTCCTCAGCTCCCCCCGAGGCCCTCATTCCTCCTCGTTCTGAGCTGCCAACCACTCCTGATCCACACCAACTTTTCCTGCACTCCTGCTGTGGTTTTCAGAGTCTGTTTCTCTCAGTAGGAGCTCAGACACCGGCCGTGCTTGGGCATGAGCAGGAGCACAGGTGTCTCAGCCCTGTCACCTACATCTGTGTGCACATGTGTGCTTGGTGCTTCTTCAGTAGGACATGTGCATGCTGTATTTGCTGACCTACTGCCTAGGGCCTCTTGTTGAAGCCAAGAGTTTGTGTGTCGTGTGCCTGTCCTCGCAGATGTCTTGTGTGTGACCGCTGTCGTGTGTGTGAGGGCACGGGTGCTGGGCTGCCTTCGTGTCTCCCCATCGCTGTCCTGGAGCTTCTCTGAGTGTGTGCATAGCCGGGAGCTGCCTGACCTTCATTCTCTAATGTGGTCTTCTTGTCCTGCCCTGTGCTGTCGCTGCTGTGTGCTGCCCGTGTCTGTCGCTGCCCTGCAGTCCTCGCCAGTCATGGAGGAAGAGGTAACGCTGTGGGTCTCTGTCCACTTGGTGCTGGGTTGCCTTGGGGCCATGTGTGCCACATCAAGCTGTGGAAGTTCTTGGTTTGTAGTGTGTCCATTGCCCTATCTTGTGAGTCAAGAGCACCCCCACACTCCCTGCTGTCACACTGTAACATCTGATGGCAGTCAGGATGGCATTGACTTGGGACCTAGGAATGTGTTAAGTTCTTTTCACCTGAGGTCATGAGTTTAAGTGCTTAATGGGGTCAGCCAGGCCCCAGGTGCTCCCCCTGCTAATATTGGTGTCCCAAAGGAGGCAGAGGTGTAGCCCACCCCTGGGCTCCTCTACTCGACTTGTCAGGGAGCAGCTCTTGGGACTGGGCCCAGTAGGCACTGGCAGAGATTCAGCAGCTTTCCAACTGTCTTTTTCAGCATCTAAGACTCTCTGACTCTTAAAACGTCTTCCATGAAGGGGGTCATGAGCGCTGGCCACAGGCAAGCACCTTCTGGTGTGGCCTCAGCCCTGAGCGTAGTTCCTCTGCTCCAACCCAGTCCCCCTGCAGAGGGTGCTGCCCCTCGGTCCTGTGGCTGCCATTCCAGTGCCCAGATGGCACAGCCAGGTTCCAGCAGGTGTCAGGAAACAGGCCAGCTCTCCATTCCCCAGAGCTGCCTAGGCACCCCTTTCCCAGAATCCTTCATAAAACTACCCCCCCAGCCACAGGAAGCATAGGCAGCATGCCTCTGCCCTCCCCTGCTCTTTGTCCTATTCCCTTCAAGTGCCACCAGAGAGGCTGAGGCATACCCTAGTGCTAGCTCTTGCCCCAAACACCTCTGAGCAGCGCAGACTCTATCTGCCCCAGGGAGGATGGTGCTGCCCAGGCCTCCATGCCATTGAGGCCTGCCTGCTTAGAGGCCTCTGGCAGGAGAACAAGCAGTGGGGGGGTACCTCCGTCCCCACCAGGACTTGCAGCCCTCGTAAGGTCCTCCTGGGACTGAGCCCACAACACATGTGTGCTTGGCTCTTTTGGCTCCATCTGCCTAATGCTCAGAGCCTCAGAAGACCCAGCTTCCTGTCAAGGCTTATGAAAGCTGAAAGAGAAGAAATGCCCCCTTCACAGGCTTCAGCAGATGAGGCCTGCCACACTTTACTTGGGACACATCTTGTTCAAATGTTTCATAGTGACAAGGCCTCATGAAAAAACAGATTGGTAGGGAAGCAAGGAGTAAGGAACTGGGCAACAGATAGACACCTCCACTGGCCCCAGGAGCAGAGGCAGGGCTGACAGCCATGGTTATCTGTGAGGAGACAGGTCTGGGCTTTGTCATCATAAAAGTCACCACTCGAGGGCACTGGCCCATGACTGCCATGCTGTGGTATTCCTAGTGCTGACACTAGGGGTGACCACTAAAAACAGCTGGAGAAAAGTGGCTGATCACACAAGGGAGGGAAGATCTCCAGGATCATGAGGAGGTGGAGACTCTTGAGCACACCAGTGCTGCTGCCTGACCAGTCCTGCCCTCTGGAGCTGGACTACAGGACAGCCTTTTGAGAAGCTCTGTCCACTGGAGGCTTCATGGCTCAGAAGGCTTTCACTTTTTTCTCAGCTGATGTCTAACCTTCACTTCCTTTTCTTTACCCCTCCCATTCCAGCAGGAAGGAGCGTCCCACCTCTCTGAACGTCTTCCCCCTGGCTGACGGCATGGTACGTGCACAGATGGGGGGCAAGCTCATGCCTGCGGGGGACCACTGGCACCTGAGTGACCTCGGCCAGCTGCAATCCATCTCCAGCTACCAGGTTTTGTAGCCGTGCGTGGAGTAAGGGCCCCACTGCCAATGCCCACATTTGTCCAGGGAGCCCCGTCTTTGCATGCCACCCATGCAGCTCACCCTATGTTAGGCTATCTCCCCTGGTATGGGGTCAGGAAGCATGGGCCCCAGCAACCCCGTGTTGCTGCACCCACTCTTATGTGGCTTCCCATGGCACCTGCTAGACCAGGCTGGGCCTATCTGGTCCTTAGATGGACTACTCTGCAGTAGAGATGCTGTGTCTATTAGGGCTGAGCTCAGCAACTCTCCACCAGACCACACCCCAAAGTACAGCATCCCCCTCAGACCAGACTCCAGGCAGGACACGTGTTGCTCCCAGAGCTGCCTCTGCTTTCAGAGGTGTCAAGTCCTGAGACAGGACTTCAGCCAGAGGAAGCCAAAGGGCTTCCTCACTGGGCCTTTCTCCCATCCCTGGAGATAGCTCCTTGGCTGTAAGTTAAAAAAGCAGGTCCCCCACTGCCCCACATCATTCTGTACAGCCAACCAGGGAAGGCCAGCTCCCCCATCAGGATCTGGTCCCGTGCAGCACTGTGTCCGTATGCTCAGGCTGCCTGGAAAGCAGCTGTGGCAGGACGGCTCTGGCCACATTGCCAGGGAGGGGTGGCCACCTTCCTTGGCAGAGGAGCTGTCACTGGGTCTGGTGGCTTTCCTCCCAAGACCCCTGGAGGACACCTGCAGTGGCCAAGCTGGGGCCTATGGACTGGGCATATGGGGTTCAGGCTTCTGCATGCTGCTAGCCCGACAGCCCACCGCTCTTCCAAGGAGTGAGTGGTGTCCAGGCGCGGTCCTCACTGTCCTGCCGGTGTTGGTGCACAGGAAGAGGGCAGCAGGCCCAGGGAAGCCGGCTGCTTCCTCCAGCTCTGCAGCACAGAGCCTCAGGAGGCCCTGGGCCCCCTTTCTTCTCATGGTGTCTTTTCTTTCTCTCCTGTGCTGTCTGGAACAGGCTTTCTCTCCATAAGTCATGGCTTTTGTGTTTTAGTTCACAGAATTGTTTTCTTTCTTTCTTTCTTTTTTTCTGTCTTTCTTTCCTTCTTTCTTTCTTTCTTGTTCTTTCTTTTTATAATTACCTTTAAGTTTTTTTTAATTTCATGCTCCAGGTTTTAAGGTTTTCCTAATTTCTTGATTTTTTTGTTTTTTGTTTTGTTTTTGTTTTCATGTACCATAGTGTTTTAACCAAACAGTTGTGGCCACTCATGGTGAGGAATGACCGCTAGGAGTGTGTGGGTTCTTTGCAATACACTTGGAGGTCACTGCCCCACGTTGATGTTTAGGAGGTTGAGAGGTTTGCCCTAGGTAAGTGGTGACCCTATAGGATAACAGCTGGGGCCCTGGGGGCGGCGTGGCCAAAGGGCAGGATGTTCCACAGCAACCACAATAGTCTCTGAAGGTGGGGAAAATATGGCACAGAGGAAGGTGGTCCTGAATGTGCCTCACTGCACCCCTGGCTTCCAGCATCCCTGCTTGCCCTTTTAGGGGGCAGCCGAGACCTGAGCCCGCAGGCACTGGGACCTCCAGTGTGGGGCAGGCCAGGTGCTTAAGAGACCCACATCACAGGTGGCAGCGTGAGGCAGAATGGCATCCCCTTCTACGTCAGGCATAAGCCCTGTCTAGTCTAAGTCCACATTCAAATGTCATTGCAAAGCCACAGCCACATGGAGAAAGCCGGAGTGTGTGCAGTGCATCTTGCCTGGCACTGCTGATGTTTGGGCCCTGTGGAGGTCAGCAACCCTGGCTTCCACCCCTTTCCAGCATGACAGGAGCTGTCCCTGGCCTCTTTCAAACATCCCCTGCACACAGTTGCCCCCAGTTGAGAGATGGAGGTTTTTTGTTTTGTTTTGTTTTGTTTTGTTTGTTTTTTTGGTTTTTGGGGTTTTTTTTTTTTTTTTTTTGTGGGTGGAACCCCATGCAAGGCGAGTAGTATAACACTGAGCCACATCCTCAGCCCTTTTCTTTGTTATTTTGAGAGAGTTTCCCAGGCTGGCCTCAAACTTGGGGATCCTCCTGACTCAGCCTCCCCAACAGCTAGAATTACAGGTGTATGCCACCATGCCTAGCTATATGTGAGATTTTGAGACTCCTCATATAGAAATTCAGGAGGCTGGTAGATGAAGTTGGAAATCTGTCCTCTGTACAAGTGATAGTGTCTAGTGCTGAGGCCTTCCCTAAACCTGGTGCCGACCTGTGGGTCAGGCAGAGACACATGGCAGATCCGGCTCTGACGTTGGGAACGTGCACATCTGCATTTAGGTCCCTGCAGTCACTTCTGTAGACAGGACTGCACACCTTCCTCTTCCATCTGTTCCTCTCCCAAATGAGTGTCCTCACCAGTAGAAAGTTCCTCTGAAGGTGTCCCCTCTGGAATGTGGTGCCTGCCTGGTATGTGCAGATTGAGCTGCCTCAGAGCCCCACAAGCTATTCCCTTCCTGTACCATGAGGGAAGGCAGGGAGGGTGTAAGGGGGACATAAGCCACCTGCTGCCCAGCTGCCTAGAAGGCTGGCACAGCTGCCCAGGCCTTGTGGGAGTCTGAACACTAGTTAATAGAGAAGTGCATGGGGCTGCTTGTATTGAAACTGCAATATTTTCATCAGGAAAGACCATAGAAAGAGAGTGTTTGTTTCATGTCCCATTCCATTCGGGTAGAATGTCTCCCTAATGAGACTTGGAAGTAGCTGGTCACAGTTGGCAGCCTCAACTCTCCTCCCAGAACATCTAGCAGTGTCCAGACGGAACTGCAGGCCACTCGAACTTGCACTGTTGTTCAGTTCTGTATGCAGATCCCGTTGCACCATGAGGTGAAACACCATGCATCTGGGAGTCACAACCACAGGCGTGAGATTCTGCATCCCCTTCCCAGCCCAACTCCAGCCAGGGCCGAGCAGGAGTGTCCTGGAGGCAGTGAAGGGAGAGGGGCATGGCCCTGTCACCCCTCTTCACACCTCCTCCCCGCTGCCCTGGGAGAGCTCCTTTCCCAGTCCTGGGCTGCAACTGGTTTCTGGCCACCACTGTCTGCAGAGGGTCCTGCCTCGTCCCCTGTGTGATGTCACACCATGGCTCCCAATGCTGGTGTTTCCTTGCACCCAGTGGAGGGTGCAAGCTGGAAACCAGAGGCAGCAGCTGGATGAACAGGCCAAGGGAATCACCAGCCCAGGGAGCTCCAGCCCCTGCAGTCTGGGTACAGTGCTGCTTGTGGCCAGAAGCAGAGCGACGGGGCCCCCGGTGGCCGCCCCTGGAGCTGCAATGGGTGGTCTTGGGTGTGAGCGCCCCTTCCCTGTGCTTGGCCCTAGTGTCCCAATGATGAGATGTCAGAGTCAGGCCAGTCTTCAGCAGCTGCCACACCCAGCACCACGGGCACCAAGTCCAACACACCCACGTCCTCAGTGCCCTCAGCCGCCGTCACACCACTCAACGAGAGCCTGCAGCCTCTGGGGGACTACGGCAGCAGCACAAAGAACAGCAAGAGGGCCCGGGAGAAGCGCAACAGCCGCAACATGGAGGTCCAGGTCACCCAGGAGATGCGGAACGTCAGCATAGGTGCGCCGCAGCCTGTGCACCCAGAGCCCTGCTACCCCAGTCCCTGGAGGGGAGGCCCAGTGCCCTTAGCCTCCTGCCCGGCACCTAGGGGCTTCTCTCCCTCCTTGGCATTTCATTTTGACAGCTGTAATAGTCAGCTCAGGCTCCATGACACTGCCGACGGGGTGGCCTAAATGAGGGAAGTTGATTTTCTTCTCGGCCTGCAGGCCAAGCCCAGGTGTGGCGGCTGGTTTCTGAGGCCTCCCTCTGCCTTGCAGATGCCCCCCTCTCCCCCTGGGCCTCACACAACCCTCTCTGTGCTTGTGCCTGATCTCTTACCATAAGGATACCACTTAGGACACCACCTTAGTACAGACCCTGTCTCCACATGCAGTCACATTGGGTGTAAGGACTTCCTCCTATGGATGGGGAGGGACGCAGCTCATTCGAGAACAGTCCAACAGCATGTAGCTAGAGAGAAGAGCAAGGCACCCCTGTCACGATGAGGAGGCTCCAAGGATGTGGGGTTGAGTGGCCCTCTGTCATCAGTGTGCTGGGCCTTCCCTCCCGTAGTCAGTTTGGGTTGCTTCCACCTGGCCAGCATTGAGAGGACCTTTTCTGACACCTGGCCATGGGTTTGCAGACGTGGTGCAGAGGGCTGCTGTGAGCAGAGTAAGGGTTGCTGGACTGTCCACTGACCATGTGTTCCCTATGCTCCCTTCTAGGTATGGGCAGCAGTGACGAGTGGTCTGATGTTCAGGACATTATCGACTCCACCCCGGAGCTGGACATGTGTCCAGAGACCCGCCTGGACCGCACAGGAAACAGGTGCTCACAGGGCCAGGCCCTGGGTTGGGGGTCAGCATTCACCCAAGCCAGTGCCTGTGGTTGAGGGTGCAGTCCTGTCCACACTTGCACACGCAGGCTCTGGGTCAGTCTGTAGCAAGGCAGAACACCATGGGGAGCATCTGGCAGAGGAGGCAACTCACCTCACAGCAGCTAGGAAGCAAAGAGAGGAGGGGCCGGGATCACCATCCCCACACAGGGTGCACACGTCCCCAGTGACTTCACCTCCCAGCGTGGTCACGGGCTGCTGACTCAGTCCTTAGCTCTGGGGCCTTGGGGGATAAAACCCAACGGTTGCATTGGCTGTGTGGGAGGGGCACAGGGTACATAGCAGATGACTCTGTTCTCCCCTGTCCTGTGTCCCAGCAGCCCCACCCAGGGCATCGTGAACAAAGCTTTTGGCATCAACACTGACTCCCTGTACCATGAGCTGTCAACCGCAGGGTCTGAGGTCATTGGGGATGTGGACGAAGGAGCTGACCTCCTAGGTAAACTCCCACCGTTGATTCCCTAACTTTCCCCTGGGAGAGATGGAATGCGCTTTCTGTTGGTTGGCAGTGGTGAAAAGAAAGCTCTGTGTGCCTTTTGTTGTGCAGCTTTACCAAGCTCCATTCCTCATGCTGCGAGCTCTGCCCTCCAAGCCTACGGTGGGTGGGTTTTTCGTGTGCTCATGAGGTTCTGTGGCCATCAGCACCCTGTTAGAGCACCTTCACCCAGAAGGAGACCCTGTGCAGTCCCCAGCCTTCCTTGGGCCCTTCCTGGCCATTCTGCTCTGTGGGGGCGCTTTGGGAGGGTGGCTGTTTGCCAGCACTCTGCGTGAGGAAGTTCGTGGACGGCCTCTTGCCAAGGGGAGCTGAGTTCCTGGACACCCCTCCTGCCAGCACATGCTCAGGGCACCCATGGGCCCTCAGGGCAGGCAGGAAGCAGTGGTCTCCATCTGGGGCCTCTGCCCACTACCTGCCGTGGGAGGAGCGCTTGGTCTTGGGCATAGCCCCAGCACCTCCTGCCTACGGCAGCCCATTACTGGGTGGCTACATGGCCCAGGTCTGCTTGCAGGGCAGGAGCAACTTTGCCCTATTCCTCTGCACAGTGCTGGGAGGGTCTCGGGGATGCTGCTGCTTGATTCTCACTACTTCAGAGGGAATGGCAAGCTTCAGCCAGGGCAGTGGCCTCACGTACGGGCCAGGCCAAGGTTGTGGTGCTGCCCCAGAGCCTTCGCACCCTGGGCCTCACCAGCTGCCCCAGCAAAGCCACATGTCCTGCAGCTTGGTGGCTGCCCTCCCACTTCCCACTAGTCACTGACTGTTACCCTCAGTGCTGGAGGGTGTTTCCCTGCAGCCAGGTGGCCTTCCAGACACCATGGATTCTGCCCATGGCAGCAGAAGGTTGGCCTTCTGGTCACCCTTGCTCAGGCTGCTGGGTCTGCCTCCTAGCATCTTACCTGGGGCAGGGTGTCACAGGGGTCCAAACCCCCGCAGTGCTCAGCACCAGCCCTGACAGGCTCTGGCCAGTTTTGTTCTGGTAGGCTTGGATCTGAAGTACTGGCGGTGTCTCCTTCTCGTGGTCAGTGCTCAAGAGAGGATTCACATGCTGAGGCGCTCCCCTGCTGGTTCAGTGGGGTTGAGCGCGCTCACACTCCAGGGAGAGAGGGACAAGACAAGAGGCCTTTTCTGTCAGCTGTATTCCTCTTGGAATTTTTTTCAGAGGTATTTAGAATATGTTTACTTTGTTTTTGTGGTACTGGGGGTTGAACCCAGGGCCTTGCACACGCTAGGCAGTGCTTTTCCTCTGAACCATGTCCCCAGCCTTTTAAAAAAATTTGATTTGGAGCCAGAGTCTTACTAAGGTGCTAAGGCTGGCCTTGAACTTGCTGTGATCCTCCTGCCTCAGCCTCCTGAGCTGCTGAATCACAGGTGTCACCACCACTCAGCTGAAACAGTCACTTTTTTTTTTTTTTTTTTTTAGTTGTGGTTGTCGATGGACCTTTATTTTATTTATTTGTTTTTTATGTGGTGCTGAGGATTGAACTTGGTGCCTTACACATGCTAGGCAAGTGCTCTACCACTGAACCACAACCCCAGCCCCAACTTTTTTTTTATACTGATGATTGAAACCCAGGGGCACTTAACCACCAAGCCACATCTCCATCACCCTTTTTTTTTTTTTTTTTTTTTTTTTTTTTTTTTTTGAGGCAGTGTCTCTCTAAGTTACTGAGGATGGCTTCGAACTTGTGATCCTCCTGCCTTGGCCTCCCTAGCTTCTAGAAGTATAGACGTGGCCACCATGCAAATCCAGGACCTCACGCGTGCTAGGCAGGCCCTCTATCTACCACTGAGCTATATCCCTAGAACTATTTTGCTTTTGACTAAAAGGGCTTCTGCACATTTTAATTTCTTTTCCTTCACATAACTGAGTTTTTTTGTACGTACATTACACGATCAGCTCTTCCTGTGTCCAGGTGCACAGTGGATACTGCTGTATTGGGTGCCTGTGGCATCATCTCCAGTGATTGCCCTGGGGTGGGTTTCTAGGAATAAAAGCACCAGGTAAAGGTGCAGGACTTGAGGACTCTTGCTGCATATGGCTCCTCACACCAGCCATGAGGCCATCCCAACCCAAGGTACTTGCTGTCCCTTAAGGTACTTGTGCCTGCTCAGTGGGGTGCTCCCTGAGAAGCTTGCAGCCCACGTGGAGAAGCACATGTCCCTATAGAGGAAGGCAGCGCAATCTGTGCTCTACCCAGTAGTGAGTCCCCCAGGAGTGTGCTGCACAGCCCACAACTGCCAAAAACTGGGCCAGCTTCATCCAGACCCTCACTAGTGAGGGTGGGGAGGAGACAGCATCCCCCAGATATATGGGTATGGGAGCTCATCCCTGAGCTGTGCACAGCTGTTCTGAGGCTACAGACAGGCGCACGGGGGTGTCTGGAGACCTCCTGTGTACACTAGAGCACCCCCGCTCACAGCGGGTGCCTGCGTGTTTGTGAATTCAGTGAAAAGATAAAAATCTTCTACCTAGAAAAACACATGCAGACAAAATTTTTATTTCCATGTCAAAGTCTGTGGCCCCACCAGGCATCGTCCTCCCAGCCCAGGAGCACTGGCTGCTGCTGGAAAGGCAGCTCTACTAAAATGTGACCCCGCCCATGTCCTTCACCAGGAGCGTGCAGCTTGGTGGCTCTCAACACGTTTGGAGCTGTGACCACTGCCACTAACTTCAGAACACTGCACCTCCCGAAAGGAAGGCCATACCCAGTTGGCAGCCCTCTCCCCACCTAGCAGCTCTGGTCTGCTTTCTGGATTGCCTTTTCTGAACCCTTCCTGCCAATGGCCCTCCTGCCTGGTGTCTTTCACTCACTGTCTTCTGGTGTCCTCCTCCCGAAGACTGATCAGCTGCCCCTGTGCATGGCAGTGCCCGCCCTCACCTGCCTGTGCATGGTAGTGCCCGCCCTCACCTTCCCCTGTGACCTCTCCCTAGGCTTGTCCTCCTTGGGTTCCTGCTGCACATGGCCCTCAGTGGCTCTGTAAGATTGCCACACTCCCAGCTTCTTTACCAGCTGGTGGCCCTTGTGGCTCGTCCATCTGATCATCATGCAGGCCACCACCCCCATGCTCATCCTGCAGCCCTGGCTGCTGAACCATCTCCTCCTGCCATGCCTGCCTGATTGGCAATGGCTGTGAACCTGCTTTCTCCATGTGACTGGCCCCTCCTTGCCCATCAGGGAGCCTTAGGCCAGTGAAGTGCCCCTACGGGCATTGCTTCTTCCCAATTTAGGTAATTCGTCCCATGTCACTGCCATACAGCATCTCTGAGTGGTGAGGGAAGGTCAAGCAAAGTATGGAAAACTGCCCTGAATCTTAGCCAGAGGCCACAGTGCCTCCGGGAGAGCCCAGCTCCTAGGGGCCCTGGCAGTGCCTTTTCCCAAGACCTCCAGGCATTTGTGATGCTTTGTTCCCAGTAACTGCACATGACTCCTGTCTACCCCTAAGGAGGACTTGCATCTCTGTGTGTGGGCAGCTTGCAGATCACTGGCCACCTGGGCACCCCCTGGTCCAGGTTGCATGAGACCTGCTCTGGGGGTGATGGACATTCTGGAGCCTTTGGTTGTGCAGAGGTGAAAGTCGAACGGCCTGGACGTGGGTGAGCCTGGCTGCCACTGCGATCTGGTGGCAGGGCGCTCTGACTGCCAAAGAGGAGGATTGAGTGGGCCATGTGTTCCCTCTGCCCTAATCACCCCAGTAGCATGCACTCTGACAAGGGCTTCCCCAGAATCCAGCCCATCTGGAGAGTCAATGACAGGAGCTGGGGACCTCCAGCCCACCTCCACAGCTCCAGCCCTGCCCCTCAGCTGCCCATGCAGATGCAAAACAGCAGCAACACCTGCACGGATCCTGCAGTGTGTGCTTCTTGCTGTGGGAGGATCCTGCGATTTCAGAAACATGTAGTCTGTGCAGATGGCAAGAGGGAGGTGGCTCATCCACACTGTCAGGAGTGGCATCCCTATGGCCCTCCCACCCCCTGGAAGTAAAAGGACCCTGGCGCCAGGCAGCCAGTACTCCCCTTGAGACTAGGATTCCAGTGTGTGCGAGATACTTATCTCCATGAGAGGAAAAGTTTGCTGCAGATGAAACTGTAACAAGCCAGTGATGGTTTGAGACCCACTGCATTCTCAGAGACGTTAAGGTGAGGAGGAGCGTAGAGCTCAGAATTGATGGGGTTGGTGTGCCAGCCACTCAGCAAGCATGGGTGTTGTTCCAGCACCACTTTGTGGGAAGTTCATGCACACGAACCCTACAGGAATTGTTCCCAACTTACAGATGAGGGGACTGAGGTGCAGAAAAGCAAGGAGTTTTTCTTCATCCCTTGGCTGGGACCTGAAATTCTAATGGGCTGACCCAGTGTTGACTGCACTCTGCTGCAGGATGGTCAGCTGGCTGTTCTTCAGTGACACGTCTCACCCTTGTGGTAACCAGCCCTAGATGTCTAGAAATGACCTTGAAAAGTAGATATGCCTGTGGGAGAAACCTTAAGCATTTCCCTCAGGACCATTGTGGACCCAGTGGCTAAGCTTGTGAACTTCTAGGTGACATCACAGATCCCTAACCTGCTGGCTTGTAAATCTATTCAGTAGCAGGAAAAATGAGTGGTGGGCTTCATTTTCTGGAACCTTCTGAATGGATTCTGACATTCAGGCAGAGGAGTGCATGTGAGAGCAGTCTAGACTGCTGAGGAAGCTCGTGCCAACAGGGTCACCCCTGGTCAGGCAGTGCCATGTTCCCCAAGCCAGGAGCCAAGCACAGATCTGAGCCATGTGGCCAGCCTCCAGCCACCGGGCCGGTGGTCTTTACAGACAAGGTGCTGGGCCATAGTCTTGACTAAAGCAAAGCACATCCCACCTCACACCACAGTTCGTCTCTAAGTGGGTTAAAGATCCAAAGATACAAGGACAGTAGAACTAGAAAAGGGTATTGGGGAGTACCTTCATAACCTGGGCTTCTGCATGGCCAGAGTCATCAAACAACATCAACAGGTGTGCAAGAACACACAGGGGTTCTTATGCACGGGGCTGGTGCAGCTCACTAGTGCAGTGTATGCCTAACAGGCCCAAGGCCCTGGGTTCTATCCTGTCACACACACGAAAAAGAGAGTAGATATACATGATCTCCACCATTTGATAAACCAAGGGCAATAGAAAAAGAGCAAAGTATAAAATAGAAATGCACAGAAGATACCCACACACACATGAAAAGGCCCAGCTCCAGGAACAGCAAGGAAGTGAATGCAGGAGGCTAAGGAGTTTGAGAGGGACAGAGCCCCAAGTACTGCATCACATCAGAGCAAGAGGGTTCTGAGTGGTGAGCAGCCTGGTCTGTCTTGGTTTGAGGTGGGTGTCAGCCTGCAGTCTGCCAGGCTGGAGAGTGGCAAGAGGACCCTGCTTGTGAGCAGGTGCATTGCTGAACTTGAATCTCTGCAACACAACTGAGTGTCATAGGTCAACTGAGTCTTCGTTTTGATACCAGGGATGGGCCCAGGGGTGCTCTATAACTGAGCCCCACCCTTTTATTTATTTATTTTGAGACAGTCACACTAAGCTGATGAGGCTGGCCTTGAACTTGGGATCCTCCTGCCTCAGTCTCCCCAGTTGTTGGGATCACAGGTGTGCACCTCGGTGCCCGGCTTCAAATGGGTTTTTAGTACCATGTTTCTTCCTTGTGGAACGCATCAAGCAAAAGGGAGTTGTTTGGTCAGATCTGTAGGAAAAAGCAGTGTTTTCCACAGCAGCCTCCCCGGTGCCCAATGAGGATAGCCAGCACTGCCCCATGCTCCCCTCCCGAGCTCCTCTCCTTCTCTTCTTGATTTCCTCCTTTCACAGTAGGGTCCTCACTCCCTGGTGACCCTCTGGTCATCCCTTATTGAGGTCGTGTCCAACCAGGGCTGGCCTGGGAAGCCCACAAATCCAGCCCCTGGTGCCCATCTGTGGTGCGGTGGCCTCCCGAGTGTGCCAGTGAGTGCAGCCAGCTCACTCTGGGGGCCTCTCTCTATGGGCTTTAACTGTTGGGGTTTGTTGGGGGCCACCCTCCTGCTGGTGGGAGACAGAACAGGAGAGACTGTAGATCCCCCATGCACCAAAGGGTGTCCATCCTGGCCTCCCTGTCCCTCGTGGCTCCATTCCAATGGGCTATGTTGCCTCTCATGCCCTTCAGCATGGAAATGGCTGAATCACTGTTGCCTTTTCTTTAATAAGAATCTCTTTGTTTGTTGGTTTCAGTCACCAATTGATCTTTGTCGCTTCCTTCCCCGTCTCTCTCTGCTCCGCTGGACGTGGCCCAGGGGAGTTCTCAGGTGTGTATCTCCCCCATCTGTCTCCGTGTGGTCCCCCTTTCCACTGTGGAGAGCAACTGGAGTGGGGTGCACACATGTGGGATGCTCCCCTGCTGCTGGCCGTCACCAGGCTGTGCACACTGACCCCTGACTTGCCTGTGGCTGCTCCCAGCACCCAGCCACTAAAGCCCTGTGCTTCGCTCGCCAGCCTGCTGCTGCCCGAAAGCTAATTTGGATATGCTCCCCTGGCCACTGACAGGCCCCTGATATCTGACCCCCTTCTTCAAGTCTGAGAAAGCCCCCAAGGACCATTTCTGGAGTCTCCAGAGGTACTAGGAATGGAGGACAGTTGACCTGCCCTGTCAGGTGCACTGGGAATCAAGGGTCCTGTGAGGCCCTGCCCAGTGCAGCCGGGAGGCCCTATCTCCATAGGGCAGCTGGGCTGTGCTGTCTTGCTCTGCCTGAGGCCCACCTGCCCCTCCAGCAGCCCCTCAGCGTGTTCGGGGCAGCTGAGCCCAGGCCCAGCTCCTCACCCCATGTGTTTTCCTCCCTGCCCTCCAGCCCAGCACTTGGGCTGAGATGCTCCTGCGTTCCCCACAGGTCATTCTGGTCTGACAGTCAGCTGTGCAACCCAGGCTAAACTTTCCAGAAGGAGTAGAGTAGCTGGTCCCATTCCTGTTCCCACCCTAACCCAGCCAGAGGTAGCCCTGAAATGCCACCTACCCTGCTGTCTACATGGGCTTAATGCGCTTCTTTTCTCTCCCTCCCCAACCCTGTCGTCCATCTCCTGTGGGACTGGGACATTCCCGCAGTGCGTGATGATTTTTTTGGTAAGGCCACGGCCCTGCTTTGGTGTCTTTCCTCTTTCTGGCTTCCTCTATCTCCAACATCTTCTCATGCTCCATGAGCTATATTTGCTTTATTTTGCATGGTGGGGGCAGAGGGGACCCAGGCTTCCTGGGCACCCACAGGCCTGGTGTAGGGTGCTATCTCTTCACTTCCTCAGCTGGCTGTGCCTTGGTGGAAAAACCTTGACCTCAGGGCCCAGCCCCCAGCTGGCTGAGCCTGCACCCCCAGGCCAGACACTGCTCTGGGTGCTCCCAAATCTGCAGTGCTTCTGCACCCCGAGGGAGGTCTGGATGGACAGCAGGCAGGGCCCTAGCCCCTGTGCACAGAGAGCATCAGGAGGACCTGGGGCCCAGGCCTCAGCTTCAACACGGTCCCATAGGGTTCCATTTGGCAGTCTGGGGATTTCTGAACATGCCTGTAGGGAGCTAGGCCTATGGGGTCCACTTGGAGCCTGATAGGGGTGGGGCCCATTCCTCTGCAGGAGACACTGGGGAGCCCTGTCTTCCTCATGTCTACTCCCCTTTGCCTTCTGCTGACCCCACAGCATGGGCACGCAGCCCCCGGGGGGCCTGCAGCTGCAATGGCCATGACCCTCTCCTTCACAGGGGTTTCCTTTGAGTCCTGCTGTTGTCTCTGTTCCCTTCTGCTGCAGCGTCAGCATCCTCTCACCAGGGGGTGGCTCTGTAAGGCTTCTGCTTGGTGTTGGGCCTCAGTACCAAAGAGCTGGGGAGGGATGGTTCTGGGCAGGTGGGAAACATCCACAGAGGCCAGTCCAGCTGCTTATAGCACCTCAGCTTCCCCTTGGGGGAGCAGCTATGAAAACCCCCCTGCCGAGACCCCTAGATGGGGACCCTGCCCTGGGTTTGCAGGCTCACAGGCATTGGGAGCCTTTCCAGGACCAGTGTGTCTCCCTATGGAGTCCTGTCTCCCACCCGCCTTCAAGACAGAGCCCCTGGGAAAGTCTGTCACCCCAAGGCAGGTGTGGCAGCATCAGGGTCTGTCCTCATAGGACTCAGGGAAACCCTCTACCTCTTGCATTTCAGGAATGGGCAAAGAAGTGGGGAACCTGCTGCTGGAGAACTCACAGCTTCTAGAGACCAAGTAAGAGGCCTTCCGTGCCACAACTGGGCGGCCCAGGCCAGGCGCCACCTGGGAGGACCTGACCCGTGAGGCTGGGTGTGATCATAGGCATCACCTGGAGAGAGAAGGACTCAGCAGAGCTCCTGGGCAGTTGCTTCAGAAAACTTTGGCCAGGGTGACCATACAGTGTAGCACCCAGGTCAGATGAGTAGTTGCCCACCCTCAGCCACATTTTGATTCTTTTTTTTTTTTTTTTTTTTTTTTTGATACTACGGATGGAACCAGGGGCTTGAGCCACTGAGCCACATCCCCAGCCCTTTTTTATTTATTTATTTATTTATTTATTTATTTATTTATTTATTTATTTATTTTGAGACAGGGTCTTGCTAAGTTGCTGAGGCTGGCCTTGAACTTGGGATCCTCCTGCCTCAGCCTCCCAAGTTTCCCTCAGCCACATTCTTGACTAGGATGGACCTTCTAATGCACATTCTTTCTGATTTTTACAGAAATGCTTTGAATGTGGTGAAGAATGACCTCATTGCCAAGGTTGACCAGCTGTCAGGAGAGCAGGAGGTACTGAAGGGGGAGCTGGAAGCTGCCAAGCAGGCCAAAGCCAAGCTGGAGAGCCGCATCAAGGAGCTGGAAGAGGAACTGAAGAGGTGAGGCTGAGGGAGGGCCCATGAGACTCTGGCTCCCATCGTGGGTATCCTCTATCTTCCCAAGTATGCTATCCACCTGCAGCATCCCCAGAGCCCTTCCTCCCTCCACTGCAGCTCCAGCTCCAGGCCCAGCTACTGTGGGGTGTCCACTGCTCACCTTTGAACCCTGTGTCTCCCCTCAAGCCCACTGTGCCCTGACCAGGTGTGGGGTCCTGTCTCTTGTGTCCCTTTTTTAGATGGTAGTTCCAGCCTCATTTCTTCATTTGGGAGGATTGATATGGGTATTCCATAACCCCCTCTACCCCCTCATCCAAGGTCTGAACATGCAGCCCCTTGGTGTCCTGCACCCTGGCACCAGCCCCTCTGTGATGGAAGGGGTGGTGTGAGGAGAGCTCATAGGAATCAGGTCTGCTGTGGACCTGCCTGACCAGCCCTGCCTAGGAGTGCCCTTGGACTTGTCCCGCTCAGCCTTTGTTCACCTCTTTCTTGGCCAGAGCTACAAGAATTGTGGGCCTCAGGGCATTTGTGAGGCAGGGGTATGGGACCCTGCCAAGCCAAGCCCAGGGCACCATTGGGGTGCCTTTGGGGTGATCCTTAACCTGGGCCTTCCCAAGGCTCTAGGGGGACCTCACCTTGTCCACTTGCTCCCGATCTTGCAGAGTGAAGTCAGAGGCTGTTACTGCCCGCCGTGAGCCCAGAGAAGAGGTGGAGGATGTAAGCAGCTATCTCTGTACAGAATTGGTATATTCCACTATTAACCTGCGGGCTTGGGTGGGTGGGCTCGGGTGGGCTCCCTGAGACTTGCTGTACTGGCTCTGGACCCTCCTCATCCTCCCACGTGACCTCTGAGCCCAGTGCCTCATTACCCACCATCACCAGCCCCATCTTAGCGGGTCATTCTGCAGTCACAGGAGTGTTTCCCTGTCACCAAATAAGGCGGCAGAAGCAGTACAAGCCACCTGCTGGGCCTTCCCAGCCCCTCCCAGCCCCTCCCAGCCCATAGCCAGAGCAGTAGTAGACCCCCAGCTCAGAGTCCTGTGCCTGCCCCATGACAGGCCTGGACAACATGACCACCTTCTTCAGGAGAGCAGCTGGGCCCTGGAATCACACCAGCCCCACGGGCTTGCCACTCCTTAGCTCCGTGCATAGGGGCATGGTGGGGAGGAGGTGATGCTGTGTAGCAGGCCTCAGCCCCTGTCACCTAGTGGAAACCTGTAGTCAGTCCAGGCCTTCCCACGTCCCAGGCCTGAGGTTGGATAGGCCAAGGTCTGTATGTAGAGAGCCCTTCAGGGGCCACCAGCCCATGGACCTCTCTCCCTGTAGCTCTGCTGGGCCTCCCACCACCATCCGCTGAGGCCCAGCTGTGGGGAGCAGAATGGTGGACCCCATCTGGGGCACCAAACATGAAGCATCTTGCTCAGGCACAATGGCCATGCCTGTGATCCCAGAGATTCAGGAGGCTAGGGCAAGACAATGAAAAGTTTTAAGTCCAACCTGGCAACTTAGCAAGGCCCTAAGCAACTTTGTGAGGCCCTGTCTCAAAATAGAAAACAGCTGGAGGTGCAGCTGAGTGGTAGAGCACCCTGGGTTCCATCAGCAGTATTACCAAAACAACCAAGCGTCCTGCTGGCTGCACCTCCCTGCGTTTTCCTTTGCATTTCACCTTGGACCAGTACCCACTGCGCTTTACCTGAGGCATGAGGAACTGTCCCAAGGGTTCAGAGACTTGTAGGAAAAGTCACCTGTGTTGTACCCTCAAGATATCGCGTGATGGGGGACCTCACTGAGAAGAAGTGGCTCAGTGATAGAGCACTCGCCTAGCATGTGTGAGGCACTAGGTTTGATTCTCAGCATCACCTATAAATAAGTAAAATAAAGGTCCATCCACAACTGAAAACAAAAAAATTTAACAAAAAAGAATATTGTGTGATGCTCTCCCTGGAAAAGGTGCCTGCTGGGGACAGATGGACTCACCACCCCGCCTCCTGCCCACATTCTCCTACTGTCACTTGCCTGAGGATCTGCAGAATGTCCACACTTTGGTCTGCCCACACCTGGAGGCCATGTCCCCCACCCAGGTGGCAGGCACCCCAGCAGCAGGCGCAGGGTGCTGGCACAGGCCCTGCCTGCGCCCCATTCTGAACCATGGTACCTGTCCCCTCTGCAGGACAAGATCCCCATGGCCCAGCGCCGCCGCTTCACACGGGTGGAGATGGCCCGTGTGCTCATGGAGCGCAACCAGTACAAGGAGCGGCTGATGGAGCTGCAGGAGGCTGTGCGGTGGACCGAGATGATCAGGTGCCCAGCCCTGCTCCCTAGGTGTCTCCAACTCAAGCTGCCGTTGCTGAGCAAGGGGTGGTGGGGTGGCCCCACGTGTCAGGGAGGAGGCCGTCCTCTGCGGCACCTCCTTCCTCTGAGGTGGGAAGGGCTCCTGGTCCTTCCTGTGGCAGCCTGCAGTGTCCAGGCGAGGCAGGCAAGAGAGCCAGCAAGCTCCTCTGTGTGTCCTCCCTGCAGAGCTTCCCGAGAGCACCCGTCTGTCCAGGAGAAGAAGAAGTCAACCATTTGGCAGTTGTAAGCAGGGTGGGCAGGATACCCAGGGGCAGGGTGGCTGGGCTCCCCAAGGGCCACTGCTACTCACCACCATCTCCACCTGCAGCTTCAGCCGCCTCTTCAGCTCCTCCTCCAGCCCGCCTCCAGCCAAGCGCTCCTACCCTTCAGTGAACATCCACTATAAGTCGCCCACCACCGCTGGCTTTAGCCAGCGCCGCAGCCATGCCATGTGCCAGATCTCAGCAGGCAGCCGGCCCCTGGAGTTCTTTCCTGATGAGTAAGTGTCCTTCAGGTGTCACTGCCCCTCTGGCCTACAGAGGGGAGGGCGACAGTGTGACCCACAGCTTGGAGGGCAGGCCTGGCCAGGGTGTTGGGGCTCATGACCTCCAGGTGCACATGCTGTGTGCCTGGCCCCCCGCCCCCAGTGAGCATTGCTGGTCACCTCCAGCATTCTGTTCCAGCTGTCCATTCTGTCCCAATGGTCCTCTTCTTCGTCCCTGCTGCCTATGCTGGGCTCCACAGTGGCCCTGGGGTCTGCATAGCCCTTGACTCTGCACTGTGCCCAGGCTCTTGAGCATCTTGCTGCGGCAAGGAGCCATCTCAGGCTTGATCTCCCAGAGAGCTGCTGGCCAGGCCTGCACCCCAGCCTGAGCTGTAGGTCTCTGCCAGCCGAGCCTTGGTGCTCAACAGGCTTCAGGACTGGGGCAGGTGCTGGGTGGACCAGGTCACACCCAGTGGCTGGGAGAAGGCAAGCGCAGGCCCAGGCAGGCTGCCCAGCTTGGTGCACTCCCTGCAGGGTCGGCCATGGGCCACTCATCTTGGACAGAGATGTAACCTGTAGTTTCTCCCAACCAGCGAGTGCACATCTTCTGCCCGGCGGGAGCAGAAGCGTGAGCAGTACCGCCAAGTGCGCGAGCATGTGCGCAATGATGATGGGCGGCTGCAAGCCTGTGGGTGGAGCCTCCCCGCCAAGTACAAACAGGTGCGAGGGCAGGGCCGGTGCACGGGTGTGAGCTCGGAGCAGCACAGGCTGGCTGGACCAGCCTGGGCTGATTGGACGGGCTGTGGAGCATGGGGCAGGGCCCAGCGCAGCCTGAGAGCAGGGCCTGAGGCACCGCCAGCTGGGCGGGGCTGATCCAGCCCACCCCAACACCTGCCTCCTGGCTGTGGGCGGGTCTTTCTGCTCCCACTGCTCCCTGCGGAGGGCCAACCTTCCTGAAGGATGGGCCTGCACCTGCCTCCACCCACATGCCGACTTGCCTTCTGCTATGTCGCAGCTGAGCCCCAGCGGGGGCCAAGAGGACACCCGCATGAAGAACGTGCCTGTCCCCGTGTACTGCCGCCCTCTGGTGGAAAAGGACCCCACCATGAAGGTGTGCCTGGAGAGCCCCAGTGGGGCAGGCAGGCTTGGGAGGTGGGCAGCCCTCAGGAGGCCAGCAGGAGTGAGTACACCTGGATCCCACCGCTCTGTCTTACAGCTGTGGTGTGCCGCGGGTGTGAACCTGAGTGGGTGGAAGCCATATGAGGAGGACTCTGGGAATGGAGTCAAACCCGCGCCAGGCCGCGACCCTCTGACCTGTGACCGGGAAGTGGAAGGCGAGCCCAAGAGCAACCACACATCTCCTGAGCGGAAGAAGGTCAGGGAGATGGCCAAGAGTGGGGAGAATGGGGGCAGGCCCCCTGAGGACCCAAACCACACTTCTCCCTCCAAGGGGCAGTCCTGGCCTGAGCCAGGAGCAGTGTAGGAGGTGGCTGTGGTGGCCTGCCACTACTTCTTAGTGCTGGGCAGACAGCACCACTCAGGACAGTAGGTTCTCTGTCATGCAGAGGGCCAGGCAGGAAGGGGCTGGACGTTGAGGGAGGGCAGAATGCTCCACAGTTGGGGCCTGGGGTGGGGTTTCATACCCCAGCCTGACTTGGGGCCAGGAATTTAACCTCCTGGAGTTCATGTCTACATCTTGAAATGAATCCTGTAGACATGGTTCTGAGTTCTCATCTCGGCAGCAGGGAAGAACAGCCATGTGCTCTGAAGCCCTGGTCCAGGCTACATCCCACTAGATCCTGGGAAGCTCCCTGGCCCTGTTCTTCCTTTGGGGTGGCTCCAAGCTAAGGCACCAGCCTTGATCCCCTGTGCCCTGAAACAGGCAAAGGAGGCCCTTGAGACGGACGCCACGTCCAGCCGGGTGTGGATCCTCACCAGCACCTTGACCACCAGCAAGGTGGTGATCATTGATGCCAACCAGCCAGGCACTGTCGTGGACCAGTTCACAGTCTGCAACGCCCACGTCCTATGTATCTCCAGCATCCCTGGTGAGCCCTGGCCCCTGCTCCACCAGCCCTACCCATGAGTGGGCACTGCCCTGTGAAGCTGGTGCTCAGGGGAGCTGGTGCCTCCTTTCTACCAAGGAGCAACTAGGAGGCTTGGTAACTGGGACAAGAAGCGGGCTGTGGCCAGCCCAAGCCAAGTGAGACCTTGGAGCAGAGGTGCAGGAAGACCTCACTGGTGGCCATGTTCTGCTCAGTGCTATGCTGACTGGTAGGAGGGCCAGGAACATGCCCAGCTGACTAGAAGTGGCCAGTGGGGACGTTCCATGGATGCCACTCAGTGGTAGAGCTCTTGCCTACTGTACATGAGGTCCCGTTTCTATCTCTAGCACCACACCAAAAACAGTGACCCTGGACCCCAGCATGGGCTGAAAGGAAACATCACTCATAGACATTAAGGAAACATTTTTGTGCTGAATGTAAACCTCTGGTTGGGTCCAGATCCCAGGGTCACCAAGGGTTCTAGAATAGAGGTGTGGGCAAGGGGCTTGGCTTCAGCTCCTCAGCAGCAGCTTCTGACTTCCTGAGCCCAGGCCCCACGTCGGGAGGAGTGGGTGGAGGGCCTTGCCTGCCTCTGGTGTGGCACCTGGGGTCTGTTTGCTGAGATGGCCCTCAGCTCCTTAGAGTTCTTCAGGGTTGTCCCATGAATAGAGGCCATCTGACGCAAGGACCAGAGAGCCTCACTAGTCAGTTCCCCTTGGCCTAGGGGCTCACCTAACAGCAAGCTTGCTGGAGTCCCAGGCCTCTGGGTGGATGTCCCCAGGGGGCAGGTGCTGGGCTGGCTATGAGCCAAGCCACCTCCAGCTGGGAATGAGGAAGCCTGGCCCCCGCAGCTGGCCCCCAGTGTGGGCTGACGGGCTGCCGCGCTTTCCCCCAGCGGCCAGCGACAGTGACTACCCACCAGGGGAGATGTTCCTGGACAGTGACGTGAACCCTGAGGACTCAGGCACCGATGGCGTGCTGGCTGGCATCACCCTGGTGGGCTGTGCCACCCGCTGCAATGTGCCACGTAGCAACTGCTCTTCCCGAGGGGACACCCCAGTGCTGGACAAGGGGCAGGGTGAGTCTTGGGTGGCTTTCTTCTCTCGGTCCCTTGTTCCTCCGTCTCTGCCCAGCTGAGCACACCCCATCCGCAGGGGAGGTGGCTGCCACTGCCAGCGGGAAGGTCAACCCATCCCAGTCTACGGAGGAGGCCACAGAAGCCACAGAGGTGCCAGACCCTGGGCCCAGCGAGCCAGAGGCAGCTGCCCTGCGGCCTGGGCCCCTCACAGAGCATGTCTTCACCGACCCGGCCCCCGTCCCACCTTCCAGCACCCAACCTGGCAGGTGGGCTCTCAAGTCATGCAAGACAAGAGTGGAGGGACACTGGCAGGGAGGGCAGGTCTCAGGGCAGGGCGCAGGCACAGGCGCAGGCTTCTGCACCTACCCTGAGCCATTGTCATTCCCATAGTGAGGATGGGCCAGAGCTGGATGGCAGCAGTGTACAGCCCCAGCCGGAGCCCAGTGGGGACTCCTCAGCAGTGAGCAGCAGTGCCGCGCCTACCATGTGGCTGGGGGCCCAGAATGGCTGGTGAGTGACCTGGGGCCGGGGTGGGCGGGCCCCTTAGGAAGCCCTGGCCCACCACAACCTCCTCCTGCAGGCTGTACGTGCACTCAGCTGTGGCCAACTGGAAGAAGTGCCTGCACTCCATCAAGCTGAAGGACTCTGTGCTGAGCCTGGTGTACGTGACCCCAAGCTGACTGCTGGGAGGGACCTGGAGTAGTCTGGCTGTCCTGAGCCCGACTCACCATCTCCGCATTCTAGGCATGTCAAAGGCCGTGTGCTGGTGGCTCTGGCAGATGGGACGCTGGCCATCTTCCACCGTGGCGAAGGTAAGTCCTGGAGGCCCTCCCTGAGACTGGCCCAGAGGGCTCCCTGGGTTCCTGGGGACACCTTTAGCCAGGCAGTGGGTCCCCCGCCCCAGCCAGGCCTGAGCCTGTCTCTGGGGCTCTCCAGATGGCCAGTGGGACCTGAGCAACTACCACCTGATGGACCTGGGCCACCCACACCACTCCATACGCTGCATGGCTGTTGTGTACGACCGCGTCTGGTGCGGCTACAAGAACAAGGTGCACGTGATCCAGCCCAAGACGATGCAGATCGAGGCAAGTGCTGCCAGCAGCTGGGCCCCGCAGGGAGGGCCTGAACCGTGAGCCAGCATCCCTTCCTCCTGGGAAGCCACAGGAGAGTAAAGCAGAGTCATTCCTCTGCTCAAGTCCTGGGTGCTGTCTGCCCTCAGCTCCCATGCCCCGCCTTGGCCTCCTCCGGGTCCTGACTGGGAGGCGCGTGGCCTGCAGACGTGGGGAGCCCCAGGGCTCTGGCAGGGCAGGCTCCCTTCCCATCCTCTCCTGCCTCCAGCCCCTGCTGACGGGCTGCTGTGGCCCTGCAGAGGTCATTTGATGCCCACCCACGGAGGGAAAGCCAGGTGCGGCAGCTGGCGTGGATAGGGGATGGTGTGTGGGTATCCATCCGCTTGGACTCTACCCTGCGGCTCTACCATGCCCACACGCACCAGCACCTGCAGGACGTGGACATCGAGCCCTACGTCAGCAAGATGCTAGGTGAGCATCTTGTACCAGGTGGGTGGCATGTAGGCAGAGCTGGGCTTCACTGACCCCTCTCCTGTCCCCACCCCAGGCACCGGCAAGCTGGGCTTCTCCTTTGTGCGCATCACAGCCCTCCTCATTGCGGGCAACCGCCTCTGGGTGGGCACTGGCAACGGAGTTGTCATCTCCATCCCCCTGACTGAGAGTGAGTGACGCCCCACCCCAGGCACCCCTGCAGCAGTACTGACTGCGCTGGCTCCCCAACATTCCCAGGCGGGTGGGCTCCACACGGCCTTGTCTGGGAGGGTGCAGCCAGGAGGCTCAACCCCCTGCCTTTCCTCCCCAGCTGTGGTCCTGCACCGAGGCCAGCTCCTGGGGCTCCGAGGTAAGCCTGCAGCACCCACCTGCCCCAGACAGCCCACGGTGGCTGCTCGCCAGCCCTCTTGAGCCTGCTGGAAATGAGGTGATTCGGCCCCCTCTGGCCCTCTGTCCCCAGCCAACAAGACATCCCCCACTTCTGGGGAGGGTGCTCGCCCAGGGGGCATCATCCACGTGTACGGGGACGACAGCAGTGACAAGTCTGCCAGCAGCTTCATCCCCTACTGCTCCATGGCGCAGGCCCAGCTCTGCTTCCACGGGCACCGCGATGCTGTCAAATTCTTCGTCTCAGTGCCAGGTGAGGGGCCACTCCCTGTCCTCCCTGGACAGGCCTGTGGGTACCCATGCGGCCCCTCACAGAGGCAGCTGTCCTGAGTTCCCTCTGCCCCCGACAGGGAACGTGCTGGCCACCCTCAATGGCAGCGTGCTCGACAGCCCTTCCGAGGGCCCTGGGCCTGCAGTGCCTACTGCCGACGTGGAGGGCCAGAAGCTGAAGAACGCACTGGTGCTGAGCGGGGGCGAGGGCTACATCGACTTCCGCATCGGTGAGTGGGCACTGGCTGGGGCGGGGCCACGGTGCTGGCAGGCAGGACCCCTCACTGCTGCCAACCCTCCAGGAGACGGAGAGGACGATGAGACGGAGGAAGGAGCAGGAGACGGGAGCCAGGTGAAGCCCGTGCTGTCCAAGGCGGAGCGCAGCCACATCATCGTGTGGCAGGTGTCCTACACCCCCGAGTGAGGACACCGCCCCACCTGCCTGATGCCAATGTGTACATAGGACCCCGCCAGCCTGCCCCCCGCCTGCCCCCAGGGCAGCCAGGTGCCCGTCACCCCTTTCTAACCTCTCAACCTGCAGCTTTCACCTGAGGCCCAGGCCCCGCTGGCAGGGAGCACATCCCTGAGGTGTGGGGGATGTGGCCATGGGAGGCGGGAGTGGGAGGAGGGGAGGCTCTGTAGGAAGGCCCTGCAGCTCCTGCTCAGTACTCCCTACACAGCATCCTCAAGTCCCAGGGGCACCTCGGCTGGGGCAAGGCAGAACCAAGGTGGTTGTGGGCAGCCCCTGCAGCTGGCCTTGGCTCCACTGTGGACTCCTCACTCCTGGCACCCCTGGAGCAGGTGCAGGGGCTGCACACTTGCCCTGTCTTCCCACCCAGTTTACTTGCTTTGCATGCTGCCCATGGGGGTGGGGTCCATATCCCTGGGGGAGCCAGGCCTGGTGCCTATCCTAAGCCTGGGGGTGGGGGGTGTGCTCAGGCTGCTAGGTCCCTGGCCCCAGGCAAGCCCTATTCAGGGCTTACCCCTTCCCTGACTAGTGTCCCCTCAGTCCCTACTGCAGCCTCCCCAGGGATCTGGCAGAGAAACCTGGGGCCGGTCCCTGAGGCAGTACCTTCAGAAGACAAACCAGGTTCCCTCACCCCCGGAGCCCAAGGTCGTTCAGCCCCAGTGACTGGTGGACCCCAGGCTCTTCCTGGACATAAGACTCACCTTTGAGGAGCAGGACCCTGCAGTCCTGCCCCTCCCAGGATCCCTGAGGGTGGGATTTCTCAGGCTGCTAGGGCAGGTCCAGGCCTCAGGAAGAAGTGGAGGTTCTGGCCTCTGCTAGGGTGAGTCCTAGGATGCAGGCTCAGCCTCAGGGTGATGGGGGTGGTGTGCTCCTGGGACCTGCCTCCTGCACAGGGCTCCAAGCCCAGCTCTCAGACACGTACCAAGTGCCTAGGGTTGCCCGCTGTGGCCTGCTCCCTCGGAGAGAACTGACAAGAGGATGCCAGGCAGAGGCCAGAAGGGCCATGCCCCTGCAGCAGAGCTCTAGAGTAGTGCATGGGGGCAGGTGCTGCCCTTGCTGGTCTACTCCCCCACCTTCCTGGGCCAGGCCTTACTCCTGCCCCCAGAGGTATTGACCAGGGCAGCCTGGTCCTTGCTGCCCACTTCCTCCCACCAGAGAAGCACAGATCTTGGGGAGCTGTCCCATGACCCCAGCTGGCCACCACAAGCTGCAGCCACAGGGAGCTGCAGGCTTCCCCCCACCACCCTGCCACCTCTCCACTGTGATGTATGTCCCTTGTCTGTCCCCACTGGAGTGTGAAATGACTGGGGTTAACCGGGTGGGTGCAAGTAGAGGAAGGGCCTGGTGTGCTTCTCCTCAGGCTTTGGCCCTAAGCGAACCCACGTATCTGCTCTGTATGTAATAAACGTTTAACACCTACTGCTGTGTCCCTGGGACCGAGCCAGTGCTCACACGGTTTTCCTCCAGTTTATTATGAAAAGAAACGGGGGCCAGCTGAGTGCCAGCTGTCCTGCACACCAGCCCCATCCGAGTCCGAGGGGGCATCCTGGGGGGGGGCAGCTACTCATACAGCCAGTGCCCCGCGCTGTCCTCCCAACACAGGAGCTCGTCCGACTGGAACCAGAGTGCGATCTCGCGGCGGGCGCTCTCCACCGAGTCGCTGCCGTGGATCACGTTCCTGCACGGGACAGGGGCGTGGGTGGGCCGGGCCGGGCGCGAGCGGCAGGGCCCGTGGGGAGGGCGCGCGCAGGCGGGCCTTACTTGCCGACCTCCACGCAGAAGTCCCCACGGATGGTGCCGGGCGGGGCGTTCACAGGGTCCGTGGTGCCGATGAGCGCCCGCGAGGCGCGCACGACATCCAGACCTTGCCACACCTGGGCGTGGGGCGAGCGTCAGTGCGCGCAGGCTCCCGGTCTGTACCCGCCCGCCGCCCTCCGGAACTCACCATGGCCACCACGGGCCCCGAGCTCATGTACTTGACCAGGCGGCCGTAGAAGGGGCGCCCGCGCAGCTCCGCGTAGTGCTCGCGCAGCAGCTCCTCGGAGGCCTGCGGGAAGGACGGCCGCCCGCGCTGCGTCCCGCGCCCTCGTCTCGGCCCCCGCACCACCCGCCCTGCACGCGCCCAGCTCCGGCCGCCCGCACCTGCACCAGCTTCAGCGCCACCAGCTTGAAGCCCTTCCTTTCGAAACGCCGCACGATCTCGCCCACCAGCCGCCGCTGCACGCCGTCAGGCTTCACGGCCAGGAAGGTGCGCTCGTGCACCCCGCTGCAGGCTGCGGGGACCTGGACGTCAGGTCAGCCCGGCAGCCCGCGCCCCGCCCGGCCCCGCGCCGCCCCCGCGCTTACCCGCCGGGAAGAGGTTGGCGAAGATGGTCAGCACCAGGCAGATCATGGCGGCGGCTGGCCCGGCGGGGCGGGGCCTGCGCCCAAAGGGGCGCGCCGCACGCAGGGCCACCCCCCCGCTCACGCCCGAGGCGGCCGCCGCGGCCCCGGGCCCCGGCCCCTGCTCCGCAGCGCCCCACCACACGGCCGCGGCCCCGCGCGCACAGAAACCACAACCCAGGCCACTAAGCGCGTTTATTCCCAGTCACGGCTACGCGGAAGAGGCCGCTTGGAAGAGGCCCGCACGCTGCTCCCCGCTTCCGCTCAGCAGCCCGCCGCTGGGCCCGACTCAGCCTCTGCTGCCCCACTTCTCCCCACCAACTGCAAGGCCGCGGGGCACGTCGCCTAGGCGGCCGCGCCCCACGACGCCGCCGCGCAGCACTCCAGCTAGACTGCGGTTCCCCTGGCCCGCCCCTTGGCCTCCTGTTGTGCGGGGTAGTCCCAAGGATCCGCGCGAGTCCTCTCCAGGTTCAGCAGCGGCTCCTCCGCGCTGGTGTCCCCGCTTTTCCGTCGCTGAGCCAGGATCATGGCCCGGAGCAGAGGTGGGTAGGGCACGGGGCGCGGCCTGTCCTCCATCCCAGGCGTGAAGGCGGCGAAAGCCGCCTCCTCGTGCTTGGGCACCAGCCGCCAGTCGTGGTACATGACGTGCTCGATCTCCCGGGCCTCCGCCTCCGTCTTCCCTGCGGGAGGAGTGCGAGGCTGACTTCGCGCCGGCTGGACAGACGGCCACGCGCTCCTGCCCGCCGGTACCCTTACCTTTGAAGGTCAGGACGCCCCAGGCCTTCCCGTGGTCCAGGTTCTGCGAAGCAAGAAAGAGCGGGTCAGCTCGGGGAGCTGCTCGCCCGGCGCTGGGGAGGCGGGAGCCCCTGCCCCTCGGATCTGGGGAGCTGGGCGAGGCCAGCGCCTTCCAGCAGCCGGCGGGCCGCGCGCACCTGCGCGGTGTAGTCCGGCCGCACGCGCGTGAGGCGCCAGTAGCAAGGCTCGTCGTGCTGCCACAGCCAGGACTTGCGCGTCACCAGGCGGCCCAGGCCGAAGAGCGGGAGGCGGGCGAGCAGCTGCAGGAGGCGGCTCTCGCGGCGCGCGTCGGCCCAGGCGCGCGCCGGCAGCCGGCGGCCCGAGTGCGGCCGGGTCAGGGTCTCGTAGTCCAGGGCGTAGAGCTGCGAGTCGCGCGGCCGCTCCCGCTGCTCGCGCAGGGCGCGCACGCGGCGGGCCAGCTCGGCGATCAGCCGCGGCCGCACCTTCTTCCGCGCCATCGTCGTGGCCGCGACCCCCGCCCCGCCGGAAGCCCGCGCAGTCAGAGCCGGCCTGCGCCGGAAGCGACCGGCGTCCCACCCAAAGGCGTCCGGACGCGGGCGGAAGCGGAGAGGAGGTCGGGCCATGGCGGAGGCGGGGCCCCGGAGGGCCGCGCGCTCGCGCCGAGGCCTTCAGCGGCCCCCGACCTGGGAGGTCTCGGACTCTGACTCGGAGGACCGCAGCGCTGCTGAGGCCGGAGCAGGGGTTCGGGGCCCGGCGGGGCAGCGCAGGTCGGCGGCGTGGCGGCCCGAGCAGGCCCTGCGGCACCTGGTGCTGCGCATGGACCTAGGTCCGGGCTCGCGGGCGGGCGGGCGGATGACCGCCGGCCCGCGGGCAAGGAGAGCTGACCGAGCTGTCCCCCGCGGGCGCAGCCGTGCTGGAGGACACCGGTGCCGACGTTCTGATGGAGGCTCTGGGCACCCTGGGCTGTGAATGCCACATCGAGCCGCAGCGCCCGGCATGCAGCCTACGGTGGAGCCGAGTGAGGCACGACCCCCGCAGCGTGAGTGGCCGGTTCTGCCCGCCGCTCCCGTGCCCTGGGTCCTGGGCCCAGGTTCCACTGGTGCAGCATCTGGAGAGGTAGCACCTCGCAGAGGGGTGACTAAGCCTGCGTTGCCACTCTGCCAACATGGAGCAGAACCAGCTGCTGCCCCATAACATTCTGCTCCAGCCTCTGGGAGGCTGGGCTTAGGCTTCTGGGGAAAGCCCTGGCGGAGCTGAGCATGGCTTCTGCTGCAGAACTGGGGTTCCCAGTGTTGACTTGGCAGCCAGGCAGAGGCCCAGAGACAGGCCAAGTGTGGGCAGCAGTGCCCCCCATTTCCCCACAGGTGCCTCCTGAGGTGTGGGCTGCAGAGGAGCAGGAACTACTGCTGCTGCTGCTGCTGGAGCCTGAGGAGTTTCTGCAGGGCACTGCTCAGCTGAACCAGGTGGTCTTCCCTCATCCTGTGGGACCACGTTTCCCAGCCAGGAGTGCCATTCTGCCAGCCAAGGTTTAGGGGAGAGAGGCACAAATGAGACAGTGGTGGGATTTGGAGAGCCTGAGTCCATGCAAATGCCAGGCTGGGGTACAGAGGTGGACCACAGGTGCTCGACCTCCCTGGCCTTAGGAGGCAGTGCAGCTGGTTTTCTGGAGACAGTTGGCTGGGCAGAAGGAGTATCTCTGGCTTTCATGCTCTTTGCCACTGGCTGTGGGCTGGTGGTCTGCAAGGCCCTGCAGCCACAGCCCTCCTACGAACAGGTGTACCACGTTGCCTTCAGACAGCAGGCCTGCCCTGTTCAGTGCCCTGGATCTCTCCTGAGAGCCCTACCCACCCCCACCTGGCTGTCATCGGGCTGGATGCCCACCTATGGTACCATTCATCCCAAGGCCCTTACCAGGGCTGGCTGGGGTGGGTGAGGAGAGGTAGGGATGCCTCTGGCAGAGCCGATTCCACTGCCCTGGGGGCCCTGGCGGAGGCAGAATTCAGCTAGAGGTATGGGGAACTAGAAGTGGTCTCTTCTGCCCAGGTCTTGCCAGCCCAGTGCCCAGGGGATGCAGCAGCTGCAGAATCCAGAGGTGGAGGAGGTGAGGGCTGTTTAGGCTGGGTGGGTGGACCTTGGCCGCAGCATGTGACTGCTCTCTAGCTGGGCCAGGCATGCCTCCCGGCATGATCAAGGTAAGCCACACCATGATCACTCTTCTCCAGGCCCTGGTGCTCCTCCAGCTCTACGCAGACCTGGATGTGCTGCTGGTGGCCTCCTGGCAGGAGCTGAGTCAGCACGTGTGTGCCTACACCAAAGCTCTGGCCCAGCTCCCCTCTAAGTGCGTGCCCCTGCCGAGGGCCGGAGGGGGACAGGATCGCCAGTAGCAGGGTGCTCCGTGGGCACAGCAGGGCTGGAAGACTTTGTAGCTCTGAAGGCCCCTCTGCCCCTCCCTGTTTCAGGCAGTGCTGGGACTCCCAGGCCTTTTCCTTCTGCACAGCAGGGCGCTGGGCTGCAGGCCAGCTGGTGGCCAGAGATGGTTCTGGGCTGCGGGGGTTTGGTGGAGACAGATGAGGCAGTTTAACCAGGTCAGCTCTGCTGTGGCAGATGCCATTGTCACTGCCTTCCCCTCCCCCCGCCTTCTGCAGCAGGCAAGTCCCCAGGTACCCTTCCCCTCAGGTGGGAGACCCAGGCCTCAAGGCCCACCCTGCTCACACCTGTGCTTGGCCTAGGCACTTCTGGCCTGCAGCACAGAAGAGGAGCGTCTGGGTCTCCTAGCTGACCTCCCTGTGGAGGCCAGCAAAGGCAGACAGCCCCGCAGGGTGGGGCCTGACCTCTCCCGTCGCATCTGCCTCTTCTTGACCACCACCAACCCTGACCTGCTGCTGGACCTGGGCTCCTGACCACTCGCAGGCCTCCTCTCCTGCCGACCAGCACCATAGCACCAGCCCACAGGAAGACTGACCAGACCTTCTGGGAGGGGTAGGGGGCACCCACCCTCACTCAGCCTGGGGTGGACTCCATCCTGGGCCACTTAGACTTGAGCTTGGGGAAGCAGGGGGAGGACAGATGCTCTGGGATCAGCAGAGGAGCAGGGAGGCAGACAGAAGCCTGGGGAGGATGGGGGTTTGTGTTCTCTCTGTCCTGAATGCTCTGACCACAGGACAGCCTGGCAAGACTGCCCTGCTGTGCAGTCAGGAGGACTGCTGGGCAGTGCCCAGAGGGTGGGGGTGGCTCCCTGGGGGAGGAAGGCACAGATACCGAGCAGCCCAGGACTGGTGGACTCTTTAATCTCAGGGCTGTAAGACATAAATCCACATTTGTCACAGTCGTTGGGGTCTCTGTGACAGGAGTGGCAGCAGACAACATGCAGAGCGAGCTACAAGAGCCAGGACCCAGGCACAGCAAGTGCCACTCCACCAGGCCCTGTCTCCCCAGGCAGCAGACACCCGCCACCACAGGCTGGCCCAGCAGTGGTTGGCCACCATTCCTGGGACAGCTGGAGGGCTGGTGTGGCTGCTCATTTGAGGCCCACCCAGTGCAGCAAAATGGACTCTCAGTGGCCAGTGGCTCTGGCTTTAGAAGAGATAGGGCAGCCCCACTCAGACCTTGGTCCAGCTCTTCCCTCCTGCTGCCATGCACGGTGGCTGGAAGGAAGGGACAGAGTGGCCTTCCCAGTCTGAGGAAGCAGTTTTTGTTAGAAAAATCAGGTCCGTCGGCAGCGCTTCCTTTGGCAGGGCCTGGCCTCTGGGCTGTGGGGATTGGGTGGGGACACCGGGGCCTTGCGATGGCTGCAGTTCATGCTCAGGACCCAGCCCAACTTGTCACGTAGCACCTGCTTGAGGCCAGGTGGCAGGGGCAGGCCCTCGAGGGTGTCCCCTGAATCAGGGCGCAACTGGCGCAGGCGGGAGCAGCACAGGTACTGCAGGGAGGTGGCGCTGGCGCAGGCACGGATCACCTTCATGCTGCTTCTGGCTGCCGTGGAGCACACCATCGGGTAGAACCTCCTGTTCCTCAGCCGGGTGGCAGCCACTCCTGAAGGGAGGCACACTGAGCCTGGGCCTGTGGAGGGCCTAGAAGGTGCTGCACCAGGCCTGGTGTACATCCACCAGGGTGGCCAGGGGACCAGGTCCTGCAGCTTCAGCCTCTCCTGTCCCACCCCCTGGGGACTGGGGACCTCAGGCCCAGGGCAGCCTGGCTCTGCCAAGACAGCTCTGGCAGCTGTGCCCTGCAGACACCTGCTGTTCAGGGTCAGCTGAGGGACCCTCACCTATGCACTTCCTGTTCTTAAAGAAGGTCAGCGTCCCATGCCAGGCATCCAGGTGCACACCAATGATGGAGCCCTGGCCGAAGCGCGACGAGAAGCTGGTCTTGTCGCCCTTGTGGTGGAGGAGCCCTAGGGGCACCAGGTGAGGATGAGCCCAGGAGCCCGGCGCTGTCCGCCCCACCCCCCGGGCCACACCACACACACCCGTGTAGGAGAGGCCCCAGCTGTCCTCATCCCTGCCAAGCAGGCTGCAGAACGTGTGGTGGTACTTGTCCAGGTCCACGTCGGACGTCCCAATGCCCACCATCTGCCAAAGTGGGCTGGGAAGAGTGTGCCTGGGGCAGGAGCCTATGGCACAGCCCCAGACCAGTGACCACTTACCATGTCGGTGCCATAAACAGGTGAGGTCATCTTGATCTCCCAGAAGTGCTGGCCGTCCCCCAGCTCCTTGGTGCCCCGGATGGCTGCAGTGCCACAGCTGTACTCCATGTGGAAGCTGACCTTGCGGTTGTCGCAGCTCAGCAGGGCAGCTGAGGACTTGTTCAGGTCGTCCCAGACCCAGTCGAAGCCTGTTAAGATAGTGCCAGCTCACCCCTGCACCTCCCGGGGGCCCCCCCCACACGGGCGCTCACACTCATCTTCCTCCCCGCAGCGGCAGTCCTTGCCACCATGTGTCGTGTGCGGGCTGCTGCAGAAGGTGGCCTCGCTCTGGCCCTCACAGTCACAGAAGGACTCCCCCGTCACGGGCACAGCACTGGGGATGGACGGTGGCAGGGATGAGGACTCAGGGTCAGAATCAGAGTCACTGTGCTGGAGAGAAAGGCAGCCTGTTCCCACCTGGCTGCTGGCCTGGCCCTACCAGTCCACCATAGGCTGAGCCACCCTGACCCACCCAGGTGGGGGTTTCTGCCATCCCAGGTGCTGGGCAGAGACCTCAGCGCCAATACCCAAGATGACACTTGGCACCACCCTCTGGCCTTCTCCAGGCAGCTTCTGGGTCTCAGATGAGCTGCAGACCTGGCCCCAGCAAGATCTGATGGGAGACCACTTGGGTCTCCCTGATAACAGCTGGGCTTCTCAGATGGGATTTGGTCACGACCTGGACCGGGGTCCTCTTGTCACCAATGCTTGGGGGAAGCCTTCAGTGAGGCCCAGTGGACTTGTGCTGTTGCTTCAAGCTTATGCTGTAGGAAGCCTCAGTCAGGGCCCAGCGCCACCTCCAAGGGGCCCCAGTCCTGAGGTCCAGGGACCTCATGTTGGTCACTGGTTAGTTATCAAGGCTGAACTCATCAAGTGGCAGGCAGCTCACCCACAGGCCCTGGGACATCAGCCAGGGAGGGTCTCTGAACCAAGGTGCTCCTTGATGCCACACACAAGCCCTCCAAGCACCTGCCGAGACCAGGAGGGTGCAGACAGCCTCTGCCAGTCTGCGTGGCCAGCTCTTACAGGCTGTGCTGTGGCCTTCCTGCTACACACCTGCACGGCAGCCCAAGGAACCCTCTACTCTAAGCTACTCTGGCCACACTGGGCTCCTGCTGCCCTGTGAATTAAGACCAGCCCCCACCCAAACCCACAAGCTCCACCACCCCCCAGCCATGTGTAGTCACACTGGTACCCAGGTGCTGCATGCTCACTGCTCCCGTATGAAGCAGGCACTTCCCCAGGAACCCTTTCCAGGTTGCTTCTCACCACTTCTCATGTTCCCTGTCTGCTTCCCTATCCACTCCTGCCAGACCAAGAGCTCCTCAGGGAGGGGCCTGCTCCCCAGGTCCTATTCCTGTAAACCTGGGTCTAGGACAGTGGCCACACAGTAGCCTAAGCTAGTGGCCCTTCACTGTCACCTGCATCAGGTACACCCAGGGGGAAGACTGGCCAGTGCCCTCTGTTCACACCCTGGGTGCTGTGTAGTATGACATCTGCCTCCCAGGAGAAGCCACAAGGAACCACAGCGGGAAGCTCAGCTGGCCAAAGGTAAACAGGCCTATAAGAAGCCGCTTTCAGAAAAACTGTCCTACCTGGAGAAGGTTCCTGCCCCAGACAACAGGCCAGAGAACTGTAGCCCAGTGACCTAGAGGGGGAGTCCCCACAGCCAGGGAGGCCCACTGAGGAGCCAGGGCCAGGACACACTAATCCTCCTCAGGGAGGAAGCAGACCTAATCCTGCTACCAGCCTTGAGGAGAGCACCAAGGGAGGAGGGGCAGTGTTGTTCGGCTTGCTGAGGTGCACCACCACCTGCCTACACACGTGCCATGGGCCCAGTAGGTGACAGAGGACAAGCAGTATGCATGTGTCACAATGCCCAGTCCCACAGCAACGAGCCTGAAAGGCAGGGGCCCAGGCAGACAGATGACTGCAGGCCACGTGGTCAAAGGGAGCTGCAGGCATGGCAGGAATGCAAGCGGGCCTCTCAAGCTTGGAGGCCCTGGGAAGGGCACAGGACAGTGCTAGCCAGGCCAGTAGACCCACGGCTCCAGTCCTCCCCCAAGGCCTGCTGATTCCACAGGGCTCCGGGAGGAGCCCACCGCTGCCTGGGTCACCTGGTTGAGCCAGAACTACAATTGCAGGGCAGCACAGCGCAGACACTCCCGATGTCAATGTGAGTTCAGGAAGTCAGCGGAGAGGCCTCTCCCCCACAGCCTCCACCCTGCCACACTGCACCTCACCAGGCGTAACAGCCACACAGCCTGGCCCCCAGACCTGGCCGTGGCAGAGATGACAGGCTGCTGTCAACAGCAGTGAGGACCTTCTACCTGCCCTGGCTTTGCTGGGCCTCCCTGAGCTTAGGAGAAGGGTGTGAAGTTTGAGAACCACGGTTTCTTTTTTAGACGTGTATATGTGAACACAACACATTTGTGCTACAAAAGAAACATCTAAAAGGATGCATGCCAGGTCAACAGCAGTTACCTCTGGAATCTGGCCAGGCAGGCAGCAGAGAACTTCTGCTGCACAACTGACCAGAGACCAGCAGCCAGCCCTTCCGTACATTGCATTTGTCAAAGGAGAGGACAGGACAAAGAATCTGTTCTAAGGTCCTGTCACCCCAGGCTGCGTATGCTTTACCTGGTCAAAGAGCCTTACTGAGTACAGTACTTCCCCAAGAAACATGGCCAGTACTCTGGCCTGGGAACATCTTTTTTGTGTGACTCCCCATCCTTGGAGCAGTCATTCCCACCTTGCCACAGGTACCTACCTGACCATCAGAGTCATAGCCCCGGATAGTTGTGCCTGCCAGGGCCACAGCCCTGGTATCCGTGTCCCGGCGGGCTGCGCTCAAGACAAAATGCCACGCCCTGCTACTCCGGGGGCGCCTGGCCATGCTGGAGAGGACCTGAAAGAAAAACAGTTCTGACCAGGGAGCCAAGCACACCAGGGCGAGTCCACAATCCCCAACCCTGTACTCTGCCACTGGAACTTCGCCACTGCCTGTCGGCTGGGCACCGACCCAGCCGAGGCAGGGGCTCACGAGCCTGTACCTGGCTCCAGAGTCTGAGCACCTTGATGAGACCAAGGCAGCTGGTGTGAAATGCCACCCAGACACCCATGATTCCGATGGCGCTTCTCAGTCATCTCCCGAGTTCCATGTAGGCACAGAGGCCTCGGGCACCTCACACCAGCTCGCTCCTCCTCCACTCGGTCCAGCTTGACCAATGAAGTCCCGACCGCGGTTGCTCATGCCCGCACCACGGCCGGCATCCACCTGACACTCCCTGCCGACCGGAGGAGGCCCCACTCGCGCGGGGGACCACACAGCTCCGCGGCTCGGCTCCTCGCGCTCCACACGCCACAGCCGTGTTCTTTTTCGATAGCATTTCGAGTCTGATCGGGGCCTGCCATTGTTCTCGGGGTGAAAGGCAAGCCTCCGTGAGGGCGAGTTCCGCTTGGCGGCCTCGCTCCAGTGGCCGGCAATCTGCTCTTTGTCCGAACCCCCATGGCCCCAGCCCCACTTTCAGCCCGAGGCCGCCGCCTGGACTGCCCCACCTCGCCCGGCCCCTCGGGGTGCGCCGCTCGAGAGCGCGCAGCAGGGCCGCGCGATGAATGAATGGTCCAGGCGCCCAGATCGGGCGGAGGGCAGTCAGGCCCGCGTCCCGCGGCCTGGGCGCTGCTGCAGGCAGGGACCGCCCGCGGCCCCAGCCCGGCCTCCCGCGCGCCGCCCCAGGGGACAAAAGGCTGCGAGCCCGACCGCCCGCGAGGTCAACACGCTGCCGTCCGGGGCCGCCCGGTCGGGCGCTGCTCACCTGCCCCCGCGGCCGCCGCGCTTCCCAGGCTGTGACCCACTTTCTGCCCAGACCCGGACGTAAACAATCCCCGCCCCCGCGCTGCATTGGCCCGGCGGCGAGGCGACCGCTCCAATCCGGGACTTCGCGCGAGGGCGGGTCTCTTGGGTCACGGCTGTTGCCAAGAGGTTGCAGGGCCCGTCAATCCTGATCCGATCTTCCCATTGGTCGCAGCTTGAGCTGTCAGACCCGAGATCCTCACTCCCATTGGACGCGGACACGGAAGTAGGTCCAACTCCGTTACGTCATCTGAACCGGAACTTGAGGGCACAGACCGAAGCTCCTCGGACGACTTGATTGGCTGAGGGAAGCGGGGCCACGCTTATCAAAAGGAGCCCGAGGGTGAGCTCCCGCCTCCCATTGGCTCCAAGGAGCTTCACTCCGGCTCTCACCGAACGATCCGCGAGAGGAAGCGGAAGGAGCCCGTGGGCCCGCTGACGGTGCTATGGCGGGTGCTGGTGAACTTGCGGGCGCTGGTGAACTTGCGGGCGGGGACCCCAGAGCAGGCCGCGGTGAGCGTGCGGGCCGGGCTCGAGCCCCCGAGGAGTGCAGCGTCCTCCCCGCCCGCCTCCCGCACAGCGGTGTCTAGGGGCCCGGCGCACGGCCGCCCAGGTCCACGCGGGTGCACGCCCGCCAGGTTGCGGCTGCTCTTGGCCCTCAAAGCTTCGGCCTTCCCATGAGGACCGAGGCCCGGGGCTGCCGCTCCTCACCCGGATAGGGGCTGGGGGTGTGGAGGCCGCCCCGGCGCACAGTGCCGCGAGGCTGGGCCGAGGACCCTGAGCTGAGCCCGCCACGCCAGCGGGGAGCTAGCAGCGCTGGGTCTCTCGCCGTGCGTGTGGGCTCGCGCCCTCGCACGGAAGCAGGGCCGCACGCGGGGGCCCCGTGGAGAGGCGCCCCGGAGGCTCCACTTACAGGCGGGAGTCGGGGTAGGCTAGGCCTGGGGTCTTTGCTCGTGTTGCTTCGGAGAGGGGCAGTGGTCCCAGTCAGAATTCGGGAAGAGGGAGGGGTTTGGGGACCCTCTGAAGCAGCACTGAGGGCCTGTGGTTCCGGGGAGTCCCTGACCTCGCGACTTGTGTCTCACCAGAGCCTGGGAACCTGTCTGGCGTGCGGCACATCATCCTGGTCCTCTCAGGGAAGGGGGGCGTTGGGAAAAGCACCATCTCCACAGAGCTGGCCCTGGCACTGCGCCACGAGGGCAAGAAGGTGAGGCCCCTGCCCAGGGCTGAGCCTGGCTCCCCCAGCAGCCAGGGCTTAGTAACACCTGCCCTGAGCTGTGCCGCTTCCCCTGCTGCTTGAGGGTGGACGGAGGTCCACCTGAGGCGTGTCCCCTCAGCCCCCAGGCAGGCCTGGGAGGTCCAGCTGCCCTCACCATCAGCCTCCTTGCAGGTGGGGATCCTGGATGTGGACCTGTGTGGCCCCAGCATTCCACGCATGCTCCGGGCACAGGGCAAGGCCGTGCACCAGTGTGACAGTGGCTGGGTGCCTGTCTTTGTGGACCAAGAGCAGAGCATCTCTCTCATGTCTGTGGGCTTCCTGCTGGAGAACCCGGACGAGGCCGTGGTGTGGAGAGGGCCCAAGAAGAGTGGTAAAGACCCAGCAGGGGCCAGTGGCTGGCAGCCTTCCGTTCTTTCCCAGCTGACCCCTGGTGCCGAGTTGAAAAGCAGTGGGGCTGCCCTCCCCGCTCTTGCTTAGCCACTGCCTTTGAATGAAATCGGAACCCAGCACTGGCCTCTCCAGTCTGGAGACACGGCTTCTGCCACAGAAAGACTCCTGTTGTTCACTGCCAGGCAGGCAGGCATGCTCCAGGGGGCATGAGACAAGACCCAAGATCAAGTGCATGGCTCTGGCGGGTGTCATTCTGAGACCGCCAGCCATGGCTTCTCTGTTTCCCAGTTGGGAGGTGAGGGGTCTGCTCAGACTGAACCCACACTGCAGGTGCCTGAGGCCACCCAGTGTGGAACACGTCACTGGACGGGGCCCTGCTTCCTCTGGAGCACAGAGCAGGTGGCTGCCCCCATGGGCCAGCGAGGCACTCTGCTGCTGGCCATCTCGTCAGGCATGAGAGCTCAGTCCTGTCTGTTTGGGGCTTGGGACAGGGTTGGGTGTGCAGGGTAGCGCAGGAGCTAGAAAGAAAGGGTGCTTGTGGGGGCCGGGGCAGCCCCCACGTGTGATCAGAGCTCTGCCTCACACTGCAGTGGCCCAGGACATCCAGAAGCCTGTCCGACGGAGGCTGGTGGAGCCCCGGGCTGGGTACAGTGAAGTCCACCTGGCTGGTCTTGCCCCTTCCCCGGGTCCCAGGTCTTCACGGCACAGGCTCACTCATCCCCACCCCGGATCTCTGCAGCACTGATAAAGCAGTTTGTGTCTGATGTGGCTTGGGGAGAGCTGGACTACCTGGTTGTGGACACACCGCCCGGTACCTCTGATGAGCACATGGCCACCGTGGAAGCCCTACGCCCCTACAGGCCCCTGGGGGCCCTCATGGTCACCACTCCACAGGTACCTTCACAGCCCTGCCCCATGCCCTCCCTGCTGGCCTGGGCCTTTTTCTGTTCACAATACACTTATGGTACTGAGTCAGTGGCAGACTGACCCAGTCATCTCTCCTGACCTCCAGGCGGTGTCCGTGGGGGATGTGAGGCGGGAGTTGACCTTCTGTAGGAAGACAGGGCTGCAGGTGATGGGGGTCGTGGAGAACATGAGTGGCTTCGCCTGCCCACACTGCGCCGTGAGTCCTGGGAGGTGGCCAGGGCCCTTACCTGGGCGGGCACCCAGGCATGTGCAGCTCACGTGGGGCTTTGAGGAAGTGGAGGGTGGTGTCACCACCTGGACCTGCTCCCAGCCCTGCTGTAGGTCTCCCCTGGCTTTCAGCATAGTGGGCAACAATGGGTGCCTGTGGCCTCTGTCTCCTAGGCGTGCACCAACATTTTCTCCAGGGGTGGTGGGGAGGAACTGGCTCGGCGAGCGGGAGTTCCCTTCTTAGGTGAGTACCAAGAGTGGGCACTGAGGACCCAACTTACCCTTGCTGTGGGGTCTGACTCATCTTCTCGAATAAGGTGCTGGTGCTCTTGTCTCCAGCTGAACAGGAAAGTTGCCCTCCACCCAGCTTCAGCTGGAGACACTGAGGTCCCCACTGCTTGTCCTATATTCTTTGGGCAATCATGAGAGACAGGACAGCCTGATGGAGGGCAGCAGCATGGCCCTTTGTGTGCTCGGTGCCTGCCAGCACCTTCTCCCTGGCTGCCTCTCCGTGCCCGCAGGCTCTGTGCCCCTGGACCCCGAGCTCAGCAGAAGCCTAGAGGAGGGCCGTGACTTCATCCAGGAGTTCCCCAAGAGCCCTGCGTTTTCCGCCCTCACCTCCATAGCCCGGGAGATTCTGAATGCTACGCCAGCCCTGCTCTCCTGACAGGCAGCCCATGGCCTCCTGGTGCTGCCATGGGCTCTGCTCAGCCCCCAGCGGCTTTCACAGTGGACGTTGGGTGTGGTTCCTGTGGCCTGCACTGTGTGGACATCTCCGGCCTGACCTGCCCTTGGAGATGTTTCAGAGGTGTCCTGAGTGGACTTGAGGCTGACAACGGTGCGGGTCCTGGCATCGTGATTTGCTAGTCCCAACCCTAGTCACGCTCGCCCCTAGAGGGATGGACTTCTCCACGCAGCTGAGGTCACCCTGTTCACAGCCTTGCCCAAGACATCACCATCCTCAGGCGACTGCTAACAGAGAGCCTCTGTAAGGTGGTACAGTGGTCAGGCATGTCCAGTGACTTAGAGGAACCTGCCATTAAATGGCCTGGTCAGGCACATGTGTTGGATCGTTCTGTCCTTGGTGGTGAAAGCTTTTGCTCCCTGAAGCCTAGGGCTGGACCAGCCATAGTTGCCTTGTCCCAGGCCCCTGAAGATTCGGGTAAGGATGTGTCTGCATGTTGTTTTGAGGGAGTTTGGCAAGATTTTGTGCTATCAAAAACCTGAGGTGACACGGAGCCCTGATAGAGTGGCATACCACGGGCCAGAGCAGAGCCTTAGGCCAGAGAACTTGAGCTTAGTTTTGAGCTGAAGGGGCCCTTTCCTCACTTTTCCTGGTAAGTCCCGAAGGAACCCTGTTTGGGAAGCAGAGTAGTGGCATGAGGCATGTTCCTTCCAAGGGAAGAGCTGAAAACTTCCAGAGGGAGACAGGTCAGGGCCCGGGAACTCCAGGTGTGCCCCCATGTGCTCACTGGCTTGCTGTCACCATGGACTGCAGGGCCCCTGAGCACAGCTTTGCCTGGCTGCTTGGGACCAGGACACCTGAGAGTGCATTGCCTGGTCACAGCATGATGCCCCAAAGAGGGACATTTTGCTGAGTTTCGAGAGGACTGAGTAAGTGCCTGTGGTTTCTCAGGTGGGAAGGTGTCCTGGGGGCCAAGAGGATGTGAGGATGCAGCAGAACCTGGGCCACGGCAAGAGATTGAAGCAGGGCACAACACGGGACTGAGGTGGTGGCTCCTGGGGTGGCAGAGCTGGGGCAGGATCCGGAGGGGAGGCGTAGCCACCTCCCGTTCCCCGGGGTCAGCCCTGAGGGTCACACGCTGTGTCTGCTGGTTCACTTTAATTGTTGGCAGCTGGAACACTGCTGTGCCCCACCCTCCTGACCAGGCCCTGGGGACATACGTGCCTGTGCCCACCCGAGCGACCTGAGCAGCCCAGGAGCTGAGGGCAGCATACGGGTAGGGCAAGCTGGGCAGGGGCGCTAAGCCAGGAGCCCTGGTCAGCAGTGCGCAAAGTGGTCCTCGCCAACGTCCCGCAGGTCGAGGCCCACCAGGGCGGCCGGGCTGGCGCAGGTGATGTTGTTGTGGGTGTGCCCAGGCCGGCAGTCGTCGCCCTCACAGATGGCCGGGACCGAGCGAGGCACGACGCTGGGGTTCTGCAGGGCGAAGTCCCGCAGTGCCCTGAGGGAGCAGCGGCAGTCCCAGGGGTTGCCCTCCAGCCACAGGCGCTCCAGGCCAGGGGGCTGCGGCAGGAAGGTCTGCAGGGAGTTGTTCCTGAGGCTGAGGTAGCGCAGCCGGCCCAGCGGTGAGAAAAGGTCCTGGGGCAGCACCTCCAGGCGGTTGTGCGAGAGGTCCAGCCAGAAGGCCCGCTGCAGGGGCCGTAGGATGTCTGCCGGCAGGGCTGACAGATGATTGCGGGAGAGCAGCAGGTACTCCAGCTGGCTGAGGCCCTGGAAGAGCCCGCGGGGCAGGCGCGTGAGCTGGTTGGAGGTGAGGTCCAGCTCCTGGAGGGAGTGCAGCGCCCCCAGGCTCTGCTCCTCGATGCTGGAGATGCCACTGTCCTTGAGGAAGAGTCTGCGCAGCCCTGAGAGGCCGGCAAAGGTTTGGGGGCGCAGCCGGCCCAGGCAGGTGCCCTCTAGGTGAAGGCTGTGCAGCGTGCCCAGGCCTCGGAACACCTGTTCCGGGAGGTTCCGCAGGCAGTTGCCAGAGAGATTCATGACTGCCACGTTGAAGAGGCCGAGGAAGCTGCCCACCTTGACCTCCTGGATCTGGTTGTCGTTGAGCGTGAGCACCTCCAGCTGCCCCAGGCCCTCAAATGTCTTCTCCGCCAGCTGCCGGATGCGGTTGTGCCCGAGCTGCAGCTCTTCCAGGAAGTGCAGGTCCTTGAAGGTGCGTGGCCGCAGGCTGCCAAGGGCATTGTGTGCCAGGCGCAGGACGTGCAGGCCCAGCAGGCCAGGGAAGGTGTCCTCCAGGAGGCTGGCCACGCGATTGTGCGACAGGTCCAGCCAGCGCAGTGCCTTCATGCCCAGGAAGGCACCAGGGGCCACGGCCGTGATGAGGTTGCGGTCCAGGTAGAGCTTCTGAAGCCGGGGCAGCTGTGCAAAGACGTGGGCCTTGACGCTCCGCAGCGCGTTCCTGCTCAGGTCCAGTTCCCGCAGCTCGCCCAGGCCGCAGAAGAGTGCCGGCTGCAGGTAGGCCAGCTTGTTGCCGGCCAGCACCAGCTCGCGGAGGCTGCCCAGGCCCTGGAACACGGTGTCTGGCAGCACCACCAGGCTGTTCCAACCCAGGTTGAGGTCCCAGAGGTGCGGGAGGCCCTGGAAGAGGCCCTCCTCCAGCCTGCCGAGCAGGTTGTTGCTGAGGCTGAGCGAGGCCAGGCTGGGTGTGTGCGTAAAGGAGCCCGCGGCCAGGCTGCGGAGCTGGTTCCGCTCCAGGTGCAGGTGGTACAGGTTCCGCAGGCCCAAGAGCGCCTGCGGCTCCAGGCCAGCCAGCTGGCTGCCCTGCAGGTTGAGGAAGTCCAGGTTGGAGAGGTTCCGGAAGGCTGCCGGGGGAACAGAGGAGAGGTTGTTGCCATCTAGCCACAGGGCCCTGGTGCCGTCTGGGATGCCACCGGGCAGACGCGTGAGGTTCCTGGAGCTGCAGAAAACGCTGAGCTCCTCCGTGTCATCCTCATAGCTGCAGGTGCAGACGGCTGGGCATGGGGGGCCCTCGGTGTCCACCAGCACTCTAGGCTCAGCTCCATCCAGGCCGCAGGAGCCCAGTGCTGCCCAGGAGACCAGCAGTGCCACCAGGGCTAGGCCTCCTGCAGGGAGAGGGGATCTGGCAGGGTCCCCTGGAGGTGAGCAAGACCCCAGACTTGCTCAGACCTCAGCTGTACCTAGAGGGTCTCACTTGTGAACTGAGACATGGTCACCCCACTTCAATGCCAAGCGAAGGCCAGCTGGTGGCCAAGCTGGCTCAGGAGCTGACTGCACTTGCCACCCGCAAGGCCGGCAGGTGGCAGTCCCACTCTCGATGCAGGGAATACAGAGGGCTCGGCTCCCTAGCTTCTCCCAGGCTCATGGCACGGGCCATCAAGCCTTGTGGAGTCCACATCCCCTGGGTCATGTACTTGAGCAGGGCCAGGCTGCCACACTAGCCCAGAAGAAGGCAGAAAAGACCAAGCTATCAGCCAGGATCTGACCATTTTTGGAATATTCTGGAAATGACCCAGATGGGGTGTCTACTTGTTGCCCTCTGTGGTGGACAGCGAGCCAGGTGCCCCTACCATGAGGCCCCCAGATCAGGGGCACTGCCCATCTGTTCCCCAGTGGGTACGGCCTGCACTTGGGCCTTGGCCCGTGCTAGCAGAAGAGCAGGACGCAGGCCTCATGGCAGATGGGGACCCGACCGTCCACTTCCCAGGCCCCAGGTGCCACGGAGCCAGACAGCAGCCTCCCCAGCAACAGTGTCCAGACCTCCTCCACTGGGTCCCTCCTGTCCCTGCCCAGAGAGCTCCAGGTCCCGGGGTGCTGGGTGGGCAGGGGCCACACATCAGACCCTCACCTGTGGCTCCTCTGCTGTGATGAGGCAGAGGTGGCCCAAGGTGGCCCAAGAGCGGGGGTGGGTAGCCCAAAGAGGTGGGTAAGGAGCAAGGAGGTCTCCCACCCACCCAGAACCAGCACCAGAGAAGAATGGAGGCCGGGAAGGCAGTGGGCTCTGGTTTGGTGGAGGGTCCAGGCAAAGTCCCCTTCATGGTGGTGTGAGGAGCACCTAGCCCTGTCCCTGCACTGTCATGCCAGGCCCAGCTGTGTCCCCTCCCACCATAGTCCCACGGGCCCTCCCAGAGCTGAGCCCTCCGCTTGCCTCGTGGGGTCCCCAGCCGCCTGTGCCCAGAGCAAGTGGTGGGAACCCTGGGCGCCTCACCTTTCCTGCAGGCCATCCCGCGTGCAGAGCAGGCTGCAGCAGGCGGTGAGTAGGGGCCGTCTACTGGGCCGGCGCCCGTGCCCTGTGTTTCCCCACTGAAGGGACGGCCCCTTTAACCCCCTCATGCCGGGTGGCCAGCAGGAGTCCAGATCCCTGGGTGCACAGTGCAGGGAAACAGCTAGGGGCCTTGTCCACCCGGAGGCTTCCTTCAGGATCTGAGGTGGGCTGTGGTGCTGCTCTGGGGGCCATCAGGCCTGTCATGTGCCCCCTGTAGGTAGGATGCAGCCAGAGGTGGGGGCAGGGACACCAGACCAGCAGCCTATGACGGGCTGTGCTTAAGACGGGCCCGGGGGACCCAGGGCCTCACTAGCTCCTGATACAAGCAGGGGCCCTTGGGTAGCTCCTGGGGCACCAGGGACCCCAGGGTCCTCTGACTGCATGACTGTTGGGTAAGCCGGTGCCGGGCACGCTGCCCACCCTGGGGTTTCCCAACAGCCTGAGTGGTATCCGCCTTTCATGATCCAGGGACTGGGGTCTGTCCGGGGTCCAGGCCCAGCCTTGGCCCTACTTGTGACCTCAAGGTCAGCTGATGTCTGGCCACTGCCCCTCCCCCAAGGCCTCTTCTAGGAATACCTGGCAGGGCCACTGGCCACCTCGTGTTTGCCTCCCCTGGCACTGTCCTAGGACAGGCAGGCAGGGAAGACAGTGGGCAGCCTGGCCTCAGAGTCCGGTCTCGTGGCCGTGATCAGCCTCCACCTGCCCCATACTACCCTGCAAAGTCCAGCAAGACCTGGCCACCCCTGTCACCCACAGGGATGTGTCCCTGGTGCCTGGCCTGGCTTGAGGTCACCCCGGGGTTGGGCTGGGAGAAGGCTGCACGGGGTGAGGGCTCTCCCAAGCAGTCCCTGGCTCCACTCACCAGCTCAGACCACATCTTCACGTCCCTCCTGCAGGGCCGAGTGGGCGTGGCTTGACCCACACCCCAAGGCCTCCAGAAGACCCTCTTCATGTCTATCCCTTTTCCCTGCTGGGGACAGTGGGAACAGGGGTGCAAGAAGGTGCCAGAGAAGGCAAAACTAGGTCTGCAGAGGGGCAGATTGAGGGGGATTGAGGGTCTCCACATATGCACCTCCTAGAAAGGCAGAAAGAAGAGGCTGACCAGGTGGGGTGGTGGGGAGCAAGGGGCTGCAGGTCCTGCCTGCACTGCTCTGTCTCCAGGGATTTTCCAGGTCATTCCTCAACCTCTCTTCTGAGAAATTATAGATCCACAGGGAGAAAGTCCACACCTGGAGCCAGAGCGCAGTTTACACAGCCAAAAGTGTGACCTCAGCAGGCCTCCGAGGCCAGTGGCCGAGGCCTCTTCTGGGAACCCCACCGACCCTGGCTCCCAGGTGGATTTGGGAAGAAGAGTCAGTGTCGCTGTGGTTTACTCTGGTAGGGGAGGGGCTGCAGTCTTCCTGTCCACTAGAGGCCAGCTTCATGTGGTGGGGACACGCTAACCGAGATTTTGGCAGCTGGGTTAGGCCCACGTCAGCCTCATGAATCCTGCAGCCACACAGAAGGGTGCACAGGACACACTGCTCCGCCCCTGGGCTCTGCAGAGGATGCCTGCCCTGCCCAGGCACTGGCCCTACTCCCTGGCAGCCTGCGCTGGGCCACCTGAGCATCCCCCTGAGCTGAATTCAGTGCTGTCTTCAGCCCTCAGGCACAGGGTCTGGCTGCCTCTGACATCAGGCATGTGCCTCTGCCCATGTGGGATGGGTTCCCAGATCGTCCCCAGCAGTACTGCTGAGGTGGTCTGAGCGTTCCATGGGGTGCACTTGTGGGGACCCAGACACCCCGTCCTCACTGATGCCTCCAGAGGTCTTTGTGCTTTGCTGCTGGCAAATGGAGGGTAGCACCATCATTTTAATGTGTTTTCCCAGTCCCCAGGGAGACCCCACACCTTTCCAGAGGCTGGCTGGCCCTGGATGGAGCCGCGTGGATGAGTCTACCTGGCCGTCTGTCAGTCCGAGTTCTGAGATGTGTTTGAAAGTGCATTCTGGCTGCAAGCTGCGAGTGTCTTCTCTGGTGCTGTGACTGGCCTCGTGCTGGTGAGTTGTAAAGCAGTCTCAGACCTCGTGTTGAGCTTGACCTAGACCCCCACTCAAGGCAGAGGGCCGGGTTCTATGTGTCTGTCAGACTCTGGTTTCCAGTCCTGCTTGCATACGGACTCGGTGTGTTCTCAGGGTGTCTCACGGCACCCTATGGTCTCCCCTTCCCCACGTCAGCTGCAGTCTGGCGGCCACTGCCCTGCCTGGCTCAGGGGGCCCTCACTGCTGCTCCTCCTGGGCTCGGGTCACTGCCTTGGCGTTCGCTTCCCCTGCAGCAGCACCCCCTGCACGGGCCCCTCCACACGTCCTGACGTGGGCGGGCAGGTCCTCCCTCCCAGGGGGAGCTTGAAGCCGCGGATGAGCCGTATTCCCTGGTACGTTGGCCGCAGTCTCCCCGCTGGATTCTGCAGTGTGTTGTGATCTTGCGTGTGCTGTAGGTCCTTTTCCTATGTTATCACTACTACTACTACTATGGTCCTAGGGACTGAACCCAAGGGCGTTCTACCACTGAGCCACACCCCCAGCCCTTTTTATTTGAAACAGGGTGTCGCTAAGTTGCCGAGGCTGGCCTTGAACTTAGGAGCCTTCTGCCTCAGCCTGTGAGGTGCTGGGATCACAGGCGTGGCTGCTGTGCCCGGCTGTTGGTTTTGACGCTCCCGTTACCCTTTCTCCTTCTCAGCTTCGCTCTCTAGAAGCCTGCGGGGACCACATGGTGTCCCCTGCACACCACCCTCCTCTGCACCCTCCTGAAGCCACGCCGTGCTGTGTGATTCCTGTGCTCAGAACTCCCAGCAAGCATACCAGCAGTGGCCTCAGGAAACATGTGGACCACATGGAGTGGCCAATCTAGCTGGAGCACTTGTGCCCAGGTCCTCCCACAGGGCTTGCTCCATGGGCTGTCAGCTGGGGCACCTGGTCCATTTGCCTGGCAGACCTTGAGGACTGCGGGGCCAGGCTCTGGGACAGCACCTCCTGAGCCTGCAGGGGACACAGGTGGCTTACTTGGTGGCGGTCTTCAGCTGTTCTGATGATCCTTCTCTGGTAGCTAGTGGGCTGAACGCCTTTGTGTTTATGGGCCAATTCATATTTCTTCATTGAAATAGTGTATTTTTTGCCTACTTTTAATTGGATTGTTTATATTCTCATAACTGAGTTTTAGCACTATAGATTTGACTTATTACAGATTACTTGATGTGAAATTTGCCAACATCTCTTCCAGTCTGGGCTTGTCTACTGTCAAAAATCTAGTCCTTTGACGTATAGAAGACTTTCACTTGCAGAGAACCAGTGTCCCCGCGTCTCTTGCTCCTCGGAGTCTGGGTGTTGCCAACAGCGCTGCCAGAGCCTGTCGCCCTCTCAGCTTGTAGCCTAGACCCTTCCTCAGTGCTGGGGTCCCACTTGAGTGCATTTGCAAGTGATGAGGGTGCCTGGGGCTCACCCTTCCACGTCTGGACGTCCGTGTTGGCAGGCCAGCTGCCCAGCGCCAGTCTTCTCTAGACTTCCGCTCGGACCCTGGCACTCCAGGCCTGCCTCGAGTGGCCCACGCCTCATCATCTGGTGTGTGACGATTCCTGAAATCAGGTGTTCTGAGGCCCTACGACTTTCCCCTCCAAGTCGTTTTGGTTCCCTGCGCTTCCATGTGCACTTAGAAAGCCCTCCTGGATCTTGCTAGCTGCACTGGGCTGCAGATGGGCGCAGGAGAACTGGCCTCTCGACAGTGGCCTTCCAACCATGAGCAGGAGGCCTTTCCTTTCCTTGGGTCTTATTTTGGAGGTGCAGGGGTCAGACCCAGGTCCTCACACCTGCATGCACGCCAGCCAGGAGGGTGCTCCCCTGAGCCACATCCCAGATCTTTTTTTTGAGGCAGGGTCTCAACTAAGTTGCTGAGGTTGGCCTGGACCTGGGGCTACCCTTCACCCTGAAGGCCCTGGGACCACGGGTGTGGACTGCGCCGACTGTTAAGCCTTTAGTCGAAGGCTGTCAGTTCTCAGCTAAGTTTTAGTTTATGTGGTTTTCAGTGTATGAACTTCCTTAGATAAAGTAGTTCCTAGGTATTTTACTAGTTTTCGTGCTATTGTGAATGGAATTTTCTTAATTTTTATTTTTGGATATCTAGTACATAGGAATACAACAAATTTGGTCAGGCACAGTGTCACAGCTATAATCCCAGTGACTCAGGAGGCTGAGGCAGGAGGATCACAAGCTCAAGACCCTCAGCAACTCAATGACACCCTGTCTCAAAACAAAAAAAAAGGGCCGGGGACGTGGCTCAGTGGTAGAGCATCCCTGGGTTAAACCCCAGTCCTAAAAACATGAATTAATATTTTTTAGGTGTAGATGGACACAATACATTTATTTTTATGTGGTGCTGAGGATTGAACCCATTGCCTCACACATGCAAGATGAGCACTCAGCCACTGAGCCACAGCCCCAGCCTGAATAGTGAATCAGTCTTTTACAAGTTGTTCTTTGGAGACACACGCCAGCAGTGTACATCTTGACACATGAGACATACAGAGTGCAACTCTAACGGTCCACTCTCGTGGTCGTACATGATTTGGGGTTTCGTAAACATGTGGACTGGTCTTTGCCTCTACTGGACCTGGGTCCCGGCCTTGCTGTGGGCAGGGTCAGCCGTGAGGGGTGCTCACCCAGCCCTCCCCTCCAGCAGGGTGCTGCCCTCTGTCCTCCCGTGCGCCTCCGGGGCACAGTGTGGTCCTGGTCTCTCTCCTGCCGGCCACGGTGAAGCCCTGTGCTCTCTGGGATGCTTCCCACCAGTGATGTCCACGCCCTGGTCTCTAGAGCCTATGGCCACGTGAGGTCCCACAGCAGACGGGGATTGAGACCGCAGTCCCCAGACCTTGACAAGTGTCAGGGGCTGTCTGGTGAGCCCAGTGCTGGCCTGGGAAGCAAGAGGCAGAAGGCAGTGATGAGAGGCAAGGCCAGGACCCGGCCGCTGTGCTGCACTGCGGAGGGCAGGAGGGACCGCATGCTCAGGAATGCCGCAGGCCACGGACGCAGATTCTCCTGGAGCCTTCAGAAGGAGCGGCCCTGTGGACACCTTGATCCAACCCAGTGAGGCCCACAGCTGGCTTCCGATCTCTGGTGATCTGTGACGGCAGCAAGAAGAAACAGGCGCCCTCGTCGCTGAGAACACTTGTTCCTGTTTCATGAGGTATTTTACCACCACGGGCACTGATGCTGGGTGAGCCTGTTTCACCAAACCCGTGTTCCTGAGCAAGTCCTGCTAAGTCCTGGTGTGATGCTCACCCTGGCTTGCTAAGATCATTAAGCACTGTTTATGTCTGTTCCTGACAGAAAGCGATTTGCACTTGGTGCATGACGTCTTTCTCCGGGTTTGGTACCAGGTGTGATGTCAGCCTGGTAAGGGAAGGCGGGCTGTTCCCTCCTTTGTGTCCTGGAAAAGCCTATGAATGACTGGTGGTCTCCACAGAATGCCACAGCAAGGCTCTGGGGGCTGGGCTCTTTGTAGCCAGGATTAGGACTTCCTAATTCAGTTTCTTGGTGTAGATATATTCAGATGTTTTTGTCTTCCTCAAAAGACAGGGTCTTGCTGAGTTGCCCAAACTGGCCTCAAATTCCTGGGCTCAAGCGAGCCTCCTGCCTCAGCCTCCCAAGTACAAGCACACAGCACCACGCTGGCTGGGTTTCCCCCACCTTTGGTCAATTTAATTTGTGCTAAGAACTTGCCCACTTCACCTAATTTACTTAAGAGTTCTCCTCTCATTCCCTCATAAGCCCTGTTAACTTCTGCAGGATCAGCTCAAGTGATTTCTCCTCTCTCACTCGCGATTTTCGAAATTCCTGTCTTCTCGGGTTTTGTCAGCCATCTAGCCAAGGGTTTGCCACTTTTCTGTTTTCTATTTACTAATTTACTCCTCTCTTCTGATTCTCTTGGGCTTATCTTCTAGTTTCTTAAAGTGCAGCCTCTATTTCCTGTCTGAGAACTTCTTTCTTGACTCAAGTCAGTGTGCAGGGTTGTAAACTCCCTCTGCCCACTGGTTAGCCGCGCCTCGTTTTCTGTCATTGACCATATGCTATTTAGAAACATTTTAATTTCCAAACATTTGGTATTTTTCTAGATTTTCTGTTGCAGATCTCTAGTTCTGCTGGGGTCAGAGAACAGAACACACTTGTATGTGCTTCTGGGGTTTGAATTCGAGGTGCTCTACCACTGAGCCACACCCCCAGAACTTTTAATTTTGAAATGGCCAAGTTGCCCAGTCTGGCCTCAAACTTGTGATCCTCCTGCCTCAGCCTCCCAAGCTGCTGGGATCACAGGTGCACACCACCACACCCAGCTGCAATAAACTCTGAGCTGGCGAGGGTGACGGGGGTGGGTCAGGGGTGTCCTGCCTCTTGCCAGCGCACTCCCCAGGAGTGTGTACGTCTGCAGAGGTGACCCCTTCATCTGAACCCCAGGCTGCTGAGGGAGGGACTGTGGGGACAGTGGTGACCTCCATGCCATCGCCGAGGCCAGGCCCTCTGTGGATCCTCCAGGTTCTGACTCCTGCCCAGCCTCTGGGGAAGCCTGCTTCCCAGAATCCCCACTTCCCTGGTTTGGCAGACTGACAAGTGACAGCTTCCAACCACTAGAGGGGTAGGTGAGCAACACTAAGTGTGCAAGTGCCTCTGACCTTTCCTCCTCCCGGGGCCTCAGGCCTCTGGGCCTGTACCTTCGTGATGGACCACACCTCAGTCCCTCACTGTGCAGCTTCGACAGCTAGTTGTGCTGGGCACAGTGACACATGCTCGTAAACCTAGCTACTCCAGAGGCTGAGGAGGAGGATCAGAAGTTTGAGGCCAGCCTCAGCAAATAAGGTCTGGGGATGCAGTTCCATGAAAGAGCACTCTTGGGTTCAACCCCTGTACAACCACCACCTAAAACCAAAAACGACTAGTTTTAAGTTGTACAAATTTTACCGAGATGAAACACGGTCTTTGTTTGCTTAGTAAGAAAGTTACTAAAATCCAAGTGATTTTTTTTTTTTTTTTTTTTTTTATCCGAGATGCCTTTTCATCAAGTTTTTGTGATTCTCTCCCTGAAGGGCGCTTCCAGAGGGACGCCCTGGTTTTCTACAGTGTGGGGAAGGGCACCGGGCTCTGCTGAGCTTGCCTGTCCCCTCAGCTGCAGCTTCTGGGCACCTCCCCTCCCCAGGCTGAGGGCACAGTCCCCACCAGTCTGCCCTCACCTCAGACACCAGCCACAAGTGTGAGGCCCCAGGCCGCCTGCACTGGCCACCTGGCTGCAAACTCAGGGGCTCCCAGGGCCCTCGGAACTCCAGAGGATGCGGGCGCAGGACTGCGGCTTTCTCACGGAGGAAGTCAGGCTGGTTGGGGACCCTCTGTGGAATCCCGCTGCTGTCACCCCGCACCCTTCCCAGCCTAGGGTCCTGCCTTGCTAGACCTGGCCCCCTGAATGGACTGCTCAGCTGCCTCTCCTCCCTGGCTCTGTTTTCCTGGTGAGCAATTGGGGAGTGAGCCAGAGGCTCATAAATGACAAAGACCTGAGGGCTGAGGTCACCTCCCAGGACCACAGCACCTTTGCCTTCCAGCTCTGTAGCGCTCCTCTCCTCCCTCCAGCAGAGCAGAAGTTCTCACCACACGGCGGCTCTTGTGTGGTCACTGCCAAGTGCCCAGAGCCTGTGGCGTCCCCACATAACCAGCACTCAGGTGTCTGCTAGCCCACTAGTGAGGCCGCAGAGGTCCCCTTCTGGCCTGAGCCAGCGTACTTTAGTCCTGGTCCCAACACTCAGTGAGAGCCAGTGTCCCCCCTGGTGGTTAGGGTTGATGCTAAGCCGCAGTGGCAGGGGAATGTGACACTAGCACAGGACAACCAGCCGAGCCTGCCAGAGCGTGGGCACGTGAGGCCTTCCACAACACAGAGGCTGGCGGCATGGATGGGCGGGTACCCATCCCCTGTGGGCATGAGAGGCATTTCATGTCAATTTTGTTTTTTGTTACTAGGAACTGAACCCAGTGGTGCTTTACCACCAAGTTACACCCCCAGCCCTTTTTATTTTTTACTTTGAGATGGGGTTCCACTAAGTTGCTGAGGCTGGCCTTGAACTTGAAATCCTCCCCTGCCTCAGCCTCCTGAGTCACTGGGCTTACAGGCCCGGGGATTCACCCGAGTCCCATGAATCTTAACCCTGAATGTGAAAAGCAAAACAAAACCTTCAGCCTTCTCCACGGGAGGGTTGCTGGGTGGGAGGCATCCACTAAGCAGGACACACATTTACCACAGGTAAAGAAGTCACGCCTGATCCAGTACACGAAGAGCGTCCACTCCACTAGACAGCAGGACACCAGTGACAAGCCGTTAACTCAAGTCCACATAACCGAGGAACACTCAGGACAAGTAGCAAGACAGCAGGCGCGGAGAGGCCCGGAGACAGGCGCTCGTGAATAAGGGGCGCCCGGCAGGCACGGAGCACCCGGGGAGCACCGCGCAGACACCACCCCGCCCAGAGCAGCAGAAGCCACGTCCCAGCAGGGAGGCCCACCCCGGGGCAGCAGCTCCACTCGCGCTCTCGAGCCTAGGGTGACCCTCCCCAGGGCAGGCAGCGGAGGAAGGCCTCAGGGCCATGTGCACCAGCCACCGCGTGGCACGTCTGGCGCCCAGCAGGCGAAGCAAAGCAGCGGCAGGGCCACGGCCCGGTGCCCTGGCAGTTGACTAGTGCTGCCGAGACCAGTGCTCAGAGAAGCCCATCTGCACTCGGGCACAGAGGTGCCACCTGCAGGGTCCCTGGCAAGCAGCTGTGGGTGCAGACAGGTGGGGCTGGGGGCTCCAGCTGTAGGACCTCGCTGAAGTAACTGACCATCACCTTGGGCAATCTGAGAAACCTCCTGGCGTCTGACCTCGCAGCAGCTGCGGAGTGACGCGGCCCTCGGCAGACTCAGGTGGCAGACCAGCAAGGCCACACCACAAGGGCAGCGCAGAGTGAGCAGCATGCCTGTCCACAGGCGCCTGGCTCCCCTCCTCCATGCCAGGTCTCCTGCATCGCCCACGTCCTCCTCCCATCTTCCTCAGGTCGGGCCGCAGCTCCCTCTCCTCCCAGACCCCCACCCACCGCCCAGGACGGGAGTCAGGCCACCAGAGCCAGCGGCTGGCAGGCCACATGACTTCTCAGGACAGCCAGACTGAGTGCTCTCCGCCAGAGGAGATGCTGGGGGACAGAGGACCCAGCCTCCGAGAGGAAGGGCAGTGCGTGTCAGACGGCCATCAGGGGCCCTGTGGGTGGGGACAGTCACAGGCTCGGCCGAGGCTGCAGCGAGGATGCCTGCTTACTGCCGGGACAGGGCAGGGCACCTCACCACCCTGAGGGTGGCTGGGGGAGCTCGGAGCTCCAAAGGCCCTAGGCAGACCATGGAGTTGCTCTGGCAGGACGGGCAGGCTGCTGCCCACGAGTGCTGAGAACCAGGATGGGGCAGAGGACTGGCTGCACCCAGTACTGCAGCACCACTGCCCATCCAGGCAGGGACGGGGGTCTGCTCAGAGCTCCCGTCAATTCGACCATGGGCTTTCACTGCCATGGGCAGGCAGGCAGGAGGCGAGGACCGGGGAGCAAGGGCTGGACCGTGCAGCCGTCTCCACCCTCCATGCAGAGCCAGGAGCACAGTGTGACCACCAGCTGGAGAAAGCCACACATGAAGGCCAGAGGAAATGCACAGTCCACCAGCAGAGGTGGGAATAAATACTCAGCTTTTTCTCTTATAAATATGCATTGGAACATCCGGTGACGCCACCTGGCAGGCCCCGCCCAGCACTGCAGTCAGGCTCTAAGACCCGTGCCAGCTGTGCCAGGGCTGGCGCCTCAGTCCGAGGGCACCTTGAACTGGTCCTTCTCCCTGCGGATGCTGCGCATGGTGGCCACAGGGTCCGACTCGCCCGCGTGCTGCTGCACCGTCTTCTCCCTGCAGGGGTGAGAAGCGCCTGCAGGCTCAGGCCGCGCCTGCACAGCCCCGGCCCTCCAGGGCGCGAGAGGAGCTGCAGTTCTGTCGCCACAGAGCTGGCGGGTATTTCTCCACTGGCAACTGCAGGGCTGTGCCAGGTCCTCCCAGCAACATGGAGGCAGGAGGCCACCGACCACACCGTCCCGCACTGCCCAGGCCACCAGGCTCACAACTGCAGCTCCCTGGCCCCGAGGTCCTGGGACCCCACCCTTGCCAAGGTGCTACAAAAAGCCCTCCCACTTAGGGGAGAAGGTGTGGCCCTGGGCCCTGCTCAGCAATGCTCTCGGGGCGGGCCGCCCGCATGGGGTGGGGTCAGGAGTCAGCTCCTGCTTGGGAGGAAGCCAGTCGCGCCCCTCACCTCACTCGCATGAAGGGGTTGTAGGTGAACTCCTCAGCGAGCGTGGATGGCACTGTGGGCTCCCCGATGGCGTATTTCTCCTGCAAGAGACGCCACTGTCACACTTCAGATGCCCCTTGGTGATCTTCAAGCCTGGTCCAAGCACGAAGGCACAGTGGCAGGGCCGGTGCAGGCCGCGGGCCCCTGACACATGAGCCGGGGGTGACTGCCCGCCCCCGCCCCTGCCCCTGCCGTCTTGGAGATGCAGAGGGAGGTGGACCTTTCTCTTCACCACCACCAGGTTTGCATGACGCACGTAGGAGACAACGAGAGAAAGCACAGAAAGAAAAGATCCGCTGGCCTGGGGACGTGGCTCGGGCAGAGCTGTGCCTGTCACGCATGGGGCCCTGGCTTCTGTCCCCAGCACTGCAGAAGAGAAAAGAGAAAGGCCTAAAGTCAAATACCCCAGGCCCCACTGTAAGAGCCTGTGCAATAGGAGCACAGCAGATGCAGAGGCCCTGGGAAGAGGAAATTAACCACAGCAGAAGCAGAAGGACAAGAGCCCGTGGGGACGTGAAGCAGAAATGTGTTCTTAGGACAATCGGTGGAACTGACGACGGGGCCTAAAGAGGGCCTTGCTCCAGATTCGCAGGCACTAGATCGGAAAGAGCCAGGCTGTGACACTTCCACAAGGCAGCACAGAGCAACATCCCAACTCTAGGGTGGGCAGAGATTTCTTAGAGACAAGAAGGTATGGATCAGCCAGGGGCAGTGGTGGTCTGTCATTCCAGCCACCCAGGAACTGAGGCAGGAGGGGCACAGGTTGGAGGCCAGCCTGGGCAACTCGCAAGACCCTGTCTCAAAAGAAAACCTAGAAAGGGGATGTAGGTCAGTGGGAAAGTGTCCCTGGGCTCAGTTCTCAGAACTGGGAAGAAAGACAAAGAGCCAACCTGGTGTTGTAGGAATTATATGGAGACTATAAGAGGTTTTTTTGTTTGTTTGTTTTTTGTGGTGCTGGGGATTGAACCCAGGGCCTTGTACTTGCAAGGCAGGCACTCTACGAAATGAGCTATCTCCCCAGCCCAGAATGTGGCAAATGCCACAGAAGAGCCAAGACAGTTTGAAAAGGAAGAGCAGATTCATTCTACCTGGGTTCAAGCCTTGCCATGAAGCTGGCCTCAGGACGGTGCTGATGCAAGGAAATGCCACGCAGACCCAGCAGACATAAGGGTGCCCACAAGCACATCAGGTGCCAAGGTGATCCAGTGAGGAAAGGACTGCTTTCCAACCAGAGGACGACTGGACACCACTGTAGAAGAGCAGCCCCACCTCCAGCACACCCAGCACTGGCCTGGAGCGTGCCCTTGTGCAGTTTGTACAAATGCAGGGGCTAAGACTAGAACTTCCAGGAGAGAACAGTCTGTGACCCAGGGATATGCAAAGATTTCATAGGAAACAAAAAGTGGAAATGAATGAACTGAACTTCACCAGAAGTATCAACTTCTGTTTTTCAAAGGAGACTGTTAGGAAAACAGGAAGCCACAAACTGGGAAAAAACATTTGAGGCATATATTCATATTTGACAAAGATATGTTTCCACATAAGACACTGTGACTCAATAAAAGTGTCTGAAAGGAAGGAGATCTGAACCTCACACAGAGGGCGCACCAGGAAAGACAGCCAACTTCACTGGCAGGAAAATGCAAATGGCAGAAGCACAAGGTCCAGACACACTCTCAGAAGGACAAAACCCTGAAGGACCGACCAGCAGTGCCTGTGGCTGGGCAGCACGCAGCTCGATTGGAACACTCAGGTGTCAGGGTGGAGATCTGAGATGGCGCAACCACTCTGGGAAACAGCAGGGTGACTTTTTTCTGTTTCGGTACCAGGACACTCGACCCCTGAGCCACATCCCCAGCCCTATTCTGTATTTTATTTAGAGACAGGGTCTCCCTGAGTTGCTTAGCACCTCGCTGTTGCTGAGGCTGGTTTTGAACTCACCATCCTCCTGCCCCAGCCTCCTGAGCCTCTGGGATTGTAGGTGTGCACCACCGTGCCCAGCTGGGTGGCTTCTTAAGAGGCAAAGAGACATTTAACCACACAGCCCAGCAGTTCTGCTCTCCATCTCCCCAAGAGCGGCTAAAACATGCATCCACCAACGCCATCCGCAACCCTACTCATAACCGCAAAAACTGAGAGCAGCCCAGCCGCCCATCAGCAGGTGATGGAGAACTGCAGGGATCTGTGCAGTGGCCTGCCATGCAGAAACAGGCGACCTGAGGAGCCTCAAGGCAGAGCAAGGGGACACGTGCTCAGTGACAGTCACTGTGGTGGCAGAAAGCAGGCCACCCTGGGCGCGGGAGGGCAGGGCTTCCCGGGGAGCAGAGCACCACGTTTGGGGTGCACACTGTCAGAGTGCTCCTGACCAGACTGGTCACTCAAAACTGGCATCTAAGTGAACTGTCCTCGAGTTCGGTCACTAGAAAGTAGACCTGCCTGCATGTGGGAGGCCCTAGATTCGATCCCAAGCACCCCGGGGAAGAAGGGTGACTGATGAGGAAGCCGGGCAGTGGTGTTGCGGGAGGCACCGGGCTCGAGCAGGAACGTGGGCGCCACGTGTGCGTGTGTCACCTGGTCGACACAGTGTGTGAACTGTGGAGCAGCTCGTAAGCCCTGGGTCGCAAACTGGAGAGATGCTGGACAGAAACAAGCTTCGTTAACAGAGCTGCAGGAGGCAGCAGCCCCGGCCAGCGCAACAGAAGGGAGCCCACGCCTCTGTCAGGGGCGCAGCCTGGCACTCAGAAGAGGGAGCTCCTGGCTCCCTCACCCTGCCCGCCGCCCCCGGGGGGCACATGAGGGGTCTGGGCCGCACCCGCTCCCCACATGGCCGACCCCACTGCTCAGAGGAGCAGCCCTGGCTCTGCCCAGGCATCTGAGCTCGTGTGGGCCTTGCACGCAGAGCAGCGAGAAGCTGCGGCAGGGCGACAGACCCAGCAGGGGTGCCGCTCCCTCACCTTGGCCCAGGCCAGCTTCTCCTGGACACTGGTGTTGCTGGGCTCCACGTGACGCGCGAACTTGAGGTTGCTGATGGTGTACTCGTGGCCGCAGTAGACTCTCTGAGGAGAGAGCAGCACCCAGTCCAAGGAGGCAGTCACCCGCCCACACCCCTGGGCACCCCGCAGAGCATGTGCAGCCATGGGCACCCATGGGACATCCCTCGGGGCTGGACACTTGTCACACATGTTGAATGCCACCGCAGCTCCACTAAGGAGCTGTCTGCTCTCCCAGCTCACGGGTGGGCTGCAGGGGACCCTGTCCCAGGTGCACGGGTGATTCTCCTCGGGTGGACCCAGGACGCAGGGCCCCGCAGGACAGGGAGGCATGGCCTACTGTGTCTGGAGGGAGCCGGCCCAAGACCTCCAGCAGCGCCTTGTACATCTCGTCTGCAGTCCCTTCGTAGAACTTCCCACAGCCAGCCACAAACAAGGTGTCGCCTGGAAAACACAGCCGCCTGAGGGGCTGGCTGGGCCTCAGGAGGTGCCAGCAGCCGGCCTCGAGCTGGGTCACTGGCTCTACGGAGCCTCGGCTCCCCACACAGCCCAGTCCACTCCCAGCCCACCTTGCATCTGCCCTTTTCTAGCCTCTTCCTTCTGGTCCTCGCCTCCCTTTGCTGCTGAGAGTACCCAGCCTCCACCCAGCCACCTCTCTCCCCTGCATGGCCCAGGCCGGCCCACCTTAGTGGGCACCATGGTCTGGTGCTAACTCCCCGCCTCTCCCCAGCTGCACTGTCCCTGAGGCCTTGGCCTCACTGCCACAAGGCAGGATTCCAAACCCAGTCCTAAACCCTGGGCCCTCCCAAACATGCTGACCAGGCCACCTGCCACCATGCCCTCCTCTCCACTGCCACTCCTCGCCCCTTGGCCAGAAGGGACCTTATCTCTGACTGCAGCTGCAGGGAATGCCCATCCCGCCCACCACACCTGCTCTATCTGGATGGTCAGCTCTACCATCCCTCCTCAGCCCAGCCAGGGTGGGGGATCTAGCACGCTCTGGGAAACACCACTGGGGCCTGCTGGACAGTCGCTCCTCACCGCCAGCCTTACTGTCAAGGCCAGACACCTCTGTTTCACCAGGACACAGTCCCGTCAGCCGCTGGGCCTGGGAGCTGAGGCACGGCATGGCATCCTGCCAGCAGCTGCACCAGATGAAGGAGCGAGCAGCTCTGACCGCTCTGGGGTCAGCATCCTGGGGCACAGTCACCCTCCACGGCACCTTCCAGCTCAGGGACACAGCCTCATGAGAGTTCATCCCAAGGCCACTGTGCCCTCCTGCTGTGGCTCCTGATGTCTGGGACAAACCCAGGAGGAGTGAGGGGCCTTCAGAGGGACAACAGCCACTTGAGCTGGGGTGACCGGCTGAGCACACCCCCCTCACATGCCGACAGCCTGTGGTGAGGACACACGGCCACTGCGGATCCACCCCAGAAGCCACTGCAGCTCAGGAGACCCCACCCACACGCTGTCCCGTGGGACGGCGGTGCAGCCCCCTCTCCGCTCCTGCACAGCAGGCCCGTCCTCTGCTTTACAAATGGGAGAGGCAGGGCCAGGGGCCGCACCACAAGCTCCATGGGGAGAATCGGGAAACGCAGCTGTGTTTAAAATCAAGCACAGGATCCAGAACAATGGGGGTCTGTGGAAAATCCCCCACCCACCCCTCGCCGGGCGCTCCCCTTGGGCTCACGCTGTCCCAGCGCCGCCACCACCCAGCACTGCTGCCCTCACCCCTGCGGCAGGACCATGCTGCCCAGGGCCCAGCTCTCCAGGCAGCCCCCACTGCAGGCACGAGGCCCAGCCCAGACTCTGCAGGACTCGACACTCGGACCAGCCACTGACAAAGCCAGCCCAGAGGCGGGTGCCCTGCCTGGCACCCCACCCAGGCCACCCCAGCACCAGCCTCCAGGGCCCTTCTGCCTCACGGCTCCTGGTCAGCACCAACAGTCTTTTGTTCTCTCTCAAAATGGGAATGTTCTTCAGATTTCTGGAGAGGCCTATGTGCCAAGAGCTGCATTGCCCAGCAGTGCCCCAGGGCAGCCCTGCAGGCTGGCTTGGGCTCACAGGTCCAGTGATGGGTCAGCCACTGGCCAGCAACTGGGGCACACCCTCCACAGATGGCCGTATAGGGCTGTGGCTGTGCAAGGGCCCCCAGGACAAGAGGGCCAGGCACACTGGGCCCTGGCATGGCCCCACAGCGACCCCAGGAGGCTGCTGTGCACCACCTGCAGTCTGTCGGTCGCGGGGCTGAGGCCAGGGTGCCAAGCGACAGGCACAGGGCAAGATGCTCAGGTGCACCCAAAGCCAATCCGCTGAGCCCAGCCCAGAGAGCTCTTCCAAGGGAAGCAGGGAGAGCACCTGGCACCCCTGGAGTCTCCTCCTCAGGGACTCTCGGGTCCCAGGCCATGCCACCTGTCTGTGCTGGAGGGGTGGGGTGTCCCACCAGATGGCCTTCTCAAAGCCAGGCTGTTCCCTGGCACCTGACAGCAGCCAGCATGTGCTGGGAACCTAGCTCTGAGGGCACTCCCACTCCCCAGCACCTGCTGGCAGCCCAGAGTGTTTGAAGCCCAGCCTGTGCTCTACCCTAAGGGCAGCAGTCCTCCGAACACGAGAAGAAAAGCAGTTCCTGCAAGTCTGCCTGGCAGGAAGCGTCTGCTTCTTGCCTGGCCCCCACCCAGCCCCTGCAGGCTCACCTGTAAACACAGCAGGGGGATCCGGACCACCAGGTTTGCTCACAAAGTAACAAATGTGTCCTGAGGTGTGGCATGGGGTCGACAGGCATTTAACATGCAGAGACCCCACCTGAAACGGCAGGCATCAGCATGAGACCCCAAGATCCCGCCTTCGGGGGGATCAGGGGCAGAGGGCACTGCTGGTCTCACAAGACCCCTCCCCACCCAGCCTGCTCGGAGCCTGTGCCCCACAGGCACCTGCAGAGCCACCCACAATGCAGGGCAGGAGATCCAGGCAGAGGCAGTGGCTACGGGGCTCCCTCCTGGGGCCTGGCCCTGCAGCAGGGACCCCTCTGGGGTATTTCCGCAAGAGCAAAGGGGTTTATTTTTTTTCAGTCCTTCAAAACTAGGCAAAATCTAAACCAGGGATCTTGCAGAGAAAAAGAGCTCTTCTCCAACCCACCTCCCTAATTCCTGACTTCAGAACACCGGAACCCACAGCAAAGGTGACAGAGCAAGACACACCCACAGAAGCTCCCCTCAGGCCCAGCCCATGTCCACTCTCCAGGTCTGTGTACGCCTGGCTGCACTACCTGAAGCTGACCGGATCCTGGCACCCTCCTCATACCCCACCACCATGCACCCAAGGAACCAGCATTGTTCAGCGTCCCAGGGGCTCGGAGCTGGGCTTCACAGCCTCCCAACACCCAGACACACTGTGCACAGTGATTTTCCTGTTAAGCTCCCGAGAAAGAAGAAAATCCAACCACCAGCTGGGGCAGGCACAGGGAGCCCCTTGGCTAGGCCTGGGGTGAAGGAGGACGGCCCTGGGTCCCTTCCCCCAGGTCCTAGTGCCTTTCTGCAGGTTCACTCCCTACCTGCAGAGTGAACAGGTGCGTGACTTTGTGAGTCAGGGCCCCGATCCGGTCATCACCCCCATACACCTTCAGCCCAGGCTCCAGCTTGACCAGCTTCTCATTCCCTCCCGCATGGTCCCTGGAAGTCAGACAGGAGGTGTGGACTACCTGCTGGATGAAGAGCCTGCCTGTTGCCTTTAAGCCCCGACCACATGGAATTTTTATTTTTCCAGGCCTGTTCCTTATAAGAAGAAACACATCTTCCAAAACAGGAAAGGCTTCCGTCCGTGGTTGGGCTCCACTGGAAACGCCTCCTCAGACACCCAGTTCATGAGCAAGGCACGCTGTGCCCCACACCGTCACTGTTTTGAAACTGAGGAAGCAAACCAGGCACACCTGGATGACCCTGGGGCACGTGGTGATCGCCTGGAGAGCCACTTCCAGCCACCCTGTGCGCAGCTGGTCTGGGGCGGCCAGGGCAGTTCTGGAAGTTCCCCAGGTGGCTCTAAGGTACAACCAGTGCAGGCAAGCTCCCTGGCAGAGGCTCTCCTGGGGACCTTCTGGGCCCATGTGGGAGCCACTGGTCCAGATCTGTCTGTGAGCAGGCCAGCCACTGTTCCAGTGGTAGCAGACTGGAGGACCTCCTGGCCACTCCTCCAGGGCTCCCACAGTGCCCCCAGGAGTCGTCAGGCCTGCACTTGGCAAGGGGGCAGTCCCACCACCGGGAGAACCCCCACGCCTGGGTCAGGCCTCACTCAGGGCTGAGCCACGTGCCTTCCCAGAACAGGAAACTTCTGACAGTCCAGCAGTCATGACCCCCACCTTGCTCCATGTCCACCTAAGACTGCACCCCACGAGGACTCCAGCACCCAAACAAGAAACCGCTGCACAGCAGGCCCCAGCCATCTGCCCACCACCACCAGAGCACACAGGCCAGGGAGCCACCAGCTCCTCAATGTGCTGTCATCACTGATCTTCACAATGCCACCGCCAGAACGAGAACACGCTCACTGCCTGAGGAGCAGGCCCCACCGCGGAGCCCAGCCCAGGGTTTGGTCCTGGCCTAGACTTGAGAGGGTGCTGGAGAAGGCAGGGTCTCAGAGCACCAGCAAGAGGCTCCTGGAGTTCGGACTGCCTGGCATGGGCAGGAGACGTGGACTGTGAAGGCCTCCAGGCAGCCCCTCGGGCCACCAGCAGGGCCCTCGGAGCTGGGGCTGCTGACAGAAGGCAGCTTCGCTACAGGACGCTCATAGCACAGGCCAAGAGCCAGGTGGCTGGTGCCCACCTCAACGCCGGGACCTGGTCAAGACTCAGCATCTGAGCCTGGGCCTCCATACCTGGCTCACATCAACCTAGCACTGGGTGTTCAGGGGTGGGGGCCATCTCTGCTGACAGGCCTTGAGGAGTGGGCTGAAGAAAAAGGGACTGGCTGCCCTCACATGGTCATTTGGAAAAGAAAATTAAGAGCCAAATAAACATTTTTTTCTACCTTTGAGGGCCTCAAAAGTTTCAAAAGGCCAAAAAGAGGGCTTTGGGTAGGCAACTCTACCCCAAAGACCCAAACACAGGCACTCTTCCCAGTCTCCAGCTTCCAAATATTAAAACGAAACATTCAGAAAAGCAAAAACACCCTCCTGACATGCTACTGCTTATTAAAAAACAAACAAATAAACAAAGAAAACATCAATGGCTGGGCATTGTGGTGCACACTATAATCCTAGTAACTCTGGAGTCTGAGGCAGGAGGATAGCAAATCTGAGACCAGGCTGGGCGTCTTAGCGAGAACTTGTCTCAAAATAAAAAGAGCAGGATGTGGCTCAGTGGTAAAGAGCCCCTGAATTCAGTCCCTAGTACCAAAAACAAAAGACCCACCAACGTCTAGATTCTTCTCTTCCCTGACATGGAGACCGATGTCCCATTTTACAACCCAAGACATGTGAAAGACAGCTGCTGGGCACCCTCCTGTGGTCCAAAGGAGCCGGCTCCTAGATGCCACGGGTGAAGCAGCAGAGAAGACACAGAACACAGACATCTCCCCAGAGGTCGTTCCCTCAGCAGACACTCTGAGGGTCAAGGGGAAGGGGGCAGGAACCTGTCCTCATGTGCACTGAGCCAGCTCTGCTGCTACTGTGGGCACCTCCAGGGCCAGAGTGCCAGCGGGAGCCTCCACTTACCAGTGATGGTGTGTGGTGAGCACTGTGGTCAGCTTCACACCGAGTTTCCTCACGGTTTCTACCACCTGCAGCCACACAGGAGGCAGGACAGAAGCTGGGTCACACTCCTGGCCTGGCTGGCCTCCTGCAGGGTGGGTGCCCAGCCCCAGCCCAGCCCCACTGGCTGACCCGACTCCAGGACAACAGAGGAAGATGGACTTTTTCTCTTGATCAACTTGGAGCCCTTGGTCCTACCCACTGCCCCAAACCCCTCCAGCTGAGGCCAGCCTCCTGGAGACAGCACCAAGGGGCAGAAGGCTGGAGGAACAGTCATGTTCAAAGGACCCTGGAGTATCCAGGCACAGGGGTTCAAAGGTGGCTCTGTGCTTGCCACATGGGGACCGTGGTCTCCTCCACCCCTCCCAATGCCCCCTCAAGAGAGTGGCTGGACACCAGTTTGCTTTTCGAAAACTAAATGGACTAATTTCCACCAGCATCAGCAGAGCTACGAGAACACAGTGGCTGTAACCCACGGGAATGAAGACAGGGAACTGGGTGACAAAAGACAGGGGCCAGGGCACAGCCTCACACCTTCTGGGGCTGCACCGGGTCCACAATGGCAGCCTCCCGGGTGTCCTTGTCGATGATCAGGTACATGTAGTTGTCCGTCAGGGCAGGCAGGAGCTCGACCTTCATGGCGTTCTGTTCCACAGTCACACTCTTCCTTAGACCTGTGTGACACAGGAGGGTTCCCAGCAGGGCTGGGCCTGCAGACATAGGATGCAGCCTCAGGTCCTCAGCCTAAGAGCAGGCACAACAGAGAGACTGCACCCCTTCCCCCGTGAACTCGGGGCCTTGCTCAGGCAGAGAAAGCACTGAACTAGATCCTCACTGGGTTCTGACTTTATTTTGAGACAGCATCTTGCTAAGTTATGAGGCTGGCCTGGAACTGCAAGTCTCCAACACTGCCTCCTGAGCAGCTGGAGGACAGGCCTGCACCACTCCTGCCAGTTTTTCTTTCTCTCCTTTTTTTTTTTTTTTTTTTTTTTCTGTTTTTGGCAGTCCTGGAGATTGAATCAAGGGGCGCTCTACCACTGAGCCGCAACCCCAGTCCTTTATTATTTGTTTTGAGCTGGTCTCACTAAGGTGCTCAGGCTGGTCTTGAACTTGTGATCCTCCTTCCTCAGCCTCCTAAGTTGCTGGAACTACCAGTGTGTGCTACTGTACCCTACTGCTTTTTGCTGGCTTTCTGAAGTTCCTCCAACAGAAAATGTCATGGTTTTACCACATCCACAAGGCAGGAGTAGAAAATGACTCGTGCTCATATTGGTGGAAATTAGGTTTCTCAGACTTAGACCTTTATTTTCTCTTGAGGGTTCTAAAAAAGACAGAACGGCCAACTTGTGGTATGATGCAAACCAGTCAGACAGGACTACTGCTGACCCTGCAGAGTTGACTCTGGAAGGACAGGGAGAAGGGGAGGCAAAGGAAGGGTACCAGTGTCCAGCTGTGTACCCTTCAGCACACCAGGTCACCTCTAGGCTGGCAGAGCTAAGTCCTATGCAGTCATTCACAGATGTTCTCAGGCCTCCAACGGGGGAGAAAAGAGCATTTGCTCCCAAATGGCAGGCGTTCAAGATGTGGAGAATGCACCAGGCACCACTTCCTGGGGAACAGAGTTGGTCACAACCACTCACGATTCAAGGGTGGGAGGCACGGAATCACTATCCCAGTGAGCCACAGAACTCTGCCTGGCTGGGCCAGGAGGCCGTGAGGAGTGAGAGGAAAGAAAGCATTCTCCACCCAGTGGACAGATGTCAAAGTACTTTCAGCAGTGAAACCCCCATTAAATCTAAAATTACCTGGGGTCCCAACACTTTTAAGTCTTAAAGGGGAGGAAAACACAGAATAGAACAGTGGGATTCTGGGGTAGGTGCCAGGCTGGACCCCTCTCCCAAAAGGGATAGAAAAAGCCAAAGTATCAGCCTATGGGTAGATGTTGCTCTGGGATCATCTAAAGATGGGGTCGACTTTCTTTGCCATGGCCAGAGCCTGGGAAACCTTTCTTTTCTTTTTTGGTGGTGCTGGAGATGGAACTCAAGAGCCTGTGTGTGCTCGGCAAGTGCTGTATTGCTGAGCTCCAGATTCCCTCTGGACACACTATCTGGGCATTTTCCAGACCTTTTTGACTCATGCTCAGCAAAATAAACATTTCTGTCTGATTAGGTTTTTGTGGTACTCTACCTCCCCAAGTCCCAGTACTATTCAAGCCACCAGAGGACATCAGAGTGAAAACAGGACTGGGGAAGGGGGCGCTCAACAAGTCTTTTTACCTATTTCCTGGTAGAACAGTGCAGGCGAAAACACTGCCCGGTAAAGGAACAGTATTTACAGCCGGTGTTCAACCTGCTCTGGGCACATACACCTTGCTGGCAAGCCGAAGAGCATGCGTTTATTCCTAAGGATGGAGTTCACCAGGCGCCGGCACCACCAGAAAGAAACCCTACTGCTCCTTTTCCGGTAAGTACCACCTCGCCCGACACTGCCTGGAAACCACTTCCAGCTCACCGGTTTGCCCCTGGAACGTTTTGCACAAGCAGAGGTCACGGGCTGCAGCCTGCGGCCTGCAAGTCCGAAGGCATGTTTTGTGTGGCCCACTACATCCTTTAAGGCATTTCCCAGCACCGCCTCTCTGCACCTGTGCGGACCTCCCCCACCAGCGCATGGGTTAGGGGCTGGGACGTAGCGCTCCGCGGGCCACCGCGTCCCAAACGGAGAGACTGCGTCCTGAGAACCTCAGTGGGCAGGCTCCTTCCTTAGCAAGGGCGTGTAAGGCACTGCGGACCCCGGGCGCTGCCGGCGGGGCTGGGACTCGGCTGGCTCAGGCTGCTAGCCCCGCGCGGTGGCCCGCGGTCATCCGTTGGCAGACGCCGAGGGGGGAAGATCTGCAGGCCGAGGCGCCGGGTAGGCTGGCCTGAGGGCTCACGCAGGGGACGCGGGTGTGCCTGGACCCTCGTCGCGCCTGGCCCCACCGAGGCCTGGTGGCCGCGTCCGCTCCTCGCCGGACCTGCAGCCCCGGCTCCTTGCCCCTGAGAAAGCGTCGGCGCGCCCAACCAACGCCCAGCACGGCGGCGCCCGGGCCCACCTACCAAGGCCGCGGCGCGCGCAGGCGACTCCCAGCGCGGCGAGGCTCCGGCGGCAGAACAGCCTGTGGCCGTGCACCATGACCTGCAGGGCTGCACTGCCCCGCGCCGGACCCCAACGCCGGCGGTCGGCGTCGGCGACTGCAGCCAATCAACTCCCGTTTCGCACCACTCGCCCGATCCCCAGCCAACCAGCGCCCGCCCTGCACCGCTTCGTCCCCAAACAGGGCCCAGCTCGCCCCGCCCCTTCCCTCCCCCAGCCAACCAGCGACTGCCTCGCGCCGCCCCGCCCCGCCCCCAGCCAATCAGCGCGCTCGCGTTTAACTCATTCCCTCCCCCCGCCCCGGGTGCCACGGGCCGGAGGCGGTGCCTGAGAGCCAGTGGCTGCGGTGGTCTGGAAGTTGCGCACTGTCCTCCCAGTCTCCCTGGGTACCGGGAGGGCGTCCTGAGGCAGCCGCTGGACGCGGGCCTCAGGGCAGTGCAAGGTAGGATGGACCGTCGCTGACAGGACAGCGTCCCGAGGCAGCGCGTCCCCTCCAGGCCGCCGTAGGCGCGGAGCCTGTGGTCACGTGGCCCAGGGCATCGCCATGGCGGCCCCGAGGCCGCTGTCCCGCTTCTGGGAGTGGGGGAAGAACATCGTCTGCGTGGGGAGGAACTACGCGGACCATGTCCAGGAGATGCGCAGCGCGCTGCCCAGCGAGCCCGTGCTCTTCCTGAAGCCGTCCACCGCGTACGCGCCCGAGGGCGCGCCCGTGCTCGTGCCCGCCTACTGCCGCGAGCTGCACCACGAGGTGGAGCTGGGTGTGCTCCTGGGCCGCCGCGGCCGCGCAGTCCCGGAGGCCGCCGCCATGGACTACGTGGCCGGCTATGCCCTGTGCCTGGACATGACCGCCAGGGATGTGCAGGACGAGTGCAAAAAGAAGGGGCTGCCCTGGACTCTGGCCAAGGGCTTCACAGCCTCCTGCCCGGTCAGCGCCTTCGTGCCCAAAGAGAAGATCCCTGATCCTCACGCCCTGAGGCTGTGGCTCAAGGTCAACGGGGAGCTCAGGCAGGAAGGCCAGACGTCCTCCATGATCTTTTCCATCCCGTACATCATCAGCTACGTTACTAAGATAATGACCTTGGATGAAGGAGATCTTATCTTGACCGGGACACCCAAGGGAGTTGGGCCAGTTAAAGAAAATGATGAGATCGAGGCTGGCATAGATGGGGTGGTCAGTATGAGGGTTAAGGTGGAAAGGTCAGAATATTAAGTACACAGAGTGCCTTAACTTCGTGTCAGGAGAGAACGGAGCAAGACGGAAACAAAGGTACTTCTAAAGAATGATTCAATTGTGTTGCTAAGCCTCAATCAAGAAAGATGGACTCTTAGGTGAAAAACATGATCTGGATAAACTGGGACAGAATTACAAACAACCAAAATAAAGTGATGCTTTCCAAGGGGAGAATGTATTGAACCAAACCTTCAGAGGTCTGTTTCCTAAAACTGAACTGAATTAAGACTTTTCAGTGAGTCTTTCTGGGATCAGTAGTTCAAGACTTAAAATCTGCAAAGGACACAAAGTCACGTTCCAAGTGTTTCTCAAACTTTCTTGAACTTGATAGTCATCTGGAGGCATGACTGGCCTATTCCAGACTAATGGAATGGAATTACTCTCCAGGGAAGCGTTTTACAGAGCACTCTGATTCTTAACAGGGAAACATGAAAAATCGTACTCCACGTAATCAGTTAACTTAGTTTTATTAGTTAATGACCAGTCGATGAAGACTGCTCCTGTCTTCTTTGGGTATCTATTACTGGCCTGTAGATTGAGTTTGGGAGATAGTTTTAAAATTAATGTTTTCCAAATAAATGTGCTGTATTTTGTGTGGCCTAAAAGTGTACTTGTTTCCCAACAGGGCTTTAGACCTTGGTCTTTGACTCTCACCTCCTGAACACTACTCTAATGATCAACCAGCATCCCCACCTCCCAACCAGAGGAGGAGGCTACAGGAACTTGAATGACCTGAGAGAGCTGGTTTTACTCTTGCCTGCACCCTTTTTGGATAAAGCAAGGCAGGATGCACAGCATGGCTTTGATAAGGCTGGTGGAGTCCTGTAGGTTTAGACAGGTTCCTGCTGGCCCTTGAATGTCTAGGACATCTACTTTAGAAGTAATTTGCTGAGCACTCAGTACTGTTGCATATCGTGCCAAGCAGTTTATTTCATGTTCCCATGTGACTGTCAAAGATGTGAGGATGGTACTATTGCTGCTATCCCTATGGTACAGGCAAAGACAGATTTAGAGGCTGGAAAGCCTGACTAGGGTCACTCAGCAGAGTGGCAGAGCCAGGATGTAACCCAGCTGTTCGGAGCCCAGAACTTGAGGTCTTGAAGCCACGATGCAGGCTGCATCTTGGGAGGTGAGAATCCTACCATTGAACCACCAGTGCTGCAGGCTGCACCTTGTATGAAGACATGTGAGATTAAAGCATTTAGATGTTACACAGTCCTCATGTGGAAGTCATGATTTATTATGAGGATATCTCCTAATAATTGGGCTTAAATGTTATGCTATCTTAACTACTTTTATCTTTTTAATCATTTTTTAATTGCTTAGCAATGAATATTTATTAAAGAGTACGAAAAACAGATGAGCAAAAAAGATAGAACACCTAAAATTTCACCTACACAGAGAGAGCCAAAATAAATGTTTGGTGTATATTCTTCCAAATCTGTGAATGTACTTTTTGAAACAATTTGCTCACAACATACAATTTTATAATTTGCTTTTTACACTAAACAGTGACTTACCCATTTTCATATCAATCAAGACATCTCTGCAGTACTGTTTTCATTGATTATGTATGATTCTAAGGTTAGCCCTCTGGCTTTGTACATGGGGATTATCTGATTACTGGTGAAATCAGGATATTTGTTAATCTCGTTAGCTAGGTTCCAAAGTGGAAGAGCTGGGTCAAAGGATATGCTCATGTTAGTTTAGCTAGCAGGTACAAGGTTCAGCTGGGAGGTGTCTGCCAAGGCAACAGACCATTTAAGCAAGCTGAAGGCATGAGGCAGGAGCAGTGTTCTCATGTCACCCCTGGATGGCACAAACCAGTGCCCCTGGGGCAGTGTTCACCAAGTAGTGAGTGAGCCTTGCCACAAACATCGACATCAGCATTGGAAGCATAGCACACAGTCCTTGAATATAAGAATCAAAATCTGAGTGACCAAATCCCACAAATTCTGAGGTTGCTAAAGGAAACTTAACACTCAGAAGGTACATTTTTCTTCAACTTGAAATAAATTTAAACCCACGAAGAAGTTTAAAGGGTAAACTTTCACTAAATTCAACAATTGTCATTTGCTAATCACACTTGAGAAAATAATTACATAGTGTATTCTTCTATATACAGAATATATGGTTTAAAAAGCCAGGCATAGGTGTGGTGGTGCACACCTGTAATCCCAGTGGTTCAGGAGGCTGAGGCAGGAGGATTGCAAGTTTGAGACCAGCCTCAGCAAATTAATGATGCCCTAAACAACTTAGCAAGACCCTATCTCAAATTAAAAAATAAAAATGGATGGGGATGTGGTTAAGTGCCCCAGGGTTCAATCCCCAGTACCAAAAAAAAAAAAAAAAACCCGGGCATGGAGGTGCACATGTGTAATCCCAGTGATTCAGGAGGCTGAGGCAGGAGGATTGCAAGTTCAAGGCCAACCTGGACAGCTTCTTATGAGACTCTGTCCCAAAACAAAAAATTAAGAGGGCTGGGGTGTAGTGCAGTGGTAGAGCATCCTTGCCCTTTAATTCCCAGGAGGCAGGCAGAATAAATGGTTTTAACATCTGTTCTGGTGTTACGTTTTCTTTTTTTAGAAATGGATATTTGGGGCTGGGGAGATAGCTCAGTCAGCAGAGTGCTTTCCTTGCAAGCACAAGGCCCTGGGTTCGATCCCCAGCACCGCAAAAAAGAAAGAAAAGAAATGGATATTTATTTTCAAATGAACATTATGCATCTGCTCAATGAAGGAACATATTTTCAGATCAGTGAATACATCCATACGTCATCAATTATAACGGCTGTATCTTAGGCCAGGTACTCTGCAAGCAGAGCCTGAGATGGGATTCTTGCCAGGAGACTTACTGAAGGTGCGCCCTCAGAAGAAGGGTGGTGAAGGAAGCAGAAAGGCCAGGAAACAAATGCCTAGCCCGGTCTGCTGCTGATCCCAAAGGGAGCACGGGAGCAATCTGCAGCACCAGAACCTGCTTCCGCCTGCCCCTCCCGTCAACTTCCCAGATAGCCCTCTGACCCTCACAGAAGCCGAGGGGTCACTGCCAACCTGCAAGCAAAGGGGACCTGGGTGGGGCCCAACATTCCCAACAAGATGCACAGCTTCCAGATGCTTTGCTGTTAGAAGCAATGAGGCGAGAATCAGCCTCCAGTTACAGCACTAGGCGTGTGTTCATTTCCTTAGGGAAAGTCTCAGCAGGGAGACTGATTAACTGATTTGCACTTTAAGTTTTTGATACATTTTACCAAATTTCAGAGGAAAGAGAATATCCCAATAGGCACCTGACAAAAATGTTTTAAGAGTGCCCAGCACCAACCCTGCACACCCTAGGCAACACTGAGCATGATGGCTGTGGTCATTTTAATTTACTTCTCAGTGAAGATGACATCATTGTTATTTCTTGTTTGGTGGTGGTGGTACTGGGGATTGAACTGAGGGTTACTTTACCACTGAGATACATCCCCAGCCCCGCCCACCTTTCTAAATTTTGAGATGAGTCTCACTCAGGGCTAGGGATTGTAGCTCAGTGGTAGAGCGCCTGACAACTGAGGCACTGAGTTTGATCCTCAGCACCACATAAAAATGAAGTTATTGTATCCATCTACAACAAAAAAAAAAAAAAAAAAAAAAAAAAAATTAAAAAAACATGAGCTCACTAAGTTGCCCAGGTCGGCCTTGAACTGGTGATCCTCCTGCCTCAGGTTCCCACATCGCTAGGATTACAGGTGTGTGCCACCATGCCTGGCAACATCAGTTTTGTTTTGTTGTTTTTTTGTTTGTTTTTTGCAGTGCTGGGGATTGAACCCAGGGCCTTGTGCTTGCAAGGCAAGCACTCTACCAACTGAGCTATCTCCCCAGCCCCAACACCAGTTCTTTACAAGACTATTTGGCATATCTTTGTATAAATTTGGTGGAGTATCTTTGTGGCCAGTTTTGCATTTCCTTTTGATATATTTAATCATATATGCTAAAACCTTATATTTTAAAGGAAAAAAGAAAATAACTGGAACATTAATCCAGAAAAAAAACATAAAAAAATCAAACTATAAAGTTCATACAACAAAAATATTACCAAACACGCAGGCCAAAATAACATTTACAATAACTGGTATTAATTGACCATGGACTAAGTGCCTGAGTCTAAGCACTTTACATATATTAACCTGAGTTTTCACCATGAGAATTTGGTCCTATGAACTACAAATAAAGGAGCTCAGAGCTGGAGGCAGCCTAGGAATAGCAGATGGGGTTTGAACCTGCAGCCACACAGGTGCCCACTGAGCCACTCCCAGTTCTACCTGTAGCTGGACCTTCACGTCCCATCTGTAAGATGGACAAAATAGTATAGGAAAGAGCTTATTGTGATGTCACATAAGAGTCACTCAATGACGTTGACTATTAATATTGTCACAGCAAGTTGATATCTAGACATTTACTCCAAGGAGATAATTGAGAAAATGGACAAAGATTTAGTTGTTTATAAGAGCAAAAAAATGAGAAGCATCTTAAATGTCCAATGGTATTGAGTTGATCACATTCACTATCCCACTTACATAATGAAAAATATTCCACCATGAAAATTATGTAGAATATTTAATGATGTGGGAAATGTTTATTGTAAATTAAAGGCGGATTACAGTGTAACCTGTTGTAGAGTATGTTCATAATACAACTTGTCGATTATATGTTTCAACATGATGGATAGATGAATGACAGGTAGAAAGTCAGGAAAGATATGCCAAAGTGTGATATGCTTACACAGATGTGTTTGGAGCAGGGGTTTTTTGTTTGGTTCTGGTTTTTGTTTTTGAGACAGTTGCCCAGGCTGGTTGTGAACTACTGGACTTGAGCAATCCCCCCACTCAGCTTCCAGAGTAGCTGAGACTACAGGGGTATGCCGCTCTAGCGGCTCAGAGCAGCATTCTTCACAACAGCCCTAAGTGTCACCATGGATGGACAGACAAAGTGCGGCACCCAGTTAGAGGGGCACTGCCCCAGGGCCGGGTGTGGTGCAGTGCTGGAGGCTTGCCTGGCCCTCGAGGTCCTGGTTCCACCTCTAGCACTGAAAGAAAAATCAAAGCTCCTACCATGAGAAGGGGATGCAGCACGGCACCCACTACACCTGTGCGAGCCTCGGAACACGCCGTCACAGGAGACACGCGGTGTCTGGCTCCGCGAGGAAGAGGTGCCTGGAGTGGGCCGACTCACAGAGACAAAGCCGGTCAAGGCACCCGAGGCTGAGGGCAGGAGACCAGGGCCCGCGGCCTGCCCGGTGTTTCTGGAATGAAGAGGGCTGCAGGCGGATGGTGGGGAGGGCTGCACCACACTGAGAGCGCCACGCAGGCCGCTGAGCTGTACCTTAAAATGGAAAGTTTCATGTAGATTTTACCACAGTGAAAACAATAGTATGCACAAGGAAGAAAATAGATTACCTACCAGTTACAAGTGCGGGATGGGAGATTTGGGTTTTCCTCTTTTTTTAACCTAGTGTTTTCTCATTTTCTTATAGCTAATGTAAAATTTTATAATAAAGAGTATTCAAGAAGCCTTTTTGCCTGTTATCCCAGTGGCTTGGGAGGCCGAAGCAGGAGGATCATGAGTTCAAAGCCAGCCTCAGCAACCCAGCAAGGCCCTAAGCAACTCAGTAAGACCCTGTCTCTAAATAAAAACGTTAAAAAGGACTGGGGATGTGGCTCAGTGGTTAAGTGCCCCTAGGTCCAATGCCCGGTACCAAAAAAAAAAAAAGAAAAAAGCTTTTGCACAAGGAGCCTTGGATCCTTTTGGGTATGTAGCATAGATACACGTGCCTTGTGCTACTGCCACGTGCGGAGTGTGGCGCCATATGCCATCCCAGCAGAATCTGCAGGGGAATATTAGGAACTCCCCGCCAACAATTGCTATCAATGTGAAACCTACAAGTGAGGAAAGGGAAGAAGCTCCTGGGGGACAGAATGGAAGGGGCAAGGAGATAGGGCTGTCCTTGAGTCAATGTGGGTGTGCATTTCTTCTACTCTGCTTAGTGCCTGCACTCTGGCTAATCTACAACTGAATTTCAGGTTTTGACTTGTTTGTAATCTTCATTTCGTAAATGTGTAAACTTTGCAAAGCACCTCTGATTTGGTGTGGCTTGAAACTGAACCAGAAAATCCCTACATCATCAGATTAAGCCTTAGGTTGTGACAGCAACAAGGGGCTTTCGCAGCTCAGTGCCAGTGGCAGTGAAGAGGTAAGTTAGAGCCCTCTGCTGGCCACGCTGGGCTCAGTATTGCCTATGTGTTGGGCCTGATCCTGGGAGTGTCTCCTCCATGCTATGGAAATCAGTGGTGAGACAGCCAGAGGGGCTGAGGCCCACAGGCCTTGACATTGAGGCCTGGTGCTTCGTGACCGGCTGTGGGAGGTCAGAGTACCAGGGCATGGCCCAGCAGCACCTGACACCACCTGGGCAGCACCTTCCTGTCTCCTGCTCCTACTGGGGGGCCCTGTTGAAGGGGATCTATACCCACTCTTGCTTTACCAGTAGTGGGTTCAAATCCTGTACCAGCACCCTCACTTCTTTCTCCTCCATGCCTGACTCCTCCTCCACCACTCTTCATCCTTCCTTCCCTCTCCACCCTCCTGAGCCACCTCATTCCACAAACCCATGTCTCCTCCCCGCAGGAGATCAGGAGGGAGTTCTTCATCAGGCCCATTTTGCACAACTAGGTCAATCCCTTTGCTACCTCACTTCTTGTCTCTATTTGGACACACAACAGAGCAACTCTCATTCTTCCTCTGTGACTGCATATAGTAAAAGCCAGAGAAAACCTTATAGACAAGATTAGTTTCTCTCCCAACACCCACTTGACAAGTTTTACATACTCACTTTTTCCCTTTTTTATTCGGTCCTATGGTAGAGGATGTGTGGCCTTCTGAAGTGCCAGAACCAGTGAGGTGTGGTGGGACCTCCCAAGCCCTAGGCAATAGCGTCTTCACAGACAGGGGCCTGAGCCGAAAGCTAGAAATTCATATTGGTGTGGAGCCAAGCAGTGAGCTTTGGTGCTGCTGCAGGGAAGACAGCCAGATCAAAGGTGGCTGTGGCCTGGGCGTCATGAGCAGATCCCCCTTCAGAACTCCTGGGTCTCTCGGGCACTGGCCCATGGCTTCTGAAGCTGGTCTCAGGCTCACGAATGCCAACCCTGAGGCAGCAAGCCCTGATAGGCCCTGGGTAACTCCAGCGTGTCACTGCTAAGGGCGAGGGTTTAGGCAAGCTTGGTGGCGATCAAAGTCCCCACTCCTACTCTTCCCACCAGCTCTGGGAGCCCCTCACTGTCCCATCAGGACAAGCTGTGGCCACGCTCCAGGAAAAGTGTCTTGAGGGGTCCAATCTTTTTCCAGAGAACCAAGACCAGGTAGGCAGCCTAAGAGAAGAGATCACTCACCCCTGCAGAGTGAATGCATTTATTAACCCACACAAACATCTCCCAGCATGGGGGCCAGGCAGAGCCAGGAGAAACGGCCTTCAAGGAGGGAGCTCGGGCAGTGTTCAGACTGGCCCCAGACCCGCCGCTCAGGGAGCACAGGGACGACACCAGGACTTCCCGCCACACTTACACAGAGCGCGGTTTCATCTGTGATCTTCAAACCAGCAACCCATGTTAAAGGAGCAGAAACTCCTACACTTTTCCAGACTTTAGAGAGACTTTTGGTTTTACATGTGTCCTTGTCCAGACAAAGTCCAACTTGCCTCAGCAGGATCTGCAAGCTTACATGAGAGTATGCTGATTCTCAGTCCACCTCTGGCTCGGTTTGATAAAACAAACTGGAGGGAGAAAAAGAGAAGGTTAGTTTTAAACCTTGCTTTGTATATAAAATTGAAAACCAGTGACTACAAATTGAGAACTGCAACCAAAGTTTTGTTTACGATGTTAACACAGACTTCAATTACAGCTGGGCCCACAAGCACGGCCTGTGATTCCAGCAAGGATTACAGGCCTGCTGAGGCTGAGGCAGGAAATTTGAACATTTGAGGCCAGCCTGGACAACTTAATGAGTCTATGTCTCAAAAGTACAATTTTTAAAAAGGACTATGGATATAGTTCAGTGGTAGAGTGCCCCTGAATTCAGTCCCCAGAACCAAACCCAAACAAACAAAAAACACTTAATCAAGCTAGAGCAGAGGAGGGAAATCACAGTTCTGGCTTCTGCAATAGTTTTGCAAAATCCACTTCACTTTTCATGTCATTTCTCTCATGTAGGAAAGTTGGGATCACAAATCCCACAAGTAGAAAAAGAACTTACTGTGTGTTCAGAGTACAAGTGGTAACAGAGGGACCACAGCAGAGCATCTGTTAGGCCAACTGGGAAAGGGTGAGTGGCTCAACAGTGATGTCTTTTTTCTGTCATTTACAGAGTGCTTTCACCAACATTTCATTTAATATGAGTGGAAGGACTTAACCACTCTCATTTCAAAGGCTAAGAGAAAAATATACTAACTTCAGGAGAAACTGAAACTGTAAATGGGCAGCAAACTTAGCTGGGCACCCTTTCAGGGGATTCGGAAAGTTGCCATGAATTCAGAGTGATCAAACTCCTAGTAAGGACCTAAGTGTGTGCAGATTGGGGCAGTCAGTGCTCCGTGGGCCCGGGAGGGTGTGAGGAGATGCGGGACATGGCTACAAGTCCTCCTCCCCTGGCCTCGGAACGAAGAGGCTGCACGCCCAGGCCTTAGAAACACTGGCAAGGCCACGAGCTACTGCATGTCTGCACATCAGAGACGCTTGAGGCCACAAGAAAAGGAAGCCTGGGCACAGTCACGCCTGTGTGCGAGGCAAGGTGGAGCAGAAGAGATGCCGCAGGTCGCTGCCACCTCACAGCACCACAGCGTTCACCCGTTGCTCCCGCCCTCTCCCCAGCACACACTGGCATGTGAGAGGGAGACGTGGCTCCTCTGAGCACGGTGGCATGGTGCTCACAAGTGTGCTCTAAAGTGCCTCAGGATTGAACCCCAGTGCAGTAAACGTCAGCACACCGAACTCACCTTCACAGGTGACATGGAGAGCCCCCGCGGGCTGCAGTCACTCACCTGTGACCTGGGCACATGGCAACATCTGGGGCAAGGGGGTTTGTCTCGCTGCCTCCTCCCCTTCCACACCTTCTGCACTAGGATTCTATGGTCCCACAACATTAAAGTGTCGCTCCCACTTTGGGAGCTGGCTCTGACCTCGCAGCGCTATAGCGTCAAGAACTTCACTGGCTGGAGAAGGGAACTCCCCTCCCAGCGGCAGCACAGGGATTTGGGATTCAGACCAGTCTCGAGCCAGAAGCTGAGCACCGGCCTGTGTCATCGCACACCACCTCACACAGGCCGGGCAGTGCCACACAGGCAGGGTCTCACTCTGGAGTGATTGCCTTGTCCTGGAGTTCACAGTAAAGGGTATTTGCTTTGTGGATCTGTCTTGGTGTCATCTCTAACGCCCTCTTAGACTATATGAAAAGAAAATAGTTGTTTCTTTATTTCTAGGGGAGTCAAATCCTTCTGCATATCTGGGATTTAGGCATTATTAAAAATAATGAATTCCTGGGCTGAGGGAATAGCTCAGTGATAGAGCATTTGTTTAGCATAAGCAAGGCCCCAGGATTTATCCTCAGCCTGAAAAAAAGAGTTCCCTAATTTATTTGGTCATATTGTACATTTTCTTCATTGTTTGAAATATACAGAGTAACAGTACTATAAAATACACTGACTTTTAAATAAATTTTGCTTCTTTCCAAAAGAAATTGCCACTTCAGTGCTGTTTTCTGTTCGTCGGTCATTGCAAGAAACTCATTCACCTGGTTAGAGAGAAAAGAGCAAACACATATTTTTGAACTATAAATACATGACTCATTTTGACAACACTGTGAAACAAACTTGCTCATGAGAAATAGAATTTTATTCCTAGTAATTACCCAGATCGATTCTTTTAATAGAGGAGATAAGGCCAAAAAAGCTACAAACAGAATCTCTAAAGCCATTCACATACTGGGAACAAAGCTCAGTGGTAGAGTGCTTGCCTCGCAAGTGCATATGGCCCAGGGTTCAAACCCCGGTGCCACCAGAAGCAGAAGCGCTTTTTTTTGTGTGTGGTGCTGGGGATTGAACCCAGGCCTTGCACTTGTAAAGCAAATACTCTACCAACTGAGCTATATCCCCAGCCCCAAGAAACCAACTTTTAATGGTAAGTTTTCTGAGCTGGATCTTTTGTCGTTTGGATTGGTTTGGTACTGGGGATCAAATCCAGGGCTTAGCGCACGCTAATGAGATGGTTTTAACAATAAAAACCACCTGCCTATCATCAAGTGCAAGTGCTGGTCCAGTCTCCAGGTGTCTGTAGCAACTAGGCCAGGGAGAGAACACATGGCTAAATCTATACAGCTGGACAGAAGAATCTGACCAGGCCTGCCTGGCCAGCATCCTCAGCATGTTGTTTGAGCCATGGTTACTTGAATGTATAAAACATCATGTTTAGCCCCCTACTTTGCTGAAGGCTTCATTCATTCATAATCAATGTTGGCTAGGATTTTAATATGCAATATGTAATAATTTGTTCATTAAAGCAATTGTGTGTTTAAGCCAAGATGCTTTTCCCCAGTTCTCTTTTTTAGTGAATTAATTTCTACCAAATGGTCATCAAATTAAATTTGAGGAAAAGAATTCAGTTTGGAAATATTTCTAGACATTTCATCATTATTGCTATTTACCGTGCAGCCCAAGGTCTCCTCAGCAACACTTCCTGTGAGGCTACAGGAGTGGAGGGTACCCGTGTGGTCAGTAAGATCAAGCAGCATGTGGAAACTGAGAAAAGCAGACTGAGGTCCTGAAGAACCTTTGCTGCAAGTTGCACAAGTGTTGGATGCTTCGTTAACAATATAACCACAGCTGGAACTGAAAAGAAATGATATGATGAAACACGTGATCCTAAGTGACAGATCTGATCTCTGGCAGAACTGTCCTTCAAAGTGTGAGTCAGTGTGTGGGACAAGTGCTTGGTGCCCAGCAGGACCTGAGAGAGGAGTGAGGAGCAACATCAACGCTGAGTCCACTCCTACCACTATCCGCTCTCCTCCCTTCCCTCTGCCGGGGTCCCTGTCCAGTCAGAGGACCTGCCATCTCACTGCCCGCTGGGACCTTCCTCTCTGGCCCCAGCCCACACCCTGCCTTCTCAGGACAGCTTCTCCCTTGTGCTGCAGCCACATCTCTCCCTTGTGCGGCAGGTGAGTTGAGGGCAGGAATCCAGAGGTCAGTGACTCACTGTGGCGGTTGGTACACGCAGTGTTGCAAATGTGCAGACCAGATGCACACACACTAGTGACCACGTGGCATCTGGAGAAACCTGAATGAGATCACTGGATTGAACAGATTCAGTCCTGGCTGTGGTGAGTACGGTAGCTGGCAAAGTGTTCCCACTGGGGTAAGGCTGGACAAAGGATGCAAGAGAGTCTGTATTCTTTCTTACAATTCCATGTAAATCGAAAGTTAGTTCAATAAAAATTTCAATTACAAAAACCCACAGGGAGACTCTCACTTTAGATGTTTCTTGCCAAGCATGGTCTGGTCACAATTAGTTAATCTACTGGGGCTCATTTTCCATGCGAGGAGACATGACCTCGACCTTGGAGAGAAGCCACATGGATCATGTAGTGGAGAATCACATTGCTGCAGACATGCCAACCAAAGTTTTCTACTAGATTTAAGACAAGTTTGTTATTCCAATTAAAAGGATTACATCTTTATATTTAAGGATTATGGAAATATGGTAATCTTATTTTACTTTAAAAGTCAATTACAGGACTGGGAAGATAGCTCAGTTGGTAGAGTGCTTGCCTTTCAAGCACAAGGCCCTGGGTTCAATCCCCAGTACTGCCAAAAAAAAAAAAAAAAAAAAAAAAGTCAATCACAGTTGGATGTGTTGGTGCACGCCTATAATCCCAGTGACTCAGGAGGCTGAGGCAGGAAGATTGCTAGTTCAAGACCAGCCTCAGCAAATTCAGAAAATCCTATTTCAAAATAAAAATAAAAAGGGCTGGGGATGTGGTTCAGGTGTAAAGCACCCCTGGGGTTAAATTCCCAGAATCCCCCCCCCCAAAAAAAGTCAATTACAATCTTCGAATCTAAATAGTTGGCCATAAAAAGTTCTTTTTTTTTTTTTTGGTTGGGGTACCAGGGATTGAACACAGGGCCACTCAACCACTGAACCATCCCCAGCCCTATTTTGTATTTTATTTAGAGACAGGGTCTCACTGAGTTGCTTAGTGCCTCACTATTGCTAAGGCTGGCTTTGAACTCATGATCCTCCTGCCTCAGCCTCTGGAGCCACTAGGATTACAGGTGAGTACCACCGTGCCCAGCTGCCATGAAAACTTTTAATTATGACTTACTTATTTATACATTTCTCTCAAACAAGAAAATACTATTTTGTCGAAGGATAGCTTTAACTTTTTTTTTAAATACCTTTATTTTATTTATTTTTATGCAGTGCTGAGGATCGAACCCAGGGCCTCACGTGTGCTAGGCGAGCGCTCTGCCACTGAGCCACAGCCCCTAGCTTTAACTTTTGTAAATTCTAAAATTTATTAAGAATTATTCCTTATAAAAATGAATTTGCTAAAAATAATTTGTCTCCTTACCATCTATTTCGAACTACTTTCATGGTTTCATCATCAATGTTCAGTGTAGAAATGTAAGCATAAAGAATGCCGTAGAAAGGATCTGCTTTTCTTTCATTCCTCAAAGCTTTCACCTTCAACTGCTCAACTGTATAGACGTCAACTATTGTATTTACTAAAAATAAGAAGTATTTCAGTTGCAAGTATATGAACAGAACAAGAAGAATCACACCCAAGTGAAAAAGCCCTGAGTTCAACAGAGAACACACAGCTAGCTTGAATTAACAAGATTATCACATTTACTAAATTAAACTGATTATGTAAATGGTAGAAGGCAAATAATAGGCAAAAGGGAGAACAATGAGAAATTAACTCACTAAATGAAGAATCTGTTGTCAAGAGATACCATTATGCAGCTGGGCATGGTGGCACAAGCCTGTAATCCCAGTGGCTCAGGAGGCTGAGGCAGGAGGATCACGAGTTCAAAGTCAGCCTCAGCAAAAGTGAGGCAATAAGTAACTCAGTGAAACCCTGCCTCTGAATAAAATACAAAATAGGGCTGGGGATGTGACTCAGTGGTCGAGTCTCCCTGAGTTCAATACCCCTCGCCCCTGCCAAAAAAAGAGATACCAGTACAAAGCCAGAGACTGGGAATGCCAGCAGTTTACCAGGATGGAAGAGGCTCACCCAGAACAGCTAAGGTTTCCCCCACCCCTTTCTTTCTTTTTTAATTGTAGATGGACAGAATACCTTTATTTTATTTATTTATTTTTCTGTGGTGCCGAGGATCAAACCCAGCACCTCATACATGCTGGGCAAGTGCTCGGCCACTGAGCTACAATCAGTGCCCCCAGAGCCCCCTAGCTTTTTGAAAATGGAAATATAGTAGTTACAGACTAAGAATATGGTGCCTTTCACTATGTCAAATCAAAACTTTACAGGCCCAATTCTGGCCTTTTTAAAAAATCAAAAAATAATAAAAGGGTCACTTACAATTTATGGATTCTTTCAAATAAATGTCAATCTCATCAGCCACAACATTTGTTTCTTTATTTTCTCTTATAAAATTCAGTAGGATGTTAGCTTCTGGTGTGTCTTAAATTGAAGATGCATAATAGGGAAAAAGCAAACTGATTATCATTTAAACCACCATAAAGTATCCAAAATTACTTTTAACAGAAAAAAAAAAAAAAAAAGACACATAAGAATGCAGTTGAATAGAACATCACTCAACCACTAACAATATGACATGAGCTCTATCAACATGAGCAGTGTGTACCAGATGTTGCTAGTAAAAAGAGCAGCTTACAAAACTATGGCACGGGAATACCTTTTAATTGAAAAAGTATATATATGCAAAACTATCTGGAAGAATATCCATGAAAGAAATTATGGTGGAGTATAGGTGATCTTTATGTTCTTTTTTATTCTTTTATGTATTTTCTGAATTTCATATGTATTTCCTTCCTTATAACAAATGCTTTTTTAAAAAGATTATTTTAGCCAGGTGTGGTGGCGCATGCCTGTAATCCCAGTGATTTGGGAGGCTGGGGCGGGAGGATCACCAAGTCCAAGGCCAGATGGGCAATTTAGGGAGAAGGCCATTTCAAAATAAAAAGGGCTGGGGACGTAGCTCAGCGGTAAAGCGCCCCCTGGGTGTCAATCCTCCGAACTGGAAAAAAAGTTATATTAATGCCTTGCTTTTCAAATTGGAATAATGGAATATGAGTTTTTTCAAGAATAGTTGGCAGGTGTTCCAGATGCCTAGAAGGTGACTTTGCAAAAGGGATTCTCATGCCTTCAGCCCCAAGAACCAGCCTCCTACATGTGACTGAGCGCCCCATCCCACTTGAGCATTCTACAGATTGTCCTGATTCCTTAGCAGATTTAGAAGCTCTGCTCCTGCTCCCAGCACACGCATGTCTCTGAATTTCCAGAATCCAGCAGAGTGACAATCCTTTCATCCATCTGATCATTCATTCACCCCTACCTTCCACAAAGGATTTAAGTTAACACCTGGCAAATAAAAGGCATCCAATGACTATTTGTAAATTAGCGGGAGGACGAATGAACATTTTTGAGGACTAACAGAACTGCTGCACATCTCACAAGAGCAGCTGCTGAGCAGGATACAGCAATCAGACCCACCAGCTTCTTGAGAGGAGCTGGTCCGGAGGGTGGGGTGCAGACCACCACACAGGCCTCCACTGATGACAAGGTGATCCAGACTTGCTGTGGGGAGGGCAGGATTCCTACTCTGCAGATTGCTGTCAGCGCAGAGAAAGCAAGAGGAAGGTCTGGCATCCTGGGGAGGATGGACACGCAAGTCATTTGGAGGGTCTTCCTTTCTAAAGGTAGGCTTAGTCCACTAAATTAGAAATCAGGCTGAGTTAAACAAGCACACACACTTACACACCCTTATGTGTACTCTCCTTGAAACTGGTCTCCTTGGCATATTAAATTCAAGAGATCTATTGTACAACATATTTTGTTTTGTTTTGTTTGTGACTAAGGCTGACCTTGAACTTGGGATCCTTCTGCCTTGGCTCCTGAATCACTGGGATCATAGGCATGCGCCACTGGGCCTGGCTAGTTTTGAGTTTTTGATAGAATTAATCAAGTTTGATGATTTTTCCACCAAACAAATCCAACTTTTAGACTTTTTCCTAAATCAAACTTATCCTCCAAGGTACAGATTTCCTTCCTTTATTTTTGTCTTGTGTGTGTGTGTTGCTGGATATGTGACCCAGGACCTCACCCTGCTAGGCCAGCACTCTATCACTAAGCTACATCGCCGATCCAGGGTAGTAATTTTCTATCAATGATATTAGTAAATATAACAACAAACCACTCATCTAAATACATTATTTAAAATAATAAACCAAAGTAACCCTCTCCAGAAAACCCTAGGAATTGAAGAGTGGCATTATGGACCTAAATGTTAAGAAGAGACCTTGGCAGTGGTCACCATCAAGCTTCAACAAAGCAGTGGGAGCGATCCTTTCAGAACTTGATCTGACGCCATCAGCTGTCATTGCTCTGCTCTACCCTCTGGCCTGCTGCTCCAGCCCCTCCAAAGTGACAGCCAGCCCTGGAGCAGCCCCTGAGGCCTTCTGGTTCTGCCTGCTGTCTCTTCTCTGACCCTCTCCTAATCCTCTCCCAGTACTCCCTAGGCTCCATCCAGTCACAGTGGCTTCTTGCCATTCTTCCCACACTGGTGCACAGCGGCCTCAGAGCCTGTGTGAGGTTGCTCCCGCTGCCTAGAATATCTTTCCCTTAGGGTAACCCCTTTGCCTCCTCACCAGTCTTTGCTCAAACACGGCCCCTGCAGCAAGGCCTGCCTGCACCCTGTAAGCCTGTACACACAGGCTCCCGGGATCCTCCTTACCCTGCTCTTCTTTTCCTCAAATATTTCATGATATGTGGGTGTATTTTCTTTATTATTTATCATCTGTCTCTCCTCAGCTGAAATGTGAGCTCTGTAAGAGTGAAGAAATGTGTGGGCTGTGTCCCTGGACACTAGACAGCACCCAGCATATAGCATGTGCTCGGTACATGAGAGTCAGTTTTATCACCCCTGTGGTGCTGCTTCCAAGGAGACAATTCCAGGTAATAGGTGTGTATGACTTGGTAGCCCTAAATAAAATGACTCATAATTTTACATCATATTTCAGGTTTATCTCTATTCTACATCATATCTCTTCTAATAACTCTGATAATGGTTTAGTCAAAAACATAAAATTGTTTTATCATTCTGAGTCACTGGTAATGCTGTTATAGACCAATAGAGTGAGCTTATTTTTAGAAAGGTACTTTGCTGTGTCTATATCTTCTGGAGCTAGGACTATCCCATGTCTGGTAATTCTGCATTCCCTGGCAGTGCTGGGCTGATGCTATGTCTACACTGGGAAGCACCCTGAGCACACTTGAGGCAGCAACTCTCGGGCTCCCCAAGTCCAGCTCCCCAGCTCATGCTGCCGTGAACTGTGTCTCCTCAACACCCATTCCAGGGGCCCTGGGTACTGAAGTTGTGAACTAACAATACAGTAGGTATATGCATGCTTTCTCAGGGTTCTGGAAGTAAAAGTTATTTCAATGTGGTAAAACCCAATTTACCTTTTATTTATTTACTTATTTATTTTTGCAGACTGAATGTTGAACTCAGGGGTCCTCTGCTGGTAGCTACATCCCCAGGATTTTTATTTTTTATTTTGAGACAGGGTCTAAGTTGTTGAGGCTGACCTTGAACCTGTGATCCTCCTGCCTCAGCTTCTCAAATTGTTGGGATTACAGGGGTGTGCCACCACACCTGGATGAATGTACTGTTTAAATAGTCAATAATTTAGGCTATTCAATAATATTAGCCTCTCAAAAATCATCACAATGAATGATGCTTCAAAAATTAGCCTGATTTTTTTCACATTTCTTTGGTAAATATATCAAATATACACTGATTTTAAGTTTTTAAGTCATGTAAAGCAACTTTTCCCTTTCAATTAAAATTAAATTCAAACTACAATTTCATTCTTAAATACACTGCACAAATACTGGAATATGTTTATGGTTATTTCCAAAGTGATGAAAAACTTCAAAAGCTCTTACCTGGATTGGTCGTAATAATGGTTTTTGAGATCACAGTTGCTGTCATGCAGTTCCGAAATTTGTCAAAATTTATTCTTACGTCTGAGGCAAATATTACTGTTTTGGGGGAAGAGACATTTTAAAATTATCACATGGGGGCTGGCGGTGTAGCTCAGTGGCAGACTGCTTGCCTGGCACATGTGAGGTAGGTTTTGATCCTCAGCACCACATAAAAATAAACAAAGAAAATAAAGGCAAGTTGTCCATCTACAACTACAAATTTTTAAAAGTCATTACATGGGAGGATAAAAATGGCAGCTATTGAACAGAGTCATGGACTTCCGGTACCTGTTTCTCGTGGCATCCATCTCTGTGCAAGTAGAATGGATTCATTATCCCAACTGCATTTATTTAAAAAGAAGTGAAACAAATTAACACATTAGAAAAATCTGGTAGTGACAGAGGAAGAAAGGAAAATTAAGGACATTGGCTTCTACATGTTAACTCACAGAATAGTTGACGTCTACATGACAAATCACTCTTTCAACATACACTCTCCTCTAACAAGGTCTGCTGCTCTACTAATTCTTTATTTTCCCAGTTTTTGGTCCCTTCAGGCTAGTTAGAATAGAGTGACTAAAAGTCTAAAGACTTTAAAGTCAAACTTTCAAACCATTAAAGTAGGGCTCCTAACAGATAAGTTGTTCAGGGGATTTGATGGTGGAAGGCACTTTTCCGTGGTTTCTTTGGTGCCCAAGCATCAAGAGGCCAAACAAATCCTTGTACACTGAAGTGCTTTAGGGTACAGCTCACTCTGTGCCCCACTTCACTCAGGCTATTACCAAAGAACTGCAAATTTGGGCTTGTTTCATATAAAAGGAACCTAATAAAACTCATTATTATAAAATAGAATATAATAATAAAATGCTTAAAGTGAAGTCCATCTAGATCTTGTTTTAAGATGGCATCTAAAACAGCTTGACATTCAAAAGATAGGTTTATTTTTTCACATCATTTATCTTCTATCATTATTCCTCTGTTGATATGAAATTCATTTGTGTGTGTGTGTGTGTGTGTGTGTGTGTATTGCTTGGGATTGAGCCCAGGGGTGCTCTACCACTAAGCTATATTTTTATTTTTTATTTTGAGACAGAGTCTAAATTGCCGAGATCCTCCTGCCTCTCTCTCCCCAGTACTGGGATTGCAGGTCTGTGTCACTGCAGGAGGCTGAAGTTCATGGTTCTGGGATAAGAGGAAAGTATTCTGTCTTGGTGATAGCAGCAGAATGTCATGTTTAGAATGAATGTGGAGGATTACCATGTCATTGTAAAAGAAGGTTCTGTCTCATCATAGAGTTTGATTTCACACCTCTGGCCTTTTCTTCGGTCTGAGGTTGTAAAACATTTTGATTCTCCAACCTTAGAAATTGAAGGAAATCATTATTCTTCACCTACAGATAGAAAGGCATTTAAATGTCTGTTGATATAAATACTCAAATGTCTATTTCTTAAACATTATATTAGAAATATTAAAATAACAAGAACCACTAATATATTTTTGATATATATATTAAATAAAATATATTGATAATAATATATTATTATCAAATATATTGATAAATATATTTATCAAATATATTGATAAATATATTTGATAATATATTTTAAGGCACCTTCTATTTTAACTAAGTGTATCTAGCTGAAGCTATAAACTTTGCACACTTTGAAAAGCGATAGAGACATATGTATTTAAAGTCAAGACTGCGTCTTTCAGCCTGCCAGGACAATTGCTGTATGGCAATCCCCTGGTAGAACTATGTGACCTCCACAAGGGTAGGAAGTGGGTTTTCAACATCTGTGTGTCCCCACACACCCAGAGCCTGGCGTAGAGCTGGCGTGATGGAAGGCAGTGCCTCTCTATTGATACCTCCTTTGCCTTCTTCATAGGGTCAAGGTAGTGAGTCAAATGAGGGGCGTACAGGAAAGCACTTGCACATGGTGTCCGATTTGAAGATGCAGAGGCCCACTCAGGGGCCCTCGTCTCCAACCAAAGGGTTCTCCTATGGGAGCAGCAGGCACCTCTGGTGGCCTTACAGCCAAGCTCCCCAGTAGTCAGTTGGCAACCCCCTATGCTATTGTCACCTCTGCACCATGGGTAGGACTGATCCCTGCAGGAAGGAGCTGAAGAAAGATGAAAATGCACCAAGAAACAGGCTCTGGCAGAGAAAGTCAGAGGACTGTTGCCCGAGACGTGGGCAACACAGGCGGCAGAGGTGTCTAGGGAGGAGTTTTAAGTGAAAAGACGGTGGAGGTGAGAGGGAAAAATGAACAGGCCAAACACTGGTGAGGAATGTAAGAGGGTGGAGGCCACGGGCGACAAGGGGCATGAAAAGAAGTGAGGTGACCCATGGAAAAGGGGCCAGGCTCATGGGGGCTGCTGCAGGGTTCTGCTTACGTTCCTGCTGAGACAGACCTCTGCCACTGAGCCCCACCCCAGCCCTGTGCTGCCGGTGAGACAAGGTCTTGCTCAGATGCCAGGGCTGGCTCTCAACCTGATCCTACTGTCTCAGCCTCCTGAGCTGGGAGGAGAGGCGTGGTCCTGCACCGGCTCAGACAATTCCTAGTGCATCACACCTGTGACGAACCACACAGCACTGTGTGGAAATGGAGCAGCGCACACACTTGGCTGGCAGATTGGACTGGAACTGCCTAGAAAGTGGCATGTCCTTACACGATTTAAACAGATCAATATCAAGCAATGAAATAGAAGAAGCCATTAAAAATCTACCATCCAAGAAAAGCCCAGGACCAGACAGATTCTCAGCAGAGTTCTACAAGACCTTCAAAGAAGAACTCATTCCAATACTTCTCAAAGTATTCCAGGAAAAAGAAAAGGAGGGTACCCTACCGAACTTATTCTATGAAGCTAATATCACCCTCATACCCAAACCACGAAAAGACACATCAAGGAAAGAAAATTTTAGACCAATATCCTTGATGAATATAGATGCAAAGATCCTTAACAAAATATTGGCAAACCGTATCCAAAAACATATTAAGAAAATTGTGCACCATGATCAAGTGGGGTGCATTCCTGGAATGCAAGGATGGTTCAACATTTGTAAATCAATAAATGTAATCCATCATGTCAATAGACTTAAGGATAAGAATCATATGGTTATTTCAATTGACGCAGAAAAAGCATTTGACAAAATACAACACCCCTTCATGCTCAAAACACTAGAAAAAATAGGGATAGTAGGAACATACCTGAACATGGTAAAGGCTATTTATGCTAAGCCCATGGCCAACATCATTCTTAATGGAGAAAAACTGAAACCATTCCCTTTAAAAACGGGAACAAGACAGGGATGTCTTCTTTCACCACTTCTATTCAACATTGTCCTCGAAACTCTAGCCAGAGCAATTAGGCAGACTAAAGAAATTAAAGGGATATGAATAGGAAAAGAGGAACTTAAGCTGTCACTATTTGCGGATGACATGATTCTATGTTTAGAGGATCCAAAAACCTCCTCCAGAAAACTTCTAGACCTCATCAATGAATTCAGCAAAATAGCAGGCTATAAAATCAACACGCATAAATCTACAGCATTTTTATACGCAAGTGACGAAACAGCTGAAAGCAAAATGAGTAAAACGACTCCATTTGCAATAGCCTCAAAAAAAAAAAAAAAAATACTTGGGTATCGATCTAACCAAAGAGGTAAAAGATCTCTACAATGAAAACTACAAAACACTGAAGAAAGAAATTAAGGAAGACCTTAGACGATGGAAAGTTCTCCCATGTTCTTGGATAGGCAGAATTAATATTGTCAAAATGGCCATACTACCAAAAGTGCTATACAGATTCAATGCAATTCCAATTAAAATCCCAATGATGTACCTCACAGAAATAGAGCAAGCAATCATGAGATTCATCTGGAAGAATAAGAAACCCAGAATAGCTAAAGCAATCCTTAGCAGGAAGAATGAAACAGGGGCTATCGCAATACCAGAACTTCAACTATACTACAAAGCAATAGTAACAAAAACAGCATGGTATTGGCACCAAAACAGACAGGTAGATCAATGGTACAGAACAGAGGACACGGACACAAACCCAAATAAATACAATTTTCTCATACTAGACAAAGGTGCCAAAAATATGCAATGGAGAAAAGATAGCCTCTTCAACAAATGGTGCTGGGAAAACTGGAAATCCATATGCAACAGAATGAAACTAAACCCCTATCTCTCACCCTGCACAAAACTCAACTCACAATGGATCAAGGACCTTGAAATCAGACCAGAGACCTGCATCTTATAGAAGAAAAAGTAGGGCCAAATCTTCACCTTGTTGGCTTAGGATCAGACTTCCTCAACAGGACTCCCATAGCCCAAGAAATAAAAGCAAGAATCAATAACTGGGATAGATTCAAACTAAATAGCTTTCTCTCAGCAAAGGAAACTATCAGCAATGCGAAGAGAGAGCCTACAGAGTGGGAGAATATCTTTGCCACTCATACTTCAGATAGAGCACTATTTTCCAGAATATATAAAGAACTCAGAAAACTCTACACCAAGAATACAAATAACCCAATCAACAAATGGGCTAAGGAAAAGAACAGACACTTCACAGAAGAAGATGTACAAATAATCAACAGATATATGAAAAAATGTTCAACATCTTTAGTAATAAGAGAAATGTAAATCAAAACTACACTAAGATTCCATCTCACCCCAATTAGAATGGCGATTATCAAGAATACAAGCAACAATAGGTGTTGGAGAGGATGTGGGGAAAAAGGTACACTCATACATTGCTGGTGGGACTGCAAATTAGTGCAGCCACTCTGGAAAGCAGTGTGGAGATTCCTTAGAAAACTTGGAATGGACCTACCATTTGACCCAGCTATCCCACTCCTTGGCCTGTACCCAAAGGACTTAAAATCAGCACACTACAGAGATACAGCCACATCATAGCAGCTCAATTCACAATAGCTAGACTATGGAACCAACCTAGGTGCCCTTCAATTGATGAATGGATAAAGAAACTGTGGTATATATATATATACAATGGAATATTACTCAGCTATAAAGAATAATAAAATTATGGAATTTGCAGGCAAATGGATGAAATTGGAGAATATCATGTTAAGTGAGATAAGCCAATCTCAAAAATCCAAAAGAGGAATGATCTCACTGATAAGCGGATGATGACACTTAATGGGGGGTGGGAGGGGGACAAGAATGGAGGAAGGAGGGACTGTATAGAGGGAAAAGAGAGGTGGGAGGGGTGGGGGGGAAGGAAAAAAATAACGGAATGAATCAAACATCATTACTCTATGTAAATATATGAATATGCAAATGGTATGCTGTTACTCCATGTACAAACTGAAACATGTATCCCATTTGTTTACAATAAAAATAAATTTAAAAAAAAGAAAGAAAGTGGCATGTCCTGCATTTCAAGACTGACACGTAGAGGGTTGATTCCTCTATCCAAAACAATATCGGATGTTCCTCCTTGGCAGATGCTGTGCTAGGCTGGGGCTAAGCGGAGAGGGCTGAACGCATATGGCCTGTGCAGCCGGGGCTTGCCACGTGGTGGAGTCAGCACTCTCTCAGCACCAGACCAGAGAGCACTTGGGATTTACTTTCAACACTAACTAGAAGTGTGGAACTCCAGACGTGATTTTTTGATGACCATCCTTCTCTAGAGTTAAGAAATTACTCTTACCCCTTGAACGTTTTGCGTGTACTTTTACTTTATGAAACTTTACTTTTGAGATCCACCTCTAGATGTGTCACTGTGTCTTAGCCTGGCAGACACAGAACTCAGAACTGGCTGCAGTCTCTGAGGGATGGACAAGACGCAGGCAGCACCCCAACCTATGGAGTGCTGTCCCTGCCTGCTTCTCACCAGCAGGGAGCCACCAAGCATTCAAACACGATTTTGTCTTGCTACTCATTCTCAGACAAAATGCCACTTTCCTTTTAATAAGAAGGGTTGCCATGTTCTTAACTCCTCAATTTATTACTAAGATATGGAGGAAATTACCCTAGCTAATTCTGACCACCACATTCTAAACACAGATTACATGCCAAAGACTCTCCCAACCAAACTGCATGTGACTTTGTTGAGGTTTTAACTTACCGATCTCACAGCTGCAAGCACATTAATAATCCTCCCATCCAGACTGTGTCCATTTGCAACAATGTCACCCAATGAGTAATAATCTCGAGACTCTTTAACAGGTAAATGTATCAAAGAGAGCAACTTGGTGTCCACTTCATAACTGGAACAAACTTTTACCATTGAGTGATTCTCACTGAGCAATAGTTTATAGTTGCTAAATTGTGAAAAACACACAAGAAGTTAATATCAAATTATTTCTAATGGAAAAATACTTCCAGGTTCATAGTTCAATCACCTTATAGTTGTAACTTAGACTATATTTTAAAATCTACATTTTAAACTCTTAGAAACACTGAAAAACATTGCAAAATATTTTTGTCTAAAATGTACTTTTTTTCATCTCAATCTTCCAATTATTTCTTTGGAGAAATGACATATACTTCCAATAAGGAAAATGTTTGGGGATCAATGTGTTCTGGGTTCTATGCACACTATCGATCTGACCATGCCAGGGTCTGAACTTCACTTCAGGCTCCTGGTCTGTAACACAGGGAGAGGAAGACTCTGAGACCTGTGGGGTTGTAAGTCCTGAGCACTTGCTGTCCCTCTCTTCTACAACTATGGCTGCTCTGCCTGGGTGCCTTAGGTCAAGGCCCATGTTTTACTTCCACACTGTTCTGTATGGAGTAGAGGCAGAATATTTTCAGTGCTCTGAATTGAGGTGCTCTTCTTCTACTTCCAACTGTCAAGTTCTTCACAGCAGTTTATTTATTTATTTTTTGAGACAGGCTTTTGCTATGTTGTCCAGGCTGGTCTCACACTCAGCTCAAGAGTCCTCCAGAATAGCTGGGACTAGGTGTGTACCACCGTGTGCACTTCCACAGCTCTCCAATCCAACCCTCCTCTTTCTGAGTTATTCACCTCATCATTTCTCTCCCAAACTGTTGTCTTCACTCCTAAATAAGCTTTCCTTACCGTGCATTCCACACAAAAAAAGTGGTTTTCCTGAGTCACAAATGTGAAACAAAGGACCTCCTGTGGCTACCTTCAACCAAGGAATGAACCTGGATGACAAGGCCACACTGTCTCCCTTGGGCTTCTCCTCCTCCTGGTCCTTTGCACTTGGCCCATAATTACAGCCATGTCAACTATTAGTTTATAAGGTTAACATTCTTAGGTGGAAAATAGTTCAACATTGGCAGTTTCATGTGATTCAACCTCTAACGTATCTAAAAAGGTCCAGAAGTTTCATGTTGGTTCCCTCTACTCGAATGTTCTTCCTTCCCTCCTTTCCTCCCTCCATTCATTCATTCCACAAAAGTTTACCGAGAATCTATTATGTGCCAGACCCTAACTGAAGCATGGGGACACAACATGAAGAAGACAGATAAAAGACCTTTGATCTCATGAAGCTCGCGCGTGATGGGAAGTCACATGAACAACTAGTCATATCACCTCAGCACGACCAGGGTCAGACCAGGATCATGACTGACAGGCTGACGGTGTGGGGTGGGGGAAATCCTGCCCAGCAGGGCTACTAGAGACAGAGCAGATGGGAAGGGCAAAGAGGCAACACGCAACGGAGATATCTACAACGGGAAGCCGCAAACATTCAGGCAGATGAGAGAAGAGTGTTCCAAGCAGAGGGACCAAAAGGTGCAACAGTTCTTAGTGCAGATGAGTTCAGGGTGTTCACGAAACGGAAAGAAGTTCATGTGGCTGCAGAAATGAGCCTGAGAGTCTGATAGAAGACAGGTCAGAACAGCAAGTGGAAGGAGTGGCCGTAGATTCAGGTGTCCATTCAGTAGACTGCTGTGTCCACCTAGAGCCCCTTACAGATCAGCCATGGGTCAGCTGCACCTTCCTCTCTAGAATTGCCCTTGGCAGAACCACCTTGGAGATTATGGTCCGCTCCCTCAGGAGTTGTGGGGTGAACTTCAGCCAGTGACTGATTCAGGACACACAGCCTTGCCACCCAGGGCACTGCTGCACTCCAGAGTGTCCTCCTGGCTACAGGTGAGGCTCCTGGCAAACCCAGTTCTCTGGTCAGCCTCTCCCCCACCCAGTCCTTGCAAGGTGCTCCTGAGAGCTCTCCTCAACAAGCCACTGGCAGGAGAACTAATCTCCCAAATTCTGCTTTCAGGGACCCTGACCTGGGCAGTAAGGCGCTGAGTAGAGTGACAACTTGACATAAAATAGATTTTTTTTTCTTCTACTTGCTCAGTTTTAATGTGACTGAAGCCAAACTTTTGTAAGTCCAAGAATGAGAATCATCAAAGCATGATGGGTCCTCCATATCTGGGTGTTCTGCATTCACAGATTTAACCACCACAAATAGAAAATATTTGGAAAAAGCAATAAAAATAATACAAGTAAAACATAATACAGTATAAGAGCTATTCACATAGCACATATGTTGCATAGGTATTAAAAGTAGAGATGATCTCAAACATAGGGAGCACATCCATGTTATGCTCAGACACTACTCTGTTCTAGGAGGGACTTGAGAATCATGGATTCTGGTATCTGCAGAACCAATCCTCCACAGATGCAAAGGAAAGCTGTACTAAAAGCAAAGTCACTTTTTCATGTTACTGTATCAAAGTAAATTATCTGATGAATTATCTCATTTATGTCAAAGATAAGTGTGGTAAGAAAGAATTACACTCAAGTTTCATATTGCAGTCGAGCACCTCTAGTAAGCTCTCTGCTAATCTGATACGGAATTATTGGTAATGATCCTTCTGGTACAAAGATGTTGATTTCTGTGCTAGACAGATATTTACCTAGGAGTTGCAGGGCTGAACTTTTCTTCTCTTTCTATTTCCTTTCTTTGGATCAGGGGATTTTCAATCATCACTAAAACAGAGGGCAAAATATGGCAACATGACACAACAGGATGAATCAAAACACACTGTACATAGCCATGGACCCAACGCTGTGGTTCTAGACCCTGAGCTAGGGCCATGTGTCCTTCACAGGCATCTTCTTATGTCACTGTGTGAAACAGAATCCTGGGGAGCAGGTCACCAATTTGACCCTGGATGACTTTTTCCAAAGCTTTACCTTTATGTCCCAACCTGTAAGCCATACAAATATCATTTCAGTTGAACTTTTTGATTGGGTCAACACATGTCCCTCAATGAAACACACATTTGATCCACCTCCACTCACTCCACACTCAGCCTGGGAATGACAGGAGGGAGGTGGAAAGCGTGCAAAGCTGAGGAGCTCTGTGAACTCAGTGGGCAGAGTTTCCCTCCCAGGGCCAGTGCCAGCCCTCTCCATGCCCTGCCTTGTCCACTCCTCACACAGCATCTGGGATTACCAGAGGTTGAATCACTAGAGGTTTTATACTAGACAGTAGGAGAGCTAGAGTTGGAATTCTTTTGATTCAAAATTTGTGCTCTTTTCACTCTACCACACTAAAATCCTACCTACATTTATAATCATCATAGATTTTGGGCATTTTAAATCCCTTATCCTATTCATCTTCACAACCATCAACCTATATCTTAATAGTGAGATAAGTTTCTCTCTATATATAATGGATGTTCTGGCATTCATTCAAGGAATATTGGTTGAAACTCTGATGCTTGTGAGGTTTTCTGTCTTCATAGCCACATGTTTAATGACCTTGTTGACTGAAGAGCCACACCCCTGAGAGCTAACTACAAGGCAGTCTGCATTAGGCACTCAATAGATGCGCTGCTTGATCCCCAGCTCAAAAAAGAGTGGTTTGATTACCTCTACCCTTTCCCTTATCTTTTTCTAGAGAGCTGGTACACATGCTTTCTGGTTTCTTGCTCGGCTAGATCTGTCATCTCCTGATTGACACTATACACTGAATACAAGGCACCCTACCTTGCTCACATTCACAGGAACCCAAAAGGGTATTGCTTCATAGATGAGGCCCAACAAGATTAAGAAACTTTCTCAGAGCCACAAGACAAACGAATGTTGGATTTGAATCCCGATTGATGTTTTAAAAGTCCTATTCTTTCTGTGCTGTTGAAGAGGTACTGGGGTGTGGGGAAGATGAAGATTTGGTATCTCAACTGAAAGTAAATTCCTTAAACACCCCACTAAAAATTCAAATATCAACTTGGATCACATCCAATCAGTGCCCCAGTCTATGTCTACAGAACAAGAAGTGATGAGAATAATAATAGGGGTTGATGTACACCAAAGCGGGAGTAGAACCACAGCTGGCCTGGTGAAGCTTAGCTAGCTGTGTCTGCCTGCTCCCAGGAGCATGTCAGGTTCTGCAGAATCAAAAGTGTCTTATTCCATCTGACTCCCTCAGTGTTGCTGCTGCAAATGTGACACAGGAACAATCCTGTCACAGACAGTTTAAGATCTGGTGCTAACTTACCACACTCACCAACCCTGAAGCTGTCAGAGAGTGACCTGATGTAATCTTCATGGCCCCAGGATGTTACATTTACAAAATGGGCTGGTGAATCACGAATGGTAAAGCTGAAAGTGTATCTTTCTGATCCAATATCTATGGGAAAAGCAATGCTTTTATTTTTTAAGTGAGTTTAATATTGACTTTCAACAAGAATTGTTTAATCAAATGATCAATTACTGATGATTACTATGATGATAAAAATACTCCAATACATGGTAGAAAATGTTATTTCAGAATGTACACCCCATGACAAGTTATGCTTTTGAAACAGACTCCCTCTGAAGTTAAGGGTGACTTCCTGGTAACTTTTTTTTTTTTTTTTAATCCCAAACCGCATGCTGAAAACAGACACCAGGAACATTAAGATGGACGGTTCTCTGGTTAACTAAATCTGCATATACATTTCCCATCTTTTGTCCCACTGTACTTGAGGAGCAGGACCATGGTCAAGCTGTTCCTTCTGGTAACATTTTCATGAATGACCAAGTCAAGTGGACACAGCTGCCAGTGTAGCTAGTCCACCTCACTACTGGCCCTTTCCCCAGTTATGTGTCTTGGGGAAATGTCACATGGGCTTGAACTGTCCCCTTGTTACCTTACATTCTCCATTCCTCTTTTATGGCTATCGTTTTCACCTAAGTCGTTCACACCTAGTTATTTAAAAAACAAGTTGTGTGCTACCAAAGGAGAACCACTAGAGGTCAGCAAGTACACATTTTCCCAAACTGGAACAGTATTGTTTTTGGTAATCGAAAGGTTTAATAGCCTGGGGTCTGGCCTAGTAGTTCCTGTGGTAGAGCACTTGCCTGGCGCATGTGAGGTGCTGGGTTCCATCCTCAGCACCACATGAAAATAAATAAGTAAAAGGTATTGTAACACAACCTAACATACAGAAGCAAATTACAACATACCCTGAACTGTTACTGTTACTTAATCTACCTTTGAGGAAAAAGGAACAGGATGGGAAGAGTGGGAGACTGAAAGGAGAACTTTGTCAACTCTGTGACATTGTGTACTGTTTAAACTTTTTGTGGAAATGTGATGATATGTTTTATGTGCGATGCTTAAGTCAGTAAGCACACCTTCTCCAAAAAAGGTGTGCTACAGATGTCATCATAAAAAGAAGTCAGACAATACAGACATGTGCTTTGACCCTCACAGTCTGACAGGTGAAAAATCACATCACGAGCCTGTGTTGTGGCACACGCCTGTAATCCTGTAACTTGGAAGGCTGAGACAGGAGGATCGCAAGCTCAAGGCCAGCCTCATCAACTTAGTGAGGCCTTGTGTCAAAATAAAAAAAAAAAAGGATTGAGGATGGAGCTCAGTGGTAAATTGCCCTGTGATTAAATCCCCAGTACTAGAAGAAAAAAAAGAAAAGACTATGTCATTGTTATCATTTTAGGCAATACTTTAATCTTTGCTTTTTTCCCAATTCATGTATTTGAAGTTATGCCTGCTAGAGCTTAGTAAAAAGAAAGATATATAGACTTTCTCAAACTACTAAAATGGTAATGCCTATCTAATTAATTATGATGAAATAAAGTATATGTGCAAACAGTATGAGACACCTTAGTTATTACCTCAAAAACAAAAATGGTGTATTTATATGAAATGAAACAAAAATGAAAGTACCTATCACTATACTGTAAACAGAAGTAACCCTGCCACGATCACTCAGGTCTCAGGTGATTCTAGCAAAATCAACATCTTTCATCCACGCTACCAGCTGACTGGCTGGCTAGACTTCTGCTTCATCCAGCTGCATACAAATACCATCCTGTGACTTTTCATATAAAAAAAAAAAAAAAAAAAAAAAAAAAAAGCCCTCATGCTTGTGTGTGTATGTGTTAGGGGGGTACTAGTGATCAACCCAGGGTCTGGCACACGCCAAGCAAGCCCTCTACCACTGAGCTACATCCCCAGCCCAAGATGATTTGATTTTAAAAAACCCAATTTTAGTCTGGACTTATGTTTCCACAGTTCCAAAACTCTCACACAGGTCAAGCATCTTGGTAGGGACCACTAAGGCCAGAGTTAACTGTTTTTGGTTTTTGTTTTTGGCACTGGGGATTGAACCCAGGGGCACTTTACTACTGAGCCACATCCCCCATCCTCTTTATTTTTTATTTTGAGACAGGTTCAGACTAAGTTGCTTAGGTTCTTGCTAAGTCACAGAAGCTGGCCTTGAACTGTGATCCTCCTGCCTCAAGCCTCCCAAGCCACTGGGATCACAGGTGTGCACCATCACACCTGGCTCAGTCAGCTGTTTTCCCCACGAGACTGATTCTGTTCACTGAATTGTCTGGTTGCTGAGTAAGTACATAGACGCCTCGGCCACACTCGCCCCCCTCAGGCGCACTGACTGTACCATGGTGTTGCAGGAAGCGGCAGATGGCACTAGAGGAGTGGGAGGAATCAGACCTGACTTCACCCTGGCGGGCCCAGAGAAGATCAGCACTCCAAATTCTGAGCGCCCCTCACAGTTTTCCACAGCATTTATAGGCTGTGTAGTGTCTTGAATTTTCTAGTCTAAAATGATACATGGTTGTGCGCAGGGCTTCAAAAAATGATACACTATTGTGTGCAAGGTTTTCAAGCAGGAAACATCTTTACAGAAGCAGAGAACTGGCTCCTTTTATAAGCCCTTCAATAAATCTCTAGCCCTGACACCTACCCCCCACCACCAGGCTTCACAGGGGCATTTACACTTCAAAGGAAAGTAGTTAGATCCTAGGGAAAGTCCTTTACAATCCAAAAGGTAGGAGTGAATGGTGCTAATTAGGTTTCCTGGAAAGGAGGACTAGAATAGGGAGGGGAACTCCCTTTCCCAGGTACTATTTCCCAGGCACTAATCTCATGGACAGTGTCCTTAGTTTATTTTGCATCCAGGCCTGGGTTAGTTTCCAATTACAATGAAACCTCCCTGCTCAAAAACTTTATCATCCTGTCTTACTTGAGATTCATGTGTTTATCTGTCACTGTATCTTTCAGGCTGAAAATGGTAGCTGGCATGGTGTTCTTACAAGATGCTAGCTCTTACCCAAAATAACTCATCTAATTCTCACATCGGTTTTATTTATCCCCATTTCACACATATATACAGGAGAGATCCTAGATCACTTAGAGACCAAGTGAGGCCAGTCAGTCTAGCTCCAAGTTTCTACTCTCAGACGCTATTTTATCTGAAAATCATATGAGCCAATTTCTACTTTACCTTTACACGTGTAGAAATGCCAAATAAACTCATGTTGAGATAAGCTAATGAACTGGCCAATTTACTTATTTCAAAAATGCTAAAATGCTATTACGTTTGAGAAACATCACATGCAATCATTAAAAACAGGATTTGTCCTCATACGTATGGCCTTGACCCCATACAACAGAGAACATGGCCAGTGCCCTTGAGTTCAGCAGGCATGGGCTTTTCACTCGAGTTAAATATTCATTGTATCATAAGCTACAGTTAATGAAAAATGAAGCAAAGAGTTAAACTTTGAACTCAGCTCTTTCTGTCTGGAAAGCCTTTGACATCTGTTTTCCCAATAACTACACCGATAATTTTCTGAAAAACAAAAGAGTATAGAAGACCAATATTAAACACAGATGTAGATGTAAATTTAATTTCATGGACTTGTTATATTTTACTGGCTCTAACAAACATTTTTTACTAGGAATCATTTAATATATTTATTCCAGACAAACATCTAAAAGAACTTCATAAATGTTCAATTCACAAGGAATAAGTACAAAGCAATAAGACAGTTAGCTGCTATTGCAAATATAATCATTTGATACTTAGTATGGTTCTACTTTATTTCCAATCACTAGATAGAGCACAGTAACTGTCCTGTGCTGTCAGTCCTTACTGAATTCATCCAAAGCACATGTATGATACAATTTAAATTTGCCATGGTCTTCAAAGCTTTCCTTTATACAGGGTTTTCTAACATAAAATTGCTTAGCTTCTTAATCCAAACATGCTGGACAGTAATATTAATTAAACTTTAACAGAACTTACACATTGCTGCTAAAAAATCTAAATTCTCAAGTCCTAGATCTTAACATTTATCTATCTTAACATCTATCAACATCCCTTAAATATTTAATGTTCTCTTTGACAACTACCAAAGAAAATTTTAAACATGCCTTAAGAAATAAAAGATAATTATTTTTTTCTGAAGGGAAAAGCCTAAATTTGTATTACTAGCAACTGATTTTAACCTTGTAGTAATCTGTGACATTTAAAATACAATCAAGACTGTCATATTCTGATTGAACTGTTAGCTAATTTTCTTGCATTTAGATACACTACCATTAGTTCTGAAATTCCATATACATGCACATCCCACTCAATTTTGTTGGAGAAACTCAACTAATAGAAATGTTGAGTAAAACTTACTAACTGAAGAGACAATTAGCAAATGGTTCAAATGGTTTACCTTTTAAGGAAAACTTTTTGTTGTTGTACTTTGAAGGAAAACTACAACAATTATGATTTTTAATATGAATAAACTCTGAATTCCAAATTATTAAAGTTACATGTAAATTTATCCCATTTTAAGAAATCTGATTTGCAAAAGCCAAATGTAAACAGCACACTGTTTAAAGACAGGGACAGTAATGATGAACAGTAACTGCTTCAAGATAAATATATTCCCTTGCGATTCCACCCAGACTTACTTTAAATAAATTATTGTCTCAGCATGTTAGAAATCATCTCCCCAAAACTCCTCCCATAAAAGTCATGAAAAGCACCATAATAGCGAGTATTTAAGACGATAACTTGAATGATTTGACTTAAAAGCAATGAATGAAAATTTATACTGCTAAAACTCAGCGTTTATTAAATGTACCACTTTATATTATACAAAAATACTTTGATCATTTGGAACAACTTAAATGATTGCTAGTATATTGACAATCATGTCTCCTACTCTACAGATAAAGGTTTATTTAAATTTAAGTCTCATAAATATAAAGAAGCTTAGGGATACTTAATATCTAACAATAATACTAATGCAGTGAGTGTCCATATACTTGTCAACTATACAAGCATGTGCCCAATGAATCAATAATACTGATACAACATAATTTTACCACATCAAGTTTCATTAGAGAATGATCGGACTACTCTATCGTTGAAACCTACCAGATTAGCCATATTTGGATGCAGATCTGAAAGTGCAGTGAAGGCCTTTGGTACAAAAGAGCTTGCCATTTTTAATCTGCATTGTGGAAAATATAATTTAGATGTATAAATTAAATATTCAAAATAAACCATGAAGATTACAAAATTTAAAAAAACTGGGAAAGCACTGGGTATTTTACTCATTCTTTGGAAAATTTTTGTTATAATGATGAAATGTAAATTAACACAGATTTAACCTACAAAAAACAAGTTTAAAATGTCCCTTTATAATTTTGAATGACATAACTAAGTAATGTCCAGAGACACACACATCTTATGAATGTTCACAATTAATAGAAATGTTGAGCAACTTTCTAACTAAAGGTAAAATTAGCAAGTAGCTGACCTTTTAAGGAAAACAACAACTATTTTTTAACATTAATAAATTTTGAGGAGTGGGGCTGTAGCTTAGAGGCAGAGCACTTGCCTAGCATGTGTGAGGCACTGGGTTTGATCCTCCAGCACCACATAAAACAAAACAAAACAAAACAAATAAAATAAAGGTATTCTGTCCATTTGTAACTCAAAAAATTCTTTTTAAATAAAAATTAAGAAGATAAATTTTAATTGCAAATTATTAAAGTTACAAGTAAATTTTTCCTTTTTAAAATGGGATATGACATAACTAGGTTTCAATTTTCACTTGCACTTTTTAAAAAGTGAGTGGTGTGTGGGCTGGGGATATAGCTCAGTTGGTAGAGTGCTTGCCTTGCATGCACAAGGCCCTGGGTTCAATCCCCAGCAACACAAGTGAATGGTGTGGCCAGGCCCAGTGGCACATGCCTGTAATCCCAGTGGTTTAGGAGCCTGAGGCAAGAGGACGAGAGTTCAGAACCAGCCTCAGCAACTTAGCAAGGCCCTCAGCAACTCAGTGAGAACCTGTCAGTAAGACCCTGTCTAAATAAAATACAAAATAGGACTGGGCATGTGGCTCAGTGGTTGAGTGCCCTGAGTTCAATCCCTGGTACCAAAAAGAAAAAAGTGAATGGTTTGGCCAGGTTTCAAGTTTTCACTTTCTAAAGCAATGCAAAATTTAGCAGTCTTTGAGTACCACATAAATTTAGAGTTTCTTAGGAGATGATTCAATGGGACATTTGAAGATTTAAATACTAATTAGCATCAAGTCTCCCTTAAAAAATACAGCAAAACTCTACTGTAAGCACCTCAGATTATGCATTTGGTCACACTGTGTGGAAGGATAGGTTGTGATTTTGAACATACCTCTAGATGCTAAATGCCATAAGGACAGAGGTGGCATCTTACGTATGCTTTCATCCCCTCCCTTTCCATCTCCTCCCTTCCCCTTTCTTTTCCTTTGTGTCACTGGGAATTGAACCCAGGAGGCTGTACCACCAAACTATACCCCCTCACTCTTTCTTTGGCCTGATCTTCTCTGGCTTAGTATGCAATATCACTCTCAGAAATACTCGCAAAAGCATTGCAGATTCATTTATTCATCCATCCATCCATCTGACCAATATTTATTAAGAGCCTACAAAGTGCCAGACAAAGGCCACTGAGGTAGCTCAGTGTGGAGCGGTTGCCTAGCATGCTGGGTTTGATCCCCAGCACTGAAAAAGAAAAAAAAAAGTCAAGTGCTCGACAATTGAGGTGGGAGAGGATGACGTTTCAAGTGACTGGCTTTTATATAAAAACACAACCCACCTACACACCAACTTCTCAAATTTTTATCCCTTAGCATCTTTTGGTGGTCAGTCACTTACGTGATATCATATAATCTCTTTGAAGTTTCTTCAGTTCTTAAAATTATTCAGATTATATGGTGATATATTTTATAGGGTTTGTCAATAAAAATATGACTTGCTTCTCTTCCTGGACATTTTGAGAAATACAAGATTAACATGAACTAAAGAGTTCAATATGGGAATTCAGTGATTTCTTAATTCATCAGCGACTATTGTCCTTCTACTTTACAAATGTATTTCCTTTGTCTCCAGTGCTGTCTCCTAGCCCAAGTTTCAGTCATTCCCGAGAGTACTGCAATAGCCTGAGTTCTGCGTATTCGTTCAACACCCATGGATCAAGTGTCTGACACATGTCAGGTCCAGAATCAGGAGAGGGGACAGAGGTGTGGGATGGTCCCTGAACTGCTCCCTGTACCACCCAGCAGCCTTAGGGAGGAACAATGGGCACAGAGGGCCAGATGTGGGACCCTACTGTACGGCCACCAGGCTACCCTCACAGGGGTGCAGGGAAAGCGATAGTGATGGACTCCACCCATTCGGCAGTGGCACTGAAGCCACGGGTGCCCGTCATGAGATGCGCCCACACAACAGACAGTAGCAACACCATCACCATCTCTGACAGCTCCCCAGCACAGGCTTCCTGAAGCCCCCTCCCTGAGCTCTGAGTCCAGCTCCTACTTCTGAAGGGTGAATGGCCGTCTGACCTGAGTCCAGACTGACGGACTGGTTTCTTCCCAGACCGTCCTGGTCCTTGTTTCGTGTGGCAGGCCCAAGCCTCATGTCCCAAGCTGGAGCTTGCCTCCCGAGGAGAGAGCTCCCAGGCATCCTCAGGTCTCAGGTAGGGAGGAAGGCAGACTCCCTGGACCCAGGTAAGGAAGAGACACTGCGAGCTGCTCATTCTAAGAAGATGGTTGGCTCACAGGTCAAGCCAAACCTTATTTTTATTGTGGTGTTGGGGATTGAACCCAGAAACACATGATCAATGAGTCGCAGTTGCCAGCCTATTATCTATTTTGAGACAGGATCTCACTGAGTTGCCCAGGTTGACCTAGAACTTGCAACCCTCCTGCCTCAGCCTCCTGAGTCACTTGGGATCATAGGCATGAGCCATCATGCCAGGTCAATTTTCTGATTTTGAGGCCATGATTGCAAATCATGAGCAGTCTGGTTAGTGAGCTGGACACCTGGGCCTAGGACCAAGGAACGGTGAGCAGAGGAGTAGGAAGGAAATCCAGGATAGCTTTGCTGACCATGTTACTTCCCAGAGCCAGGAATGCGTAGGTGTGTGCCTGTGCGGGCTGCCTGCTCTTTTCAGAATGAGAGTTACTCAGGGGTCCTAAGGATAGGTGGTGTGCTGGGGTGAGGAGGGGTGAGGAGGGGTGAGGAGGAGTGAGGAGGGGTGAGGAGGAGTGAGGAGGAGTGAGGAGGGGTGAGGAGGAGTGAGGAGGGATGAGGAGGAGTGAGGAGGGGTGAGGAGTGAGGAGGGTGAGGAGTGAAGAAGGTGAGGAGGGTGAGGAGGGTGTAGGAGTGAGGAGGGTGAGGAGTGAGGTGTGAGGAGTGAGGAGGGTGAGGGGTGAGGAGGGTGAAGGAGGTGTGAGGGGTGAGGAGGGTGAGGGTGAGGAGATC